>NC_045614.1:65772586-67053837 GCF_009829155.1 Mustela erminea | reverse complement strand
CTAGGAAAATTAAGACCTATATTGTAAGAAATGTTGAAAGAAGAGCCTCAGAATGAAGAAAAATGGTATCTTATGGAAACTAGAATCAGCTGAAAGTGGTAATTATCTTGCTGAATATAAAAGATGGATTTTCTCTTTGAAGATTTTATTTTTTTTAAGATTTTATTTATTTATTTGACAGAGAGAGACACAGTGAGAGCGGGAACACAAGCAGAGAGGAGTGCACAAGGGAGAAGCTGGCTTCCCGCTGAGTGGGGAGTCGGATGTGGGGCTAGATCCCAAGACTCTGGAATCATGACCTGAGCTGAAAGCAGCCACATAATGACAAGCCACCCAGCACCCATCAAGATTTTATTTTTAAGTAATATCTATACCCAACATGGGGCTGAAACTCAGAACCCCAAGATCCAGAGTCGCATGCTCCACCAACTGAGCCAGTGAGGCACCCAAGAAGTAAGTATTCTTGGCAAAATATTAATAAATTGAATCCAACAATTTATAAAAAAAATAACACATTTTGACTAGCGGGGTTTATCACAAGATTGAAAGGTTGGTTTAACATTTGACATTCTATCAATGTAATTCATAACATTAACAAAGATTGGAAATAATGTACACTAGTTGCTATACTAATTTTGTTTAGATACTCACTTTAAGTTTTCTAATTCTTGTTTTCTCAATGGAGAAGAAGGTGGAGCTGGAATGAATTTATCTCCATCATGGCTTTTACTGCTAAAATAAAGATAGACTCTAAATTATGAAAAGCAAATAAACAATTAAATATAAAATTGTTTCCCTCTCCCCACTCACATGCAATTGTTTATGCCAAACATAAAAAGAGCCAAAAACAACAAATGCAAAATGCTTAGTAGGTTGGTATCACCAGTGTGTTAAAGATATACTGTATTTCAGTTTTTTTCCCCTGGTACAAAATACTGTTTCTAAAAATTTCTAATTGTAAATAGTATCTCTACAAAGGAAACCACTCCTGTATTTTCACGTTTCTTGGTCTTCTGATTGCTTTTTATCAACTACAGCAAAACATAACCCCCTGATGGAGGGAAAAAAAAAAAACCCTGTGATTTTGTTTCAAATTTTCTTTAATACATATATTTCTATCAAAATCAACAAAAGACACTGGAATGAAACACTTCAATTTAAAGGTGCCATGTGCAAAAAGAACTTTATATATAATGGTGTTTTATTATTACCAAAAGTTCTCTTAATTTCTAGAGTGGTTAGTATTTAACTTACACTAAAAAAGTATAGAAATATTCTGGAGGTTAATGGTTTATGGAATAGTACGAGAAAAGGCACAGGTTAAGAAGAAAGGAGAAGTTTCAGGATTTAGGTATTTTAACAAACGTAAAAACAAAGTGCCCTCTCTGAGAGCAATTTCTTTACAAATACTCCTGTTAAAGAAAAGCTGTTTCTTTCCACTTTTCGAAGGTTCTCTCCTCAGTCTTCAAATTACTTCTCTCTTCCAGAAATACTTAACATTCATACTTTCCTTTCTTATTATTCAAAACAGGGGATTTAGGAAATTCAGGCTCCAGATTTTAGGAATTCATCTAAAGGACAAAGAGGCTTACTGATGAAGTCATAAGGGGTTTCACCAAAGGGGGCCAAAAGGATTAGAATACCTGCAAGTTTCACTGCTTTCACTGCTTTCCGTGTTCCCACCTAATTGATTACTATTTTTAGACCCATTTTCCTGCTTTGGATCTTGCTGTTCCTCGGGTAAGAGCAACAGGCATTTTCTGAGACAAATGGCTGCAAACTCCATACTGGCTACAGGAATGGCTGAAGACTGTCCATCACTTAAAAAAACAAAACCAAATTAGCTAAGTAAATAACTTAAAAATAAATAAGACTTTTCTAGTATCAGGAAAAAAACCAATATAACTGTAAATGAAAATTTGCCAACAGGTAGAAATTTGAAAAAAAAGCAGTTATAAAAGAATCCTAAAGAACCTAAATCCTAAATATTACATATAAAATTTAAAAACGTATGAATAATATATAGCAAGTACAAACATCACATAAATTGTACTCTAGGAATGGGATTAAGGATGGAAACCAGCTTAAAGGTTATCTGTAATGTTGCTGTTAATGTAACAGAAGAGTTATAGACAAGGAAAACTGTAGTGAGGACCGGGGCAAGTACAGTAAGAATTGGAAAGAACGTAGATATTCACATTTGAGTCTCATTTGGGTTGATCTCATTTTGAAAATACTTCTAAGTTTTGTCTTATAATTTTTTTGAGATTTTATGTAACTTTCTATTGTTCAATACACCAAACTAATCTTTATTAGGAAAATAAAGGTGAAAAGCAGTAGTAATTTTGAAATTGTAAGAAGATGATCCTTCATCTTAAGCCTTTAAAAGAAAAGTGCATTATGGTTGAAATAAACTAAGACCAAACTATTGTGTGCCAGTTACTATTATTAAAACTTTGGGAGAACTTTTAAATGGCAGTGGAACAATTTTATTTTTTGGAAAAGTAAAACTATAGCAAATTTTTTATAAAGCTTACTACTTTAGAAATAACAGCAACTCCAAATTGGAATCTTTATACAAGATAAAAATGTTCATATTTAAAAGTTATTGAAGGGTTTACATGTGACAGCTTTCTAATGCTTTGGTTACTTTGTGTATTATTAGTACTTTTCTTTCTAAATACTAAGAATTAGTTTTAGGGACTATAAGAAAACACCTAAATAAAAAGCATCTATGATAAATTACATAATAAATTATATAAAAAGGAAACATCAAGATGCCCTCTTCTGGACATTGTGAATAATGGTACTGAATAGACCAGGGTCTCTCAGGCCATCAACAGTTTCAGCACAGATGTAATAAAATGAAATCCTGTATCAGGTAATACTCACTGTGAACCTATACAGGGGATGTACTTGTTGAAGTAGCAATAAAATCTAGCTACAAAGTGGTTCCTCCCATGAAGTGATAAGTCTTTTGCATATTTTTATACATAAATAATATTATGTGAAACAATGTTAAATATCTAGACTTCCTCTTTGCAAAATACTTACTTATATACAGTATTCTGTATGGACTGTGATGCCAGAACTATTTTACGATGATAGCCTTGACCAACAATAGACTGTACAATTCCTTTCTTACTTGGAAGGCCTTTAGTTTCTTGTTCAGCAGTCTGCAAAATACAAATAATTTCCAATTAATTTAATGCAACTGTAAGACAGGATGTGAAAAATGATCTAATACTTTTCCAATTACTCCAAGGAAGTTCCTAAGATCCATTGATGTGGAGAGAAGGATGTTCCATACTGAAGGGTAGTTAGTACATGAAGCAGGAGGTCTGTGATCCATGCCGTATTTTAATATGAAGTCTGAGGTAATACTAAGGAAAAAAGGCCATTCAAGAATGACTCAAGCATTTCTTTAGAACATTCTACATCCCAGGAACCATGCTGCATATTACGGTACTTTGACATCAGAGTAAGGAAACATAGGAGAGCCAAAAAACTCAATGAAAAAGGGAAACACCTCTATTTTCTAAAACACAAATCTTGTCCTTCTTCATTGGAAGTATTAAATTGTCAACAACTTCTAAACTTGGACAAGCTATATGTTGAAATTTACAAGGGCTCAATTCTTGCCTTCTAGGAAATTAAAATCCTAAAACCCAGTAAAAGAAAACAGTAAAAGCTACTTACACATATATAGTATTTTAGGATATTTCACTAAGATGCATCATCTTACTATGGCAAGTTAATGGTGGATGTCAGCTGCCTTTATTGTCCCTTTCACTCAAAGTCTCTGAGTTACCTGAGGTGGATTCCCAATTAGTCATATAAAGTCAGGCAGATTCTCATATGCAGGAATAAACTGGAGCCAATCCATATGAACTCAGAGCTAAACTCTGCCCTGCTGAAAGTCCTTCTCTAAGCATAATGTTTCTGTACTGTTACTTGTTGTTCCTACTATAAGTTTATTATGGTTGTACTTCTATTTATGACTTCTAATAAAACAAGGACTCACTTGCATATTCATTTTAAACAAAAATAATACACAGTGCTTAAAAAATACAACATGCTTAAAAATACAACAGAACTGTTCTGAGTAAAACTATATATTTTTTTGAGAATATATATTCTTTTTTTTTTTTTAAGATTTTATTTATTGATTTGAAAGAGAGAGAGAGAGGTCACAAGTAGGCAAAGAGGCAAAGAGAGAAAGGGGGGAAGCAGGCTTCCGGTTGAGCAGAGAGCCTGATGCAGGGCTTGATCCCAGGACCCCGAGATCATGACCTGAGCCAAAGGCAGAGGCTCAACCCACTGAGCCACCCAGGTGCCCCAAGTAAAAAATATTTTAAAAAGATTTTATTTATTTATTTGAGAGATAATGAGGGAGAGAGAATCTGAAGCAGACTCCACACTGAGCACAGAGTCCAATGAGGGGCTCGATCGCACAACCGTGAGATCACGAACTGAGTGGAGACCATAAGTTGGACCCTTAACCGACAGAACCACCTAGGTGCCTCTCTGATTGGAAATTTTGTGTCAAGGAGGTAGCCAAGCAAAATTAATGAAAAATTACAGAATGTGGATATTCTGAACCAGTACCAGGAGAGACTTCCATTCTGACTTCTTTTCCTTGTGGTAGTGATAAATTTAGAATGATTCTGATTCATCCACACATTTTTTATAAGATTTTATTATTTATTTATTTATTATATAAAATATTATATATAACTATATAATAAACATTATATATTATTTAATTATTATTTATTTTATAAATAATAAATATTTATTGTTTATTTTGACAGAGAGAGAAATCACAAGTAGGCAGAGAGGCAGGCAGAGGCAGGGGGGCGGGGGGGGAACAGGCTACCCATTGAGCAAAGAGCCCTATGCAGGGCTCGATCCCAGGACCCTGAGACCATGACCTGAGCCGAAGGCAGAGGCTTAACCCACTGAGCCACCCAGTTGCCCCAGATTCATCCATACATTCTTTCCTGATCTTTAAGGTCTTCCACACAGATCAGATGGCTATATTGTGAATATGTAATAGATGAAAACAAAGATGGAATAGAAATAAAAATCCACAATAATAAACTATACTTTAAATAATACACCAATAGCCAGAAAGTGTGTCAGATGAGTCATGATGTCAAAGAATCATATGTAATTAAAATATTACTTTATACTGCCATAACAGCAATAGCACTCAACATATCTGAGTTTCAGAACTAAGAAAAATAAACAGCACATTTTATTTATATATTTTAATAGTCGTCTCTTAAATTGCTTAAATACCTTCCTACAATTATGTCTACATTCTGTAATGAGCAGATCTCACATATATTACACCGACCCAATAAGCGTAAGCCCTGCTTCTGCTAAAAGCAGGTCTGAAGCAATGAGCATCACATAAACAGGACATAAATCATCTCAGCATCACCAATTTAACAATTAATTGGTTCTTCTTATTAAAAAATGAATTTATCTACTTATTTATTTTTAAAGATTTGAGAGAGAGACAGAGTGAGAGAGTGCACAAGAGAGGGGAGGGGCAGAGGAATAAGCAGGGACCCTGTCCCCAGGACCCTGGGATCATAACCCGAGCCAAAGGCAGATACTTGCTTAACAGACTGAGCCACACAGGCACCTCCAAAATGATTTTATTTCTGAAGGTACAAACTGCTTTGTTCAATATTCCTTCTATACTGAGTAAATACATTTTATGGAATTTTATGTGGAGTTTATATTACTTATTGGGATTTTGTTTTCCCTTTTTTTTTTTTTTTTTAAGATTTTATTTATTTGAGAGAGAGAGAGAGAGACACAGTGAGAGAGGGAACACAAGCAGGAGAGGCAGGCAGAGGGAGATGCAGGCTTCCCGCCAAGGAGGGAGCCTCATGTGGGGCTGGATCCCAGGACCCCAGGATCGTTACCTGAGCCGAAGGCAGATGCCCAACAACTGAGCCACCCAGGCACCCCTGTTTTCTGGTTTTATTCAGGATTATTTTGGGGGTTGTTTTCACTGTCTTTTAGGGCACTTCAGATCCTTTTTAGAAGGAGAAGCATAGACATAGATAATTATTATTATTATTTTTTAAAGATTTTATTTATTTATTTGACAGACAGAGATCACAAGTAGGCAGAGAGGCAGGCAGAGAGAGAGGAGGAAGCAGGCTCCCTGATGAGCAGAGAGCCCGATTCGGGTCTCGATCCCAGGACCCTGGGATCCTGACCTGAGCCAAAGGCAGAGGCATTAACCCACTGAGCCACCCAAGCGCCCCTAGATAATTATTTTTGGTAAAGTCCTATTTGTAGCACTAACTGAGTGTTCTGAGATTCACCAAATTATGGCAATCAAGTCATCTTTACCATTTAAAAAATTTTTTTATTTACTGGGGCACCTGGGTGGCTCAGTCCATTTAGAGTGGCTGCCTTTGGCTCAGGTCATGATCCTAGGACCCTGGGATCGAGACTTGCGTCATGCTCCCTGCTCAGTGGGGAGCCTGCTTTTCCCTCTAACACTCCCCCTGTTTGTGTTCCCTGTCTTGCTGTGTCTCCCTCTCTGTCAAATGAGTAAGTAAAATCTTAAAAAAAAAAAAAAAGACTTTATTTATTTCAGAGAGAGTGTGTATGAGCAGGGGGGAGGAGCAGAGGAGGGAGAGGAAGAATCCCAAGCAGACTCCACACTGTTGAGTACAGGGTTGGATGCAGGGTTCCATCCCATAACTCTGAGATCCCAATGGGAGCCAAAACCAAGAGTTGGATGCTCAACTGACATAGCCATCCAGGGCACCCCTACCATTTTTTAAAAATCAGAAATTCTGGGGACGCGTAGGTGGCTCAGTTGATTAAGTGTCTGCCTTTGTCTCAGGTCATGATCCCACAATCCTGGGATTGAGCCCTGCACTGGGTTCCCTACTCAGCATGGAGTCCGCTTCTCCCTCTCTGTCTGCCCTTCACTGCCTTTTGTGCACACTCTTTCTTCTCTCTCAAAATAAATAAAATCTTTTTAAAAAAATTAGAAATTTAGAACTTTGTATAAGAAAATTGGGAGGAGGAGGATTTCATAATAAAATCCATAGAATGAAGACAATCCTAAAGGTACTATTTCTAAAAATAAGTAATTTTAAAGATTTTTTTTTTTTTATTAATTTGACAGAGAGAAATCACAAGTAGACGGAGAGGCAGCCAGAGAGAGAGAGAGAGGGAAGCAGGCTCTCTGCTCAGCAGAGAGCCTGATGCGGGACTCGATCCCAGGACTCTGAGATCATGACCTGAGCCGAAGGCAGCGGCTTAACCCACTGAGCCACCCAGGCGCCCTAAAAATAAGTAATTTTAAGCCTTACTGTATTTCTCTACTCCTAAGAAGATCTAATTCCCTGGTTTCCAATAACTATCCAAATGAGAGGCCTCCAACCCTTACATTCATCAATGGATTGAAGAGTAAGAAATTTCTAGAGATTGTTTTAAAAAAGTATAAATATTACCTAGAATTGTCAGTTAATTTAAGAATTATCCAATAAGAAAGTTGTCTTTTAGGGTGCCTGGGTGGCTCAGTCAGTTAAACATCTACCTTCGGCTTGAGTCATGATCCCAGGGTCCAACGACTGAGTCCCACATCAGGCTCCTTGCTCAGCAGGGAGCCTGTTTCTCCCTCTCCCTCTGCCTGCTGTTCTCCCTGCTTGTGTTCTCGCTCTTCAAATAAAATCTTAAAAAAAAAAAAAGTTGTCTTTTAAAAGACAAATCAGACTTAAATAAATGATTAAAGCCCTTCAAAGACAGCACTTATCTCTTCCCCTAGTGGTATATACATACCAAATCATAAACTACTTCAGTATCATGTGTGAATACTGCCAGGCAAACATACTTCTAAATGTTAGTTTTTGCAGCTGTTCCTTAGGAAGTGCTGTTCAGCAGTAGAAGGAGCGCAAAAACATCTATATCATCTATGGCAGGCAAACCTCAGGTGCCAGGCCTGCCAATCTCCACACAGCCAAAGAGCACAGCAAGGGTGGGGGATGGGTAGGAAAGGGGGTGATACAGGCATCTGGTAATTCTGATACAACCTTTCTTCTACTCCTACTGACCACTCCCCACTTGAGATTTCAAAGGCTTCCACCAACCACTACATGCAGATAATCTAGGCAAGGACACCCATGTAAACTGGCCTAATTCTCACAGTCGCTGGTGACAAAGGTGTGAAGGAGACAGCCTGATAATCCATGAATTCTGAACCATTTACTGAATCAAAAGTAAAGCCCGTAGGCACCAAAGGAAAGGTAGTGTTGTACAGTTCTGTCCACACTCATGGTCTTAGTCCTACTCTAACCACCTGATGCACATACCATACTCAGGCCAGGCCAGCAGATGATATGGAACCTGACCCAGCAGCTAGTAGATCACTGTTCCAACAGATATGGCCCTCTCGTTGGCTTCACCTCTTTAATGCGACTGCTGATACAGCCTGCTATATTTTAAGAACCAGAATGTTAACAAATGACTTTAAGAAATTAAATATTTTATCCAACTGTTAAAGAGCAGACTATTTTTATAAATTCCCTGAGAGTTATAAGAGAATGACGTCTTGTGTGTTTCCAAGTATTTTTTGTTTTCTATGTAACAAGCAAGGGGAGGTTTTTTGAACAAAAAGATATCCAAGGAGCACTCACCCCCTTATTTGCAGCAATGCAGCATTCAGCCAGCCTTAGCCAGAGGCGGGGATTTGCATGATAAACCTGAACAGCTTCAATCAGACACTCAAAGGCAGCAAGAGGTCTTCCAATGTGAAGAAGCTGAATGCCACAGTTATATAGCAACTCATACCTCTTGTTGGTTAGCAATGTACACATGGGTCTTCCCGAAAATTTCTTGCCTAATGATACAAATTAGGTAAAAAAAAAAAATCATTAGATTAAAAATAACAGTTACATTGAACACACATTACATAACATTGATGTAATTACATCAATGTAATGTATTAATTACATTAATTACATTACATTGAAAACACTGTTAAATACTTAAATACTACCTTGTTTAATACGATGGACCCAGTGTGAAGTTTTTGCTGTTGTTGTTGTTTTAATGATTTTATTTGACAGAGAGAGCATAAGCCAGAAGAGCAGCATGAGACAGGGAGAAGCAGACTCCCTACTGAGCAGAGATTCCCAACATGGAGCTGGATCCCAGGAACTCAGGATCATGACGTGAGCCAAAGGTAGATACTTAACCAACTGAGCCACCAGGTGTTCTAGACCAGTGTAAAGTTGTAATAGCTCTCTGCTAGTGATGATCTTTATCTTCAACCCCACAAATATTCTCCAGAGTCATCTCAGTTGCTTGTGCTGGTGTAGCCAGAGATGTCTCTTATTTGCCAGCTCCCCAGGTAACAATGGTCCAGACAGGAAAACAAAGATAGGACCCACTGACTTCTATGAATCTTAAACCACCTTGCTACCTTTTTAGAAGATTCACTTTCTTTTTTAACTTTCATTTTGGTTAACCATTTTATTGTAATGTGCTTTTTTAGCCAGAAGTATTCTGCTAATGTTAGCAGGGGTTTGGGAACCTATGAAAATAAAAAATATACTGTATCTATGACGACTATGGTGTACTTGCTTATTTGAAGTTTCATAGTCTACAACAAAATAAGACTACTTATGATTTTGGATACACATTTCATCAGTGTTTTTATGTTTAAAAAAGCTAAATAATTGGTTGATTTTAAGCATTCCAGGTCAAGGATCCATAGCATATGATTATTAACATAAGAGACTTCAGGAATTTGCTCAAAGATTATCAGGCGCAAAAAATTAAAAAAATAAAGACTGTCAGGCTGCCTATAACATCCCATGTGAAACCTTGGAAAGAAGCTATAATAAAACTAGTTTAGGGGCACGTGACTGGCTCAGTAGGTAAAGCATGCAACTCTTAATTTCAGGGCTGTGAGTTCAAACCCCATGCTGGGCATATAGCTTACTTAAAAAACAAAAGAAAACAACAACAACAAAAACACCAAAAAAAGTAGCCAAGAAATCTTGGCAACATACTTTGCTTTGTAACATTATCCTAATGGATTACTGATTTTCAAATCCATGAAAAAGTGAATGTAATTTAAATTTCCTTGATAATTACTCCTACCACCTTGCTATTTGAAGTGGCCATATCTACGAAAGATCCCCAGAGTCAAACCTGTTGGTCAGGGTCAATGTTAATTGTAGGTAGGCACATATGGGTGCATTTTGACCAGACACTGACCACCAGCTACCTATTCTTTTTATTTTTTTAAATAATTTAAAAAATTTTTAATAAACATATATTATTAGCCCCAGGTGTACAGGTCGGTGAATCGCCAGGTTTACACACTTCACAGCACTCACCATAGCACATACCCTCTACCTACTTATTCTTTAAAAAAAATTATTTTTAAAATTCCAGTATAATTTACTTACCATGTTATATTAGTTTTGGGTATACAATACAGTGATTCAACAATATTTTTTTGTTTTTGTTTTTTTAATTTATTTTTTAAAATTATTTTTATTAACTTATAATGTATTATTTGCCCCAGGGGGTACAGGTCTGTGAATCATGAGGCTTACACACTTCATAGCACTCACCATAAGTGATTCAACAATGTTATACGTTACTCAGTGCTCAGATGCTTGATCTTTAATATCATGCTCTCAAGTAGTAAAATACAAACTGTCCACCAGCAATGGGCTCACCTGGATCAGTGCTGCCTGCACTGAGCTGTGCACAAACATTGTCATTCTCCTGTAGAGCCTTTTTAAAATAGAAAATTCCCAAATTGTGCTTGCTCATGGCAAAATGGATGCAACCAAGATTATTCCAGAACATGCATCTCAAGCATTCACCTGACAAAAACACAAATAAATTTGTCCAAAAATGTTACAGTTGACAAATGCCACACAAGAATTGGCAGTGCAAGAGCAATTCCACCTAGTCCTTACGGAAAAGTTTACAAGGCATCTGAAATTCAGGACATCTGAAAATTTTCTAAGCTCCTTTCCTTTTTAAAATCTTTTATTAGAGGTGTCTGGGTGGCTCAGTAGGTTAAGCCTCTGCCTTCGACTCAGGTCATGATCTCAGGGTCCTGGGATCGAGTCCTGTATCGGGCTCTCTGCTCAGCAGGGAGCCTGCTTCTCCCTCTCTCTCTGCCTGCCTCTCTGGCTACTTGTGATCTCTTTCTCTCTCTGTCAAATAAATTAAGCAAAATCTTTAAAAAATAAATAAAAAATAAAATCTTTTATTAAAGGTGATAAACTAACCCTACCCATTGATTTTCTTAGCCTGCTTAATCTCTTCTTCTGATTTTTAAATAACTATAGGCAAATAATACAATAATGCAAAGGACAAAAAGTAACATTAGTAACAATATACACATTGCATCCACACAACAAAATATTATGTAGAAACTTCAAAGAATCAATAGATATGGAAACATACTAAATGAACAGCAAGAACACATAAAACAGTATAATATCCGCTTTTGCTTGCTAAAGTCTCCACTGTTCTTTTAGTTCATCTTTAAATATCACTCGCTGAGCATCTATCTTCTCAAGCTTATTAGGCAATTGTATTTCTTTCTTTCTTTCTTTCTTTTTTTTTTTTTTTTTAATTTTATTTATTCATTTGAGAGAGAGAAAGTGAGAGGGAGCATGAGAGCTGAGAAGGTCAGAGGGAGAAGCAGAGCTGGGAGCCTGATGTGGAACTGGATCCTGGGACTCAGAGATTATGACCTGAGCTGAAGGCAGTGGCTTAACCAAATGAGCCACCCAGGCGCCCCAGGCATTTGTATTTCTTATCCTGTAATACGCACACTGCTTCTTTCTGTTCTTCACCCATTTTTAAAAATTTGGTTATGGACGTTTTTCCTATTGATTACCTGTTAGTATGCTACAGAATCCTGTCACATCTGTTTAAAATATTGTCCTCATGGGCGCCTGGGTGGCTCAGTGGGTTAAAGCCTCTGCCTTCAGCTCGGGTCAAGATCTCAGGGTCCTGGGATTGAGCCCCGCATCAGGCTCTCTGCTCAGCAAGGAGCCCGCTTCCTCCTCTCTCTCTGCCTGCCTCTCTGCCTACTTGCGATCTGTCTGTCAAATAAATAAATAAAATCTTAAATAAATAAATAAATAAATAAATAAAATATTGTCCTCAAAGCCAGTGTGTCACCTATCTTATGACCTGCTTCAGTGTGTATGTATGTGTGTTTAATCATAAAAAGTTTTATATTTTTATGTGGTGATACTAATCATCTTTCCTAAACTCTACGATTCTTGCATTTTGGATGAAATTTACTCAAGTCTCCCCCCCCACAATATTAAAATATTCAAGTTTTCTTTAGCTGCTTTTATGATTTTTTAAAAATTTTTATTTATTTATTTATTTTTTAAAGATTTTATTTATTTATTTGACAGAGAGAGATGACAAGCAGGCAGAGAGGCAGGCACAGAGAGAGGAGGAAGCAGGCTCCCCGCCGAGCAGAGAGCCCGATGCGGGGCTCGATCCCAGGACTCTGAGATCATGACCCGAGCCGAAGGCAGTGGCTCAACCCACTGAGCCACCTAGGCACCCCTGCTTTTATGATTTTTACATTTCAACCCTTCATTTCTCTGGGCTTTATTTTGGTGTAATGAAAGCAACCCAACCTTTAGTTTTCTTCTTGTAAACTGCTTCCAAATACTCCAAAACAATTTACTGATAGTCTTTTCCACAATGATATAAAATGCCGGACTTGGGGTGCCTAGGTGGCTCAGTCGTTAAGCATCTGCTTTTGGCTCAGGTCATGATCCCAGGGTCCTGGGATCAAGCCCAGAATCAGGCTCCCTGCTCAGAAGGAAGCTGTTTCTCCCTCTCCCTCTGCCCCTGGCTTGTGTTCCCTTTCTCACTGTCTCTCTTTGTCAAATAAATAAATAAAATGTTTAAAAAAATAAAAAAATAAAATGCCAGACTAGACTGACAAAATTAACACTCAGAATAGTTAATGCTTAATACTGAAATCTAAGATTCTCTTCTGATGTGTATTTCAAAAAGACAAATAGTAGACTTCAGGGGAAGATAGCAGGATATACATTAAAATATTTAAAGGAGGCTGCGTCTGGTAGTGGCATTGTGAACAATTTAAGGAATGTTCTATTCCCGAATCTTCTCCAATAAGCATATTTTATCAGCAGCAAAAACTAAATTTTACAAATGAGAAATCAATGAAATATTTTAAAACTAACAACTACGGAAAAATACTAGTACATAATATATATAACTACTATATAAAAATACTAGTACATAAAATATATAACTACTATATAAAAATCTTTCCCATTAGATCTTTTTTTATTTTGAAGATTTTATTTATTTATTTGACAGAGATCACAAGCAGGTGGTGGGGGGAGCAGGCTCCCCGCTGAGCAAAGAGCCCGATGTGGGGCTCGATCCTAGGACCCTGAGATCGTGACCTGAGCCGAAGGCAGAAGCTTTAACCCACTGAGCCACCCAGGCGCCCCCCATTAGATCATCTTAACTGTTGACTAGTCAACTATATGTCCTGCTCCTCACTCCACTGTAGAGCCTAATAGTATTTTTTTTTAAAGATTTTATTTATTTATTTGACAGAGAGAGAGATCACAAGCAGGCAGAGAGGCAGGCAGAGAGAGAGAGGGGGAAGCAGGCTCCCTGCCGAGCAGAGAACCTGATGCGGGACCTGACCCCAGGACCCTGAGATCATGACTTGAGCTGAAGGCAGAGAGTTAACCCACTGAGCCACCCAGGCACCCTGAGCCTAATAATATTGATTCTGAAATCTGTATCAAGACAACCCTAAGCAAAATTTTCTCAAAGGATACTGAATATTTAGTCTGAAAGATCATTTCAGTGTTTGGCTGTTACGGGCCTCTGAGGGGAAATTATGACAATAAAAAAAGCAAAACCAAAAATTTAGCAGAGTTAAAAATGGGTACTCAGAATAAACAGAATATCCAAGAGAGGGGCACCTGGGTGGCTCACTGGGTTAAAGCTTCTGCCTTTGGCTTAGGTCATGATCCCAGGGTCCTGGGATCGAGGCCCACATCCGGGCTCTCTGCTCAGCAGAGAGTTTACTTCCCCTCCTCTCTCTTTAAAAGAAAAAAAAAGAATATCCAAGAGAACTGCAATGGAACAAACTGCTTTTCTCCATCTTTTACAACCCCACTTAACAGAATGGGTAAGGGGGAGGGGGCAGTGAGTATGTCTGCAGGTATGCTTTATTTTTTAAGATTTTCTTTTATTTATGTATTTGACAGGGAGAGAGAAAGAGAGAGCAAGCACAACAAGGAGGAGCGGCAGGTAGAGGGAAAGCGAGACGAAGACTCCCTGTTGATCAGAGAGCCCGTCTTGGAGCTTGATCCGAGGACTTTGGGATCACGACCTAAGCCAAAGGCAGATGCTTAATGGACTCAGCCACCCAGGTGCCCTTGCATGTGTGTTCTATCTTCGTATCTGAATAGAATCTAAAACAAAACATCCCAAAAAACTTATTTCATCTGTTGCATTTTAAGATTTTATTTATTTATTTACTTATTTGAGAGAGTGCATGCACATGTGAAGGCGGGGAGGAAAGGAGGGGGAAAGAATCCTAAAAGCAGACGCCACGCTGAGCACAGAGCCCCACGTGGGGCTTAAATTTACAATACTGAGACCATGACCTGAGCTGAAACCAAAAGTCAGAGACTTAACCAAATGAGCCACCCAGGCACCCCCATCTTTGCATTTTATTTTATTTTTTTAAAAAAATATTTTATTTATTTAAAAAAAAAAGATTTTATTTACTTGACAGACAAGGGATGGCAAGTAGGCAGAGAGGCAGGCAGAGAGAGAGGGGGGAAGCAGGCTCCCTGCTGAGCAGAGAGCTCAATGTGAGCCACCCAGGAGCCCCCCATCTTTGCATTTTAAACTTGGGATAAAACATTTTCAAATGTTTGACTTCACTTCTTGAATAAATGGATTTTCCTCCTTTCTCCCCATAAAACAGCAATGATGTGAATTTAAAAGAAAGCCTCAAATTTTACCTTTCATTTTACCAACAGTATTAAGCAACTCATTAAAATTTTCTTTTTTAGACAGGGAGAGAGGCAGAGGCAGACAGAATCTTAATTAAACAGGCTCCACACCCAGCACGGAGCCCAGTGCAGGCCTTGATCTCACTACCCTGAGATCATTACCAGAGCCCAAATCAAGAGTAGGATGCTTAACTGACTAAGCCACGCAGATGCTGCTCCTCATTAAAACTTTCTTAAAAGGGATGCCTGGGTGGCTCAGTCCCTTAGTCCTCTACCTTTGGGTCAGGGCATGATCCCAGAGTTCTGGGATGTAGTTCCCTGTCTGGCTCCTTGTTTGGCGGGAGGCCTGCTTCTCCCTCTGCCTGCCGCTCCCCTTTGTTGTGCTCACTGGCTTGTTCTCTCTCTCACTCTCTGACAAATAAATAAATAAAATCTTAAAAAAACAGCAACTTTCTAAATAGATAACAGATAATGATAATTACCTTCTTAACTTTATAGAAATATTTTTGTTATAGTTAATAGTCTAAAAAATCATCATATGCTCACAGCTTTTATGGGAGAAAAGGGAAAAGTAAAAACATTATCATCTCATTTCCTTAAAAGATTTCATTTCACAAAGTAAAAGCCCAAGGACCTTATGTCCCGGACATAATTTGTTGGCTGGTATTAAAAAATGAAATGAAAGAAAGCATACGTGAAGTGAAAGAGAAGTTTACTTTTAGAAGCTTCTTCTAAAATGGAAAGAAATAGGGGTACCTGGGTGGCTCAGTAGGTTAAACATCCAACTCTTGGTTTTGACACAGGCTCTAGGATCAGTCCAGCCTCAGGCTCAGCAACCAGTGGGGAGTCTGCTTCTCTCTCTTTTCTCTTTCTCCCCCAACCCTTTTTTTGGCCCTCCCCGTGCACACTCCTGCTCTTTCTAAAATAAATAAATATATCTATAAAATAAATAAAGTGGAAACAAATAATAGAATAAGTTCTTAAGAATTTTTTGCAGCAGAAATCATAAAACATTTCATTTTTTAAAAACCAGCAAAAATCATACTGAAGAGCACTGGATGAAATAAACAACAATAGAGAGAAGAGCCAGGAAGACAATACTAGAATTTCACAATTTTCTTTTACCTGTTTTCATGAATCCTGGATGTTCAGCAATGTTTGAACTATTTAATAGCTTCACAGCTTTCCGATAATTGCCTCTTAAGTACTCAAAATTGCTTTTAAGAAACAGAGAGGGCGCAGACTGTGAAGAAAATATAAGTTGCTTATATTTTGTTTTCAGATGTCTATTGTGAGATAATAATCATACTGCTGTACTGGCATATATTCAAGAGCATAAATGAATCATTTAAGTTGTGCTCACAAAAAACTGTAGCTTCACAATTTTTCATTGCTTTCACGTTCTAAAAAAATTAAACCTATCAGAGAGCACCTTATCAACTGAATTAAGGGTCTGCCTAAAAAAAATACATACAGTATATATGGATAAAAATACAGTGTGCAGATCATCAACAGACTGCCTTCATCTATTATACTACTAACTGGAAGCCAATTTAATTAGGTCCTTCAGTTCAATGACTGTTTAGAAAGACTGGAGGTCTCCCTTATTTTTTAGGGTAGATGCACATTCATCAGAACCCAAAGGGATACAAATAATCCAATCCCTTTCCAGATAGAAAAAAAGAAGTATCATTCTATGGATGGAAGAATTACATAACAGAATGCCTTATTTCTGAGAGCTCATCTTGCATGTGACAAATTTCACATTTTGGATGGCAGACCATGTTTCACTTCCCCTAAGAATCCTCCCAGTGGAGGATCATCTGTATACCTATTTATTTATTTACTTTTTTACTTTTTAATTTTTTAATTAACATATAATGTATCATTAGCCCCAGGGGTACAGGTCTGTGAATCGCCAGGTTTACACACTTCATAGCACATACCTTCCCCAATGTCCATAACCGCACAACCCTCTCCCTTCTCCCCTCCCCCCGGCAACCCTAAATTTGTTTCGTGAGATTAAGAGTCTATTATGGTTTGTCTCCCTCCCAATCCCATCTTGTTTCATTTATTCTTTTCCTACCCCCCAAACTCTCACATTGCCTCTCAACTTCCTCATATCAGGGAGATCATGTAAGTGTCTTTCTCTGATTGACTTATTTCGCTAAGCATAATACCCTCTAGTTCCATCCACGTTGTCGCAAATGGCAAGATTTCATTTCTTTTGATGGCTGTGTATCATACCTATTTAGAATGCAAAAGCATGCATAGATCTACAAACTGAACATTCATCTAGGAGGACATCAGGGATCCTGGTTTCATCATTTATTCACTTTAGCTTAGCTATAGGCTTTTCTTCTAAGTCCTTGTTCATGCTTTGCTCTTCCTCAGGTTGAGGAAACAAGGGCTTCCAAAGCTTATTCCAGGTAGCAGTACTTCCTCCTGATTTAGGTATTACTACTACCCTGCAATACAATTATTTATTTTCCTGTTTCTCTCTTCCTGGTGATTATGGCTTCTGTTAAGGCAAGGATCATGTCTTTTATCTCAAAAAGATTTGATAATGGTTAGCTGGCTAATTAAGTTTTTCCCTCTTAGCCTCAAGTCTACCCTCCTCAGACTTTGGCTACAATTTGTTCTCCTCAAAAATCACTTAAGTACTGACCCAGTGACTAATGTGGACCTGCCTAGGATTTCTAGGGTCACTTTTCCTGAACCATTTCTACTACAAACTATTGTTTGTAGTACAAACTACTACAATAGTTCAAAACCAAATTATTTCTCTTTATTACTTCATACTTAAAATGTTAACAGTTTTCCCAAAAGCATCAAGAATGTTCGTAATTCTTTCTCCTCCACCATCTTAAAAATTATGTTATCAGTGGAGGAGTGGGGTGGAGGGAGTGGAAGGAAGGAGTAATTTTATCTCAAATATTCTAGCAGCATTAGTCAAATTGAAGGTACTATCAAGCCAAAGATCATTTGGAAGTGGCAGGTTTGGGATACAGCTGAACTGTACATCTTTAATAAATATTTTGGTATAAACTAAAAAAAACCCCTGACGTGTCCAACAGTAAATGTTTATGTGAATTGTGATAAGCCATTTCCAGAATACTAGATAGCTATTTAAGATGGTGGTTTTGAGGGCTACACACCAAGTGAAAATGCTTGCTATAATTTATAGCCACAGTATGACACCATTTTACATCCCAATGTCAAGCTCTATATCTAGTGGTATATATATACACAGTATAATAGACTAAAATAAATTATTTAAGACTGACAAATACCTACTATCCAAACAAGAAAGTTTTAGGGCATAACAAATTGGAAAAAAGAAAAGAAAAGAAACATCAAGAAGAAACTTACATTTCCAGCTGTGTTCATGACTGACTTGATTTCCCTTTTGCATGCTTTCAGGGACTTCATTTGGATATAAGCTCTTACTTTATACTGTCAAAGGAAAATGCTAGTATGTGAGAACTGTGATGGATTTACACACGCTGGAAGTTTAACTTTCTAATTAAATGAAAGTTGAAGCCAATCTGTTTACAACAGTTACTTTCAAAAGCAAGTTTTAAATTATCTCAAATAACCTATTTTTACTCTACTCTTAGAATACATTCTAAAAAACAAAAACAAAAAACATGATAGAATAAAATTTATACTTAAATTCCAAACAAAAATATTAAAATTTTCAAAAAAAATTTATATTTTAATTCCATATAATTAACGTACAGTATTAGTTTTAGTGCACAATATAGTGATTCAGCAATTCTCTACTTCCTACCATTTTTTATCTGTACCTGACTAAGAATGAATTTTTGTAGTCTACAAACTGGTTTTATCATCCAATACATTCCCTGGCCATTTCACTTAATCTTTTCTTAAGTAATTAAAAGAAAAGATGTTGTATTATCATTTTAAGCAAATATAATTAGAAGGATAAATATGCTATTAAATTATAATACTTCAAAGCCAAACAAACATACATGCCTTGAATTATTTACTGCTTTCAATGATCTATCATATTCTTCATCATTCTTAACTATAAGTAAATATAAGTGATGCATAATCTCTCTTAGAATTTATGCTACCTGATGTATCTTTGATTTTGCAGCTTCTATTAGGGCTCCACTTTCAGCTTTATGATTCAAT
The DNA here is from genome assembly GCF_009829155.1 of Mustela erminea. Classification (NCBI taxonomy): domain Eukaryota; kingdom Metazoa; phylum Chordata; class Mammalia; order Carnivora; family Mustelidae; genus Mustela; species Mustela erminea. The sequence goes on along the minus strand of NC_045614.1, from coordinate 67,034,614 downwards.
CCGTCTTTGTTGGTGTTATTACCAGTCTGTAGGGTGTTTAAACAAAGTTAATCAAAATTAATTAAAAATTTTTTACCATAATTTAAATCAGTGATTTATAAGTAAGCTTATCTGAATCACCTAAAACATTTTAAAACTACAGAATCCCAGGTCTTACACCCAGAGATTCAGATGTAATAATCTGGAGCGGATAACAACAAAAAATAATTATTTAAAGATTTTATTTACTTGACAGAGACAGTGAGAAGGAACACGGCCAGCAGACTCCCCACTGAGCAGGGAGCCCTTACACGGGGCTGGATCCCACGATACCAGGTCCTGGTCAGGACTTAGGTGAGGACCCAAACCAAAGGCAGACACTTAACGTCGCATGCCCCCTTCCCTTTTTTTTTAAAAGAAAATTCTACTTTTGAGAAACTCTCATTGAAGATGATATACCAGGTTTAAAAAGCATGGATATTACTCAGGCAAAACTCAAGATTATCTTTCTGAACCTAAAACAGATGTCATTTCCTTCTTTATTTTTTAACTTCCTTTTTTTTTTTTCCTTTAAGATTTTATTTATTTATGTGTCAGAGAGAGAGAGAGAGAGAGAGACAGGGCACAAGCAGGAGCAGCTTCAGGCAGAGGGTAAGGGAGAGGTAGGCTTCCCATTGAGCAGAGAGCCAGATGCAGGGATGAATCCCAGGACCCTGGGATCATGACCTGAGCAGAAGGCAGATGCTTAACCGACTGAGCAATCCAGTGCCTGGGTGGCTCGGTGGGTCAAGCCTCTGCCTTTGGCTCAGGTCATGATCTCAGGGTCCTGGGATCAAGCCCCGCGTCGGGCTCTCTGCTCAGCAGGGAGCCTGCTTCCTTCTCTCTCTCTCTCTCTCTGCCTGCCTCTCTGCCTACTTGTGATCTCTGTCAAGTAAATAAATAAAATCTTAAAAAAAAAATTCTTAAAAATAAAATGTAATGATCAATGTCTACATTTTTAAAAAAAGATTTTATTTATTTGAGGAGGGGGGTACTGGGGAAAGGGAGAGGGAGAAGCAGCCTCTCCACTGACGTGGGGCTCAGTCCCAGGACCCTGTGATCATGTCCTGAGACAAAGGCAGAAACTTAACCAACTGAGCCACCCAGGTGCCCCCATGTCATATAAGCTTTTTCTTATAGAAACACTGCCAACATCATACACTAGATTCCCAGTAATATCCCAAATCCTTCACAATGTGACCAATATTTGAGTTGACAATCTCATCTCCTGATCTCCTATACCTACATTTTTCAGGTATAGTATGCATTTCAGATTACCAGAAATTCCTCCAAGTACCACTCTCACACCTTCTGTGATGTTTTCTCTGCCATGACAGTTACTCTGCTCCATCCTTCTGCTTCTGACTAGTTGAATTATATTATATTACATCTTTCAAGGCCCAAATCAGACATCCAAACTTCTCCAAGATAATTAATTATTTATCTGGGGAGGGAGGGCAGAAGGAGAGGCAGTGAGAATCTCAAGCCAACTCCACACTGAGCACAAAGCCCTACATGGGGTTTGATCTAATGAACCTGAGATCATGACATGAGCTAATATCAAGAGTTGAACACTCAACCAACTGGCACCCTTAAACTTCTCCAAAATCATCCCTACCCGCCTTTCTCCCAGTGCCTGGAGAAACGCTGCCCCATCTTTCTCCTCTCACACAAAGTGTAAACTACAAGGTTTTTATTTTTGTCACTTTAGTATCTAGCAAAGGACACAAGCATCTGCTGAACAGAATTATATTTTTATCAACTCATTCATAAGTACTGAATATAAAAACAAAGTAATGCTAAGATTTTGCTAAACAAAATAATGCTAAGATGATTTAACTCAGTTCTTTTCTATCCACATCTGTTAAATTGTAAAAAGTAATGCTAATGTTTATTTTTAAACTTAGAGAACTTACACAGGTAGAAAGAAAGTACTATTAACAATCTGTTTTCTACAAATACTCCTTTTTTTTTTTTTTTTTTAAGATTTTACTTATTTAACAGAGAGAGCGGGAGAGCACAAGCAGGGAGAGCAGCAGGAAGGGGAGAGGGGCACCTGGGTGGCTCAGTGGGTTAAAGCCTGTGCCTTTGGCTCAGGTTCTGATCTCAGGGTCCTGGGATTGAGCCCCGCATCGGGCTCTTTGCTCAGCAGGGAGCCTGCTTCCCTCTCTTGCTGCCTGCTTCTCTGCCTACTTGTGATCCCTCTCTCTGTCCCCAATAAATAAGTAAAATCTATAAAAAAAGATCCCAGGATCATGACCTCAGCTGAAGGCAGATGCCCAACCATCTGAGCCACCCAGGAGCCCTACAAATACTCCTTTTCTAACAAAAGGGCAGGAATAAAAAGAGAGAATGACCATCCCTTGACAACTAGAGGACAAGCAAAACAAAAAACAAAAGTGGCACCTCATGGTACCTACCCACCTCTGTTGGCTTAGTGGAGCATGTGACTCTTGATCTCAGGGTTGTGGGTTTGAGTCCCATACTGGGTGTAGAGATTACTTAAAAATAAAATCTTGCGGGGGGCACCTGGGTGGCTCAGTGGGTTAAAGCCTCTGCCTTCGGCTCAGGTCGTGATCCCAGGGTCCTGGGATCGGGCCCCACATTGGGGTCTCTGCTCAGCATGGAGCCTGCTTCCTCCTCTCTCTGCCTGCCTCTCTGCCTACTTGTGATCTCTGTCTGTCAGATAAATAAATAAAATCTTTTTTTTTTTTTTTTTTTTTATATAAATAAATAAAATATTAAAAAAAAAAAAAATTCACATCAAATCAAATCTTGGAGCACCTTGGTGGCTCAGTCAGTTAAGTGTCTCTTTTGGCTCAGGTCATGATCTTGGAGCCCTGGGACCAAAGCCCACACTGGGCTCCCTGCTTGGTGGGAAACCTGCTTCTCCCTCTCCCTCTGGCCCTCCCCACTGCTTGCACATATGCATGCGCACACTCTCAAATAAAATCTTCAAAAAAACAAATAATTAAAAATACAAATAAAGTCTAAAAATAAAAAAACCCATTAGAACTAAAAAGAATTCTTAATGTACACCAAATCCCTTATTCCAGAATACATCATAAATACGCACTCTTTCTAAAGAACTTAAATGATGAAATTTTCTCTAGTGAAAGCTGCCCTGTCTATCCAAATTACGGATTTCTATTGTCTTAATTGTAATCTTTACATCCAGTAAATTGAACATGTCACCAGTGAAAAGATACAAACACACTCCCTTAGTAAGTGCAGAAATTAAGACCACTATGAGATACTACTTTACATCCATTAGGATGGTTACAATGGTTTGTTTTTTTAATTTTTAAAATTTATTTATTTGACAGACGGAGATCACAAGTAGGCAGAGAAGCAGGCAGAGAGAGAGGAGGAAGCAGGCTCCCCGCTAAGCAGAGAGCCCGATGTGGGGCTCGATCCCAGGACCCTGGGATCATGACCTGAGTCAAAGGCAGAGGCTTTAACCCACTGAGCCACCCAGGCACCCCAGGATGGTTACAATGTTTAAAAAAAAAAAAAAAAAAAAAAGGTAATAACAAGGTTGGCAAAAATGGTAGGAATGTAAAATAGTGCAGCTAATCTGGAAAACAGGCTAGTAGTTCCTCCTAAGATTAAACATAGAACTGCCATATGATCTAGCAAGTCCAATCTTAAATATATACCCAAGAGAAATGAAAACATATATGCCTTCACAAAAATATGTACACAAATGTTAACAGCAGCATCATTTATATTAGTCAAATGTGGAAAACCACCCAAATGACCATCAACTGATGGATAAAAAAATGTGCCAAATCCATATAGTGGAGGAGTACATGGCCATAAAAAAGAATGAAATACATGAAAAGGGAATGAAGTACACGCTACAACTTGATAAACTTTGAAGGTATACCAAGTGAAAGAAACCAATCATGGAAGGCCATATATTAATATAATTCCATTTATATGAAATGTCCAGCACAGTCAAATTCATAAAGATAGAAAGTACACTAGTGGTTGCCAAGGGTTGAGGGAAGGGGAAAAGTGCTAACAGATACAGGGTTTCTTTTTGGGGTGATGGAATGTTCTGGAACTTAGATAATGATGACAATTCTACAACTCAGTGAGTATATTAAAAGCCACTGAACTGTACATCTTAAAACGTTAGATTCTGTAGATGTAAATTATATTTGTTTTTTTTAGGTCACTGATCAAATTTTTTTTTAAAGATTTTACTTATTTTTTTGACAGAGAGAAAGATCACAAGTAGGCAGAGTGGCAGGCAGAGAAAGAGCGGGAAGCAGGCTCCCTGCTGAGCAGAGAGCCCGATGCGAGGCTCGATCCCAGGACCCTGAGATCATGACCTGAGCCGAAGGCAGCGATTTAACCCACTGAGCCACCCAGGTGCCCCTCAAATTATTTTTTAAATAAGTAGGCTCCATGCTCAATGTGGGTTTCGAACTCACGACCCCGAGACCAAGAGTCACATGGTCTACCAAGTGAGCCAGTCAGTTGCCGCCATTAATCAAAATTTTAACTCCTCTGTCTCTCCTTACTAGTATGTGGGCCACCTGAGGGTAGGCATAATTCTTCTGATTTTTTTTTAAAGATTTTATTTATTTATTTGACAGACAGAGATTACAAGTAGGCAGAAAGAGAGGAGGAAGCAGGCTCACTGCTGAGCAGAGAGCCCAATGTGGGGCTCGATCCCAGGACCCTGGAATCATGACCTGAGCCAAAGGCAGAGGCTTTAACCCACTGAGCCACCCAGGTGCCCCAATTCTTCTGATTTCTTTATTTACTACAAAAATTTTTAGGGGCACCTCGGTGGCTCAGTTGTTAAGTGTCTGCTTTCGGCTCAGGTCATGATCCAGAATCCTAGGATCGAGCCCCAAATCAGGCTCCCTGCTTAGTGGGAAGCCTGCTTCTCCCTTTCCCATTGCCTCCCCACCTCCCTGGCTTGTATTCCCTTTCTTAATCGCTAATAAATAAAAAAATATAATCTTAAAAAAATATATTTTTTTAAAATTGAGGTATAATTGACATAAACACTATCAGGTATACAACATAATGATATTTGTATATATTATGAAATAAGTAAGTCTAGTTGAAACATCTATCACTGTACTATACACAATTACAAAACGTTTCTGAGGACAGATTCGCTTGGCCATTTTCGAGTATGTAATACTACGGTTATCATTAAGAATAGTGGTCAGGGGCACCTGGGTGGCTCAGTAGGTAAAAGCCTCTGCCTTCAGTTCGGGTCATGATCCCAGGGTCCTGGGATCGAGCCCCACATTGGGCTCTCTGCTCAGCAGGGAGCCTGCTTTCCTCTCTCCCTCTGCCTGCCTCTCTGCCTACTTGAGATCTCTGTCTGTCTAATAAATAAATAAAATCTTTAAAAAAAAAGTTTAAGGGGCGCCTGGGTGGCTCAGTGGGTTGGGCCGCTGCCTTTGGCTCGGGTCGTGATCTCAGGGTCCTGGGATCAAGTCCCGCGTCGGGCTCTCTGCTCGGCAGGGAGCCTGCTTCCCTTCCTCTCACTCTTTCTCTGCCTGCCTCTCTGCCTGCTTGTGATCTCTCTCTGTCAAATAAATAAAAAAAAAAAAAAAAAAAAAGTTTAAGAACAGTGGTCATTCTGTATTGAATTACATTTCAATAAAGCTGTTAAAATACTTAATAACCCAAAATATTAACCATAAATTTTAATCTGATCACCTCAGAATACTTACCTCATTCTTCCCATTTTTGTTGTTGCTGCCTTGTGAAATCATTTTTTCTAGGACAGCAAGAAGATGCAAAGCTTTCTCAGCTTGATAGGTTAATATATATAGGTCTACAAGCAAAAAACACACTGCTTGGGCAAATTTTTCTTCTGGGGGGGAAAAAACAGGAAAAGAAAAGTTATAATCCAAAGTGAAGCAAACATTTCAGACCACTCCTCCTCAGAAAGTTCTAAAGAGCAAAGACACTTAAGTCTTTATTTAAATGAATGTTCATCACCTAGAGCCGTGCATGGAACAACTTACAATACCAAGAATGGTATTCTATTCCGCATCTCAAGGCCTCTCATTGCAGTGACAGATACTCCTTTGACAAAAAATATCTACCAAACACCAACGCATGAAATGAGGAGTTACTACTTTAGTTAGAAGGAAACCCTAATTCCAGTACCCACTTAGCTACTTACTAGGTATGTGACCTCTACATATCACTGAGCTAATTTTTAGACCTCAGCTAGCAGACCTGTAAAATGGGGAGAATACTTCACCTGCCTGAAGGCAGGGGGGAGGTGAGCCAGATGATCTTCTGAGGTCCAACTCTGAGGAGGATTTCAAAGGAGGAAGAGCCCAAAAAGAGAGGAAGGGTAACCTGTTATGTCACAACACTATTTTCCTTTCCTTTCAGAAGAAAAAATGAAAAACAAGGTTTAAAAAAGAATGCTAAAATCAAGAACAGAAAATTTCAAAAGCCCTTAAAAGCCTCCTAACAAGTCCTGATTCCATTCTTGCTCTTACACAGCAAACAGAGTGGATTCCATTTAAAACTAAAATCAAGGTTGTCAATGCACAAAGGGCCAAGGGCTTCCCATCACTCATAATACAGTAAGTCCTTACCTAGGCCACAGGACTTTACCTTGCTACTTCCGACTTCATTTGCTTCTGTTCTCCCCACCTAGCTCTAGTCACAATGGACTTCTGCTGTTCCCCTCTCACCAAACTTAAGGTCATCGCAGGTTCTTTGCATAAACTATCACCTCTGGCTGGAATGCTTTCCCCCTCAACAGCCATGTGGCTCACTTCTTCTCTTCACTCAGGTCTCTTTCAAATACTGCCTTATACCAGGCCTTCCCTGATTGACTTATCTAAAATTAATGTTCCCAATCCATCTCCATCTTCTTACCCAATTTTAGCTTTTCTTCGTGGCATTCAGCTACCTCACAATTTATATTTATTGTGTTGCTCTCCCATTAGAATATAACCTTAATGAGGGTCAAGACTTTATTTCATTCACTGCGTTACCTTTACATCACAGAACAATTTTGGTCCACAGTACATGCTCAATAAATACATGGTGTAGAAGAACCAAGTAGTGATATTTTTATACTTTTTTTAAAAAGATTTATTTATTTTAGAGAGTGAGAGAGCTCCCACACGAACTGGGAGAGGGTCAGAGGGAGAGGGAGAAAGAGAATCCACAAGCAGACTCACCAATGAGCATGGAGTCTGATGTGAGGCTAAATCCCAGGACCCTGAGATCATGATCTGAGCTGAAACCAAGAGTTGGACGCTCAATCAACTGAGCTACCCTGGCATCTCCCTAGTAATGTTTTTAAATATAACAATAATGGGGGGTGCCTGGCTGGCTCAGTTGGAAGAGCATGCAACTCCTGATCTTGGGGTTTTAAGTCTGAACCTCATATTGGGTGTAGATATTACTTAAAAATAAAATCTTTAAAAATAACAATAAAAGAGGGGCACCTGGGTGGCTCAGTGGGTTGAGCCTCTGCCTTCGGCTCAAGTTATGATCTCAGGGTCCTGGGATCGAGCCCCGCATCGGGCTCTCTGCTCTGTGGGGAGCCTGCTTCCCCCTCTCTCTCTGCCTGCCTCTCTGCCTACTTGTGATCTCTGTCTGTCAAATAAATAAAATCTTAAAAAAAAAAAACACAACACAATAAAATTAAAAGAGCAATAATAATTTTCAAGGAAGAAAAATGGATCTGAATTCTACCTAGTTGGTTGTTATATTCCATACTCAGCCACAGTATAGATCAACAGAATTTCATGAACTGTTCCAGAATTTCTAAAAACCAGCTTTATAGGGGCACCTAGCTGGGTGGGTCAGTTGGCAGAGCATGTGACTTTTGATCTTGGGGTGTAAGTTCAAGCCCAACTTAGGTGTAGAGATTACTTAACAAAAAACAAACAACCTCCCTCTCAGCTTTATAGAAAAACATAGAAGTATAATGCTGATTTCCAGTTTTACAGGGAAAGGTCACAATTTACACCATCTTCACCACTGGTGTTTCCCTGCCCAATCTGTCCAGCCACCATGGCCTCAGTACAGAAGAGGAGCACTGTGAAAATGCCTCCCTAGATTCACAGTAAGCAGCTGTTCAAAGACTGACAGCAAATAGGGACCTTGTAACTCTTCCCAAAGTCCCACAGAGGAGCCATCACACTCTACCTCTTGTCCTGTGGGGAACCACATCAGCACTCAGTTGTTTATAATAATCAGGAACTGGCATTAGTGTTTTGAATTTAAAAGAAAGTAACATGGAGAAAAAGACAAAAATCACAACTGAATTCTGCCTGTCTGTGGACTGGAAACAAACAGGCCTAACAACCATTTCCTGAGCCTGGCTTTGCTGCTTTATTTCTTACTTACTTTCTTACTTGAAAGTAAGGCTAGTAACCGTACTCAAGGCTAGTAACGTACTCAAGGCTAGTAACCGTAAAATAAGTAACTTAAGATACCAAGAAAGCTAGCATAGTCTGTACTATATATTCTATGATTACCCACAAAAATGTCAGTAAGGCAATGAACAAAACATTTCACTGTCCCTTAACATCCCTGAACACGCCTTAATATACTGCTCAAGTAAGGATAGATTGGGTACATTAGGTGGTGTTTAAAGAGCAGAGAAAAAACAAAAATCATGAAGTGTTTCCAATCAGAAACATAATTTCTAAGTTGTTTTTTTTTTTTTTTTTTTAAGATTTCATTTATTTATTTAACAGACAGAGATCACAAGTAGGCAGAGAGAGAGGGTGAAGCAGGCTCCCTGATGAGCAGAGAGCCTGAAGTGGGGCTCGATTCCAGGAACCTGAGACCATGACCTGAGCCAAAGGCAGAGATTTAACCCACTGAGCCACCCAGGCACTAAGTTTTTTTTTTTTTTTTGAAGATTTTATTTATTTATTTGACAGAGAGAGAGAGATCACAAGTAGGCAGAGAGGCAAGCGGGTTGGGGTTGGGGTGGGGGAGCAGGCTCCCTGTTAAGCAGAGAGCCAGATGCAGGGCTCCCTCCCAAGACCCTGAGATCATGACCTGAGCTGAAGGCAGAGGCTTAACCCACTGAGCCACCCAGGCGCCCTCCCCCAAGTTATTTTTAAAAACTGAAGAGTGAGTAGGGGTGCCTGGGTGGCTCAGTGGGTTAAGCCTCTGCCTTCAGCTCAGGTCATGATCCTGGGGTCCTGGGATCAGACTGCCCATCAGGCTCCCTGCTTGGTGGGGAACCTGCTTCTCCCTCTGCCTCTGATGCTCCCCCTACTCATGTTCTCTCTCCTGCTCACTCTCTCTCTCTCAAACAAGTGGATGAGATCTTTAAAAAAAAAAAAAATCGAGAGATGGGGAAGAAATGCTAAAAGAAAACCTGGGTTCATTTAAAAGTGATGTCATTTTTAATCTTTTCTAGCTATCAAGAAAACCTGACACAGCTTTTTTTCTTTCTTTAAATACTAACAGGTATTCCCTGATTTTGATTAACTTGGTAAAAGGACCAGTGGCCACTGCAAGTATGAGAAGACAGGGAGTTCTTTTTTTTTTTAGAGTGGAAGAAGGGCAGAGGGAGAGAGAGAATCCCAGGCAGGCTCCATGCCCAGTGCACAGCCCAATGTGGGACTTGATATCACAACCCTGAGATCAAGACCTGACCTGAGATCAAGGGTCAGACACTTAACCGACTGAGCCACCCAAGTCCCCCAAAGATAGGAAAATTTTTGACAGAACATACCAAAAGGTTCTATGAACTGGTAAAGCTTTTCACCAACTGCTATCGCTTCTGTGTACTGCCGCAGATGATAAAGAATGACTGCCTGATTATAATACAACATGCTGTTCTCCACATCATCTAATCCATCCATTTCTTCAACAGCTGAGTGGACCTATGAAACAAAATCAACAAAGAATATGTTCTCACACAGTAAGAAAATCAAGAGCAAAAGTGAAAGGATCTATATGAACAAACAGAAACAAAGGCCATTTCTTACTCTGAATTTTTCCATCTTTTCTACAGGACCTCTAGATTTTAATTATTCTCACATATTCAAAATTATTTTATTCATAATAAAATTCCATTAAGTAAAACATTTTCATGGACTTTATGTAGTACCTAGCACAAAGCAAGGCAAGTCTCTTCCTTCCTACTGTGACAGTATCACCAATATTTTAACTGCCAACATGGCTTCCAAATTAGTCCCCCACTTTTTAGTCTCCCTGGGAGTGGACAAAATTCAAAGACCTTTCCTGTACGCACTATGTTATGCGCTATGTATACATAACCTTGATTTCATTTTGTAAAGACTAAAGTAAAATTTAAACATTAATAGACAAGAGCTAACTACTTAACTATGTGCCAGGCCCGCTACATTAAACCTTTCATAAAGAATACCTCATTTAATCCATACCATACCTTGAGGACAGAGAAATTATTATCATTTCCATTTTATAAATAAGGAGACCAGCACAAAAAGCTTAATTATCTGGCCTAAGGCTTTATAGCTAGGAAGTATATTTTCTGATATTCCTCCTATTTTCAGGTTTTGTTCCTATAACTAAAAAAAAAAAAGTTTGAATAAACAACAAAAATAGGCTTTTAATGGCTTTGCTAAAACACCTTTACATCTGATACCAGAAAAAAAAAATCACACCACTTTGCATTTTAAAGCTAATGACTACCTGCACGCTCCCCCAAGCTGAAGCAATAGGCTTGCAAATTTTTTTTTAAGATTTTACATATTGGGCGCCTGGGTGGCTCAGTGGGTTAAGCCGCTGCCTTCGGCTCAGGTCATGATCTCAGGGTCCTGGGATCGAGTCCCATATCGGGCTCTCTGCTCAGTGGGGAGCCTGCTTCCTCCTCTCTCTCTCTCTGCCTGCTTCTCTGCCTACCTGTGATCTCTCTCTGTCAAATAAATAAATAAAATCTTTAAAAAAAAAAAAAAAAAAAAGATTTTACTTATTTATTTGACACAGAGAGAGATCACAAGTAGGCAAGAGAGGCAGGGAGAGAGAAAGGAGGAAGCAGGCTCCCTGCCAAGCAGAGAGCCCAATGCAGGGCTCGATCCCAGGACCCTGAGCCGAAGGCAGAGGCTTAACCCACTGAGCCACCCAGGTGCCCCTAGGCTTACAAATTTTAATTAAGTTTTGCAAACACTTTGTAATTTCATTTAACACACAAAACTGGAAATCTATCTGTATTAAAACCAATTTTTCTCTGCCATTGGTAAGACTGGAATAAATTATTGTTTTAAGGATTTATTTATTTGAGAGAGAGTGCAAGTAGAGGAAGGAGAGAGGAACAGGGAACGAGTCCCAAGAAGACTCTGCACTGAGCTTGGAGCTCTACATGGGACTCGATCTCACGATCCCGAAACCACAACCTGAGCCAAAACCGAGTCAGACTCCCAAACAATTGTGGCACCCAGGTGCCCCTAAAGATTGGAACAAATTATTGAGCATGTTAAGTAATTTATTTTAAGACTGACACTTCCTTATATCAAGCAGTGGGAGTATGATTTACATGATGAACTTAACTTTGGTTTGGCTGATGGCAAGGAACCAGAAGGTTCATGATACAGAGTAATCAGACACCTGTGACTTCAGTCATCCATATGATGAGCTTAAATGTTAACAACTGCTCCTCTCTGACCACAAGCACTTGCAACTCCATTAGTTTGCAGATTCTGTATAAACTTCGCTTATCAAATCATAGTCTTGAAGTGACTAAAAACAGTCTCTTTAGAGAAAACTCAATTTCCAAAGAAAAACAATACTTGCTGGTGATAACATAATGGAGAGAGAATGAACTAAGAAAAGGTTAATTCTTAGCCAGAAAAGAGGGGTCTGGACAAATTAAGGAATTTTGGTTGAACGTTCAGCTACATGAAATAGCCAAAGTAGGCAAATGAACAGACAAAGCAGATTACTAGTTGCTGGGCACTGGGAGTTTGCTCAAATGGCAGGGACTGCTATGGGTTTGTTTTTAAGACTTGTTTTTTTAAGTAGGGTCAGCTCTGGGGCTCAGTCAGCTGGGCTTCTGCCTTCAGCTTGGGTCGTGATCCTGAGGTCCTGAAGTCCCACACTGGGCTCCTTGCACAGTGTGGAGCCTGCTTCTTCCTCTGCCTGCTACTCCCCCTGTTTCTGTGTGCACGTAAGTACTCTCTCTCTAGCAAATGAATGAATAAAAAATAATAATAATAAATTCTTTCTTCTTAAAAAAACAAAACAAAAACAAAAGAAAACCACAAATGGTTGAACATATGACATAAATAACAACAATATTTTCTAGGACTTAACAAAAACATCTAGTAATTGCTCCAGCCAGAACAAAAACTACTTGTTAAATGAGATAAAACATGAATAAAAGTGGAATAGGTTGTAAAGGTATGTAACTAGGCCAAGGACATAAGACTCTGAACAGAAGTATGATTTAGTGAAAAATAGGAGACACAGATACAAATATTTCTAGGTTTTAAGAGATTTGGAGGGCTTGGGGGGGATTACTGAACCAGCCTTATCAAAAGAAAAAAAAAAAAGAAAAAAAAAGAACTAAGGCTGGTGAAAGGATTTCAAAACTGTTTTCTTGGCTTAATAAGAAGTCTGCAGGAGTCTCTTACCCTAAAAAGGGTTTTAAGGATGAACTTGTGCTCAAAGACCAAATAAATATTCCCTGGAATAAACAGTCTATGGGGTCATAGGGTATGTGTACTAGATATCCACAAACATCATCTTTCCTTTGATTCTGGAACTCCAGATAAAGTAACAGTTACTAAGCTAGAGAAATACAGAAATGTGATGTCATATAAATGTGTTAAGAATGGGGTAGCTATGAAAACAGGCTCAAAAATCAGATGGTCTGGGGGTGCCTAGAAGGCTTAGTCTGTAGAACATATAACTCTTGATTTTTGGGGTAGTAAGTTCAAACCCGCATATAAAATTTACCTAAAAAAAAAAAAAATCAGGGGCACCTAGGTGGTTCAGTGGGTTGGGCCTCTGCCTTCAGCTCAGGTCCTGATCTCAGGGTCCTGGGATCGAGCCCTGCATCGAGCCCTCTGCTCAGCAGGGAGCCTGCTCCCCAAACCCCACCTGCCTCTCTGCCTACTTGTGATCTCTCTCTCTGTCAAAATAAAGAAATAAATAAATCTAAAAAAAAAAAAAAAAATCAGAGGTCTGATTCAAATCTTGCTCCTCCCCTCTCCAGCTATATAAATTAAAATTATCAGGCTCCCTAAATCCCAGTTTTACAACTGAGATAAAAGTACCTATCTTAAGGGTTGAATGTGAGGATTATTCGAGATAAAACTTAAAAAGCACTTAACAAGGAATTTGGAATCACATAAGTGTTTAATACACGTTTGCTATTATTCTCATTTTCTTTTCTTGAAAAAGAAAGAAATTATATTTTAAAGTAATCTCTACACCCAAGGGGGGGCTTGAACTCATGACCCTGAGATCAGGAGTTGCACGCTCTATGGATGGAACCAGAGGGTATTATGCTAAGTGAAATAAGTCAATCAGAGAAAGACAATTATCATATGATCTCTGATATGTGAAATTTGAGAAACAAGGCAGAGAATCATAGGGGAAGAGAGGAAAAAATGAAACAAGGTGAAACCAGAGAGGGAGACAAACCATAAGAGATTCTTAATCTCAGCAATCAAACTGAGGGTTGCTGGAGAGGAGGTGTGGTAGGAGGATGGGGTGGCTGGGTGATAGACACTGGGGAGGGTATGTGCTATAGAGAGTGCTGTGAATTGTGTAAGACTAGTGAGTCACAGACCTGTACCCCTGAAACAAATACATTATATGTTCATAATAATAAAAAAGGATTTGCATGCTCCACCAACTGAGCCAGGCAGGCACCCTTATTATTCTCATTTTCATTGGAGAACTGTAATAGGGTTGAAACATTACTCCTGTAAAGAATTAGGAAGAGCATGAACAGGTTACTTATTTCTAACAATACCATGTTTGGGTGATACTGCAGGGTAGCTTTACTCCTATAAAAAATTATAAAGGTCCTGAAGGGGTCTATATCACATATTGGGGGATACGCTACCATACAGTGGTACTCATGAACAAGGACAAAGGCTCAAAAAGGTCATAGGTGCTTCTACAGCATGAAGCAATAATTAGAAGCATAGGCCCTTGAGTCAAACAGGACTGGGTTGATGGAACTCTCTTCATTTAAGAGATTTGTGTCTTTGGACAAATTATACAAGCTATCTGTACCTCAGCTTTCCCATTTGTGAAATGAGAAAAATTATAGTAGCTTTTTCATAGGACTACTGGGAAGAGTAAGTGACATGTTGCACATAAGGTTCTTGGCAGGGCCTTGTTCCATAATAAGCAATAAATGTCTGCTATCTGATCCTATCATCATCCCCAGCCCTCTTGACTATCAAAGCTCTAACTCTGTGATCTGAGAAATGTTGCTGCTATGACCAATGACTAAGACAAGCCCCAAACCATATATAAATCAGAATATCTTCTATTTAATCAATTAATCATGTCCTGATCCAATGTGCTAAAACAATCTTGACATTATTATAAATAATCTGATCTTTGCAGTTATAAAAAAGATAATCTCAGTAGCTAAGCTTTTCATATATTTCCACTTTTTTTCTCAAAACTCCAAAACTCATTCAAATTTGGTATATTAGTCTATTCTGTTCAATTGAAAAATACAACAGAAAATAAAATTATACAACATATCTTTCATTTCCTGGAATAATAATTTTATATAAATAAAACTGATGCAAGTGTTTTAGATACATTAGAAATCATGCTATCAGTATCAGACATGTCCTATTAATTTTTCTTAAGTATTTCTACTGGACAATTGAGAGACTACCACAGTACTTTTACAGCTAAATTCATTTCTGTATCACCTGATTCTTCAGCTGGTTAAGCGTTTGTCTCAAACTATCTGTTGTCGTTTGATTATTTTTAAAAAACTCAGCCACTGCTGTATTCAAAATTATTTTATAATCATCTTTGTTTACTTCTTGGAGGCAAGCAAGGTGTTGCAGACAGGCATCGTAATTTCCAGCCTAAAACAAACAAACACAAAAACAGACAAAAATTACATATCAGCTTTAAAACTATACAATCATTTCCAAATATATTTCACTCTTCATTGTAAAACTCTTTAAAAGGGGTGCCTGGGTGGCTCAGTCGGTTAAGCATCTGCCTTCGGCTCAGGTCATGATTCCAGGGTCCTGGGATCAAGCCCCATGTTGGGCTCCCTGCTCAGCGGGAAGCCCGCTTCTCCTTCTGCCTGCCATAACCCTGCTTGTGCTCTCTCTCTGACAAATAAAAAAAGTCTTAAAAAAAAATTTAAAAAAAAAGACAAACTTCAAAAGACCTGCAACAACAACAACAACAAAAAAAAGAAAAAGACCTACAACTCCCCTAAGAATACTAACTAAAGTCACTAGGTGAAGCAATAATCATATATTAATTAAGAAACTGGGGAAGAAAAAAAGAAACTGGATATGTCCGAGCATCTGGGTGGCTCAGTCGTTGAATATCTGCCTTTAGCTCAGGTCATGATCCCAGGATCCTGGGATCAAGCCCCGCACTGGGCTCCCTGCTTGGTGGGGAGCCTGCTTCTTCTTCCTCCTACTCCCCCTGCTTATGTTCCTTTTCTCATTCTCTGTCAAATAAGTAAATAAAATCCTTTAAAAAAAAAAGAGAGAGAGAGAGAGAAGGAAACTGGGATATGTCAATTATATCTCAATAAAGCTGGAAAAAGGGGCACCTGGGTGGCTCAGCGGGTTAAGCCTCTGCCTTCGACTCAGGTCATGATCTCAAGGTCCTGGGATAGAGCCCCGCATCGGGCTCTCTGCTCAGCAGGGAGCCTGCTCCCCCCGCCCCCCGCCTCCTGCTCTGCCTACTTGTGATCTCTCTCTGTCAAATAAATAAATCTTAAAAAAAATAAAGTAAAATAAAATAAAGCTGGAAAAAAATTGCAGATATTTCCTAAGGCTCAAACTCAAACACCAATACCTGTTTAAGACACATACATAGACACATAGGTATACCATACACCTCTATATATGCATAAAACAACATGACATACACAAATATATACATATATTTATTTATGTATAGGTGTATACTGCTAGTAGGACATAATAGCTGAGGCTAGCAAAGAAAGGTAATATGATTAATTATTCTGATTTTTAATTTCCAGTAAATACACTTTGAATACCCAAGTATCAAATTCTTCTACTTACATGTATATAACTTGAAAATCAAATAAGGTTTACTTTCATATAGTTTAATGTCAGAAAAGTTAAAGTTTTGACAAGAAACCTTTAGAGTTCCATTTTAAAGCATATTCGAGAAAAAGAACAGAACAAAGCAGTGAATTAAAAAGAGTGACCCAGGGGCGCCTGGGTGGCTCAGTGGGTTAAAGCCTCTGCTTTCGGCTCGGGTCATGGTCTCAGGGTCCTGGGATCGAGCCCTACATCGGGCTCTCTGCTCGTCGGGGAGCCTGCTTCCTCCTCTCTCTCTCTCTCTGCCTGCCTCTCTGCCTACTTGTGATCTCTGTCTGTCAAATAAATAAATAAAATCTTTAAAAAAAAAAAAAAGAGTGACCCACATATTTACAAATCTAAGTTTTAAAGACTTAAAAAGGACTATGAGAGTTAAACATGTTTATGAAAACACAAAAACTTGGTAATGGCTCCAATTACTCCCATTTGTTTTATCATATTTAAACTCCAATTTTTTAAATATTAAAACTAAACCTACTCCCTAAACTTAATTCTTGAATTACTACAGAACAAAAATTTTAAATTTAAAAAATTCACTGTGAAAAGATTCATATTTGACAGACCCTAAAACTAGAGACGACAGAAAGAAACCACTGCTTACTGTGAAAGCTTGGAAAGCACTGGTGGACAACTCCTTCTCTTGATCAGTGATCCCAGAGGACTGACTTGTCCCTTCGTGTTTCTCTGCTCCCTGATCTGCAAGCACAAAAGTTTCACAGTTGTTTAGAAATAAAGTTATACAGTGAACGTGCCCTAGTTTTATCTTCTTCCTAATGAAGCTGCTACAGTTAGGACTTTTTCAACTACGATGGCATATTAGTGTTATAGGTGAGTTAGAAGCCACTCCTCCAAAAACTTAAAGAAATGTTTTCTTTAGCCATGGTCAAGCACAATGAAAACCCACCATTGCTTATGTAAAGATTACAGCTCTGTCCATCAGGACACCTGGGCTGAGAATGTTGTGTTCACTTAAAAAAGTTAGATCTGGGGGCGCCTGGGTGGCTCAGTGGGTTAAGCCTCTGCTTTCAGCTCAGGTCATG
The DNA here is from genome assembly GCF_009829155.1 of Mustela erminea. Lineage (NCBI taxonomy): Eukaryota > Metazoa > Chordata > Mammalia > Carnivora > Mustelidae > Mustela > Mustela erminea. The sequence goes on along the minus strand of NC_045614.1, from coordinate 67,017,297 downwards.
ATCTCAGGGTCCTGGGATCGAGCCCCGCATTGGGCTCTCTGCTCAGCGGGGAGCCTGCTTCCCTCTCTCTGCTTGCCTCTCTGCCTACCTGTGATCTGTCAAATAAATAAATAAAATCTTTTAAAAAAAAAAAAAGTTAGATCTGCCCCCCAGCAATATATCAAAGTCCTACATATTTCAGAAGCTATGCTCCAGAGACAAAAGATTATAAATATATATACAATACCTTCAAAAAGTTTATAATCCAGTTGGAATACAATAACATTTAAAAATTAGAAAACTACTTTAATAAGAACTCATAGTTAATTTCTAGGCCAAGAATACTTTCATAGGCTTAGGAATCCAAAAGCCAAGATTAACACATTTAAAAAGCTTCCTTAACATGATTAAGTATCCATATACCTTCTAAGAGTAATGATTACTGCCCCACAATTCAGTACTTCAAAATTAGACATTTTTTATTTGAAAACCAAATTCCAAAATAAACATAAAAATCTCTACTAAATCAAGTTTCAAACTACTCGAGTTCAATACTTCTAACTGTTCTGACAAATGCTTCAAAACAAAAAAACCCAGAACTTTTTCTGCAGTGCCTTGGTGGCTCAATTAGATTGAGTATCTGACTCTTGGGTTTTGGTTCAGTTCATGAACTCTTGGTGGTGGGATTGAGCCCCTCATTGAGTTCTGTCTGAGTGGGGGAGGCTGTGGGAGATTCTTTCCCTCTCTCTCAAAATAAATACATCTTTTAAAAAAAATTTTATTTAGGGCGCCTGGGTGGCTCAGTGGGTTAAGCCGCTGCCTTCGGCTCAGGTCATGATCTCAGGGTCCTGGGATCGAGTCCCGCATCGGGCTCTTTGCTCAGCAGGGAGCCTGCTTCCTCCTCTCTCTCTCTGCCTGCCTCTCTGCCTACTTGTAATCTCTCTCTGTCAAATAAATAAATAAATCTTTAAAAAAAAAATTTTTATTTATTTGTCAGAGAGAGAGCACAAGCAGGGGGAGCAGCAGAGAGAGAAGCAGGCTCCCCACTAGGCAAAGAGCCTGATGTGGGACTCAATCCCAGGACTCTGGGATCATGACCTCAGCAGAAGGCAGACACTCAATCCACTGAGCCCCCAGGCATCCCGAAGAAATACTTTTTCTTTCACGAAAGATGCAGCATCACTGATCCCAACATTTGTGAGCACAATGCAGTCAAATGATCCCATCTCTTCTTGTTCACAAGAGATCTTTCTGGACTAAGTCTCATCTATATACTGTAGCAGAGACTTTCTGGGAGAGGGGCTGGCAGAAATCTTTCTTTTCCTTGGGATTTGGGGCCTTGATGTCAGATAACTGACAAGAACCTAAACCATAATATCACACTCTGGAGACAGCATCACGCTTATCCAGTTTTCACAAACTTTGAAGTTTCCTCTGTAAAATTACATGTAGTAATTTTACATGTAGTAAAATTACATGTAGTAGCCACAAAACATAGTTTCCATTCAACAATAATATACCTGAGCTCTTAATTACTCTTTAAAGGAACGGAGACAATAAAGTCATAAAAATTAGTAAGAATAAATACTTCCAGGTAACCACATCTACAGAGCTAATAAAAATAAGCCTCTGCCTTCGGCTCGGGTCATGATCTCAGGGTTCTGGGATCGAGCCCCGCATGGGGCTCTCTGCTTAGCAGGGAGCCTGCTTCCTCCTCTCTCTCTGCCTGCCTCTCCACCTACTTGTGATCTCTGTCAAATAAATAAAAAAAATATTAAAAAAAAAATGCAGCATCTAGGGGTGCCTGGGTGGCTCAGTGGGTTAAGCCTCTGTCTTCAGCTCAGGTTGTGATCTCAGGGTCCTGGGATTGGGCCCCGCATCAGGCAGGGAGCCTGGTTCCCGTCTCTCTCTGTCTGTCTTTCTGCCTACTTGTGATCTCTTGTCAAATAAATAAAATCTTAAAAAAAAAAAAAAAACCACAAAACACTCCTCATTCTTGAAAAAAAAAATGCAGCATCTAGTGTACCAAGGGACTGTAAAAAAAAGTTAAATCCTTTAAATCTTTCAGTCTTTTTCACATTTATTCAATGCCATAATAATAATAATAATAAAGACTATGGAATGGGAATTGCAGGGAAGGGAGGAAAGATAGCACCTTGAGAAGTTATAGCCAGCTATAATGCCGTGGATTATTTTAACTTCATTTAATCTCAAATTACTCATGATATTCCTGCTTTTCCCTGAGGTACTAAACTCAAATTAAAAGTTGTACTTAGTCTGGGGCGCCTGGGTGGCTCAGTGGGTTGAGCCGCTGCCTTCGGCTCAGGTCATGATCTCAGGGTCCTGGGATCGAGTCCCACATCGGGCTCTCTGCTCAGCGGGGAGCCTGCTTCCTCCTCTCTCTCTGCCTGCCTCTCTGCCTGCCTCTCTGCCTACTTGTGATCTCTCTCTGTCAAATAAATAAATAAAATCTTTAAAAAAAAAAAAAAAGTTGTACTTAGTCAAGATCAGTCTTTAGAAACTGTCCTCTACAATTTACAAATATTTCCTACTTAGAAAACTCTCTTTGGGACACCTGGGTGGCTTAGTAGGTTAAACATCTATCTGCCTTCAGCTCAGGTGGTGATCCCAGGACACTGGACTGAGTCCCACATGTGGGTCCTTGCTCAGCGGGGAGCGGGGAGTCTGCTTCTTCCTCTGCTGGGCTCTGCCTGCTGCTCTCCCTGCTTGTGCTCTTTCTGAAGGAAGGAAGGATACTTTCTATTGATTTAAAAAAAACCCACCAATCAACTTTTCTAACAATTTTTTTGGATCTTTTTATTTTCCAACCCCCTCCCCCCAACTTTTTTTTTTTTTTTTTTAAAGATTTTATTTATTTATTTGACAGAGAGAGATCACAAGTAGATGGAGAGGCAGGCAGAGAGAGAGAGAGAGAGGGAAGCAGGCTCCCTGTGGAGCAGAGAGCCCGATGCGGGACTCGATCCCAGGACCCTGAGATCATGACCTGAGCCAAAGGCAGCGGCTCAACCCACTGAGCCACCCAGGCGCCCTCCCCCCAACTTTTAATTTTGAAAATTTTCATACCATTTTTTTTTTAAAGATTTTATCTATTTATTAGAGAAAAAGAGAAAGCAACCACAGGTGGGTTTTGGGGCAGAGGGAGAAGCAGACTCCCCAGTGAGCAGGGAGCCCGATGTGGGGGTTCAATCCCGGCACCCTGGAAAAATGACCTGAGCCAAAGGCAGACGCTTAACTGACTGAGCCACCCAGGTGCCCCAAGTGTAGAGATTACTTAAAACATAAAATCTTTAAAATAAATAAATAAATAATACAGTGTTAAATGATTTTTTCTTTAGAAAGTCAATGACCAAAAAAAAAAAAGAAAGTCAATGACAATGAGTTACTATTAAGCTGTTTTCACAATACATCTGTTTAGCAAAACTTTTACATATACAGTAACAGTAAGGATCAATTATTTATTTACTATTATTATTTTTTAAGAATTTATTTTGGGGACACCTGCTGACTCAGTTGGTAGAGCATGTGACTATTGATGTGGGGGTTGTGAATTGAAACCCCATGCTGGGTGTAGAGATTACTTAAAAATAAAATCCGTAGGGGCACCTGGGTGGCTCAGTGGGTTAAAGCCTCTGCCTTCAGCTCAGGTCATGATCCCAGGGCTGCATGGGGTTCTCTGCTCAGCAGGGAGCCTGCTTCCCACCCCCAACCCCCACCCTGCCGGCCTCTCTGCCTACTTGTGATCTCTGTCAGTCAAATAAATAAATAAAATCTTCAAAAAAAAAAAAAAAGAAGTTTAAGTTTCTACTTTCCACCATTATCCTTCAGGAACTGTAAAAGCCTCCTACAATCTTCCAAGCAAAGAGAGATGCCAACTTTAATATAATAAACAAGCTAGACTCTAAGGCTGACAAGAGACTCTGAAATTGTCATTTCTACAGATATTTTGAAGAAATCAGTGTAAGAGGTTGCTTTTTCTTTTTTTTTTTTTAAAGATTTTATTTATTTGACAGAGATCACAAGTAGGCAGAGAGGCAGGCAGAGAGAGAGGGGGAAGCAGGCTCCCTGCTGAGCAGAGCGCCCAATGTGGGGCTCAATCCCAGGACCCTGAGATCATGACCTGAGCTGAAGGCAGAGGCTTTAACCCACTGAGCCACCCAGGTGCCCCAAGAGGTAGCCTTTTCCAAGGTAACCAACCATTATTTTATCTGCACTTTTACTTCAAGATAAAACTTTAAAACAAAAATACTCCAATGGGTTTACTATTTTTATTTTCCTTGTTATCTTTCTGCACCTTTCAAGTTTTCTGTATGGAGTGGGTGTTACTTTCATAATCAGTTTTTAAAACATTATTTGTAACTTCAGAGTTCTTACCAGAAAGAGTCTGCACGTAATTCCATAATGTGTCTTTATTTGTCCAAAAGTAGTCTCCATTGCCAATTGTAAGAGTGTATGGCCGTTCATCCATAAGCTTGACTTTCCTTCTACTCTGGCCTAATGAACATGGCTGACCTTCCAGGCGCACAGAGCTCTTAGGAGCAAAAACCTTGACACCCTTTAATCCAATAGGCTTCATTTTGAACCAAACAACTGCCTTTAGGTTTAAAATAAGTAGAAAAGAAATACACTGCTTTTCAAAAACTGAAAGAAGTCAGTTAACTGAAAGCACAGACACATTCTAATACAGAATGTTAACAATTCAAATCTGATTGGAGGAGGGTTTTCCACACAAGCTACACATTTTAAAACACAGCTCCAATGATGTTTAAGACATTTTTTTCCCCATAGGAATAAGGAATGTTAAAAACTAAGGAAACCTACTAATATGGTCACAAAGTAGTGATGATGCCTTTGTGAAGGCAAGTTTTAAAAAAGAAGAATGCCATTTCAAAGAAAAATCATTCAGGTCTTTCGAAGTCACCACATAAATAAAGTTCACATAGCTCACGTGGTTTTCTATCACTTGGACAAGTGTCTCTGACTTATCGAAACCCTACACATATAACAGTTGATTATTACATAATCAGAGAAATATGTGACGAGCAATGCCTCAGACTTGAGCACCCTGTGCAGCACAACAGAAATAAAGGAAGAAAATAATCAAGAATTAACAATAACATGCTTTGTGGAAGATAGGCAAACCAGACCTCTACCATGCTGAGTATTTTTTTCTTATTTTATTTTTAAGTAAATCTCTACACCCATTGTGAGGCTCAAACAACCCCAAGATAAAGAGCACACTCCACTGACTGGCAGCCAGTGCCCCTGCTGGGGAGTATTTTAATATTCATATTGGAGAGTAGTTTTTATGTACAGAAAAGAGATTTACTCTGGTTTCCAAATATTAATACCTGATTTATTAAGGGTCTACATTTAGAAAGCCTAGATTTCCCTTAAGCCTTTATATTCAACTTAGACTTTTTTTTTTAAAGATTTTACTTTTAAGTAGTCTCTACACCCAATGTGGGGCTTGAACTTACAAACCCAATATATTTTATACACAAACAAATGTGTAAACCATGACTGGATCTTAGTTTGAAAAGCACACCTTTCTTTTTTTAATTGAAGTTCAATTAACATAGAGTTATATTAGTGTCAGGTGTACAACATGTTGACTGAACAAGTATATAGATCACTCAGTGCTTGCCACAGTATGTGCAGTTAAAACGTTAGTACAGTACTATTAACTCTATTCCCTATGCTGTACTTTTCATCTTTTTAACTTACTATTATCTTTTAACTGATACTTTGCCAGGTAAGCACAGTCTCTTTAAGCCTTAAAATAGCATTTCTGGGACAACTGGGAAACTTAATATATTCAAATATTAATTTTCTAAAGTATGACAATGGTTGTACAAGTGAATGACCTTTTTTTTTTTTTGAATGGCCTTATTTTTAAAAAATGCATGGTGGATTTTTAAAAATGCATGGTGGGGCTCCTGGGTGGTTCAGTGGGTTAAGCCTCTGCCTTTGGCTCAGGTCATGATCCCAGGGTCCTGGGATCGAGCCCCGCATCGGGCTCTCTGCTCTGCGGAGAGCCTGCTTCCTCCTCGATCTCTGCCTGCCTCTCTGCCTACTTGCAATCTGTCAAATAAATAAATAAAATCTTAAAAATTATAGAATTAAAAAATAAGTAAAAAATGCATGGTGAGGGGTGCCTGGGTGGCTCAGTTGGTTAAGCATCTGCCTTTGGCTCAGGTCATGATCTCAGGGTCCTAGGATCGAGCCCTGTATTGGGCTCCCTGCTCAGTGGGGAACCTGCTTCTCCCTCTCCTACTTCCCCTGCTTGTGCTCGCTCTATCAAATAATAAATAAAATCTTGAAAAAATTGTATGGCGAAATATTTAGAGATGAATATTTAGAAATATTGATATTTAGAAATATTTAGAAATGATTCAACACTCAAAGTTGTAGCCAGAGAGAGAGGAAATAAATATGGCAAAATGTAACAATCGTTAAACTAGCTGGTGAGCATATGGATACTCATTTTTTCAATTTTTTGGATGTTTGAAATCATCTGTAATACAAAGTAGAAAAATATCAAATATGCATGGATTCCTCACAGGACCCTGAAGAAAGCAAATGGTAGAAGAGTACTGTATAGTTTATTTCCTCATCCGCATAGACAGATAGATAAACGAAGATTTTATTTATTTATTTGAGAGAGACAGTGTGAACATGTATGGATGCAGAGGGAGAGGGAAGGGGGAAAGAATCTCAAGTAGGCTCTGCCCTGAGCATGGACTGGGACTTGATCCCACAACCCATGAGTTCATGACTTGAGCCACAAGTCTGAAGCTTAGACCATAAGTCTGAAGCTTAACCAACTGAGCCAACCAAGCAACCCTGCATATATATATATATATTTTTTTAGATTTTATTTATTTATTTGACAGAGAGAGAGATCACAAGCAGGCACAGAGGCAGGCTCCCTGCTGAGCAGAGAGCCCGATGCGGGGCTCGATCCCAGGACCATGGGATCATGACCTAAGCCGAAGACAGAGGCTTTAACCCACTGAGCCACCCAGGCGCCCCTATTATTATCATTTTTATGGCCATTCTGGCTTAAAATTTCAAAGCCATCTGTAAGTACCCTTCTCCTGATTTCATATTACCCAACAAGTCTGATCTTTCCCTTATTCAAATTATCAATCTTTTCCTATTAAGCCTACTACAGCCAGGCTCACAGTTCAAATTCTCAGATAAAAATTCTAATCTAGGATTTTGTGTCCTAACTCTAGCCATTCTCTCCTTTCAGATAACCATAAAAAAATAAGGTCAGGGGCGCCTGGGTGGCCCAGTGGTTTAAGCCTCTGCCTTCGGCTCAGGTCATGATCTCAGGGTTCTGGGATCAAGCCCCGCATCGGGGGCTCTCTGCTCAGCAGGGAGCCTGCTTCCCCCTCTCTCTGCCTGCCTCTCTGCCTACTTGTGATCTTTCTCTCTGTCAAAAAAATAAATAAATAAAATCTTAAAAAAAAAAAAAAAGGTCAAATAAATCATCCTAAAACACTGATGGTATTTTCTTAGTCAAAAATGCTAATAAATGGGGATGCCTGGGTGGCTCAGTTGGTTGAGTGGTTGCCTTTGGCTCCAATCATGATCCCAGGGTCCTGGGATCGAGTTCCATATTGGGCTCCTTTCTCAATGTGGAGCCTGCTTCTCTCTCTGCCTCTGCCTGCCACTCTGCCTGCTTGTGCTCTCCCTCTCTCGCTAACAAATAAATGAATCTTAAAAAAAAAACACAAAAAACAAAAAAACAAAAAATGCTAATAAATGGATGAAATCTTTAAAAAAAAGACAAAAAATAAATGAAATAAAATGTTATTAGAAGTTAGGGGGTAGGGTACCTGGGTGGCTCAGTTGTTAAGCATCTGCCTTCAGCTCAGGTCATGGTCCCAGGGTCCTGGGATCGAATACCACCACAGGCTCCCTGCTCAGCAGGAGGCCTGACTCTCCCTTTTCCATTCCCCTCTCTTACCATCTCTCTGTCAAACAAATAAATAAAAATAACTAAAAAATTAAAAAAAGAAGTTAGGGGGTGCCTGGCTGGCTCAGTTGGTAAAGCATGTGACTCTTGGTCTCAGGGTTAAGTCTGAGCCCCATGTTGAGTAGAGAGATTACTTAAAAATAAAATCTTAAAAAAAAAGTTAGAAAACTGTCAGAACACCCATCTTACAAATGAAGAAACTGAGGTTCAACTAAGAACCTTTCCTAAGGAGTAAGGCTTTCTGCTCACCTTACTATGCCCACTTAGTCACGAATTCCGCCAGTTTTACTCCCTAAACATTTCTCATATCTGCCTCTCCTCACCATCCTACCAACCCCAAAGTAATACTAACCCATATTTAAAATAAAATCAGGGCCTCAGATGATGTCATTTTAACCTTTGGTAATGCTGAGACATAGATACTGTTATCATTGCCATTTTACACACAGGAAAGCTGAGGCTTAAAAAAAGGGTCTTAACATTTAACAAAGGAGTGCATGGGTGGCTCAGTTGGTTAAACATCTGACTCATTTATATATTTATTTGAGAGCACATAAGCAAGCGAGCAGGGGAGAGGGGCAGAGAGAGAATCTCAAGCAGACTCCCTGCTGAGCACAGAGCCCCACATGGGGCTCAATCTCACAACCCTAAAATCATGACCTGAGCTGAAATTAAGAGCTGGACACGTAACCAACCAAACCACCCAGGCACCCCAAGTGTCTGACACTTGATCTCAGCTCAGGTCTTAATCTCAGGGTCACCAAGTTCAAGCCCTCTGTAGGGCTCCATGCTGGGTGTGGAGCCTACTTTATTTTCATTTTTTTTTTTTTTTAGATTTTATTTGTTTATTTGACAGGCAGAGATCAGTAGGTAGGCAGAGAGGCATGCAGAGAGAGAGAGGGGGAAGCAGGCTCCCTGTTGAGAAGAGAGCCCAACGCCGGGCTTGATCCCAGGACCATGACCGGAGCCGAAAGGCAGAGGCCTCAACCCACTGAGCCACCCAGGCACCCCATGAAGCCTACTTTATTTATTTATTTTAAGATTTTATTTATTTATTTGACAGACAGAGATCACAAGTAGGCAGAGAGAGAGAGAGAAGCAGGCTCCCTGCTGAGCAGAGAGCCCGATGTGGGGCTTGATCCCAGGTCCCTGAAATCATGACCTGAGCCCAAGGCAGAGGCTTAACCCAATGAGCCACCCAAGTGACCCTGGAGCCTACTTTAAAAAAGAAAATTTGCCCAAGGTCACACGGATACCAAGTGGTGTCTTGGTAGGATGAACCCAGGCTGTCTGGTTAATTCCCTTGTTTTTAACTTCTTCATCATTCTCACCTAGCTCCATTAAAATATAAACCTGGTCACATGATGCTCTTGCTGAAATCTCTTCTGATTACAATGAACTCAAACTGACATAAGCCAGCCCCTGACACAACTGAATTCATCTCTTTGCTCACTACACTACAAATACGTATCGAGTGCCTCCTATATGCCAGCCCTTGTTCTAGGCACTGGAGATAAGAGCAAGACTAACACAGATAAAAGTACCTTTCTTCGGGGTGCTTATATTCAACGGGTCTTCTCAGTCTCTTTAAACATTTTCCAAGGAGTCTATACATTTGTTGCTCCTCTTATCTGGATCATTTTTTCTCCACATGGCTGGCTCTTTATATTCAGGGTCTCTGTTCCAGTGTTACCTCTAAGAGAGCCCTTCCTTTTCTAACCAATCTATTCAAAATAGGGTTCTTGCTCTCAGTTATCCTCTGTGGTCTGACTCATCTTCCTTTTCTTCACAATATTTATCACAACTTAAAAATCACAATTACTGGGGTGCCTGGGTGGCTCAGACGGTTGAGCGTCTGCCTTTGGGTTGGGTTGTAATCCCGGGGTTCTGGAATGGAGCCCCGTATCAAACTCCCTGTCAACAAGGAGCCTCCTTCTCCCTTTTATTCCTCCTGCTTGTGCTCTCTCACTCTGTCAAATAAATAAAATCTTTTAAAAAAAACCCATAATTATTTATTTTGTTTACCCTGTCTTTCATACTATAAGCCTCATAACTACAGAGTTACGTTAGTGCCTGGCAAAGCAGGCATGGGTAAATATTTACTGAATAAATTAATATAACAACATTAGCTGGCTTTAGCTATTCTCTGGGCTTCCAGTCTTGTTTCATTTAAATCTACCCCCTCCCATACTGTGGTCAGGTCACTTACTTTCTTAAAGGCTTTCATGGGTTTCTTTTCTTAACTAAGAATAAGCACACAATACCCTCCATGACAAGGGCTCTGAGCTCGGGAGCTCAGAGATGAAGCAGCATATAAACTAGACTTTGAATGAAGACACAGTTTACCAGATTGAGAAGAGAAAGAAGAGAAAGGAAGATGCCACTTTCTCTTCTTTCTTACCACTCAGAAACTCAAAAGAACACAATACTTTTCAAGAGTCGTTACTGGGGCGCCTGGGTGGCTCAGTGGGTTAAAGCCTCTGCCTTCGGCTCAGGTCATGATTCCAGGGTCCTGGGATCGAGGCCCGCATCGGGCTCTCTGCTCAGTGGGGAGCCTGCTTTCTCCTCTTTCTCTGCCTGTCTCTCTGCCTACTTGTGATCTCTGTCTGTCAAATAAATAAATAAAAATCTTAAAAAAAAAAAAGAAAAAAAAGAGAGTCGTTACTGGTGTGAAGAACTAGGTGTGTTGATATAGAAACATTAGCTGGAAACAGACCGTAAAGTTTCACAAATGACATTAAAGAGTGAGGATTTGATGCACACAAGATGATACAATCTTAGAAAGTTTACAGGGAATGGTATGTTCCAATTAGTGTTTTAGAAATAAAAACACAGGGGCGCCTGGGTGGTTCAGTGGGTTAAAGCCTCTGCCTTTGGCTCAGGTCATGATCCCAGAGTCCTGGGATTGAGTCCAGCATCGGGCTCGCTGCTCAGCAGCGAGCTTGTTTCCTCCTCTCTCTGCCTGCCTCTCTGCCTACCTGTGATCTCTGTCTGTCAAATATATAAAATCTTTAAAAAAAAAAAAGAAAGAAAGAAAAACACAGTAGTGAGAATAATGGACTGGATAGGAAGAGAAACAAACACCAGTCAGAAGGCTGCTTAATGTGAAACAGACCACATTAAAAAATAAAGGCTAGAATCACAGCAGGTGAAAGGGGGATGGAGAGGAGGAGAGATTCAAAGGAATGATATTAAACACTCATCTACTTAATACAAATTTAACATTATCTAGGTAAGAATTTCCTACACTGTGACCCATAAACTTCAACCAAAGACACAGTCCCCAAACGCCCTGGACCTTATTCTTCCACTACACATATTACACAGCTACGGTACCTAGCTATATTACATACATACTACCAAATGGATATGCTACTAAGTTGGGTGTCTCACAGACTGAGCAATAGGTCCTCAAAGGCAGGGAGTATGTTCTATTCACTTCTTCAATATCCAAGGCAGTCCCTCGTACTTAATCTTTGTGAATGAACAAGTCGAAGAGTGCTTTATACCTGATAGAACTTGGAAACTAGATGGGCTTTAGGCCTAAAAAGGTCATTCCAGGCAAGTGCAAAAGACACCGGCAAGTAGGAAAGGTAAACCTGGGAAACAGATACTGCCTTCAATTAATAAGGAAGATGCTGGTCCGCTTGGTCCGGCCTTGAACAAGTCATGCTTATTTTCTGCCTGGAACATTGTCCCTATCCATCCTACTCCTTCCACATGGCTCTCTCCATTTCAGGGGGGTATCTGTTCAAACATCACCTCACCCGAGCCCTTCCGTGACCAGCCTACCTGAAAATTCTATAGCATACTACATTATCCTCACTTTGTAAACCTTTTCTCTACTGTATATGAGGATCGGCTCAGTTTTATTTCAAATCAAGTCCATCTGTCAGTTATTGAGATCAAAACCTACAGAATATAGAGACTGTCTTTCCTTTTTTTCTAAATTTCACTGCAAAAAGTCTAAGTTGTTGCCCACTTCTAAGATCCCTCAGTTAAGTTCTCCCAACATAAATGAGATGCCACAGAGAACATCAATTTCTCACAAGACACATATGGCAGACCATCGCAGAAGTAGGCAAGAAAGAATTTTATATACCATAATGAAGTTTCTAGGAATGGAGCAGTAATCCATAAAAAGAAAATCGAGATTAAATTAATTAACTTTAAGGAACTACGGGAGAATAGGTTACAAACGCAAGATATTTGAGAGCACAGAACGAAGAGAGACGCTCTAATTTTATGTCTACTTAAACAAGTAGTTTTCACAAAGCTAATTACATAGGACGTGGCAGACCAGAGGCAGGCTTATGTGGGGGCGAAAGAGCCCAGGTGAATCTTATCCTGAGCCAGGGGACACAAGGCAGCTGTGCGCTCCAGAGTGAACTTTACCTATTCTGCCTTCCCCACTGGAAAACCGAAAAGCCTGTGACGTGGTTAAATAAATTTAAGTCAAATATTCTGGAGAGAGGCGGTCAGTAGTGACTTCATACTGCACTTGGGTAAAAAAAACCTATAGATCTGGGACCCAAAGACCCACACTTGGGACGGCCGTGGGAGAGGCCGGGGGAGAGAAATGCACACCCAGATTCAAGTCGCCCTCGTGTCCCCACCAACTCCGCGCCAGGGTCGGCCCACCCCTGCGTGTCCCACAGCTTTAGCACACCGGGCGTGGGCACCTCACCTGCAGGCTTGTCTGCAGCCATCTTCCCACCCCAGCTTATGTTCTTCCCCTCAGGTGGCGTGGCCTTGACTCCAGCTGCCGAGCCGGCTGCGATCCTGAACCTCGGAAGACGAGTCCACCCGGGCTCCGGGCCCCTGGGTTCCCGCCTGGGGAGTGGGCTGACGCGGGCTTAGGAAGTGACGAAGGCTAGCTCGCGTCGTCTAGCAACAAGAAGCAGCGTCTCCGGCCGGGTAGCCCCACAGTCCCCTGCCAGACACTGCTTCCGCTGCACGGTTTCCCGGTATACACCACTTCCGGGGGCCTTCGCCCGTGTGGGAACTGCAAGCTGGTCCCGCCCCACGCTGGCGTCCCCCGAGCGCCCCGCCCACGGCGGCGCGCGTGTGTGCGTATGCGTGCGCGCCCGACCCGACGGATGCTATCTTGGGGCTGTGGGCGTGTGCTGGGTAGCATGGGCGGGGTCTGCACGCGATTACCTCTGGCTTATACTGCTTAAAATTCTGCAGTGTTAGAGCTTTCCTCTCGCATTTTACGTAAAATCACAATTATAACACTGAGTGCTGAGCAATGAGCCGTGCGCTTGGCCTGTACGCTTTCACTGATTTCTCCCAATTTTGTGAGAAGGCACTGTTGCTATTCCCGTTTAAAAACGAAACATTTTATTTTAGCATAGTTTTATATTTACAGAACTATGGCAAAGATGATACACAGAGTTCCTGTATACTCCTCACCTTGTTTCCCGTGTTGTAAGCATCTTAAATTTTGACTAAATAACTGGTACATCTGTCATGTCTAAGAAACGACCTTGATTGGTATAACGAAATAATAATTTATTATTTTAAAATATTTCTTAAAATCTATTTTTTAATTTCACCAGTTTTCCCCAATGCCCCCATTCTGTTCCAGTATTCTGTCAAGGACACTACGTTACATTCGTTATGTCTTCTTATGCTCATCTTGACTGTGATAGTTTCTCAGATTTTTCCTGTCCTTGATGATTTTGACAGCTTTAAGGAGTACTGGTCAGGACTTTTGAATAACGCACATCTGATTTGATTTATTTTGTTCATGGTTATGAAGTTGGCACCGAGGCATTCATCTTGTCAATTCAGAACAGAAGCAGTCAAATTGTCCCCAGGCAAAGCTGGACCAAAGAAGGAACACATAGGCCTAGCTAGCTTCAAGGGATAGGAATGCCTGCTTTATCTTCAAAAGCAACCTGTGGGACAAGTAGTTAATCAACACTACCCTAGAGATACAATTACCAAATATACCTAATGAAATCTTTAACATAAAGAAAAAAGGTATATTTTAGATTCCAAGTATCTTGAAATGGAAAAGACCTACAGAGAATCAGACAAAGTGGCACCAGGACACCCGCTAACTTCATGGGCCTTCAGTCAACAGGGTCTACCTTCTCAGGACACCCCTGCCCAATTAGCAAGGATCCAGTGGGGGAGTTACTTCTATCAGAGGGCTAAAAGCTCTCAGCAGAAGGAGAAGGGGGAAGGGACAAAAGCAGGGAAGGAATGCATTTCGTTTTGCCGAATCAGCGGTTCCAGCCAAGGAGACTATCCAGCTAGGTGTTTCACCTGGTAGCCCCTTACATGAGACAGTTTGAGAGGGACTGGAGCTGAGGATCTGTGCAGAAGCTGCACTGAGTTGTCAAAATAAGATTGTATTTATTATTATTGTTGTTGTTGTTGCTGCTGCTGTCGTTGCTGTTTTTAGAGAGGGAGAGAGAGAATTTTAGACAGCCTCCACACCCAGCACAGAGCCTGGCACAGGGCTCAATCTCAGAAACCTGAGATCATGACCTGACTCAAAATCAAGAGTTGGGGGCGCCTGGGTGGCTCAGTGGGTTAAGCCGCTGCCTTCGGCTCAGGTCATGATCTCAGGGTCCTGGGATCGAGTCCCACATTGGGCTCTCTGCTCGGCAGGGAGCCTGCTTCCTCCTCTCTCTCTCTCTGCCTGCGTCTCTGCCTACTTGTGATCTCTCTCTGTCAAATAAATAAATAAAATCTTTAAAAAAAAAAACATCAAGAGTTGGACACTTAACGGACTGAGCCACCAAGGTGCCCCCAAGAAGGTTTTATTTTTAGGTACTCTCTATATGCAACATGGGGCTTGAATTTACAACTCTGAGATCAAAGAGCTGCACGCTCTGTTAATTGAGCCAGCCAAGAGCCCCATTATTTATTTGTTTGCTTATTATTATTATTATTATTTATCCCCCTGAGTTGTTTTGAAGTTGCCTTTAGTTCATTATAGTACTAATATCTCCTCCTATAGGCAGGGTTTTCTGTCATTTTTTGAACATACCTATATGCACTAGCATGTTAATGTGTTAGACAAGCATAGTTGAAGCAAAGAGTGTGGATAATAGAATATGTATAAGTTTCTTAATCTATATACAAGCTACCTGTCTTGCCGGTAAAACAGTGACTAAAAGCATCCTGTGCTAATCCATGGGAAGATAGTGCTTTGAGAACTGTCTCCTTTCACACAACAAGTAATAGAAAGTTCTTTGTTTTTGGAGTGCCTAGGTGGCTCAGTTGGTTAAGCTTCTGCTTTGGTTCAGGTCATGATCTCAGGGTCTAGGAATCAAGTCCCACATCAGGTTCTCTGGTCAGCAGGGAGCCTGCTTCTCCTCACTTTCTCTCTGTGTTCTCCTCTCTCTCTCAAATGAATAAATAAAATCTTTAAAAAGTTTGAAAAAAAGAAAGGTTCTTTGCTTTCCACACTTCTTCGGGATTTGCGCATCCCAAGTGTACCACCCATTGAGTTCAGTTACAGTTAAACTAGGATTATGGGTTTTTAGGATGACTTGCCATCCCCATCACATCAAGTGAAGAGTACATGCTAGCAAATGATGATGTTAACAGTGATCACTTGGCTCAGGGAGAGTCTGTAAAATTACTTCCACACTCTACTGTTTGGAAATGAGTCATTAAGTGCAGTTCACACTTAGGTTGGGGTGTGGAGGATATTTTAAATTCTACCTCCCGTGATGAGGAGTATGTATATAGATAATCTTCTCTAAGAGAGAATTTGTTTCTTCTTCCCCATTTAGTTACTTATTTAATCATAAATCTCATGAGTATGGACTCATGACTATTTTTACAATCCAATATTAAGTTATTTTGTTGCTGAAATTGTTTCAGCTTTATTAATTAGGAGCTTTTTCAGTAGGCTCTTATGTCCCTTTTAAGTGGTTGCCCACTTTTTTAAAAAAAAAACCTCTTTTATTTACATTAACATTCACATAGAAAAGTGTGCAAATCATAAGTACAGTTTATTGAATTTTCAACATATCCACATAACTAGCACCCAGAGAAAGGACAACAAACTATCTGTAACTAGAGGCCCCCCTCATGCCTCCTCCATTTCTCACAAGGGTAGTCATTATACTGATGGCTAACACCATGGATTAGTTTCACCTATATTCAAATTTAATACAAATGGATCATACAGTATATATGTATACACACACACACACACACACACACACACACAATTTTTCAAAATATTTATTTATTTATTTGAAACCAAGCTGTGACTTGCTCTGACCAACAGAATGCAGAAGGGACGGTGAGCCAGGTTTGGGTCTAGTCCTTCAAAAGTATTGCAGCTTCCACTTTTCCTCTCTTGTTCTTGCCACCAAGGTGTAAGGAAGCTCAGGCTGTCCTGCTGGAGAGAGACCACATGAAGGAGACCCAAGATGCCCCAACTGAGAGCCACCACCAAGGTTCCAGACAAAAGAATAAAGTCTTCTGCTTTTCTTCTTTTTTAAGATTTTATTTATTTATTTATTTATCTGAGAAACAGTGAGCATGTGTGAGCTGGGAGAGAGGCATAGGGGGAAGGAGAGGGAAACGGAAGGAAAGAGGGAAACAGGCTCTGTACTGAGCACAGAGCCTAACACTGGCTTAATCCCAGGACAGTGAGATCATGACCTGAGCTGAAACCAAGAGTTGGACGTTCAACTGACTGAACCACCCAGGCACCTCAAGAATGAAGCCTTCTTGAATCTTCCAGCTCAACTCAGCTACCAACTCAATGTAGTCACATGAATGATCCCATCTAATACCATACAAAGTAGAAAAGCCGCTCAGTCAACCCCCAGAATGGCAAAAAATATTAAGGCATTGTTGTTGCATTTTTAAAATCTAATTTTAAAAATTAAGATATAATTAGCATACCATGTAATTCACCCTTGTAAAGTGTGCAATTCTGTGGCTTTTAGTACATTCATGATGTTGTACAGTCATTACCAATTTCTAAATTTTTTTAAAGATTTTTTTTTAAAGAATGCCTTATTTTTAAGATTTTATTTTTATCTCAGTCGGTTAAGCGTCTGACCCTTGATTTCAGGTAAAGTCATGATCTTAGAGTGGTGAGATCAAACCCTGGGCTCTGCTCTGTACTGGGCCTGGAGTTTGCTTGAGATTTTCTGTCTTCCATTTCCCCTCTGTCCCTCCCCGCCTCTCCCTTTCAAACATATGCATGCTCTCTCTCAAAAAATAAGGGGGTGGTTAGGGGAAAGCCGGTGGAGAGGGAGAGAGAGAATTCCAAGCAAGCTCCACACCCAGCTCAGAACCCCACTTGGAGCTCAATCTCATGACCCTGAGATCACAACCTGAGCCAAAATTAAGGGTCAGATCCTTAACCTTCTGAGCCACCCAATTGCTCTCCAACCTTATTCTTTTGCATGTGGATGTACAGGTTGTTCTTCTAAACTGCTAAATCTGAGGGTGTAACAATAGTTAACTGAAACACCATCTCCCAGTTCTTCATTCCCCATCTGGTTCAACCAACCAACTGAGGTCTGTGGATTCTACCTCCTCCAGTTAATGGATCCTTCCATTCTCACTGCCACTCTATACCCAAGTCATTATTGCCTCTGAGACAAATGCCACAGCAACCTTGTCATCCAGTCTTTCCCCTTCCAGAATGCCTTCATTTAGCCAGAGATAGATATTTTATTTTTTATTTTTTAAAAATGATTTTATTTTTATATTTGACAGAGAGAGAGCATGAGCATGCAGAGCAGCAGGGAGAAGCAGAGTGAGAAGCCGACTCCCCTGCCGAGCAGGGAGCATAACACGGATGTCAGGCTTGATCCTAGGACCGTGGGATCATGACCTAAGCTGAAAGCAGATGCGCAATGGACTGAGCAACCCCGGTGTCCCGAGACAGGTTTTTTAAAATGCTAATCTGATCATGTCCATACCCATTTAAGACACTTCCTGGCTTTTAGCCCCAGTTCCAAACTCCTTAACATGACTTTTAAGACACTTCATGACCTGCCTATAATCCCTTTTCAGTTTCCCATACACACCCTCTTTTGTAGCTAATGGCATTTCCTTCACAGGAAACACGGGCATCATTTTCTCAAAAAGATGTTCCTGATTGCCAAAGGCTACTAACCATTTTCAAATCTTCTCTCGCACTACAGAAGCAATCTCGTGATATGAATCCTCTCTCTGTCACCTAAGCTGTAATCTCCAAATACTGTCTTTAAATACCATCATTGTATTGATGCTTAGCAAACATGCCAATGAATGCAGCATATGTATGAATGCAGCATGACTTTAAGATAATGAGAATTCTGGGACACCTGGGTGGCTCAGTCGGTTAAGCATCCAACTCTTGATTTCAGTTCAGGTCATGATCCCAAGGTTGTGAGATAGAGCCCTGTGTCAGGCTCTGCACTGGGTGTGGAGCCTGCTTAAGATTCTGTCTCCCGGGGTGCCTGGGTGGCTCAGTTTTTGGGTGTCTGCCTTCAGCTCAGGTCATGATCCTGGAGTTGTGGAATGGAGCCCGGGATCGGGCTCCCTGCTCAGCAGGAGGCCTCCTTCTCCCTGTCCCTCTCCCCCTGCTTGTATTCCCTCTCTCGCTGTGTCTCTATCAAATAAATAAATACATCTTTTTTTTTTTTTTAAGATTTTATTTATTCATTTGACAGAGAGTGAGAGAGACACAGAGAGAGAGAACAGAAGAAGAGGGAGAGGGCAAGGGAGAAGCAGGCTTCCCTTCCCGCCCAGCAGGGAGCCATAGGCAGGGCTTGATCCCAGGACCCTGGGATCATGACCTAAGCTGAAGGCAGAGGCTTAACCCACTGAGTGGGTTAAAAAAAGATCTTAAAAAAAATCTTTTTTTAAGATTTTTTAAATCTTAAAAAAAAAATTCTGTCTCCCTCCTCCTCTGCCTCTCCCCCTACAAAGATGAGAATTCCCCAGTGTATTAGGAGTGTTGACACTTCTGAATGGTCTTTTACAGATTCTTTTTTTTTTTTTTTAAGATTTTATTTAGTTATTTATTTATTTGACAGAGAGAGAGACAGTGAGAGAGGGAATACAAGCAGGGGGAGTGGAAGAGGGAGAAGCAGGCTTCTTGCGGAGCAGAGAGCCTGATATGGGGCTCCATCCCACTGAGCCATCCAGGTGCCCCTTTATTTATTTATTTGATGGAGAGATCACAAATAGGCAGAGAGGCAGCCAGAGAGAGGAGAGGGGGGAAGCAGGCTCCTTGCTGAGCAGAGATGCCGATGCAGGGCTTGATCCCATGATGCTGAGATCATGACCTGAGATGAAGACAGAGGCTTAACCCACTGAGCCACCCAGGTACCCCTCTTTTACAGTTTCTTTTTTTTTTTATTATTATTATTATTTTTTAAAGATTTTATTTATTTATTTTACAGAGAGAGATCACAAGTAGAGAGGCAGGCAGAGAGAGAGAGGGAAGCAGGCTCTCCGCTGAGCAGAGAGCCCGATGTGGGACTCGATCCCAGGACCCTGAGATCATGACCTGAGCCGAAGGCAGTGGCTTAACCCACTGAGCCACCCAGGCACCCTCTTTTATAGTTTCTTAAAGAGGTTTTGCAATGATTGTTTCTTTTCATCCTCAAAATTGTTGTAATATGGATATTCAAACCCATTTTAAGGGTGAGGAAATTGGGGCTCCAAGAAGTAAATCTATGAATCATTTTGCTCAGCTAGTAAGTGTCAAACTGGAACTTGGAAAGAGTTCTTGAACTCTAGACCTGGACTACTTCTTCTTCTTCTTCTTCTTTTTTTTTTTTTTTAAATGATACAAAGGGCTTAATCAAATGTTATTCCCATAATCAAATTTCTGGTGGAAACTACAAATTATTTTGCAAATAATTCATCACAGTGAATACATAATTACCAAAAAATATTTCAAAGATGTAAAAGCGGGGCGCCTGGGTGGCTCAGTGGGTTAAGCCACTGCCTTTGGCTCAGGTCATGATCTCAGGGTCCTGGAATCAAGTCCTGCATCGGGCTCTCTGCTCAGCAGGGAGCCTGCTTCCTCCTCTCTCTCTCTGCCTACTTGTGATCTCTCTCTGTCAAATAAATAAATAAAATCTTTAAAAAAAATATGTAAAAGCTTATATTTCTATCCATTTTGTCAAAGCAGTTACATCCAAAGGGATTGACATTAAGCTCCTGTCCCAACTTAACTTTTCATTCACAATCTGTTCAAATCAAGCTTCTAAGGCAAAACTATTTGCTAACTTAAAGTGTGCCAGTAATCATTTGACCCAAATCTGGTGAATTTTTTGTGACCCTGAAATGGATCCAAACAGTGCTGAACACTCACTTCAAGTGGAAAAATTTAAGGAAGTGCCAAAAAAATTCAGTAATCAAGACGAACAGTATTTTGAGGCGATATTTTTAAAAATCGGGAATAAATATATTCATGATGAGCAGTATATCAATATTTTAAGTAACGATGGGTTTAAAGTAAGTAAATACTGATTCTTCCTTTTTATTTTTTTTTAAAGATTTTATTTCTTTATTTGACAGACAGAAATCATAAGTAGGCAGAGAGAGAGAGGAGGAAGCAGGCTCCCCGCTTAGCAGAGAGCCCGATGCGGGGCTCGATCCCAGGACCCTGGGATCATGACCTGAGCCGAAGGCAGAGGCTTTAACCCACTGAGCCACCCAGGCACCCCCTGATTCTTCCTTTTATCTCAGGTTTCAGTATGTCTCAGCACAGCACTGTTACTGATCCTGTTATATTAAAATTTTCAATTTTTTGTTCTTTGTGGATTTTATTGTATTCATTTTTATTTCAAAATATTGCATTAATAGATTATTTATCTTAATCGCTTTCTAAGTTTTTTGACACTCCATTAAATTTTGCACCCAAGGTCAGTGCTTCACTTGCTTTATCCTATGTGTGGCCCTGTATGTCACCAGAATGTTTGCAGCACAGTGGCATTATCCAATTTTGTATAATAGTCTTTCCTACTGTCTTACAGATGTATGAGTTAGGATAAATTCTGGTTTTGTATAGTTGGATGTATAAGTTAGTTTTGCTTTTAAAGTGTTTCATTTAGAGTTATTCTTGGTATATGATATACAGTGTGTGAGATACAATTTTAAGCACAGGATGCCCAGTTAAATTTGAATTTTGGATAAATATTATTGTTATAAATATATTCCAAATATTGCATTGTTTACCTGAAATTCAGATTCAACTGGTATCCCATGTCTCCCCTCCCATTGCCTAACTCTGGCAACTCAAGGTATCCAGGAGTTAAGAACCATTCTATTTTATCTTATTTTATTATTATTATTTTTTAAAGATTTTATTTATTTAAGAGAGAGAGAGAGCTAGAGGGAGAAAGCATGAGAGCGGGGAGGGTCAGAGGGAGAAGCAAACTCCCCATTGAGCAGGGAGCAGGCTATAAGACTGGATTCTGGGACTCCAGGATCATGACCTGAGCTGAAGGCAGACACCCAACCGACTGAGCCACCCAGGTGTGCAAGAACCATTTTGAAAAGAAATATGAGAAACAAGAAAATGTAATGTTAACTACTTAAGTTTGAAACTAATGGGGTGGATCCTCTCTGCCCTCAGATCTCATTTTTGCCCTTGCTCTGCTCTGCTTTGTATCACCGGGCTGGCTCCTATAGGCTATTTCCCACTCTCCCAAGTTAGCTGATTTCTGGCTAGGTCCAGCCAATGGGAGACATCATTGGGAACTTGGAAGGCAAGTAGAAGGGAGAAACCAGGGGTATTTCTCCTCTTTTTTCTCTGCCTCAGGTAGTCTTTCTGGCAAATTCTTCTTCCCTCAACAGGGATTTGCTCAATGACCCCAGCCCCTGGACTTGATGATTTTCTGCAGCTTCCTTTCTTCCCCTGCCTTGTTCCAGCAGGGGGCAATAGTGGTGTCTGGCTCTTTTAAGGGCTGAGTTGCCTCCTTGCCTAGCCGGATTTCTGGGCCCCTCTCTCCAATTCTCTGTATTGGGGCTTTCCCCCTTTTTTCAGTGCTTAGAGTGGTTTCTGTTTTCCCAGTTAGACTCCGACTAATAGAAATCCTTTGGCAGGGACGCCTGGGTGGCTCAGTGGGCTAAAGCCTCTGCCTTCGGCTCAGGAATGGCCCCCCATCAGGCTCTCTGCTTGACGGGGAGCCTGCCTCTCCTCTCTCTCTGCCCGCTTCTCTGCCTACTTGTGATCTCTGTCTGTCAAATAAATAAATAAAATATTTTTAAAAAAATCCTTTCGCAAAAGAAGATACAGGGCCACACATAGGATAAAAAAAAAAAAAAAGATTAAAAAAAATCTTTTAAAAAAAGATTTTTTTTTTTTTAAATCCTTTCGCAACAACATGCTGAGTTGGGGAGTTTCTTCTCATCCTAAGCCCTCCTAAAGGAGGTTCGATATTCCTTCTGGAGGCTTCCTACAAATGGCATTTAGATTTGTGTCTTTATCATTATTTCTTTCTTTTTTTTTATCATTATTTCTGAACCACTAATATGCAAATACAAGATATTGTTGCTAGAAGTCTTAATAATATACGTGGGATTTCACAATTATATCTAGTACCTTTAAGAGAATTAGTCTGGGGGTGCCTGGGTGGTTCAGGTGGTTGAGTGTTTACCTTCAGCTCAGGTCATGATCCCAGGGTTCCCTGCTCCCTGGGGAGCCTACCACTCCCCCTGCTTATGCTCTCTCTGGGCCTGTCAAATAAATAAATAAAATTTAAAAAAAAAAGGGAGAGAGAGAGAGAGAGAGAATGATTCTATCCTATAACCTAGTGTTTTTCATGACTCTTTGGCGCCACCTCCAGTGGACATTTCTAATTTACAAGTGAAGAAAAAAATGTTTGTGTTTTAAACTCACTTTAATTCTCTAAAATATGACTTTGAGATTATTTCAATTATAAACACGGGAAAATTAACTAACCAGGGTTTTTTAAATCCTCATCATCATAATTATGAGCTATTTCACAAACAAAAAATGAAGAATATGACAAGTTTATTCACCACTCAGATTTAACAAAGTTAGTATTTGTCACATTTGCTTTGAATATTCTTTTGAAAAATATGCAAATCATTATTGGAAAGGTGAGTCCAGTTTATGTTCCCTTCCTGACTGCATTTCCTTTACTCCCTTCCCAGTGATATCCACTATGCTATAGATAGTATGTATCTTTCTAGTCCATGTTTAAAACATATAAATAACACATTATTAATCATTCAACTTTATATAAGTATTGCACAGTTATTATTCTGAAACTTTCTTTTTTTAACCCAACACCATAGTTTTGATATCAAAATATATATTTATAAAATACATAGTGTTCATATTAAATATATTTATATAAGTATATGTTAAAATATATCAAATATAATTTATATTAAACTATATAGTGTATTTTACGCTGTTCAGTATTATACTAAATGATTATCACTTCAGTATACCTTTGTAGCATGATTCCTAAGTAAAAGTCTTATAAGTAATATAGGCATTAATTATCTCATTGATGGAAATCTGCAAGTAGGATGTTCCATTGCTAGATTAGAGACTCAGCAATGTCAGGATGCAATTTGGCCTCCCTGGGATCCTTTTTGTCTTCCCCTGGTGGTCCTAAAATAACTGCCACAGCTGTGCTCTTGCTTGCCAGTCCAAAGCAGGAAGGGAAGGAAGGGGAGCAAAGAAGAATTCCCACTTTCTAGCCTTATTCTCTATAAGATAGCAACCACATTCCATCAGTGATAAGGCACACATTTTTTTAACTACTAAAAATCCCACAAATCCAACACTTAAAACTGAAAATGCTTTCTTATACCTTAAAATTTTTTTTTAAAGGTTTTATTTATTCATTTGACACAGAGAGATCACAAGTAGGCAGAGAGGCAGGCAGAGAGAGAGAGAGAGGAGGAAGCAGGCTCCCCGCGGAGCAGAGAACCCGATGCGGGACTCGATCCCAGGACCCTGAGATCATGACCTGAGCCGAAGGCAGCGGCTTAACCCACTGAGCCACCCAGCCGCCCAAAATTTTTGTTTTATACTCTTAAAAATAGCCCTTTAAACTTAGACACAAAATTTTTAGAATTATATATTACTCTTCAGTACACAAAATATGAATATAGAAGTGAAATAAATTAGTTAAGGGTATTTTCAGGATGTCTTCTCACCAGAGTTCCACTCTAAATCACTTTTCAAATCAGCACCTTCCATGTCCATGTTTTCCCCCATAATGTTACCTTCTGTGCCCTAAAGAACACTGGCTCTGTCTCATCTCCTCACAGAATGTTGAAGACCCATTCTGCAAGTTGTAATTCTAGTACTTTCTGCATCTTATAAGATGTCATAAAGGGTAGGTTTTCAGATCATGTTTGCACACATGCAGGGTTGACAAACCTACTATATCAGCCAGCCCATGACAGTGCTCGTGAGGTGCTATCCACTGTGAGAAGCCTGCCAGCTTTAGAAATGAAAGAATGATTGTGTGCCTTGGCATCAATGAAGCATGGTAGAACTTCCCTGGACTCTCACTCTTTCCCTTTTTCTCATTGGCAAAGTTGTGGCCCGCCTGCCACTGCATCAATGCTGATAAGAAGAAATGAGATTCCAACTCGTACCTTGGATCCATCATACCGCAGTCACAAAACATTTCTGTGAGGGATAAATAAAATCAGGATTTTGTTAACTAGGAGGAATGGGTTACGGCTGCTGGCACTTTACCCTGTTATCCCTTCTTTTATTTACAGACATTGAACTCATCTCCAGTTTGCATTTTACAAAGCACAGGCCCTCTTGAACATGTGCATAGCCATAAGAGTTTCTCTAGGGTATATACTATCTACAGTGGGATTTAGCTGAATAATGGTGTACACATATTTTCAGGATTTTTACTGTAAAATTTTCCAAATGTGCCCCAAACTAGAAAGTATAACAAACCCCATGTGTCCATCCCCTAAATTCATTTAACCATAGACTTGTTTCATCCACCCCTTCCCTCCGTTGTATATTTTGCTGGAGTATTTTAAAGCAAATCCCGAACATTGTACCATTCACCTCTAAACACTTCAGTATGCAACTCAAAAAGAAATCTTTAAATATTTTCTTGTGTGACCACAATGCCATTATCACATCTAACAAAATGCAAATAATTATTTAATATTATTCAATTACCCAGCCATACTCAAATTTCCTCGATTGTAATAAAAATTCTTTTTGTAATTTCTGTTTAGAATCAAGATCAAACAGGATCCATTTTATTTGGTTGTTATGTCTCTTGTGTTTCTCATAAGTCTTTCAAGTCTTATGTTTCTCTTAATCTAGAACAG
This sequence comes from Mustela erminea, assembly GCF_009829155.1. NCBI lineage: Eukaryota > Metazoa > Chordata > Mammalia > Carnivora > Mustelidae > Mustela > Mustela erminea. Next base: position 66,992,021 of record NC_045614.1, on the reverse strand, counting down.
TCCCCTCCCCTTTTATTTTTCCTTTCATTGACTTGCTGATGAAATTAGAGTCTAATATAAAGTCCCTCTTTTGACATCTTGTGTATTGCTTCCTTGTGGACTGCATCCTTTACGCTCAATATTTACTGTGGACTAGGGGTCAGTTTTAAAGGTTTGATTGCGTTATTATAATTATTTTTTAAAGATTTTATTTTTTATTCTTAAAGATTTTATTTATTTATTTGACAGACAGAGATCACAAGTAGGCAGAGAGGCAGGCAGAGAGAGAGAGGAGGAGGCAGGCTCCCCGCTGAGCAGGGAGCCTGATGTGGGGCTCGATCTCAGGACCCTGGGATCATGACTGGAGCCAAAGGCAGAGGCTTAACCCACTAAGCCACCCAGGTGCCCCTAAAGATTTTATTTTTAAGTAATCTCTACCCCCAGCATGGGGTTCAAACTCACAACCCCCAAATCAGGACTTGCATGTTCCACTGACTGAACCACAGGTGCCCCGGTTTGATTTCATTATGACTTAAATTTTTTTTCCTGATAATCCTCACTAAACGGGGCTGTGTACTTTCTGTACCCACATCAGGAGGCATGGGATGCTGGTTTCCTCACTTTTTGTGACTTTAAGATTGATCGTTGAATTTGGTTGGTGACGACCTGTTTTTATACATTTCCTATGAGTTTTTCCTGTAGTTGTTTTAGCAGCATTAATGACTAGTGCCTGAATCAGTTATTTCACTAATGGTTGAAACAAATTTCTAACTTGGATATGACTGCATTTGTTAACTAGAATCAGGGCTAAGCAAATACCTCCTTAAATTTTCTACCTTAGGCCATTGATTCACCTTTCCTTCGTCCCAGCCCTATCTACAATTCTTCTGTACTGAAACAGTTTCCCTTATCCATGGGCTATTAGTTATACTGGTTTTATTTGTATTAGAAAAGCAGAAATGTTTAGTTCTTTTCCTATAATTAACAACTTTCAGGGGAATAAGTTGATGGCCTGGCTATATCCAGGACTATTTCCTTTCTAAAAAAATTATTCTGAACTCATGACTTTTTATATATTCAATATGTTTTAATCAACTGCAGTCCTTACCCTTTTTGAAATTAAAATTATTCCATGTGTGGCTGTGGAAGCACACAACCCCAATGTTTTGTTTTCTTTTTTAATTCTACCACTCATTTAATCCCTTATTTAGCTGTTGTTATGTTTGTGTTTTAGATATACCCTCATGTTCTCCAGTATCTTTGCTCATCCTTGCTTCCTTTTTAAAGAAATAGCTATATTGAGATATAATTCATATACCATACAATTCATCCACTTAGAGTGTACAGTTTGGTGGTTTTAGTATCTCACAAAGTTGTGCGACCATCACCATTATATAATTCCAGAACATTTTATCACTTCCTAAAGAAACGCTGCATGCTGCATGGTCTCCCATGTCCGGCTCCTGGCAATCACTAATCTGCTTTCTGTCTCAAATTACTATTTGGGGATTGCCTCTTCTGGACACCTCACACAAAGAGAATCATACAATGTATGCCATCTGTGACTGACTTTTTTCACTGAACATGTTTTTAAAATTTGTCTGTTATTGTAGCATATATCAGCACTCCATTCCTTTTCATGGCTGACTAATATTCCCTTGTTTGTGAACACTGCATTTTGCTTATTAATTCATCAAGTGATGGCAATTTGGGTTATTTCCACTTTGAGGATGTTAAGAATAAGGATACTTTACCCATTTTATTTTATTTTATTTTATTTTAAACTTTTTTCAAATAATTTCCACGCCCAACATGGGGCTCTAATTCATGATCCTGACATCAGGAGTCATGTGTTCTACCAACTAAACCAGCCAGGTGCTCCTCTTTGTCCATTTTAAAGTTCTTAATTTTAAGAATTTAATTTTTAGGGGGGTCTGGTGGCTCAGTGGGTTAAAGCCTCTGCCTTCGGCTCAGGTCATGATCCCAGGGTCCTGGGATCGAGCCCTGCATCAGGCTCTCTGTTCAGCGGGGGAGCCTGCTTCCCCTCCTTCTATCTCTGTCTATCTCTCTGCTTGCTTGTGATCTCTGTCTGTCAAATAAGTAAATAAATAAAAATCTTAAAAAAAAAAAAGAATTTAATTTTTAGGGCGCCTGGGTGGCTCAGTGGGTTAAAGCCTCTGCCTTCATCTCAGGTCATGATCTCAGGGTCCTGCAATCGAGTCCCGCATCGGGCTCTCTGCTCAGTAGGGAGACTGCTACCCTCTCTCTCTCTGCCTATCTCTCTGCATACTTGTGATCTCCTTCTGTGTGTCAAATAAATAAATAAAATCTTTAAAATAAAATAATATTTAATATTTTATTTTATTTATTTATTATATATTATTTTAAAGATTTATTTGTTATTTTAGAGAGAGAGAAAGAGGGAGAGAGAGAGCATGGGGGGAGGATAGAGAGAACCTCTAGCCAATTTCTCTCTGAACACAGAGCCCAATGACATGGGGCTAGATCCCATGACCCTGAGATCATGACCTGAGCCTAAACCAAGAGTCAGTCACTAAACCAACTAAGCCACCCAGGCACCCCATTTATACTTTAGTTTAAAAAATTTTTGCTTTCCTTTCATCTGGAACAGCCATCATCCAGTAATTCACCAAAATGACCAACACAAAGGGAAAAAGGAGAAGTGCCCACTATATGTTTTCTAGGCCTTTTAGAAAACATGGAGTTGTTCCTTTGGCCACATATATGGGAATCTACGAGAAAGATGATATTGGGGACATGAAGAAAATGGACACTGTTCTAAAAGGCATGTCCCACAAATGTCACCATGACAAACTGGAAGAGTCTATAATGCTACTCAACATGCTATTGGCATTGTTGTAAACAAACAAATTAAGGGCAAGATTCTTGCCAAGAGTATTAATGTATGCATTGAGCATATTAAACACTCAAAGAGCTGAGATAGCTTCCTGGAACGTGTGAAGGAATAAGACCAGAAAAAGAAGGAAGCCAAAGAGAAAGGTACTTGAGTTCAACTGAAGTGCCAGCCTGCCCCACCCAGAGAAACACGTTTTGTGAGAACCAGTGGAAAGGAGCCTGAACTGCTAGCCTGAACCCATTTCCTACGAATTTGTGGCATGATATATGTAAAGAAAATAAAAAACCTCAAGACAGTGCAAAAAAAATATTTAAAGATTTATTTAAGGGGTGCCTTGGTGGTTCAATCATTAAGTGTCTGCCTTCAGTTCAGGTCATGATCTCGGCATCCTGGGATTAAGCCCTGCATCAGGCTCCCTGCTGGGCAGGAGGCCTGCCTCTCCTTCTCCCACTCCCCCCGCTTGTGTTCCCTCTTTCTCTGTGTCTCTCTCTGTCAAATAAATAAATAAAATCTTTAAAAAAATAAAAAAATAAAGAAAGAAAGCGTGAGAAAGGGGGAGGAGCAGCAGGAGAGGGAGGGACAGAATCTGAAGCCAACTCCCTGCTCAGTTCAGAGCCTAATGCAGGGCTTGATCCCACAACCCCAAGATCATGACCTTAGCCAAAACTAAGAGTCAGTTGCTTAATCAGCTGAGCTACCCAGGGGCCTCTTAAAATTTTTAATGTAATCTCAACCCCCAATGTGGGGCTCAAACTCATGACCTTGAGATCAAGAATCTTATGTTCTTTTCCAAAGTAGATACCCAAATTGGCCAATAGACATATGAAAAAGTGTTCAACATCAGTTGGCATCAGGGAAATAAAAATCAAAACCACAATGAGATACCACCTCACAGTAGTCAGAATGGTTAAAATTAACTAGTCAGACATCCAGATGGCCAACAGACACATGAAAAAGTGCTCCATATCACTCGGCATCAGGGAAATACAAATCAAAATCACAATGAGATATCACCTCACACCAGTCAGAATGGCTAAAATAAACAAGTCAGGAAATGACAGATGCTGGCGAGGATGCGGAGAAAGGGGAACCCTCGTACACTGTTGGTGGGAATGCAAGCTGGTGCAGCCACTCTGGAAAACAGCATGGAGGTTCCTCAAAATGTTGAAGATAGAACTACCCTATGACCCAGCAATTGCACTACTGGGTATTTACCCTAAAGATACAAACGTAGTGTTCCAAAGGGGCACGTGCACCCGAATGTTTATAGCAGCAATGTCCACAATAGCCAAACTATGGAAAGAACCTAGATGTCCATCAACAGATGAATGGATCAAGAAGATGTGGCATATATACACAATGGAATACTATGCAGCCATCAAAAGAAATGAAATCTTGCCATTTGCGACAACATGGATGGAACTAGAGTGTATCATGCTTAGTGAAATAAGTCAAGCAGAGAAAGACAACTATCATATGATCTCCCTGATATGAGGAAGTGGTGATGCAACATGGGGGCTTAAGTGGGTAGGAGAAGAATCAATGAAACAAGATGGAATTGGGAGGGAGACAAACCATAAGTGACTCTTAATCTCACAAAACAAACTGAGGGTTGCTGGGGGGAGGGGGTTTGGGAGAAGGGGGTGGGATTATGGACATTGGGGAGGGTACGTGCTTTGGTGAGTGCTGTGAAGTGTGTAAACCTGGTGATTCACAGACCTGTACCCCTGGGGATAAAAATATATGTTTATAAAAAATAAAAAATTAAAAAAAAAATTAACTAGTCAGAAAGTGAGAGATGTTGACAAGGATGCAGAGAAAGGGGAACCCTCCTACACTGTTGGTGGGAATGCAAACTGGTGCAACCACTCTGGAAAACAGTATGGAGGTTCCTCAAAAAGTTGAAAATAGAGTTAGCTACCCTATGACCCCCACAATTGCACTACTGGGTATTTACCCCCAAAATACAAATGTAGTGATCCAAAGGGCCATGTGCACCCAAAAGTTTATATGAACAGTGTCCACAATAGCTGAACTATGGAAAGAGCCTAGATGTCCATCGACAGTTGAATGGATAAAGATGTGGTTCATAAACACAATGGAATATTAAGCAGCCATCAAAAAACTGAAATCTTGCCATTTGAAATGACATGGATGGAACTAGAAGGTATTATGCTAAGGGATATAAGTTAATCAGAGAAAGACAATTACATGATCTTATTGATACGTGGAATTTGAGAAGCAAGGCAGAGGCTCATAGGGGAAGAGAGGGGAAAATGGAACAAGATGAAACCAGACAGGGAGACAAACCACAAAAGACTCAGTCTCAGGAAACAAACTGAAGGTTGCTGGAGGGGAGGTGGGTAGGGGAATAAGGTGGCTGGGTGGTAGACATTGGGAAGGGTATGTGTTGTGGCAAACGCTGTATGTTGTGTAAGACTGATGAATCACAGACCTGTATCCCTGAAATAAATAATACATTAAATGTTAGTAATAATAAATAACTAAATAAATAAACCCTAGACACATGGGTTTTTTTCTGGGCTCTCACTTCTATTTATTGATTTTTTATGTCTAATCTTAAGCCAGTATCATACTGTCTTGATTACCATTACTTTGTAGTGTATTTTGAAATGAGGAAATGTGAATCCTCCATGTTTGTTCTTTTTTAAGAATGTTTTGAGCTTTTCAGAAGCTCTTATAATATGATGTGCAGTTTAGAATCAGGTTGTAAATTTCTACAAAGTCACCTGGGATTCTGATAGAGAATGCATTGAATCTGTAGATCAATTTGGGGAGTACTGCCACCTTTATAACATTGTCTTCTGATCTTCTGATATATAAAAATATGGAATTTTTTCAATTTATTTAGATATATTATGATTTTTTCAGCAATGTTTTATAGTATTCAACATATAATATATTTGTTTTGTGAGTAGGTTTCTAAGAGTTATCTTCTTTTTTTTTTTTTTAAAGATTTTATTTACTTGAGAGAGAGGGAGAGAGAGAGAGTACAAATGGGCAGAGCAGCAGGAGAGGGAAAGGGAGAAGCAGGCTCTTTGCTGAGCAGGGAGTCTGATGCAGGGCTTGATTGTAGGATCCTGGGATCATGACCTGAGCAGAAGGCAGATGTTTAACTGACTAAGCCACGCAGGCAACCAAGTTGTATTCTTTTTGATGCTATTTCAAATGAAATTATTTTATTAATTTCATTTTCAGATTGTTCATCGAAAGTATATAGAAAAAAATTGATCTTGTTTTCTGTAGCCTTGATGAAAATAGAACTGTTTCTTATCTCTAATAGTTTTTCAGGTAATTCCTTAGGATTTTTTCTATTTAAGGCCACATCATTTGTGGGTAGAGATAATTTTACTTCTTCCCTTCCAGTCTGGATGCCTTCTTTTATCCTTGACCAATTTCCTTGACTAGAACCTTCTATTACAACCTTGAACAGAAATAGCAAGGTGGACATCCTAGTCTTATTCCTGATTTTAGGGGGAAAACATCCAGTCTTTCTTTCTTTCTTTTTTTTAAAGATTTTATTTATTTGTTTGTCAGAGAACACAAGCAGGGGGAGCAGCAGAGGGAAAAGCAGACTCCCCACCAAGCAGGATGCCTGATGTGGCATTCTATCCCAGGACCCAAGGATCATGACCTGAGCTGAAGGTAGACACTTAACCAACTGAGCCACCCAGGCGTCCCAAAATCCAGTCTTCCGCCATTAAATATGTAAGTTGTTAAATATGTTAGTTGTGAGTTTTTATAGATACTCTTTTTAGACAAGATTTAATTTAATTTATTTATTTGAGGGAGAGAGAATGAGGGAGAGAGAGCATGAGAAGGGAGAGGGTCAGATGGAGAAGAGCCCAATGTGGGACTCGATCCTGGTACTCCAGGATCATGACACGAGCCAAAGGCAGTCACTCAACCAACTGAGCCACCCAGGTGCCCTATAGATACTCTTTTGTCAGGTTCCTTTCTGTCCCTGTTTGTTGAAGTTTGTTGCGTGTTTTGTTTTCCTGACAAGGTGTTGAATTTTATCGAACACTTTTTTGTGTCTATTGAGGTGATCATGTGATTCTTTTTTCATTTTAGTGATATGATGCATTAAAATAATAAATAAATAAAATAATTATATTAAACCAAACTCACATTCCTTGGATAAATCTCTCTTGGTCATGGTGCACCATTTTTATATATTGCCACTTGGTTTGCTAGTATTTGAGGGGCTATGTTTTTCTCTTCATGCACTTTAATTCCTACTTTTAGGTTTTAAATTCACCAATAAAGAATGAACCTGTAAAACCCTAGGCAACCCACCCCTGACTGCAGTAACTGCAAAACCCCAGGCCATGTTCTCTGTACCCCTGATCTCACTGTATAGCCCCGGATGAGCCATGTACCAACCCTCCAGAACTTGTCAGTAATAAACCTTATTTTTTCCCCCCAGCATTTCCTCATGGCTGTTGCTGACTTGCATCTTGTAGTCGTAAGAACCACAGGAGCTGGTCTGGCCTCCACACTGGGGAAATGGCATTGCCCCCAGGCATGTCTAGCCAGGACCTTCTCTCTCTATAGGTTGGCACTAACATGAAACAAATGGCTACTGGGAAGCTTTGGTTTGTTAACTCTGACATCTGGTTGCTCTCACGTGCAGTATGTGTTGCCTGTTTTTTTGTTTTTGTTTTTTTTGTTTCAGTGTTAAGTCATGCTTTCTTGTTTCTTTGCATGTACCGTAATTTTTTTCTTTTGGTCAGAAACTGGACATTTCGGATAATATCGTAGTAACCCTTCCAATAGGGCTTGCTGTTGTTACTTGCTTGTTTATTTGTTTAGTGACTGGCTGCATCATTTTAGCATACTCTCCTCTCTCTCCACCTTTCCCTTCACCTGTGGTAAACCTCTAATGTTGCCCTCATTGTCCCTAGTCACTCTGGGATGTGGACGTTTTGGCGGGGCTTGCTTTAATATCTCTTCCTTGGACCGCACTGCTGTTAGACTCCACTAAATTGCCCACTGGTTACTCTATTATTTTTGGCAAAGGCCTGGTGCAAAAATTGCTCTCCAGACGAAACCAGTGCAATTCAGGCTCCTTTGACAGAATAGAATTGTTTTTTAAAGACTTTGTTTATTGTGGGATACCTGGGTGGCTCAGTTGGTTAAGCATCTGCCTTCAGCTTGGGTCATGATCCCAGCGTTCTGGGATCAAGCCCATATTGGGCTCCCTGCTCGGTTGGGAGCCCACTTCCCCCTCTGCCTCTGCCCTTCTCCCTTGTGCTCTCTCTCTCTGTCTCTGTCTCGCAGAAAAATAAGTAATTCAAATCCTTTTTTTTTTTTTCAAGATTTTACTTATTTATTTATTTTTAAAGAGAGAGAGAGGGAGAATGTGCTGAGGGAGGAGCAGAAGGAGAGAGAGGATCTCAAGCGGACTCCACACCAAGCGCAGAGGACTGAGCCAACAGAAGATTTGACCTCAAGCCCTAAGAGCATGACCTGAGCTGAAGTAAAGAGCCAGACACTCAACCTACTGAGCCATCCAGGTGCCCAGACAGAATGGTTTTTTGAGAGCGGTATTTGAGTTTATTCTGATCCCAGATAGGCTCTTCCCTGCTCCCTTTCCCAGGTTTTCTAGCTGGCCTATACTTTGCCTGTATATCTAATAAATATGTCATTCTCCTTTTAGTTGTCTATCACCACAATCTCCACTGTTTTTGAGAGAACCCTCAAGCTTGAACTTCTCCACATGGATAGCAGATGAAGTCAGTGCCTTTGGGAAGAGAGTAAGAGCTTTCTTTTTCATCCTGCTTCTTTCCTTAGGCAAAATCTCTGAGCCATTACTCCAAAGGGGGGATAGGAGACAGTGGCACACTTCTCTCCCAGTGTTGCTCTTGCCATAGGAATTGAGCACTCAGTAGAGAGGGGGTAGTAACATCACATCTTCCTGGCTTGCCTCTTCCGGCTTGAAACCACTGCCTGGTGAGCAGAGGTGAGGACAATCAGAGCTGTGGACTCCCGAGGTACCACATCCAGGGTAGAGCCTCAGTCCTGTGAGTGAGAACTGGGCAGAAGAAAGGAGCCCTCATTTCTCAGTGGCACTCACAAGAAGTAAGCCTCCACAAAAGATTGAGGGGGACCAGACAGAAATGTTGATCCTGCTGCGTGTAGGAAATAGCCCTCCAACTGGGGGGAGAGGGAGTGCTGTGTTCTTTCTTGGCTGTACTGGTCCTGAGTGTTCATCTTGCTGAGTGGGAGTGGGGTAAGGAGGAGTAGGTCTCAGCTTAAATACCATAGACTCTTAGTAGTTGTACTGAATTTTAGTAGTTTTTGTTTTGTTTTGTTTTAGTAAATTAATTTCTTTCTTTTTTTCTTTCTAGTAAGTTTTTTTTTTTTTTTTTACAGGCTATACATCCTAGAGACAATTTCTAGAGATTTTATTTTTATTTTATTTATTTTAAGATTTTAAAAATTTATTTGAGAGAGACAGAGATAGTGACAGACAGCACAAGCAGGGAGGAGAGAGAGAAGCAGGCTCTCCCACTGAGCAGGGAGCCCAACATGGAACTCGATCTCGGGACCCTGACAACATGACCTGAGCCGAAGGCAGACACTTCACCGACTGAGCCACCCAGGTGCTCCATTTCTAGAGATTTTAAATGATTTTGTTTTTTTCTTTTTCAACAAGAACAAGTTTTTTATTTGTTCATTTTGAGCACGTAAAGTATTCCTTGATGACATCCTTGGTCGGAGACTCTTTGCCATAAGCACCATACAACTCCAACGAAACACTTTGTGGGGTTTTCCCTCTTTGTCAACTTTGCAGAGGCCTACCCATCTACCCACCCCCCTAGGCTCTTGTCATTGGCCTTAATGAGATTGATTTGGTGTTTAGCACCAAAGGCCTCCACCAAGCTGACAGACATAGCGTTATCGCAGCTGGATGCAAGTACACAAATGTGGGCTTGGAGCTTGTCTAAAGCTTTGGCTGCTTAGTGAATTCCCCGTGCTAGGCTGTTGTGGAGGAGGATGGTCTTCTGCACCTTTTGCAAAGGAGAGTCCCAACACCCATTCCACTGCCAGCTGCCATGCCTCTCAGCCACTCAGGCATGGCAGTGGTTTACTGGTAGAGTCTAATCTGGAGCACACCTGAGCCTCCACCTCCCAGAGACTCGGTGGCAGTGGTGGGGAAAGACAAACACTGATTTTTTGCTTTCTTTTTAGCAAAATCTTCACTGGTTTCACTGGTGAATGGATCTACAATGTCTTAATGTTGCTTGTGGAAATCTTCCCTGCCACTGTGGTTTCTTGCACTATACCTCCAATTTCGTAGTTTCCTTTCCTTATTCTAGAAGTCCAGAATATGTTTTTGTTATAATTTTGTTAAGTTAATATTTGCTGAAGAAATGCAAGATGTCAGTGTTGCCATGGTTCAACAAAAGATTAGGAGGGAAATTGAAAGAGAGGATTATTACTCACAAGATCATTCTCCATGGGTAGGGAGGGCGTTGGGGATTCTGGGCTAAGGCTGGATTGGTTAATTCAAACCCAGAACCGTGTGGTCTAGGGAAGCTCCATGGGGAGCCTGCTTCTCCTTCTCCCTCTGCCTTCTGCTCTGCTTACTTGTGATCTCTCTCTCTCTGTCAAATAAATAAATAAAATATTAAAAAAAAAAAAAGAAGAAGAAGAAGGTGCACCTGGGTGGCTCAGTGGGTTAAGCCTCTGCCTTAGGCTCAGGTCATGATCTCAGAGTCCTGGGATTGAGGCCCACATCGGGCTCTCTGCTCAGTGGGGATCCTGCTTCTCCCTCTCTCTGCCTGCTGCACTGCCTACTTGTGATCTCTCTCTCTCCCTCTGTCAAATAAATAAATAAAATCTAAAAAAAAAAAGAAATATAACTCCATCCTCATCTGTATTACTCTATTCCCATTCTCCTCTTCTTTCTACCCCTTCCCAACCACACCTTAAACCAGTTTCTTAAATTTCTATGCATTCCCTCCCATTAGAAGAAATTGTGTAATATATGAAACTGTCTGAAGTAGAGACTGTTAGCCACCTACCCCAACTTGTCTTCATCTTCCAAAGTCCTACAATCTCTGATTTTAGCTTGTCACATAACTGCCTAGATCAAATGCTCCCATTTTTCCAGTCTCCCATTCAGCTAGGTGTAGCTGCATGGCTAAATTCTTGCCAGTGAGATGCAAGGAATTAAAATAATATGGCAGTTTTTGGAAAACTGCTTTAAAAGGTTAATACATGTCTTTTTCTCTCTTTGCTTTTCACATTAGTATTCCATTCTGCTGTCTAGAATGTAAATGTGATGGCTGGAACTCCAACAGCCATCTTAGACCATGAAGACAAATGTTCCAGTGAGGCAGGGGCAGAAAGCTTGAAGAGCCTGTGTTCCTGATGATATCTTGAAGTCTCCATACTAATTCCAGACTGGATTTGTGAATATATGTGTATGTGTGATGATGAAACCTTATTGCATGCAAGACTTACTCATTTTTTTAAAGCTTATTTTTAAAAATAATTTCTACAGTGTGGGGCTCAAACTCACAACACTGAGATCCAGACTCACATGTTCTTCTGACTGAGCTAGCCAGGCACCCCAAGACTTATTCATTGTTAACTTGGATTGATTTTCTTTCTTTCTTCCTTTCTTCCTTCCTCTCTCTCTCTTCTTTCCTTCCTTCCTTTCTTTCTTTTTTAAAGATTTTATTTATTTGACAGAGAGAGAGAGAGTACAAGCAGGGGGAGTGGCAGGCAGAGGGAGAAGGAGAAACAGACTCACTGCTAACCAGGGAGCCTGATGAGTGGATCAATCCTAGGACCCTGGGGTCGTGACCTGAACCAAAGGCAGGTGCTTTACTGACTGAGCCACCCAGCTGCCCCTAATTTAGATTTTCGATTATATGTAGCTGATAGTAAACCTAGATGATTCAGTATCTAATTCAAACTCAGCACGTAGATCTAGATCTGATTTGATTTTTGATCTGATCTGATTTGATTCTGATTTTGAAATTTTGATTTTAAATTTATTGTTTAATTATTTACAGTCCTATGTAAATGCTGTAATCGGTCAGAATGAAAGCAATAAGTTTATGTTAGAACCCTTAGGATCGTGGGGGTGCCTGGCTGGCTCAGTTGGAAGAGCATGCAACTCTCGATCTCGGTGTCATGAGTTCAAGCCCCACTTTGGGTGTAGAGATTACTAAAAAAATAAATAAACTTAAAAAGAAAGAACCTTTGGTATTGTAATACAGTCAGGATTAATATATAGTTGGTGTTGACTGTTAGGTCCGTTATTAAATGAAACGAGACCGAAACAAAGTGAAAGTTATTTAAAGCTTTATTTTATGCCAAGTATTAGAAATCAGATTGATCGGCCAGGGGAATGAGACTGAAACAAAGTTAAAGTTATGCAAAGCTCTATTCCATGCCAAGCATTAGAAGTCAGACTGACCAGCCAGGGCGGTCTCTGAAGAGAGCGACCACTCCCAGTTTATAGGCTCAAAAATTGACTGACTGGTCAGGGCCGTCTCCGAAGAGAGCGACCCCTCCCAATCTTACAGGCTACTTTTTATTGGGTAAAACTGTAACCCATATTTTAGTATTTCAACCCACCGGCTTTGTGTGTCTCTTGTTGATTGGCTAGTTTTATCTGGTCTGGCGATGTGTTATTCAAGATTACTATATATCAGAAACTGTTACAAACAGTAGTTTTTGGGAAGGCTTAGTCAGTTAACATTTTCAGTGTGAATAATAAGATTGTCGTCCTTCCCAAGATGGAGTCACTTTGGTTTGGGCAAGACCTTCTCACTGTTACAAACAGTACTTCGTACTGATTAGATGTCTCCATCTGGCCTGACTCGTCCTTGTATTCTGGGCTCTATTATCAGGAACGAGCCAACTACATTTTACTGGTTTCCCAGACTTGTTTCTAAGTAAGTTTTTCTGGGGGAGAGAGTCAATTTAAGTTTACTGCACAAACAACAAAATGGCTATTTACCCAAGATGGAGTCACTCTGGCTAAATATGTCCTTACATTGACATGTGTAGTTATGCTGGTTATATAATGGCTATCTCCAGTGGTGAATGAGAAGGGTCCGTGCCATATTAGTTGTTAAGTATTTTGAAAATCACCACAAATAAGAATTGCATTCACTGATATACATATTAAACAAATAGTTATGGAATGTATTGTGTTAGGTGATGATGAAATAGAGAATGAAATTGAACACAGACCCTGTCTACTTACACACCAATGGAGGCTACTGACATTAATCAAAACAGTTGTGTGTATATACATATGAATATACGTCATGAAAAATGAGAGGTAGAAGGATGAGAAAAGTGCTCTGAGAGTACATATTTGTAAGAGTGGAAAGCTTAAAGATTAGGGATTCCTTGTCAGAAGGTCAGGGACAGCCTGAGGAGACTGAGATCTGAAAGTCGGGAAGAGTTAAAAAGGTAAAGGGAAGAGCAGATGCAAAAGCCCTGTAGTGAGAGGGATACTGGTGTGAGGGATGAACACATGTTCAGTGTGGCCTGAGCAGAGAGAACAAAGCACAAGATGAGGTCCATGAGGCAGGGAGAAGCTAGATGCCTGGCCATGCAAGCCATATTAAAGAGTTCCATAGGGATCATAATTACTGAGATATTTTCCACGTTTTTGCTATTTCAGTGTTACAATCAACATTTTGATATATGTAACTTTCTTCCATGGCATGACAGCTGTGCAGACATATGTCAGAGAAGGTACCGATGGAGGAAAAGCCAAATGCAGACACTCTCTGGGTGAATTAAATAGGGTTTCTGTCCTGTGGGCATTCTCCTTTCCAGAACCTGCTGTCTCTCAGTATAGTTGTATCTCCTCCTTCTGGAACTCTCAGTCCATTAGGCAGGTACAGACCTGTACATCTCAAGATTGTGAATGGTTTCAAGTCTTTTTGTGTTTAGGAATGTTGAACCATAAAAGGTGAGGTTATGAGGGATGCCTGCCTGGCTCAGTTGGTGGTGCATGCAACCTTTTTTTTTTTTTTTTTTTAATGTATTTATTTGATACAGAGAGCGCACGCACAAGCAGGGGGAGTGGCAGAGGTAGAGGGAGAAGCAGACTCTCCACTGAGCAGGGAGCCCAATGCAGCGCTCGACCCCCAACTCTGGGATCATGACCTGAGGCAAAGGCAGCTGCTTAACCAACAGAGCCACCCAGGTGCCCCAGGTGACCCTCATTAAACTTGGAGTTAAATAATATGTACTAGTACTCTGGGGCTCCACTTAAGTACGCTCAGCACAAATAGTCTTCATTCATTACCCACTCTGACCTCAGGTCAATAGAGGTGATCCAAAATATTCCTGAATAAAAAGCTGGGTACCCAGAATAAGGCTCAGTTCCTGGAGCTTGTGGATCATTCAACATTCTTAGATGAGATAAATGGCCTAGTGGGAAGGATCTAGCATCAAACCAAGAATCATCTCTCATCATCTCTATTCTCAAGAATGTTTCCCAACCTTTGCCCATTTCTACAGAAACTGCTAACACATGCTAGCACCCACATGGTCCTCACTTCTCCACATACTTCCCACATATGTGGCTCGCTTTACAGATAAATTGGACAGTACTAGTTTAGACCTTTGACTTAGTTGGCTTACTGACCCCCAACTTGAAAACAAATTTACCATTGACCTCCAGGTGGCACCCTGTCCCGAAGCACAGTATACCACATTTAGAGTAGGCATTTGAAGACAAGCTTTCCTTGAGAATGTCTGCTCCAACCTCCCTCAGGAGTGTCAAGTTTACACATTGTGGATTCAGTCCTGATATGAATCAATCAATCAATCAATCAATTAATAAGATTTTATTTATTTATTAAGATTTAATTTATTTATTTGAGAGAGAGAGCATGAACAGGGCAGAGGGGCAGAGGGAGGGGAAGAAGCAGACTCCCTGCCCAGGAGGGAGCCTGACACAGTGCTCAATCCCAGGACCCCAGGATCATGACCGGAGTGAAGGCAGATGCCTAACTGACTGAGCCACCCAGGTACCCTCCAATATGAACTTTAAAAAACCTTTAAACAAGTAACCATATAGTGAAACTGGTTGTGGTCTCCTCACTCCTCTTTCTCCCCTGTTTATTCTGTATTTATTGTCTACCATGAATTGGCCACTTCCTTTCTGTAGAAATGAGTCTTATGACTTCTTCTTTTCTTTCTTGTGATTTACTTCTGTCTGGACTACTAGATATCTCTGACCATGCCAATCTCATGAGTCTCCTCCTTAGTTCAGCTGGTCTGGTGTCAGAACTTTGCCAATGGGGAGTGACCTTCCACCTTTGCCCTTTCATGTATCAGTATAACAGAAGCAAGAACAATAAGACCTAAAATCCTTTCCCTTAAGCAAGTATAAGGAGGCCAATGCCAAGCTATTTATAGCGAACAATGCAAGAGGAAATAAATCAAGATACCTTTTCTCTGTAAGTAACTTGATTGTTCTGGCTCCTTGTTGCTTTTTCACTTCCTTAGATGATTGTAGCCATATTTCATAAGCTCTGCAAGCAGCTTAACCTTGCTCAGTGGCACTGAATGCTAGGAAATCTGACCCAAGTGTCCTTCCATTTTGTCCCATGGGACTTGCAGTGGACAAGGCTTGCTATCTGATTTCCTGTCGTGACTTTTGGCTTTATTTCATGTCCCTATCATTCTTGATTCAAAGCATAGTCAGCCCACAGTATATATCAAGACCCCTTTTTGAACTGTACACAGGCCACTCTGTGAAGAACTTTGTTCTGGCAGAGTATTAGAGGATGCAGAGGATTTGAAAGTAGGGAAGGTGGAGGAAGAGATTGACAGGTTAGTTTCCATGAGAGACAGCAGCTCCGGCTAACCCGCCGGGAAATATGCTGGTTTGCATTCTCTGTTAACTCTTCTGAGAGAGAAAAACAGAAACTGAGAAACCAGAAAGTACGAAAAGATACTTTGAGCTAACCTACTTTTTTTTTTTTGGTCTGTGGGATTCAAAGCAGTTCTTGTTTTCTGATCACGAACCTCAGGTTTATCAGTGGATAGTAATGCAGAAACAACATAAGGCTCTGACTTTATTCAAAGTTTGGCAAATAAAATGACAGCAGCTGAGTTATGAGAAGTCACTAGACAAAACAGCCCATAGTCCTCCAGGTTCACCTTCCAGAAGAAATACGGATGCCTGTTTGTGTAGGTTAAGGCCTTAAAGTAGGCAGACACCCGGTGGCCCTAACTGGTTGTCCAGGGAATCCATGCCCTCAAGACACTTAGGCTAGGGCCCCAAGAATTCTGAACTGCACAGCCTGGCAGTCATACTGTGCACTGCGCATGCCTCTCTGTCTGCTTGTGATCTCTGTCTCTGTCAAATAAATAAATAAATAAATAAAATCTTTAAAATAAAAAAGAAGTCCAGGTCCAGCACTGTCCCGGAGAAGGAGGTGCCCCGAACTTCAGATCTGACTGACTTCTGCGTGGCAAATATATTATAATGGCTGTTATTTTCATCTAGGCCTCCTTTTCTTTATCTGTAAAATGAGGGGATTAAACAAGACAATGTGGGGAGAGATGTGAAAGATGTTGAGACAGAGCAAAATGATTACCAGGTGTGTGAGTTAAAAACAGGGATAGACTTACAAATATCTATGCTCATGTGTGTATGTTGGGCTTGGGAACCAGGCCGACAGGACCATTCTGTGCAAGGTCCCATTTCCTCCCAGCCCTGGCAATGTAGTTGAGATTTCTCTAGCTTTCTCTTCAGAAGGAATATGTGCATTTGTAAAGATTATGGCTTGGAATTAGATAGATGCGGGTACCCCCTGATAACCCCCTCCATGAAACAGCCTCAAGATACATAGTCCTAAAAAAATAAAGATAAACAGTCCTGTTCAAGGACCCTGGGGGCCTTGACCCATGCAGCTTGCATGCACACACTATGTCCTCCATCAGTCTGGCAAGGGGGCCAGGACACTAAGACCTGTGTACCTGGTATCAGTTGAGTATCACTTGCCTGCCTCTAGGGCAAAGAAAGTCCATCCCACAAGAATCTTTCTAAGGCAGCATCCTTCATCTGGTGACAGTGCCCCTTTGGACTGGCTGCCTGATGAAGTCCCATGCTTTCCAGTAATCAAGTATGCTAGGTGTTTCTCATGGGAGACTATCCCTGCAGCCTCTCAGCACCTGTCTTGGCGAGGCAGTCTAAATTCTCCAGCTTTATCCTAAGGGGGAATAAGTATGTACACTTGTGTATTTTAGACCTTGGAAAGAAGGTAAGATGCCTTGTACCCCAACAGCTCATCTTGTGATCAGCCTATCTGATGGCAGGTCCCTGGCTACCTTGACTTGCCATGCTCCTGAATGAACATTACGACTTTTGATCCTCTAGGATGGGTGGCTAAGAACCCATAGGACTGAAGAGATCCTTTGGTCTGGAAACACTTGCATAGTCCTGGGCAGAGAGATCCCACCCTGAGGGAAACCTGGGAAGCTTGATTGCTGGAGAAGCCCAGGACGGCTGAACACAGTAAGTACCGCTGGGGACTGGCCTCCACCCATTTCAGGGGCTGCCTCCAAGGGAATTTCAGGGGTGGGCCCCTTCCATGCCTGAGGCAATGCAGGCAATTAGGGATGGACCCCAGCTCCATGGGTAGTTGACAGGCTGTGTCCTGCTCAGATGTGAGCCTCACAGGTCAAGGTAGCCTGGGACAGGGGGCCATGTTGGGTAAAGGTGGATCACAGTAGCAGGCTCTTGGGGATACCTGGTGTCTGCCTAAACCAGCCCTAGAGTGCACACATGCACATGATTCCCCTGACATCTGCTTGGTTTGGGGGGCAAATAATGCTCAGACTGATTATGTCTTTGCCAACACTCTCTTTAGTGCTGGTTCCCTGTGTAGATTTCCCCAATCAACAGCATACAGGATCATATTTTAAGTTGACAGGATTACAGGGCTACCTGAGGGCTCAGATGGTTCAGCATCTGCCTTTGGTTCAGGTTGTGATCCTGTGGTCCTAGGATTGAGGTCCCAGCTCAGCCGGGAGTCTGCTTCTCCCTTTC
Source organism: Mustela erminea (assembly GCF_009829155.1). Taxonomy (NCBI): domain Eukaryota; kingdom Metazoa; phylum Chordata; class Mammalia; order Carnivora; family Mustelidae; genus Mustela; species Mustela erminea. Next base: position 66,974,091 of record NC_045614.1, on the reverse strand, counting down.
TCTCTCCCTCTCCCCCTGCTTGTGGGTGCACTCTGTCTCTTTCTCTCTCTCAAATGAATGAATGAAATCTTAAAAAAAAAATTGACCATTACAGAAGTAACATAGTTCCACGTTAGATCAATCCCATTAATCACACTATTGTCCAGGTAAGGGGAGAAGAAAAGAATAAAGTTCAAATTAATTTGAGCTGTATTTTTATAAGTAGGTAATTGGAGAGACATCCGACTGAGCCAATTGAGTTCTCATCTCCAGCTGCCAGGGCAGGAGTAAAAGTCCAGGAATGCTAGAGCACTTTTCAGGGAAGGAGGATGCTGGTGTTGATGGGCAAGATGTACTTTGCTGAGGGGACTTTGCATGGCTTTTACCACTGCCTGGAAAGTGTCTCCTTTGCTGTAGCAGCAGTGAATTTCTCCAAGGTATTTGGAAAGATACTTTAGATGAGCAAAGTGGAACCTTGCCGTGAGAGCACTCTCGGAGAGTCCTTATAGCTCCTAGGACTCATGTTCTAAATGTCCCTTTGTCTGTCTAGTGGCATCTTCCTATGTTTCCACTGGTGAACCCCCATGGGGTCTCTCTGCCGCAGAGCTACTACTGAGTTCTCATGGGTGAGAATAGAAGAGACAATGACATCCTGACATGACTCACTTCTTTCTTAGACCAAAACAACTTTATTACGAAAAACAACTTTTTGGGGGCACCTGGATGGCTCAGTTGGTTAAACATCTGCCTTTGATGCAGGTCCTGGTCCCAGGGTCTTGGGATCAAGCCACATCAGGCTTCCTGCCCAGCGGGGAGCCTGCTTCTCCCTCTCTCTCTGCAGCTCCCCCAGCTTGGGCTCTCTCTCACTTTCCCGCTCTCTCTCAAGTAGATAAATAAAATCTTTAACACCCCCCCCAAATCCCACAATTTTGTCTTTGCCATAAATGAGGGGATTTGAAATCATATCAAACCACAACAATCCATCCTGTGGTTTCAAGTCACTCAGACACTAATGAATGCTGGGGCCTAATGCCCTAACAAATCCAAGTTCACAAAAATACCAGCCCTCCCTCTGATTCTACATCAGTTGCAATCTTAATCACACACAATTATATTTTGTTTATCCTCCTACTTTGATGCACATTCTTTTACTCATAAGTTAATCACCAGTGTAAGCAACCATATTCCTAATATTATCATGAAAGCATGAAAAAGGACTCTTCGACATGGGGCCATATCCAATCACCAACTGACCAAAAATTAAGTGCCTTAAGCCACCTTGTGCAACTTCCTTGACAATTACCTCTCCAAGTAGAGCTCCCAGGATACAAGCTTAACACAGCACTATCAAGCACACAGTCCTTTGTCAAAAAATCAGAATCCAAGGTTATCATTATTTTAGGTAATGCATGTGTTTTTTTTTTTCTCTTTTCAATTCCTACAAAGTTATTTTGACTTTAGTCAAAATTAGTCTCATCTTTGAAATGTTGTTTTTAGTTTTCTGATATAAAGTTTGCATTTATTAGATTAACTTTCAAAAGTCCAATATGAAATATTCCCTTAGTTATTTGCTTAGTTCCTTTATCCTCTTTAACCCCAAGAAGTGTTTTTTTCCTTCTACTATCACACTCATTTCCTGTTTCAGTTTTATATGCTTTATCATGTTGAGTTCCTTGGTTTTTGCATGGCTATAATAGGTTAGCATGAGGCTGGCAGATGCTGTACTTTCCTCCAGTTTCCCCTATTTTGTGTAATTGTTTGGGGAAACATCAAGATCACAGTCAGAGGTGTAGCCACAGGCATAGCAGTAATAAAGGTATTTTGGTTCCCTTTTGCCAACATATCCTTAAGACCATGTTTTCCTTCTGTCGTGAGAGGCCTATAGGCTCCACTCTCTTACTTGATATTGGGGAGCCACAGAAGTATGGAAACCTAATGTCATATTTCCTCCTTTGGTGCCAGTAATCTGATTCTATAATTGATCAAGGAATCACAATCTACTTTACTTCTGGCTCTGTTGTCACCTTAGATAGGTGACCAGGGTTGTCCTGAGAATATAGCTATTCCACCAATCTGAACAGAAACAATGTCTGTCTACAGTTTGAGAAACATCTTTTATGTCATTTTTTAGTTGTTTCCTTATTTGCATTTTCTCCTCCTGCTTTATAATTAATTTCTATTGCTCTGTTTACTTCTGTATAAAAATCATTAATGGGTTGTAATATATTGCTGCTTTTTTTTTTTTTTTTTTTTTTTTAAGACAGGTAGGAAGAGAGAGAGAGAGGGAGGGGGAGAATTAGAAGCAGCCTCCATACCCAGAAGCAGATCCTGATGTGGGACTGGATCTCATGACCCCGAGATCATGATCCTGAGATCATGACCTGAGTTGAAATCAAGAGTCCAGCATTTAACTTACTGAGCCACCCAGGTACCCCATGTTGTTTCCTTTTTAATGATGAACTACTTCTACTTCCAGACTTTGAGGGGATACAAAGAAAGGCTTTCAATAATGACAACAAAATAATTTAGCAGTAGCTAGCATTGAGTATGTACTGTGTGGTAAGGAACCTGTCAAGTATTTAATATATTTTATTTAATTTCTGCAGTAAACCTTTGGGGTAGGTAGTATTACATATCTTTAGATGTGAAGAGTGATACTTGGAGATGTTGAATAAATGGCCCAAAGTCACACAGATAATAAATGTTGAAGTTAGAATTCAAAATTTGTCAGTCAGGTTTTATACTACATGTTTGTGTTCCCCCACAAATTCGTATGTTGGAACCCAAATTCCCAGTGTGATGGTTTTGGAGGTGGGGCATTTGGGAAGTAATTAGATCATGATGGGATTAGTGCCCTTATAAGAAGAGCCAGGAGAGCATTGCTTCTCTCTGCTTTCTACCACGTGAGGATACAGGGAAGGACATCTGCAAACCAGGAAGAGGGCCCTCACCTCACCAAGTACCAAATCAGCCCACACCTCCACGTTGGACTTTTCAGCCCTCAGAACTATGAGGAATAAATGTTTGTTGTTTAAGTCACCCACTCTGTGGTATTTTTGTTATAGAAGTTGGAGTAGATGAAGACATTGGGATTCTAGACATTCTTATCCACTGGATGATACTGCAAGTAAAGAAAACAGACTTAAGACAGTATGTGTGGTAAAATCCAACTTTTGTTGTTTGTATTTTTGTTGGCAGGATCTTTTTTATTCAAAACAAAACAAAAGTCAAAACAAAAAACTTTGGCAACCACACACAGGAGGGGTAGGGGTAGGGGTAGGTGTCTGTCCATCCAGCCCCAGCCCCAGTCCATATGGTTTTGGCAGCAGCTAGGCCTGTGGGGTAACGGCCCTCCAAATAAAAAAGGTGTGTGTATGGGAAGGGTGAAAAAGCAGGGGGGATGGGGGGGAAAGGGGCAGCCCAGGTAACTGGGAGCGCTGCAGGTGGGAGGCCATTTCATCCCATTTCTTGTTGATCTCACCGCGGTGGACACCTTTGTCCGTCAGCAGGACTAGCGGCCTGGCAGTGTGTTAACAGTGATGTTGACAGTCGGAGCTCCGCAGAAATTCCCGGTCCTGCAGCAGCGAGTCCCGCTTAACAGAACATCTGGGGCTCCCCAGTGTCAGTCCATTCACGAAAGAACTTGACGGGTCTTTGCCAACCAGGACACCAACATCCGCTGGCGTGATGTTGACGAAGTTTCCCCCCTCCCCCCGAGGACGGTCCCAGCCAAGGGCGAATCCTTAGAGCTCGCGGTGGCCACGTCCTGACAGGTCCCTCCCGCCTGGAGGTGGGGGATGGGGGCGTTCCCCCGGGAGGTGGAGAGGCTGCTGCGGCCGGGCGCTGTCCTGGGCTGGGTGGGTGGGAGAGGCCTGGGGGCCTAGGGACCTGGGGCCGGTGGGTGGGGGAGGCGGGCACGAGAGGCCCAGAGCTGGTTGCGGGTGGGGGTGGGGGTGCGGAGTTGTGTGGCCCTCAGGATCTGGCTCTGCTGGCTGCCCAGCGGCCTTCCCACTGCTTCGGAAATCCCGTTTCGGTATGTAATAAGCTGCTCAGCAAGGTAGAATTTTGCATTTTTATTACAGAGCTAATACCATTTAAAATGGACGCTGTTGGGGTGCCTGGGTGGCTCAGTCGGTTAAGCATCTGCCTTCGGCTCAGGTCATGATCCCAGGGTCCTGGAATCAAGCCCGGCATCAGGCTCTTTGCTCAGCGGGAGCCTGCTTCTCCCTCTCCCTCTGCTGCTCTCCCTCATGCTCTCTTTCTCTCTCTCAAATGAAGAAATAGTCTTAAAAAAAAAAAAAAAATTGACAGGTGTAGGCGACCCGGCTGGCTCAATGGGAAGAGCATGCAACTCCCGATCTCCAGGTCCTAAGTTCAATCCCCTCTACACTAGCTATAGAGATAACTAAGTTTAAAAAATAAAATTGACAGCTGTGTCTCTGTTAGTCGAGGTCCTCCACTTATCCTTTGTTCTGGAAGGGGGATTCCTTTTAATTAGGTAGGAGTAAGCCAAGCAGGGGAAGGATGTAGCTGGGCACTTTGGGAATTGTGAATGCTGCTCCTCTTGTCAGATTCTTTGGGAGCAAGTCAGCCACTTTCCCAAAGACTTCTGGGAGGTCTCCCGGGAAGAAGGAAGGAAGTTCTCAGAAGAAGTTTTTGAGACCCAGGCCGCTTTCCTCAGGAGGGTTAGTGTTATGACAGCACTTTCAACGCCCTCAAGGGGCCCCAACCTGAGAGGGCAGCAAGACACACGGGCCACCCAGGAGCAATTCACCACAAAGGAGAGGGTGGCTTGGACCTAACCTTGCTGGCCCGGAGGACAGGCTTCCTGCTCAGTCTTTATAAATTTCGCTCTTGTGTGTCCTAAGAGAAAGAACCTTGGTGTTTGTAACGTTGGAACTGAGTACTTGTTTCAGTAACAGCTCCATCTGGTGAGCATTGGTGACAGAGCCGATCTTCCGTGTTTCAGCAGTGACACCTTGTGGGGCAGAGGTAGAAGACACTGCGGTCTGTGAGAATGAGCAGATTCCCCATCTTTCTCATCGTTTCGTTTTCACCTTTTTTTTTCTCCTTCAACTTTATGGAGGTAGAACTGACAAGTGAGATTGCAATATATTTAACCCCACTTTTTTAAAAAAAGATTTTATTTATTTATTTGGCAGATAGAGATCACAAGTAGACAGAGAGAGAGGAGGAAGCAGGCTCCCCGCTGAGCAGAGAGCCCGATGTGGGGCTCGATCCCAGGACCCAGGACCCAAGAGATTACAATATATTTAAATTGTGCAATGTGATATTTTTATATACATTGTGAAAGAATTCCCACCTTCCATCACTCTCGTGTGTGTGTGAGAACACTTAAGTTTTCTCTTAGCAAATTTCAATGACTGTAGTCCCCATGCTGTCATTAGATCCTCATACATTGTTCATCTTATAACTGAAAGTTTGTACCCTTTACCAACCTGCCCTTATCCCCCCTCCCCAGCCTCTGTCTACCATTATCCTACTATGTTTCTAGGAGTTTGACTTTTTTTTTTTTTTTTTCTCTGAGGCACATATAAATGATAGAATGCAGTATTTCTCCTCCTCTGGCTTATTTCACTTAGCATAATGCCTTTCCATGTTCACTCATATTGATGCAAATGACAGGATTAACTTCTTTTTTTTTTTTTTAAGATTCATTTATTTGACAGACAGAGATCACAAGTAGGCAGAGAGGCAGGCAGAGAGAGAGAGAGAGAGGAAGGGAAGCAATCTCCCTGCTGAGCAGATGCAGGGCTCCATCCCAGGACCTTGGGATCATGTCCTGAGCCAAAGGCAGAGGCTTTAACCCACTGAGACACCTAAGCGCCCCAGGATTAATTTCTTCTTATGGCTGAACTTATATATACATAAAGTCATACTTACTGTCAGCATATACTTAGGTTGAGGCTATTGCAAATAGTGTTACAACGAATAGGGAGGTACAGATATCTCTTTGAAATAATTATTTTGTTACTTTGGATGTATACCCAAAAGTAGGATTGTTGGATCACATGGTATTTCTATTTTTAATTTCTTGACAAAATTTCATTCTGTTTTCCAGAGTGGTTTTACGTTCTCACAAATGTCCAAGGGTTCCCTTTTCTCCACGTCTTAGCTCGCATTTAATATTTATCTTTTTTATCATAGCTGTTCTAACGGGTGTGAGCTTATAGCTCACTGTAGTTTTGGTTTGCATTTCCCTGATGATTAGTGAGCGTCTTTTCATGTACCTGCTGGCCATTTGTTTATCATCTATTCAGGTCCTTTGCCTGTTTTTTTGTTTTGTTTTGTTTTGTTTTTTAACTGGGTTATCTGTTTTGTTTGGTTGTTTTGCTGTTGAGTTGTTGAATTCCTTACAGATTTTTTATATTAACCTCTTATTGGACATATGGTCTCAAAGTGTTTTCTCTCATTCCATAGTTTCTTTTTGTTGTGTTGATGGGTTGTTTTTTTTTTTCCTGTTATTTTTTTGGTATGCTTTAGTTTGATTTAGTCCCATTTTTATATTTTTGCTTTTGTTGCTTTTGCTCTATGTCAAGTCCAAAAAAATCATCGCCAAAAATAATGTCAAGGAGCTTATCCCCTGCATTTTCTTCTAAGAGTTTTTCCTAAATTCAAGTCTTTAATCCATGTAAAGTTGGTGTTTGGGTATAGTGTAAGACAGAGGTCCAGTTTCATCCTTTGCAGATGGATATACAATTGTCCCAACACCATTTACTGAAGGGGCTATCCTTTCCTCCTTGTATATTCTTGGCTCTCTTGTCAAAAATTAATTGACTAAATATGCATGGATTTATTTCTGGGCTCTGTTCTGTTTCATTGATCTACATATCTGCTTTTATGCCAATACCACACTGGTTTGACTATTACAGCTTTGTAATGTAACTTGAAAGCAGAGTGATGTCTTAGCTTTGTTCTTTCTCCAGGTTTGTTTTTGTTTTTTTTCTTTTGGCTTTCTCCAGGTTTTTTTTTTTTTTTTTCTTTTGGCTATTCGGGGTCTTTTGTAATTTCATATGAATTTTACGGTTGTTTTCCTATTCCTGTAAAAAATGCCATTGGAAAATTTTTTAAAAGATTTTATTTATTTATTTTACAGAGATCACAAGTAGGCAGAGAGGCAGGCAGAGAGAGAGGAGGAAGCAGGCTCCCTGCTGAGCAGGGCCCGATCCCAGCACCCTGAGATCACGACCCGAGCCGAAGGCAGAGGCCCAACCCACTGAGCCATTGGAATTTTGATAGGAACTGCATTCCATCTACAGATGTACAGTATGGACATTTTATTGTATTTATTTATTTTATTTGTTTGAGAGAGAGTGAGTGAGAGAGAGCATGAGAGGGGAGAAGGTCAGAGGGAGAAGCAGACTCCCTAGGGAGCTGGGGACCCGATGCGGGACTCGATTCCCAGACTCCAGGATCATGACCTGAGCCGAAGGCAATTGCCCAATGAACTGAGCCACCCAGGCTCCTGGTATTGACATTTTCACAATGCAACTCTTCCAATCCATCGACACAGGTTCTCTTTTCATTCTTGTGCGTCTTCTTCAGTTTCTTTCATCAGCGTTTCCTAGTTTTGAGTGTATAGATCTTTCATCTTCTTGACTAAATTTATTCCTGAGTATTTTGTTTTATTTTTTTAAATGATTTTATTTATTTGACAGAGAGAGAGAGAGAACACACGCAGGGGGAGAGGGAGAGGGAGAAGCAGTCTCCCCGCTGAGCCGGATCAGGACCTCAGCTAAAGGCAGACGCCTAACCTACTGAGCCACCCAGGTGCCTCCAATTTGGTGCTTTTAAACTCCATAAATCAAATTTAAAAGCAAAAAACAAACTGGAGAATAAGGCTATTATCCTTATAAGTGAAGGTATTTGGGAGGTCAGAGGACCTTGACATTTACCAGACAGAACAACTTATCTTAAACCCCTTAGTTGTACTCTGTACCCTGCTCTCACATGTGTATTCCTCTCTGGTGCTCTCATTTCCGTGTGAACACTTGTCACATTGCTGCTGGTTACCACCTGGAACTTCTGGACATAGTCACCAGGATAGGAGGTAGCTGCTTCTTCCTGGGGTCAGCAGAGGGCTCCTTCATTCTGATTTAGTGAGAATTGGGACAAAAACTACAACAAGTGGGGGTGGCTCAGTGAGTTAAAGCCTCTGCCTTCGGCTCAGGTCATGATCCCAGGGTCCTGGGATCAAGCCCCTCATTGGGCTCTCTGCTCAGCAGGGAGCCTGCTTCCTCCTCTCTCTCTGCCTACTTGTGATCTCTGTCTGTCAAATAAATCAATAAAATCTTAAAAGAAAAACTACAGCAAGTGATAATGCCTTTCTCTTTAGTTTAATGGAAAAGTCCTTATGAAATTCAACCCTCACTGTTATACCCACTTCCTAATTTTTCTCCCCTATTCTTAAGCACCAATCTCTCTAAACAATGCTTCTTTCTTGCCTCTCAGAGAAAGTCTTCTTCATTCTTTGGAACAACCCACCCCTTCCAATGGATTGGATTATACCCCTAGCAGCATATTCCTCAACATTTGGAGCCCGTTATGAAAAGGGCATTTCTCCAGAGTCAATCTCACCCTTGGTACTATTGACATTTTGGGCTAGATGACTTTTTGTTGTGGAGCATTGTATTGTGCACTGTAGGTAGCATGACTAGCTTCTATGCACCAGATGCCAGGAGCATGCCTCCCCCATCGTCCTCCACCCCCTCAAACCGTGAAAACCAAAAATGTCCCCAGACATTGCTAAACGTCCTCTGGGGGACAGAATTACTTCTTACTGAGAACCACTAGACCAGTACCCTCGGGGAGAGTGTGGTGGGTAAGAGCAGTAAAGTCCCCTCATAGTCCAAGTTTGGGTGGGGAACTTTGACTATCCAGACCACAAAAAGTAGGTAGATGAGTCACTTTGTTCTCTTAAAGGTACTGCAGATTACTGTTGAATCATCAACTCCCAAAGACAAATACTAATTTTCATAGAGTGCAGCCTAATAACAAAGTAGAATATACCTTCTCATCTGCCCTATAATTTGCAAGGCCACATGTCTCAGAATGAGGTATTATACATTATTACTTTTAATCCACCTACCTTGCTTCCAAGTCTATCTTCTTTAAATCATCCCTGAGCAATAGACTTGGCCCAAAGATTTGAAATTATTATTTTTAAAAAATATTTTATTTGTGTATTTGACAGACAGAGATCACAAGTAGGCAGAGAGGCAGGCGGAGAGAGAAGGGGAAGCAGGCTCCCTGGTGCACAGGGAGCCCAATGTGGGACTCGATCCCAGGACTCTGAGATCATGACCTGAGCTGAAGGCAGAGGCTTTAACCCATTGAGCCACAAGATTTGAAATTATTACTTGGAAATTTAATCGTGTAGCTTTTTTGTGATGGCAGTTGTTATTTGGTATGTACCAAATATAGTATAAACATATTTGGTACATGGATTTTAGGTTGTCTGATACACAGTTATTAAAAAGTTTTACTTGTAGTCTTTAGTTACATTTTTTTCCTTGGAAATTTTATCTTTTAGGATTGTGAAGTGTTCTTAATTGTATTTAAGTCTTTCTGACTTCAATTGTCTGATATCAAGATAACAACCTTTGCATTTTTTTTTCTAAAGATTTTATTTATTTGACAGAGAGAGTGAGAGAATGAGCACAAATGGGGGTACTGCAGAGGGAGATGGAGAAGCAGACTCCTGGCTGAGCAGGGAGTCTGCCTCAGAGCTCCATCCCAGGACCTCAGGATCATGACCTGAGCTGAAGCAGATCTTAACCGACTGAGCCACTCAGGCACCCCAACCTTTGCATTCTTGTTTTTTCCATTTGTCCAGTGTATAGTCATCTGTTCCTTTCTATTTATCCTTTCTGAACCACTTACTTTAGGTGTATCACCTGTATGTACCACAGTGGTGGTATGTCAGTTAATGTTTGCTGCCTAATAAGCCATATCAAAACTTAGTGGTTTAGAACACGAGTCATTTATTTAGCTCATGATTCTGTTGGTTGGGTGGTATGTGTTGTCTGGGCTGGTTCCCCCAATTTCTGATGGGCTTGCTCATGTGTCTGGTGTCAGCAGGGGTCTGGCTGGAGGCTAGATTATCTAAGATAGCCTCACTCACATGTCTGATGATTAGCAGATTGTTGGCAAGGGCTAGGAGAATGACTGGGCCATGTGTCTTTCATAACTTGACAGGGTAGACTGCACACATAGAGGTCATAGGGTCTCAAGAGCTGCTAGAGGGGACCAGCCCTAATGAGTGAAGTGTTCACTTGCATGACAATCGCTAATGCCCCCTGGCCAAAGCAATTAAAATCAACAGCCCAGACTTAAGGGGTGGAGAAAAAGATTCCACCCCTTGATGGAAAGATCTATAATATCACACTGCAAAGCCAGAGATGAAGGGATGGAAGAATTTGTGGCCAATTTTATAATCTATCACATTTGGGTTTTCCTTTCTGAGTCAATATAAAATTTTGTCTTCTCCTTTCATTGGTTCATATAAACCCAATTACACTTATTATATGATTGTTATATTTGATATCAATTTCGTCATACCTTTCTGTGCTTTATTTGTTGAGTGTATCATTTTTACTTTTTTCCCCCATATGGCCTACTTGCTCTTTTTAGTTTTCTTTTGGTGTTTAGAAAGTTTATATATATATTTTAATATTTACCTTTATACTAATGCCCTTTTCTTATTTGGTCTCCCCTTTCCTCACTTCCTTCTGCTATTTGATTAGTTGGCTTTAAATGACATTTGATGATATCATTTAAATATCTTTTGATTCTCATCACCTATTCATCAAATTACTTATTCTACTTTTCCTTTTTTATGTTTTCAATGTACCATGAAATATATCCAAAAAGGTAAATTAATGGATAGATGGATAGACAAATGACTAGATAGATGTGTGATATTATAAATACATATGATAATAAAATATTAATGTTAGAATCTAGGTGGTGGGTATATAGATGTTCGCTTCAAAATTCTATACTGTGTTTGAATTTTTTTTAACTTTTTTGAAAAAGATTTATTTATTTGAGAGAGAAAGTGCATATAGGTGGGGGTTGGGGCAGAGGGAGAGGGAGAGAAGCAAACTCCTCACTGAGCCCCATGGAGGGCTCAATCCCATAGCCCTGAAATCATGACCTGAGCTAAACCAAGAGTCTGATGCTCAACAGACTGAGCCACCAGGTGCCCCTGAAATTTTAAATTCAAATGTTGGGGTAAAAGAACATAGGAGGGACACCTGGGTGGCTCAGTCAGATAAGTATCCGCCTTGGGCTCAGGTCATGATCCCCACATTCTGGGATCAAGCCCAGCATTGTTGGGCTCCCTGCTCCATGGGAGTCTGTTTGTCCCTTGCCCTCTATTACTCTTATGTTCTTGTGCTCTCTCTCTCAAATAAATAAATAAAATCTTAAAAAAAAAAAAAAAAAAGGACATAGGAAACAGCCTGAAGGTGCTTCCATTGGTTCAATCTTAGACAAAACAGAGTTTTAAATTATATCATAATAGGAACAGATTATGATCTACTTGATAAAATAAAAATTCATGAATCTTTGATGATATAAATATATAACTGAATGAATCAACAAATAAATGGGAGAAAAAAAACCTCTTCCTTACAAAATAATGCCAACAAATAAATACTGTTTGGAATGATGGGTAAGAACATTTCCATTTTGCAGGCGCCTGGATGGTTCAGTAGGTTAAGCTTCTGCCTTCAGCTCAGATCATTATCCCAGGGTCTTGGGATAGAGCCCGCATCAGGCTCTCTGCTCAGCGGGGAACCTGCTTTCCCCCCTCTCTCTGCCTACTTGTGATCTCTGTTTGTCAAATAAATAAATAAAATCTTAAAAAAAAAAAAAACATTTCCATTTTGCAATCATCATCATAATAATAGATTCAGGCAAGAATCATCAAAGCATGAAAAAAACAGTGGAAAAATGTTTAATGAGAAACAACATATTTATACAGTCTCACAGTATATTGCCACAAATTACCTGTTAGTTACAAAGAGAAAACAGTAATTTTTCCAGGAAAAAAACTGGTGGATATCACTTTAAAAAATTACTGTTTAGAAGCACCTGCCTGGCTCAGTTGGTAGAGCATGTGGCTCTTGATTTCAGGATTGTAAGTTCGAGCCCCAAGTTGGGTTTAGGGATTACTTAAAAATAAAATCTTAAAAAAATTAATGTTAATTATGAGTGTAAATTTTGCTAATAGCATACTAGGCTATGCACTATGATTTATTTCCTTACTTGCTCAGTCTTTTTCCTTAAAATATTACTGTCATTCTTTCCTTCTTCCTGATAATATATATATTTCTGAAGACTCCATCATATAAGGTAGTCTATATAATCCCATCAATCTTTTCTTCTCTCTGGACCTTCCTTCTGGAGCCCTTCATCCTTCTGCTTTAATCTGGGCTGGCTAATCTTTAGGTCTGTTGCACAGCTGCTGTTTTAGGACTTTCCTTAACTGTTCTTCTAGACCTCTTCCTATGAACAACTATCTCCCAAACTATTCTCTGTGAGGGGGGGAATCAAGACCTCTATAAATATATACAATAGATTGATAGGTTGGTTACAGAATTCTCTTGATTTAAATTTTGCTTGGCATATAGTGGGAACTCAGAGACATTTGCTTAACTTAGTATGGTCATCCAAATGTTACTGATGCTTTGTACCAATAAAGCTTACAGGGTTTGTTTTTTAGCATGAGGTCATAAATATTAAATAAGAAAAGATAAATGAAATTATTCATACTCTTTGTATACTCATAAATTTCTTTTTAAAAAAATTTATTTATTTATTTATTTATTTATTTGACAGAGAGAGAGAGAGATATCACAAGTAGGCAGGGAGGCAGGCAGAGAGAGGAGGAAGCAGGATCTCCGCAGAGCAGAGAGCCCAAAGCGGGGCTCAATCCCAGGATCCTGGGATCATGACCTGAGCCGAAGGCAGAGGCTTTAACTGACTGAACCACCCAGGCACCCCTACACATAATTTTCTTACAAAGAAACTCAAGTGTGTTTAATACGAAGAGACACTAAAAACACTTACTGACTGCTCCTTGGATCTGAAACAGAGCTAATGTGTGCCTCAGGGAACAGACTAAAAACACATTCTCATATAGCTGTAAAAGCAAATTAACAATAAAAGTCAGGGGGAGAGGGTGAGGGTGCTTCTCTTTCAACCTAAAATACTTAAACAAATATTGGATTTTAGTGAAAATAGGAGTCTTAAAACATGCCCTCAATGTTGAGATGCTCACAAGATAATTTTTAGCTCTCTAGAAATATTTATTTCTATTCTATAAAGCATTTAAAAAATAATTCTGATACTTTATTCTTAGAAGTTATCTTACTCAAGTGAAATGACTCAGTCGGGAGACACTGTGGCGACAAGGGCAGTAGTTATTACAATAGCTGTGAATGGTGTTAGAGAACTGGCAACTGATGGAAATAGGAGCAGTAGTATATAGGATGAGAGTGGGCTTACCTAGGGAGTAATTCTAGATAAAAGGTTTAATAGTTTCCCTATTTCTCTTTAAAAATTTTGGACTTTAACAATGAGGCAGAAGAAAGAGAAATTAAGGAGTTGATCCCATTTACAATTGCACCCAAACCCATAAGATACCTAGGAATAAACCTAACCAAAGGCAAAAGATCTATACTCAGAAAACTATAGAACACTCATGAAAGAAACTGAGAAAGACACAAAGAAATGGAAAAACATTCCATGCTCATGGATTGGAAGAATAAATATTGTGAAAATGTCATGCCATGTCATGTTATGGAACCAGAAAAGACCCCAAATAGCCAAGGGAATGTTGAAAAAGAAAACTAAAACTGGTGGCATCACATTTCTGGACTTCAAGCTCTATTACAATGCTGTAAGCATCAAGACAGTATGGTACTGGCACAGAAATAGGACATATAGATCAACGGGACAGATTAGAGAGCCCAAAAATGGACCCTCAACTATATGGTCAACTAATCTTCAACAAAGCAGGAAAGAATGTCCAATGGAAAAAAGACAGTCTCTTCAACAAATCGTGTTGGTAAAATTGGATAGCCACATGCAGAAGAATGAAACTGGACCATTTCCTTATACCAAACACAAAAATAGACTCAAAATGGATGAAATACCTAAATGTGAGACAGGAACCCATCAAAATCCTTGAGGAGAACACAGGCAGCAACCTCTTTGACCTCGGCCATAGCAACTTCTTGCTAAACATGTCTCCAAAAGCAAGGGAAACAAAGGCAAAAATGAACTCTTGGGACTTCATCAAGATAAAAATCTCTTGTACAGTAAAGGAAATAGTTGACAAAACCAAAAGACAACTGACAGAATGGGAGAAGATATTTTGCAAATGTCTGACCAGATAAAGGGCTAATATCCAAAATCTATAAAGAACTTATCAAATTCAAAACCCAAAGAATAATCCAATCAAGAAATGGGCAGAAGGCATGAACAGACATTTCTGCAAAGAAGGCAGACAAATGGCCAACAGACACATGAAAAAATACTCAACATCACTCATCATCAGGGAAATACAAATGAAAACCATGTGATACCACCTCATACCTGTCAGAATGGCTAAAATTAACCACTCAGGAAAGGGGAACCCACTTACAATGTTGGTAGAAATGTGAACTGGTATAACCTTTCGGGAAAACATATGGAGGTTCCTCAAAAAGTTGAAAGTAGAGCTACTCTATGACCTAAAAATGGCACTACTAGGTATTTACCACAAAGATACAAATGTAGTGATCTGAAGGGACATCTGCACCCCAATATTTATAGCAGTAATGTCCACAATAGCCAAACTATGGAAAAAGCCCAGATATCCATCAACAGATGAATGGATAAAGATGTGGTGAGTATACACACACACACACACACACACACACACACAATGGAATACTACTTAATCATCAGAAAAATGAGTGTTGGCATTTGCAATGACATGGTTGGAACTAGAAGGTATTATGCTAAGTGAAATAAGTCAATCAGAGAAAGACAATTAACATATGATCTCACTCATATGTGGAATTTAAGAAGCAAAACAGAGGGGCATAGGGGAAGGGAGGGGAAAAATACAAGACAAAATCAGAGAGGGAGATAAACAATAAGTGACTCTTTTTTTTTTTTTTTATTTGACAGAGAGAAATCACAAGTAGGCAGAGAGGCAGGCAGAGAAAGGAGGAAGCAGGTTCCCCGCGGAGCAGAGAGCCCGATGCGGGACTCGATCCCAGGACCCTGGGATCATGACCTGAGCCGAAGGCAGAGGCTTTAACCCACTGAGCCACCCAGGCGCCCCACAATAAGTGACTCTTAATCATAGGAAACAAACTGAGGGTTGCTGGAGGGGACGGGGGTGGGGGAAGATGGAGTAACTGGGTGCTGGACATTAAGGAGGTCAAGTGGTGTACATCGAGTATTATTTAAGAGTGATGATTCACTGAACTCTGTTTCTAAAACTAATAATACACTATATATTAATTGGATTAAAATAAAAATTCTGGTGCCATGTGGACAAAATTTATACACCCATATGTGAAAAATGACTAATTTTCTTTTTTTTTGCATATTTTTTAATTTTTTTGGAAGTTAAATATGCAAATAGATTAAAAAGACAAATGGTTCTCTATTACATATTGCAAAAAACCTGTGCCTCTGCCCCATACCATTCCCCACTTTCCATTCCTTACACAGGATGTGTCTCCCAGGTGACATGGGGTACCATTCTTGCTGTTTTTGATTTCACTGTCTCATTGTTTCTACTCATCTCCTTCCCTTGAGGACTTCCCCCGTCCCCTATCTACCCAACATTATAGAGTGTAGAGTAAGGAAGTGAGGGCACCTCATTTACCTTCTGCCCTTCACTCTTTCTCAGACCCTTCCTCTCAGCACCCAAAGGCTTTTCTCTTTATTACATTGCATGAACTTCCCTTCCATCAAACCCTTGCCCTATTTACCCTCTCATTTATTTAAAAAACTCTTTATTGTGGCCTTCTGGGCTTGGCTTTTATAAGCCTCTTTCCTCAACAAAGCTTGATTTCGGGGGCGCCTGGGTGGCTCAGTTGGTTGAGTGTCCCACTCTTGATTTCAGCTCAGGTCACGATCCTGGGATGGACCCATCAGGTCGTCTGCTTCTCTCCCTCTCTCTCTGCTGCTCCCCCTGCTCACTCTCTTTGTCTCTCTCAAAAAGATAAATCTTAAAAAATAACAAACACCACCACCAGCAACAACGACAAAAAATCTTGACTCCTCCAAAAATCACAAGTCCTTACTTTCAGGCTATTGTCTCAATATGGACTTCAAGAACTCTGGTTTGAAACTCACCCATTTTCAGTGGGTTCTACCCGTCCAAAGAAGCAATTATTTCCATTGGTTCAATCAGTGGGGGTAATGATGGGCCTACCAGAACTACGGATTATCAGGGAGGAAAATCTGTTGATTTAGTATCTCCCCAAACATTACACTGAGACTATACTCTGTCTCTCTCTCTCTCTATATATATATACTAGAATGTATTTAATGGAGTTTCATTCCACAGATAGAAAATCATCATTACTATTAAGTAACTTTGGAAGCAGTGAAACTCATCCTTAGAATGCATCACTGGTGGTCCTTGATATCCAGCCCACCTCTTCTTCCTGGGCACAAAGGTTACCCTTCCCAGTCCAACTGCAGTTTGATGGGTCTAAGTGAGAGGTTCTGGCCAGGGAAATGGGAGTGGAAGTGAGGGCTCCGGCAGTGAAAAGCTGTTGCATAATGCTCTAGATTTCCTATTCCCCTTCGAATGTGTCATCTCATGTTGTGATAACTAGCTGCTTGTCTTATGTAAGACTTTATGTAGATAAGGGGCAACTGTTTACTAAATTAAAATACTGAGATTCTGAAACTGTTTATTATCAGAACACAAAGCTAGCCTATCCTAATATGCAATCCTTCTTTGGCCACTGATCTACTGTCTAATTAATTACACTGGCTTATTGCCAAATTAATGAAGGTATCTGTTTTTGAGAAATGTGTTACTTTGATAATAGAAATCTAATTTTTCCTTTTACAAGCAGTGAAACTCACTTACTCATTTAAAACTATTTACTGAGGGGCGCCTGGGTGGCTCAGTGGGTTAAAGCCTCTGCCTTCAGCTCAGGTTATGATCTCAGGGTCCTGGGATCGAGCCCCGCATCTGGCTCTCTGCTCAGCAGGGAGCCTGCCTCCCCACTCTCTCTGCCTGCCTCTCTGCCTACTTGTGATTTCTGTCTGTCAAAAAACAAACAAACAAACAAACAAAAACCTTTAAAAAATTAAAAAAAAAACCTATTTACTGAGTACCTACCATGTGCCAAGTGCTGGATATAAAAGTATTAAAAAAAAAACCCCACAATTTTGCCCTTATAGAGGTTATATTCTCGTGGGGAAGTCACAAAAATTCAATCAACAACAACAAAAATACTTGCTAGTCAGGATAAGGGTTTTGAAAGAAATAAACAATGGCTGAGTTAGATATTAACAAGGGGGAATCTACTTTAAATGCTATGATGGGAAGGAGACATTTCATATGAAGAAAAGCGAGGGGGGAAGTATTCTAAGTCTTATGTGGAAAGATCTCAGTGAATTCGAAAAACTGAAATAAGACCAATGTGACTGCGCAGTAATAAATGAGGAACAAGTGGTAAAATATGAAATTGAAGAGATATGCAGAAATAAAACAAGCTACAGTAAGGACTTCGGATTTTTAAAAATTAACATATAGTGTATTATTTGTCCCAGGGGTATAGGTCTGTGAATCATCACGCTTATACACTTCACAGCACTCACCATAGCACATACCCTCCCCAGTGTCCATCACCCAACCACCCTCTTCACAAACCTCCTTCCCCCAGCAGCCCTCAGGGGTAGTTTGGATTTTAAGTTCCATCAGACAGGATCCCCCTAATCTTCCTTTGACTAATGCAATATAGTTAGGCACATCTATGTTCATTCTCCATCTGCCTCAACAAATGATTTATCTTACATATTTCTGATAGTTAATCCCTCCCTTCTACCCTCCCAGTTCTGGTGACCCTTTCCTCTCCACTTTTCACATGCTTTGCTCCTCAGGCTCTTCTGAATGTTCATTCGCTCTGCAGTACGTCAGTTCTGTCAGCCAACCTTACAAGATACTCTATCATCTTCTGCCTTAAATATATTCCTAATCTGGGTGCCTGGGTGGCTCAGTGGGTTAAAGCCTCCGCCTTCAGCTCAGGTCATGATCCCAGGGTCCTGGGATCGAGCCCCACATTGGGCTCTCTGCTCGGTAGGGAGCCTGCTTCTTCCTCTCTCTCTGCCTGCCTCTCTGCCTACATGTGATCTCTATCAAATAAATAAGTAAAATCTTAAAAAAAAATTCGTAATCTGAGTCTATCTTTCCTAATCTACAGCTTTTTTTTTTTTTTTAAAAGATTTTATTATTTAATTGAGAGAGAGAGATAGAGAGAGAAAGATAGCCACAGAGAGTATGAGCGGGGAGGAGAGGGAGAAGCAGCTCCTTGCTGAGCAGGGAGCCCTACGCAGGCCTCGATCCCAATTAAGACCTCAGCCAAAGGCAGATGCCTAACCGAGTGAGCCACCTAGGCATCCCTAATTGATAGCTTCTGATCTATTTCTGTTTGTCTTCCTTTATATTACCAGGGGTTTAAAAATAATTTGTATGCTGACGGCCGATTCTCAAACAAAACCTCTCTCTGAAGCTCTAATCCCCCATAAACCCAACTATCAATTTCTTGACTCCACTTGAATGGCTGGATACAAACACTCCCCACCCCCTGCCCCCATCAGTGGAGGATACATCAGTTCTTCTATTAGTAAATGATTCTACTGACCACTCAGAAGATCAGGCACCCAAACCAGGAGCCTCCTTGATCTCTCCCTCCCTTCTCTTCACCTTCCTATCCTGATTATCAGTAAATTCTTCAATTTTTAACTCAAAAACACATCAACTTAGCTCACTCCCGCTAATGCTGGCTTTCATGATCTCTTGCCTGGATTTCTGACATGATCTCATAACTTTCACCTTGCTTTTCTTTTTGAAAAAAAATTTTTTTTTTTTTAAATTTCACAGAGAGAGAGAGAGAGAGAGAGAGAGAGATCACAAGTAGGCAGAGAGGCAGGCCGGAGAGGGGGAAACAGGCTCCCTGCTGAGCAGAAAGCCAGATGTGGGGCTCAATCCTAGGACCGTGGGATCATGACCTGAGCCAAAGGCAGAGGTTTTAACCCACTGAGCCACCCGGGTGCCCCTCACCTTGCCTTTCTTTAATACATTCTCTATGTAGAGCTATGTAGCAGCTAAGTGGCTATTTTATTTTAACCTAGAATCTTTTATTAAAAAATGAAAATTTGGTAAGATAAACTTTTATAACAACAGTATATATGCTGTAAAAAAATTACACAGAAAAGACAGGCAAAACCCATAAATACAGAGAACTGATGGCTGTCAAAGGAGGGGGGTGGAGGATGGGCAAAATGGGTTAAGGGGAGTGGGAGACAGGCTTCCGGTTATGGAATGAGTAAGTCACAGGGATGAAAGGTACAACATAGGGAATACAGTCAATGGTATTGTAACAGCATTGTATGGTCACAGATGGTAGCTACACTTGTGGTGGGCATAGCATAATTTGCAGACTTGTCAAATCACTATACTGTACACCTGAAAATAAAAATATGTACTCCACTTCCAAAGATTACAACTGTTAACACACTTATGGTATAATCCTAGATTTTTTTTGTAGTACACAAACACATGTATTTTGTATTTGTAACCAAAGTGAGAGATTATAACATACGTACTATGCTGTGACTTGCTCTTTTCAGTTAATAATCTCCATTTTTCCATGGCAATACATTTTCATCCTAGTCAGTCTATTTATACTGAAATTTCTTCAGCTTTCCTGAAAATGCATTTTATAAGGTGGTCTGTTCATACCAGGATTTAATCTACTCTTGTGTACCTTAGATTTCTTTTCATACAGCAGTGGCTTTTTTCATAACAATACATTGTTGAAGAGATGGGGCCAATTATTCTGCAGAATATTCTACCTCCTCGATGTTTGGTTGCCTCCTATGTATTTTGCTCCTCTATCCCCAGTATTTCTTTTTTTTTTTTTTTTAAAAGAGAGCGAGCGAGCGAGCGAGCGAGTACAGGCAGACAGAATGGCAGGCAGAGGCAGAGGGAGAAGCAGGCTCCCTGCCAAGCAAGGAGCCCGATGTGGGACTCATCCCAGGACGCTGGGATCATGACCTGAGCCGAAGGCAGCTGCTTAACCAACTGAGCCACCCAGGTGTCCCTATCCCGGGTATTTCTAATAATTGTGTTGGATGCAAAGGTTTGATAGACTCAAGCTAAACATTTTTGCTTGGAATATATCACAGATGATATCGTATACTTCATACTACAACCCATCAAGAGATCAGATTGATGCATACGATGACCTTTTTAAAATGCAAATTCTATCATGTCAATATTGCTTAAATCCCATTTATTGCTTCCTTTGCATTTATTCTATAATACAAATTCTCTAACTTGGCCTGTAAGTTTGTGATGATTGATGCCTGCTTACTCCTCCAACTTTATCTCATTCCATTTCCCGTGTGGTTTTTAAGTTTTTGCCACAGTTTGCTTCAACTCTCAGAAGAAGGGAAGTGCTTGCCACCTAGGGCCTTCGCACTTGCACTCCCTTGGTCTGGGAGGCTCTCCCTTGCCACTCTTCCGTTCTTCTAACGTCAAGCACTTCTCAAAGTGTGGGTCATTTTAAGTTAATCTTCTCAGAGAAGCCTTCTCTAATTATCTTGTTTAAATCAGGTTCTTCCAAGGGACCCTAATACCCTACAGTCCAAACACACTGTTGTTCGTCCACCTGAGTATCTGTGTCCTTACCTGACTGTAAGCTGCACAATGGCAGGGACACCTTGCCTACAAGGCTCAGTCCTTGTGTAGAGCAGTCCGTTGAACGAACTACCATAGGTCACAACCACCCTGAAGCTGCGTCTTGGACAGATCGCGGAAAACTCTCCTAGATGGCAGTTCAACAGTTGTTCGGACGGAGGAATAGTTACTTATACGTGAAAACGCTCGGTCCACCCGCTGCGACAGCGAGCTGGAAAGGGAGAATTCCTTTTCCGAAAAGAGTCAGCTTCTTACCGCTCAGCCCAAACGAAAGTGGGCCCAGGAGAAGAGCAGCGGGGACGCCCGTCCGCTTCACGTGACTGCAGGCGGCGCGCCCAGTGCGCCTGCGCGGAAGCTCCCGGAAGTGGCCGGATCCAAAGCACCGGCGGAGAACCCGTCCGTCGGCTCCTCGGTCCGCCGGTCCGCCAGCCGGGTAGTCCGCGCGAGTCGACTCTCGTCGCGGTCCTGCGCTCTTTGGCCCGAACGGCGGCCGAGGTGCTCGCCATGGCGACGTTCATCTCGGTACAGTTGAAAAAGACCTCGGAGGTGGACCTGGCCAAGCCGCTGGTGAAGTTCATCCAGCAGACGTACCCGAGCGGAGGGGAGGAGCAGGCCCAGTACTGCCGCGCGGCGGAGGAGCTCAGCAAGCTGCGCCGCGCCGCCCTCGGCCGCCCGCTGGACAAGCACGAGGGCGCTCTCGAGACGCTCCTGAGGTGGGCCCGGGGGCGAGCGAAGGGGAGGTGGTCTGCGGCCTGTTGCTCTCCCCACCCCCCTTCTTCCTCTGCCTTTCCTGCGTCCCGCCCTCGCACCCAGGTCGGAGTCGGGCCGCCCCGCCCTGGCTTGGCGGGGAGCGTAGGTGTGGTCTGCATTCCTTCCTGGTGAGCCGGAGCGGCCCGGTAGGCCACCACTCACCCTGCCCACTCGTCCCGCCGGCTAGCCTCAGCCCCAGGTCTGCTGGGACTCCGTCCGTTCTCTATCGGGGGGTGGGGGGTGGGGAACAGTCGGCCGCGTCCTATTCGCTCGCCACGTTTTCCAGAACTAATTTTCCTCACTTTTTTTGGGGGGGGGGTAGGTGGGTGGGTCTCTGAGACTCCACCCTTCCCCATTTTTGCATCACCGCAAAACTTTCTTGGCCAGGTTTAGATTTCATAATAGTAGTTGCTTGAGGAAAGTGAGAGAATTGGGGCCTTGGGACAAACGTCTAGTACTCATTACATTGTTTTTACTTTCAGTGGGCTATCTTAAGTTCATCATAATCCAATGATGGAGAACTCCAAAGGTTCGGAGCTGTGCTTGTTTGAAATTAAGCTTCAGTGACAGAACGTTCAAGATAGGTTGCTTAAAATGAGTTTGTTCACAGGAAGGTATGCACATAAGGAAGTGATTTGTTAACAGTGCTTATTGAGGTCATGCTCTATTTTTTTTTTTTTTTAAAGATTTTATTTATTTGTCAGAGAGAGAGGGAGAGAGAGCGAGCACAGGCAGACAGAATGGCAGGCAGAGGCAGAGGGAGAAGCAGGCTCCCTGCCGAGCAAGGAGCCCGATGTGGGACTCGATCCCAGGACGCTGGGATCATGACCTGAGCCGAAGGCAGCTGCTTAACCAACTGAGCCACCCAGGCGTCCCGAGGTCATGCTCTATTTAATGAGGGTTCCGTTTGTGGTACTTTTCGGATGGGATGACAACATTTTTATAGTACTTCATAGTTAAAAATTTTCTTTTGCCTAGTTGGTACCTATGGGAAACACATTATCCTTGTTTCACAGGAGAAACAGCTGAATTAGGATGCAAAGAGAAGCCTAGATTAAATTAGTTTGTTCCTGTGTCTGAGAATTTTAGGAGTATCACTTCTTTAGCTTTACACATCACTGGAGATCATCTTGGGTTTGTGATCCCTAAGTTTAGGTGAGCTTTGTTCCTGTTCTGGAGGACATGGTCCCACGTAGCTCTACTGTAATTACAGTGGTCCCGAATACTCAGGATCTTAAATGAGGAGTAATTTTATCTCTGGCGAAAGTCCATGGGAGGTCTCTGACTGGGTTGGCTTGTGCCCATTTATGATGATGGAAAATAGGGGAAATAAGCTAATTTAATTGCCTTTGTCTGAGTCAGTCTGCTGGTTTAACTTTCCCATCCCACATGGATCAAAGTGGTATTAATATTGGCATGGGGAAGGGCTGGTTCCCCGAAAGAAGTATACTGAATAGATTGCTCAGAGAGATTATGACCCTTTGGTGTCATTTTTAAAGATATGACTATTGGATTGCAAAGATCATTAAAAAATAATAAAATTAAAAAAAAAGATATTCTGCTTGCTTGATTGAGAAAACATCTCACAACTGTCTGATTTTTGCATACTCAAGGAAGTTTTATACACATCTCCTTAACATCTCCTTATATACCTTAACATCTCCTTATAGACTTAGCAGTTTTGTTAATAAGTAGATTAAATTTGATCCCAAACCTTAAGGAGCTTGGAGTGTTCAGAGACAATTGGTGCATGGTAGTTTTTTTTTCTTTTTTAAAGATTATTTATTATTTGGCAGAGAAGAGAGACTGAGAGAGGCAACAAAGCAGGGGGCTGAGAGAGCAAGAAGCAGGCTTCCTGCTGAGTAGGGAGCTGGACTTGGGGCTCAGTCCCAGGACCCTGGGATCATGATCTGAGCCAAAGGCAGACACACGTAACGACTGAGCCACCCAGGCGCCCCAATTGGTGCATAGTTTTAAGACTCACGGCAAAGAGGGAATGGTGGATAGTGGTTGTGATAGGGTTCTGCTGTGAATTTTAAAACATCATTCATTTGTTCAGTCCTTTATTCTCTTCTCAGGCATAAATGTGAGAACTGTTCCTAGGTACTGGGGCTGTTCCGGAGATAGTCTTCTTTGAAAGTAACCATGCTTCATTAGTAGCTCACTGTATTATCCTCTTCTAGCCCATTCATTGAACAGCTATGTATATATATTTTTCACTTCTTGCCTTTTTATTGTGTTAAAGGTAAGCTAACAGATATACTGTAATCTATTAAATTTTAGCATGGGGATGTATATAAAACTTCCTTGAGTATGCAAAAATCAGACAGTTGTGAGATGTTTTTTCAATCAAGTAAGCAGAATATCTTTTTTTAAAAATTTTTATTAATTTTTAAAAATAGTTTCCACACCCAGCGTGGGGCTCGAGCTCATGATCTGGAGATCAGAATTGCATGCTTTACCAGCTGAGCCAGCCAAGCATCCCTGGAATATTTTACTTTAATAATTGTGTTTAAGTAATTGTGTAAACTGAACATTACTTTACATATTTTTAACGGTGAACTTTTATTTTTTTAAAAAAGGACTTACTGAATACACGCAAGTGCGAGCTGGGGGAAGGGGAGAGGGAGTGGGAGAGAATCTCTAGCAGTCTCCCCACACGGCGTCAGCTGAGCAGGGAGCATGATCCGTGGCTCATCCCATGACCTTGAGATCATGATCTGAGCTGAAATCAGGAATTGGAACTTAACTCCAACTCCTGGATGAGCCACAAACTTTTTTTTTTTTTAAAGATTTTACCATTTTTTTGAAAGAGGGAAAGAGAGCGCAAGCAGGGAGAGTGGCAGGGAGAGGGAGAAGCAGGCTCCCTCCTGAGCAGAGAGCTGGGCACGGGGCTTGATTTCAGGATTCCAGGATCATGACCTGAGCTGAAGGCAGATGCCTAACTAACTGAGCCACCCAGAAGGCGTACATAATGAACTTCTAAATAAAATTTTTGAATCAGAAGATTGGAGCTAATTTCTAAGGAACAGAAGCTAGCTTGATGAGTACTGGTACATGGTACCATGTAGAGGTCCAGTGATGAACTTGCTTTCTTATCATTACTAACTTGTAGAGCTCTATTAAAATTTCCTAAAATATACATTTATGAGTATCATGTTGAGAATGGACATCAGCCTTTACAAAGTGGCTTTAACTTAAAACTGATTAGAAGAGCCTTGGTAAACTTCAGGATGGTCAGAGAGGATCCATGGTTTTGGGGAAGGAAACATCAGATAGCAGTGTCTGCGTCTTTTGTGGCAATTAGAGAGAGAAAGCTTCCAGTCTCCTATGAAAAAGCCTGGTTGTCAGCTTTTTGAAATTTGATCAAGGGGAATGGAGGTTGGGGATTTTAGTAGTCATATATACATTACCTAGTCTAGTGTGACATCTGTATTAGGGTTGGATTTAGCTGCATGTATGAGATCTTACATTATTAGTGAGTTAAATTATGATTGTATTCCTTTGTAAAAAGTTCTGCTTGTCTGGGGCTGGTATAGTGGTTCTGTGAAGTTCATCAGGCTCAGGTGTCTTCTAGCTGTCTGCTCTGTAAAACCTAGAGTTGTTGTTCTTAAGGCCCAGATAGTAGTCATACCCAAGGTTCAGATAGTTGGAAAGAAGAAGGGAGAAAGGCGGAGGGCTCAGTTTCCAGAATATTCCCTGGAAACTGCCCCATAACAACACCTTGCTCATATGTTAGCATATGTCTGTATCTCCTAGAAGGGTAGGATAGAAAAGGGAGTTTTTATTAAGGGCAGCCATATAGCCACATGAAATCTGGCGTTCTGTTAGGAAGGAAGAAAGAAGGAAGGAACAGGAACAGAAGCTAGCTTGATGAGTACTGGTACATAGCACCATGTAGAGGTCTAGTGATGAACTTGCTTTCTTATCATTACTAACTTGTAGAGAAGGAAGGAAGAAGGAGAGAGAATGATGCAGGCAGTTAGCTCTCCCAGCCATAGCCTCTCAGTCTGCATCCTCCTCCCCACTTAGTTGTGCTTGATTCCCACCTTAGCTGTGCTTGGTGTACCTAACATGTTTCTCAGAGTAGAGGAGCTGGGAGCCTGAATGTTTTTTTCAGATTTTCAGCCATTCTCTTCCCAGACTTACACTGAATTCCTTTCTTTCTTTATTATTTTTTTAAGATTTTGTTTATTTATTTGACAGAGATCACAAGTAGGCAGAGAGGCAGGCAGAGAGAGAGGAGGAAGCAGGCTCCCCACTGAGCAGGAAGCCTGATGTGGGGCTTGATCCCAGGACCCTGAGATCATGACCTGAGCCGAAGGCAGAGGCTTTAACCCACTGAGCCACCCAGGCACCCCCTAAATTCCTTTCTTGAGTGGTACCTTACGTTTTTTAATTCATATCCTTTCTGACTTTTCTGGGATGGTTTGACTTTTATTTTGTTAGCTCCTCCCCTTTAGGGAGTCAGATTTTCAGCTTTCTCTCTCTGCTTCATTCATCCACTTCTCATCTTTTAGAAAATTTCCTGAAACCTCTTATATGGTGTTGTGCTGTTTCCTGTTGTCTTTGTCCTTGTGCATTTACATCTTTTAAATTTTTTATTCCTTTTTTAGTGGAATTTTGGGAGGAAGCAGAGGATGTTCATTCAGATCTCTGGTTAACTGGAAGAGAGTTACTTGTATTTTTGGCTCTTCACAGTGGTTTTATCAATTTACATTCCCATCAACAGGTATATGTGAGTTTTTATTCCTCCACATCCTTGCTGGTACTTCCTAGTTAATTTAAATTACTGCTTTTTGTGAAATGTTGGATGAGAGATGGTATCTTGTTTTTGGCTGCATTGCCTGGGTTTTTCTGAATTAGAGTATCTTATGTTTACTGGTCACTTAGTTTCTTTTTCTGTGAATTGCCTGTTCTTTTTCTTTGCCCATTTTCTGGGTTGCTTGTTTTTTTTTTTAATGATTTTTAGGAGCTTTTTACATTTTCTGGTTATTTACCCTTTTCCCCATTATGTATATTTGTAAATATCCACACCTGTGTTTTGTTTGTTTCTTTTTTTTTTTTTTTTAAAGATTTTATTTATTTATTTGACAGAGAGAGAAATCACAAGTAGGCAGAGAGGCAGGCAGAGAGAGAGGGAAGCAGACTCCCTGCTGAGTGGAGAGCCCAATGCGGGCCTCAATCCCAGGACCCTGAGATCATGACCTGAGCCGAAGGCAGAGGCTTAACCCACTGAGACACGCAGGCATTTTGTGTCTTGTTTCTTTCTTTCTTTCTTTCTTTTTTTTTTTTAACGATTTTATTTATTTATTTGACAGAGAGAGAAATCACAAGTAGGCAGAGAGGCAGGCAGAGAGAGAGGAGGAAGCAGACTCCCTGCATAGCAGAGAGCCTGATGCGGGGCTCGATCCCAGGACCCTGGGATCATGACCCGAGCTGAAGGCAGAGGCTTTAATGCACTGAGCCACCCAGGCGCCCCTGTGTCTTGTTTCTTAATTGCATTTATGATACCTTTTGTCATACAGAAGTCCTCACAGAATTTTTTATTTTCATAATTGGTAGTTGAAATTTTTTCTTATTCCTAATGTGCATGTATTAATGTGGTTTTCTCCCTTGATCACATTTGCTAAGGGCTTGGAACTACCTTTTTTTTAAATCAAGTCAAGGGGCACCTAGGTGGCTCAGTCAGTTAAGTGTCTGACTTTGGCTCAGGTTATGATCTCACAGTGCTGGGATGGAGCCCAGAGTCAGTCTCCCTGCTCTGGAGGGAGTCTGCTTATCCCTCTGCCCTCTGCATTCCCCATGCTTGCACGTGCGTGCACTCTGTCTCTCTATTTCTCTCAAACATTTTTTTTTTTAAATAAATATGGCTTTATTTTATTTTATCAAATAAATGTGTGTGTGTGTGTGTTTTTAAAGATTTTATTTATTTATTTGACAGAGATCACAAGTAGGCAGAGAGGCAGGCAGAGGGGAAAGCAGGCTCCCTGCTGAGCAGAGAGCCTGATTTGGGGCTTGATCCCAGAACCCTGAGATCATGACCCGAGCCAAAAGCAGAGGCTTAACCCACTGAGCCACCCAGGCGCCCCTATCAAATAAATGTTTTAACGAAGTGTATGTTTTTTTTCTGCCTTTGTCGTTTACTTTTTCTTTTTTGTATTGAGTGATCAACTTTTCCCCTCTTGTTTTTCTTATACATTTATTTTAGAACTGTGTGCTTTTCCTCAGTCTGCTGCATTCACTGGGTTTTTTTTTTTTTTTTTAAAGATTTTATTTATTTATTTGACAGAAATCACAAGTAGATGGAGAGGCAGGCAGAGAGAGAGAGAGGGAAGCAGGCTCCCTGCTGAGCAGAGAGCCCGATGGCGGGACTCAATCCCAGGACACGGAGATCATGACCTGAGCCGAAGGCAGCGGCTTAACCCACTGAGCCACCCAGGCGCCCAACATTCACTGGTTTTGATATTAGTATTTTCATTGACTTTTTTTTAATAGTTTTTTTAATAGTTTGTAATTTTAGGTCACGATCGCAGGGTCCTGGGATCAGATCTGGCATTGGGCTCCCTCCTTGCTCAGCAGGGAGCCTGTTTCTCCTACTTCTCTTCCTGGTTGTGTTCTCTCTCTCTCTGTTAAATAAATAAATAAAATCTTTAAAAATATTTTTTTATTTTTTTGAGAGCATGCACGAAGGGAAGGGAGAGAATCTCAGACATTGCACCAAGCACAGAGCCCCACTTGGGGCTCAGTCTCATGACCCTGAGGTTATGACGCTGAAACCCGGAGTCTGAAGCTTAACCAGCTGAGCCAGCCAGGTTCCCCTGAATAGACAGAATTAAAAAAATTTTTTTTTTTAAATTAACATATAATGTATTATTTGCCCCAGGGGTACAGGTCTGTGAATCCTCAGGCTTACACATTTCATAGCACTCACCATAGCACACACCCTCCCCAATTCCATAAACCAGCCCCGCTATCCCTACGCCCTCATCCTCCAGCAACCCTAAGTTTATTTCTTGAGATTAAGAGTCTTTTATGGTTTTTCTCCCTCCTGATCCCATCTTGTTTCATTTTTTTCCCTTCCTACCCTCCATAACCCCCCACCCTGCCTCTCAGATACCTCATATCAGAGAGATCATATGATAATTCTTTAATTGACTTATTTCGCTTAGCATGATACCCTCTAGTTCCATCCATGTCATTGCAAGTGGCAAGATTTCATTTCTTTTGATTGCTGCATAGTATTCTGTTTTGTGTGTGTGTGTGTGTGTATGCCACTTCTTCTTTATCCATTCATCTGTTGATGGACATCTAGGTTCTTTGCATAGTTTTGCTGTTGTGGACATTGCTGCTATAAACATTCGGATGCACGTGCCCCTTTGGATCCCTACATTTGTATTGTTAGGGTAGATACCCAGTATGTGATTACTGGGTTGTAGGATAGCTTGAATAGGCAGTTTTAAGGAAGATTTAAAATCTGATTTGTTGGGGCGCCTGGGTGGCACAGTGGGTTAAGCCTCTGCCTTCGGCTCGGGTCATGATCCCGGGGTCCTGAGATCGAGCCCCGCGTCGGGCTCTCTGCTCAGCGGGGAGCCTGCTTCCCTTCCTCTCTTTCTGCCTGCCTCTCTGCCTACTTGTGATCTCTCTCTCTGTCAAATAAATAAAAATCTTAAAAAAAAAAAATCTGATTTTTCTGTGTTTTGACTTCCTTTTTTTTTTTTTTTTAAAGTTTATTTGTCAGAGGTCACAAGTAGGCAGAGAGGCAGGCGGGGGTAGGGGGGGAGCAGGCTCCCTGCTGAGCAGAGCCTGACATGGGGCTCTATCACAGGACCCTGAGATCATGACCTGAGCTAAAGGCAGAGACTTAACCCACTCAGGCACTCCTGTGTTTTGACTTCTAATGTTTAGTAAATAAAAAAGCTTGTTAGGACTGTCTTCATTCTGTGTAACCTTAAGGAAGAATCCTTTGCCCACAGGATGTTTAAGGCCACACAGTGGACTTTGTGGTAGGGTTAGACTAAGATCCTGACCTCTTGACTCCCTGACTATTTACTTTTTACTCTATTTTGCTGTAAAATGCGTCATTAATGATTCTTCATGTGATAAAATTGGGTGAAGAAGTGTAAAAATAAGGATGCAGAAGGATCTGTTAACTCTGACCAATAAGTGGTCCAGCTCTTTGGATTCTCTTGTTTCTCTCTGGTGGGTGTTCAGGAGTTGCACAGCCCTAAGTAGTGACTAGAGCTCTATAGGTCATGTAAATTTGCATTCCAGTGTTGCTTTGGCTAGTGTGGATTGGTTGTTCTCAATCTCCACATCTTCCCTCAAACTTTAAAACTAGAATTTTTTTTTTTCCTCTCTCTCTCTCTTTTTTAAAAGACTCATTTATTTATTTTAGGGGGATGTGGAGAAAGAGAGAGAGAACACAGGCAACAGGTACATGTGCATGAGTCAGGAAAAGGGGAGAGGGAGATGCTATAAGCAGAATCTCTGCAGGGAGCCTAATATGGGGCTTGATCCCATCACCCATGAGATCATAGCCTGGGCCCAAACCAAGAATTGTATGCTCACTGACTGAGCCGCCCAGGTGCCCTTAAAACTAGAACGTCTTGGGGCACCTGGGTGGCTCAGTGGGTTAAGCTTCTGCCTTCCGCTCAGGTGATGTTCTCAGAGTCCTGGGATTGAGCCCCGCATCAGGTTCTCTGCACCGCAGAGAGCCTGCTTCCCCCCACCCACTCTGCCTGCCTCTCTGCCTACTTGTGATCTCTGTCAAATAAAATCTTTTTAAAAAAAAACCCCAAATCTAGAACTTGCTTTTTTTTTTTTTTTTTTAAACTTTAGAAGAGGGGCACGTAGGTGGCTCAGTGGGTTAAGCCTCTGCCTTTGGCTCAGGTCCTGGGATCGAGTCCCATATTGGGCTCTGCTCGGTGGGTACTGCTTCCTCCTCTCTCTCTGCCTGCCTCTCTTGAATACTTGTGATCTCTCTTTGCCAAATAAATAAGTAAAATTAAAAAAAAAATTTTAGAAGAAAGCTTTATCTTCTTTTTTTTTTTTTTGATATGACATTTATTTATTGGTCAGAGAGAGAGAGTGGGGGGGCACATAACCAGGGGGAGTGGCAGGCAGAGGGAGAAGCAGGCTTACTGCTCAGCAGGGAGCCTGATTCAGGGCTTGATCCCAGGACCACAGGCTCATGACCTGAGCCGAAGGCAGACACTTAACTGACTGAGCTATGCAGGTATACCTAAAACTAGAATTTCTGATGGGAATTTGTCCTATAACTGTCTTTTGGTCTTTTTTATATTTAGAGAAATGAATTCATTTCCTAGGGTTCTTTTTTTTTTTTTTCCTCCCCATTGTGAGCTTTTAAAAATTGAGCTATTGAATATTTGCTCTAAGGTGGCTGAGGTTTATAAAATTACTGGAGAATATAAAAGGCCTTTCTGGATAGTTGCAAAATAATCTGTAGCTACCATTTATGTCAAATGTACTATATATCAATACTGCTTTAAGTATTTAGTATGTATTGTATCATCTTTTTCCTCATGCTTAAATTAATGAGCTATCACCTCACATTAGGAAGGGTTTGGAGAAGTTATTCATAACTTTCATACAGTCACACAGCTTTGAGTTGGTGGAGTTGAGATTCAAACTCAGGGTTGTCTGACTTGCAAGCCTGAGCTATTGCCCGCTGTGACATTATACCTCTTAAGCATGATTAGGGTTTTATATTTGATTAAAAAAGTACTTATTTCTAAAATACTGAAGTACATATTTATCATAATCATAATGCACTTTTTTTTTTTTTTTTGGCCAATTCTGGTATAGGACACTGGCTTTCATTCTTCCTACTTGTGGAAAAGTTGCAGTCCTGGTCTACTTTTTTAGAGGTGTAGCCTAAGCTAGAATCTGCTGATCTAGTAAATCATATTTATTTATTTATTTATTTTTAAAAGATTTTATTTATTTATTTGACAGAGAGAGACGCAGCGAGAGAGGGAACACGAACAGGGGGAGTGGGAGAGGGAGAAGCAGGCTTCTTGCCGAGCAGGGAGACCGATGCGGGGCTCCATCCCAGGATCCTGGGATCGCGACCTGAGCCGAGGGCAGACACTTAAGGACTGAATCACTCCGGCGCCCTTAGTAAATCATATTTAAGTGATAGAGAGGTGGGTAGATTCTCTTGTTTCTGCTCTTGTTCCCTCTTTAGGAATTTTGAGACCTGAGATTTAAGCTGAATTACCAGGGGTCGTATGATGGAAATATATCAAAGGAGTAATTGGTGCTGTAGGAACAGCATTTTAACTGTAGTTAGCAATGGCTCCTTTCCTTGAAAAGCATTATTTCGTCTCGCTTGGCGTTTACTTCATGTGAATCAGATATTGTTGATTTCCAATGACTGCCGTCCCACAGTACTTACTTTAAATTATATAACCTCTCCTGAGACAGCTGTTTTTAAGGATTCCATCATAAAGCTTCTAGTCAGTTAAATATAGGCTACAAATGCACTGTTTCCCCACACAACTTGTTTTGAGAGTTGACCCCAAAAACTTTGAATAGAGTAGGTGTAAAAAATTTAAGACATTCTGTTTAGCCTTTCTTTTTTTTTTTTTTTTTGTCCCTGGTCCATTTGCAGAGGAAGTAGCTTTATCTCCTACTACTTCCTTTCCTGCTTTCTTTGGAGCAGAAGTCAACAAACTAAGGCCTGCCCAGCTGCCTATTTTTATATTTTCCATAGCCACCAC
Organism: Mustela erminea; assembly: GCF_009829155.1. NCBI lineage: Eukaryota > Metazoa > Chordata > Mammalia > Carnivora > Mustelidae > Mustela > Mustela erminea. The sequence continues at coordinate 66,941,640 of NC_045614.1, read as the reverse complement.
TCTAGTTGGTTAGTGCTCTGAGCCTTGGAGACCTCGCTGGACTGTTCCCTCTGTCCCATTGTCCCCTTTATTCCCTGCACCTGCCTCCCTGTCCATTGGCTGCACCTTGCTGCTGCTCAGGGTTTGCTCTGGTGCCACCTACACTTGGCAGCGAATGTAGAATCTCAGACTGGGAACTGGTGACTCAGCAAATTGCCTTGTCTCCAGCAGCTGAGCCAGCTGCCCAAATTGAGATGGCTGGGCTCTCTGGGAGAAGAGAAGGGCGTCCTGGAATTTGGTTGTCACTGGGGCAGAGAATGAAGTTCAGTAGAATGAAGTTCAGAGAATGAAGTTGTGTTTAGTATTATCCTACCTACCCCCTCACCCCAGCTGCCCAGTGGTGCCCTCTCCACGGAACTGGATACTCTTCCTTTGGAAATGGCTCCAGCTAATGACAGTTGTACCTAGTGTGCCCACCATCTGAGATGGCCTGACTTAGGTAAAAAGGATATAGGTTAGGCAGGATTTTTCTTTCTTGTTATAAGGACCAACATGTTATCCTTGATTTTTTGCCTTTCGCTTGGCAAAGCCTACAATAGCCATTCTCAGAAAGAGTTTGTAAATCCCCACCCTATAGCCATATGAGGCTTCCTGCTGTGCCATGAACACCCTTAGGCACGCAGTTGCCTTCTGTTGCCTCAGGTCCTTGGTACTTGGTATTCTGTCTTTATGGCCGTGTTCTTTAGTAGGGTCTGTTCATTATCAAAGTAAGAGAATCTTGGGTTTATTTTTCAGAGATTAAAAAAAAGTTACTTTTAAAAACTTTACATTTTACTGATTTATTTGTTTAGGGTAGTAGTAAAATAGTGAACAAACAGACCCAGTCTTTGCTTTCAGGGAGCTTAGAATCTTTTAAGAGAAAAGACGTTAAACATAATTCTGCAACTAAATGTATTGCAAACTGTTAAGTTCTATGAAGGAAGAGTTCAGAGGCCTAAGAGATTATAAAGGATGAGGGGAACTAATTTTATTTTTTATTTTTATTTTTTTAAAGATTTATTTATTTGACACAGAGAGAGATCACAAGTAGGCAGAGAAAGAGGATGAAGCAGGCTCCCTGCTGAGCAGAGCGCCTGATGTGGGGCTGGATCTCAGGACCCTGGGACGCTGGGATCATGATCTGAGGTGAAGGCAGAGGCTTAACCTTCTGAGCCACTCAGGCGCCCTAGGAACTAATTTTAAGTAGGAGTTAGATCGACTGCCTGTATCAAATCTTTTTTTTTTTCCTCTATTTTTGAAGATTTTATGTTACTTATTTTAAAAAAGATTTTACTCATTTATTTGTCAGACAGCAAGAGAGGACAGAAAGCAGGGGAGTGGGAGAGGGAGCAAGCAGGCTTCCTGCTGAGCAGGGGGCCCGATGTTGGGCTCAGTCCCAGGACCCTGGGATCATAACCCGAGCCAAAGGCAGACATTTAATGACCAGCCACCCAGGCACCTCAATTTCTTAAGATTGTATTTATTTGAGAGTGAGAGTAAGTGAGCAGTGAGGGAAGGGGCACTGGGAGAGAATCTTCTAAGCAAGCTCCCCGCTGAGCCGGAAGCCCAGTGCAGGTCTTATATCCGTGAACCATGAGATCGTGACCTGAGCTGAGACTCAGAGTTGGAGGCTTAACCGACTGAGCCACCCAGGCACCCATGCCCTTAACACTTTTGCCACCAAAGTGGAACACCCTGGTCCACGCTACCATTATCTTCTGACTGGATTATAGTAATAGCTTCCTGACTGGTTTCTTTAGTGCTTTTGCACAACTGCAAGTCAGTTTTCCACACAGCAGCTATGAATGGTGACTTGAAAATGGGTTAGCTCGTGTTACTCTTTTGTCCAAACTCTTTGATGGGTCCCCTTCCTATTTTATATAGTAGATGCCAGAAGTCTTACAGTTGTATTCAAGGCATCATTACTTCTTTGATTTCATCTCCTACTGTTTTCTCCTGTGCTTGTTCTGTGACCTTATTGGCCTCCTTGCCATGGCAGCGTATTTTCAGGCATACTCTTGTCCCAGCTTTTTGGCACTTGATCTTCCCTTGACTGGTAATGCTTTTATCTCATTTATCTGCTTGCCTCATCACATCACCTCCTTCTTGCCTTCTCCGTTATTCATGATGTTTTAAATTATTAAAATTTTTACTTCTATATATAGGCAAGTGACCACATGTAGAGATTTAAGACTACTGTCTTCTCACATCACCCTGTATAACATTTTGTCCTTCTTATTTATTTATTTTAGTTTTTTTTTTTTAAGGTTTTTTATTTATATATTGGACAGAGAGAGAGATCACAAGTAGGCAGAGCAGCAGGCAGGGAGAGAGGGGGAAGCAGATTTCCCGCTGACCAGAGAGCTGGATGGGCTGCTGGATCCCAGGACCCTGAGGTCATGACCTGAGCTGAAGGCAGAGGCTTAACCCACTGAGCCACTCAGTCACCTCTATTTTAAAGATTTTGTTTACTTATTTGACAGAGAGACAGTGAGAGAGGAAATACAAGCAGGGGAAGTGGAAAAGGGAGAAGCAGGCTTTCCACTGAGCAGGGACTTGGATTGTTATAGGTGTTGGTCTCAGGACCCTGGGATCATGACCTGAGCCACAGGCATATGCTTAACGGACTGAACCATCCGGGCACCCCTTTGCTCTATTTTTACTTAGCTATCTTGTCTTTCCCTCTAAAAGTAAGCTTTACAAAGGCTTAAAATTTTAAGTGTTTATTTACTACTGAATTTCTATGTCTTAGAACTGTGTTTGGCATATAGGAAATTCTTAGTATGTATTTGTTGAATGGATGAGTGAATGAGGGAAGACTTTTTTTTTTCTTTTTGAAAGATTCATCATTTGCCAGAGAGGGTGTGTGAGTTGGGTGGGGGGGGAGGGGCAGAGGGAAGGAATCTCAGATCTCAAGCAGTCTCCCTGCTGGGCAGGGAGCCTCAAGCATAGCTTGATCTCATGACCCTGAGATCAAGACCTGAGCTGAAATCAAGAGTTGGATTCTTAATTGACTCAGCCTCCCAGGTGTTCCGAGGGAAGACTTTTTGATGACATAATCAGCTTGGACAAGAAAAGTGGGGAGTTACAATGGGAAAGTTCCCAGAGAAAAAAAATTTCCAGAGGAAAATAGAGGTGAAGTCCCTAAGCTAGGGGAAAGCATAGACTAATGACTAAAGTGTGTAGTCAGTAATTCTCAAATGAGGCTGGAGAGTTGAATGAGCTAGATAATGCCAGACTTTGTCAAAAATTTTGTATGTACTTTTGAGTATAATAGGAATCCATTAAAGGGTTTAAGTGTTTAGTACTTCAAAGTTCAGGGGTGCCTGTAGCTCAGTCAGTTACACGTCAGCCTTTGGTTCAGGTAAGGATCTCAGGGTTCTGGGATCAAGCCCCACATTGGGCTGCTTACTCAGTGAGGAGTCTGCTTCTCCCTGTCCCTCTGCTCTTTCCTCCACTTGTCTCCCTGGCTTTCTCTTTGTGTGTCAAATAAATAAAATTAAAAAAAAAAAACAAAAAACTTCAGAGTTCATTTTTTTTTTTCAGAGTTCATTTTTTAAGTATAAGAATACTCTCCTGTATAACCATAGTACAACTTTCAAAATCAGGAAATTAACATTGGTTTAATATTACCATTTAATCCATTAAACACATTCAGATTTTGCCAGTTCCCCCAATAATGCTGTTGGACAGAGTCATGTACAGATTAGAGATCTAATCCAGGATTCTGCACTGCATTTGGTTGGCTCTTTTGTCCTTCGGTCTGGAATAGTTCTTCTGTTTCTCCTTGTTTTTCACAACCTTGACATTTTTATTTATTTATTTATTTTTAAAGATTTTATTTATTTATTTGACAGACAGAGATCACAAGCAGGCAGAGAGAGGAGGAAAGCAGGCTCCCTGTGAGCAAAGAGCCCCATGCGGGACTCCATCCCAGGACCCTGGGATCATGACCTGAGCCAAAGGCAGAGGCTTTAACCCACTGAGCCACCCAAGCGCCCCAAACCTTGACATTTTTAAAGGGTATTGGCTAATTTCTTCATAGACTGTCCCTCAGTTAGAGTTTGTCTTATATTTTCTTGTGATTTATGCATTTTTGGGCAATAGTACCACCAAAGTACAGCTGTGTTTTTGTTTTTTTTTGTTTTTGTGTGTGTGTGTGTGTGTGTGTGTGTCAGGAAGAACTTGAAGTTGATTTGTCCTGGGCTGTTAATGTTTAACTTGTATCACTTCGTCAAGATGATGTCTGCTAGTTTTCTTGACCTGACAGTTAATGAGTATGTTGAACTAATTAATTAGTAAGTACGTTGTAGGGAGATACTTTGAATCTTTGTAATACCCTGTTTCCATCAAACTTTTTTTGCGTTAGCACCCATTGATGTATCTTACCCGAAATAGATATTATACTCAGGAAGGTGCCAAATGCTGATTTTACTAACTCTTTCTTATATTCTCGTGTTATTAGTTGGCATTGTACAGTAAGGTGGTGCTTTCTCTGTTCACCTATTTATTTGTTTTATTTACTTCAGATTGACGTTCTTACTTTTCTCAGTGGGTTGTGATTTGTTATTTTGTTTGAAACTTTTTGGATTTTGCTAGCAGGAGCCCCTTAAAAGCTAGTTCTTGTGTCTTTGACATGTTCTCGTTTTTTGAGTACTTCTTTTTTTTTAGATTTTATTTATTTATTTGACAGAGAGAGAGGTCACAAGTAGGCAGAGAGAGGGGGACGCAGGCTCCCTGCTGAGCAGAGAGCCTGATGTGGGGCTCCATCCTGGAACCCTAAGATCATGACCTGAACCGAAGGCAGAGTCTTAACCCACTGAGTCACCCAGGCACCCCATGAGTACTTCTTTGGCTTTCTGACACAGCAAGATGTTTTAGGCTTGAATCTTGAATTTTCTTGGTCTCAGCCATGGAGTCTGCCATTTCTGAGAGTGTTGGCTTCTGAAACAGAGCATTACTCATCAGGGCTTTGGGTATGCTTATTGCTACTGAGATGTTATTGCTTCTAGGCTCTCTCGGTATATACACTTAGGAAATCACTCACACACATGTATACCTGTTTTTGTATTTCTCCACTATATTAAAAAAATAAGTTAATACTGATACCTCCAGTTCCAGGCAGAAGCCACAGAATTTATTCTAGCCATCTTTCTTCCTGTATTTGTAACTCCTTTGTCTGATTGTTTAGAATCTTAGCCTACATTATCTTCAGTGTATTTACTTAAGTGCTTATTAATACTTCCTGTTTGTAATCAAACTCAGGGCTGTGTCAGAGAAAATATTTGGTCTCAGATGTATTGCCTCTCTCCCTGAAAAATTTGCCTCAGAAACAGTTACTGGAATGATAACTCTGAGGAAGGAGGGTGGAGGGAGGCGATAGTAAGGGAAGGAGGAAAGATTATGGGCCAGTTAGAAGGCTTGGCCTTGGATACTCCCAGCACTCCTTGCTAGCTCAAAGGTCAGCCTGGTGAGGGAGAAGAATGCTTTGTGTTTGATGATTGTTCTGGTTGCTGTGTGGAGAATAGGTTGAAAAGAATGAGGAAGGGGCATCTGGATGACTCAGTTGTTTAAGTGTCTGCCTTGGACTTAGATCATGATCCTGGGGTTTTGGGATCAAGCCCTAATTGGGCTCCCTGGTCAGTGGGGAGTCTGCTTCTCTCTTTCCCTCTGCCCCTTGGCTGCCCCCCACCCCAGAGGGAGAGAGAGAGAGAGTACCTGTGTACACGCACATGCACACGCACGCTCTCTCTCTCTCTCTCAAATAAATGAAATCTTAAAAAAGAGAAAGGACTCAAGGAGACAGGGAGGTTGGCTAGGTGACTTTTTCATTAGTCTAAAGGGAGGGTAGAATTATTATTTTTTTTAAAAGATTTTATTTACTTATTTATTTGACAGAGGGAGAGAGAGAGAGAGAGAGAGACAGACAGACAGACAGACATGAGAGGGAACACAAATAGGGGGAGTGGGAGAGGGAGAAGCAGGCTTCCCACCAAGCAGGGAACCTGTTGTGGGGCTTGATCCCAAGACCTTGGGATCATGACCTGAGTGGAAGGCAGATGCTTAACAGCTTAGCCACCCAGAAGCCCTAGATGTTTTTTGTTTTTGTTTTTGTTTTCTTTTTTTGTTTAAAGATTTTATGTATTTAGAGAGTCTGACAGAGTGAGTATGAGCATGGGGAGGGACAAAAGGAAAGGGAGAAGTAGATTCCCTATTAAGCATGGAGCCCTATGGGGCTCCATCCCGGGACCCTGAGATGATGACCTGAGCTGAAGGCAGACACCTAACTGATTGAGCCATCCAGATATCCCATTAAATTTTAATGCCAGTATAGGTAACATAGTGTTAGTTTCAAGGGTACAGTATAGTGATTCAGCATTTCTGTACATTACTCAGTGCTCATCAAGTAAGTGTAATCTTAATGGGGAAAAACTTAGAGTTTTTTTCCTCTAAGGTCAGGAATATGACAAGGATGGTAACTCTCACCACGTTTATTCAGCATAGTACAGGGAGTCTTAGCCACAGCAGTCTACAGCAAAAGGATATAAAAGGCATCCAAATTAGTGAGTAAGAAGTAAAACTTTAACTCTTTGCAGGTGACATGATACCCTATATAGGAAACCTGGAAGACTCCATCAAAAAACTGTTCAGAGGGGCACCTGGGTGGCTCAGCAGGTTAAGCCTCTGCCTTCTGCTCAGATCATGGTCTCAGGGTCGATGTGAGATCGAGCCCCACATTGGGCTCTCTGCTCAGCAGGGAGCCTACTTCTCTCTCTCTCTCAGCCTGCCTCTCTGCCTACTTGTGATCTCTCTCTCTGTCAAATAAATAAATAAAATCTTAAAAAAAACTGTTTAGAACTGATAAATTCAGTAAAGTCACAGGATACTAAATTAGGGTACAGAAATCTGTTGCATTTTTATGCGCCAATATTGAGCACAGGCAGCAGGAAGAGAAATTAAGAAAACAGTCCCATTTACATTTGCACCAAAAATAATAATATACCTAGGAATAAACCTAACCAAAGAAGTGCAAGCCCTGTAATGAGAAAAAGAAATTGAAGATGACACAAAGAAGTGGGAACAAAATTCATGTTCATGGATTAGAAGAACAAATACTGTTAAAATGTCTATACTACTCAATGCAGTTCACTCATTTATTGTAATACCTACCAAAATACCAACAGCAGTTTTCACAGAACTAGAACAATCTCTCTCTCTCTTTTTTCCCAAAGATTTTTATTTGAGAGAGAGCGAGAGAGAGCGTGCGCACACGTGCACTCGTGAGCATGATAGGGGAGAGGTCACAGGGAGAAGCAGACTCCCCATTGAGCAGGGAACCCAAAGTGGAACTCGATGCCAGGACTCTAGGATCACGACCTGAGCTGAAGGCAGTTGCCCAACCAACTGAGCCACTCAGGCACCTCTAAAACAAACAAGAATTTGTGTGGCACTGCTAAAGTCTGCAAATAGCCAAAGCAATCTGGAAAAAGCAAAGCTGCAAGCATCACAATTCTGGACTTAAATTATATTATAAAGGTATAATAATCAAAACAGTATGGTACTGGCACAAAATAGATACATAGATCAATAGAACAGAATAGAAAATCCAGAAATGAACCCACAGTTTTATGGTCAATTCCTCTTCGACAAAGCAGGAAAGACTATCCAATGGGAAAAAGTCTCTTCAACAAATGGTGTTGGGAAAACTGGACCACTTTCTTACATCATACACAAAAATAAAATGGATTAATTGGGGGTGCCTGGGTGGCGCAGTTGGTTGAGCATCTGACTCTTGGTTTCAGTTTGGTGGTGATCTTGGGGTTATGTGGTAGAGCCTTTGGGACACTGTGCTCAGCTTGGAGTCTACTTGGGATTCTCTTCCCTGCCCCTCCCCTGCACATGTGGGCGCTGTCTCTCTCTAAAATAGGTAAATAAATCTTAAAAAAAAAAAAAAAAAGGACCTAAGTGTGGATGTGAAACCAAAAAAATCCTGGAAGAGAGCACAGGCAGTAACTTTTCTGACATTAGCCATAGAAACTTTTTGTAGATGTGTCTCCTGAGGCAAGGAAAGCAAATGCAGAAATAAATGATTGGGACTACATCAGAATAAAACATTCTGCACAGTGAAGGAAACAGTTAGTAAAACTAAACAATAATCGATGGAATAGGAGAAAATACTTGCAGATGGCATATCCAGTGAAGGGTTAGTATGCAAATATATAAAGAATTTTTAAAATCTTAACACCCCAAAAACAATCCAGTTAAAAAATGGCAGAGGATGTGGTGGCCAAGAGGCACGTGAAGAGATACTCAGCATCACACATCATCAAGGAAATACAAATCAAAACTATGAGTGCTTCCTGGGTGTTTCTGTCGGTTAAACATCCCACTCTTGATTTTGGCTCAGGTCATGATCTTGGGGTCCTGGGATCAAGTCCTGCAACTGGCTCCCTGCTCAGTGGGAAGTTTGCTTTTCTCCTTCTCCCTCTGCTCCTTCCCCTGCTTGTGTTTGTACATGTGCTCTTTCTCTCTCTCAAATAATTTATCTTTTTTTTTCTTTTAAAGATTTTTTTATTTATTTGACAGAGAGAGAGATAATGAGAAAGGGGGTAGTGGGAGAGGGAGAAGCAGGCCCCTCACCGAGCAGGGAGTTTGTTGTAGGGCTTGATCACAGGACCCTGGGATCACGATCTGAGGCAAAGGTGGACACTTAATGACCGAGCACCCAGGTGCCCCTCAAACAATAAATCTTTAAAAAGAAAAACTATCCTGAGACACCACTTCACACCTGTTGGAATGGCTAAAATAAGAAAAACAAGAAACAGGTGTTGGTGAGGATGTGGAGGAAGAGGAATCCTTGTATAGTATTGGTGCAAACTGGTACAGCCACTGTGGAAGACAGGGTGGAGGTTCCTCAAAAAATTAAAAATAGGGGTGCCTGGGTGACTCAGTCAGTTAAGCTCTCCACTCTTGGTTTTGGCTTAAGTCATGATCTCAGGGTCATGAGATCAAGACTCTTTTTGGGCTCTGTACTGGGCATGGAGCCTACTTAAGATTCCCGCACTCCCCTTCTGCTTTTTCCCCCTCACTAAAAAAAAAAAAATTAAGTATAGATTTGTCATATGATGTGGTAATTCCACTATTGAGTATTTACCCAAAGAATATGAAAACATTAATTTGAGTAGATATATGTACTCCTGTGTTTATTTAAACATTATGTGAAATAGCCAAATTATGGAAGCAGCCTAACTAACTGTTCATTGATAGATGATGGATAAAGAAGATATTGGTGTATACACACACACACACACACACACATATACACACACACACGAATATTGCTCAGCCATAAAAAGAATGAGATCTTGCCTTTTGCAACAACATGGATGTAGAGAGTATAATAGTAAGCAAAATAAGTCAGACAAACACAAATACCATGAGATTTCACTTGTATGTGGAATTTGAGAAACATTAAATGAACAAAGAAAAAAAAAACAAACAAGCAGACTCTTAACTATAGACAACAATTCCTGTGTCATCACAAGTGGACTCCTTAATCCCCATCACCTTTGTGACCTGTCCCCACTATCCTCCACTGAGAAAGTGATCCAGTTTTGTTCTTTTTGCATAGTTTGCAAAAACCGTTCAGTTTTCCCGACATCATTTGTTGAAGAAATTGTCTTTTTTCTTTTCTTTTCTTTTTTTTTTTTTAAAGATTTTATTTATTTGAGATAGAAAGCAATCACGAGTGAGTACGAGTAGGGGGAGGGGCAGACAGAGAGGGAGGAACAGGGAGCCTGATGCAGGGCTTGATCCCAACACCCCAGAATCATGACCTGAGCCAAAGGCAGACACTTGACTGACTGAGCCATCCAGGTATCCCAGAAATTATCTTTTTTCCATTGGATAGTCTTACCTTCATTGTTGAAGATTAACTGTCCAATATAATCATGGGATTATTTCTGGGGAGGGTAGAAGCTTTGATGTACTGTTGTGACAGTGGTGGAGAGTGGTTATATCTTTTGGATATAACCAAAGCATATCTGAAAGTTAGTAAACCTGTTTTTAAATAGCAGTTTATTAACAAAGTTAGCCACGTGGGTGGCTCAGTTAGGCATCTAAGTGTTAATTTGGCTTGGGTCATGATGTCAGGGTCACAGAATCAGGCCCATCTTTGGGTTCTGGGCTCAGTGAGGAGTCTGCTTCCCCCGCCCTACCCCCCTGCTCACATGCACTCTCTGGAATAAATAAATAAATGTTTAAAAAAAATATCATTTTGCCAGATATATTAATTTACCCAATGGATACAAATAGTTACCTTAATAAGAAATAGTATTTTAAGAAATACAGTGCTTTTGGGCAGATGTTAGTTTGCTTTTAGTCATTAATACTTAAGTATTTTTTTTTGGTGGTGAGTATGTGTCTTTTGTACAGTTTTTTTTATTGAATGCATTTTAGATTCTTTTTTATGCATTGAAAGGTTGTGTTTATTAATTTTAAAATGACTGAATTTGATTTGTGGGCCACTCAAAGCATGAGTAAGTTTTGTGTACTCTTAAACCAGTTGTATATACATAAATGTACATAATATTTAGCTCTGGTAATTATAAATTTTCTTGTTTTTTAGGTATTATGATCAGATTTGTTCCATTGAACCCAAATTCCCATTCTCTGAAAATCAAGTAAGTCATTAATTTTAATTTGTTTTAAAGTTGTATAATATAAACTTTCCTCCCACACATGGTATCACTTTACTATTTTTATGTTTTTATGATACCTTTTGGTACAAATTAGAAGCTTATAAGCCCATTTCATAAAAATTGGATGTCTTTTTGAAGAATGTCTTGGAATTCTGTTGCTGTCTGTGCTTAGTTACTACGTTTATGTGGAACGTTGGGCTGCATTTTTTCCCCCTACATTTTATATCAGTATGATCTGTTGACTGATTAACATAATCTGTGAGGTCCTTCTCTTTGGCTTTTACAGAATTAAGAAGGAAACTATAATTGAGGAAGTATTAGTCTCAGTTTATGTGTTTTAAAATTTGACACATATAGTTGCATATGAAGTTGCAAGTTCTGGTATGATTAGGTGTTACACTACAAGAATGTCTGCTTTCTCTTAAAGGCTAGATATTGGAAATGCTGAGAGACTTTTTTTTTTTTAAGATTTTATTTATTTATTTGACAGAGAGAAATCACAAGTAGGCAGAGAGGCAGGCAAGCAGACTGTACAAAAGAGAGGAAGGGAAGCAGGCCCCCTGCTGAGCAGAGAGCCCAATGTGGGACTCCATCCCAGGACCCTGAGATCATGACTTGAGCCGAAGGCAGTGGCTTAACCCACTGAGCCACCCAGGCGCCCCAACTGAGAGACTTGTTAAACGAGATTTTATTTTTGTGACATTTCTAAGTTTTAAAATAATGTAGTTTATGAAAAATACTTTAAATAATCTTGTACTGATGTTTTACAGGTGACATAGTATGTTGAAATTTGCTTTAAAATACTCAAGGAAAGAAGTGTATGCTTAGGGGTTGGAGGTGGGGCAGGGAAAGTGGGGGGTAGGTGAACCAAGAAGGACAAATGGCTAAAACTGGTGATGACTATGTGGGGTTCATTATGTTACTCTGTCTGGTTTTATATATATAGAAAATTTCTCTTAATTCTGAGTTGCAAAATTTTTGTATGGGATTCCAATACATGATTTAAAAGATGGTTAAGTTCTTTTTAAACTTTATGTATGGAATATTTTAGAAGCAGGGTGAGATGTAGTTTTTTTATTAAGTGAACTTTTTATTTATGTATCGCATACGTATGTGTCATGTGTATAGCTTGAATTTTTTTTTTTTAAGATTTTATTTGTTTATTTGACTGAGAGACACACAGTGAAAGAGGGAGCACAGGCAGGGGGAGTGAGAGAGGGAGAAGCAGGCTTCCCTTCCACTGAGCAGGGAACCTGATGTGGGGACTCCATCCCAGGACCCTGGGATCATGACGTGAGCCAAAGGCAGCCACTTAACGACTGAGCCACTCAGGTGTCCCTATAACTTGAATCTTTACAAAGGGAATATACACGTATGAACACAACCCAAATCAAAAAATAACATATTATCTCACCTCATTACCCCCATAGTAACCTCTCTCCTACTTTGTCAACATGGAATCGTTTTTAATTTTATTTTCTGGGAAACCTATATAGTACTTACTTTGTTGCCTTTGCTTCTCTTGGCTTATTTGACAGTTACTTAAGTGCCTGTTCTGTTCAAACCATTGTATGTTGTAAAGATGCATAAGATAGTGTTTTCTGGAGAGGATGATATATGTATAATTACTGAGGCAGAATTACCTTTGGAAATATCTTAGTGCCAGTAATTTTGCTTTAAAAAAAGAAAATTTTACGGTCCAGGAATAGGGAAAGGAGTTAGTTAGACTAGAGAGGATAATGTTTTGACAAGCTTTGGTCCTTTTCCTCATTGTGGATTTTCCTTCAAAAGAGACCTAATATTTTATAAGATCCAAGAAAGTAGGATAATTTTCTGTTTTTTCTCTTTCTATCAAGATCTGCTTGACATTTACGTGGAAGGATGCTTTTGATAAAGGTTCGCTTTTTGGAGGATCTGTAAAATTGGGTATGTAATTATTTTAATAAAAATGATAAGAAACTAGGTCTAAACACTTTGTATTATTTTAGGTTTTTAAAATTGCTCTCCTAACAACTCTTTGTAAATAATAAAAATTTTACATTTTATTTTCTTTTTAACTTAAAATTTTAATGTAATTTCCAAATATTTATAGAGAGCCTACACCTTGCCAGGCACTGTCCTAGTTATAAAAATGTATTCAGTCTGACTAGGATGACAGCTGATCATTCTAAAATACAGTGGGTAGTATATGAGTATATGAACTAAGTTGTGGGAGCAAAAATGAAGAAGACATGAATTCTGCTTATTGAAAGAAAGCAGTGTTCAAATTAGGCTCTGAAGGGTGAATTTGGTTTTCTCACCTAAAAAAATAACCTTACAGGTTGAACATTAGAACAAAAGGTCATTTTTTTGATAAGTGGGGAATAAATAGTACTGTGAAATACTATTTATCTCACTGGGTTCTTGCATGGATTAAATGAGTGAATATATGTGAAGTCATTAGAGGAGTATGCAATAAATATTAGCTGCAATAAACAATAGTAATATGTTTTTTTATAAATGATTAAATGTAATGTATTATTTATAGTATGTATGCGTTACAGAGTATATGTTATATATAATAACATACAATAGAAATTATATATAATACATATTAATATAATTATTGTTAAGGCTTGAAACCATAGGTTGAATTGAGGATGATGGAGGGTGAAGACATTGGAAAGTAGATTATGAACAGTTGAAAATATACTCTGAATTTGTATTCTTCTCTCTTACACATTAATAACTAACATTTATTGAGTATTTATTACACCTAGGCCCTGTGGAGGGGCTTCACACTACTATCTAACTGAATTCCCCAGAAGCCCAATGAAGAAAGGCACTGTGTTTTTTTTTTTTTTCAAAAAACCTTTTTTTAATTAACACATAATGTATTTGTTTCAGAGGTACAGGTATGCGATTCATTAGTTTTACATAGTTCACAGTTCTTACTGTAGCACATACCCTCCCCAATGTCCATCAACTAGCCACCCTGTCCCTCCCACCCCCCTGCACCCCAGCAGCCTTCAGTTTGTTTCCTGAGAGTCTCTTATGGTTTGTCTTCCTCTCTGGTTTCATCTTGTTTCATTTAAGAAAGGCACTATTATTACCAGTTGGACATACTGGTTTAGAAAGATTAAGTGACTTTCTGAGGTCATAAGGCAAGGATTTAATGAAGTGGGATGTGATTCCTGAAAGTCTAACTCTAGAGACTAAAGGAGATATGATAGATCAGTGAAGAGACTGGTGAAGGTTGGTGAGATTAGACAGGGTGGTATATGTGGGTCAGAAGAGGAGGAGTGGGTGTGAGTGACATTTCAGAGTTGAAACTAACTGGATATGCTGACTATTTCTCAGAAAAGAGTAGTAGTAGTTGAGGGTTGACTCTCAGATTTATAACTTGGTTTGACTTGTTGGATATTTTTTCCTTAAGATAGACTAGTTCAGTTTGACCTTTCTGTGTTATGTCTGGGTAGACATTTTTCTTTGGCATTTGGGAATTGGATTTAAAACTCAGAAGTGGCAGAGGCACTGATTTGAAAACAGTTATCATTAAATGATAAATCTGTCTCCTCTGGTAGTGTGTAGATTGGGAAAAGTGTGAAAGAGGTAGGGATTATAACATTTAAGGATAACAGGGGAAGAGGTTTCTGGGAATGAGGATGAGACAAAGCCTTCAAATCTCAGAGGAACCAGGAGAAAATAGAGACATGGAATTAAGTGCCAGGAGAATTTCAGAGGTCATGTCCAGTGGTTTCTGAGCCTGGCTACAATAGAATTACCTGGGGAAAACGTGAAAGGTATAGATGTAAAGATGTAGAATGCCAGATGTGATAGGGTAGGAGGAATTTTCAGGGTGGGCCACTGAAATTAGTATCTTTGAAGATACTTCCAGGTAACTCTAATATTCATTCAGGTTGGATGTCACCAACAGAGTCGTTGTGGCAGAGGTCAAGTCATGTAAAGTTGGAGAAGTTGCTGGATTCGGCAATGAAAGAAGTTTCACTAAGGGGATGCTCAAGAAGCCAGATTGCATCTGGTTGAAGTGTGGACCAGAAGTGAGGAAATGAAAACAGCAAATATGAATTGCTTATTTCAGAAAATTTGCAGTAATGATTTAAGGACAAGGGTGCATTATGCTGAGAGGGAGACCAGGTCAAGAAAAAGGATTTTTAATGCCAAATTGATAGGCTGAAAAGGAGTTGATGGTGAGATAGATTAAGTGACGAACCAAGTTGCTGGAAGAAGTGGGAAGCAAAAAACTTAGCGTAAATAAAGCAGGAGGTAGTTATGAAGGCACATCCAGTAGCAAATACTGGGAATCAGGTGTCCTTCAGTAATGTCTTGCTTAAATAAAGCATGGCCTCCCCACTCATTAGAATATTGTGTAATTTTACGATGCTAAAAATAAGAGTGCAAATATATTTTTGTTCACATGTAAAGCTTTGTTTTATTTCTCAGTGCATATCAAAGTTACGTCTATACTATGTTATAGTCTGTTAAGTATGCAATAGGATTATATCTGAAAAACTGGGTATATAACTTAATTTAAAACTTTGTTGCTAAAAAATGTTAATCATCACCTGAGCTTTCAGTGACTTGTAATCACTGATCACAGATCACCCTAATAAATATAATTATAATCATGGTGAAAAAATTTGAAATATTGTGAGAATTATCAAAATGTGACACAGAGCTACAAAACGAGCAAATATTGTTGGAAAAATGGCACTGATAGACTTGCTTGATGCCACTAACTCACTCTCAGTTTGTAGAAAGAAATGCAGTTATCTGCAAAGCCCTATAAAGTGAAGCACGATAAAATGAGGTATGCCTGTAAGTTTGTCTTTTTGTGATCTGCGTATTTCACTTAACTTAATGTTCTTGAGGTTTATCCACTATGTAGCATGTGATGGCATTTCCTTCGTTTTTAAGGCTGAATGATACTCCATTGTATGTACATACCACATTTTGTTTATCTGTTTGTCCATCAGTGGACACTTCAGGTTTCTTCTACCTTTTGATTATGATCATGGGTGTATAAATATCTTTTTGTGACTGCTCTCAGTTCTTTGGGTATATACCCAGAAGTGGAATTTTTGGATCATGTGGGAATTCTATTTCTAATGTTTTGAGGAACTGCCATATTGTTTTCCATAGCAGCTGCAGTGTTTCACATTCCCACCAGTAGTGCACAGCAGTTCCAGTTTTTCCCTATGTCTGCCAATAATTGTTATTTTTTATTGTTGCTCTTCTTGATAGTAGCTATCCCAGTGGATGTGAAGTGTGTAGTTTCTTGAGCAGAGTTGTATTTTAACCACATTATCTGCTAGCCTTCTGAGAGATGTATTGGCATAACGGAGTCAGGCTTGGAGGTGCTTGAATTGGGTTAGGTTTGTGGTAGTGAAGAATTGGCTTGAATGCAGTGAGAAGATACAATTTTGAGAGCGGTGATGAGAAAATGGAAATAATTTATTTGGATTTAAGTGACAAATGACTTCATTTGGAACCTCACAACATTTTGGACATAAAGGGAAGGAAAGAATAATTCCTTGATCTTTTGAATTTTAGAGGATAGGAATATTGCTGTGGAAATAAATGCCTGGCAGGACAGCATTAGAAATATGGGCACTATTTTGGGTGAGAAAAGAGGTTTGGAAACTTGTTTTTGTGAGTCAATCTCTGAAACATTCATTTTTTTTAGAAAAATAAATGAAAAATTTTTCCTTCTTAATTTTTTACAGCTCTTGCAAGCTTAGGATATGAAAAGAGCTGTGTGTTGTTCAACTGTGCAGCCCTAGCTAGCCAAATTGCAGCGGAACAGAACCTGGATAATGATGAAGGATTGAAAATGGCTGCTAAGCATTATCAGGTATGTAGAAAAGTAACCATATAATGGTTCACACTCCGTTGTATTAAATTGGAAATAATCTATATTGAGGTTTATAGATGTTTCTTTATACTTTTCTTGAAAAGTAATGTACTTTTTAATGAGTTACTGAATACTTTTGAATTTTGATAAATGTCATACCTATAGTCCAGCTCTGTTTTCTTCACCATTGTATACCCAGCACCTAGCACAGTGCCTGGCACATAAGAAAGGCTCAATAAATGTTGGGACAACAAATGATTGAATGTTTTAGGTGAAGTTCTTGGTAAATCCCTTTCAAATAACTGATCTCATGTAAAAATTTTGTACAGTTGAACCTTGAAAGCATGGGGATTGGGGTACTGACCCCCTTCACAGTCAAAAAATACACTGTAATAACTTTTGACTCCCCTAGACCATAGCTACTCATAGCCTACTGTTGACCAGAAGCCTTACCCATAAAATGAACAATTAACACACATTTTGTATGTTACATGTATTTTATATTGTACTCTTAAAGTAAGCTAGAGAAAAGAAAGTGTTATTAAGAACTACATAAGAGAAAATATATTTATAGTACCATAGTACCATATAGTACCATAGTGTATTTTTTGAAAAAAAAATTCATGCATAAGTGCACCTGTGTAGTTCAAACCTCTGTTGTTCAAGGGTCAGATGTACATTATTTTTAATATATTTTTTATTAGAGTGAGACACATATAAAATTTCACCATTGTCAAAAAAGTTAAGACCTAAGAAAATTTTAACTCTGAGAAACAAAGAGGTCATATTTAAAGGTGGTCAGATATGTAATGTTCTTAAGTTGGCTAAATTTAGATTTTAGATATTATCATTTACTAATATGGCATAATTGTGGCAGTGTATTAACTTTTATTTTTGTTTTTATTTAAAGAACAAATTGCTGCTGAGTGATATGTATAATTACATTCTCATGTTTTATATTACGTTGTTATTTACAAAGTGTACTCATGGACATTATTTTACTATCCTATAAGCCTTGTAATGCATGTTACATAATGTCCTTCTCATTTAATATGCAAGGAGACTAAAAGGTCAGAGTGTTAATCGGTCCACTGGGGTTTCAGGTGTTCTGATTCCAAATTTTATGGAATTCCAAATGGTGCTTCTAGTGTCTTCTTTGGCTCTGGAATTTGCTTGTCTTAGAGGTTGAGTGTCTGATTTTTTTCCTGATATTTAAGTTTATGAGTGAGGTGAGGAATGCTCTTTTAAAAGTGAGGGGGGTGCCTAGGTGGCTCAGTTGTTGGGTGTCTGTCTTTGGCTTGAGTCATGATCCAGGGTCCTGGGATCAAGCCCCACATCAGGCTCCCTGCTCTGTAGGAGGCCTGCTTCACCCTCTCCCACTCCCCCTACTTGTGTTCCCTCTCTCACTGTGTCTCTCTCTTCTAAATAAATAAATAAAATCTTAAAAAAATAAAGAAGTGAGAGGAAAGTACATTTTAAGCAAACAAGGTGCTCCAAATTGTGGCTTGCCCTGTAGTTTTGAATGGGCATGGATGACAAACATGATGCGCATCCCTTTTCTTTTTGAGGCTATAGAGGGCCAGTATTTTAAAATGTGAAAATGGGGGTGCCTGGGTGGCTCAGTGGGTTAAAGCCTCTGCCTTTGGCTTGGGTCATGATCCCAGGGTCCTGGGATAGAGCCCCACATTGGGCTCTCTGCTCGGTGGGGGGCCTGCTTCCTCTTATCTCTGCCTGCCTCTCTGCCTAATGAATCTCTCTCTGTCAAATGAATAAATAGAATCTTTAAAAAAATAAAATGTGAAAATGAAGTAAACTTAATTATTTACTTTTCTGTTAACTGTAACTCAGTTAATTGGCATGTGATATCTTAGAGGGCATTCTTAATTACTGAGAACATTACATCCTGTGAGTCACTTCTGTGATTCACAGTAGGTCACCTACTGTGATGGAAAGGGAGGGGTAATATTGGTAAGAAGACCTAGATCCTAAGCCGGTCTAGGCTGTTTGCCACCAAGAAGCTGTGTGGACTTAGTTGTGTTCTTTAATAACCTCTGTGGGCCTCCATTTCCAAGATTGGTGAGAGAGACTGGATTCTTTGTTGTTCTAGTCTGTGATTCTCTTAGTTTGTTGAGCAAGGTCAGGTCATCGCCTCTTGCACATGCTCTAGTTTTATACTTCTGACTGCAGAAAACATGATTTTCACTTTCAGTACAGTTAACCTTGAATTATCTCTGCAGAGCATCTCTCTATAATCCACAACACCTTTAATTACTTAATTTATTTTTAAAGATTTTATTTATTTGAGAGAGAGAATGATAGAGCGTGAGCAGGGTGGAAGGGCAGAGGGAGAAGGAGAACCAGACTCCCTGCTGAGCAGGGAGCCTGACACTACTGATGTGGTGGACATAATCCCTGCTCAGGTCAGGGATTATGACCTGAGCCAAAGGCAGGTGCTTAGCCAACTGAGCCACCCAGGCACCCCGCACAACACCTTTTAAACCCAGACTGATGTTTTTCTTTTTCCCAGGATCATTTGTTTCATAAAAACAGTTATTTTTGTGTTAACTTCAGCAAAATATAATTAGGAATAAAAAATCTGATGGGGAACATTTCACCAGGGACCTTTGAAAGCCAAATAGAAATCATTACAGTGGATAATAACGCTGTTCTTCAGAGGACTAGGCACCTGTACTATTTGAGGTTTTCCCTAAGTATGGCATGTTTAATTACTTGACAGATGGATTTGTTTGGGATCAAAGTAAAATCATTTTAGTATTAAATGCATTTTAAGGGACGCCTGGGTGGCTCAGTTGGTTGGACGACTGCCTTCTTCGGCTCAGGTCATGATCCCAAGTCCTGGGATCGAGTCCCGCATCGGGCTCCCAGCTCCACGGGGAGTCTGCTTCTCCCTCTGACCTTCTCCTCGCTCATGCTCTCTCTCACTGTCTCTCTCTCAAATAAATAAATAAAATCTTAAAAAAAATGCATTTTAATCATGTTTTATCCCTGCCTCTATTCTTATGTTAGTCTTGAGGAAGTATATCTAAAAATAAATTTAACCAATTTGTCCTCTGAAGTTACTGTATTTTTGTTGCAGTGTACTTTTAATCTTTGTTAAATCTTTTGTTAACTGTACAGCATTGTTGTCTGTAGGTCAGTTGTTTTTAGATTTGTAACAAGATAAAAATTTAAAAATAGTAACTGTTCAACTAAATTAACATTTGAAATGATTTGTGTGTAATAGAAAATTAAGTCTTGGCTGGGTTTCTGTAGATTTCAAAGAAGTTCTTTTTTTCCTCCCTGTAGTTTGCTAGTGGTGCCTTTTTACATATTAAAGAGACAGTTTTATCTGCCTTAAATCGAGAGCCTACTGTGGACATATCTCCAGATACTGTTGGGACCCTCAGTCTTATTATGTTGGCACAGGCCCAAGAAGTATTTTTTTTAAAAGCCACAAGAGGTAATTGTAATTTTTCCTCCATTTTGTTGCATGTGAAAAGAAGTGATAAGCTTTTAAAATAGGAAGGTGATTAGAATATAATATGCTCAGTGTAGAGCTTTCCTCTTTGAACTTAACACATGGGTAATTGAAAATTTTCAACTTTCTTTTTCTGAAATTAAAGTGGTACAAATGAACATTTATGAATGTAGGCTGTGTTTGAAGCATTTTATGAAATGGATAGCTATTGTCTTAAAATACTAAACTCTGGAATAGTATTTGTGTAGGTTTGTAGTGGGTCATAAATTCATTCATTCAGCATATATTTATTGGGTATGTACTGTGTGCCAGTCACTGCTCTAGGCTCTAGATACAGGTTGCAAATAAGATTCTTACTTTCAGGAAGCTTACATTTTTAGTGTGGGAAAGATGATAAGCAAGAAATTAAGTAGCCAAGGTGATTTTAAAGGGAGATAATTGGTATAAAGAAAATAAAATAGATTATGTGATAATGCCTGGTGGTCTGGCTCTGGGTGAGGATACTGGGGGAGTCATGGTAATTTTAGATTGATTAGTCAAGAGGAGTTTCTTCGAAGAGATCTACTCTAAACTAGATGTAATTAATAAGAAGGAGCATCTAGACAGAGTTCCTGGTCCTGTGAATGAGGAAATAAAAACAATTTTTAGGAGGCGTGTAAGTTAGTATGAGAGATTGGGATATGGTCTGATTGTGGAAGTGCATAGAAATTGAAAATAAGAGAGCAGTCATCTTATGGAAGCAATATGAACTGGTATAGTTTTTATCTTATAACAGCTAATAGTAAGATAGTAAGATGGAATTAATATATAGTAAAATTTACCCTTTTAAAATTTACAGTTGATTGTTTTTTAGTATATTCAGAGTTTTGAAACCACTAGCACTATCCCTTATTTTCAAACATTATCGTCACCCCAGAAACAAACTCCAAACCCCCTCTCCATTCTCCTTTTTTCCCAGCCCGTGGCAATCACTAATCTATTTTCTGACTCTGGATTTGCCTATAAAGTGGTTAAATTTTATGTGGAAGAATTGATTTAATCAGTAAGGACTTTTTTTAGACAAATATACAAACTTGTGATCTTGGTGTTTATACTGTTAACATGATTATTTTATATTTATTTTAATTATAATGGTCAATTTAATATTTTATTCCAGATAAAATGAAAGATGCCATCATAGCTAAATTGGCTAATCAGGCTGCAGATTACTTTGGTGATGCTTTTAAACAGTGTCAGTACAAAGATACTCTCCCCAAGGTCAGTTATTGTTTTTATAAACACTTGGTTATTTTGCATGTGGAAATAACTTGGATGTTTTATAAGAAGGTGCATTGAAAATTACGTTTTATAAAGAAACTTGAAATTTTAGGAGAGGCATTTGGAGAATGTATTGTAGAAATTATTTAGGATGCATGGAAAATTCTTTTATATTTAGGGTATGCCTTTGTCTCTACTCTTAACTAAATTTGTTTTTCCAAGCTAAAACTCTTTCTGGAAATTTTTGAACCTCTCCAGTAATTTTACCGCATGAAGATTTGTGTAGTTCTCATTCATTGGTGATTTGGTTATAAGCATGAATACTTGAGCATGTTGATTAGTCACTCTTTTAATTTTTGTCCTATTTTCTTAAAGATGAGTCTTAAGGCACAAAAACAGACATAAAGACAAAAGCAAAAGAAACAAATTCATCTAATATTTTGATTAGAAGTAAGTTTTGCCAACAGGGATAGAAAATTGGGCTGCTGTTGGACAGCTAAGGAAACAACCATCTTAAACCACACATCACAGGGAGTATTAATTGTTTTAATGTAAACTTTTCTGAATGGCATTTGAAAAGACTAGTCAGTGATGATCATTTGTAAATGACAAAGCAGATGATTAGACTGACAAGTGAACTCAGAATGGTTAAAAAAAGGAATTAACAGATTGTGTGAAATGTATGTTTCAACTACTCTTTCAGAAATGTTCAGGTAATTGGGGCGCCTGGGTGGCTCAGTGGGTTAAAGCCTCTGTCTTTGGCTCAGGTCATGATCCCAGCCAGGGTCCTGGGATCAAGCCCCGCATCGGGCTCTCTGCTCAGCAGGGAGCCTGCTTCCTCCTCTCTCTCTCTGCCTGCTTGTGATCTCTGTCTGTCAAATAAATAAATAAAAATCTTTAAAAAAAAAAAAAAAGAAATGTTCAGGTAATTGGTTTTATCTATATCTGCATATGGTTTTTGTTACATGATTTTTTGTAGGAGAATTTATTGATTTATGTCATTCAAGAATCTTTTAAATTATGAAATTGCGGACAATTTTTTAATGAAGTAAAAAAGCACATAAATTATCTCAACAGCGCAAATTAGAGAATTAGGAATTCATGTGAAGGAATTCCTGGAGATTTAAAGTACACCAAGAGATCAGTAGATATTTGCCCAGGACTCTTGGATGTTAATACTGTTACTCCTGAAAAGAGCCTTGGGATCTTCTCTCACCTTTTTTTCATCTGAAAGACCTCATGTTCAGCTGCACAGTGTACCATTACATCCTGCTGGGCCATTAGTTCAGTCGTGTCACGGAGAGAAGAATGTCACCTTCAAAGACTTGGAAACTACCTCTCCAGCATTCCTGGTATTCCTTGAAAATCTCCTGTTTAAATAGCAAGTTGCTCCAGCCTTACCTTGAGACCTGGCATGAGTACAGCTTGAGATTCAGATGTCCTTTTTGCCTTTTTACTAATAAAGCTCATAAGGTATTTTCATATTCTAGTTATAAAACTGGAATATCTGCAAGTAGTGATCCAGGAAGCTAGCAAATTATTCACTGGGACACAGGAAAGCATACCAGGTAGTACTTGAGTTTTTGACTGTCTTTATTTTTTTGTCTAGACCATGACTGCCTAGTATATTTCTTGGATTTCATATGTCATGTACTTCCTAAAGACAGCAAGATTGCAGGCTAGGATTTGACATTTTGGAAGAATATCTACTGAAATAAGTACTTCTCTGGTTCATGTGTTTGGGTCTTTTAAAACTAATTTTGACTGGAATTTTTTTCAAAGCAAATTAGGGCAAAAATAACACTTCATCATGTTAGGTATTAATTTAGTACATTTGTCTGTTTGCTCTGTGTTTTTGAGTATATGATCTGAAATGTTAGCATTTATACTAAATTTTTATATGGCTAGAAATCATCTTTATTAAAAAATTCTCTTAGGATATAAATGTAAGTGGGAACTTAATTTACTGTCTTTTGTCTTTTAAACATGACGAAACAGTCAGCTATAGAGCATTTTCATTAGTGTATGTGAGTAATGGTGGTTTAGTTAACTCTATGGGCTGGGTAAGGACTCATAAGAAAGCTTCTAAAGCCCTGTGCTTGGTATTCCTCTGTGAATGTCTGTTTCCCTTCTCTTTCTAATGCATGCTTTCTTGTCTTCTTTGTAAACAAAATGTTGACTTCATGGCTTGATTGAAGACTTAAGAAACTTAAATTGGCTTTACAGTTCAAAAGAAAAACCCCTTAATTTTAATTGGAAGAAAAAAGATGGATTCATTGAATTCAGTTCCTGCAGAATCATGTGGTCTTCTCTGTTTACACCTAATGACTAACCTATCTCTAAATCATTAATGGGGTGATTCTAATTTCTGTCTCCTTTTCCTTTTTCTTCCTGCATCCCATGTTGTCTGTGGTGGTTTGTGTGGTTGGACTCTCCCCTGGTCAGTATTTTTATTTCCAGGAGGTGTTCCCTGTCTTGGCTGCAAAGCACTGTATCATGCAGGCCAACGCTGAGTACCACCAGTCTATCCTGGCAAAGCAACAGAAGAAATTTGGAGAAGAGATCGCAAGGTTACAGGTGAGTCTCTTGGACTACTCTAGAATGAGTATCTGTCAGATATACTTAATTTATTAATGAAGAACCTAAGAAAACTGTTTTTGTGAAAGTATTGCTTGTTATTAGTTGTGATAGTAGTTTGTAGATATTAAGGAGATTGTTCTTACCAGATGTATGCTTACATATTTATGGACGAACTTTAGTTCCAAATGATCCTGCAAAAAAAAAAAATACATGTAAGTGTATATATGGGAAAGAGTGATAAAGCAAATATGACAAATTGCTAACACTTGTTGAACCTAAGTGTGGTTCTATTATTATTCCTTGTTCTGTTTTTTCAGAAATTTTTTGAAATTTAAAATTGGGAAAATTAGGTATATGTAAAGGTGTATACTTTATCTTTCTCTGTTTGCCTTCTGTCTGTTTCCTCCATCTTTTTTCCCCACTGCCCTAAAGGTGATTTCCATTAGATTCTCATTTAATCCTTTCAGTATTTTTTTCTTTGAAATATAAGCAAATATATGCACTTGCATACATAATGCATGTTCTTAACTCTCCCCATTCTTACATATGAGGTACTGTGCTTCATATAGCGTTGTGTGTCTTGCTTTAAGCATGCAACAGCATATCCTGAATATCTCCATTTTAATATAGCAATACGGTGCTTGCTTTGGCAGCACTTAAAATAATAATAATAATAACAATAATAATATAGCAGTAGAGACACCTTCCTAATTTTTCTTTAGAGCTGAAGTGTGCTTCATTGTATAAATAGAAGTTTATTGCTGTCCCCTTTTGCTGGATACTTGCATGTTTGCAAGGTTTCGTGCAAGTAATACTGCTGTGAATAATTATGTACGCATGGCATTTTGTATTTCAGCAGGTGTCTTGGCTCTGGCTTCCGTAATCATAGATTGAGAGTTTGAACAACAGGAATTTGTTTTCTCATAGTTGTGGAGGCTGAGACCAGGATGTCAGCATGGTTAGGTTCTCGTTGAGAGTTCTTGTGAGAGTTCTCTTCCTGGTTTGTAGACTGTTGGCCATTTTCTCTCTGTGTCCTTACATGGGTAAGGGGAGGAGAGAGAGCACATTCTCTGGTTCATCCTCTTGAAAGGCACTAATTCCATAATGAGGGCTCTGCCCAAATGGCCTCATCAGAACATAATCCTCTTAAAGTCCCATCTCCAAGTACCATCACTTTCAGTGTTAGAGTGTTAACATAGGAATTTTTGGGGCGGGGTGAACAGTTTAGTCCACAGCAGCAGGCATACCTTAAATTTCTAGAAATTGGATTGCTGATAATAAAAGTATAATGCATCTGTAATTTACTGTATATTATACTTGGATCTTTGATCCACTTCAAATTTATCCTGATATGTGAAGTATGGATCCAGTTTTCCTTTTTTTCAGATGGCTTACCCATTTGTCCCCAAACCATTTATTTATTTATATATATTCATATTTATTTATTTATTTATTTGACAGAGATCACAAGTAGGCAGAGAGACATTCTGAGAGATAGGAGGAAGCAGGCTGAGCAGAGAGCCCAATGGGGGGCTCGATCCCAGGACCCTGAGATCATGACCTGATCATGATCATGGCAGAGGCTCCAACTCACTGAGCCACCCAGGCACCCCTCCCCAAACCATTTATTACAGTGACTTTCTTACTCCGCTGACTTGAGATTCTGGCTTTGTCACACACTAAATTCGTCATATATATTTGGGTCTATTTCTAAACCTTTATTCTTTTTCATTGTTCTAGTTCTATACAGTTTTAGTCATTGACTCTTTAGAGTGTTTTAATGCCTGATAGGTATCCATCTCTCATTTCTGAATTTTCCTGATCTTTTTGTATATGCTTCTATATATATTTTTTTAAAAGATTTTATTTATTTATTTGACAGAGAGAGATCACAAGTAGGCAGAGAGGCAGGCAGAGAGAGAGAGAGGAGGAAGCAGGCTCCCTGCTGAGCAGAGAGCCCGATGAGGGACTTGATCCCAGGACCCTGAGATCATGACCTGAGCCGAAGGCAGTGGCTTAACCCACTGAGCCACCCAGGCGCCCTATATGTTTTTTTTTGATTTAAATATTTACTATGGAAAATTTGAAAAAAAAATCTATGTAATGTATGAATCATCAAATATTTGGTGCCCATGGTTATCAGTATTTTGCTATTTGTGTTTTACTTATTTCCCCTTCCCCTCTTATTTTTTTGGAGTATTTCACATATTTCATCCTGAAGTACTTTACTATATATATCTCTAACAGATAAGACTTAAAACTCTAGAACTACAATGTCATCCCACTCAGCAAGATTAATAACTGGTTAATAACTGTTATTAGTAATATAATATTATGCAGACCTAGTTTAGTTTTCCCGGATTTTTTCTTACTGTTTTTTTACAGTTGGTCTGTGCAAATCAGGATCCATACAAGGTCCTCACATTGTATTTGATTGATGTGTTTTACAAATCTTTAATTTGTAATGGCCTCCCTCTCCTTGACTGTCATATTGAATTTTCCTCACTTTCTTGGATTGTGTGTTTCTTAAATGGTGTCTGTGATGTCTCATCTCTTTTTTGTTACTTGTGTAAATATTTCAATCTTTAAAAGTGATTTTGAGTTTTTCTTCATTTTCTTGCTTGAGTTCTGTCAGTTCCTATTGCACATTCTCTTGCTATCTGCTGTTCATTCACTGTTGTCTGGGCCATCTGGTCCTCTGTTCATATTTTGTGTTCTTTTGATACTATGATTATACCCTTAAGTTTTTTAGTTTATTTTAGTTTTTTTAGCATGCTGTTTTCATCTGCTTTGTGACAACCTTTCTTCGGTGAATTTTTATTACCTGTTGGAAACTTACTTATATGCTCATTTTCATCCTTTTCCTCTTGGTTTCTTTGTGTTGAGGCAGATGGCATGCCGTATTGGTTACTTGTATTTGAATGAGGATTGATTCTGATAGATAGCAAGAGGCTCCTGAGTGGGGGAATGGCCCTTGGGAGTGTTTCATGCCTCTTTGTGTAAGGGCACCCTCCTCAGTTTCACTTCTTTGTCTCTATAAACCTAGACTGGTTGAGGAAGGACTGTTAACCTCCAAATCTGTGTTTCCCTGAATCCCTCACAGCCTTTGCTTTGTAGAGTGGTGTGTCTGCTTTGAGAGTTTATTTTGTTGGCCTTTTCTGAGTGCTTACCCCCTTTCTTCTTTCTCCCTGCTTTTCACTCCTCTTGTCTACTTCCCCCAGCCTCTCTGGCTTTGATTAATCAGCCTCTTGCTCTCAGCAGTCCCCGCTTGGGATGAGGTCCCTTAGCACTTTGGTTTTTCCTGTGACCCCTGGTGGCTGACATGGGCCATTTGGCTTTGCCTTTATCATCTGTTGGCACTTGTTACTTCATTTCATTTCATCATTTTCAGATTTGCTTAAAGTCATTTCCGCTCATGGGGGGAGGGGAGCTTAGTAGTCCCTTTTTTCTCCAGTGTGTTCAGTATATCTGAATACTGTAGTACTAACTTTGCTATTTGACCACATATTTACAGATCAAATGTGATAAGTGATTTAAATTTGTATATTTTCCGTCTCCTAGTTTCCATTGAAGATGGAGCTTTTGTTTTGCTCTGTTGATTTTGCATCTAAGCCACCTCTCTCATTATTTAGAATAGTGTAGTTGACTTTTAGGTTTTCCTGATATACAAATACATCACCTGTAAATGATGATTTTTTTTTCCTTTTTTAAATTTCATATGTCTGATTTCTTTTTTTTTTTTTTTTTTTGGTCTTGTTTTGACATATTCTGTGGTTGTTGATGATACCATTTTATTTTGACTCTAGGAATGTTTCTTAAATTTTTCTGCTAAGTATATTAGCTTTGGGGGTTAAGATTTTATCATGTTAAGGGATTGAATATCTATTTTGATTTTACCAAGATTTTCAAAAATATCAGTGTTGAATATTGAATATTATCAGTGCTTTTTCAATACCTGTGTAGATAATTTGATTTTTAAAAATTTATTATTTGGAGAATTATAGAAGTAGGTTTTCTTAAACCATTCTTGTATTTCTATATCATTAAGCCGTTCATGTATTTCTATAATTTGGTGTTTCATACTTGCTTTATTTTCAGTGGTTATTCTGTATACATGTTCCCTGTGTCTGAGGATATTATATATTCTCTAATTGTGGATTCCAGGGTTCTCAATATCTCATAAATCAAACTCATTAATTGTGCTGTTCAGATCTTCTGTAATCTTAATAATTTTTTTGTTTACTTGGTCTGTCATGTTGAGACAGGAATGTTAAAGTTTTCCCCTCTGATGAGGGGTAGATTTATCCATTTTGCATTTTAATTGTTTATATACATAGAGATTTATTAAATGCAAAGTATAAGAAGTTTTATGTCTTTCTGGCAAATTGGCAGATGTTAAGCATTAAGTACTTAATTTATCCCTAATGATGATTTTATATATATATATATATATATATATATACTCCTGTTGATACTGAGATAACATGCTGCTTCGTTGCCTTCCTGTGTTGGCTGGGTCATTTTTTCATGATTCATCCTTTCACTGTTGGAGTAGCTCTTCAAGGTTCCTGCCTCTATGTGAGGTGAGGGCATGTTTCTCAGTAGATCGATATGTCTCTGTATTTCAGGTTCCATGAGAGCTTTTAATGTGTGTGTGTGTGTTACAAAGATTTATTTATCAGAGAGAGAGAGAAATAGTGCATGCACAAGCTGGGAGAGAGGCAGAAGGAGAGGGAGAGAAAAAGGGAGAGAAGCAATATCCCTGCTGTGCATGGAGCCTGATGTGGGGCTCAGTTCCACAACCCTGAAATCACCACCTGAGCTGAAAACAGGATTTGGATGCTTAACTCGCTGAGTCATCCAGGTGCCCCACTTCTAATGCGTTTTAATTGCTAGTCTTTTGGGATACAGAAATATTTGACAGCCAGCCTCCCTCACTGTCAGTTTATACTTATTGGCCCATGGGTTTCTTTTACTTTACTGGTAATTCACCCATGTGTTTAGAGGGATGCTGGCTATGTTTATTCTTTATTTTTGATATTTTGGTATTTTGTGATGGGGTAGTTTCGACATTATTCTGTTGACCACATTGCTGGAAATACAAGTCCTCAAAGATTGTTTTGAAAAACTAATGCTTGGATCCTTGGTTGAAAAAAAGAAAACTTTTTTCTTTTTTTTTTTTTTAACATTTTCTCTTTAGCATGCAGCAGAATTGATTAAGACAGTGGCATCTCGCTATGATGAATATGTTAATGTGAAAGATTTTTCTGACAAAATCAGCCGTGCCCTTTCTGCAGCAAAGAAGGATAATGACTTCATTTATCACGATCGAGTTCCAGACCTTAAAGATCTAGACCCTATTGGCAAAGCCACACTTGTGAAATCTACCCCAGTCAGTGTACCCATCAGCCAGAAATTCACTGGTATGTCAAGTATTCAAATACACTTTAATGTTACTCATCTTTCCCCCAGTTTAATCTGTTTTTTTAAAGCTGAAATCATATAACTGCTATTGTATGCTTTGAATATGATTTGCATTCATGTTTAAAATGAATATGAGAATAAAAATGAAGTGGTGTATCTATAGTGAAATTTCAAGAGGGAGAGTAAATGGTAATAAAGTATCTGTATACAACAGTCAGAGAATTTGAAACTGAGTAATGACAGACTTGAAGCATTTGTCATTTTGTTAACATTTGTTATTGATTTAAGAGTCTGCCATTAAAAATGAACATTCATAAATATGACTTTAAATATATAAACTTATGGAGTCATGGTTGTATGAAGTAAATATTATCCTTGAATGTTGTAGATACATTCAGTATATAGTAGTCTAGCTGAAATCCCAAGATTAATATTCTAAATTATTGGGAAAGGATGATTATCTTACTGTTTTCTACTTAGCAAACAAGATGTGTTTACTGTGTGCCAGGGATTCTCTTAAGTACAGATGCTAGCTCAGAATTTATATTCTAGCAGTAGTCCCATGAGATATGTACTGTTATCCCCAGTTGACTGATGAGGTTATTGATTCACAGAGTGCTTAAGTAATTTTGCCCAGTGTTTCAGAGCTAGGAAGTGGTGGAAGGAGCTGGAAATCAAACCATGGCACTGTAGGCTACTTAATCAGCAAATGAACAGTGTGTTTTCTTACATGTAAGTCTTCTTTACCAAAGATCTTAAAATGTCAATGACAGACACATCTTAAAAAGTTAAGAAAATTAAGATCAAAGAAAAAGAAAGCTTTCATTGTCATTGTCCCTGAATATAGTGATCTAAAAATCCTCTTCATTATTGTACTTTTAATAGTGATTTGGTTTTGATTTTTAAGTATTTGTAGACTTTTTATGTGAATATTGGAAAGGGAATATGAACATTCACTTTACAAGTGTTTTGTCTTGAAATTTTGTTGAAATTTTCATTCCTAAAATTAGATTTGTTTGAGACTATGGTTCCTGTGTCAGTACAGCAGTCACTGGCTGCCTATAATCAGAGGAAAGCTGACTTGGTTAACAGATCAATTGCTCAAATGAGAGAAGCCACGACTTTGGCAAATGGGTAGGTAGAGCTTAACTTCCATGAATGTATCTCTAAAGTTCTAATGTTTCTGTTTGAGTGTTTTATAACTAAATAGTTTATGAACATTTTAGTTTTCTGAGCTTGCAGATGAATGTCAAGAATATGTGATACACACCTATGTGCACTTCTTGTGGCTGCTGTGTATTTATTAAGTCCTAGTAAATGTATTTGGAATAAATTTGATTACTGAAACAAAGAGAGTAGTTTTGGCTACTGATTTGCATTTTAGGGAATATTTATACTTGTAAGTTAAAGTACATGGTATATTCAGTATTCTTATCCAGTTTTTGTTGCTGGTGGATTAAGGCTTAAAATAATTCATTGGTTTTTTAAAATATCTTAAGTATAATTTTCAATAAAATGCAACAGAATACACCTGTTTTAAGTGTATAGTTCACTTCTTTCTGATAAATGTTCATACCCGTGTAACCACCACTACCATGATCAAGGTAGAGAACGTTTCCATCACCCTAAAAAGTTCCTTCATGCCTCTTTCACTTTAGTCCTTCTTCCCCTGGCCCTTAGCCACTGCTCTCTGCTCCTTGTCACTCTAGGTTAGTTTTACTTTTTATACAGTTTACTATAAATGTAATTATTATAGCATGTGTATTATATCATATGTACATTACAATGTGTAGCATATTGTAGTGTTGCTATAGTATTTATAGTACCTATTGCATATACAGTATATACTCAGAATGTGTTGGACTTCTTTCACTTAGCATAATAATTTGAGATTCATCTATGTTTATATCAGTTTGGTCCTTTTTATTACTGAGCAGTTTTCATTTTATAGTTAAATAACAGTTTGTTAATTCTGTATTCACTGATGGTGGATATTACAGATGCTGTGAGCACTGATGCATAAATCTTTGTGTGGACATGTTTTAGTTCCCTGGGTGAATAGTTAGGATTAGAATTGCTGAGTTGTGTGGTTGGTGTATGCTTAACTTTATGCAGAATAGCCAGATTGTTTTCCAGAGTGGTTATTCCAGTTCATATTCCCACCCGCTCAGCAGCACTTAGTATTGTCAGTCTTTTCATTTTTATTCATTTTAGTGCGTGTGTGTAGCAGTATCACACTGTGGTTTAATTTGTATTCCTGTGATTACTAATGGTGTTGAGTAACTCTTCATGTACTTATTAGCATTTATATATGTTTTGTGAAGTGTCCATTGAATTTTTAGCTCATTTTTTAAAATTGAGTTTTTCGTGTTCTTTATGTATTTTAGAGCAAGTCCTTTGTCAGATACATATCTTTGAGACTTCCTTTCTTTCAAGATTTTATGTATTTATTCTCATTAGGGAGAGAGAGAAAGCAAGCAAGCAAGAGCTGGGAGAGGGGCAAAAGGAGAAGGGCAGAGGGAGAGGGAGAAGCAGGCTCCCTGCTGAGCAAGGAACCCAGTGGGGGACTAGTCCCAGGACCCTGGGATCATTAAGGCAGATGCTTAACTGCCTGAGCCACCCAGCTGCCTCAGATTTTGTCTTTTAATTACTTAGACTGAAAGAAGTTAAGTTTGAGCTGTGAGCCCAAGGTAGCTAGTATTTTTTTTTTTAAGATTTTATTTATTTATTTATTTGACAGACAGAGATCACAAGTAGGCAGAGAGGCAGCAGAGAGAGAGAGGAGGAAGCAGGCTCCCTGCTGAGCAGAGAGCCCGACTCGGTTCTTGATCCCAGGACCCTGGGACCATGACCTGAGCCGAAGGCAGAGTCTTTAACCCACTGAGCCCCCCAGGTGCCCCTGTAGCTAGTATTTTTTAATGTGCATTTCTTACTTTTTGGTTTTTAATTCTGAACTGTGAACTTAATTATTTGACAGTTTTGTTTTCATTTTATCAATCACTATTTTTTTTTTCCTTTTTTCCCCCTTTATCTTTATTTTTCCATTGATGAGGGTACTCAGCTTTTTTGGGGTGCTAAAACTTCATTGCTATTGATTAGGATATATAGGAGATTAATTTTTTAAAGATGATTTAGACCTCTAGATGACACAGTATCTCATTTTTTTTCAGGGTGTTAGCTTCCCTTAATCTTCCAGCAGCAATTGAAGATGTATCTGGAGATACTGTACCTCAGTCTATATTGACTAAGTCCACATCTGTGATTGAACAGGGAGGCATCCAGACTGTTGATCAGCTGATTAAAGAGCTTCCTGAACTACTACAAAGAAATAGAGAAATCCTAGATGAGGTATGTTTTAAGAGATTTGTTTTTTCAAGTAAAAACTGTTTGCCACTTGGTGTCCAGCAGGGATTAGGACTGGATGCTTTCTTCTCTTGGGTTTTGTAGGGTAATACTCACCATCCTGATGAACTTAATGTGACCCAGATCTGCCTTTCAGCTTCCCAGAGGAATTCTCATTGAGTGAGAACGGGTTCATACATGTCTTAAGGGTTTATAAATGCACATTAATGAAACTCATGGACCATGATACTGTGAGAAACTACAATCATACAAACTGTTCAGAGCCTTCATAACTAATGAATTCTTTGAAATATTAGATTTCTTGGTAAATGTGGAATCAGACTAAGGAAGTTAGGCCTTCAAGTGTTTTATAAGCCCACCACATCCATCTTTCAGTAGAGAGAACATTTTTATCAATAGGAAGTTTTT
This sequence comes from Mustela erminea, assembly GCF_009829155.1. Classification (NCBI taxonomy): domain Eukaryota; kingdom Metazoa; phylum Chordata; class Mammalia; order Carnivora; family Mustelidae; genus Mustela; species Mustela erminea. The sequence continues at coordinate 66,908,558 of NC_045614.1, read as the reverse complement.
TGGCTGAAGTCAGCTGTTTGACAGTATTATTCTTTTACTGTGCCTTCATGTCTTTCCCCACATTGATTCACTTCTTTCTTTAGTGATAAATATAGTCAGAATGGTTACATTGGCTTTTACCAGTTTAGGAGTCCGTTTTTTTTTTTGTTTGTTTTGTTTTTAAAAAGATTTTATTTATTTATTTGTCAGAGAGAGAGAGAGAGCAAGAGCGAGCACAGGCAGAGTGGCAGGCAGAGTCAGAGGGAGAAGCAGGCTCCTTGCGGAGCAAGGAGCCTGATGTGGGACTCGATCTCAGGACGCTGGGATCATGACCTGAGCCGAAGGCAGCTGCTTAACCAACTGAGCCACCCAGGCGTCCCTAGGAGTCACGTTTTTTAGTTAACTTCTGTTGTCAGTGCTTTAATCCATGTTTTAATTTTTCAATTAATTTTCAAAGAATGTTTCTATCATTTCCAAGTACTTTGGGGCCGGGGTATAGTACTTAAGTATAGTTTATCTTGAACAACACGGGGTGGCAACCCCCCATGCAGTCAGAAATATGAGTATAACTTTTGATTCCCCCAAACATAACTACTCATAGCCTGCTGTTGACTTTGGAAGCCTCACTGGTAACATAAACAGTTGACTGTCACATATTTTATATGTTACATATATTATATATGGCATTCTTAGATTAAAGGAAGCTAGAAAAAGGAAACGTTATTAAAATCAAAGAAAATCATAAAAATCATAACGTTTATAATACTGTACTGTAGGAAATCCACCTACAAGTGGACCTATAAAGTTCAAAATATGTTATGCAGGGGTCATCTGTACTTGAGACAGTGTGAACCTTGGGGATGAGAGTATTTGCCTCCCTTTTTTTTTTTTTTAAAGGATTGCCTTTTAAAAGGATTATTATGATTATACTAAATGATAAATTGATAGTGGCATATTAGCTATTGGAAACTTAAATGAAAACTTACTTGCAGTATTGGCCTTTGGAATCTGATTCATGAGGGGTTCTACATTAATTACACCAGCAGTGTTATCAACCTCATCTATGTAGATGTAGTCAATAAAAAGAAAATTGAAAGCAAACAGAATTGATGTTACGTAGTTCAGTACCAAAGCCTTGCTGTGCTGAGCTTGCTAGACATGCAGAATCTTAGACCTTATCTCAGACCTTCTGGATTAGGAGCTGCATTTAACAAGATCCCATGGTGTTCCATGTGCACATTAATATTTTTTTTTAAAAGATTTTATTTATTTATTTGACAAACAGAGATCACAAGTAGGCAGAGAGGCAGGCAGAGAGAGAGAGAGAGAGGGGAAGAAGCAGGCTCCCTGCTGAGCAGATAGCCCGATTTGGGGCTTGAGAACATGACCTGAGCTGAAGGCAGAGGCTTTAACCCACTGAGCCACTCAGGTACCCCTGCACATTAATATTTGACAGAGACCGCTCTTAAGGTCATAGATTTATTCATGAGAATGCCTTATAGTCCTTTAAAATTTGTTGATTGTTAGATTAAGCAAGCTTGTTATCTGGTGTTGCACTTGAAAGGATGTTAGAATAGTAGATAAAGAGAGAAAAAAATGGAGAGTAGTGTTTAAGATCACAAGTTTGTGAAAGCAGCAAGAAGTAATTGTCTGATGGGAAAAGACAAACACTGGAAAATGCAGGTATAGCAAGTCAGTAGCAGTCTGGGGCATTTAGTAGGTAAAAGTTATAATAAACCATTATTGAATATTGGACTTATATTTGAACTTGATCCCCAGTTTTTATTGTTAGTGTGGCCCTGGGCAGATTACTTAACATCTTCATGTCTCAGTTTACTTATGGAAAAAAATGGGATAATAATATTTATCACATAAAATAGCTGTGAAGTAGGATCAGGCATGTGCCTGCTGCTTAGTAGTTATTTAAATATTACTATATATCCTTGATTTTAAGATGTCATTGATTAGAAGAATCGTATTTGATTTTGAAACAAGTTTTGGAAAAGAACATTGTCTATTGAAATGCTGTGTATCAGTTGTGAGCAGCATCTTCATTAGAAATACTAATGTGTAAAAAACTTATACTTAAAAACTGGCATTATTAGCGTGTATGGTATATGTCTGTTGTTTGCCTATCTTAATATGAGGTACTTTTGTTTATCTTACTTGATGTTTCTAACAGCCTTGTGAAGTAGTCACTGTTACTCTGTCAGCTGTACTTGGAAAATCTCATTTTAATTAAGTTGTGAGTTGAGAGAAGTAAGGTTGTGAAGCTGGACCTCTTTTTGAGTGTTTATTTCTCTCTGGTAGCTTTTAGAAATTAGGGCTGATTTTCAAAAATATTTAAGTATTCACTTTTTTTTTTTTTTAAAATAATAAATTTATCTTCACTAGGGAACTGTGGGGCCCTATTAACCTTGGATTCCTGCCCGTGGATTCTTTTCTTTAGTTACTTTTATTTCTCCGCCCTCTCTTAATGGATTTCTGTCAGATGGGTGGTAGTTCTTCTGGTGATGATCAGTTTTCCTATCTTTCAACATTTCTTCTTTTTGTCTTTGTGCTCTCATTCTTCCTGGAAGACTGGCTCAGGCTGGCCTTCCAGCTCATTAATTGGTTATTTAGTGTGCTTTTTGTGCTTTTCAGCCACCTTGAAAGTTGTTTTTCATTTGTTGATATCTCTTGTTTTCAACATACCTGATTCTTTAAAAAAATCTCCTGTATTTATTTCACAACTGCATGTCTGTTTTTGAGGTTAAAATTTGCATAACAAAATTCATTTTAACCTCTTTACAGTGTGCAGGACTGTGGTTCTTAGTATGTCTGCGGTATTGTACAAGCACCAACACTGTCTAATTTCAGTTTCCATCACCCCAAGGAAACTCCATTCTCGCTAGCACTCACTCCAGACTCACTAGCAGTTACTACTCATTCCTCCTTGCCCCTGCTCTTGGCAGCCACTACTCTGATTCTCTCTGTGGATTTGCTTATTTTGGACATTTCATATAAATGGAATCAGAAATGGTATGTGCACTTTGACCTTCTGTCACTTAGAATAATGTTTCCAGGTTCATCCATGTTGTAGTACCAGCATTTCATTTCTTCTTATTGCTAACACTTCATTGTGTGGATATATCACATTTTGTTTATTTGTCAGTAATAAATATTGGTAATTTTGCTTTTTTGGTAATTAATAATGCTATTTGTGAACAGGTTTTTTTTTCTTAAGCACCTGTTTTTAATTCTCTTGGGTATATACAGAAGAGGGGAGTTTTTGGGTCATACAGGAATTCAATGTTCAGCTTTTTGAGGAACTACCAAACTGTTTTTCCAGAGCCGTGGCACCATTTTACATTCTTACCAGCAGTGTGTAAAGGTTCCAGTTTCTTTACATTACCTTTCCAACCCTTAAATTGTTCAGGTTTTTTTTTTAAATTTTATTTATTTGTCAGAGAAAGAGAGCACAAGCAGGGGAAGCAGCAGGCAGAGGGAGAAGCAGGCTCCTCAGTGAGCAGGGAGCCTGATATGGGGCTCGATCCCAGGATTCTGGGATTGTGGCCTGAGCTGTAGGCAGACGCTTAACCGACTGAGCCACCCAAGTGCCCCTGATTGTTCTGTTTTTTTAATTATAACCATCCTGTGGGTATGAAGTGGTATCTCATTGTGGTTTTGATTTAACCTTTATATATAGGAAATCCTAAAGTTAATAGTTGGATAGGAATTGCACTGCATGTTTAGACCAACCTGGAGAGTATTGCCAATCTTTACAATATTAAATCTTCCAATACATGAATATGAACAGAATGTCTTTCCATTTAGTTAGGTTTTCTTTAATTTCTTTCAGCAGTGTTTTGTAGCTTTTAATGTACAAGTCTTGCACCTCCTTGGTTAAATTTATTCCTAAGTATTTAATTCTTTTGGTGCTATTGTAGATGGAATTGTCTTAATTTCCTTCTTGGATTGTTTATTGCTAGAGTATAGTGTATAGAGTATAGATTTTGTATGTTGATTTTGTATTCTGTAACTTTACTAAGTTTGTTTATTATCTCTAATGGTTATATTGTGAATTCCTTAGAATTTTCTTCATTAAGGTCATGTAATCTGCAAGTAGAGATTGTTCTACTACTTCTTTTTTGGATGTCTTTTTATTTCTTTTTCTTGCTTAATTGCCCTGACCAGTACAGTGTTAAATGGACGTGGTGAGAACAGATGTTCTTGTCTTGTCCCCGATCTTAGGGGAAAGCTTCCCAACTTTCACTCTGTTGACGTTAGCTGTGGGTTTTTCATAGATGTCCTTTATGAGTTGAGGGAAGTTCTTTCCTATTCCTAGTTTGTTGAGTTGTTGTTGTTGTTGTTTTAATCATAAAAGGACATTGGATTTTGTCAAATATTTTTTCTACATCTTGACATGTTCTTACATTTTTTTCCTTCATTCTGTTAATACAGAGTATTATATTAATTGGTTTTTCGATTTTAACCATCCTTGCATTCTTAGGATATTCTACTTAGTCATGATATATAATCCTTTGTCTTTTGTTTCTGTTTTTATTTTTAGAGAGAGTGCTTGCATATGGAAGTGGGGTAGGGAGGGGCAGGAGGTAAGGGGGAGAGAGAGAGACTCTTAGGCAAGCTCCATGCTCAGTGCAGAGCCTGATGCCAGGACTTGATCTCATGACTGAGATCATGACCTGAGCTGAAATCAAAGAGTTGGATGCATAACTGACTGAGACACCAGGTGTCCCAGAATATAATCCTTTTAATTTGCTGCTGGATTTGCTTTGGTAGTATTTTTTTGAGCACTGTGCATCTGTATTTATATATTTGATCTGTAGTTTTCTTGTAATGTTTTTGACTTTCAACTTGTTTACCCTTGTGGCTGTGTCTTGTAAATAGCACGTAGCAGAAGTTTTCTTCTTAATTTTGTTTGACAGCCTTTATATGTTTCTGTGGAGGGTTAAGTCCATTTATATTAACTGATTATTCATATTATTCATTTTCTGCTATATTTTGTAATTTCTACTTGTCTCTTTTTCTTCCTATATGTTTCTTTCTCTTTTATTCTTTCCCACCCCCATCTCCACTTTTTCCTGGTTTTATTGCATAGTTCCTCTCTCTCTCTCTCTTTCTAAACTTGCATAGAAGTTGTGGACTCTTTTCTTCTTTAAAGTTTATTATGTTGTGTCTGGGTATGGATTTTCTTCCATTTAACTTGCTTGATACTGATACTTTATTGGATTCAGTGAATTTGAGGAATTGAATCTTTTCATCCATCTTGGAAAATTCTTAGTTTTCATTTCCTGGAACATTTCTTTCTCCCTATTGTCATTAGTAATTCTTTCCGGGTTGCTAATTATATTTAAGTTGACTCTTCTTAACTTTCTTTTTTTGAAGATTTTATTTATTTATTTGAGAGAGAGAGAGTTAGTGGGGTGGTGTAGAGGGAGAAACAGACTCCCCTGTGAGCACAGAGACTGAAATGGGCTGGATCCCAGGACCCTGATACTATGACCTGAGCCAAAAATCAAGAGTTGGATGCTTAACCTACTGAGCCACCCAGGAGCCCATAACTTTATTTTCCATGTCTTTTAAGCTTCTTATTTTCTGTTGCTCTCTGCTTTATTGTCTATAATTTCTTCCTATTCTCCCATTTGCTGATCCTTTTCAGTTAAATCTTAGCAGCTTTTAAGTAGTGATTAGCTTCCTAATTTTATTATGTTTTTCATCTCTAGAAATTCGAACTTAGTCCTTTTTTCAGTTCTTTCTGTTCTCCGTCTCCTGTGTCACACTTTCAATTTATCTTTTACTCTAAACACATATTAAATATATTTTATCTTTATCTTTTATTTTTATTTTTTTTTTAGATTTTATTTATTTATTTGACAGACAGAGATCACAAGTAGGCAGAGAGGCAGGCAGAGAGAGAGAGAGAAAGAGGGAAGCAGGCTTCCTGTGGAGCAGAGAGCCCGATGCGGGGCTCGATCCCAGGACCCTGAGATCATGACCCGAGCCGAAGGCAGCAGCCCAAACCACTGAGCCACCCAGGTGCCCCAATATCTTATAATTCCAGTATCTCTTGTCTTTGTGGTTTGGTTCTGTGATTTGTTCCTTTTGCTGACTCTTGCTCACCATGGTTTGTTTCCTCTTGAGTTTGGTGGTTTTTTTGTATGTGTTCTTGCTTTTACATTTTAAAACTTTAATTTTGAATAATTTTAGACTTAACAAAAAAGTTTCAAATTTGGTACAGAGTTTTTTTGTTTTTTTTTTTAAAGATTTTATTTATTTATTTGACAGATAGAGATCACAAGTAGGCAGAGAGGCAGGCAGAGAGAGGAGGAAGGGAAGCAGGCTCCCTGCTGAGCAGAGAGCCCGATGCGGGACTCGATCCCAGGACCCTGAGATCATGACCTGAGCCGAAGGCAGCGGCTTAACCCACTGAGCCACCCAGGCACCCTGGTACAGAGTTCTTTACCAAGCTTCCCTTAGAGTTAAAATCTTAGGTAGCCATGGTTCATTTGTTAAAACTCAGAAGTTAACATTGGTACAATATTATTACTCAGATTTTACCAGTTAGTCCATCAGTGCCCTTCTTTTTCAAGATCTAGTCCAAAATACTCCGTTGCATTTAATGTTCAGTGATTTTTTTTTTTAATTATGAATTCACATTTCCTGGAACTTTATATGTGGGAATTCGTTGAGGTCTAGGTTTTAAAGTGAATTATTCTAGAGAATTTTTATTTTTTATTTTATACTGTTATTATTATTATTAATTTTGTAGTTAACCTTTTTGTCAGAGGTATGTCTTAAGGCTTTGTTCACACAGGTAGTGTGATTTCCAGTCCTAAGTATAGGCTTTTGATAGGAATCTTAGGTGATACTTCTTTTCTTTTCTATTTAGAGCCAACACAAGTAAAGTTCCTTTGTCAGGCAGTCTTCGTTTTAAAAAATTCATCCAGTGAGTGTCACCCATGTGGAAGTATCCCAGTCTGTGGGAGGGTAATGCCTTTGATGGGACATCCACTCATAGCAGCCCCACCCATGTTTCTTGTGTCTTGCTCCTGTTCTGTTACCTTCACATTCTAAGCCAGTAGTGAACTGTATAGTTGGTGAACTATGTACAGTGGACCAGTTCTGGCTTGTGACCTGTTTCTATGAGATTCTCTAGTTAAAGATGATTTTAATCTGTTTTTAGAGGGCTGTAAAAAAAAATGTGGCAGAGATGGTCCACAAAGGTCCACAAAACCTAAAATACTCTAGTGTTTGACAGAAAAGTTTGTAGACTTCTGCTCTAAGATGCCAGGGATTAGCAGGTACCTGTGCTTTAGCACTTATTTCTCCTGGTAGATTATTAACACTTTCTTGTGTTCTGGCCCCCGACTATTCTGTCTTCTCAGGTACACATTCAGAAGCCATTTTCTACATGTTACTTTTTAGTTTGTTGTACTGGGATAAAAGTCTGAATCTTTGATTTTCATGTGGATAAGTTAACGTCTTTCTCTTTGTTTTGTTTATGGCATCTAAGGTCTTAAGGCTTTCTATTTATTTTAATCTTAGAAAGAATCTTTGTTCATAGTAGCCTTTGTGTATGGATATCGATAATCTCTTAGTTTATCTTACTTTTTAATTTATTGAGTAAGGTAATGGCTAACCTAGCCTTAAATTTTACAAGTGTTTGTTAAATATGTTATAACTTGGATTTGTGCAACAAAAATTGTACCATTTTATAGTTCAGCCAGTAAAGTAGAGGTATTCCCATCCATTAATTCTCAACCAGTATTGAGTCTGATCATTTAAAAAATGTTTTAATTTTTTTATACCAGAAATGATACTTCATTGTTATTTTACTTCTTTTTAAAAGTCATTAAGATTGTTAGATGAAGAAGAAGCAACTGACAATGATTTAAGAGCAAAATTCAAGGAACGCTGGCAAAGGACACCATCTAATGAACTCTATAAGCCTTTAAGAGCAGGTAAAATGTATATAAGTGGCTTTTACTTGAATAAATTCCCAATTTTTCTTTTTTAAGATTTTATTTTTAAATAATCTCTATACCCAACGTGGGGCTTGAACTCACAGTTGAGAGATTAGGAGTTGCATGCTCTACTGACTGAGTCATCCAGGTGCCCATATAAATTCCCAGTTTGGATCCACATTTTTGCTTGATTAAATTAGGGTCTGTTGTAAACCTGTTATTACTGAAACTGCTATTTTGAAAACACAGGTTTTTTCCCCCTCAGTTCAGGGTGAGATAAAAAATAAATAACAGAGGTGATTCATGTTCATTATAAGAAATTCAGATTCTTAAAAATTCTGAAAAATTCTTTTTTAAAAAAGATTGAGCACATGGTAGGGGTGTGTGTACAGAAGGAGAAGGAGAATCTCAAGCAGACTCCTTATGAGCACAGATCCCGACCTGGAGCTTGATCTTACGACCTGATCCGAAATCAAGAGTTGGACACCCATCTGGCTGAGCCACCCAGGTGCCCCCCAAATTCTAAAAAATTCTTTTTTTTTTTAAGATTTTATTTATTTATTTGACAGACAGAGATTACAAGTAGGCAGAGAGGCAGTCAGAGAGAGGAGGAAGCAGGTTCCCTGCCGAGCAGAGAGCCCAATGTGGGGCTCGATCCCAGGGCACTGGGATCATGACCCAAGCCAAAGGCAGAGGCTTTAACCCACTGAGCCACCTAGGCGCCCCAAATTCTAAAGAATTCTTAAAAAATACAGAGTAAAAACGGAAATGATTCTGTATCTCTCTTTTCATATTCTAAGCCCTGTGCCTTTTTTTTTTTTTCTTAGAGCATCTGTATAACCACTAGATATCACTGGTTCCAGGAACTGGTATTAAGCTCTAAGCATATTTTTAAAATAAATGAGATCAGTTCTGTATTTTTTTTTTTTTTTAAAGATTTTATTTATTTGAGAGAGAGTGAGAGAAAGGGAAAGTGCTAGCTGGGGGAAGGGGAGAGAGAATCTCAAGACTCTCCACTGAATGTGGTGTGTGACACAGGGCTTGATTTCAGTGACCTTGAGATTGTAACCTGAGCTAAAAACAAGAGTTGGATGCTCAACTGACTGAGCCACTCAGGCACTCCTAAATGAGATCATATTATATGCATATGGTTTTGTAATGTCATTTCACTTAGTAGTGGGTGGTAGAAGGTGAGTTAATTTGAAATCAAATTATTATTTTTTTAAGAATTTAATTACTAAGATTTGTGTTTGTTAAGGTAAGTGTCTTTATGGTAGCTAGAGACTTATTTATTTATTTACTATTATATAATTAGTACTATAGACATTTTTTCCTAAAAATGTTAACTGCTGTTCTTTTAAGTCAAGTTGAAGCAGTCAGTGATCCTTTGAGAGGGGAATACTTTTTAAGTAAGTTGCAACAATTTCTGGAGTGAATGGTTTCTCTCTATATTAATGAGTTGTAGGAAAGGATTAGACTAATGCCGGTTAGTTTTTATTTGGTGGATAGTAACCAAAAATATATGCTTAGGTATACCCATGTGTTTTGCCAGAAACAAAAATGCCAAGGGCGACAGGAGCTCAGTTTCCATTATATAATGAATGAATCAGGGTCCATAGAAGAGGGGGGAAAAGTAAAGTTGGAGAGCAGAATTAAAAGTATAATCAGCCTATAAATGTTACTATTAAAGTCATTGCTTACTCTGGCAACATTTTTTTTCCCCCACAGAGGGAACCAACTTCAGAGCCGTTTTGGATAAAGCTGTGCAAGCAGATGGGCAAGTGAAAGAACGTTATCAGTCTCACCGTGACACCATTGCACTTCTGTGTAAGCCAGAGCCTGAACTGAATGCTGCCATCCCTTCTGCTAACCCAGCGAAGACTATGCAGGGCAGTGAGGTAAGCAGATGCATTTTGATGTGGGTGGTTATCTGTTTAGGAAAACTATGTTCAAGCCATTATGAATACATTAATTGCCAATTCCTTACTGTCCTCTTTTCAGAAATGCAGATGTAAATTGAGGTTATATTTGAAGTAGCATGATACATATACTGTGTAATAGGTAATTAGATTAATAATATTACCATCTTGTAATAATAATTAATTTCTATTTATTGAATGTTTCCTATGAGCTTGGTACTATATTCTAGATACTTTATAAAAAGTTCAGTATTCAATTCATTCAGGTTTTATAAAAGGGAGAGGCTTGGAAACATAGAAACTTCCCTGAAGTGAAAGGACTGGATTTGACCAGTTGCTCTTCCGACCATAAATTCTTTGTTGTTTGTTACATCATTCTCTATTGCCATCCACTGTATTCCACTGGGACTGTCTTTAAAGGGAAAAATCAACCAACTGTGATTGTTAATAAGAGGGTAACATCATTATAGCATTTCTCTTTGTGACAGGAGGGGGAAAATCAGTAGTGGGGCATGTCAGTCAGAAAGTCCAAAGGTGCAAATAGGCTTTAGTGGCTGATCACTGTAGTAGGTGTTAATTGAATAAGATAGATCCTGAATGAAGTGCATAGGAAAATAAGCCAAAGGGCAAAAAGTGTTTGCTGAAAACTTCTTGAAAAAGGTGAATTTCCTGGGATAGTAGTCCTCAAAAGTTATCAGTGTTGTGCCTTGCCTTTCCACAGAAACATTTCATTTTTCCAACCAAGGTTTTGGATACCTGCTCTGTAAGGCATTATGCTAGGTACTTTGAAAAATCAGCAAATGAATCATACATAGCCTTTACCCTCAATTCATGGTCCAGTGTGGGAAGATTAGACCTATACAAGGAGAACTGTAGTACAGGGTAGATATGTGTCATGACTATAGAAAGTATGCTGTGAGGATTTAGATGATGAAGCACTTAAATTCCAGTATTTTGGAGCTTATCTCTTTAGAGGCCTCTCAAGAGATTGGCACAGGACGAGAACAGAGTAGACAGGCAGACAAAGTGTACACATACAAAATCCAAGGAGGATCGAGAGAGTGGTGTGTCGGAGATGCTACCAGAGGTTCGGTGGAAATGAGCCCCCACAGTGAAGACTGCATAGTTGAATGTGTGCAGAACCCAAAGCTCTAAAGGTAGGGGGAACCTGATGGAGCAAAGAATATCAATTAGATGCTTTAAGGAAAAGGAGAGAAGGAAGAAGGAAGGTGGTTAGATTAATTTGTGAGGAGCAGAGTCTGCAGACCCACTGAACAGCAAATTCTTTATTTTAGGAAAAAGAAAATCCTGCTTCCCATCCTCTTCTCTCTCTCATTATTTATTTATTTAAAGATTTTATTTATTTATTTGACACACAGAGAGAGAAAACACAAGTAGGCAGAGAGGCAGGCAGAGGGGCGGGGGAAGCAGGCTCGCAGAGAGCCCGATGCGGGACTCATCCCGGGATTCTGAGATCACAACCTGAGTCAAAAGCAGAGGCTTAACCCACTGAGCCACCCAGGCGCCCTGTCTCATTTTTTTAAAAGTAGTCTCTATACCCAACCTGGGGCTTAAACTTAAAACCCCCTGGATCAAGAGTCGCATGCCCTACTGACTAAGCTAGCTAGCCACCCCCGCTTCTCCTTTTTCTTTTTGGTGTCTTGTACGGGACTCAGAACTTAATGTGGCTTTTGTCCTTTGATTCTCCCGCTTTCAGTAGAAAAGCAAAAATGGTTTCTGCTGAGCAAAATCAGAATTAGCATGCACTACTTTGTTATTTTATATAGTTGTCACGGTTGTTTTTGTTAGTAATGATATTATATAGGGGAAGAAAACTTTTATAATCAATATGAAGTTATTTTACTGAAGCTAGATTTTCTAGATAGAAGCAATCAAAAATATTCAGTGCTCTATATATTCATTAATTATGTGCCTTTATCAAAAAGACTAATTAATACCATGTTTATTAAAGCTCTTTCAGGTAATTGTCATAGTTGTTGATGACACATTTTAGCCAGAGTTTTTATGATAAAAGCATAGTCATTTGAATTCTGATTATTAAAGTGAACACAAAGGACATACATGTTTTATTAAGAAGTCCAGTCTTAATGATAGGGCTCTTTTTTTCTTTTTTTAAATTTAAATTGTGAAGTGACTTACTACTCTACTTTTTATCTTTAGTCTCTTTGGGCATCTGTTTTTACATCTTGAGATACTCTGAAAAATGTTGCAAACTATGGGTAATTTGTATTTAAAGATCCTTTTTTAAATACTTAGGACCATTGCTTGTGACTGTGCACGTCTGATCAGCAGGGGATGGAATCTAGTCTACACTTGGCCAGCCAAGCCTTGGCCCTGGTGTAGGGCTGAGTCTACCCAGAGGAAGGGGCATCTTATTTTTTGGTACAAAAGTGATATCCATTTATACTTGTAGTATTTCATCTGTCTTGGGTGATGAAGGGGTCCCTTTGGGGAAAAAAAAGTGTCCATCTCCTCAGAGATAGTGCATAAACTAGCACTGTCCAAAGCTTTGTAGGCCTTTTTTTTTTCCTGGTTCACACAAAGTCATCTAGTAGGTGAACTGCAAATGCTACTTTTACTCTCTGTTTTTCATAACAGGAAGTATCTAGATAGGTGTTGAGGTTTGTTCACTAAAAATTTGTTGAAGGCCTCTTGTATGCCAGGAATTATGGCACCATGGTTACTAACAGAGAGGGGTGCAAAACTCTAGGTTTGCTTTAGTGTAGGGCAAGTGTAATCAGGTTCCCACTGTTCTGTTGTTGAGATATTCTCATGTCTGCCTTTTCTGAAAATAAAATGGCAGGGACTGAAAAGTAAAGCTGAAAATCTCATTGAGAGTATTTGTTCTACGCCTAAGTATGTATGGTGCTGTTAGATGCTACAGAGAGCTTTATCATCTAATGGGGCTGGCACACGATGGTCTGCGGCTAAATCCAGCCTGCCTCCTGTTTTCGTGTGGCCTGTGAGCCAGGAATGCCTTTACATTTTTAAATGGTTGAAAAAAGTCAAAAGAATAATGTTTTATGACATGTGAATGTTACATGAAATTCAGATTTTAGTATCCATGAATAAACTTCTGTTGGAGCATAGTTATACTCCTTCACATTTCATCTGTGGCTGCTTTCACACTAGAAAGGGAGAGATAGTTGCAACAGAGACTATGGCTTACAAAGCCAAAAATAGTTCTTTCCTTTCCCCTTCTGTTTGGTTCTTTATAAGAAAAGTTTGTAGCTCTTGGTCTTAAAGGTGAAGTATAGACAGCTGAGGTGATCTCATTCCTGCCTTTCTGTTTGACCTCATCTCTCTCCCTTTTATCTTTTTTTTTACTGTGTTAAAGTCATACTAGGCCTTTTTTTTTTTTTTTTTTTTTTTTGGTCTTTTGCCTTTGAACATGGGAAGCTTGTTTTTGCCTTAGGACTTTAACATTTGCTTTCCTTCTATTGGGGTCTTTCTTCCCTTTCCATGGCTACCATGAGTTTTTTCATTAAAGCCCCAGATGTCACCCTTTGCCTTTCTTTGTCTTTGTCTACTATACTGCTCTGTTTTTTTGTGTGTGTTTAATTTCCTCCTCCCTTCCCCTGTCCCCACATGAACCAATTCTGCTTTTGTTAATAATTGTATTTTAGAACCTAGAGCAGTACCCAACATGTAAGGATTCAAAAAGTGTTGATGCAGTGATAACTACTGGCAGCCTAACTTATTAATAAAGGGATTCAGTTAATTGCAGTTGAGAGGTAATTGGAGCTGTTTTTAAAACATTGAAATAAATTTTTAAATATTTTTATTTGAAGTATAATTGACATACAACATTATGTTAGTTTCAGGTGTACAACATAATGATTCAGTATTTTTATATATTGTAAAATGATCACAGTAAATCTAGTTAATATCAGTTATCACACATAGTTACAGAATTTGTTTTCTTGTGGTGAGAACTTTTAAGAATGCAGCGTATTATTACTATTTTTAAGATTATTTATTTATTTGATAGTGAGAGAGGGAACACAAGCAGGAGGTAGTGGGAGGGGGAGATACAAGTTTTCCGCTGAGCAGGGAGCCTGATGCAAGGCTTGACCCTAGGACCCTGGGATCAGGACCTGAGCTGAAGGCAGATGCTTAATGACTGAGCCACCTAGGCTCCCCTATTATTATTATTATTATTATTATTATTATTATTATTATTATTTTCTTTTAGAGAATTTCATTTATTTGACAGAAAGTGGAACACAAGGCGGGGTAGGGGGAGCGGGAAGAGGGAAGGCAAAAGCAGACTCCCTGCTGGTCAGAGAGCCTGACATGGAGCTCGATCCCAGGACCCTGGGATCATGACCTGAGCCAGAGGCAGATGCTTAACCGACTGAGCTACCCAGGTATCCCACAATATAGTATTATTAAATATAATTGCCATGCTGTACGTTATAGCCTCATAACTTAATGTATATATGTATGTATATTTATTTTTAAAGATTTTATTTATTTGACAGGCAGAAATCACAAGTAGGCAGAGAGGCAGGCAGAGAGGGAGGGGGAAGCAGGCTCCGTGCAGAGCAGAGAGCCTGATGGCGGGTCTTGATCCCAGGACCCTGGGATCATGATCTGAGCTGGAGGCAGATGGTTAACCAACTGAGCCACTCAGGTGCTCCACAACATAGTATTATTAAGTATAATTGCCATGCTGTACATTATAGCCTCATGACTTAATGTATTTAATTAATGGAAGTTTGTACCTTTGGATTACCTTAATCTCTTTCGCCCACCCCCATGCCCCACCTCAGGCAGTAGTCTCTCTGTTCTCTATATCTGTGAGCTTGGTTTTCTGTAAATTCCACATGTAAATGAGTTCATGTGGTATTTGTCTTTCTCTGTCTGACTTACTTCGTTTAGCATAATGCCCTCAAGGTGCATTCATGTTGCAAATGGCAAGACTTCATTCTTTTTTAATAGCTGAATATAGACTGTGTGTGTGTGTGTGTGTGTCTATGCATATGTGTGTATATCACTACATTATCTTTATTCATTTATCCATTGATGGACATTTAGGTTTCCATATCTTAGCTGTTGTAAATAATGCGGTAGTGAACATGGAGATGCAGAGGGATTCTAACTATCGATATACTTTAACTTGATGACACATTAAGCTTCAAACTTAATGAGTGAATAAGAAAATGTATTGATGTTGAAAGAAAGAAAATGTAGGTAGTGGTTTACTTTTCTTACTATTCTGGTCATTCATTTGTGGAAGCAGTTTAATTCATTTTCTTCTGTAGTCACTTTTAAAATAAGGCTGGTATTATATAATCTAAAATATGGCTAAACTAGTATATATGACAGTTTGAAAAAAAATAAAAAAAGAGGATGCTTGTCATATAAGGACACTTGGTACTGTGGTCTAAAAGTTCATTTATAAATTGGTTGCTTCAAATGCCATTTTTTCCCCCAGAGACTTAGAATCATAGCATTTTGGAATAGAATAGGACTTACTAAATACATACTTGGTCCTTTTTATCACTGATTTTAAAACCCCTGACTACCATAAAAGTTAGGAAGTTAGCTTTTCTGCATAGTGGAAGTGGTATTAGAACTTGTGATTCTGCAGATTCTGCTGGGGTTCTCTTCCCATGTTACTCTGCTGCCCTGTGTGGTGTTCCTCAGTGAAGAGGAGGTTTTATTCATGTGAACTGTGTCTGTCTTCTCTTATTATTTATTAGCTAATTTGGGGTACTGTCACTGCAATATTTGATGAGAGGCTCTTATTTGCTATACTGTGGAAGAAGCACCCAGTCTCTTTCTCTGTAGATAATAGTGTTACAGTGTACCTGACTTTCAGCTTTGTTTAGTAGACTAGTGTTTTTTTTTTTTTAATTTATTTATTTGACAGAGAGATCACAAGCAGGCAGATGGGCAGGCAGAGAGAGGTGGGGAAGCAGGCTCCCTGCTGAGCAGAGAGCCTGATGTGGGGCTCGATCCCAGGACCCTGGGATCATGGCCTGAGCTGAAGGCAGAGGCTTTAACCCATTGAGCCACCCAGGTGCCCCTAGTTTTTTTTTTTTTTTTTTTTTTAAAAACCAGTTCTGCATATTCCTGTTTCTCCCCCAGTTTTCTTTTAATTGACTATTTTTAATTTTTTTTCTTTCTAGTTTTTTTGGACATAACTGGGAGAAAGTTAAAAGGTGGCATTTTTCTTATAGCTAAACTAATTTCAGGAAGGCAGATGCTTATCATCTGAGTCACCAGGTGTCCCCCCCCCCTTTTTAAAAGATTTTATTTACTTATTAGAGAGAGCATAAGCAGGGGCAAAGGCAGAGGGAGAGGGAGAAGCAGACTCCTGCTGAGAGGGCTTGATTTCAGACACTGGAATCATTTTCTGACCTGAAGGCCAACGCTTAACTGTTTGAGCCACGTAGATGCCTCCCTGCTGCCCCCCTTCTCTCATGGAAAACTTTTAATGATATGAACAGATGTACAAGAGCCCTCTCCTCTCTCTCTCTCTCAGTATATAAAATAAACACATGGTTTATAGCTTTTTATCTGCATCTCTGGCTCTCTTTATCTAAGATGCTCTGTCCATATTTATATATCTGTATCTGTATCTACATGTCTGTCTGTATGTCTGTCAGTCTCTCTTTGTCAGCAAATAGGGTATCTCCTTACTTGGCAGAAACACACCTTCCTCTGCCTTGCAGCCATGACAGGGACATGGTATATAGTATTGAGTGGTTAAGAGATTGATTTTGGAGTTAGGCAGACTTAGGTCTCAAATTTTACCTCTACTCCTTAGTAGTGTGTAACCTTAGGCAGCTTACTTAATTTTTCTGAAACTCAGTTTCTGCAACTGTGGAATAGAAGTAATAAATATGTACCCAATGGAATTTTGGAAGGATTACGTTAAATTATATTTGTGAAATGTTTAGGACAGTTCCTGGGACATAGTAAATGTTCAGTAAATCGTTGTGCTTGCTGCTGTTACAATTATTGCTGCCTCCTGTTACAAGCTGAGTCCACTAAAGGTACAATGTCTGTCTCTAAGTAAACTTGATGTACAGTTGATGCTTGGCTCTTTGAGAAATCATCCAACTCTGAATGAACTTTTGTATATAATTCCCTTCTGGAAATTGGCTTCTGGGTTTTTTGGGCAATTAAACAAAGGGGTTTTATTTTGTTTTAATTGTTTAGGTTGTAAATGTATTAAAATCCTTATTGACAAATCTTGATGAAGTAAAGAAGGAAAGAGAAGGGTTGGAGAATGACCTGAAATCAGTGAACTTCGACATGACAAGCAAATTTTTGACTGCTTTGGCTCAAGATGGTGTCATAAATGAAGAAGCTCTTTCTGTCACTGAACTGGATCGAATCTATGGAGGTCTTACGGCCAAAGTCCAAGAATCTCTAAAGAAACAGGAAGAACTTCTTAAAAATATTCAGGTAAAGTTTATATGCTTTAGTAAGATTTATGTAAAGAAAATAGGGTAAACCTGGACTAAATCTATATCTGTTTAGGATTTTTTTTTTTGGCAAGTGATGCATGTTCATAGAAATCTGCAGTCATTGTTGATTGTGTTTGATACCCACTGAATTTGTGGGATTTTTACTTTAAGGAAAGATTTAAAGAACTGTGTTATCACAGAAGAAATAACATATTTGGTAAATTTCTAGTAATTCTGGCATGCAGTCATATACGATTTTCATATGTAGTTGGCACAGTAACAATAAAAATGTTATGAGCTATATTAATTTGGTCAATAAATCTTTCCTTTAACAAGGTCTCACACCAGGAGTTTTCAAAAATGAAGCAATCTAATAATGAAGCTAACTTAAGAGAAGAAGTTTTGAAGAATTTAGCTACTGCATATGACAACTTTGTTGAACTTGTAGCCAATTTGAAGGAGGGCACGAAGGTATGATGTACAAAAATAATAGTTCACCAGCACAGATGTAAAAATATGGTTTGAGAAGTAAATTGTGTTTCCAGTTGTGCCACATTATTCTTGAAATCCTAGCTCTAATGACTTTCGTCTCTGAGAGGTTTATTGTGAGCAAGAGAAAGCTTAAAGGTGGCAATATTTCATGGGAATGTTGAAGAATGAATTGTAAATTCCATCAGGCAAAAAGGGTGTAGGAATTTCAGGCAAAAGAATTAGCACAGAGATGTCAAAGGCTAATGATACGTTCTGAGGAGAAAGAAAAGAAAGAAAATTGACTAATTAAAAAATTTTTTTTGGAAAGATTTTATATATTTGAGAGAGAGGGAAAAGAGAACTTTTTCAAAGTGAGCAGTGGGGAGAAGTAGAAAGGGGGGTGGGAGAAGGACAAGCAGACTTGGTGCTAACCATGGAGCCTAACATGGGGGTCATTATCACAGCCTTGAGATCATGACCTGAGCCGAAATCAGGAGTAGGAGGCTTAACTGACTGAACCACCCAGGTGTGCCGAAAGTTGATTATTTTGAGTGAATTATGAGGGAACAGGAGTAGTTGAAGTGAAGTTGATCTGTGGTGGGGAAGGGAGGAGGGGAGTATGGCTTTTATATTCTTTGCTGATGGTGCTGATGGATGATGATAGACTTGTGATCTGCCTGAGTCTTAGGGTGCTTACTAAGTATGTTAAGTACTTTTTTGCTTTGCCTTTAAATAGCTTAGGGAAGTGATTATATTTATTTTTACCATTGATTTTGCTTTTGAGAGAGCAGGTGATTTTTAATTTTTTTAGGTACATCATACCTTGTGGTTTTTTAACTCCATAATGATCACTGAGTACAGTTATCTTGATACAAATACAGTGGATATAATGTAAAACCCTGTGAACAGGGTGTAGAAATACTATACAGCCTTGAAAATAGAAGAGTAAGACACCAGTTTATTTGGTTTAAAATGCTTTGTTGAAATAGATAACTGAGAAAACTCTTCAGAGAGCCTTTGGAAATACTTCTAAGGGTTTATGAAGTGATACCTATATTTCTGAAGTGAATATACAAATCTAATCCTTCCATTTAATTAGGTCTCATATTTTTATCATAGATTTATTAAGTAATTGACTTTTCTCTAGGAATTGGGAATATAGTCACCATCGTGGAACTTACAACTTGTTCCATTTAATTTTTGATGACAAATGTTCTCTAAAAGTAATTTTTTAATTTTAATTTTTTTTAGTTAGGTCATATTCAATATTAAGTTGTTGAACCTCAGGGGTATGACTATCTTAGGAAGATTATTTTAGTTCTTTAGCTTTAATCATGATTAATGAACTTTAGATTATGTTCCTCTATAGATTAAAAAAAATCACTCTAGTTTATTACTTGTATTTCTCTTTTGCTTACAGTTTTACAATGAACTGACTGAAATCTTGGTCAGATTCCAGAATAAATGCAGTGATATAGTGTTTGCGCGCAAGACAGAAAGAGATGAACTCTTAAAGTAAGTTTATTTTGTGTATTGAATTGTATTTTTCTTTTGAAAAGTTGTATGTGGAGACTTTGGGGTGAACTTGGCAGTATGAAATAGCAATTTCCTCCCTTTTCTCCTGGACATTTACAAAATAACAAGCAAGCTGCGAGATCTGAGATTAAAGATGAAAAGGAGCAGAAATGCCGGGTGCTGGAAGCACAGTGATGTCATAGAAATGCTAAAACAATAGTTCAGGGTGGCAGATATCAGAAATGCTAATAATAAACATAAGTAGTGTACCTTGAAATGGCAGACAGGTTCCTCATGTAAAACTAGAGGTACAGAATATGGGAAGACCGGGTGAATAGCTTAGAAAACATCAGCTATGACCCTTCAGAGGGAGGCAGCTGAGAAAGGTGGGCCATAGCATAGGACTTATTCCATGGTGAGTGACCTGTAGAGTTGACACAGCATTGGTACAAGATACAGTGCTTATTAAAAATGGTGAACAATGAACAAAATTTAATAAAATCTAATAGATGGAGAATATTCCCCAGAATCATATTGTTACAGAACAGATGAAAATTCTGAATGAACATTTCATTATGAGTTAAGAAAAAAAGAGAAGAGGGTTAGGAGGCAATCACCCTGAGGAATGCCACACACAGAAATGCTAGAACTCAAGGAAGAAGGTGAAAAGACAGGACATGATAAAATGTGAGGTGCCAGGATTTAGGAAACAAGTAGAAGAGAGAACAATAAAACTGTCACCGAAACCAGATGAAATGGGAAGGAGTGAAAAGGGGAATAGACATGAAGACGACAACAGGAGCACAGAGTAGAAAAGAGGAAATCAAAGAAAATGAAACCAAAGTAAAAAAAGAATTAAGGATTAAAGAGAAGATGGTCAAAGAAGATCCAAATTTGCAAAATTGAATTCTGCTGAAAGAAGAAAAACCAAAACCCTGAATAGAACAAATACTTAACAGTATTACTGAAGAGCATTTTCCTAAAATAAGTGAAAGCTTATCAGAAAGGTTTATCTTACGGTCAGGAAAAATGAACAAGAACTGTCAACACCAAGTATAAATTTTTAGCCTTACAAGATAATGGCGGAGTCCTTTAGGCAATTGGGCAAAAAAGTCAAGTCCATTTATAAAAAGGTGAAAAAGTTGAGGCTAATAGCACTGTGTGCTAGGAGAGAGTAGAGTGATTGCTACTGGAACTCAAGGAAAGCAAATATGAGCCAAGGATTTTATATCCAGTCAAACTGTCCTTCAGGATAGTCATGAATGTAAAGAACTCAGAGACTATTATATTCATGAGTCTTTGTTGAACCCTTCAACCAGCCCCACCCTTATTCACCCCTCTGTTCACATTTAAACTGTTTTTCATAGAAGTTGTTGGAGATACTGTCAAAGAGCTATCCCCTTCCACCTCTCTCAGCAGTGTTGTTTTTAGAGTTTTTTCTGCTAAACCCTTTTTAAAAAAATGTTTTTTTCCTTTTAATTATCCATGAGAGACAGAGAGAGACATAGGGCAGGCTTGCCACAGAGCAGGAATGCGGATGTGGGACTCGATCCCAGGAGCCTGGCATCATGACCTGAGTTAAAGGCAAATGCTTAACCGACTGAGCCTCCTAGGCACCCCTTCTACTAAACATTTGAAAAGCAAATAATTAATGAACTTTTAACATGGCTTTAGAGACTAAAAAAAAAACCCTCCAAATTATTGATAAGAAAATCTGACAAAGAATAAGACAAACCAGACTTCAGATGAATTTCACTTATGAATATGGTTGCAAAAGTCCTGAATAAAATACTTAACCATTGATACCAGTATGTTAGAAAAAGAACCATGGGGGCGCCTGAGTGGCTCAGTTGTTAAGCATCTGCCTTCAGCTCAGGTCATGATCCAGGGTCCTGGGATCAAGCCCCGCATCAGGCTCCTGGCTCAGCAGGAAGCCTGCTTCTCCCTCTCCCACTCCCCACTTGTATTCCCTCTCTAGATGTCTCTTCTTCTCTGTCAAATAAAATTAAAAAAAAAAAAAAAAAAAAAGTAAAAAAAAAAAAAAAAAAAGAAAAAGAACCATGAACAAGCCGGGATAGGGTGGTTATTCCAGTAATGCGATGATTGGTTCAGTATTTTTTTTACATGTAAGGGAAAGAAGATTGTTTTCATAGGTGAGGAAAAAACAATTGAGAAAGTAAGTCTCATGTGGTTCATATATACAATGGAATATTACACAGCTGTCAGAAAAGATAAATACCCAACATTTACATTGACATGGATGGAACTGGAGGGCATTATGCTAAGTGAAATAAGTCAGTCAGATAAAGACAATTAATCACATGGTTTCACTCATATGTGGAATGTAAGAAATGGTGCAGAGAGTCGGTCATAGTGGAAGGGAGGGAAAACTGAATGGGAAGAAATTAGAGAGGGAAACGAACCATGAGAGAATCTTGATTCTGGGAAGCAAACTGAGGATTGCAAATAGGGAGGTGGGTGGGGGGATGGGGTAGCTGGGTGTTGGGGATTTAGGAGGGCACGTGATGTGATGTGTGTGATGAGCACTGGGTGTTGTGTGCAACTCATGAATTATTGAACATTTTATCAAAAACTAATACGTTGGCTGATTTAAATTAAAAAAAAAGTCTTCTGGTATTCAGTAGAAGAGGAGTAGGTAGATACTTCCTTAACACTGTGTGTGTGTGTGTACCAGTCTTTTTATATCTGCGCAAAACTCAGCATCATGGTTCATGGAGAAACAATGTAAACATTCCTTCTAAAAGAAAGGACAAAATGTCCACTATCAACTCTATTATTTAATACCATGCTGGCAGTATGAGCCAGCATAATTAGACAAAAGAGTAAAATTTGAAATAGATAAATTGAAAAGAGAAGTTAAAATCTTCACTATACAACTTTATGATAATACAGCTTAAAAATCCACGAGAACCCCAAAACTCTGCAAATAATAGAATTATTACTGAAGACAATGGATTGTAAATATAATTTATAGAAAACAGTAGCTTTCGTATAAATAAATATAGGAGATACAATGGAAGAAAAGACCCCCACTTGTAATAGCAACAAAAACCATAAAATACATAGGAATTAATTTGTTTTCTATGAGACCTATGTATAGAAAACTTTGAAACACTGTTCAAGGGCACAGGGGAGGGCTTGAATTTGAAAGATGTGTCATGTTTTTGGGTAGGATGACTCAACTTCATAAAGATGTCAGTTCTTACACATTCAACATAATTTATTGATTTAAAATAAACAGATTTTCACTTAAAACTAGGTAAGTTGATCCTAAAACTTAGCTAGAAAAACTGTCAAATTATTAGCCAGGAAAATAGTGTAAAAAGAACAGTACGGGAAACTTATTCAATGAGATATTAAAATATATAACATTGTGTCTAATTAAAACACAGTGGTACTGGTACATGATTAGACAGACCAAAGACCAAATAGAAAATACAAATAGACTCTGATACATTGTGAATTTAGTGTAAAAAAGATCCTAGCCAATCAGAAGATGTTAGAGACAATTGCCTTGCTGTTTAGAAAATAAAAGTTATTTTTATACCAGAATAAATTCCAAGTGGATCAAACTTGAAATGTGTAGGATAAAATAGAATGTTTATGAGATAATTCCTTTATAAAGCTGAAATGGGACAAGTCTTTCTTACTCTGACTTAAAATCTAGAAGCCATTTTTTAAAAAGGAAAAATTCATCATAACATAAGCTGAGTCTTTCTGTAATAAACTAGGGGAAAATACTTGAAACCTGCTCACAGAGGTGAAAGGCAAATTTACTGGTTTATGAAGAACTGGTTTGTGAAGAACTCAGATATTACTGAGGAGAAGAAAAACCCAATGGAAAAGTTGGTAAAGGCTGTAAACAGAAATTTGGCAGATGAGGAAATATAAGTGGTTCCTAAGCATTTATGAAAAACTACTTGTCTGGGGCACCTGGCTTGCTCAGTCAGTAGAGCACACAACTTTTGATTTTGGGGTTGTGAGTTCAAGCCCCACTTGGCCTAGAACTTACCTAAAAAGTAGATAAATAAACTGGAAACCCGTCCTCATTCAATAAATGTAAATACAAATTAAAACTATTCTGAAGTAACATTTCTCAGGTTGGCAAAAATCTGGATTTTGAAAACATGCTTTGTTGGCACATGTGGGAGAACAGGTCTCATCTGTGGCTGTGAATGCATGTTGGTGCATCCTTGTGTGGGGCAGTTTTGCTCTAAAGGTCTGGATTATAAATCCGTACATCTTTTAATCCAGTTAATCTGGTTTTGATGATTTATTCTGGTATGTGTTAGCATATGCTAGAAATGGCATTAACCAATTCATTTCTGAATTGCTTGTAGCAGTAAAAGAAACAAATATCTAGGGCTGGTGAAATAAATAAAGCTATATCTGTACAGTTTTTCTCTTTTTTCTTTTTTTTCTATTTATTGGTATGGAGAGATTTTTTTTTTTAATTTTTTATAAACATATATTTTTATCCCCAGGGGTACAGGTCTGTGAATTGCCAGGTTTACACACTTCACAGCACTCAACCAAAGCACATACCCTCCCCAATGTCCATAACCCCACTCAGTATGGAGAGATTTTGAAGATAGTCATGGTAAAGAAGAAAGATACAGAACAGTGTAAAGTATGCTTTTAGTGTAAAAAAGAGAAAATAAAATACATTTGAATTGGTTTATGTGTCAGGTAATGCTGGACAGGTTCATAAGAATAGTGTATCTGGGGGTGTGAGTGGTGGAGCGGGAACTTGCAGATAGGGATCTTTCACTCACTTTTTGGTTTTTGAAGCAAGTGAACACATTACATTTTCAGAAAGTTATGTGAAATTAAATAATTAATGGGTCTTCGTATGTTTTTATAGCCACATGCAAGTAGTCTGATTTTTTTTTTTTTGTTAAAATATTTTATTTATTTATTTGACAGACGGAGATCACAAGTAGGCAGAGAGGCAGGCAGAGAGAGAAGAGGAAGCAGGCTCCCCGCTGAGCAGAGAGCCAGGACCCTGGGATCATGACCTGAGCCGAAAGCAGAGGCTTTAACCCACTGAGCCACCCAGGCGCCCCAACAAGTAGTCTGATTTTTATTTTTCAGACTGTACAGCTGAATTTTCAGAGTCATTCCCTACTGCTCACTTTTTTTTTTTTTTTAAAGCTGCAGAACCCTTTGCTCAAACTTAGTGTTACAGAGAAGCCTGGTTTGTAAAACAGATAAAGATTAATCCGGCTCAGATGCAAGAGGGATGAGGGGCTTGGAGCAGGACCTTTTGCCCCTCTTTCCTTTCCTTCACCTAAGCAAGCAGCTGCTTCTGAGATGACTGTACAGGACCCTTAAATTCTGTATCTCAGGACCAAATGAGAGCCAAAAAAGGTTTCTTTTTTCTTTCTTTCTTTTTTAAAATTTTACTTACTTATTTGATAGAGCACAAATGGGAGGAGCTGCAGGCAGAGGGAGAGGGAGAAGCAGGCTTCCTGCCAATCAGAGAGCCTGCGGTGGGGCTTGATCCTAAGACCCGGGAATCATGACCTGAGCTGAAGGCAGCCACCCTACCGACTGAGCCACCCAGGTGCCCCCCAAAAAAGGGTTTCTAAGTTTAAATTGGAGGTTGGCAGACTACAGTGCCCAGGTTAAGTCAAGCTTGCTGCTTATAAAGTCCAGTTTTACTGGAACACAGCTGTGTTCTTTTTGTACATACTAGCTATGACTGGATTTGCCCTGACTACAGCAGTCTTGAGTGTTTGTGACAGAGACCTTATATCCTGCAAAGCCTAAAATATTTGCTGTCTGACTTTTTATGCAAAAAATTTTGCCAACTCCTAGTTGAAATCCTTTTGTTGCCTGTGATAATTTACTTTCTAGTTGTTTGTACTGTTTTTCCACTTAAATCTTTAGGGTAAAATAGGCTAACATAACTCTCTTCAGAATTGTGTAGTATAATACAGGTTCATGGCTTAGCAAGACATTTGGGGATATTCTTGTTTTCAGATATTTCATATTTCAAATATCTAACTTGAAAATTAGGCTTGTTACTATTTGCATGTGTATCTCTATATACTATGAACAAAATCAGTTCTGAAACATTCATCAACTTGTCAGGTGATTTTAGCTTGATGATTGAAAGGTAAATGAAGGATGGAAAAGTAGGCCAGGGCGCCTGGGTGGCTCAGTGGTTAAGCATCTGCCTTTGGCTCAGGTCATGATCCCAGGATTCTGGGATCGAGCCCCGCATCGGGCTCTGTCCTAGGCGGGAATTCTGCTTCTCCCTCTCCTACTCCCCCTGCTTGTGTTCCCTCTTTTGCTGTGTCTCTCTCTGTCAAATAAATAAATAAAGTCTTAAAAAAAAAAAAAAGGTAGGCCAAATAGACATAACATTAGCTTTTAAAAATCTGAGGGTTTATTTTGTTAAAATCACTTTTAATACCAGGGGTCTAAATTCCTTCAAACATATTTATTGATTATAAAATAAAAACACAACAGAAGTATATATAAGGGGCGCCTGGGTTGCTCAATGGGTTGAGTGCCTGCCTTCAGCTCAGGTTGTGATCCCAGGGTCTTGGGATTGAGGCCCAGGTCAGCTCCCTGCTCAGCAGGGCATCTGCATCTCTCTCTTCCTCTGCTGCTCAAATAGATAAATAAAATTTATTTTATTTAATTTATCTCCCAAATAGATAAAATCTTTTTTTTTTTTTTTAAGATTTTATTTATTTATTTGACAGAGAGATCACAAGTAGGCAGAGAGGCAGGCAGAGAGAGAGGGGGGAAAAGCAGGCTCCCCGCTGAGCAGAGAATATGTGGGGCTCCATCCCAGGACCCTGGGATCATGACCTGAGCCGAAGGCAGAGGCTTTAACCCACTGAAGCACCCAGGCTCCCCTAAATAAAATCTTTTGAGAAAGTATGCATAAGTGTATATCTTACTGACTCTTCACAAACAGTGTAGTCATGCACTGAACACTTGGGTCAGTTCACAGGACATTGTCAGCCACAGAAGCCTCATCCACGCATCTACTCAGTTGTTAACCATTTTCCCAGAGCAGCCATTATCCTTACTGTGAGAGTGTGGACTAGTTTCTCCTGTTTTGCACTGTGTATCTGGAGTCACATGCACTCTTTGGTATCTGGTTTACAGGCAGCATTGCGTTTGTGAGACTCATCCGTATAGTCGTGTATAGTTGTAGATCTTTAATTTTCATATTTGGGTGCATTTCATTGTGTAAATGTGCTATAAGTTACATACATATTCTGTTGGGTGTTGGAATAGTATATAGTTTTAGCCACTGTATTATGAGTGTGAGGATGAATGTTCTAAAATCTGATTCCCCAGTTTTGCTGTAGCAGTAAAAGAATAGAAGCAAACCAAATGTCCAGGGCTAGTGAAATAAAGCTTTGTCTGTATGGTGAAAGTACTATGCAGCCATGTATGCAGTTTAAAATTTCCAGTAGCCACATTTTATAATTTAAATTTTCAAAAATGTATTTTGTTGGGTAGCTCAGTTGGTTAAGCGTTTGCCTTCAGCTCAGGTCATGATCCAGGGGTTCCAGGATCAAGCCTGCATTGGGCTCCCTGCTTGGCAGAGGGCCTGCTTCTCCCTCTCCGTCTCCCTTTCCCTCTGCTACTCCCCCTGCTCAGGTGCCCTCTCTCTCTCTCTGTCAAATAAATAAATAAAATCTTAAAAAAAACCCTCACAAAATCCCCCCCAAATATATTTTGTTTAGGCTGGTATATCCAAAATATTATAATTTAAACATAATCATAAATATATGTATGACATACTACTTTTTTCGGCGTAAGTCTTAGCGATTTGGTGTGTAATTTCCACTTACAGCACATCTCAGTTCACACTAGCCCCATTTCAGGTGTTTAATAGTCATATGGGCTAGTTTTGGGTCCTGCTTTTGGTGAGCAAATACATGCAGTACTGTTGGATATATATCTAATAGTGAAATTGCTCGGTGAGAAGGTGTATGTATATGGAGCTTTAGTTGAAGCTTTCGGTTTTCCAAAGTGGTTGTACTAATTTATATTTCTTCCAGCTGTGAATGAGAGTTGGCTGTTTTGGTAGATGTGTAGTGTTATTTCATTGTGGTTTTAATTTTCATTTTCCTCATGACTAATATGTCTTCTTTATATTCAGTGTGCTAAAAGAATAAATATTTTTCTCTAAACTTTACCTTCTTTTCACTAGTGATTTGAAACTAATGTCATTAATGATGGTTTTGGCAGTGAAATACTGGTGGGGTTTTATTTCATATGTTTTTGCTTTTTTATGTTATTCGTCTCATGATTTAATAGCTCTGAGTTATATAATTATTACTAAATGGCTAGGAAATTCTCCGTTGTCCTGTAAGTATATTATTTATTGCAGCTATCTCTGGAGTTTATCAAAGATAAAGAAAAGTATTATGTTAAGGCTTTATAATATAATTACATATGTTAGATATTGCATTTGTAATATACTCAAGTATCTCATCAATTATAATTATATAAACCATTATAATAAGGGAAGTATTAGATATTAAATATGATTAAACATATTTGTATATATGAAATATACACACAAATATTTAAAAAAATCGGAACTTTTTGAATTTTAATATTGATTAAAAACTTCTAATTTATGTTGTAAGCAGTTATTACAAACTTACAAATGTTAGGAATTATTTTTGCCTCCCCCCCCTTTTTTTTAAAAGATTTTATTTATTTATTTGACACACAGAGAGAGAAATCACAAGTAGTCAGAGAGGCAGGCAGAGAGAGAGGGGGAAGCAGGCTCTCCGATGAGCAGAGAGCCCGATGCGGGACTCAATCCCAGGACCCTGAGATCATGACCTGAGCTGAAGGCAGAGGCTTAACCCACTGAGCCACCCAGGTGCCCTTTAAAGATTTTATTTATTTGAGCGAGCGAGCGAGCGAGAGAGAGAGATCACAGAGGGAGAGGGAGGGTTAGTGGGAGAAACAGATTTGCCACTGAGTGGACTGCCTGATGCTGGGCTGGATCCCAGGACCTTGGGATGATGACCTGAGCCCCGAATGCAGATGCTTAACCGACTGGGCCACCCAGCTGCTCTGTAGTTTTGGTTTCTTGATGAGTGTGTATTAGCTTTCTTTATATAGAGAGTGACTAATTTATCTTCTAACTGGGACCCTGTTTTGGTAGTGGTGAAAGTGTGGTCCGGTGGGGACTTTGGGAGTTGCAGTTAATTGTTAAGTCAGGACATCAGGTGCTGTTGCCATATTTACTTTTTTGTGTATATGACTCAGTTCAGATAGAATTGGTCAATACCATGTGTTTCATAGAGTGCATTTTACCTTAGGGTTTTGGTTAGTGAGATTTTGGGATGGATTTCAGTTTACTGTTGGAGGGGACTTTAAATTATTTTCCTAAAATTTAATACCCTATTTTAATAGTCCTTTTAACAGTCTGTCATGCATTTACCTTAGTTATAGATGTTAGGGTTATCTTTTTTTTTTTTTTTTTAAAGATTTTATTTATTTATTTGACAGAGAGAGATCACAAGTAGGCAGAGAGGCAGGCAGAGAGAAGGAGGAAGCAGGCTCCCTGCTGAGCAGAGAGCCCGATGCGGGACTCGATCCCAGGGCCCTGAGATCATGACCTGAGCCGAAGGCAGCGGCTTAACCCACTGAGCCACCCAGGCGCCCTGTTAGGGTTATCTTTTAACATAAAATATCTCAGTGCTGCATTTCTTTGAATATCTTCAGAAAATTTTCACCAAGAAATTTGCATAATGGTTTGAATAGGTTAGATTTCTCACTTGTTGTTTTGTTTCCTAAAACACTAGTATGAAACACCTGGCTGACTGTGTACAGTTGTGGTATTCTGATAACTTTTAGATAGGCCAGTATATTAGGAGTTTCCATCTAGGGGTGACTTCTTAATAGTGGGCAGTCTTTTAGGACTGCCTGCCAAGTTTGACATGTTCCTTACTCTATAACTAATCTCTGATCTTTTCCTAGTCTTCAGAAATAGAAAAAGAACTAATTTTATTTTTTTAAATAGTAGGAAAAAAGATTTGAGTTCGTTCTAGTCAAGAACAGAAATGAAGTATATTTTAAAATACCATCATTGTTTTGAGTCTATTTTCTGTTTCCTATATGAAGAGAAGAAAAAATTTAAAAAGATCTGGTATTCATCTCACACAGTCATGTCTAAAATTAACAATCAGGAAATAACAGATGTTGGTGAGGATGCATGTGAGAATGCAGACTCGTACAGCCAGTCTGGAAAACAATAAGGAGGTTCCTCAAAAAGTTGTAAATAGAGCACCGTATGACCCTTACCCCAAAGGTACAAATGTAGTGACCTGAAGGGGCACCTGCACCCCAGCAGCAATGTCCACCATAGCCAAACTATGGAAAGAACCTAGATGTCCATCAACAGATGAATGGATAAAGATGTGGTATCTGTCTACAATGGACTACTACTCAGCCATCAAAATTGAAATGTTGGTGTTTGCAATGGCGTGGATGTAACTAAGAGGGTATTACGCAGAGTGAAATAAATCAATCAGAAAGACAATTGTCATATATCATACGATCTCACTCATACATGGACTTGAAGAAACAAGACAGAGGAGCATAGGGGAAAGGAGGGAAAAATAAAACAAGATGAAATCAGAGAGGGAAACAAACCACAAGGGACTCTTTTTTTTTTTTTTTTTAAATTAACATGTAATCTGTTATTTGCTCCAGTGGTACATGTCTGTGAATCATCAGGCTTACACATTTCATAGCACTCACCATAGCACATACCCTCCCCAAAGAAGAGACTCTTAATCATAGGAAACAAACTGAGGGTTACTGATGGGGAGAGGGATTTGGGAGGATGGGGTAATGGGTGATGGGCATTAAGGAGGGCACATGATACAATGAGCACTTGGTGTTATATAAGGTTGATGAATCACTGAACTCTTCCCCTGATGGTAGTAATACACTATATGTTAATTAATTGAGTTTAAATTTAAAAAAACTATGAAAAAAAAGGATCTGGTATTTTATATATGTTGTTTTTTAAAATTGTGTTAATTCCTAACACTTCTGTCTTTAATAAGGGACTTGCAACAAAGCATTGCCAGGGAACCTAGTGCTCCGTCAATTCCTACACCTGCGTATCAGTCTTCCCCAGCTGGGGGACATGCGCCAGCTCCTCCAACGCCAGCACCAAGAACCATGCCGGTCAGTAAGCAACCACAGTTTGTAAATGGAAGTTTTACATTAGTGCTTGCTTGCTGTGAAGAATGAAACATGCTTTATATTGTGAAGATCTGGTGGTTACCAGTTTTCATCAGATTGACCAACCTTTTGATGTTTTGCAATATAAGGGATTCAGCATCACTCATGAATTCTTGCCAAAAAGGTTCAACTTGAATCTTATCAGGTCTTTAGAGCCACCTCTCAGTTTATAGCAAATACAGTGTTACAAAATAAGAAGTTAAATTGTGCCATTAGGAAATAATTGGACAAATCCAGAACTGGGGCATTCTGAGGCACTTTGTCTTTTCTAAAAGTGAATGTCATGGAAAGAAAAAAAATAGGTGTGGGACATTCTGGTTTAAAAGAGGAAAGGTTCATAATAATCATGTAGTACATGAACCTCGATTGGATCTTGGTTTATAAAAATTCCTTTAAGAGCTTTTTTTGGTGATAGATAGGAAAACTTGAATGTGGAGTGGATTCTCAATGACATTAGGAAGTAACTGTTCATTTTCTTAGAGTGAAATGGTATTTTGATTATGTAGGAGAATATTAGGACTTGTATGACAGTCTTTAGGGCTGGTGTCATGAGGTTTGCAACTTACTTTCACATGGTTCTGCAAACATTTAGGTAGATAAATATATGGATATAGCTATAGATAAAGCAAACATGACCAAATGTTAATAATTACTGAATTTAATTGGTAAATACTATATTTATTATACTATTCTTTTAAGTTTTCGAGTGTTTGAAAATGT
Organism: Mustela erminea; assembly: GCF_009829155.1. Classification (NCBI taxonomy): domain Eukaryota; kingdom Metazoa; phylum Chordata; class Mammalia; order Carnivora; family Mustelidae; genus Mustela; species Mustela erminea. The sequence goes on along the minus strand of NC_045614.1, from coordinate 66,877,271 downwards.
TTGCATAAAAAATGTGGCTAGGAGGAGATTACAGTAATAAACTGTACCTGACTTGCTCCTTCCTCCCATCTCAAAAGTCTAACCATTGATGGGAGCAGTAATGAGCTACAGAAATGATTAGGCATTAGGAACGGAGCAGTAGCTGTGCAGTTTCCTGAAATTGGAGAATTATTCTTCAACTTGTTACATTTCTAGAGCAACAATCAACATTTAAAAATGGAAACTAGAAATATATTTGGTTGGATTCTAGAGTTTCTCATATACCCTCACTTATTTTAACTGACAGTAATTTGACAGCAACATAAAACATTTTGTAGTCAATGTTGACTTTTTCTTATAGCCTGCTAAGCCCCAACCCCCAGCCCGGCCTCCACCTCCTGTGCTTCCGGCAAATCGAGCTCCTCCTGCTACTGTTCCAGCTCCAGTGGGGACAGGCACCGCCCCGCCAGCTCCGTCACACACTCCTGGTTCAGCAGCTCCCCCTCCACAGGCCCAGGGACCCCCATATCCTACCTATCCAGGATATCCCGGGTAAGGCTGCAACTGTGAATATCTGAATGAATTGATTAATGTTTCTAGCTCTGGTTAGACTTTTAAAAACAGGGTTACCCCTTCTCTAATGGAGGTGTCATGAATGAATAATCTGCATTGTCAGCTTACACAGAAATGAAAATAATTTTACAGGCACTTATTTGAGCAATTGAATGGCTATTTCCCAGGCTTATTTATGTTTTTAGTTTTTACATGTTGGGTTCATCTTAAATCTCTTCTGTATGGGATGTGGAATGTGTTTCCTTGGTCGTCTTTATTTTGGTGATAAATGGATAGGCACCTTTTCTGAACTTAGCAAGACTAATAAGGCCTTGCTTATGTACCTGTACTTTGAAATACTGGCATTCTGACAGACTGTTGAACACGACTCTAATTACGGCATGTGCTTTCTTAAAGAACATCTTTCTTTGTGATAATTTTTTAATCTTAAAAATCCAGACATTTGACTACCTCTTAAGATGTGCTCCAGACTTTGCTTTGTAAGTATATTCTGTCTTCCAAATACTAAAACTTTGTTAACAGTGAATTTATGTGCATTACAGTGAGTATTGAGTCTTGTGAATCAGGAAGGTACTTAGTTTGGTACATTAAAATTAAGGGTTTTAATTTTTATTGTTTGTTAATAGTTAAATATTTAGTCTTATTTCCATTACAGTATTATTTTCTGGATAGTGTTAAATACTCGATATTCTTTTATCTCAAGTATTAACAAATAGGAACACTTTTTTTCTAATAAGTACCTTGAAATGGCTGTTTTTATCTCCCTAGTTTTCTCTGCTAGACTGAGAAAGAGAAGAATGACTTTCTTGAAAAAAACTTGGTTTTAGAATAATTGTTACATTTCATTTTCCAGTATTTGATTTACCAATCCCTTTTTTTGTTTGTTTGTTTTCTTTTCATCAGGTATTGCCAAATGCCCATGCCCATGGGCTACAATCCTTATGCATACGGCCAGTATAATATGCCATATCCGCCAGTGTATCACCAGAGCCCTGGACAGGCTCCATACCCAGGACCCCAGCAGCCTTCATACCCCTTCCCTCAGCCCCCACAGCAGTCTTACTATCCACAGCAGTAATATGTCAGCTCAGAAGCTCAGCTGGTTCAGTTCAAAGGGAAAGAAGTACCAACCCTGCAATAAGTGTACTAAACTCTATGTTCTGGTTAATATAATGTACTCTGTTATACTGAACACAGTGTATAATTTCTGTCTGTGGCTGAAAGCTAAAAACTGTGCCCCAGTTCCACATTTGATTGCACACTGAGAGATGCTGCTGTTGCAGTATAAACACTATAATAGGTATAATAGGATTTGAAATAAATTACATTTCAGCGCATAAAAGTTGAAAATGAGAAATTAAACCCACAAGTGAAACGTTTGAAATTATTATACTTATGTCTACGTAAGACGTGGTTGGGACATCAGATACTTACAATGATGGTTTAAGTACTGATATTCAAGAAAACTAAGTTTTCTTTCTCTTTTGGTTTATCAGTTTGGTTTAATTTCCATTATACTATTTTGCATAATCAAAGCGTTGTAAATCTTATAATTTAAAAATAAATTACTTAAGAACAGTTGTCATTGTTATGTTTTGTCATTGATTCTCATTACTGTCTAATTTCTTTCTGGTATTAGTCTCTCATTTTATATGTACATAAGTTAAACAGATAACTGTGTTTAAGTGCATGATTAGTGCAAGTTAATATTTCAGTTTTATAGGAAAACCAAAAGAATGGTACCATAATTTATCTTTCATTGCTGATTAGTAAATTAATTTTGACATTTATTTTGAAAAGTCCTATAATGTGGAAGAAACACAATTGCTACCAAAGATTATTCAAATAAATATACAAATAAATATGTATATTTAAAGTTTTATTAGCCTCTCCAAGAAATTGAAACAAATTCTGATAATTTTTTCCCTTTTTTTCATAACCTATTTAAAATATATACATATCATTGACAGTACTGTCTAATGTAATGGAATTGTTTAAAGAAAATTTGCTGTACCCTTCTATTCCTTTTTTCCACCTTACTCTCTTAACCTAGGAACATTTAATGCACAATGTATCTGAGTCAATCTAAGCCCTTTCATTTTATGCTCCTAAAATATTAGACTATTTTATAATTCAGGGAGCGTACAAAACAATTGTTGGGAGCATATGCCAATTCTGGAATAGGCTGTATATTTAATATTAAGCTCTGCTGTTAGGATAATTAATCACTGTATAAACCTCAGTAAAAATAGTGAGACATGCATCATGGAGTGAGTAAAAGAGAAAGGTATGAGTTGTCTAATAGTGGGATTTGTTTTGTGTGAGGTTCATTTCTGAACACATCAGGCATATGAGCAGATTTCCAATGAATCTGTTTATGTTTATTTTCTAAGTTTTGATGCTCACCTTTTCTTGCATTATTGTTACATTTAAATGATACTGTCATTTGGTCCACTGTTCTTCTCATTGACATTTTGGTTTTATATTTTAAATGTTGGAATGGAGGTGTGCTTGTAAAAGGGAGTGCATTGGTTAAAAATTATATGTACATTAAAAAAAATCTTACTTCGCTGTTGTACGTAGAAAACATGAAGGCATGTTACAAATGACCTTTCCATGGAATATTGAAATTGGTTTAAAGTCCAATAGTTAAAACCTTGGCAAAAGTAGTTTTTTACATATCATAGCTAAATTTTATTAATGTGGAATCATCAAACTATGACATAGGCTTTTTTGACACTTATGTAAAAGGCATTAAAGTTCTACATTCTTAATATTCTTATTATTCATGGTATCCTATACTAACAGGAGATACTCAGAGTTAGGGGTATTCCAAATTGCTAGTTTATTCTTACTAATGCAGAAAAAAACAAAAAACAAATTGGCCTGAATATTCTCTTGGGGAAAGAAGGCACTAAGAAGAGTAAGAGCATCAGAGGGGCAAAAGAGGTTATAAGGCCACTTAGCCCATTCTATGTGCTAAGCTAGGCCTGCTCCTAGAGATCCATGGGAAAATTATTCAGAAACTGTTAGAAAGGAGGCTCCAAAGCCCCAAGTGGCAGCCTCTTCCATCATCCTGACTCGCTCAAAGACTTTTTTACACAGTAATGCAGACCCACTCTCTGGTCAGCTCACTCATCTTTAGGTAACTGTGGATGCGTTGTTTTGGTCACCTTTGTCTGGGTACAGATGATCAGATTTCTGCAGCCCGTCCTTGCTGGGGCTGTCCTCATAGCGTTTCTAGTTTCATTAGGGTAGCTCATGGTAAGAAGTTTCTGTTAGTCTGTTTTGCATTCTAACAAACAAGGAAGCCCCCACTGGGATTATGTTTGTTATCAAACTTTTTTGTCCTTTGTTTAACTTCTTATATTCCACAGAATACCCTAAAAAGGTGTTATGGACAATGGTATTTATCTCGAGGTAGGAAGGTGTCAACTCTGGTTTAGGTATTTTGTTACCTATGATTATAATTAGACTTTTTGATAATTTTCCTAAACTAAAGAAACCATTCCCAGACCATTTAAGTTTGGGTTTGGAATACTGTTTTTAAAAGGACTGCAGGTAATGAAGCTCTGCATGGAGGAGCTAGTCAGAAGTGGGGGAAAAGCCTCACTTCTCCTATTTCTTGTTCCTAGTTGGAGACAAATAGCTTGACTTCTCAGTCTGGTGTAAAGTATTGGTTTGCTCCCATGTCCTTTGATTTTTATTCTCAGTTGAGAAGAACAGTTATATGTCACTGCAAACCAGTCAGTCTTTATGAGACATTCTTGTACCCATAACCCCAGTTTCTTCGCAGTTTATAATCCCTCCTTCCACAAATGTAAGTAGTTAACAGAAAAAAAGACCAAGATTTCACAGAACCTTGACACTCTATTCCAGTCAGCAGCCTTTCTAGTTAAAACAGATTTTAAAAATGTTTCCATTAGAGCTTTACAAAGTTTGCAAAAGTGCTTTATACACATTTTCTAATTTCATAAACATGATAAAATGTAGTTTGTTCAGTAGGTTGCAGTTTGCTAATGGGGATTTTTTTTTTTTTTCTTTTAATGATTGGTATATCTTGAAGAATCTTGCTACAACCTAGTGGCATCTCTCTCATTCTCTCTTTGTAAACACTTCTGCAATTATTAGTTGATTCACAGTTCAGAACAGGATGCAAAGTAGGGAAAAACTGCTATAGTGTTAAAATTACTAGTATAAAAATAGATTGTAGAACTAAATGGCTGATTATAAGATTTACCTGGAAGAGCTAAGAAGGAAAAATTATATTTTTAAAGAAAAAGAGAATATTCAGGCTTTATTTCTGGTATGAAGTTTATATTTTTTAAAAAAAATCCTATATTATCACACCAGAGATTTTAGATTCTTTTCTGGTTAAAAACACTGCTGGTAGTTGGATTATATTTTTATTGTATTCATTTCTCTTAGGGGGAAAATTGTAAAGCAACAAAAAGGTTCCAGATGAATGTATCCTAGAAATAAAAGTTGAAAGATTCTTACTTCCTTGGAGTATGAATTCTTATTTGAAGTGTTTATCCTTCAGCTTTATAGTTTCTGCAGTTTGACAGATGGTGGTTTGGGAAATAAAAAAATACCCAATCTGACTAAATGCGTGAGACTGTGTTTAAGTGTTTTCTTAGAGTGGTCAGCCCCATACTTGATCCATGGATGGACTATGTTTTTCATTAGTTGTGATTTGCCCCAGTTCTTTTTTTTTTTTTTTTCAAACAAGCAAAACCCATTGTAATTTTGTGTGTGTGTGTGTGTGTGTGTGTTTAAATTAACATATAACGTATTATTTGTTTCACGGGTGCAGGTCTGTGAGGAATCTTTTCAGGTGTCATTTCTTGGGGGGTTAATTTTTGGAAATGTATGGCATATTATTCAGTTGGTTAGGAAAGGGGAGGTGGTGAATTGTGTTCATGTTTTATTCTTAAATTTATTGAAATGTGTTCGTCTTTTAAAACATTTTCTTTCTACTTCTTCCGTGTTTTAAGGTCAGATGCAACTCTTTTATTATGTAGGTCACAATGCACAATTTATCTGAAAATGTGTTGATGCTGTATGTCTTCCAAATTTGTTGAACAAGCTGGCTCCAGGAATGAATCAATAGTCTAAATCCCTATTATGTAAATTTTAAATACATCAACTGGGCATAGTTAAATCTGACTTCTGTTTTTAGTTATCTGGCATCTGTGTTGGAGAGTACAGAGTTCACACTAGGGTCTTGGACACATTGATGTCTGCAGTGAGAGGCCAGTGCCTGGTGCTTGGGTTGTGCTGCAGTCTAAAGGGAAAGGAGCAGCTTCGTGTGCTGGGGTGGCTTCAGCATTTATTTCAGCACGGCGCAGGGGGCTGGCTTAGGAACTGCAGGGAGCAGGCTTCAGCTTTCCCAGAGCCTGTACACCAGAGAGCCTCAGGCTACTGCCAATCAGTGTCCCCATTGGCTGCCAGGCTCCCCTGTGTAGATAATCAGTCCAGGCACATCCTGAGTGTCTGCCTTAGCATCCCGCCTACAAGGGACCCTGGCTTCTGTCAGTTCTGTGGCTCCCGATACTCTTCCTTCGCGTTTAAAAGTTGCTTAGTCCTCCTTTTCAACTAATGAACACTCAAGTGGTACAGGTGAACAGGCTCACGTCTGTTACCATTTAATTTACTTTTCAGTTTTACTGTATTTTTAACTCTCTTTATGTATTTTGAAGTCATGTGATTCATATTCATGTTAATTATGTCTGTTGTGAACATGAAATGACTGTTCTTTTCCACCTTGTAATATCTTTTGTTATTAAAATTGCCACCATTGTGTTCTTTTTGGATGCATTAGCAAAATTTCTAAATTGTGTGTGCTTGCCTTAGTTACAGGTGTTTAGATATAGTTACTGGATCCAGTCAGATTTCTTTCTTTTTTTTTTTTTTTTTGTGGATAATTGAATAGGAAAGTTTCACTTGCAACTTTGTTAAAATTGTAATTATATGATCTTTTGATCATTTTGTTTGGTATATTTTGTCTTCTCTGTTTCCTTTTCTTCTCTTTAATTGGTTGGATTATGTTTTCTCTCTTCTAGTTATTTGGAACATTAATACTTTTCTTACCACACCACCCCCAGCCAAGTCTTGTCTTTTAAAATTTTTTATAAACAGGATTTAGATTGCTATTGTTAATGCACTATTATTTTTACAGTAGGCATCCTCTCTGGATTTTAATAATTGGGCTTTGCGTTTTGTTTGTGTTTCTCTTCAGTTTTATATTACTCAGTTTACAAAATACATTAACACGGCAGAGCTGGGCTCCTCCTTTTTTCATCTTGGGGTGGCCTTTGACCATTTAGGATGTTTGATCTTGTTGTCTGTCTTACTTCAGATCCCCTAGTGCTTCCAGTCTTGTGGCTTTTCTGTTATCAGTAAGCACCTGATCCCAGACAAGGGACCCCTGTGAAGGGCCAATGCCGCCTTTTTCTACCAGAACCTAGAAGAAGGGATAAAGAAGAACATCCCTTCAACCTTTACCACCCACCACAATAGATTGGGCTGCATCATATGTTCTTTTAAAATTTAGTGTACTTTTGGAGGAAGTATATACACGTGGTATAAATTACAAGAGGTAAGAAAAGGCATGTGATAAAACAATGTGTCATCCAGTTTCCTTCCTTGGAGACAGTGTCTGCTACCAGCAGGCACAGAGTTCAAATTGTCTTTAGGCTTATCAACTCCCAGCAGCAGATGTGATGTGACCTTCTGTGGAAGGGAGGCAGTGAACTGTGACAGTTGTATCTAAAACCAAAATCTGCCTTGGCTTCCTTTCTTTCATAAAGACCAAAGACTGCCTTTTTAGCTGGAAACTTCACGACTTTGTTTGAAGTGCAGATACACCTGGCATTATTTGCACTAATGACGTCTTGAACAATCACTAATCTCTAATCCCATTATGCTTTATGAGTTTTCATAATTACCCAGAGTAGATCTCACAATTTCTGACAGTATTTGTATTTCAGACTCCTAACTTATTCAGCAAGAAAACTTTCTAACATTGGAGCACAGAAAATAAACTGCACCTAAAAGAACAGAGCATAAGCACATTTAATATTACTTTGTGGTAACAGCATAATGACCTCCCAAACATGTCTCTGTCTTATTCCTCGGGACCCATGAGTATATTAGGCTGCAAAGTGGGAGAATTAGGGTTGTAGGTAGAATTAAGGTTGCTACTCTGCTGACCTTAAAATAGGTACTTGATCCTAAATTACCGGTGGGCCCCGTGTAATCACAGGTTGCCTTAAAAGTGAAATGAGCGAGACAGGCAAGAGAGAAACGGATGGCAGCCTGAGAACGACTCGACTCCATCAACCCTGCTGGCTTTGAAGATGGGGCCAGGGGAACATGAGCCAAGGAAAGCGGCAGCCTCTAGAAATAGGAAAAGGAGAGGAAACATTCCCCCCCAGAGTTGACAGAGGGGACACTGTTCCACCAACACCTCGACTGTAGCTCAGTGAATCTTATTTTGGACTTCTGATCTCAAGAGCTCTAAGATTACTAGTTTGTGTTGTCTTTTTAAAAAATACCTTATTTATTTATTTGACAGACTGAGAGAGGGAACACAAGCAGGGGGAGTGGGAGACCGAGAAGCAGGCTTCCCGTTGAGCAGGGAACCTGATGTGGGGGCTTAATCCCAGGACCCTGGGATCATGACTTGAGTGGAAGGCAGATGCTTAGCAACTGAGCCACCAAGGTGCCCTTAATTTATGTTGTCTGAAGTCACTAAGTTTGTGGTCATTTATTGCAGAAGCAATAATGAGTTGACGGCTGAGGACCCCGGAACCCGGCGGGCGTAGCCCTTTGCTGAAGCTGGTTCGGCTCTGATGACGCGGCTCCGCCTGTGGGCCAGCAGAGAAGGAACAGTCCTTTGGTTCATCTCCTTCTCCTCTGCTGGTAGTCAGAGGAGGTTTTCTCAGTCTTCCCCATGGAAACCTGGTGGGGCTCCTGGAGCCAAAACTCATGAAATAGGAGGGCCCTTCCATCTAAGCCTGGGCCTCCAGGAGCTTTTAACTCTTGAGCTAGTCCTTGCTCTGTTTCAGTGTTCGGTCCATTCCTGTTTATTTTCCTCCCAGATCCCGGGGAGCGGTGATTTCTTGCCTTTGCCTGTTGCTCCAGTTTGGGGCCTCCAGTCTGTGTCCCCTGTGACCTCAGTGCTCCAAATGCTCTAAGAAGAATGGTTGGTTTTCAGTTTGTTCGGCCTTTTCCTTGTGTGTGTGGAGTGGTCACATGTCAGAGCAGAAACTGGAGATCAAATGAACTTTTTGATAAAAACACATTGGAGCCTGGGGCACCTGGGTGGCTTAGTCAGTGAAGCATCTAGACTCTTATTTCCTCTCCCAACATGATCTCAGGGTTGTGAGGTCAAGCCTTGCACAGGAGTCTGTGCTCAGCAGATTGAGAGCCTCTCCCTCTGCCCCTCCTCCCACTTGTGTGTGCATGTGCGAGTGTGCACACACGCGCGCACACTCTTAAAAAAAACTCAAGCCTTTCTGAAACTTAGAGAATGATCTCTCGTCCATGTGCTTTTTGATTGCCCTCTGGAATTCCTATTGTTATGATGCTTCATCCCCACCCCCCGTATGTTTTCTGTGTGCCTAGCATATAATATTCAATAATATTAGTCATTTTTTTTTTACCCATTATTTTAATCTTCAAACTTTTTTTCTCTCAGTTCTGGGAGACTTTCTTGAATTGGTTTCCCCTTCCTCCCTGCTATTTTTAAAGTAGACGTCATACCCAGTGCGGACATGGGGCTTGAACCCAGAACAGTGAGATTAAGACCTGAGCCAAAATCAAGAGTCAGACAATCAACTGACTGAGCCTCCTAGGTGCCCCGAAATGATTTTTTGTTTTTTGTTTTTTGTTTTTTTTTTAGAATTTTTTAGAAGATTTTATTTATTTGAGAGAGAGAGAAAGAGCATGCATGAGTCCGCAGATGCGGACTCCCCACTGAGCAGGGAACCCCATGTGGGGCTTGAGCCCGACCCAAGCCAAAGGCAGATGCTTAACCAACTGAGCCACGCGGGGGCCCCAGAAATGGTTTTTGCATTAGTTATAAGAAATTGACTCCCATATTTATGGAGGCTGAGCAGTTCCAAGATCGTCAGTCTCTGGTCCTGAGAACCAGGAAAGCTGACGATAGGAATTCCAGAGAGAGAGAAGACATGCCTGCCTCCGAGAACATGAGGCAGGAAGCAGATTCTCTCTGGCTCAGCTTTTTGTTCTGTTCAGGCTTTCAGTGGGTTCCATGAAGCCTGCCCCTATTTGGGAGGCGGTCTGCTTTACTCAGTCTACCGGTTCAGGTGTTAATCTCATCCAGAAACGCCCTCACAGACACACCCAGAATACTGTTCAACTCTGTGTGGACACCCCCTGGTCCAGTCAGGTCGACAGGTAACATTAGCCATCAGAGACTTCTAACTCAGAATTCATTTTTTCTGCAGCATTTACTCTTCCACACCCCATCTCCAAAGCCTATTTAATTTGGCTGCCGCAGATCTATTTTGTTGCTGTCTTTACCAGTTTCACATTTCCCTCCATGGCCAACCACTGTGTTCCTAGTAGTTACTCTGTTTCATCTAATAGTGACTTGCTCAGCATGGACTATCCAGTTCAACTTCTAGGCACGCTACTCTGTCTTTCAATAGTAATTCATTATGCTTCATAAGAACCCTATGAATGTGATATTATTTGATTCACACTCCAAACAGAGGAGTCACTGGCTGTGGATAAGTCCAGCCACTCGTCTGAGGTCACATGGCTGCTTCATAGATGAGCTGGGCCTGGGCTCTCGCTCACCTGTTGGCCTCTGATCTCAACATCTCTAAGGATAAGCAGCGCTTCCTCTTCTGTGCTGCTGTTGCTGCAGCCGCCAAAAATAGCTAACGTTCATTGAGTGTCCGTCATCTTCCAGGTTCTCTTCTAGGCATTCAAAATCCAGTGCCTTATCTGAACAACCACTTACGAGGTGGCCACTAGCTTCCCCCCAGTTTATAGGAGAGGCAGAAACAAGGGTCAGAGAGACTGAGTCCTGGGGGCTGGCATGTCATGGAGCTGAGCCCTCATCGAGATGAAAGTTAAAGAGGTTCTGAAGTTTCCCCTGTTGCTTGGAGTGTGTTTTATAAGAGGGCATTTGCTCCCATTTCTTACATGCATCTATCTCTCTCTCTTTTTAAAATTTTATTTATTTGACAGAGACAGTGAGAGAGGGAACACAAGCAGGGGGAGTGGGAGATGGAGAAGCAGGCTTCCCGCCGAGCAGGGAGTCTGACGCGGGGCTTGATCCCAGGACCCTGAGATTGTGACCTGAACCAATGCATAGATGCCAACATGCATCTATGTCTTTACCCATTCATTTTCTTCTCCCTAGTAATTCAACGTTGTATGTTGAGAGACTCCTTATTGTTCGAGGTCCTGGGATGCAGCTGTGTCTGCAAGGAATTTCTATTCTAGGAGAGTGAAGTTGACCTGGGAACAATGGTGGGTTTAAGGTGGGTGTTACATTATGAATTTGTGTGAGGGTGCTCTCCATGTTTTCCTCCCTGTTTTCAGCTCCAGCCAGGTAGCCAAGCCCTTTATTCCTGTGCAGGGGTTGCCTACTGTGTGGGGTGGGTGCAGACCCCCCTGGCGTCTCTGGGAGCAGGAGATGAAGTGGCAAAATCTCAGAGAAGTTAGCTCTTTGTTGTAGAGGGATTGCAGCTTTCCCAGAGAGGGTGTCACAGCACGTGAAGTGGGGCGTCCATGAGGCTGTGTGGCATGGTGTGGGGACCCCGGACCCGGCACCAGCTTGGCATTTGTATGGGGAGCCAGTAATGGCTGAGACTGAATTTCTCACCAGCCTGTGGGATGGGCTTTACTGTCTAAACAAATGGACGTTCCTTGGGCACCTGGTGTGGTTAGCTGTGGTTGACAGCCACCTACTGCCGCATCGGGGCTGTCCCCGGGACAGCGAAGGATGTTTGCTGTGCACGCCCGCACTCATGGTCTCAGGCAGCACCGCATTCATTTGGGTGGGTTGGCTGGGATCCCGCTGGAGGATTGGCCAGCAGAAGTATGGAGGCTCTCAGGTCCTCGGTCCGGTACAGGATGAGACGGGGTTCAAAAGACTAAATGGTTTTGTGCTCTGGTTAGATATGGGGGCTGGGAGAATGCAGAGGAGGTAAGTCATGTGTGTGGCAGGGCTGAGGAGACTGATTTTTTGCATTCCCAGGAGGCAGGGTGCCGCGTGCCTGGGAGGTAGGTGCCTGGATCTTAACATGGCCCTAGTCTGGTCATACCATGGAAGGCCTAGGCCAGGTGGTTGCCCAAATTGTGGGGATAGCTATTCTGTGGTAGAAATGAGCCCACTAGAAACCATGAGTTTTGGGGGGAGATAAAGCTCTGGCTTGGTCCCAGGAGAAGTCTTTTAGTCTTACTTGGGCCCTGTCTGAGGTGCAGCCGATGGGTGGCCAAGAGACCATGAAATCCCAAGGGTGAGGTCCTCAGGCCCCCAGGGCTCTTGGAGCAAAGGTTCAGTTGCTGAGACCTGCTCCTTAGAGCCAGAGCAGGCCTTCAGAGCACACAGCTGGCTGTTGAAAGGCGTTCGCACCGACAGATGAGTTGAGAGGGTGTGGAAGGCCCTTCCTTGGAGAGTTCTGGAATTTACAAGCGAGGCCTGTACATTCACAGTAGGTGTTGCCTGACTTGAGTGGCACACCCCATCCCAGGTTCTGACTGACAGACCCTCACCTCATACCTGCCAGCCACCGATGCTGTAAAGACTGCGTACTCGCGGGTGAAGGGAACCAGTTAACGAGGCTGGTTTTGGTGGCTCCACAGCAGGTCCTGATAGAGTAGGCCAACAAATGGAGATGTGCTTCAGACTCCCGGGAAATGGGTTGTGGAACCTGAATTTTGGGTGAGGGTGACCCTCAGTCTGTCCTTGGTGGGGTGGCTTGGATGCTGTGGGGAGAGACCTGCTCAGGAAGGACTGTGAGGTGAACCAGGCGGACCCGTCCTCAGAAAAGGTGGTCCTGAAGAGGCACGGCATGCGCATGGAGGACACAAGGGTATTGAACAGGGTTCTTAGCCCTAGAGAAAATCCGTAGTTGGTGAAATGGCTGAGGAGGACTTGGAGTGGGATCCAGGGTGGGTGTACTGAGTGTGGCCAGTCACGTTCCTTCCTGTGATGTCTAGATGAGCGAGAGAGGCTTCCCCTCACTGTGTGTGTGTGCGTGTGTGCGCGCGCGCATGTGTGTGGCGGGGGCGGGGCAGGTAGTGGTGCTTGTTGGGAGACAAAGGCGATGTTTGGGAAGTTCCAGAGGTGAGAAAGGGCAGCAGGTGAGAGACCTCACCCGGCTATAAAAGGCCCCACGAGGGTTGTAGGCAGAGAGAGATGTGGTGGGACCAAGTTTAGACAGCCCAGTGGGGAGAAGGGACACATTTGGACTTGCTGTGGAATTTGCTTGGTCGATTAGAGGCTTGTGGAAAGTGGACCAGACCCTTTAGCTAGGAGGTCCCTGGTTGCCATGTTTGTTGGGTCATTCTCCATGGGGAACCTTCCGCTGACCTAAGTCCTGCTCCTATGTTGCCTTTCCTAGAAGCACTGATGGGACAGAAGTTTGCCCTGTGTCTGGCTTCCCCTTCAATTTATCATTCCAAGTAGTGGCTATCACAGGGGTCCATTGGGTTTGGGGTCCTTCCCACTGAGGCAGCTGTTGAGGCAACAAATCGATTATACTGGCCCTCTCCCTCTGAGTGAGGGTTCTAAAGAGGCCTTGGCATGTGAGCACCTCGGCTGGCCTAACCCATGCTTTCTCCTGTCGCTGTGCAAACCAGGCCTGCCACCACTGAGGGGTTAGAGAAGCTGAGTACCACGTATGGACACCCTCACTGATTAGACATTGATTAGGGGTCACATTTAGAAGGCAAAATATGCAATACTGGGCAGAAGAACATGATACTGAATGGAGATGCATGTCCCCTAAAACCCACAAGCAGAAAAAAAATGGAATATTAAAGCAGCAGATTAATTTGCTAACAGGTAAAATCACCTTGGCGGGGCCGGGGGACTAAAGTTTCAAGCTTTAATACGTTAAATGGTCGACCAGTTGGGCCTGGTGCCCCATAGGCAACACTGGAGACCCCTGCCGAGGCACCCAACACCATGAAGGTATGGAAGTTGAAGGAGACTGCCGTTGCCCTGACTCTCGCCGAGGATGCTGAGAACAGCGAGTCCCATCGAGACTGGGAAATGTTTTACCTACGGGAATGTGCAAGGGGATGTCCCTCCAGGTTGGGTGAGGGAGAGAGGGAACTGCTCCATCTCTCCTGGGATCCCGTTGTCTTGCTGTAGCCAGACCTGCTGAAACACACTATACATGATACACGTATATACACAACCATTTGGCTGCTGTCTTTTTTCCCTCCCTTGGCCTGGAAGCCTTTATCACACAAGTAGAAGCCCTTGCTGAATTCGCCCAGTAAGTCTTAGATGAGAGCCAACGAAACCTCTCTTGGCTGAACACTGAAATGTCTTTAACGAGAAAAGCTGTCTTCCAAGATAGGATGGCCTTGGACATTGTTGCTGCCTCGCAAGGAGGCATCTGTGCTGCCGTCCCAACCGTCATGCTCACACCTGATGAGTCTGCAGACGCATTTTCCTTATCACATCTCATGAGGATACAAGTGGATAACGTGAGGGATTGGACTCCCCTTTACTCTTAGGGACCTCATAAATCAGTGCTTTGGATCATGGAGCTCTTAATGGAAAACACTGTTACTTGTTTGGGGGATCATTATCTTACTCTGTTTTCTTACACGTGCCTGTGTTGTTGCTATGGTATCTGCCTCCACTGCAGCCTGAGGGCTGCAAACCAGCCATTTCCACGCTGACTGAAACTCCTTGCCACCACTCGGGGCCCCCTGTGGAGTAAGGGGGATTGTAGGACTGGAAGAGCGGGTCACGGGGCACAATTTTGGAGGCGGTCATCCTGTTGATCCACGAACTGGAGAGGGCACTCACAATCTCCTCACCCCTCCTCAGGCCTCGAAATGTACATTCCGCCCACTTTTCTCACCCTGGGAGCCATTTTCAAGGGTGCAGCTCTGACAGGGCAGTAAGACCCTTTGGATGGTATAAGCTAGTTGACCCCTGTGAAGACCTCTTGAGAAACCTTCAGATTCCGGCCATGGGTGTGGAGATCCACTCATTTTGCAGCTGCCTAAGACACGCCTCGTAAATTCCTTGGCTTGTCCACCTGCCATGTACTGATCTGGGGTGCTCGGCCTCTATGGCCTCTCCCTGCGCTCTGAGTACAGGGGGGCGGTTTTGGATTTCACCTGGGAAGCTCCTGGCTTTACAAACCAACAGGGATTGAAGACTTGGTAGTAAGAACCAGACTGACCTGGGCTGCAGTCCTGGCCTTACCACGAGCCGGCTGTGTGATTCTGAGCAAGACACTTCTGCTGTCAGCCCCCCGTTTCCTTGTTGCTGAAACAGGTAATAATCCCTCCCTCAGAATGGCAGAATGCCTGAAAGATGGCCCCAGTAGATGCTCCAACACTTGGCCATTTCGATTATTACTAGTGTTGGCAGTTGGTTGGACAGTGAGGTATTCCAGGCCAGTGTCCCCAACAAGACAACACAGAATCAGGACAACTAAGACAAAACAGCACTGACATCCTGTTCTGTGGCTTAGACAGGACACACTGACATTCTGCTTTGCAGCCTTTGCAGGAATGACTTCTGCAAAATGTTCTAAAAGAAGACAATTATCCGCAATGCACTTGTCACTATCATGGGCAAGGGCAGTTAAAACGTAAGCCCCTAGATGTCAGCAAAAAAAGACCATCCGTACTTGATATGAGCCTAATATTGATAGGTAGATGCGTGACCAAAGCCCTGACTGGCACGACTCAGCACACCCTGATTGCTTAAGATAGTTCCACAGAAGAGCTCATAAAAACTCCCTAAACTTAGAAACTCTGGGCCTGGGGCGCCTGGGTGGCTCAGTGGGTTAAGCCGCTGCCTTCGGCTCAGGTCATGATCTGAGTCCTGGGATCGAGTTCCGCATCGGGCTCTCTGCTCAGCAGAGAGCCTGCTTCCCTCTCTCTTTCTCTCTGGCTGCCTCTCCGTCTACTTGTGATTTCTCTCTGTCAAATTAATAAATAAAATCTTTAAAAAAAAAAAAAAAAAAAAAAAGAAACTCTGGGCCTCCCCTCCCCCTCCAGGATCCTGTACAGTCGCTCAGTGAACTCTGCTCTGCTGCCCACCACACTTCATCTGGTTTCCCTCTTCATTCTTCCAAGCGTTGTGACCAAGAACCTCAGGCACCAACAGAGTAGAACTCCCGCATCACTAACACAGGCAAATGTCCCCTAACCTGTGGGGAACTGGATGGGATTGTTGGCCTTCTATGACTTCTGATTCTGTCTACTTGATCTTGCTTCCTTTCCCTGCATGTTCGGGCCAGGCTGGGTCAGAAGCTAGCGCTTCTGGCTTTTAGACCAGTGTCGTTTCTGTTACACTAAACATGTTGGATTGGCCGTTTTCTTCAGCATCCCTAGTTTGCACACACCCTGGCGATAGCAATTGCATTTTTGTTCCTGATGTATTACAAATTGGCAACCTTGCCTCATGTGGCAAAGCTGCTCACTGATTAGATTAAGCTAGGTTAGACCAGCTGGGCTCCCCCGACCCCTGGGGTCTGTGGATGAACTCAGGAAACCCATGCACTGGAATGGGGAAGGACTGGAGCTGGACCTCTAATTGAAATACAGAATTTCCTTCAGTTGCAAATGACAATAAAAGGTCAAACACTGACCTATGTAGTAGTATCAGAACCCATAACTTTGTCACTCCCGCAAATTCTAGCTATTTGCATATTGTGTCACAGTTGTCCCTGATTTCTCAAACTATCATTTATTCTCATCACTACTTTTTATTTATGGTAGTAAGAGTTTTGGTAATAAGGCTTTGTTATTTATTGTGTTAAAGAAGCACATATATTTATACAGCTCCTATTTATTTAATAATTGGGTGAACAAATCTAGATTTAATTGGTTTTCCTTGTAATTCTATGTATTTTGACTTATGAATTGGGAAAAGGTCCCTTGGCTTTACCTTCCGGTATGGTTTATGGCACAAAAACTTTTATGAATTTCAAGCAGTGGAAAACTTTCTGGGTAAGAGTAGCAATTCCCAGTTCGACCACAAGAGGGAAATATTTCCCCACTCATGTTTTAGAAGAGCACAGCAGGGAATTTTCTGTATTCCTTTTTAACTCTTGTTCTAAAATTGGTTCAAGTTTTCTTCTTTACTGTTAGCAATGTAATTGGGGCCCTGTCATGAGGCTCTGTCGTTGAGACCTTGCCAAGCGCCGAAGCATTCTTGTTCTGTGAATCTGGGCAGATGTGCTATGAACAAGAGAGCCTCCCAGGCCTAGCTGAGACCTGAAGTTGAGTGCCCAGGTCGCATTTGCTGTCTTCTCAGCCCACCCCCCCGCCAATCCCAGGCTTGTAAAGCAGACGGTACACTCGGTTTGTTATTCTAGTAGACGCAGACCCTCAATCAGAGACGCTGCAAAAAGTTTGCCAAGCACTCAATGACTGTTAGGAGAAGGTGCTGTGTTTGTGTGGGAGGGAGGAGGGGACACAAACCTAACAGAAATCTGAGGCCTGGGCCAGGCCCGCCCCACCACTTGCTTATGCAGTGGTTGCCCCCAGGGCTGATTTTAATGGGAACAGTTTCACACGTTCCTTGTCCTTTGGCCGCATCAGCTCTTAGGTCACTGTATATGTTTAAGGACTCAGAATGGAGGTCTAGGCTGTGTAATTGCAAAGGGCAGCAGCCACTTTTACAAGTCAGCATGGAATCAAGGAACAGCTCTCCAAGCCCTCCCTAGAGCTGAACTGGGTCAGGCTGAAGAAGCACCAGCAAGAGGTCTCTGTGTGGGGTGTGGTGGGGGTGGGGTCACTCCCACTCTGCAGCTGGCTCTGTGATCCCACCTCCCGCAGTGACTCTAAAAGTAACATTTGCTACACAACCTTCTTCTCCGGCCTTGGACGACGGTTGGCTGTTATTTTTGCGGTCCTAATTATGGGCAGTACTGTTCCGTGTACTCATCCCCCCGTGCACGCATGCACTCATCTCCTGAGGACGTCATCTATTGCGAGGTGCCTTTTCCGGCACCATCCCGGGTGCTGGGGCCACAGCAGGGGCTCCCCCTCCCCCACAATGCTGTGTGGCTCTACAGTGTGCCACGGAGTGCTTACTTAGCACATGTTGGGTAAATACCACCATTCTGAATAGGTAGGGGTCTTTCTTTTTTTAAAAATATTTTATTTATTTGTTTGTCAGAGAGAGATGGAAGGAGAGAGAGCGCAAGCAGGGGAAGCAGCAGAGGGAGAAGCAGGCTCCCTGCACAGGAGGGAGCCCAATGCAGGACTGGATCCCAGGACCCTGGGATCATGACCTGAGCCGAAGGCAGGCACTTCACTGACTGAGCCACCCAAATAGAGGCTTTTCACGTATGTCCTCAGCATGACTGGGAGGCATGTTGTTGATCTGCTCTGAGCCTCAGTTTCCTCAAATATAAAATGAGAGTAATATTACCTATCTCATGGGAGTATTGTGAGAATTAAGAAAACAAAGTGAGTACCGAGCTAGCCTGGCAGTTGTTAGGAAAGATGATAGCTTTGTTCCTGAAGCTCGTGATGTTCCCTGGCGAGTGTTAGCAGCCGGGAGTGGGAGCTGTGGCAGCTTTCTGCTGTTTATGAGGTGGTACCTCCAATAAGCAGGGGACTTAATGAATACCCTTCATATAAGTGTCATAGGCTTATTGGGTGAGGTGACAGTGTGACAAAGTGGTCAAGAGCGTGGGCTCTCAAGCCAGGTGGCCTGGGCTAAGTCCCAGTGCTGACACTTATTAGCTGCAGCACTTAAGTGAGTCACTGAGCCCCTCTGCGCATCGGTTTCCCCTATTCCTATTTGGAATAGGACTGGTGATGAATTCGCACATGCAAAGCATTTGGAGTGGTCCCTGGCACGTAGGAAGCATTCACAACGCTGAGCTATTATTATTATTGTATTGCCCAAGGAACTTGTTACATATGTTCTGATGACAAAGTTAAAGGGTTGTGAGAATCTACTACGCATTTGAGACTAGTGGTCTCTCGTCCCTGGACCCCGTTCCTCGATATTCTATGGTGAGTGGTAGCAGTGTAGGAGTCCTGGTGGGGTGGTGTTGCAGGAGGTCGTGGAGAGGACATGACCGTGGACTGGCGGGTGAGCTGCCCGTGGGCAGTCAGAGACTCCTCACCCCCTCCTGTCCTTGGAGTATACCATCCGCCTACCTTGCCCCCGGTGGGGCTGTTTTCAAGGACGCAGCCTTGAGAGTGCACTGCATTTTTGAGACCTTTTGGATGGTATACATGACTGAACCCCGTTAAAGCCTCTCTAGAAACCTTAAGATCCTGATGGCAAGTGTGGAGGTCCGCTCATCCCTTCGCTACCCAAGACAAGCCTGGTAAGTTTCCTTGTTCATCAGACTTGCCAGCTGCTGGTGTGGCCGGCCTCTGTGTTCCGTCTGTCCCTGCTTTATATGCAGGGGTGATCCATGAGCCATCATGTGGGGGTGATGATGGATGGGTCTCGGGGGGAGTGACGGCAGGGAGTTGCTGGTAGCCGAGGTGGGAGGTGGCAATGGAGCAATGGAGGCAGAGCTAGGAGGGCCCTAGGAGGGCTAGGTGGCGAGGTAGGAGGCCAGACCTTCTCTGACTCCTTGGAGGCCGTCCATGCTGTGGTTAACTTCAGGAACTAGCTGTGTCCCTGACTGTGCTCCCAGAGGGACCTGTCCCTGGTGTGCTGGAAACACAAGCAGCAAGATCAGTTCTGGCGTGTCATGTAAGAGCTTGCATCATTCATTTTTGGATGCTTATTTTATAGGCTCACTTCCTCCACCATCCCACCACCCCCCGAGAACCACAAGCACTTGAAAGATTTTGTATAAATGTTTCTTGTAATATTCCTTTGATTTTGGGCTCAGAAAAAAGAACCTCACCTTCAGGGGTGACAGGTCATATGTTTCTTTTTTTAAAAAATTTTTTTTTAAGATTTTATTTATTTGGCAGACAAAGATCACAAGTAGGCAGAGAGGCAGGCAGGGAGAGATGAAGGGAAGCAGGCTCCCTGCTGAGCAGAGACCCCCCCCCCCAACGTGGGACTCGATCCCAAGACCCTGGGACCATGACCTGAACCGAAGGTAGAGGCTTAACCCACTGAGCCACCCAGGTGCCCCCGGGTCATATGTTTCTTAAACTGTTGAGAAGTGGCATCTGGTTTACAAGTCTTCCTGTGGCTGGCAGAATTAATTAGTGTTGAAAAAAATGGGACCATGTTGTTATCTTCCTACCTCCCTTCAACTATGGAAAAAGAGAGAAGAAAAGCTTTCTTTCCTTTGACTTCAGAGTCCTGCTGGGCACCTTGTCTTCTGTGTATTTGTCTGTGAGACCAGTTCTTTCCTGATGGGACCAGGTACTGGGACGGGGGCAGAGGCTGCTGCAGAAGTGAGGACACGGTGGGTAGACATGAAGCTTTCATTTGGAACTTGGGTGAGCGAGTGGTATGTGCACTGACCTTACCAACTAGGGAACCATTTTGGACAGAAAAGAAAGCAAGCGGGACATCTGGGTGGCTCAGTCGGTTAAGTGGCCAACTCTTGATTTCGGCTCAGGTCATGTCTCCAGGGTCCTGGGATCAAGCCCTACGTTGGGCTCCCTGCTCAGCGGGGAGTATGTTTGTCCATCTCCCTGTGCCCATCCCCCTGCTCGTGCTCTTTTCTCCTTCTCTCTAATAAATAAATATAATCTTGAAAAAAAGAAATCTTGAAAAAAAAAAAACATAACAACCAAACCTGATATTTTTGACCCTTAAAAAATTTTGCTCCACATTCAGTAAAGCTGGGAAACATGATGTTTTCCTTGGAAAAAAGCAGCTGCCATTTCTTCCAGAATGCTGAGAGGCTGCGCTAGGTGGCTCGGGGACCAGGGCCAATGCCGCTTGCCTTCAGGTCGCTGAGTCCAAGCTGAAGAAAGAACCAAAGGGTACACTTCAGGACGCGCTTGTCTCCAAAAGGCTGCTTCCTAAAACTGCTAATTGTGCATGTTAAACAAGAACCAGAGGCTCCGGGCAGCCTCTCCGGCTCCTCTTTGCAGATGTTTTATGGAGGTGATTTAAACCCTAAGACTCTTCCCTTCCTCCCTCTGGTGAAGGATCTCGGTGTTATCAACTCATTAAGTCGTATTCCCATTATTTGCCTGCTGCTGCTGTCCTCGCTTTCAATAAAGTGGCACAGCACCGTCGGGGGCTGCTAGAGTCACAGAGGGGCCTCGATGAGTGATCAGCGGTCGTGGCGACTTGGCCAATTTAAGAACAGCATGTAAGGCAAAAATGGGAAGCCGCATCCGAAGTGCTGATGAGGAGCAACTTTCTCGTGGTCCCGTGCTCTGGCTCCACGTGAGGCGGGGGTGGAGAAGGATGAGCGCTTAGGAGCCATTTGGTGCTGGGCACAGAGGTTCTCTGTGCTGCTTTGGCGTGTGGAATGTTGGGATATTTATTCCGCAGCCATCCCAGTGGCCTGCCCAGGGAGTAAGCAGTCTTATGGGAGAGGTCGTGGGACCTCTCAGTTACAGCAAGAATGGCAACACAGCAGGAAATGTCGCTGCAGGGTGTTGTTCTGAACAGAGTTCAGGGAGGCGGGACGTCTACACTGGAAACACAAAAATATGCATTTTGTTCTGCTGGGTTGGGGAAGGTCAGAGACGATGGGATGGTCCACAGCCATCTGCCAGAGGTTCCCAGGAACACACGCTAGTTAAAGTTGTGTTTGTAACTTGCCATGCAAAAGGAGAACACGGCAGATAAGCATGGGGGGTCTGGGTTAGAGGGGGCTTGGAGGGGCTTAATAGAGGATCTGGGCTTGTGTTTGGTGATTTGAGTACAAGGAAATAAGGGATATTTTCTGGAATAGTGTTGTTGGAAAGTGGGGCAATTTGGTAACTGGACATTTTTAATTTTATTTTTAAATTTCATTTTATTTTATTTTTTCAGTGATCCAAGATTCATTGTTTATGCACCACACCCAGTGCTCCATGCAATATGTGCCCTCCTTAATATCCCCCACCAGGCTCACCCACTTCCCACCCGTCTCCTCTCCAAAACCCTCAGTGTGTTTCTCAGAGTCCACAGGCTCTCATGGTTCGTCTCCCCCTTGAATTTCCCCCAACTCCCTTCTCCTCTCCATCTCCCAATGTCCTCTGTGTTATTCCTTATGCTCCACAAATAAGTGAAACCATATGATAATTGACTCTCTCTGCTTGACTTATTTCACTCAGCATAATCTCTTCCAGTCCTGTCCATGTTGATACAAAAGTTGGGTATTCGTCCTTTCTGATGGAGGCATAATACTCCATTGTATATATGATCATATCTTCTTTATCCGTTCGTCTGTTGAAGGGCATCTTGGTTTTTTTTTACAGTTTGGTGACTGTGGCCATTGCTGCTATGAACATTGGGGTACAGATGGCCCTTCTTTTCACTACATCTGTATCTTTGGTTATCTTTGGGGTAAATACCCAGTAGTGCAATTGTAGGGTCATAGGGTAGCTTATTTTTAATTTCTTAAGGAATCTCTACACTGTTTTCCAAAGTGGCTGCACCAACTTGCATTCCTACCAACAGTGTAAAAGGGTTCCCCTTTCTCCACATCTTCTCCAACACTTGTTGTTTCTTGCTTTGTCAATTCTTGCCATTTTAACTGGTGTAAGGTGGTATCTCAGTGTGGTTTTGATTTGAATTTCTCTGATGGCTAATGATGATGAACATTTTCTTCATGTGTCTGTTAGCCATTTGTATGTCTTCTGCCCATTTTTTGACATAGTTATCTGTTTTATGAGTGTTGAGTTTGAGGAGTTCTTTATAGATCTTGGATATCAGCCCTTTATCTGTAGTATCATTTGTGAATATCTTCTCCCATTCTGTGGGTTGCCTCTTTGTTTTGTTGACTGTTTCTTTTGCTGTGCAGAAGCTTTTTATCTTGACGAAGTCCCCAAAGTTCATTTTCACTTTTGTTTCCTTTGCCTTTGGAGACATGGTAACTGGACATCTTAAAACTTTCAATCTAGGAAGTGGGAGGAATGGAGTGGGATTAGAGATACCATTGGAAAAGAAGCAATAGAGATTCATGTTGGGATGCCTGCATGACTCAGTCAGTTAAGCATCTGCCTTTGGCTGAGGTCATGATCCCAGGGTCCTGGGATCAAGTCCCACATCAGGCTCCCTGCTCAACAGGGAATCTGCTTCTCCCTCTGCCCCTTCCCCTGTTCATGCTTGTACTCTCTTACTCTCCCTCAAATAAGTAAATAAAATCTTTTTCAAAAAAAAGATTTATTTGTCTGTCAGAGAGTTGCAGTGAGAGAGAGAACACAAGTAGGGTGAATGGGAGAGGGAGGAGCAGACTCCCAGTGGATCAGGGAGCACCATGTGGGGCTCGAGCCCAGGACCCCGGGCTCATGAACTGATCCGAGGGCAGCTGCTTAACGACTGAGCCACCCAGGTGCCTCAATAAATAAAATCTTAAAAAAAAAATAGAGACTCATGTTATCCTAGGGAGGGAATGATTTGTTGTTCGGTGGTTGCACAGTGTATTTGTTTTTATCTCTGTTCAGGGGTGATTATGGTGTCGTATTGTTTTGTCTTGTTGGAGTTCTGTGCCGATGTTGATATTCTATGAACTTGCTTTTTCATCAGGGGGACATCACAGCCTATTTGATAACAACTAGGTCAACTGCTGGATAAAGTCTCTCAGGGCTGCTTTTCTCAAAATGCTTGATCTGGGCACTTAAGGATTAGTCAAGGCCAGAAGAGGGGGACTAGCCAAAGGCAAAAGACATGTGCCTGATGAATATGTTGTTCTTATCAGGAAAACAGTTGATTTCCCAGAAGCCACATCTTGTAGATTTCCACTTACATCTCATTGGCCAGAAATGGTCACATGGTAATCACCACCTGCAAGGGTGCCTGGGAAGATAAGTATAATTGTTTACTTTGAACATTGTAAAAAAAAATCAAGGTCATGTTAATAAAGAAGGGAAGAACAGACCTTGGATAAGAAGCTGGCAATGTCTGGCATATTCATCTTTTAGATTTTACATTGCAAAATTCTCGGGGACTGATCTGGCGAAAACAGAGCTCTTCTCCATGTTGAGAAGGGGATAAGAAGCTAATGAGGTAAAGTTATTCACAAGTGAATTAATATTTGCTTAAATGAGTATGATCCATTCTAGAGTGTATTGATTTGTTCTCATTTTGCAAATCAAAAAAAAAAAGATTTTATTTATTTATTTATTTGTCAGAGAGAGAGAGAGAAAGAGCGAGTGCACACAAGCAGGCTCCCTGTCGAGCAAGGAGCCCGATGCGGGACTTGATCCCAGGACCCTGGGATCACGACCTGAGCCGAAGGCAGAGGCTTAACCGACTAAGCCACCCAGGCATCCCTCATTTTGCAAATTTTTAACCTATAAAAATAAGTTGGAAATTTAAATAGACATTAATGATAATTTGCCTATAGGAAATTTTTCCTTTTTTCTTCTTTGTCACATATCAGATTTATTGATGATACATCAGTTGGGGAAAGAGATGGCAGACTGGGATCCAATTCTGTTTGTCAAATCCTGGTTGAATTGGAGGTATAATTTGGCTACCAATATAAGAGTTCGGAAAATACCAATGGAAGCTTTCTGTTAGCATCAATTGGCTATGTAGAATTTTTAATGCTAAGTATTGTGTATTTTATTATGATTTGTCAATTGTATGCTAAACATCTTTTATGGTAGTAGCAATTTATAATAAACTCATGTTCATATACACATGCAGACATTTACTTTCTTCACAGAGCCTGTTGTTTAATACTTGTCAGTATACTATTGGCAAGTGCTGACATGTTCTTTAATTCTCTTATTTAATTCTATAACAAGTCCTTGAAATAGGTATTATCTTCTCTTTGTACATATGGAGAATGGTTCGGAAACAGTACCAATGACATTCAGCTGGCACAGAAGTGGCCGGGTTGGGATCTTAAGTATATTCTGGTCAAAACCTTGGCTTTCTTATTGTCACCACTCTCATAGTGACCTTAAATATTTAATGACTTTAGTTACTTGTGCTAGGCTCCGGCCTCAGTAGCCTCTTCCATGAAAGGAGAATGATACTATTTATACATCCTCAGAACCATCATAAGGATCAAAAGTGAAAATAATTTGTAAACTTAAGGTGCTAAAGAAATATATAATTATTTACTGAAGAGTTAGACATTTGAGATAGCCAGAAGAGCTTTATTATCCTCAGTCTGACCTCAGGCTCCTTGAAAATGAACTTTTCCATATATTACCTGAAAAACAGAATGGGATTTCATTTCCTTTTGGAAATGCTTTCTATGACAATTTTTTTTCAAAGATTTTATTTATTTATTTGACAGACAGAGATCACAAGTAGTCAGAGAGGAAGGCAGAGAGAGAGGAGGAAGCAGACTCCCTGCTGAGCAGAGAGCCCGATGCGAGGCTCGATCCCAGGACTCTGGGATCATGACCTGAGCTGAAGGCAGAGGCTTTAACCCACTGAGCCACCCTGGTGCCCAACAACTTTTTTTTCTTAATGAGTTGTACCCAACATTAGGATTTACTCTGAGAGATCTCGATTTCAAAAAGACAAGTTTCTAAATACAGTCTGCTTAGAAAGAGTATAGTTGTTTTTCTCTTATTATACACTAAAATAAAATAATTACAGAGAATAATATCATCAAGCTTTTAGAACTGTAATTCCAATTCTCACCTTTGTCAAATAGTATTTGTATTTTGTGCAAATAGTCAATGTACAATAGACAAATATTACAATGGGTACGTTCCCTTTGATAGTGACCTGCTCTTTTCCATTTAATATTATTTTATAGGTATGATTTCATGGACTGATGGTTCAACATAGTTTTTTTTTAGCAAAAATATAATACTCAGATATGTTATAGGTGACATAGGCACTCCCCTTTGGTCAGAAATAGTCTTCAAAATATTTAACAACCAATTTGTCATTAACACTGAATAATCGGAATAGACCAGGCTATAGACACAGAGCAAGTCTTGGAGGCCCCTGTGGACCAAGCACCAAATTTGTTGTTGTTGGAATGTAGAGCAGTCCAGGGGTCCATTTGTTAGTGGTTGGGGAATTAAGTAGTGAATATTTACTAACTGATACAGAAAAACTGTAACAGTTTAATGACCAGTCTTATCAGTTAACTTAGGCTGTGGAAGAAACTATTCCAAAACGTAGTGACTTAAAAAAATGCATTTAGCTCATTCTGTGCTTTGGTAATTTGTGATGGGGTCAGTGATTTTTCTGATCTTGACTAGGGTCAATCACGTGTCTGTGGTCTGCTTCCGGATGGCTAGATAATTGGTTTCTGGGTGTTGCAAGGTTACCTGGTATGATGGGAGTGATTTGGCCATGTATATTTTATTCTCCAACAGGCTAGTCTGGGTTTTTCACATGGCTGGATGGAGTTCTAAGAAAACAAGCAACATTTTGATTCAGATTTTGTTTGGTTTTCCATTTTTGTGCATCTCTGTCCCTTAAAAAAATAGTTTATTTGAGATAAAAACAGCAAAAACAGTTCACCTGTTCCCCCAACTCCCCTTACCTCTTGCAATCACCAATTTGTTCTCTGTATCTCTGAGCTTGGTTATATATATATTTAGCTTCCACATATTGTATTTTTCCTTCTCTGTCTGACTTATTTTGCTTAGTAAATTGTCCTTAAGTTCTATCCACATGGCCACAAATGGCAAGATTTCATTTTTTATGGTTGGATAATATTCCATTGTGTATATATGATATACATATCACATCTTTATCCATTCACCCATTGATGGATAGTTAAGTTATTTCCATATCTTGGCTATTGTATATGTGCTGCCGAAGCGAGCACATATCTTGGCTATTGTAAATATGCTGCAATGAACATGGAGGTTCATATGGCTTTTTGAATTAGTGGGTTTATTTTTTTTTAGGGTAAAAACCCAGAAGTAGAATTGCTGGATCTTATATTATAGTTCTATTTTTAATTTTTTGAGGAGCTTTCATACATTTCCCATAGTGGCTATACCAATCTACTTTCCCACCAACCGTGTACAAGGGTTCCCTTTTTCCACATCCTTGCCAACACTTGTTATTTCTAGCCTTTTTGATAAAAGCTGTTCCAACAGGTACGAGGTTGGTATCTCATTGTGGTTTTCCATTTCCCTGATGATTAATGATGTAGGCATCTATTCATGTACCTGTTGGCCACCTGTTTGTCTTCTTTGGGAAAAATGTCTATTCAGATCTGCTAGTTTTTATTTTTTAAAATTTTTAAGTTAGAAAAATTATTTATTTCTTTGAGAGATATAAAGAGTGAGAACATGGGCAGAGGAGGGGGAGGTAGAAGGAGAAACAGACCCCCTGCTGAGAAGGAGCCTGATGTGGGGCCTGATGCCAGGACCCTGAGATCATGACCTGAACCCAAGGCAGACGCTTAACCAACTGAGCCACCCAGGCACCCCTTTATCTGCAACTTTAATAAATTTGGTTATCAGTTCTAACAGTTTTCTGATAGAGTTTTTAGGGTCCTCTGTATATTGTCTGCAAGTAGTGACAATGTTACTTTTTCCTTCCCAATTTGGGTACCTTGTCTTTCTTTTTCTTGTTCAGTTATTCTGGCTGGGATTTCCAGAATTATTTTGAATAACAGTGGTGAGAATGGGCATCCTTGTCTTGTTCTTTATCTTTTTTTTTTTTTTAAAGATTTTATTTATTTATTTGACAGAGAGAAATCACAAGTAGATGGAGAGGCAGGCAGAGAGAGAGGAAGGGAAGCAGGCTCCCTGCTGAGCAGAGAGCCCAATGCGGGACTTGATTCCAGGACCCTGAGATCATGACCCGAGCCGAAGGCAGCGGCTCAACCCACTGAGCCACCTAGGTGCCCCGTCTTGTTCTTTATCTTAAAGAGGAAATGTTTTTAGCTTTTCACCATTGATATAATGTTAGTTATGAACTTGTCATAAAGAGCCTTTATTATATTGACATACATTCCCTCTATATCTGTTTTATTGAGAGTTTTTGTCATAAATGGATATTGAATTTTCTCAAAGGCTTTAACTGCATCTATTGAGAGGATCATGTAATTTTTATTCTTCATTTTATTAATGTGATTATCACATTGATTTGCAGAGGTTGAGACACAATGAAGAGCTGAGGCAATTTTGAACAAGAGTCATCTACACAAAGCCATTCCTTCAAGACTAGGAAAGGTGTTTGTTTCATCTACTGTATAGATCCAACACAGGGAGTCAAGGAGAATGAAAAAGCAAAGGAATATGTTCCAATTGATAGAACAAGATAGAACCTCAGAAGAAAAGCCATAATGAAGCAGAGATAAGTAACTTACCTGAGAGTAAGTTCAAAGTAATGTTATAAAGATGCTCACCACGTGGGAGGGAAGAATGGATGACACAGTGAGAACTTCAACAAAGAGATAGAAAATATAAGAAAGTACCAAAAAGAAGTTGCAGGGCTGAAGAATATAGTAACCAAATTGAAAAATACACTAGAGCGTTCAACGGCAGACTGGATGAAGCAGAAGAAAGGATCGGTCAACTCAAAGACAAGACAGCAGACAAGATGCCTAACCAGAGAAGGAAAAAGAAAAAAGGGTGAAAAGAGTGAAGATAGCTTAAAAGACTTATAGGACAACATCAAATGGGATAATATTCACAACAAAGGACTCCCAGCTCAGCTCTTATCAAAGCAGCCTATTATATTTTTAACAGCTCCCAGTAGCTGAGGATGTGCTATGACCTGTCAGTGTTTTTATTTAAATTAAAAAAAAAAAGCAAATTAAAAAAAAGCATATCCATCAACCATGGTCAGAATGATTAGCTAATAGGTCTTCTTCACAGACAGTCTGAACCTCTGGATCTGTTGCCTCCTCAGTGTCCTAGAGGTGGGAGCTATTTAAGCAATATTTCTTCACTGGCTATTGTCCTGTGAGGTCCGAAAGTATAAGCCCCAATATAGAGGTGCCTCCAGATGGCAGTTGTGAAAATCAGGTGCCAGGCAAGGGTATGACCTCCTCTCTGGGTGACACCAGTCATTACAGTTTCATGGTGCCAGGAATCCAAATTTCCTTAGCTTTCAGAGCCAAGCAATCAGGAGATGCCCCCTAGGTGGCAGGTTTAAAAATCAGGGCACCAGCTGCTTGTAAAATCTCTCTTCTGGGAGATACTGGTTCTGAAACACGTCAAAGTGAGCATGCAAAGATGGCACCTGCCAGTCTGTGTTCCTGGAGACTATTCCAGCAGGCTCCTACATGTATGTGTTAAATTAGATGCCTGACCTTCAAGCTGAAGCTTTAATGTAAGAAGGTGAGTCTCCTTCACTTTAAGTCTGGATGTGATTTGCTGCCTGTCAGCTGGGCCCTAAGGTGGGTGAGTGCAGGCGGCACTCTGGTGAGTCCTTTAAGAGTGGTTTCTCAGACTGCTAGAGTTTTATAGGTCTTGGGACATGACTCCCATTGTTTTTCAAAGTGAAGTACTTTGGAAGCTCCTCTCTCAACAGTATGTCTTAAAAGTTCAGATGCCCAACATGGGATTTGAACCCTTTGCTCCTCTTGGGGAAGCTCTGGGGTTTTGAGTTTCCTGCCAGTTGTAGGAAACCATGTCAGGGTGGGGTTTATGGTGAGATTGTGTTCTAGACTCCATTTCCACTTCATTGTGGTTTTCTTTTTGTTTGCCCAATATGTAGTTGTCACTCAACCGAACGTCAGTGATCTTTATTTTTGTTGTTGTTTTCAAAGGAAATAGTATTACATGGAGCTATATAGACTCAGTGTGTTAGTGGGAGGACATGAGTTCAGGATCTTCTTACATCTCCATCTTGAACAGAAATAAAAGTATTATAAGGAATAATAAAATGTCAGGACAACCACATTTTCAGAAGTAAAAGCAAACCTCAGAACCAAACTGTGATGTGACACGCATGCTTGAACTACTACACGGGATTAGTAACAACGCTTACTATGTTAAAGTCTTTGCAGACAACATGCAAGATCAGAGAGGTAATTTTGGCAGAGTTATAAAAATAATAAGAAAGACACTCAGAAATCAAAAGTACAGAAATTTAAAGCAGAATGCCTTCAACAGGCTTATCACTAGGCCTGACACAGTTGAAGAAAGAAATAGAGTTTGAACTGGCTAGTGCAAATCAGTGAGATGCAGAGAAATACAGGGAAAGAAAACAGAGGACACAATTTCCAGGAGATGGCGTAACAGCCACCACCCTAACATGCACAAAACAGGAAATCCTAGGAGAAGTAAAAGGGAAAGAGGCAGAAGAAATAATGGGTGAGAATTTTTCAAAATAGTGGTAGGTGTTACACTAATGATCAATGGATCTCATAAAATGCTTAGTAAGATAAATACACACACACAGACATTTCATATACAAACTGCAGAAACCAAAGACAAAGTTAGGAATGAAGCCAGAGGGAGGTAAAAAGAAAAATCATGTTACCTGGAGAAGAAAAAGGCTAAGAGTTACAGCAATCTTTTCTCAAAATCATCCAAACAAAAAGGAAAGGGAGTAATATGGAGCGACACATTTAAATTGTTGAAAAGAAAGAAAAGTGGGGGCACCTGGGTGGCTCAGTGGGTTAAGTCTCTGCCTTCAGCTCAGGTCATGATCTCAGGGTCCTGGGATTGAGCCCCGCATCAGGCTCTCTGCTCAGCAGGGAGCCTGCCTCCCTTCCTCTCTCTGCCTGCCTCTCCGCCTTCTTGTGATCTCTCTTCGTCAAATAAATAAATAAAATATTAAAAAAAAGAAAAAAAGTAAAGCTGGAATTCTATTTCCAGCAAAAATACCTGTTGTATTAGTCAACATTCTCCAGAGAAGCGGAACCAACAGGTATGTGTGCGTGTGCACGTGCACACATGTGTGCTTATGTGCTCGTGTGAGCACGTGTATGCATGTGTGTGTGCATGTGTGTGCATTTGTGTGCATGCACAGGCATACATAGCAGAGGAGAGTCTCTTAAATATATGGTGCTGGGAAGACTGGACAGTCACATGAAAAGGAATGAAACTTACCACTATTTTACACCAAACACAAAGTCAACTCAAAATGGGTTAATTAAGTTGAATGTAAGATCTGAAGCCATTAAATTCCTAGAAGAAAACACACAGCAAGCTCCTTGACATCAGTCTTGGTGATGAGTTTTTGGACTGGATACCAGAAATAAAGGCAATAAAAGCAAAAATAAACAAGAGGGACTGTATCAGGCTAAAAAGATCTGCACAACAAAGGAGACCAGCCACAGAAGGAAAAGGCAACCTACAGAATGGGTGAAAATATTTGCAAATTTTACATATGATAAAGGCTTAATATCCAAAATATATAAAAAACTCATATAATTCAATACCAAAAGCAAACAAATGAACAATCTGATTAAAAAATAGGCAGAGGAACTGAATAGAAAAATTTCCAAAGAAGACATACAGATGGCCAACAAGTACATGAAAAGGTGCTCGACATCACTAATCTCCAGGGAAATGCAAATCAAAACCACAGTGAGATACCACCTCACACCTGTTAGAATGGCTACTCATCAAAAAGATAAGAGGTAACAAGTGTTGAGGATGTGGAGAAAAGGAAAACCCTAGGCACTGGTGGTGGGAATGTAAACTGGTACTACTATGGGAAACTGTATGGGGATTCCTCAAAAAATTCAAAATAGAGTTACCATATGATCTGGCAAACCCACCTCTGGGTGTGTATTGAAAGGAAATGAAAACAGGACCTGGAAGAGGTCCCTGCATTTTTATGTTCATTGTGGCATTGTTCACAATGGTCCAGATACGGAAACAACCTAAGTTGCTATCAATGAATGAATGGATAAGGCAGATGCGGTATATACCTACAATGGAATATGGCTCAGCCTTAAGAAAGAAGACATCCTGCTATATGCAACAACATGGGTGGACCTTAAGGGCGTAAGCCAGATGGAGCAAGGGAAATAGAGCATGGTATCACTTACGTGTGAAATCTAAAAAAGACAAAGTCCAGCATCTAGAAACAGAGAGTAGAAAATTTGCCAAGGACACGGGGGAGGTGAAGAAAATAAGGAGAGGTCAGTAAAAGGGTACAGATCATCAGCTATAAGAGCTATAAGATGATTAAGGCCTTAGGATATAATGTAAAGCATGGCGGCCATAGTTGCTCTCATTGCATTGCTTAATTGAAATTTGCTAAGAGAGTAGAGCTTAAATGTTCTCCCACACACAAAATGTGAGGTGACAAATGTGTTTAATTAACTGGAGAGAGGAATCCTTTCTCTCTCTCTCTCTCTCTCACACACACACACACACACACACACATACACACACACCAGCTCGATAGCAGGTCTGTGTTAGGTAACTTCTCAGAGCGTTACGTATGTAAATTTTGAGGCTTGAGAAAGGAGCACAGAACTCTGCCACATACGCGTCAACTCATGACACGTCTTGGGTTTCATGGATCTGCCATATGTTTAGATCCACAAGGTATTACTACTCCCTCAGACTGAAGACACAGGAACATTCAAACATGTCTGAGAGTTCTAATAGAAGCTCTAGGAACAGAGCTAGTGAATCCTGACCCCTCTATATATGCTATTTATTCATGAGAGATCACAATTTCTATTCCTTTTACAGTCCATCCATTTGATTTGTGAGGAAAAAATAAGATTACATAAACATTAGGCTGAGATAAAAATTAGCCTAAAATGGTTGAGGAAAACTCAAATTGTGGTCCATGAGACAGCTAAAATGGAAGGGGAACAAAATTATGAGGGGAAATGCCTCCTACATGCTAAAAATAAAGGTTTTCACCCTTTAAAAACCATTATTTTTCTCTTAAAAATAATCTTAAAAAAAAAAAAAAAGAAAGACACACAAGGACTTCTTCTGCCACACTTAAATGCCCAAAGCAAATCCTAAGACCAGACTCAAGGAAAAGGAAGCCGACTCTACCTCTGCAAAAATCACAATGAAAAGAGGTGTCTGTACGGGGGAAGAGAAGACTTTGGGCCCTTTTTGTAGCAAACTACCACGCTGTTGTATAGCAGAAGGGCTGGCCGACTGTCAGCTCAGTTAAGCATTTATAGCTTGCATTTTTGGGGACACTATATATACCACTGCTAGGAACTTCACCTCCTTGATGATTTTGCCACTCTTGGCGTTAGAAAAATACAAATGGAACAGGATTGGGGATCCTCACTGGTTCGGGAATCATTTCTGCAGCATCCCTTTGCCCTGGGTGGAGGGATATCAGAAGTGGCAGACACATTTGTCGGCAGGCCAGCAGGGAAGACTCACAATAATGAACAGCACAATGTGGAATGTGGTTGCTGCTTTGGTAGTGGTGTGTGGGAGGGATCCAGGGCATGTACCTGTACATGCGGCCCAGACGGAGGGTTGTGGGTGGGGAATGTGTGCTCGTGTGTGATGTGTAAGGCACGGCAGCCGAAGGGTAATGGCTGGGTTTAGATTTGAAAAATGAGTGAGCAGCACATCAGTTGTGGTGAAGAGTGAATTTCAATGGGCACAAGCATTTCATCCCAGGTAATGAGGGTGCTCTGGGGCAGGGAGCAAGCCACAGTGAGACCAGCGTGAAAAGCAAGGCAGAGTCCCGAGTGCCTTTGCCTTTGTCATGGAGACAATGCAGGACCACTGGTGATAGACACTTCGTGCTTTTGGGAAGATTCTCTGAATTGTTACTGAAGAGGGTGGCTTTGACCAAGGCAGGCTCTTTGATTTCCTGTTGTTGGAAACAGGTTCCTGGCCTTGAACCAGAGGAAGAGCTGCTCTTCTTGTCTGAACACACTGGGGAAATAAACATGACCTTACCTCACATCCTCCATCAAAGTAAGGTCGAGGTGGATTAAAGATTTAAGTATTGAAAAAATTAAGGCATAAAGGATGACTAGATAATAAGAGAATAGTTTTAACCTCAAAATGGACAAGACTTTCCAAAGAATGATGCAAACTCAGAAGTCACAGTAAAAGAGATCAATGTATTTGACTCCATAAAACAAAAAGAAAAAGAAAAAAAAGACCCAAGTTGCAAACAACACCATATACAAAGTAAAAACAAAAACCAAACCACCCCCCCCCCCCCACCGCCCCAAATCACAAATTAGGAAGAAGAAATATTTGTGATGTGGCAGGCCTGCTCTCTGGTTGTTTAGTTTTCCCAGCATCATTCCCCCCCCCCCATTTTATTTTATTTTATTTTGTTTTATTTTATTTCTTTTCAGTGTTCCAGAATTCATTGCTTATGCACCACACCCAGTGCTCCATGCAATACGTGCCCTCCATAATACCCACCACCAGACTCACCCAACCTCCCACCCCTCGCCCCTTCAAAACCTCAGATTGTTTTTCGGAGTCCATAGTCTCTCATGCTTCATCTCCCCTTCCAATTTCCCTCAACTCCCTTCTCCATCTCCCCATGTCCTCCGTGTTATTCCTTATGCTCCACAAATAAGTGAAACCATATGATAATTGACTCTCTCTGCTTGACTTATTTCACTCAGCATAATCTCTTCCAGTCCTATCCATGTTGATACAAAAGTTGTATATTCATCCTTTCTGATGGAGGCATAATACTCCATAGTGTATATGGACAACATCTTCCTTATCCATTCGTCTGTTGAAGGGTATCTTGGTTCTTTCCACAGTGTGGCGACTGTGGCCATCCCCAGCATCATTTTGTTGAAGAAATATTTTTTCTTGCTGATTCAAAACATCTTCATCATCCATTAAGTGTTCATTTATATACACGCACATGTATACATGGATCTTTATTTGGGCTTCAAATTCTTTCCTTTGATCTGTCTATCTTTTCATGCACCAATACCTAATTATTTTAGTTCCTACAGTATTGTAATATATCTTAATATTTGGCTGTCTTCTTATATTGCTTTTAAAAGGAGACTTTTCTTGGAGAATTTGTGTGTGTGTGTGTGTATGTGTGTGTGTGTGTTTTAAATTTTCAATGAGACACTTCCTATTTAAGACTATGGTACACCTCCTATTAAAAAAAGTCTTTTTTGGGGGACACCTGGGTGGCTCAGTCAGTTAAGTTTCTGATTCTTGATCTCCGCTCACGCCTTGATCTCAGGGTCATGAGTTCAAGCCCTGCGTTGGGCTTCATGCTGGGCATGGAACCTACTTTAAAAGTCTTTTTTTGGTCTGTGTCCTTCAGGGGTGATTTAAATTTTCTTCACATAGATTTTTGCACATATTGGGTTATTTCTCTATTTTTATCTTTTTTTTGTTATTACATGTGAGATTTTTCTTTCCTGATACCTTTTAACTGGCTATTATTAAATTCGGTATATTAATTTTGTATCTATTCAACCTGCTAAAACTTTTATTTGCTGTATATTTACACTGTATAGATTCATTCTTATTTCATAGATGTTTGCGATAGATTTCTGTAATCCTCTTAGACTTTTACTAGTTGATAATCCCACCAAGTACAATTATGGATAACTGTCTTCATTAGAATTTTTTTGTATTAAAACTATTTCTGTTTATTGTTGATTTGCATTGGTTAATATTTCCAGAATCATATTAAAATATAAGAGTGATGGTGGGCATTTTGTTTTGTCCCTGACTTTAATGGGAGTTTCTTGTGTTTTCTCATTAAACAGGAGGCTGGTTTAAGAAATTGAGATAGATATATTTATTACATTAGGGACATATCCATCATTAGTAGCTTCTGTGATAGCCAATTAATTTGGCTAGCCAAATATCTGCATGTACCTTTTCCTAATGTAGAACATACTCATCCATCCCCTGAAGGGAATAGAGTCCCACTGGGTCCTGCATCTGGGGCAAAGCCTAGGATTTTAGGGTAATGCACAGTTCTGTCCATCAGATCACAATAGGCTTCCCTTCATCTGGTGGTCTTGAAACTAAAAAGGAAATGATCTAATCACAACGTGGTCAATATATATGACTCAGTAAACACAGCACAATCACAATCCAAATTCCATCTTGAAAAGTGAAATTCTGTAGACATTGGCAGAGATAACACTGGGATGTAATGGCAAATAGTTCCTTTTTTTTTTTTTTTTAAAGATTTTTTTTTAATTTATTTGACAGAGAGAGATCACAAGTAAGCAGAGAGGCAGGCAGAGAGAGAGGAGGAAGCAGGCTCCCCAGCGAGCAGAAAGCCCGACGATTCAGGGCTCAATCCCAGGGCTCTGGGATCATGACCTGAGCCAGAGGCAGAGGCTTTAACCCACTGAGCCACCCAGGCACCCCCAAATATTTCCTTTTCTGGCTGTAGACCACATTTCATGATTAGTCCACTCAGGTCACCTACTTCTGGTCTCTGGGGAGAAGGCCTTTGTTTATTGTCTGCTAAAGTCCCCCAGCTCTGCCTGTGGGAGATTTCTCCCTTGTCTTTTATTCTTCAAGGGCATGAAAGTACTCAACTCCCAGTCAATGTTGATTGCTGGCCACAGATAGAAAGTCCCTCTCCTAGCAGAATTATGTCCCCTTCCATTCTGTTTGTGGCTATCTCTAGGCAGAGTTAATCTCTCTTGTAACTTTGGGTAAAAGAGAAAGAAAGGCAGCTGAGGCTCCCGAAATTTGGAAATTTCCCTAACACTTCATCTCCATTGTCTTCCACTGATGATGGTCCAACTAAGAGCTTTATATGGAGTAGCTAGGATCATCAGATGACCAGCCTGTGATACCATGTTTTATGGAAGATGTTACTGTTTGCTAAGGACATCTTATGCAACCATGTCACAATGTAAAAAATGGCCTATAGCAATTGTAATATGCTCTCAGTTGTGAGATGCAAATCAATTTCAGAGATGTTAAAATGGGCAAAGAAATGTGCATTTTAGATGTGATGAAATACCATGTCTGTATCCTAGCCATCTGCTGTCCTCCCAGTTCCACTTGGACAGCATCTCATTTTAGGTTTTGCCACTTGAGGCTCCCCACCTGTGGGTACCGCATTCTGTTTAAATTAGGATTAATTGTTGTTCCATCATCTTCAAAGTTCTTTTCCCCCTTGTAGCTCAAGATGACTGCTCCTGCACCACGCCCACTTTTCTACCAGCGGGGAGGAGGGAAGGGAATAAAACGGACATTATCTTTCCCAAATGTCCATTTCTGCTTATATCCTACCACCAAGAATTTAGTTACATAGTCAGACTAGCTGAGAGAATATAGTTTTGATTCTAGGTAACCAAGTACTCAGCTAACATTCAGGTGTTTAATTATTGTAGAAGGAAAGGATGACTATCGGGGATGACTTCACAGTTTCTAAAGATTTGTAAGACAGCTGGTAAAATAGTTCCTATTTTTATTAGGGATCAAATTGGCCTAAGAATGTGTGTAATTTCATTAAATGCCTTTCCAGCATCTCTGGAGATGATTAGCTCTAGTCCCTGACTCAGTCTGAGCCTCTTGTCCTACAGTGTCGTAGTTTTGCCAAGCATAATTAAGCTTTCGTTCTTGTGATGCCTTGATTCAGATCTGGGCCCCCCACTGGCATGTATCCCTAGGAGAGAACAGGGGTGCCTCTGCTCTGCCAACCACTGGGAGTCTAGCACCTAATATAGAACGTGGCATAGAGTGAGAGCTCAGTCAATTTCTAAAGAGTAAATGAATGAAGGAGAAGTTCCTGCTTTGTGTAAGCTTTCTGAAGGAGAGAACTGTGACCATTTCTCTGCCCCCTCCTGCCCAGCTCATCCCTTCTGGCCACAGGCCGCAGTTCCTACCAGACACTTAATAGGACGGGTGAGTGGCTTCTGGTGTGCAGGCTGTAGCTTCCAGGCCTGCCTCCTGGGGGCTGTGTGGACATGAGGAACTTTGAAGTAATGGTGGAGGAGAGCCCTCAGAGCCTTTGCAGACAGCGCTGGGTAAAGTGCATGAGGCCGTTGGCGGTGCCAGGCTGTGAGGCCATTAGCACAGGGGACAGGGCCCACTTGGAGAGGCCTGGACAATTACTGGGTGTGCAGGTGGTGGGAAGGTGCACTCGGGTTCACACGAGTCCCAACCTGCTGGCATGTTATCTAACACGGCGGGCCCAGTGTGACCCTCTTGCCTTTTGGAGCAGAGAGATGCCATTTAGCATTTTTTGATTGTGGCAGGAGCAGCAAACCAGGCTGAGAAATCTTTTCTTGCCAAATCATTAAAGGTTGGGCTGGAGCCTCGGGAAACCTGTGAACTCAGGCCACTTCGCAGGAGAGAAGGTGCACAGGCATTTCCTCACCGGCAGGTCCTCTCACCTTCTTATTGCTTCCTTCCTGATCTCTTGGAAAGGGCTACAGGGAGGGCTGGAGGGAGGAGAGGAGGTGCGTGGTGAGAGAAGACGGTTCTCAGTGTCTCCCCACTTTTCTCAGGGGGTCCGTGTGTCTGAGGGGTGTGCACTCTGAGCCTGTAAGTCTCCCATGAGTCCAGGAGGTTCTCTTGCCGGGGTTGCCCTGTGTTACCAGTGTTTACTGAGCTTCTGAATTGGTGCAGGCCCTGTGGTGGACCCTGGAGTCCCAGCGGTGTCTGGGACGCTAGTGGAGATGAGGTAAGCAGGTACCCTCACTGCGAAGAGGCATAGGGGGTGCATGAGGCATATCCTGGAGAGTGGGTGAACACAGCAGAGGCTGGTTGGGCCAAGGCGGGCGGGTAACAGGGAAGTCTCTAGGGGAGCAGGGGCATGAGCGGGTGCCGCAAGAGGCACGGACACGTGGCAGAAGGACAGGGCCATTTTCTGTGACAGAATACCTCTGTACCACTATGCTACTCCTGGGTAAAATGTATTGCTCCTTGACCTAGTAGCAGGGAATGTTCGAGGTGTTTTCTCTGCTTTGTCACTTTAAGTCTTCACAATATCCTTGAGATGTAGGAAACACTATGGCCTTTCACAGTTCAGGAACTGGGGCCCAGAGAGGTTCAGCGACTTACCCAAGATTCACAGCTATTAAGTAGTTAATAAGGAGTGGACTTTAAGGATTTGTTGGACTTTATTTATTTATTTATAAAAGATTTTACTTATTTATTTGTCAGAGAGAGAGAGCGCACAAGCAGGGGTAGCAGCAGAGGGAGAAGGAAAAGCAGGCTCCCCACTGAGCAGGGAGCCTGATGCAGGGCTCGATCCCAGGACCCTGAGATCATGACCTGAGTAAAAGGCAGAGGCTTAACCAACTGAGCCACCCAGATGCCCCAGTTTCTTGGACTTTAAAGCTCCTAGTAATGATAATGATGATAGCAATGATCTAGTAAGAATTAGTTCACACTTCTTGCATACTCACTAAGGGCCAGGCACTTTGCTAAGCATTATTTCAGCTAATTCTTACCACATGCAGGTCTGTCCTGTTGTATCCTCATCTCACTGATGAGGAAGCCAGGAATGGTTCAGGGACTTGCCCAGAGACAAGCCCACAGCCGGTGGGACAAAGTATGTTTCCAGACATCCTGAAAGCAAAGTCTGTGCTCTTAAATGCTGCCTTTTCTCTGATGTCCTTTCTTGGAAAGATGGAGAAGGGAAGGGGGGTCTAGAGAGAGAGGCAGTTAGGTCCTAGACCCCAAAGGGCCTTGTGTGCAGCACACAAGCCCACGGGCTATTGGCAGGACGGCCTTGGAGTGAGGTTGCCCACAGCTGCAGGGGAAGCTGTTTGGGAAGGGTAGCCTAGGGTCTCCTCCCTAGTCCACTTGGGATCCATCCTCCTTGAATTCCATTCCCCCTTGAATTCCATTCCCCCTCTAACGAGGCAGTCAAGGTCTGTCGGGGGGTTGGGGGGCTGTACCATCTGCTTCTCCACGGTCCCTTCTGTGGCTACTATGGTGTTAGGGTCGCACTGTGACCATGACAGTGGAAAAAAGCAACCATTACTGCTCAGGAGTCCCTGTGGGCCTTGCACCTGGCTGGAATGCCCTCTGTCCACTGTGCCTTGTACTTTCTGAACTCATCAACTTAGCGCACAAGCCTGCTTCTCCCAGCCTCCTCATCTCCATCTCTGGCAGTGCCAAGGTGATGGTTAATTTATGTGCCAACTTGACTGGGCCATGGCGTAAGCAGACATTTGGGCATTATTCTGGGTATTTCTGAAAGGGTGTTTTTGGATGCATTTGCATTTTAATTGGTAGAGTAAAGCAGATCATCTTCCATAACATGGATGGACTTCATCTAATCAGTTGGAGGCCCAAGTAGAGCAAAAAGATGGACCCTCCCCAGAGTAAAAAAACTCCCCAGCAGCCTGCTTTTGGATGTCATCCCCACCATTGGCTCTCCTGGATCTCCAGCCTTGCTGGCCCAACCTGCAGATTGGCAACTTCCAGCTCCATACCCACGAATCTTTTCCTTATAATACACTTTTTTCTATTTCATATCCTATTGGTATCCACAACCTGGAGAACTCTGACTAATATAACCATCCTCCCAGGTGCTCAAGCAGAAACTGAGGCGTCATTATTGACATCTCTCTCCTTACCCCCAATACTGAGGCAGTCACCAAGTCCTGTTGACACCACTTCTGGGAGCACTCCCATGTCCCTCCACTTCTCTTCACATCCACTGTCACCTCCTGGGCTGGTGGTTATTACTTCCCTCTGGGTGGCAGCATGCCCACTAACTGATGTCTGAGCTATACTTGTCCCTTCTCCATACATTGTTTACATAACAGTCAGAGTAAATTTTATTTTATTTTATTATTTATTTATTTTTTAAAAAAGATTTTATTTATTTATTTGACAGAGAGAGATCACAAGTAGGCAGAGCAGCAGGCAGAGAGAGAGGGGGAAGCAGGCTCCCCACTGAGCAGAGAGCCCGATGTGGTGCTCTATCCTGGGACCC
This sequence comes from Mustela erminea, assembly GCF_009829155.1. Lineage (NCBI taxonomy): Eukaryota > Metazoa > Chordata > Mammalia > Carnivora > Mustelidae > Mustela > Mustela erminea. The sequence continues at coordinate 66,836,716 of NC_045614.1, read as the reverse complement.
GGGGATCATGACCTGAGCCGAAGGCCCCTGGGCCACCAAGGTGCTCCCAGAGTAACTTTTATAAAGACACATCTCACACTGCCACTCAGCTTCTTAAATCTCCAAATGGCTTCCCCTGATCTCAGGATAAAGCCAAGATCTTAGTTAGCTTTTGCTGTGTAACAAATCATGTCAAACTTAGTGGCCAAAACTAACAAGCATTTATGGCTCATGATGATGATTTCGTTCTTCTGGATTTATGGGCTCACTCATGGGTTTGGTGTCGGCTGGGGAATCAGCTGGAAGCTGGCTACATGGGAAGGGGCTCAGCTTGGATGGTTGGGATTTGTGCCATATACTTTCTGAGGCCAGGATCCAGGAAAGGCTCTGAGAGAGAGAGAAGAGGTTGCAAGGCAGAGAGAGGCCCAGGCTCAGAGCTGGCACTTCACTTCTGCATTCTTTTGGCACAATTAAGAGAAAAGTCTAGCTCAGATTCAAGGGATTCAAGGGAGAGGGAAATGGACTTTAGTCTCTGGTGGGAAAAGCTGCACACTCACATTGCAAAGGTCTAGATCCAGGTGAGGGGGCGCCTGGGTGGCTCAGTGCGTTAAAGCCTCTGCCTTCAGCTCAGGTCATGATCCCAGGGTCCTGGGATTGAGCCCCACATCGGCTCTCTGCTTGGCAAGGAGCCTGCTCCTCCCACCTCTCTGCTTACTTGTGGTCTCTGTCTGTCAAATAAATAAATAAAATCTTAAAAAAAAAATAGATCCAGGTGGTGGGGGAGGTGTAATCGTAGCCATTTTGCAATCTACTAGAGCCCCAAGTTCTTACCCTGACCTATAAAATTCTTTGTGATTGGGCTCCTACTTCCTCTTCAGTCTCCCCTTATATTACCTGTCCTCTCATTCCTGGCATCCCAGCCCTAAAGGCCTTCCTTCAGTCTCTTGAATCTGTCAAGTTCTTCCTGCCCTGGAGATTACATACATGTTGATCCTTTTGCAAAAAATGCTGTTCCTTCATTCAGCTGAACAGTTGATCCCCGTCTTTCAGGTCTCAACTGAAACATTGTTTCTTAGGGAAAATCTTTGTTGACTTCCTTGGACAGCTAGATCAGGTGCTCCAGTTAGGAGTTCAGAGTTGGCATCATGCTTTTCTAAGCACTTGTAACATTTGTAATTATATAATAGTTATTTTGAATGTTTGTGTAATATCTTTCTCCTCCTAGACTGTAGATCCCCATGGTCTTTAAGTCGTCTGTTTAACAAATGTTTATGGAATGCCGGTTATGTGTTAGGCATTGTGCTAAGGTGCTGGAGATACGTTGGTGATAAAAGTGGACCCAGTGCCTTTCTTCAAGGTTTTTATAGTTAGATGGGGACACCCCCATTAAGAAATAATTACCAAAACAGAAGTAAATTTTCAGCAGAGGTGATTCCACAAAGGAGGGTTACATGATGCCGTGAGTCTCCCAGTGGGGCAATTTGACAGGTGGGAGGTTGAGGAAGGCTTTGCTGAGAGCTGAGGTAGGTATGGAAGGTAAATGTTCACTAGGGTGGGGGTTGAAGGTAGAGGAGTTTGAAAAAGGCAGCTGTGACCAAGAAGTTGGGATACAGAAGACTGAAAGGGGAGTCTGGAGGGGAGAGAGTGAGGCATCCACACCCAAACAGTGTGGAGCTGCAGAATTAAGACTGGATCATGAAGGGTGTTCTCTGCTGGGTTGAGGAGTTTGGGAGGGGGTCTGCCATGAATTTGGCTTTGAACATGCTGAGTTTGTGTTAAATTAGAGATATTCAAAGGTTGATCTTGTGTAGGCAGTTGGGTGTACAGGTTTGGAATTCAGGGTAGGGATCTAAGCTGAAGATGTATATGCAAAGATATTGGTGATAACTAAGACCACAATCACACATAAGATCCCTTGGAAAGCAGCTTTTCTTTGCATGTGTATATGTGTGCATGCGTGTGTGTCCATGTGTGTGCTTTGGATTCCTTTGGCAGTTTGAGAACACCTGATTTTAAATGTGTGAAATAAAATGCATAAGATAACAATGCGAAACAATTACACTGAAAATAGTTCTCCAAATATTAAAAATAAATCGGTGATATGAAAGTATATATGCTTCTTTATTAACTCATTAAATAACAATACCAGTAGCAACTCTAATAGTTACTGTAATTTCAAAGTAGTAATGAATATAGATTTTGAGACTTCTGCAAAAGCTGTTGCGTGGGATGAAGATACCTGGGGTTGTTAGTAGGGACAAAGGCACAGGTCCTGCTAATACTGCTATGGTTTGTTGCCTGCATTCATAATAGAAGGAATTGCTAAATTTCAGTAAGAGGTAAGTGAAAATAAAGATGCGTTTTTTTCCCACACACAATTTCACTTTCTCCCAGGGGGTCTGGGGGCCCAGGGGTTAAGACTCTTGGCTTAGAGTGAGAGAAAGAGGGTGCTTAGGGTGCTAGGATAGAGTCAGGGACTCTATAGAGGAGGGCAAGGCTGAAAAGAGGCCAAAGAGAGCCCTGAGAATTAGGTGGGAAAATGAGGATTTTGTCTGAAAAAACCATGGGAAGCAAGTGACCCAAGAAGTGACTGACCAATTGCGTCAAATGCTAGAAAGTTCAGCACGAAGACTGATAAATGTCTGTTAGATCCAGTGGCTTTTCAGGGAATGTATTTGTCTTCCTGTTTAGTTCCTGATGCATTTCAGGGCACATGGTAGACATTGACTCTCTATTGAAGGAAAGGATGCGTTGTTGTCTTTCCTTATGAGGTCTGGTGGGAAATTGCTTGGTGGAACAATCAGTGGAGCCTGCAAACTTCCTTAATTTGATTTCTTAACTGAGAGCTTTGGAGGCTATAGAGATTTTGCAGGATTGATGAGCCCACAGAGTTTTGGAGGCTCTTGTTTGTGGGTCATGCCCTTGGGATGGAGGTTAAAGTAGCTCCTTCTCATCTGGGAGGGCTGGGTTTGTAGCCCTGGGTCCAGGATGACACTGTGCTCTGCCCACAGCTGCTGGGGCTCTCCCACTGGGTTACACAGACTGAAAGCTGAATGTGTCCCAGTGGAGGTGACTTCTCTGGTTCACCTCCACGTTTGCATTCCCTTCTATGCCTGGTGGCTTCTATCCCTTCTAGCAGGTGGCTGGATCCATGGATCCCAGAAGAGCTCTGTTGTGTGCAGAGGGATTGGGATGATCACTTCAGATCTCTAGCCATTTGTCTAATCTCCCACTCTCTAGCAACTTCCTGTGGAGTGGGGTCCCTCTTGTTGTTTGTCTCTTACTCACACTCTGGTGCTGGGGGGTAAGAGAGCTGAGTTGTGTAGTTACCAAGGAAAGTAACCATTATGAGTTTTTGGCATGAAGGTTTCTCTATTATGGGTTTTAGCTGTTTACAACAGCAGAACATTCTAAGGTGATGGATGGGCTAATGGAGCCAAGAACTCAGCCATAAGAATAACATAGTCAGGGGTTTGGTGAGGATTTAAAACTCACTCAGTTCAAGGGGTATCCCCGTATGCTCCAGTGATCCCAAAGGGTTCCATGAGGTGCACTGAGTGTTCCAGGACGCAAGCCAATCAGATGCGGTTCGAGAACCACATGGCCCACTGGAGTGTCTCCTTTACCTATCAGAATATCTGTTATATATATTGAATATCTCTACAATCACTTGGAGAAAGATCTCTGGTGCTCAACACGTTGAAAGTTACTGATTTAGTCCAGCTCCCTTATTTTTCACAGAAGGCCTGAAGCCCGAAGAGCTAGAATGCCATGTCCAAGGTCACAGAGATGATTGGTAGCAGAGTGAGAACTAGCGCACAGGTCACATATATAGCCTTTTAAATGTTTGATTAAGCAAATACTTACAAAGTCATGCATATTACCATGTGTATATGTATGTAAGACACCACGCTTACACATGGATCATGGGGGCTTTCTTCTAGTTACATATCCGCATGGGGAGTTTGCTCTGAAAATGTTTGGGGACAGGTGTCCAGGATTCTTAAAATTTGGAAACTCTTTTTCACTTTTCTGGCTTGAGAAACACAGGTAAATTGAGCAGGACTATGAAGATGCCGAGTGTTTTCACAAACAGAGAAATGAACCCCAAAAGGAAACAATCTAATGGGGTTTAATAAAGGTCGGCATTCCTCGGGGAACTGGGAAATTAATCTGACAGCTAGAACCTCTGAGGGGTTAATGGAAATTGTGGAGCAATAGCTCTGCATATTGAAAAATCTATAAATAGCTCAAAGTCCTGAACTGCCTCCTGGAGCTGCGATATCGCCCATGTGAACTTCAGCAGCTCCCTGCCAGCCGAGGACGCAACCGGCATTTATTCCGGCTGCAGCCAGAAAGCCCTGGCGATACCTTTCAGCCGTGACTAACACAGTGCCGGCAGAGAGACGAAAGCCTGACTGTGAATTATGTGCCAAGTTCCCTTACAGTGAATGGTGAGGGGAGTGTTGTGTGTGTGTGTGTGTGTGTGTGTGTGTGTGAGCAAGCGAGAGAGAGAGAGAGAGAGAGACAATGTTTGGCATCTCAATTTGACTAGAGCATATAGGACTCTTGTTTTCTTTTGTTTTTTTAATCTTCAGTTTTTTCTTTTTTTTTTTTTTTTGTAATGGGATTTTGGAGAACAGGATATGGTAGACTCATTTATGAGCCTTAGGGCTTGTCTCCTTCAAGCTCTTCGTTTTTCAGGTGATGAGCCCTCTGCAGTCCAGAGAGGGAGGGTAAGTGTCTGTGCCTCAGATAGCCTAGGAAGTGGGCATAGTCTTCCCCAACCTCCCTGACAGAGTTACCCCTCTCTCTGTAGACTCCATCCCACTCTGTACCAGCTGAGCCCACCTGGTACTTGTCTGTCTCTCTCACTAGCCTGGGACTGTCTTGATAGCAAGGACTCTGTCCTACTCACCTGTGGTGCCCAGCACCTGGCAGGGGACCTTGGCACTTGGCATGTGCTTAGGAAATTTTTGTTGATGGATTGATTGGATGGATGGATGGACGGATGGATGGGTGAAATTTCTTAGTGGAAATTTCCTAAGAGTCAACCTTTTCACAAGGAGAGACAGAAAGACATAGGAAAAATTTTTGAAGAAGCCAAGTCCTACTCTGCCTTTTCAAAATTAATAAACAATTTCATTTCTATATGATTATAAAAAATATTCGTTTGATCAAACTTTGGAGAAAGACCGGGTGGGCGCTCATCATCCATGCTCCACGGATGAGGAAGCTGAGGTCCTGGGAGACGGAGGAGACCAGGACTCAGCCTCTCAGGTGTCAGCCAGGGCCGGCTTCCTTATTCCAGGGGCAGGTGGTCTGCCAGCCCGTCTTAGAAAAACCTTGCAGGAAATCTCCGACTGAGCGTGAGCCAGGCATTTGGTGAGAGAAAACCAGGTTAGAATCTGTTGAGTGTTTCCAGAGCCTTTGAGGTGCTTTCTCAGAAATCATCTCCTTGCTCCCCAGCACAACCCTGAGATGTTTCTGTTATCATCACCCACATTTCTTGGACAAGGAAACAATCAAACACGTCGATCTGCTCCAATCACTAATTGATCAGTGACGGCATTGGGGCTGGGTCCAGGGGTCCACTCGCCCGAGTTCCATATCCAACCGCTGTGCACTGGGCATCAGTGTGGAGAGTGATGAGGGCAGGTCTGAGAGCAGATGGAAAGACCCCACAACCGGAGGAACCCGGATCCTGTTTACAAGACACAAGCATGGACCTTAATGGCTGTTCTGGGAAGACTCTGGAGGGGCATGTTCAGAACGTGGAGGAGGGAGGGAGGTTGAGAAGAGGAAAAGTCCTGCAGGAGATGAGAACACCAGCCACACCAGAGGGGCAAGAAGGAAACAGTGATTTGATCAGCAGGACATGGGTAGGGGAGGATGATGTAAGCTAAACAAATGTAGAGAAGCAGAACATATAGTTCTCCCTGTGACATGCCTTAAAGCTGCGAAATGTAAAGAGATGTTATTTTTGTATTTGTGACATTTTAGGCTTCAGCTACTTGCGATTGAAAATGAAAAAAGAAAATCCCAAATCAACCTAACTTATTCGTTACTGAGTTAAGGAAAATGACAGAGGAAGGACATAACACTGAGCTGCTAATTGCCATTCTTTGACAACCCACGAAGACTGTCCTCAGCTTATTTAAAATAAGCACTTTCTCAACTCCTCGCTTTATATCACTGACATCACTGCTGAGGGAAAGGGGGTGAGAAAAGACCAGGAAAACACATCAGGAACCATGAATAAGAGCAAGTTTAAGAGAATTAACATTATCCTGAAGAGAAGGCTCACACGGAACGGGCTGCTGGGGATGGGATCACTGAGGAGGCTTCCTGGCCATTGAGTCTCCTCTTCCAAGTGTCCCTTCTCCGCAGAAGGGTGACAGGCTCCCTCCAGGCCATAGCCGTGCAGTCTGGTTCTTTGAAGTTTTGATTGATCTCAGGTTTAATTTTCTCTTCTAGAATTTCCTGATAAATCTCCTAGGAGGAAACAATATCATTTTCCTTTCTCCTCAGTGAAACGAGGGCAAGACCTTACAATACGTTTTCTTTGTGAAAGAGGATGAATTGAGATGTTTGCAGGGTAGGAAGGAATAAAAATAGGATCGTGAATAAAAGGAGCTTGGCAGGGCCTGACAAGTGAATCCCCAACTAGAATGAGTAGCTGCCTCAGTCAAGCGAACCCCCTACCCTCAACCACACATTCCTGCTGCAATCACCCCTGCCCCAACTCCACCCCCAATACTCCCAAACCTTGAAGTGAATGGGATCAAGCCCGACCTGGAACTTATATGCTGCTTAGTGCAACAGGAGTTGCCAAAATATAATTCTTGGAATGTTCAACATGCCACTCATACAAATACAGGATGAAAATGTGTGAAACATCTATTTAACTCATTAATTCATGGGGAAGATGTTAAGGCTGTTCCCAAGAAGAGGTGGGGACTGGGAGATCTGACTTTCCTGGCAAAGAATTCTCCTTGGCTCTACAAGGCCCCACAGTATGGCCACAGCTCTCATCTTTTGCTTTCTTGACCCCTGAGGGGGCAGCTGGACTCAGGTGGCCTTAGCACCTCTGCAGGCTGGGGAGGGCCAGCACAGCACGCAGCCTTTCGGGGGTTACAATTTCAAGGAACACTCTTTTCCCCTCACAGCTCACACTGTTGTCATATACAGGATGGAACAGATTCTTCCAAGAGGCCAATGAGGCTGCTTTCTTTGGAAAGTGGGTTAAGATTGATTTTTATTTTTATTTTTTCTATTATTTATTTATGTTTATTTGTTTTTATTTGTTTATTTTTTCTATTTCTATTCCCATTGGAATGTAGTTTTTTAATTTATTTTTAAATTATGTTCAGTTAGCCAGGATTGATTCTTTAGATGGCAGATTTAAGATAAAAACTCTCAAGAGATGAGATGGCAGGCAGGAACTTTGAGATCAGACTTGAGTACCTTGCAAAAACCGAATTCCTTTGTTTTAAAAGCTCACTTGATTTATTTGAACACAGAGCCTGGCACACAGTAGGTGCATAGAACATGCCTGCTGAATGGATCATCTCAAAAATTTCCCTTAGGGCAACAAGGACCCCTTTTCCAGAAGGGTCATGTGAAAGGGCTGCTAAGAGTGAGGAGGCTGCCACATTCATTGCTGAGGGCCATATTCCAACTCTTTTAAAGAGGAGATGAATTTGAATTTTTCCTCCTGATTTTTTCTCTTTGTGATGATATCACTGTCATAATCCTCCTGGTTGGCATTTTTTGGTGACTCACCACTTCGTTATTCTGGTGGCTGTACATGTCAGTAGATAATTGTCTTCCCCTCCCCTGAGCATGACATCTGCTCACATCTGGAGACTTTCAACACAACAGAGCCTTGCCGACTTGTGACTCGTTGAGGCTGGTAGTAAGGGTGAGAGACACTTATGAATGAAAGATGGGAATTGAAGCAGGGAGTGAAAAGATAGGCCCGCTCCACCAGACATGAGCTGTGAGTTAGTCCTCAAAGTCCCCTGAGGCTCAGCTTTTCTTAGACATGGGGACAAGAGGGAAATCTACTGAGAAATGAAGGCTGCTACCCTTGAAACCAGCCAGTCCTTGTTCCAAGTGGGTGGAAACTCTCAGGATCTCCAGTGAGGCACTCTTGAGGGAGATGGGGCCTCTCCAGGGATAATTCTAGAGCATGGCATTCTGGGGTTTAGTGATGTCATTAATAGGTGGAGGATTTCTGTCTTTTCTGGAAAATGCTCCATTTCTTCTGAGGGGTCCAGGTCTTCCCACAGCAGTATTCAAGTTGGCTTTGTAAGCTGAGACCATGGCTCAAACTTGCTTCCTGTCTGACCTGTCCTGCCTTAGGTGATCCCAAGAGATCCCTGCTACCCCCCACCCCCCCCAAATCTCTTGGTAATAATCTGGTCTGGAGGTCACCCGGTAACTTGGAACCTACCTATTCATGGTGTGTCTTGTATGATGATTTAAAATTCTTATTTAACTCTTAATACACCAAATCCATGTATCTTCCTTTTGCTATTTTGGTAATCTGGCTGATACATTGGTCCTATTGTATCTGTAAGATAGCCTCACATGCATATTAAGAGGATTTTGTCATTTGGTAATGATGGGGGACTCTTCAGAGGGAAAGGAATCACTAATGCCATTAAACCAGAAGACCAGCATCTTAGATCATAGAGATTTTCTCTTAGAATAAATACTCTTGATAGGTCACAGAAGGTGAAATCATTTGTGGTTATTAACTTTCCTGACATTTGTGACCTGTCTTCCAAAGAAGCCTGTGTGTACTTTGGAACAGGAACAGGAACATTACTGTTCACTGAGCTCCTTGTGGCACGCAGCACAGGACTTTGCTGATGGTGCTCCATGACCACTTGACATGGTTTGAGGTTTTATGCTTGGTCATGAACCCAGGTTGGTTTATTCATTCAATCCGCACAAAGTTATTGAGCCTCTGCTGTGTGCTGGGTACTGTTCTAGGCACTTGAGAATCAATAGTCTCTGCCCTCTTGGAAGTTATATTCAGTTAGAGGAGACGTGATAAACAAGGCCAATCAGAAAACTATATAGTAGAGTAGGTGATGATAAATGCCTAGAAGGAATGGTAAAAGAAGAAAGGTAGATATAAAGAGTTGGTGGATTGCCAAGGAAGGCCTTACTGAGGAGACCTCTGAGTGAGGGCCATGAAAGTGCAGGAGTCAACTTCAGGATGTCTGGGGGAAGAGCTTCCAGAACAGAGCGCAAAGCACATGCAAAGGGCCTAAGGCAGAGAGAGGTGTGCCTCATGTTCTGTAATCCCTGCTCTGCTCCCCAGGCCCTGGCTAAATCTGCCTTCCTGTCTCTATGACCTCATCTCCTCCTGCCACCTCCCTCCCTCTCCACACAGCCATACTGGCCTCCTACCTGTGAGAGAGAGTACTTCTGCCAACTCTTTTCTTCCTTTCACCAAGAGGGCTGTGAGGTGGGCACCTAGACTCCTCAGACCTAGCTCTTCATTGAGTGGAGTGTGACCTGTCTCTTGCCCCTTAGGTTTCGGGATGGGGCCGCATTTGGACGTCATTCAAATGTACTGGCGACGTCGTCCAGTACAATGTCTTCAGAAGGTTGTTGTTGGTGGTGGGGTTGGAGAATGGTATCTTAGAGTCAGTAGGAATATAACTAAAGTTCAATAACAGAAAAGCAGTTCGGGAGGAAATAAAGGGAAAGCTCTAGGCATCTAACAGATCATTAGTAGGAGACCATCCACCAGGATCTTCTTGAAATAAGACTGGCTTGCTCAGAGCTCACCTCACAGAGAAGTTCTGACACCAGTGCTTTGAAGGACTTGCCTCGGTGTCCTCTCTGCAACTCTGAAATCATTTTTTCCCCAGGCTTTTCTGGAAATTGAGTGTAAAAAGCTCCTGGCCCTCCAAAGATTTGCTGCCTTTTAAAAAAATTCTAAAAAATAAAATCATTTTATCTATTTGCCATTTAAATAGAGAAAAACAGAGTGGAAAGGCCTTGGGAAGAATTAGAACAATGCAAATGTATTCATCTCTGAGTGCTTCTAAAGCTTCAGCTTCTGGCTGCTTCTCATGGCCGATTAGGGCTTCAAATAACAAAGAGATTCAGTAGGCAGAAACACTTTCTAGCTATCAGATTGGAGAAGTTGCAATTGGGAGGGAGAAAGTTTGTTAAAAAATATTTGTAATTTTTATTCCTTTATGTGGGACTTTTGATGCAGGTCAGTCTAGTCAAAAGACCATTTAAGTGACCAAAATAGGGGTGCCTGGGTGGTTCAGTCTGTTAAGCATCTGCCTTCGGCTCAGATCATGATCCCAGAGTCCTAGGATTGAGCCCCAGGTCAGGCTCCCTGCTCAGCAGGGAGCCTGCTTCTCCCTCTCCCTTTGCCCCTCACAGCTCCTCTCCCCCACCAATCCAGTGCACGTGCTCTCTCTCTCAAATAAATAAATAAAATCTTAAAAATAAACAAACTACCTTGGGTCCTTCCTCTCTCCTCACACTGCCAGCCCTCTGGGGTCAGCATGGGAACTGAGCAGGGCTGTCCACCATCCATGTCCGTCCTGGTGGCTCCCATTTCCCGTGGTGCCAACCTGCTGCTGTTCGGCGTGGGGGCACAAAGCCCCCAGAGCCCCGGGGCTGACTACCTGCTTCTCTCTCTGCCTCATGCCCTGTAGGGTGGGAGCAAGGATAGTGGTGCAGGAGTCAAAGCTATGGCCACGAAGTAGGAGGGCGTGTGTGTAGTGGGGTGCCTGTGCATGCTCGGAATCCCATCATAGCTCCTGAGCCGGGCGGTCTGTTGCTGTGTGTCCCACAGAGAGCCATTAACAACTAACCACGCATGTTCCAGAGGCTTCAGCAATCATCGAAAGGCAGCAACAGTGATTATCTTGTCTGTTCCTCACATCCCTCCTCACTCCCCCCCAACGTCCCTTAATATAAGGGTCCACTCTGGTGGCCTCTGGAGGCCCCTGTCTAATTGCATATTCGTCACCTTTCATGGAACACAGTGAAAGTCAAAGGGCAGTGGGATAGGGAACTTGGCACTTTCCTAACAATGAACAAGAATGCTATCGAGCCATTCAGCTGCCACCTCGGGGTCCTTATTGCTTCAGGTGTATTATCCCCAAGTCGTGTTACTGTCCTCATTTCACAGAGAGAAGCAAGGATGAGAGCATTTCGGTGTCTTTCCGCAGGCAACACGGGAAGGGGCGGAGGCAGATTTTCCATCCCCAGCCTGAGCCACGTAAGCTCCCCTCTCACTCTGAGCAGGCGGGAGCAGGGGTCCTGTGGACAGTGGGTTGGAGGTTGGGGGCGCTGCAAGTTAGAGACCGAGCTGAGGCTCGTTCCAAATACTTGGCCGCTATGAATGCCTGACGATTCTCCTCTGCCCTTCTAGCTCCTCAGCACTCAGTGTGGTCTCGGGACCAGCGCCTTAGCCCGGCCTCAGAGCTTGTTTGAAATGCAGGGTTTCAGGCCCCAAACTCGACCAGCTGCCTCAGAATCCGCATGCCCTCCTACCCCCGCCCCCCGTGAGATCCTTTTGTGATTCAAATGTACATGACACTTTGAAAAGCGCTGCTCTCCAGGTGTCCTTCCTAAACTGAAAGCTCAAGGAAGCTGTTGGGGGGTGGGTGGAGGGGCTTTCATCAAGCACTTCTGTGCTGCTGTGTCCCAGGTAAGGACTTCCCCTGTAAGTGGCTGACAGAGCCAGACCCACTGCTAGTATTTCCTCCCAGAAGAATGAACAGAATAGCTCCGGGGACGAGCTCAGCAGTTGCCGGAGCGTCAGGCAGACGCTAGATGGCAATGGATGGACGGGCATTGGCGGGAAAGCAGGTGAGGCTCTGGCATGGTCCAGGGTCAAGATGAAATGATAAAGGTGTTTGTGGGAGGGGGTGCTGAGTACAGCGGGGTCGTGAGAGGAGATAGTTGGGATGATATTAACGAAACTGAGGTTTCATCAGCAAGTCTGGGAAGGCTGTTTTGTGGAATGAAAGATTTGGGCAAGAGTAATTGCTTCTTTTTTTTTGCCTCGAGCTATGTTACACACACACACACACACACACACACACGCACGCACGCACGCACGCCCCCCCCCCCCCCCCCCCCCCCCCCCGTCTCCCCACAGGGGAGAGATTTCAGCAGCCAGGGATGGTGAAGATAAAGGGAACTAAGTGTGGGTAAAAAGTTCCCAATCCACTTTGTCCTGCTCTCTGAGGTCAGGGAGGCAGCGGCAGCCGGTCCCGAGCAGGGGTTAGAGCGGGCCTTCCGAGAGTGACAGGATCCTTTCCCGCCGTGCGCTGGGTTTGTGGGATGTGCTCCCTGGCAGCGCAGAGGCTCTGGCCACACCATCTCAGCTCTGAAGGGGGACAGAACAAGACTTGGAAAAGTGTTCAGATCACAGCCCTGTTTTCCTCCTGTGTCAGGCTCTTTGGCTGAATCCAGACTGGGAAAAGAATATACAGAAATATCCTGGCTGCTGCAGGTCTCTCTCTTTTATTCTCACAGGTTTCCTAGGACTAACCTCTAGGCTGGAGCTCTGTGACTCCCATGTTGGAGAGGCTGGAGTCCATCTTTAGACTTGGGAAACTTGGCTTCCAAGAATATAAGGCAAAGGAAGTGTCCTGAAGTTCCCTAAATTATGAGGTTACCTTGTAAAGCCCAGCCTCTTTTACCCTGTAGTGGTTGATTCTAGCGGAAGAACTTTTGGAGAACTTTTTCAGAAAGTAATTAAAAAAAAACAAACAAACAGTAAAGTTGTTCTGACTATTTGGTGGGAGTGCTATCTGAAAGCATCCTTGAGCCATGTCAGGTGGGTGGAGATCCATTATTCTTAGAGGTTTCAGAGTTTAAGCTCAGGGTCTGGACTTCTAGTTATTCTCTATTTCTAGTCAAAATTAAGGCTTGACTGGAGAGCTGACTTCTGCAGAATAGGGGCAGAAGGTAGTCAGGTTGTAGAATTATAGAATGGGTGTTGGGGATTGTCCTCTCCCTCTCCTGTTTTATTCAGATGGAGGAAGTGAGGCCCCGAGAATTCCATTTTTTAAAAAATGGAATTTTTAAAGATTTTATTTATTTTATTTGAGAGAAAGAGAGAGTAGAGTCAGTGAAAGAGAGAGAGTGAGAGCACATAAACAGGGGGCAAGGGCAGAGGGAGAAGGAGAAGCAGACTCCGCGTTGAGCAAGGAGTCTGATGTGGGGGCTCAACCTCTGGACCCCAGGATCATGACCTAAATCGAAGGCAGATGCTTAATAGACAGAGCCACCCAGGCACCCTCCATTTAGTTTATTTTAGCAAACCTTAAATGACTGCCCTCTGTGCCAGGCACTGTGCCCTGGACAGAGCCTGTATTGGGAGCATGACAGAGTCTCCATCCGTGCATAGATCTGTAATCAGCTCACCTGCCCAGCTTATGGGTCAGCTGAAGGCCCAGGGCTCCCTGCTGGTAGGCGGTGAATGGAGATAGAAGAGGAAGCCTTCCTCCCTCTGCCTGTCCCTCTTCCCAACTTTCTCCCTTCCTCTCCCTTGTCCTTCTTTCCTTCTTTTATTCCTTCCTTCCATCTTTTTTACATGATACTAGTTTTCCTCCTACATTCTTCCTTTTTTTTTTTTAGTTCTGATAATTTTTTAAACCCTTGGGTCTTTGTATTTACCAGGTGGAAGTGAGTAAGTGGCAATATTAGCAATTCAAAGGATGCGTTTGATCACTTCTGTCCTTCCCCAAAAGCCTCAATACAAGACTTAGTGCTTTCAAACCCGAGGAAGCAAATTTTATTTTTTTATTTCTAGAAACTTGCCTTGAATTCTGAGAGGAAATTAAACCAAGCTGGTCAGCTTAAAGGCTTTTTTTTTTTTTTTTTTTCCCCGAAGAAGAAATACACCTCCTGTGATAGACAAACTCAGAATTCCCTCTGGATGATGCTGTCTAAACTGTAACCCAGCTACAGTTCATGGTAGGCTGCCCTAATTTTCTAAGTTCTCACCTTTCCTTCTCTTTTAGGGTATATTACTTGAGTAGATTTTGTGGGTAGAAATGAATTGTGTATTAAAAATAAAGATGTTACCAACTGTAACTGGAAAATCATGAGAGAATGTCTGTACATATTACACGGTGACATTCAGTGATACGGAAACTGCATGCAGATAGACCCCTAGTCCTCACGGTGGCCAGATCTGGTAACGGCCACTGTCTGGGCCTCTGTGTCCTTGCTGATCCACAGGAAGTACTTGTCCGAACATCAGGCACCTGAAGTTTGCTTGTAATTGAGCTTCTGGGCCTCCAAAAATCTTACATTTTATTCACAAACACAGGCATCTGCTACTAATTAAAGTATCAGGGTATAATTATACCCTTTCTTATTAGTAGATATGGAATCTGACAGTTGCTTAGATACAAAATAAGCAAGTGCAGATTTCGTTCTGTGCCCTTTACAGGCTGGGGAGATAGAACAACAGAATTTTCCAAAGACTCTGTGTAAATGAGTCTTGTTGCTCCGAAAATGTAAAGTTCTGAATTATCATCCACAAATTTGCCTGGGAACAGATGTTAATCCCATCACAACTCGGTGGCTTGAGCTTTCATATCCTTCGATTATTTCCCTGGCTTGGTCCCTTAACCTCTGTACTGCACTCCAACCCCAGACAGAAAGCATCTGTCTTCCTAAGAGATAGTTAATGCCATCTTGGAATCTAACATTGCTGCTAGGAACAAGCAGACATGGATTGTTCAGGGAACTCTGGAGCCAGAAGACATGAATCTGGAGTGTCAGGGCTGTTGTGATCAGATCAGACTTTGGGCTTGTCAGAGGGCCATTCTGGGCCTGGGGTGGGGGTAGATTTGGCATCCTGAGGAGCCTCCCGGTCATTCTAAGATATTCTCTCCCTCTCTCAGATATGTCTTGCTCCCAGTGCCTCTAGGGACATTTCCTGCTAAACCATCAAATGCATAAATTCAGGGACCAGGTTGTTTTGGGACCACCTAGGATGTCTCCAGTGTCCAACATGGCACTTGGCACTGAGAAGGTGCCCAGTTGCTAGTTATTGAGAGAATGGATTCCACTGACTTCCTCACAGGTAAGTCATCCTGGGAGAGGTAATCTTTTCAACCGAGCATCCATTTACTTCTCAGTGTGTGTGAATTGACTCGATGAGGACTCTCACTTCCCCAGGGGCATGTTCACCCCTTTCCAACCTGTTTTTGTGCTGCCTGTGAGCTAAGAATGGTTTTTATATTTTTAAATGGTTGGAAAAAAATCCACATAAGAAGACTATTTCATGACACATGAAAATGATATGAAATCCAAATTTCCGTGGCCATAAACACAGCGATGCTGTTCATTTGTATATCATCTTTGGTAACTTTTGCACTCCAGTGGCAGAACTGACTCTGTAACAGAGGCGGCATGGTCTGTAAAGCCTAAAATACTTATCTGGCCCTTATAGAAAAAGTTAGCCAGCCCCTGGAGTAGATCATCTGCTAGAGTTAGCTTTGGATGTTGGGAGATTGGGGGATGCAGGGACAGGGAGGGCACAGGGGTGAGGCAGAGGGCAGCTTAGTGGGGAGGAGAGAATGGCCCAGCGATCTGGTTGAGCACTTCGGCCCTCTTCACACTCCTGCCAGCCCTGGCCCTTCCACAGTGGAAGTTTCCACTTCCTCATTGTAATTCTGATGAATGCCCTCAAGGAATGCAGTGATAATCATTTCTCAGACTGCTGCACTGCTTGGATGCAAAGGCCTGTATCTTTCTGTTGGTTCTTGGTCGTTGTAAATCCTTAGTTCAAATGCTCCTTCTTTGTCAAAGACATAAAATTCTGCTTCCAGACAGTGTTTGGGTAATAAATCTGTATGTGTGAGCAAGTGTGAGCTGGAGCTTGTCTTTGGAAAGCAATTGTCTTCAGTCTTCAGCCGCCCAGCAGGCACCCTGCACTGCTGCGCCACATCCTATCTTCCGGGTAGCATTGACCTCATGGGTTGGAGGCCATAAGCCTTGTTTCTGAGCTCCCAGCAAGGGTGGAGCCCTACCCTTCGGGAGAAGTGCCTTTGTGATTAAGCTGGCAAGGATGCCATCAGCCTAGTTAAAGCCTTGATAATCCACTTGATCCATCCCAGTTATCCACCCAAATCCCCACGAGACATCTTGTCTACCTGACTCTCATTTTTCTGGGGTTAACGGGAGCACCTCGTGGAGCCAGCGACATCATACTGTTCTCTTATTAGCCATCTAAGTTTTGAATTGGAGTCTAATTTGCTCCGAACCCCACACTTTATTCAGAAAAAGATTGCTTCTCTGTGTGTTCCTGGAGGCCTGAATCATCTACAGGTATAAAAAATGCCCAGTGTCTTTTGATGGTGTATTCAGTGGATTGGGGGGATAGACTTGTTTTCTGAGTGGCAGTGATTAGCACCGGCATTATTTACCTTAAGTAGACCTGGGTGTCGAAAATCATAACCAATAAGAAGATTGTCATGTCTTTTTTAAGGATTGACAAGCAGGGCTTCCTGTGGGAACACTAGCCAGTTATCTGATCTGAAAGGGTTTATTTTGAAAGCAACGTGGGAAATGGCTTGCAGAAAGAAAATACAAGTTTCTGCTTCCTAAATAATACTTACCATCTGTTGCACGTATTATGTGCTAGACATTTCTGTAGGTATTCTGTATACATATTTCCTCTAATTCTTACCCAAATCCTGCAGAATAGATGCTATCCTCTTCATCTTACAGAGGAGGACACTGGGATTTAAATAGAATGAATTTGGGTTGCCTGAGATCCTACAGACAGGAGATGGCATTAGCAGGATTTGAAACCATGAAGCGTGACCTCAGAGCATACATGCAGAACGTCACATGCTACCACCCCTCTGGGATGATACTTCTGTCACCTCATCCTTTAAGGAAAGACAGAATGTTATTTTATTATTTTAAATTTTATTTTATTTTTTATTAACATATAATGTATTATTTGTTTCAGGGGTACAGGTCTTACATAATTCACAGCACTAACCATAGCGCATACCCTCCCCAATATCCATCACCCAGCCACCCCATACCTCCTACCCCCTCTACCCCAGCAACCCTCAGTTTTCTTCCTGAGATTAAGAGTCTCTTATGGTTCATCTCCCTCTCTGGTTTCATCTCGTTTCATTTTTTCTCCTCTTCCCCTATGATCTGCTGCCTTGTTTCTCAAATTCCATGTATCAGTGAGATCATATGATAGTTCTCTTTCTCTGATTAACTTATTTCACTTAGCATAATACCCTTTAGTTCTTCCATGCTGTTGCAAATGACAAGACTTCATTTTTTGATGGCTGCGTAATATTCCTGTGTGTGTGTGTGTGTGTGTGTGTGTGTGTGTGTGTGTGTGTGTGTTTGTGTGTGTGTGTATATATACCGCATCTTTTTAATCCATTCATCTGTTGATAGACATCTAGGCCTTTTCCATAGTTTGGCTAGTTTGGACATTGCTGCTATAAACATTCGGGTGCACGTGCCCCTTTGGATCACTACATTTGTAACTGTAGGGTAAATACCCAGTAGTGCAATTGCTGGGTTGTAGGGTAGCTCTATTTTCAACTTTTTGAGGAACCTGCATACTGTTTTCCAGAGTGGCTGCACCAGCTTGCATTCCCACCAACAGTGTAGGAGGGTTCCCCTTTCTCCGTATCCTCGCCAACATCTGTCATTTCCTGACTTGTTGATTTTAGCCATTCTGACTGGTGTGAGGTGGTATCTCATTGTGGTTTTGATTTGCATTTCCCTGATGCTGCGTGATGTTGAGCACTTTTTCATATATCTGTTGGCCATTTGGATGTCCTCTTTGCAGAAATGTCTGTTCATGTCCTCTGCCTATTTCTTGATTGGATTACTTGTTCTTTGGGTATTGAGTTTGATAAGTTCTTTATAGATTTTTGATATTAGCCCTTTATCTGATATGTCATTTGCAAATATCTTCTGCCATTCTGTCATTTGTCTTTTTGTTTTGTGGACTGTTTCCTTTGCTGTGCAGAAGCTTTTGATCTTGATGAAGTCCCAGTAGTTCATTTTTGCCCTTGCTTCCCTTGCCTTTGGAGATGCTTCTCGGAAGAAGTTGCAAGAGTTGAGGTCAAAGAGATTGCTGCCTGTGTTCTCCTCGAGGATTTTGATGGATTCCCAGGCAGAATTTTAGAATGAACCAAAATACAAAGAAGTTAATAAACTGGACTGGAAATGCAAACCCCAGCCAACATGTGGTTATCTGTCTTCACTGGTATAGGGATCATGAATCCCCATGTCTTTAGCTCAAAGTTTCCATCTTCTTCCTGACTAGGCATTTAAAAAAGGCTTAGTTGAAATTGTTTATTTATTTCTTGTCTAATGGGTTCCAAACCTGAAAGAGATAAGAAGACATGTAAAGAAAAGTACATCTCCCGTCCTGGGAGGTTTCTTACAGGCCTCCTTGTGGGAAAGCAGAGACAGCTAATGTGACAGATTATAAAATGGTCACCATTCTTCTCCCTCCCTTACCCCCTTGTGCACCTCTTTGCTCTGGGACATTGATCCTTCTGTCATCAAGAGGGAGTTGTCTAACCCCTGAATCTGGACTTGCCCTGTGACCTGCTTTGGCCAACAGAATGTGGCAGATGTGGCTCAGTGCCAGTGTCCAGTCTAGGTCTTGAAAGGCCTATGTGATTTTCTCTCTTGGAAACTTGCTGAGGCACCATGTAAGCAAACCAGGGCTGGTCGGCTGGTGGGGGAGAGACACATGGGGAAGATGAATCACCCGAGGAAGTGCAAAGGGCTGAGGATCAAGGACCAAAAGGGCTGAGGACCAAGGCTAGGGCCCAGGTTTGCTTGATGCATATGAAGAACATTCGAGAGGCCAGACTGAAGGGAGAGTAGTAAATGAGGCTAGAGATGTAGCCAGGAGCCTTGTACACTATGATGAGAACTTCAGGTTTTGTTCTATATGTGAAAGCAATGAATGAATAAAGGAGCAAACAGACACATGCAAGAGTGAATGACCAACTGGGGATGATGAAAGTGCATGGTTTCTACTGGGTCAAAAGAGCAGACGTTGTTGCCATGGACAGCACATCTGGAATTCAAAACTCCAAGAAGAGTAAAACCTGTCCTATGATAGGCTCAGCTCATAAGGGACAGAGCTAGAGATAATAGAGACCAAGCGATGGGCTCCATGTAACCTGATTCCTGTTGCTTTCTTTCTGGCTTGGGATCCTCAATGGACATTAGTTTAACTCTGATATTGATTACTGATTTCTGATATCTACACTGACAGTTCATCCGCAATACAGTCATTGTTATCAGCAAACAAAAATAAATGAGAGGACTTTGGCCACAAGGCTTCTTGGGCTGGTGTGGGAGAACATTCAAGAACACTCAAGAAATTATCATTGTACCATGTCTAAATCTCTTCAGGCCCGCTTGACAGAGATTTTCCCCCTTCCCAGCAAAATGAAGGAGATTTCTGCTGTTATTGGACTTCGATACTATGAAGGTACTGCAATGTTGGAGAATGAATCTGGTAGGTTTGCTGCATAACAAACCATCTCAAAATTTAATGGCTCCTGATTCTCCTGTTGTGGGATTGTGTGTGACTGATCTTAGCTAGGCTGTCATACAGTCTGAGGGTAATTAGTGGTTTGGCTTACTGATCTAGCACCAGCTCTCATACATTGGATTGGTGGTTGGCTGGCTGTCAGCTGGGACATGTGGGTTCCTATTCTCCAGGATGTTACTTGGGTTCATTCACATGGTGATTGTGTTCACTTGGCTCCTTGCGCAGTAAGAGAGGGCAAGCCCCCCCGTGTAAGTGTGTTTTCAAGCCTCCACTTACCTGATGCTTGTGGTTAATGTCCTTTTGGCCAAAACAAGTTTCAAGGCAAGTCCAGATTCCAGGAAAGAGAGGGAAGACTCCCACTCTTCTTGATGGGAGGAGCTGTGAAATGACATAGCAAAGAATTTGTGACTTTTAAAAATAATTTGAGATGATTTTTGCATAAAATCTATCACAAAGTATGAGGGAGAGAGGTTTTTTTTAAAGATTTAAAAAAAATTATTTATTTGACAGAGAGATCACAAGTAGGCAGAGAGACAGACAGAGTGGGGGCGGGGAAGCAGGCTCCCCATTGAGCAGAGAGCCCAATGTGGGACTCGATTCCAGGACCCCGGGATCGTGACCTAGCCGAAGGCAGAGGCTTAACCCACTGAGCTACCCAGGCGCCCGAGAGTTTTCTTTTTTGTTTTTGTTTTTATCCAAGCACTTTCTTTTGAGAAACTCATTATTTTTAAACTTGTTTAATTTCTTCCAGGCCAGAGGGGCTATGCTAATTCATGTGGCTGGCATAAAGCTTTATGATTTTATCTGTGCATATTTTATGTCATTGAAATTATAGGTGGGTATTTTTAGAAATAACTTTCCTTGGAAAGTATGATGACATATGATGATCATATATAATTTGCCAAATAATTTTCCTGCCCTTTTAACATTAAGAGAACATTATTCACTTAAGCACAGTTATGCTATGATTAGTTAAAATCATACTTCTATGTCAGTTTCAGACAATCCCTATGATGTGAGGCTATGTCCCTCCGTGAGAGGTGAGCTGAGCATGTTGTTCACAGTTAGGAAGAGAACATGACATAGCAGCAATGGCCACAGTCGCCAAACTGAGGAAAGAACCAAGAAGCCCTTCAATGGACGAATGGATAAGGAAGATATGGTCATAAATGCAATGGAGTATTATGCCTCCATCAGAAAGGACGAATACCCAACTTTTGTATCAACATGGACGGGACTGGAAGAGATTATGCTGAGTGAAATAAGTCAAGCAGAGATAGTCAATTATCATATGGTTTCACTTACTTGTGGAGCATAAGGAATAACATGGAAGACACTGGGAGATGGAGAGGAGAAGGGAGTTGGGGGAAATCGGAGGGGGAGATGAACCATGAGAGACTGTGGGCTCTGAGAAACACACTGAGGGATTTGGAGGAGCGGGGGGTGGGGGGATGGGTGAACCTTGTGGTAGGTATTAAGGAGAGCATGTATTGCATGGAGCACTGGGTGTGGTGCACAAACAGTGAATTTTGGAACACTGAAAAAAAAATTATACCAGCAAGAAAAAAAAAAAAAAAAAGGAAGAGAACATGATGCCTGGGTAGAGAACTTCAGGTGTATTGCATAAGAAAACACACCCTCTAGTTCTGGTCTGTCGTAAAACAGATGTGTGACCTTGTGAAAGTCATTTAACTTTTCTTGGCTTCGATTTCTTTATGGATGATGTGACAGCTGCCTTCTGGTGCTGAAGCCTGTAATGGTTTCCCCGGCATCCTAGACAGCCCCACTCTTACCTGTCAAGGGGTCACTGCCTCTTCTGGGACCACCAGGAATAGGTTCATTTTATCAGGACTTCTGGATCATTTAGATTTCTCAAAAGTGTTTAAAAAAATCAAAACATAATTGGATTGAGCCCTAGTCTTTATAATGGCTGGAGATGGAAATACAAGGACCTTACACGGTGTGAGGGACTCCATTTGGGATGGGGAGGACTTGACAGTGGCCACCTGCCCCTTGCTGTCTGCTGGAGCGGGCATGGGGTCGATCAGCTGCAGCCTGAATCTTCAGCTGCCTTTTCACCTGGGTTGTTCTGCTCTTGGCAGGAAGACCCAGGCTGGAGCAGGGTCTCTGTGTGGGACTGCAGCTGTCCACCTGATGGCCTCTGTAGAGGTGTCTCAAACTCCAGGGACAGAAGTGTGACATGCCATATGGGATGCTCCCCTGGTGCTTTCTGCTGTCATTTATGCTCAAGTCATGGTGGTAAAACAGTTCAGCTCGTTGAGGGTTAAGAAAGTGGCAGAAATATGTGAATTAGGCCAGGTGCCATACTGTAGGTGTGGTAGGACCTTGGAGAAATGAAGATGGCTGTTCCAGCTAAAGGACTTTTAAGTCCAATTTTGAAGAATACCATGAGAAAATCTGCTTTTGGTCAGACCAACAGGCTGCCTCTTTGAGTCTCTTAAGGATTAGAACGAGTTTCTTGGAAGATGAACCCACCAACTTTTTCTCCTAGCAACCCTCTATCACATTCTTAACTGGGTCCCCTGGCTCATTTTCCATTTCTCCTTTGAATGGGACTTTTGATTTTTTGCTCGCCACTTGGGATGGCTTTCAGGGACAACCTCTCAAGTAAATCCCCCTTCTTGGGCCCAGTTTGGGGAATGGGTTGAACCAGATGCTGAGATACAGGGAGAATTTCCCATTCTATGATGCCAAATGCCTCCTTGGATGACACATCTTCCTTCCTGGGATAAAGAGGTGCTTCATCTCTTCCATGGCCTCATTTTGAACTTCCTCACAGGTGACAAAAACCTCAAAGAAATGAGAGTGGATGAAGTGTTGCAAGTGGAAATGGAATGTTGGATGGATTTGAGAGATATTTAGGAATTCAAATGGTCTGTATTTGACGTGAGGGTGCTGGATAGGGTACTTTCTGGGCTAGGGCCCAGGTTTGTTTTGAGTTATCAAGTGGCAGATGGTGTTATTTGGTGGGAGTGCTGTAAAAGTAATGGATGGCCACTACTGCCTTGAGTGACTGTCTATAAGTTATTAGCCATCTTGTACTGTTTCCTCAAGAATAATTACCTCAAATGGTCCTTGACAGGAGCATACAGAGAAGGCTGGCAGCTCTGTGTCCACAAACAGGAAATAATTTGGAGCCACCATAGGACACCCCCTGGAATGCCAAGACTGGCTGCTATCCCCAGGCTTGGGCTGTTGAGGTCAAACCATTGAGACATCATTGATGTGAACAAATGAAGAATAAATTAATGGGCTTTGGGATGAATGATTGGATCTCCCTCAGACTCTACTGTTTGTAATCCCTGAAAACTCAATTTATTTTTGTCGGAGAGAGTGCACTGCTCTGTAGCATCAATGTTCTGTAATGGCTAGCGCCCAAGGGGTGAGGTGAAACCCTTCAGGCTCCAGGAAGAGGCTAGTGGTGATGTATGTGAGGCTGAGCCCAAACCTCAGAATCTGAATCCAGCTTGGCCCTCACTAGGCTACCCAGGCATCCAGCAGCAGATAGAAATCTTGGTTTCAGGCCCTTGTAGGCAGCCTGCGAGTGGGGTGTGTGTGTGTCTCTCTCAGGCAGAATCTGACAGAACACTCAGTTTCTGAACCTAACATGGCCATGGGTACCAGTGCCTTGGGCTACATGTTTCAAGGCTGGCTGGTTTATGTGGAAAGAGAGGTTATCAGTGCAGAAAGAACAGGTTTGGGTCTTGGCGGAGGGAAAGAGAGGGTGACATATACACACTTCCCTCCCCCTCCCACATAAAGAAATTACTGCCAAGAAATGAGGTATTTTTAGATAAATGTGTATTTTCTAGAGTACATCCTTTAAAGTACCTTCATATTTTAGTTGAATTGTTTTTGAAAGAAATGGCTTTAAAATGTATGATGTGATTTCCACCTTTTTCAAGTAGAGTACTCTAAGATCAATTCAGCCTTAAAATATCTTATTTTATTTCGGAAAATTTTAAGCATATACAAAAGCAAGAGAATCACAGACCAAACCCTATGTACCAAAAAGCCAGTCTCGACAATGATCAATTCATGACCAACCTTGTTCATTTCTATTCCCCACTTCCCTCTATCTCCGATTATTTAAATTCACCCTGTTTGTGCTGACCTAAGGTCATCATTATGACAGTGTTTATGTAGTATATGTGGTGTACATCCCCATCCAGTGTGTTTGTCATATCTGTGTCCTTGCCTTTAGAGGAGGGACTCTCTCTGGTCTGTCTCCTACAGTCCAGTCTAAGAAGACGTATGGCTAAAATGGTTAAAATTCTGTGTCAAGTAGGAGCACACAGGATTTGACAGAGCCTTTCCTACCTCTGTCTTCATACCGGGCTTATCTTGGGCTTTACTGGCTGTTTCTGAAAGGCTGAAGTTTAGTGCTTTTAAAAAAATTTTATTTATTTATTTTATTTTAGAGAGAGAGAGAGAGAGTGCGAGAGTGCACAGTGGGGAGGAGCAGTGGGAGAGGGAGAGAGAGTCTCAAGCAGACTCCACGTCTAGCACAGAGCCTGATGTGGGCTCCATCTCCCGAGCCTGAGATCATGACCTGAGCTGAAACCAAGAGTCAGACACTTAACAGACTGAGTCACCCAGGTGCCCCTGAAGTTTAGTGTTTTTTAAATGTCTTAAAAGTGGGAGTGTTTTATTATGCCATGGCAGTGCACTTTCTTTTTTAAATGAAGTCATTATTAACAGATGCCAAGAAATGGAAAAATACTAATTTTTGAGAAAGGTTTTGAGACATAAATGGGGAATTTCAAGTATACCCACTTATTGCATGAGGATGACGGAGCTTGTCTTGTTTGAAGTTCAGTACTATCCCCGGTAGCTTCGCTCAGGAGGCTGGCCTGGTATCGGAGGGAAGGCCCGAACCTGGGACTTTCCCGGGGAGTAGAGTCTTAGGCTCTGAATGTCAGGCCAGTAGGTGGCTCTCAGTGAGAATATGGTGATGGCGGATAATAGAGTGGTCCCGGCAGTCCGCCTCTTCTCCTCCTTCCGGTACCCAATCCTCTCATGTGGAAGAAGAATAGATATTGATAGTGATGACCCGAACATGCTGACCCAGCCCCAAGACTGAGGAAGGTCCTCCATGCTGTCCTTCCAAAGCGCTAACAGAAGAGCCCATGGATGGGAAGAATACCTTTTCTCCTGGAAACGATATTAACGGTAGCACCTCTGGGCCAACAGCAGCCCTGCAAAGTCCATATTTATCTTTGTGTTACTCTCCAATGTACTTTGAGTACCCACCACGCACTAAGCATGATGCTCTGGACTTTATAGACATTATCCCTTTAATCCTCAAGATAAGCCTAGGGTTGGGATCATTATCATCTGTACTTTACCTATAGGTGAACTGAGGCCCAAAGCTGGGCAGTCCCTGAAGTGTGATCCAGCTGGTAGGCACCAGAGCTGAGGTCTCAGGCTATCTGAGGACAGTACCCTGCATAAGGCAGCTTTGTAAATATAGGCAGTGGCTCACCAGGGTCAGGCCTCTGGAAGGTGTATAATCCACTATGGCCGCACAGCTTTGTTGGTTTAAAGAACAACATTGTCTTCATTCTTGAAAGCCTGGTCAGTTGTACCCAAAATATCAGAGATATTTTGTATTGGGGTACTTTTATTTATTTATAAAGTACTGGGTACTTTATAAAAGTACTGGGTACTTACTGGGTACTTACTATAAAAGTACTGGGGTACTTTCATTTATTTATTTTTTTGAGACCCAGTATTTTAATTTTATTTATTTATTTACTTATTTTTAAGGATTTTATTTATTCATTTGAAAGAGACAGAGAAAGCACAAGCATGGGGAGAGGTGGAGGGAGAGGGAGAAGGAGACCCTTTACTGATTGAGAGCTGGACGATGTGACCTTATTCCCAGGACCTGGAGATCATGAGCTGAGCCAAAGGCAGATGCTTAAACAACTGAGCCACCCAGGCACCCCAAGACCCAGTATTTTTAAAGAGAAATGGGTGGCAAACTTGGCTCAGAATTTATCTTTAAAAAATAAATTTTTAAATATTATTTTTATATCACCTTAGCATGTTAAACAATTAGCTAAAATTTAAAAAATCTCTACATGTGTAACCTTTGTTCCTGCTCATCATTTGCATCAACTCCATTCCAAAACATTAAAAGAACCCCTCTTTGAAGTAAGGGAGTACTTGTCTCCTTCTCCCCTTTGCACCTTCCCTTGGGATCTCTGTCTCTCGCTCCTGTAAAGTAATCAAGAATACATTTTGTGGCCAAGATTTTTTTCTTTTTCCTCAGAGGGAAGAATCTTGTGTCATATATTCAGAATTAAAAGGATAAAGACTCCAAAATCTGGTACAAAGCAGAAACATGGATCTGGCATGGATAATTTTCAGCCTAAACAAGATGCTCCCAACAATGGAGAACCAAAGATAAATAGCATTTGCACTGGAACTCGATTCTCAGGCATTAATTGCCTATAAAAGTGCCCCCGCCCCCAGCCTGCTACCTCCTTAGCTAATTTGGTGTACTTCCTGCCCATTGTAGCCATTTAGCAAGTAAGAAAACCATGAACTAAACAATTAGGGAACAATTACAATTTTCAAGACACATACAAGTCATTTCTGGAGCAAGTTTGGATTATTCAAGTTGGGATTTCCATCATCACAGTTTATAAACATGATTTCCTAGTAGCTTGGATGAATGGAGCAAGTTATGGTCTCCTCACCTTGTGGCTGTAGGAATGCTGGCAATAACAACTCCATCTTTGGCCCTCCATCTTGTTCTCCCCTCTGGTACACAGGCGGCACCACTCCAGATCACATATACAGCTCCTTTGGTGCATGGATGGCACCACTTTAGGTAACTACATTGTGACCTCATCACCAAGGCCCTTTCTTTGTAAAAGCTGGGGATTAAGGACTGCATAGCTGCAGAGAATGGGTGGAGAGTGTGGTATCAGGAGAGCTGCCTAGTAAAGCTGCTTAGTGGTCTTACTCACCACTCCCTCTGCCTGATCACCCTGTCAGTAAGTTACCTTGGACAACACTGGTGTGGAGTGGCTTGCCTTATTTTTCAGTATTAAAATTTCCTCTCAGTATGGAGGATACATTACTAACCCTCCTCAACCTTCTAAACACAGACTCATTAACTTAAATCTGTCGTCTGATCACATAGCCTAACTCTGGCTAGTTGTCTCCCATCTCCATGTTGTTGGCGTCTAGGGGACCAGGTGAGGGTGAGTGGTACAGCAGCATGGGATAGTTTGTTCTCTTTCTATATGTTGGAGGTCATAATATATCCCTCCATCCATCCAGCCAGCCAGCCAGCAAACTTCTGAGGTCCCCTTGAAGAGCTGGGAGTTCACAGTCTGGCAGAAGAGCCAATAGTTTTACAGTGCTGAAAGAATTTATTTTGAGCAGATGGCTGGAGGCTTGGGACAGTTTGGTAATTTGGAGGGGAGGATGTAATTTAAATTAAATGACATCATGCTTGAATTTTAGAAGTTCTTTATTGAGATTCAATTTACATACAGTAAAATGAACAAATCTTAAGTGTACAGCTTGATGACTTTTTGCAACTGTATACATCCGTGTGGCCACAAGAACATTTCCATCATCCCAGAAAATGTCCTTCTAGTCAATTTTCCCACCCCTCCCCCACTCCAAGAGATAATTACTATTCTGATTGGTTACCAAAATCAGTTTTGGCTGATCCTGTACTTCATAGAAATGGTATCATACAACATGTACTTTCTTGGCTTTCCTCCACAACATGCTATCTGTGAGTTTATGAATGTTGCATGTATCCGTATCCTGCCCTGTTTCAATGATGGGCAATATTCCATCGTATTAATATTCCAAGTTTGCTTATCCCTTCTACTATTGACAGGCACTTGGGTTGTTTCTAATTTTTGGCTGTTTTGAATAAAGCTGCAAACAACATTCATGTACAAGTCTTTTTGTGGACACAAGCATTCATTTTGAAGTGAATGAAACATAGGAAGATAAGGAGAGTCAACAGATTTTCAGTTATTCAATGTGATGGCACTCTTTATAACAGAAATCCAAGGCTGATTGGATTTTGACACAGGCTAAATGTGTCCCCTCTGAGATGCATTATCTCATCTGAATGTGTTCCTCATGTGAGGTTGTGTGAGGAAATGAATTAATCATGGTGCCTTCAGCTTAGTCACAGATTTCCCTGCAGGAAGGGAGGCCCCCAACTCACTTTTGATTTGATGGGGAACCAGAGACGCTTGGGAGTAAAGTTAAGAGATCCATTCTGTGCTGAAGAGGGAACCACAGGCTGCCCCACTCTTAGTATGAAGGTGTGTGTGTGTGGGGGGGTCCTGAATCTTCCTGTTGGCCCTGATTCCAGTTTCTAACAATAGTTAAGGCAAAAGAGGCGATGGTGTGTCCTGCTCCAGTTGTTGAAGTTGGAAGTCAGCAGATCTGCCAGTGCCCGAGGCTCTCCCTTTCCCAGCTCTGTGTATGTGGCAAAACGGGAAGGCCAGTGC
This sequence comes from Mustela erminea, assembly GCF_009829155.1. Classification (NCBI taxonomy): domain Eukaryota; kingdom Metazoa; phylum Chordata; class Mammalia; order Carnivora; family Mustelidae; genus Mustela; species Mustela erminea. The sequence continues at coordinate 66,808,636 of NC_045614.1, read as the reverse complement.
CTTGTGACAGACAGTTTAATCTTACCTGCCTGCTGTGAGGTACACTCACCATCCCAGAGAATTGCAAAGTATAAATTGTCTCTTAACACTGATAAACAGTAAGGAGGAGGAAAAAGCCCTGACAAAATATTACAACTTAATTGTATTTCTCAGCTGGGCTCAGGAAATCTGCTTCCTCCTTAGGCTAATGCTATTTACTAAGTCTCCCAGCCCCACAATAATTATTTCTTTAACCCTTGGTGAGACAGCACCTTAGCATGGGACAGGACTACACTGACAAGGAGGCTTAATGAGGCCGTCCCAGGTGCTCAGGTGGGGGAGGCTGGCCTTCATTAGGGGCATGAATCACTGTGACTTCTGGCTGCCGGCTCCGGCTACGAGGGGGACAGGAGGACAGGCTGCCCCTGAGAATAGCTGCTGGGGAGGGGGTGGGGGTGAGGAGGAAAGCTTTCTGCTGGCCTGGTTTTCTAGTGCACAGGTGTTTGCAATTCTAAATAAATGTGCAGTGTCAGTACTCAGCAGCTTATCAGCTGAGACTTATAATGAGGGCTGAGCAGGGAAATAAGATAGGCCCTCTCTGGGCACTTGTCATTATGTTGGATGGACCCAAAGTCGGGCCTAATTATGAAAAACGATAGCTGGGAGAACTGACTTTGGGGGTGCGAGAGACAAGGGGGGTGGCCCCCTGTCAGAAATAGCATGTGCTCCAAAAATCCCCCTCCATGGAATCTGGAAGCTCATTACTGTGAACGTTGTCGCTATTTTAATTTGAAAGGTAAATATTTCATGCATTCTGGAAAGTTTTGAAAAATACAATAATTTGAATATTCATTCAGAAAGAGAGGTCAGAGACCCAAGGTATCAGAAGGCTTTCTTCACAGAACAGTGTCCATCGGTGACTCACAAAGGCCCGCCCATCCGGTGGTCTTGGCAAGTGATGGCTGCCTGTTTCACCTGGTTTACCATTCATTCCTGCATTTGTCTCTTTACTGGCTCATTTGTTCATTCATTCTACCACACATTTAAATTAAAATCCTAAATCTTAATTTTATTGGGTTGAACGGTGTCTTCTCAAAATCAGTGTCCTTCCTGAGCCTCAGAATGAGAACTTCTTTGGAAACAGGGTCATTGTCAGATATAATTAGTAAAGTTAAGATGAGGTCATAGTGGAGTAGGGTGAGTCCTTCACCCCGTATGGCTGATGTCTTCATAAGAATAGAAGGGACTCAGAGAGAGACATATATCCAGCAGAAAGGCAGGCAGAGGTTGGGGGGGTGCATTTACAAGCCAAGGAATGCCAAGAATGGCTGGCGATCTCTGGAAGCAAGAGAGTAAATGGAGCAGATCCTCTCTAGAGCCCCAAGAAGGAACCAACCCTGCTGACACTTTGCTTTTGGAGTTCTGGCTTCCTGAATTGTGAAGGAATGAAATTATCTTACATTAAGCCACCCAGTTTGTGGTTCTTTTTTCCAGCAGCCTTAGGAAGCTGATATACTCATCGTGACTTGTAAGACTCCTTCTCCAGCCTTGCTTCTTACCATCCTCCCCCTTAGTCTGGCCTCCTGACTACTTTTCATACATGTTGAACACACTTCATCCTCAGGGCCCTGGCACTTGCTGTTTTTTCTGCCTGGAACATTCTTCCCAGAGAGTCCCTGCCTTGTTCTCCTACTTTACTCAGTTCTCTGCTCAAATGTCACCTCTTCAGAGAGACCTGTTCTAATTTCTTATCTAAAACAGCATCTCCCTTATCACCCTCTCTACCCTTCCTCTACTAATATTTTTCCTCATATGTATCACTAGCAGACATCACAACGTGTTTATGCACATGTTTTCCCTCTGCTTCCCCAACCTGGTTGTAAACGCTTTGACTGTAGGGACCTTGCCTTGTTTACTCCTATATATCTCAGTACTACTTGGCAAATAGTAAGTATTTGGTAAATGTTTATTGTTAATATTACCCATGCTAGGTAACCAGAACTGAACCCATTTCCTGTGCTCATGGGGCTCATATTCTAGTAAATAAACACACAGATGTAAGGAACAACTAGGGTTAAGGGAAGGAAAGAACATATGAGTGGGCTTTCGCCTGGTTGGGGAGGCCGGGGAGAGATTTCCCGAGCAAGGGATGCCAGAAATTTGATTGCAGAGTTGGAGTTGACAATGCAAGGAATGCCAAGGCAGTGTGGTGAGAGGGAGCATCGGTATGTTTGAGGAAGTGAGAGGCCAATGTGGCTGAAAGCCAGAGGCAGAGTGACTGAGTGGCCAGGGGGACCACAGCATCCAGGGCCCTGCAGGCTCTGCGAGGTCCCTGGGGCTTATCTTGAGTGATGGGAAGAGTTTGAAAGAGGTTAAGAATGCAGGAAGGCATTTGATTTATGCTTTACAAATTTTGGACACCCTGTGTTCAATGCCTTGGGGTGACCAATTAGGAGGTTATGTGGTTGTCTGAAGAGCCACCTGGAGATGGTGAGAAGTGATGGGATCAGGAGCTATTCAGGATTCAATATGGAGAGGATTTGGTACTGGAGTGCAGTTAGGATGTGAAGAGAGGGTGATATCAAGGGGGTCATCTCAGGTTTCTGACATGCACAATGAAATGAATTGTGGTCCCATTCCCAAAGTAAGAACACCGGAGGTACGCACGTGTATGTCTTTAGTTGGATGGGAGCAAACCTTGAATCTGTGACAGTTTCTGCTGCATTGTTGTACTAGGTATACTCCACAAGCCTCAGTGGAAATAAGAGGTGAAGCCTCTGGACAGGTTCTGATCCAAGAAGGCCTCTGTCTTTGTGGTAGATTGGTAGATTTGTGTTCTCCAGGAAAATAAGGATCTCAGTGTGCACCACTGGATAACCCCTCCCACACTGGCCCTGGGCTTGGTTGTGTGACCCTTTTTGGTTAATGGGATATTGGTCAACAAAGCAAGCATAGGGTAGAGAAGCACTTGGACTTTAGGGCTTGTCCTCTTGGAAGTTGACTGCCATACTGTAAAGAGGCTCTGGTAGACTATTGAATGATGTGAAGCTACCTGGAGAGACACCCTGTGTGATGACAGGCCATCTTGGAATTCCAGTCCTGGCTGAGCTCCCACCTGAATGCAGCCACACAAGTACCCACAGCTACACTACATGGGGCGGAGCTCAGTCTACCTCAGAACCATGAAGAAGAATAGACTGTTGCTGTTTTAAGCCACTTGGTTTTGGGCTTATAATGAGGGTTGAGGGTTTGTGATATGGCAATGGATAACTGAAACAGACCTCTTTCAATGGGTTAAAATGGGAGCGGGGTGGGAATGTGCTATATTTGGGAATTTTTTTTTTTTTTAGATTTATTTATTTGACAGATCACAAGTAGTCAGAGAGGCAGGCAGAGAGAGAGAGAGAGAGGGAAGCAGGCTCCCTCCTGAGCATCGGGCTCGATCCCAGGACCCTGAGATCATGACCTGAGCTGAAGGCAGAGGCTTTAACCCACTGAGCCACCCAGGTGCCCCTATAGTTGGGATTTTCTGAGTAGAGTCTCCAAAACAGAAATCTATTAGGCTTTTTGGCCAAGTTTTCTTTTGTCACTTCTTCCTTGACTTTGACTTTAGTTCCAGCCTTGGGGAAGGCAGTCTTTCTCAGGTGTGCAGGTGGCACCAGAGGGATATTACTTATAGGGTGGCCCTCTGTCTCCTCACCTCTTGTTTCTAATTGTCCCTTCACCATTCCTTCCATGGCCTGAATCTACACCTGGTTTTCCTCCTTTCCTTCCTGCTTCATCCTCTTCTATAGCTGTGGGAAGCCCTCAAGGCTACAGAAACATCTGAAGCTTGGATATGCATTACTGCCTGCTTCCTCCACCCCCAATTCCTTTTGTCCCCTATCCTAGCACTGGAGCCAAATTAGGTCTCCTTTGTCTTTTTTTAATGAACAGGTTTAGCCACTGTAAGCTGGCTATTATATTATACTGAAAATGCTGTTTGTGAGCCATTGTCAACTGAGACCTGGGACCAACACTGACACCTCCTTAATTATGTGCCATTAATGATGTACATGCTGCAGTTAGGGGAACATTGTGGATCTATTTCCCGCTTTAATTCTGTGCTGTGTTATACGAAATTCTAATGAGTCCGGAATTCTCAAAGGTCATAATCTGAATACGTTTCCTTTTCTTCTTTTTAGGGGAATGGGGATAGGATTCAAAACAATTAAAATGAAATTTACTTCATCATTTGGCTAACAATGTCCTCAACTGTACTAATTACACTGAGATATGTATTCACTTGCTGGTCATTTGGACAGATCTGAGTGTGTCTGGTTTCTAGTAAGACCCCCATCACTGAATTACAGATGATGTTTTTTTTTAGCTACTCGCCCCATTGATTATGAGAAATAACTGGGGAAAAAAAGTCCACCCAAACCCTTACAATATGGAAAGTGCAAATTTAGCAGAGCCAGCATTGAATTTTCCAGGGAGTCATTTATCATCCTTAGAAAGTTTTGGTTCTTTGCAAATAAAAAATAGAAAGGAATGGTAATTGCTCTGCTCAGCTAATTGACAGAATTGTGTCAGAAAAAGGAGGCATTTCAACACTGCCTCCGATGATGACATTTGAAGGTTGTTCCCCTTCTCTCTTCACTGCTAAATTAGGTAATCATTATTTCCCTGTGAATCTTATTAATCTAATGCTTGCTTCTCCCCAACCCTCGCTAAGACTTGAGACTCAGACAGAAATTTAAAAATGAAATACTGAAGGTCAGATAATGGTTTGGCCAGTTCAGGTTGTGTTTCCTGGTTTTTTGATTCAGTACATAAGTGGGAGAGGACAAAAGGGAATAAGTTTAAGTTGCAGTTAGGGGAATTCAAGTCATCTGTTAAAGAGGACCTTTTCATTATATGAATGGAACCCAGAGGGTTTGAAATCTCCACTGGTGGATTTTCAGAATAGGTTAGTCCACTGATGTGCTAAGACAGTGGAGGCTGAGAAGCTAGGGAAAGCCCAGATCCATCGTTCTCAAGCTTTTTCTCTTTTCAAATGGCTTCAGTGGGGGCAAAGCCTCCACTGGGACTTAAGGAAAATGAAAACCTCCAATTTTTCACTGTAAAAATAGTGCACATCAGATATAGGGCTTCTCACAGGGCTTCTGATAAGACATTAATAAGAGTTGACTTAGAAAAATTTGATACTTGGTTTTCATTAGCTATTATGACCAAAAAGCCAAATAATGATGGAAATAGGTAGTGTATTCAGACTGGTGGTGAAGACCAGAAATTCCTCTGTGGCACAGATCAACAGCAAGCCTGGATGGTGTTTGGAAAGCAGCTGGATGTCCTGTGATAATAAAGGCAAATGAGAAGGTAATTCCAGCTGATAGTGGTATGTTGATCACAAATCCACCCTCCTATAGTTTCTGATGACCTCCTCTGCCACCTTAGTGATCTTTCTGCTCCTGAGAAAGTTCTTGTGCCATCACCTCCTTGCATCCTCTTATTCTCCCTACCTTTTCAGTCAGTGCTCTGTAGGGTACCTGGTTGGAGTGATGGCTGCCCCTTCTGATGATGAGGCTGAATGTGCACGAAGAAGGCATTCTGGGACATTTTCTGCTCATCTGTTCCTCCTAGCTTCCCAAGTTCCACATAACAAGGAGGAATAGAGTAGATGGTGGGTGGATTTTATAGAATCAAGATGAATCTGGGAAATGTTGTTTAAAAATAAATTACATGGATTGATCTTTTAGGTGTTCTGGATTTTTTGAATCAGGGTTTTGGAAATGTAAATATTTCTTTTAATAATGATGTTGCTCAATTTAGTTGATGATATTTAATATTTTAAACCAAAGCCTTTATGAAAGAGGGTCCAACCTGTTCACTCTCTGGACAAAGAAGGATAAAAACTTCATGTTTTTTTCTGGCAAGTCGGTTAAAATCAAATCCTGCACCAGTGAACAGATTTCAGAGTTTCTGATTCCCATTTCTAGAAGAAGTGATCTGTGACTGCGTCCTTGTCCAGGAACAAGGTAAAACAATTCATAATTATAGGAAAATTCTAGTAAATGGTAGAGATGCTTTCTTCTTTTTTGTCTTATGATGGAAATATGTCATTTTCTCTCTTTCATAAGACATTTTCTTCTGTAACTTCAATCTTCACAGTGACATTTAGTAAACAGCATCAAAAATAATAGAAAAAAAATCATTTGAAAAATGTTCATTAGTCAACCAATTGTTCCAAGAAGGCAGATGTAACTATATATATGTATTTTTCTTTCTCTTCCTTTTTTTCTTCCCAAATTGCCTTTGTGTTCCTTGGTATAATTCCCAAGTTTGTCACCTTCTGAAGTTATCAAGGAATAAAAAGCCAGAATGCTGCACAAAGTTGAGCAGTTAGATCATGACTCCAATAGCACCTTCCATGGTCAAGAGTTATCCCTATCAGTCCCATCTCTGTGACTGCGGAAACCTCACCTTGCATGTTCACGGGGTACGGCAGAAGGTAGAGGAAACTTTCTTGTCTTCTATTTTTATTCCTTTTGGTTCCCTTTTAGTATAACTTTCATCTTTATGGGCCGTGCCCACTATGGACCTTGTATACATCAATCATGGGAGAAAGTTTGTAATGGGCACATCTGTATGTGTAGCTGCCATAAAAGGAATGAATCAAAATTCAATTCTGTGCCTAGTTTTGGTAGCATATGTGTCATTTTCATGGCCCTAGAACTAAAACATGGTAGTTAAAACAGGAAAGTGATATTTATAGGGTAATTTTGATCAAGCTTGTCATAATTTTTGTTCCTGGGTAAGTTTGTATGTCCTTTTTTACAGCTCTAATTACACTGACAGCTTTTCAGAGGGAATGTTAGGGTAGAGGTTATTTAAATATGAAACGAAAGGTTTGACATCAGTTAAAAGTGAATGATTTTTATTTCCCAACATATATTTTAATGTAACATAAACTTACCACTTCTCTCTCTTTCCTGAATCCTATCATTATTTTTATTTTATTTTATCATTTATTTATTTTATCACTGAGGCAGAAAGATAACTGTGCTGGTCTCCCTTGCTCCCAACCAGACGCAGAACAGCCTTAAACGGTATTTCTCAATTCGGATGTGAACTGACGTACACTGTTCCTCTAGCTCCCTGAAGGTGTCCCTCATGAAACCCTGTAGCTGCAGGGCTCTCTCCGCTTACGAATTTAGCAGTGCTCCTTTGGTGACTTTCCTCTTTCCACATCACTCCAGGGATCTCTATTAACTTAACACACTAAAAATAACACTGCAGAACTGCTGAATGGGGAGGGCGACCAGTAGGGCTGGGGGAAGGCTCAATATTGCTCACATTGATCAGAAACCTGGACCCTGCTCCCATGATGCTCGCTGTTTGACACCAAGCTCATTAAGGATCTGTGTGTGCATCTGAGGGCTGGAGAGGCAGGAGAGCGGAGTGCATGAGGCCTGAGGATGTGAGGATGCTCTTGCCAGTCACAGAGGTCTTTCCTTACCAATCTTGGGCTCCCTTTTTTTTTGAATTAATGCAGCTCTTACATATGTCTGGCCTGGACCTGTATTCCCTCTTGACAGGGTTCTTAGGTGAAGATAAAGCTAACTCTTACCCTGACTTTAATCCCAGCCACAGTCATAAAATTTTGTCTTGCACAGGGTGTAATAGTCTCATCAAATAGTAGATGGCAGCATGTGGTTCTTGTTTAGAGCTGAGCAGCCAGCGGGAATAATTCAGAATCTTAACTTCCATGTTTGAGAACTAGTTCTACCACTTGTTAACTCTGCTGCATAAGACTCATTACTGAACCTCCCCCAGCCTCAGTTTCCTCATTTATAAAATAAAGAATATTCATTGAGATTAATGCCTCTTTCAAAGGGTGGTTGTGAATTCAGATGGGATTGATTGCATGTTTAGGAAAATATGAAAAGCCCATGGTATTTCCCAAATATCTCTAGTGTTAGCATTATGGTTAATTTTAATGTGCTAATTTGACTGGGCCAAAGGATGCCCACAGAGCTAGTATAAGATTATTCCTGGATGTGTCTTGTGAGGGTGTTTCCAGAAGAGATTAGCACTTGAATTGGCAGACTGAGTAAAGCAGATCACCCTCACCAACGTGGGTGGGCAACAACATCTAATCTGGTGAAGGCTCAAATAGGACAAAAAATGGAGGAAGAGTGAATTCACTCTCCTGCTTGAGCTGGGACATCTATCTCTTCTTACCTTGGACATCAGTGTTCCTGGTTCTTGGACCTCCAGACTAGGTCTTACACCAGTGCTCACCTGGTTCTCCCGCCTTTGGGCTTAGATTGGAATTACATCACCAGCTTTTTTGGGCCTCTAGCTTGCAGATGGCAGATCATAGGTCTTCACAGCCTCCATAATTGCATGAGCCAATTCCTCATAATCAACCTCTTTCTCTATATCTATATCTATATCTATATCTATATCTATATCTATATCCATATCTCCTATTGGATCTGTTTCTCTGGAGAATCCTGACTGATATAATTAGGTTGAGCCAAGTGAAAGTGCCAATAGTCAAATGATTTTGTCCTACAAAAATGGCTATTTCCTATCGTTCAACCTAATATATTAATATGATAGTTTGGAAAGTCTTTCTTTTCTTACTTCTCTAAATTGTCCCTGTGAGACAGAAAGATTATAAGCAACCATATTTTAGTACCCTGGGGAAATCTAGGTTTCAAAGTTTACTTGTGGCAAGTGGTATAAAAATCCATGTGTAGAACCCGTTCTCGCATTACTCAGTCTGTGGTTTCTTGACCTTGCCAGGCTCTTTAAAGTCCTAAGCTGAAAATGAGGAGCTGGAGAGAGAATGTGACGGAAAGTCACTTTCCCCAGGAGATGAACAGAGTGTAATATGAGAGGTCATAGCCTCTATAACAAATACCATCATGAGTGGTTCTCATGTTAATCACACTTTCTTGAGCTGATGCCAGCTTTCCTAAAATGATGGCTCTTTCAGGGTCTGTGCGAACCTCTGCTAGGCACCACGTGCTAGGTAGTCATGTTTCCTTTATCTCAGAATCGCCAGTATATGTCACTCAGGACTGACCTGAGGACCCAAGGAGCCGACTCCCCACTGAGGGTGTTCAGTTGCTCTGCATCCAAGGACGTTCACATTCTGGACTTGCCTTTGGTGCAGGCTGACTCTGTCCACGTGACATCAGCACTATCGAGTCTTTACTTCTTTGTTGTGGAGGCTGTCCTGTGCATGGTAGGCTGTTGAGTAACATTCCTTGCCTCTACCCACTAGATGTCATCTCTAGTTGTAACAATCAGAACTGTCTCTAGACATTGTCGAATACCTGCTGGGCGACAAAATCACCCCTACTGAAAAACCACTGGGTCCAGTGAACTTCAGAGTGGGAATGAGGGGTGAGTCTGGGCTGATGGTAATGTATTTCAGAACATTTACCAACTTATCCAATGAGCTTCAACACATCTGAAGGAATTGCATTTCCTTTTCTCCCACCTCCCCATGGAAAGTGGTAATGACTAGATAGAAAATGAGACATATTTGGAGATATTATTTACCAGTTGTGTATGAAAAGGGTGTACAGTTGCTGAGCCCTTAGGTAGGATTTCCTGGCAAAGGCATCTGTCTTCTTGTTTTTCTAGTTAATTATGGATTTTCATAAGCTCACTCAGCTAATCAAGTGTAATGACACTAGACCTAAATCACATTATTGTTATTTTTCAAGGCTGTGTTGAAACTGTGCCGTGTTAACCTGCCAGGAGCCTGGACACAACTACAGTCACTCAAACACCAGAGAAGTGATGCTTTTATTAGCAGTGCAGTCATCCCTTCCTTAACATGTCATCATTGAGATTAGGAAGACAAAATAAAAGCAACAGAAAAGGAAATTTTCCATGAAGAGTGCTTTAGGAACTTTATTACAGAGTGGGAACTTTATTGCAAGATGGGCCATGAGACATGTATCCCGTATTTACTGCTATTTTCCAATATAACTCTTGGTTTGGAGAGACAGAAAAGGATTGGTATGAAGTTGATATTGTTCCTGCATTTCCATGTCCTTGACAGTCTGATGCAAGGATTTCCCAATTGGCCGATTGTGACCCATGGTGCCGTTTGTGGCTCTATCTATAATCTCTCTTCCCGTCCTCAGGAATTCGTAGGGGAGAAGAGACACATGTGCTAGACTTGCCATTGCCTCCTGACCTCAAATTTGCCTTGCCTCAGATGAATAATTTCTGCCTCATGTATTCGGCAAAAAAGTTGGATTCCTTTGCCTGGAGAAAAATTTGTGATATTTGTCATATAGCATTTCATTTGGTCTGGATCACAAACCGGCTTTTTTTTTTTTTTTTTTTTGGAAGAGGCATTTAAGAAATTCATGAAAAGAATTTTCCATATTTGGCTGCGAAAGTGTCCTCTGTTAGATGCTTGCATTACTCTCAACACATCAAATGAATTCAATGTCATAACTTGATCACTGTCTTCCGAGGCCAGTCAGAAATTCATTCTACATCCCTGAAGTTGCTTCATAGACTGTTACACCAAATATACTCAAGAGAAGTTATTATTTTTCTCTACAAGTGAGAAACTTGTTACTAGTATACGGTGTTAAGGAGATTTCCATGACATCCCTGAATGTCATTATGAAAAGTTTTTGGATAATTGAGGATAATAAGATCATTGGGCTTAAGGGCTTGAGTTTTGGAGTCAGGCTGATCTGGATTTGAATTCTGGGTCCATTACTCACTAGCTGTGTGACACTAGACAAGTTGTTTTGCTTTTTAAAACTTTAGTTTCCTTATGTGTAAAATTGATGTAGCAATAATAGTTTGATCATAAAGCTTTTATGAGGCTAGAATGAGGTACTGCCTGCAAAGTAGGGTGTCCAGACATAGTAAGTATTCCTTTGATATTGGGGGTTGGAGATATAATTATTTCCAAGCTGAGATTAGTCCAGTGACATTTGCTTAACTTAGAAAGCTGAGCTGCCTTCTTCAATTAGTTCTCTACTGTAACTAACATGGTCTCTCCTTCAAACCATAATTCTCAGGTCCCCTTGAATATATTTTGAGGCATTTCATGGCCAGAAGGCCTCCCATAGTAATTCTGTCGCTCATCTCCTAGGAAAGCAGAAGAAGATTATAAATAATAAGCAATAAAGACAGCAAGTGTGTGTTCCAGAAGTGAGAAAAATCAGTCCTGGGGGAAGTCATCTGGGCTTTACTGCAAAAAGACAGGGATAAGTACATTGGAAATGTGAGAATAATCATAGAGCTTAAAAAAAACATGGTCAGTTTTTATGCCAGTACCATGCTGTCTTCGTGATCACAGCTTTGTAGTAAAGCTTGAAATCAGGTAACGTGATGCCCCCAGTTTTATTTTTGTTTTTCAACATTTCCTTAGTGATTCGGGGTCTCTTCTGATTCCATACAAATTTTTGGATTTTTTGCTCCAGCTCTTTGAAGAATACCGGTGGAATTTTGATCAGAATGGCATTAAAAATATAGATTGCTCTAGGCAGTATAGACATTTTAACAATGTTTATTCTTCCGGTCCAAGAGCATGGAATGGTCTTCCATCTTTTTGTGACTTCTTCAATTTCTTTCATGAGCGTTCTGAAATTCCTCGAGTACAGTTCCTTTACCTCTTTGGTTAGGTTTATTCCCAGGTATCTTCTGGTTCTTGGTGCTATAATGGAATCGATTCTCTAATTTCCCTTTCTGTATTTTCATTGTTAGTGTATAAGAAATCCACTGATTTATGTACATTGACTTTGTATCCAGCCACGTTGCTGAATTGCTATATGAGTTCTAGTAGTTTGGGGGTGGAGTCTTTTGGGTTTTCCATATAAAGAATCATGTCATCTGCGAAGAGAGAGAGTTTGACTTCTTCATTGCCAATTTGGATACATTTTATTTCTCTTTGTTGTCTGATTGCTGTTGCTAAGACTTCTAATGCTATGTTGAACAAGAGTGGTGAGAGTGGGCATCCTTGTCGTGTTTCTGATCTCAAAGGGAAGGCTGCAAGCTTTTTCCCATTGAGGATGATATTTGCTGTGGGTCTTTCATAGATAGATTTTATGAAGTTCAGGAATGTTCCCTCTATCCTTATACTTTGAAGCGTTTTAATCAGGAACGGGTGCTGGATTTTGTCAAATGCTTTTTCTGCATCAATTGAGAGGACCATGTGGTTCTTCTCTCTTCTCATATTAATTTGTTCTATCATATTGATTGATTTGTGAATGTTGAACATCCTTGTAGCCCAGGGATGAATCCCACCTGGTCATGGTGGATAATCTTTTTAATGAGCTGTTGGATCCTGTTTGCTAGGATCTTGTTGAGAATCTTAGCATCCATATTCATCAGTGATATTGGTCTGAAATTCTCCTTTTTGGTAGGGTCTGTGCCTGGTTTGGGGAGCAGGGTAATGCTGGCTTCATAGAAAGAGTTTGAAGTTTTCCTTCTGCTTCAATTTTTTGAAACAGCTTCAGGAGAATAGGTGTTATTTCTTATTTGAAAGTTTGGTAGAATTCCCCAGGGAATCCGTCAGGTCCTGGGCTTTTGTTTTTTGGGAGGTTTTTGATCACTGCTTCAATCTTGTTACTAGATATTGGTCTATTCAGGTTGTCAATTTCTTCCTGGTTCAATTTTGGGAGTTTATAGTTTTCCAGGAATGCATCCATTTCATCCTGGTTGCTTAGCTTATTGGCATATAACTGTTGATAATAACTTCTGATGATTGTTTCTACTTCCTTGGTGTTAGTTGTGATCTCTCTCTTTTCATTCATAATTTTATTAATTTGGGCTTTCTCTCTTTTCTTTTGGATTAGTGTGGCCAATGGTTAGCTGTGATCACCAAGACAGCATGGTACTGGCATAAAAACAGACACATATACCAGTGGAACAGAGTAGAGAACCCAGATATGGACCCTCAACTCTATGGTCAAATAATCTTCGACAAAACAGGAAAAAATATACAGTGGAAAAAAGACAGTCTCTTCAATAAATGGTGCTGGGAAAACTGGACAGCTATATGTAGAAGAATGAAACTCGACCATTCTCTTACACTGTACACAAAGATAAACTTGAAATAGTTAAAAGACCTCAACGTGAGACAGGAATCCATCTGAATCCTAGAGGAGAACATAGGCAATAACCTCTTCAATATCAGCCACAGCAACTTCTTTCAAGATATGTCTCCAAAGGCAAAGGAAACAAAAGCAAAAATGAACTTTTGGGACTTCATCAAGATCAAAAGCTTCTGCACAGCAAAGGAAACAGTCAACAAAACAAAGAGGCAACCCACGGATGGGAGAAGATATTTGCAAATGACAGTACAGACAAAAGGTTGATATCCAGGATCTATAAAGAACTCCTCAAACTCAACACACACAAAACAGACAATCATATTAAAAAATGGGCAGAAATGAACAGACACTTCTCTAATGAAGACATACAAATGGCTATCAGACACATGAAAAAATGTTCATCATCACTAACCATTAGGGAGATTCAAATTAAAATCACATTGAGAGACCACCTTACACCAGTTAGAATGGCCAAAATTAGCAAGACAGGAAACAACATGTGTTGGAGAGGATGTGGAGAAAGGGGAACCCACTTATACTGTTGGTGGGAATGCAAGTTGTAGTGAAAAGAAGGGCCATCTGTACCCCAATGTTTATAGCAGCAATGGCCACAGTTGCCAAACTGTGGAAAGAACCAAGATGCCCTTCAACAGAGGAATGGATAAGGAAGATGTGGTCCATATACACTATGGAGTGAGTATTATGCCTCCATCAGAAAGGATGAATACCCAACTTTTGTAGCAACATGGACAGGACCGGAAGAGATTATGCTGAGTGAAATAAGTCAAGCAGAGAGAGTCAATTATCATAGAGTTTCACTTACTTGTGGAGCATAACAAATAGCATGGAGGACAAGGGGAGATGGAGAGGAGAAGAGTGTTGAGGGAAATTGGAAGGGGAGGTGAACCATGAGAGACTATGGACTCTGAAAAACAATCTGAGGGTTTTGAAGGGGTGGGAGGTGGGAGGTTGGGGGAACTAGGTGGTGGGTATTAGAGAGGGCATGGATTGCATGGAGCACTGGGTGTGGTGCAAAAACAATGAATACTGTTATGCTGAAAAGAAATTAAAAAAAAAAACCATAGTCAGTGCAGAAATGTAAGAATTCATTGTGGTTAAAAATGGATTCTTGTTTGTATTTTCTTGATGGTGAGTAGGATCAAGAAGGAAACAAAAGTATTATTACTATTTTTAAAAGATTTATCTGTTTGAGAGAGAGCGAGCAGAAGGAGGGTCAGAGGAAGATAATCCTAAGCTGACTCCCCACTAAGCATGGAGACTGACTCAGGGCTTGATCCCATGACCCATGAGATCATGACCTGGGCCAAAATCACAAAATCACACAAAATCACCCCCAAATCACAAGTCAGATACTTAACTCACTGATCCATCCAGAGGCCCCAAGAAGGAAAAGTTTTTAAATAAAGAATCAGCCCCCCCAAAGGAATCAAGACTCTGAATTTTCTGGAAAAAACAGAACAAAAATAAGACTCAAATACATAAGATTCACATTTGTAGGGTGATTTGACAGTAATGGCTCAAGGACCCAAACCAATCAATTAGGGAACTAAAGAATTGAGAAGCATGGTGAGGATCTTGTTAGGGAAATCTTTGGATCATCTTTTCTCACAATTCTAGTTTGTGGCCATGTTCTGCAATGGATGGGGTCACTGAGAAATTCCTGGTATTTGGCAGGTTTCAGGTCTCATTGAGGTGTTGCTTGGGAGGCAGAGAGACTGGAGAGATTGTGGCTAGGTAGAGGTTTTCTGGGCGTTTCTAGAACAATTCTTTGTTGCCTTGGAATGAGGATTTGGGGATGAGGTGGACCTGTGTGCAGTTGAGGGGAAAGATGAGCAGGGATTAAGAGGAGGTAAGTGTTAAGTACCTACTATATTCTAAGGGTATTTACATAGGCTAGTTCCTCTAATCTCAAACAACCCTGAAGGGATGATGGTGCTATCTCTGTGTTATGGGCGAGATCAATGCTTTGATATGTCAGGTGACTATCAGAGGTTATTCAGCTAGTAGGTGGTAGAGCTCAGATTTGAACCCAGGTCAGTCTAATTCTGAAGTTTATAAAAACTGGAATTTTGATGGGTATTAGAGAGGATACTTGTTATCACAGGCATTAAATATTATATGTAATGATGAACCATTGAATTCTACTCCTGAATATTTGACACTAGGCTGGATTGGATTTTTCTTCTTCTTTTTTTCTTTTTTAAGATTTTATTTATTTATTTGACACAGAGAGAGAGAGAAAGAGAGAGAGAGAGAGAGAGTGCACAAGCAGGTGGAGTGGCAGGTAGGAAGAGGGGAAGAAGCAGACTCCTCACTGAGCAGAAAGTCCAACATGGGGCTCAATCCCAGAACCCTGGGAACATTATCTGAGCTGAAGGCAGGCTGGATTGAGCCAGCCAGGTCCCCTGGATTTTTCTTTTCTTTCTTTCTTTATTTATAAAAGATTTTATTTATACATTTGACAGACAGAGATCACAAGTAGGCAGAGAGTCAGGCAGAGAGAGAGAGAGGGAAGCAGACTCTCTGCTGAGCAGAGAGTGCAATGTGGGTCTTGACTCC
Source organism: Mustela erminea (assembly GCF_009829155.1). NCBI lineage: Eukaryota > Metazoa > Chordata > Mammalia > Carnivora > Mustelidae > Mustela > Mustela erminea. The sequence continues at coordinate 66,792,986 of NC_045614.1, read as the reverse complement.
AGGACCCTGAGACCATGACCTGAGCCAAAGGCAGAGGCTTAACCCACTGAGCCCCCCACGCGCCCCTGGATTTTTCTTTTAAATAGTTACTTTAGTTAGATTATAGTTTGCTAGAATTGCTGTGAGCATGCTTGCAGGTGACTATGACAACATAGTTTGGGTATAATAAAGGACAGTGATATTAAAAAGGAGAAGCTAAAAAAACTTTTTTTAAGGGTTACTGCAAACTAAAAAGAAAATATCCCCTTTTTGGTTTAACCTGAAATGGATTGTTTCCTGCTTAAAAAGCTATTACAGAAGACACCCTTATCTTTTAGCGTTATTCCTTTGATGGTATGGGTAATGCATCCCTTGTTTCCCTTTCTTGGGCAACTCTCAAGTTTTCTACTAGTCTTACTAAGAAATGCACAGAAAGAGGTTCATAGAGGTCTTGGATGGCATATTTAGAGCTTAGACTTCAGTTTTGAAACAAAATGGTGATGAGTTTTCAAAAGTAATTTTTATAGAATATCAGTGAATTTTCTTATAAGTAGGAGTGACGGACATAAATGAATTAGCAGTTGTCCTGTTATCTACCATAAAACAAGGGAGAGGGCATTCCATTGGGGGACAGAAGTAATCTTTGTTGGATACTTTTTTTTTTGGCCTGTCTTTTTTTTAAATTTATTTTTTATTTATTTTCAGCATAACAGTATTCATTGTTTTTGCACCACACCCAGTGCTCCATGCAATCTGTGCCCTCTCTAATACCCACCACCTGGTTCCCCCAACCTCCACCCCCCACCCCCGCCACTTCAAACCCCTCAGATTGTTTTACAGAGTCCATAGTCTCTCATGGTTCACCTCCCCTTCCAATTTCTCCCAACTCCCTTTTTTTTTTTTTAAATTTTTTATTTTTTATAAACATATATTTTTATCCCCAGGGGTACAGGTCTGTGAATCACCAGGTTTACACACTTCACAGCACTCACCAAAGCACATACCCTCCCCAATGTTCATAACCCCACCCCCCTTCTCCCAACCCTCCTCCCCCCAGCAACCCTCAGTTTGTTTTGTGAGATTAAGAGTCACTTATGGTTTGTCTCCCTCCCAATCCCATCTTGTTTCATTGATTCTTCTTCTACCCACTTAAGCCCCCATGTTGCATCACCACTTCCTCATATCAGGGAGATCATATGATAGTTGTCTTTCTCTGCTTGACTTATTTCGCTAAGCATGATACGCTCTAGTTCCATCCATGTTGTCGCAAATGGCAAGATTTCATTTCTTTTGATGGCTGCATAGTATTCCATTGTGTATATATACCACATCTTCTTTGTCCATTCATCTGTTGATGGACATCTAGGTTCTTTCCATAGTTTGGCTATTGTGGACATTGCTGCTATAAACATTCGGGTGCACGTGCCCCTTTGGATCACTACGTTTGTATCTTTAGGGTAAATACCCAGTAGTGCAATTGCTGGGTCATAGGGCAGTTCTATTTTCAACATTTTGAGGAACCTCCATGCTGTTTTCCAGAGTGGCTGCACCAGCTTGCATTCCCACCAACAGTGTAGGAGGGTTCCCCTTTCTCCGCATCCTCGCCAGCATCTGTCATTTCCTGACTTGTTGATTTTAGCCATTCTGACTGGTGTGAGGTGATATATCATTGTGGTTTTGATTTGTATTTCCCTGATGCCAAGTGATATGGAGCACTTTTTCATGTGTCTGTTGGCCATGTGGATGTCTTCTTTGCAGAAATGTCTGTTCATGTCCTCTGCCCATTTCTTGATTGGATTATTTGTTCTTTGGGTGTTGAGTTTGCTAAGTTCTTTATAGATTCTGGACACTAGTCCTTTATCTGATATGTCGTTTGCAAATATCTTCTCCCATTCTGTCAGTTGTCTTTTGATTTTGTTAACTGTTTCCTTTGCTGTGCAAAAGCTTTTGATCTTGATGAAATCCCAATAGTTCATTTTTGCCCTTGCTTCCCTTGCCTTTGGCGATGTTCCTAGGAAGATGTTGCTAGGAAGATGTTCCTAGGAAGATGTCGAAGAGGTTGCTGCCTGTGTTCTCCTCAAGGATTTTGATGGATTCCTTTCACACATTGAGGTCCTTCATCCATTTTGAGTCTATTTTCATGTGTGGTGTAAAGAAATGGTCCAATTTCATTTTTCTGCATGTGGCTGTCCAATTTTCCCAACACCATTTATTGAAGAGGCTGTCTTTTTTCCATTGGACATTCTTTCCACCAACTTTGGCTTTCTTTTTCAATATCCCTTTGGCTATTCGAGGTCTTTTCTGGTTCCATATAAATTTTAGAATTATTTGTTCCATTTCTTTGAAAAAGATGGATGGTACTTTGATAGGAATTGCATTAAATGTGTAGATTGCTTTAGGTAGCATAGACATTTTCACAATATTTATTCTTCCAATCCAGGAGCATGGAACATTTTTCCATTTCTTTGTGTCTTCCTCAATTTCTTTCATGAGTACTTTATAGTTTTCTGAGTATAGATTCTGTGCCTCTTTGGTTAGGTTTATTCCTAGGTATCTTATGGTTTGGGGTGCAATTGTAAATGGGATTGACTCCTTAATTTCTCTTTCTTCTGTCTTGTTGTTGGTGTAGAGAAACTGATTTCTGTGCATTGATTTTATATCCTGACACTTTACTGAATTCCTGTACAAGTTCTAGCAGTTTTGGAGTGGAGTCTTTTGGGTTTTCCACATATAGTATCATATCATCTGCGAAGAGTGTTAATTTGACTTCTTCTTTGCTGATTTGGATGCCTTTAATTTGCTTTTGTTGTCTGATTGCTGAGGCTAGGACTTCTAGTACTATGTTGAAGAGCAGTGGTGATAATGGACATCCCTGCCATGTTCCTGACCTTAGCGGAAAAGCTTTTAGTTTTTCTCCATTGAGAATGATATTTGCAGTGGGTTTTTCATAGATGGCTTTGATGATATTGAGGTATGTGCCCTCTATCCCTACACTTTGAAGAGTTTTGATCAGGAAGGGATGCTGTACTTTGTCAAATGATTTTTTTAGCATCTATTGAGAGTATCATATGGTTCTTGTTCTTTCTTTTATTGATGTGTTGTATCACATTGACTGATTTGCAGATGTTGAACCAACCTTGCAGCCCTGGAATAAATCCCACTTGGTCGTGGTGAATAATCTTTTTAATGTACTGTTGAATCCTATTGGCTAGTATTTTGTTGAGTATTTTCGCATCTGTGTTCATCAAGGATATTGGTCTATAGCTCTCTTTTTTGGTGGGATCCTTGTCTGGTTTTGGGATCAAGGTGATGCTGGCCTCATAAAATGAGTTTGGAAGTTTTCCTTCCATTTCTATTTTTTGGAACAGTTTCAGGAGAATAGGAATTAGTTCTTCTTTAAATGTTTGGTAGAATTCCCCCGGGAAGCCGTCTGGCCCTGGGCTTTTGTTTGTTTGGAGATTTTTAATGACTGTTTCAATCTCCTTACTGGTTATGCATCTGTTCAGGCTTTCTATTTCTTCCTGGTTCAGTTGTGGTAGTTTATATGTTTCTAGGAATGCATCCATTTCTTCCAGATTGTCAAATTTATTGGCGTAGAGTTGCTCATAGTATGTTCTTATAATAGTTTGTATTTCTTTGGTGTTAGTTGTGATCTCTCCTCTTTCATTCATGATTTTATTTATTTGGGTCCTTTCTCTTTTCTTTTTGATAAGTCGGGCCAGGGGTTTATCAATTTTATTAATTGTTTCAAAGAACCAGCTCCTAGCTTCGTTGATTTGTTCTATTGTTTTTTTGGTTTCTATTTCATTGATTTCTGCTCTGATCTTTATGATTTCTCTTCTCCTGCTGGGCTTAGGGTTTCTTTCTTGTTCTTTCTCCAGCTCCTTTAGGTGTAGGGTTAGGTTGTGTACCTGAGACCTTTCTTGTTTCTTGAGAGGCTTGTACCACTATATATTTTCCTCTGAGGACTGCCTTTGTTGTGTCCCACAGATTTTAATCCGTTGTATTTTCATTATTATTTGTTTCCATGATTTTTTTCAATTCTTCTTTAATTTCCCGGTTGACCCATTCATTCTTTAGAAGGATGCTGTTTAGTCTCCATGTATTTGGGTTCTTTCCAAACTTCCTTTTGTGGTTGAGTTCTAGCTTCAGAGCATTGTGGTCTGAAAATATGCAGGGAATGATCCCAATCTTTTGATACCGGTTGAGTGCTGATTTAGGACCGAGGATGTGATCTATTCTGGAGAATGTTCCATGTGCACTAGAGAAGAATGTATATTCTATTGCTTTGGGATGAAATGTTCTGAATATATCTGTGATGTCCATCTGGTCCAGTGTGTCGTTTAAGGCCTTTATTTCCTTGCTGATCTTTTGCTTGGATGATCTGTCCATTTCAGTGAGAGGAGTGTTAAAGTCCCCTACTATTATTGTATTATTGTTGATGTGTTTCTTTGATTTTGTTATTAATTGGTTTATATAGTTGGCTGCTCCCACGTTGGGGGCATAGATATTTAAAATTGTTAAATCTTCTTGTTGGACAGACCCTTTGAGTATGATATAGTGTCCTTCCTCATCTCTTATTATAGTCTTTGGCTTAAAATCTAATTGATCTGATATAAGGATTGCCACTCCTGCTTTCTTCTGATGTCCGTTAGCATGGTAAATTCTTTTCCACCCCCTCACTTTAAATCTGGAGGTGTCTTCGGGTTTAAAATGAGTTTCTTGGAGGCAACATATAGATGGGTTTTGTTTTTTTATCCATTCTGATACCCTGTGTCTTTTGACAGGGGCATTTAGCCCATTAACATTCAGGGTAACTATTGAGAGATATGAATTTAGTGCCATTGTATTGGCTGTAAGGTGACTGTTATTGTATATGGTCTCTGTTCCTTTCTGATCTACCACTTGTAGGCTCTCTCTTTGCTTAGAGGACCCCTTTCAATATTTCATGTAGAGCTGCTTTGGTGTTTGCAAATTCTTTCAGTTTTTGTTTGTCCTGGAAGCTTTTAATCTCTCCTTCTATTTTCAATGATAGCCTGGCTGGATATAGTATTCTTGGCTGCATGTTTTTCTCGTTTAGTGCTTTGAAAATATCATGCCAGCTCTTTCTGGCCTGCCAGGTCTCTGTGGATAAGTCAGCTGCCAATCTAATATTTTTACCATTGTATGTTACAGACTTCTTTTCCCGGCTGCTTTCAGGATTTTCTCTTTGTCACTGAGACTTGTAAATTTTACTATTAGGTGAAGGGGTGTGGGCCTATTCTTATTGATTTTGAGGGGCATTCTCTGAACCTCCTGAATTTTGATGCTCGTTCCCTTTGCCATATTGGGGAAATTCTCCCCAATAATTCTCTCCAGTATACCTTCTGCTCCCCTCTCTCTTTCTTCTTCTTCTGGAATCCCAATTATTCTAATGTTGTTTCGTCTTATGGTGTCACTTATCTCTCGAATTCTCCCCTCGTGGTCCAGTAGCTGTTTGTCCCTCTTTTGCTCAGCTTCTTTATTCTCTGTCATTTGGTCTTCTATATCACTAATTCTTTCTTCTGCCTCATTTATCCTAGCAGTGAGAGCCTCCATTTTTGATTGCACCTCATTAATAGCTTTTTTGATTTCAACTTGGTTAGATTTTAGTTCTTTTATTTCTCCAGAAAGGGCTTTTATATCTCCCGAGAGGGTTTCTCTAATATCTTCCATGCCTTTTTCGAGCCCGGCTAGAACCTTGAGAATTGTCATTCTGAACTCTAGATCTGACATATTACCAATGTCTGTATTGATTAGTTCCCTAGCCTTCGGTACTGCCTCTTGTTCTTTCTTTTGTGTTGAATTTTTCCGTCTTGTCATTTTGTCCAGATAAGAGTATATGAAGGGGCAAGTAAAATACTAAAAGGGTGGCAACAACCCCAGGAAAAAATGCTTTAACCAAATTAGAAGAGATCCAAAATCGTGAGGGGGGAGAAAGGGGATAAAAAGAGGTTCAAAAAGGAAGAAAGAAAGAAAAAAAAAAAGAAAAAAGAAAAAGTAGAAAAGAAAAGTATTAAAAAAGAGAAAACACCTAAGAAAAATGGAAAAAAGAAAAAATATATATATTAGATAAACTAGTAAAAAATCATTAAAAAAGAAAAAGGTAACAGTTAAAAAAAAAATTTACCCGAAGGTGAGGAAAAAAAAAAAAAAAAAAAAAGAAAAAGAAAAAAATTAAATTAACTGCAAGACTAAAAAAAATCACAGGGAAAAAGACATGAGTTCCATGCTTGGCTTTCTCCTCCTCTGGAATTCTGCTGCTCTCCTTGGTATTGAAACCGCACTCCTTGGTAGGTGAACTTGGTCTCGGCTGGATTTCTTGTTGATCTTCTGGGGGAGGGGCCTGTTGTAGTGATTCTCAAGTGTCTTTGCCCCAGGCGGAATTACACCGCCCTTACCCGGGGCCAGGGTGAGTAATCCGCTCGGGTTTGCTTTCAGGAGCTTTTGTTCCCTGAGCGCTTTCCGTAGAGATTCCGGAGGACGGGAATACAAATGGCGGCCTCCTGGTCTCCGGCCTGGAGGAGCCGAGAGCCCAGGGCCGCACTCCTCAGTGCGCCCTCAGAGAACAGCGCCCAGTTACTCCCGTCTGCCCGACCTCAGGCCGCGCTCCGAGCTCACTGAGCCTGAGACCGGTTCAAGGTCACCCCGAGCTGCGAGCTTACTGTCGGCTCTGTCTCTGTAGCCGGCTTTCCCGTTCCAATACCCGCAATCTCTGCGACACTCAGACACCCCCGATCCTTCTGTGACCCTGCGGGACCCGAGGCCACGCTCACCCCGTGTGGGCTTTGCCCCGGGTAGCCTCTGGAGCGATGTCCCTCAGCGGAACAGACTTTTAAAAGTCCTGATTTTGTGCGCGGTTGCTCCGCTGCTTGCCGGGAGCCGGCCCCTCCCCCCGGGGTCTATCTTCCCATCGCTTTGGATTCACGTCTCTGCCGGTCCTACCTTTCAGAAAGTGGCTGTTTTTCTGTTTCCAGAATTGCTGTTCTTCTTCTCTTCGATCTGCCGATGGATTTTCAGGTGTTTGCAATCTTTAGATAAGCTATCTAGCTGATCTCCGGCTAGCTGAAGTAGTCTCAGCCTGCTACTTCTCCGCCATCTTGACTCCTCCCCTCTTTGTTGGATACTTAATGTGTGATTGGTGCTTATAGAATCTTAGGGAAGCATATTAACTTTATGATGTTTTTTGCTGTTATGGGAGAAGTCTTGGGATAGTTCAAGCCCAAGTCCAAAAAACAGACTTTTTATTATTTTTTATTGTGGAGAATTATACATAACATGAAATTTATTATTTTGAACATTTAAAGTGTGCAGTTCCATGGCCTTAAGTACATTCACATTGTTGTGAATGCATTTCCAGAACTTTTTCATCACCCCAGACTGAAACTGTGCAACTTTTAAAAACACTAACTCCTCATCCCCTATTTTTCCCAGCCCCTGTGCTCTCTGTCTTCATGGATTTGGTTACCCTGCGTACCTCATATATGTGGAATCAGACAGTATTTGTGTTTTGCAACTGGTTTATTTTACTTAACATAATATCCCCTTGGTCCACCCATGCTGAAGCATGTGTCAGAATTTCCTTCTTTTTAAAGCTGAATTATTATTTCATTGTATGTATGTGCCTCACTCTGTTTATCTATTAATTTATTGTTGGACACTTAGGTTATTTCCAACTTTTGGCTATTGTGAATAATGCTGCTTTGAATATTGGCATACAGATATTTTTCAGATGTCTGCTTTCAAATTTTTGGGCTATAAACTCAGAAGTGGGATTACTGGTTTATATGGTAATTCTATGTTAAATGTTTTGAGAAACTGTCATGCTGTTTTCCACTGTGGCTATATCAGCAATGCACAATGTTTCAATTTCTCTACATCCTTGCCAGCATTTATTTTTTTGTTTATTATTATTATTATTATTTTATCATAACCATCCTAAAGGATATGAAATAGTATCTCATAATGGTTTTGGTTATATTTCCCTAATAATTAGTTATATTGAGCATCTTTTTATTTTATTTTTTTTATATATACTATTTGTGTATCTTTTTTGTGTATCTATTTGTTTATCTTTTTTGGAGAAATATCTATTTCAAGTCTTTTGCCCATTTGAAAAATCATTTGTTGTTGTTTAGTTGTAGAGATTTTTATATATTCTGGATAGTAATCCCTTATTAGATTTATAATTTGAAAGCATTTTTTTCCCATTCTGTGAGTTGCCTTTTTACTTTGGTTATAGTGCCCTTTAATGCATAAAGACTTTTAATTTTCATGAAGGCCAACTTACCTATTTTTTCTTTGATACCTGTGTTTTTGGTTTCATATCCAATAAATCATTGCCAAATCCAATGCCATGAAGATTATCCTGGATGTTTTCTTTTGAAAGTTTTTTTTTAATTTATTTTTTATTTTCAGCATAACAGTATTCATTATTTTTGCATCACACCCAGTGCTCCATGCAATCCGTGCCCTATAGTTTTAGCTTTTACTTTTGGTTATTTGATCCATTTTGAATTTTTATATATGGAATATGGTAAGGTTTTATTGAATAATTGATTTTTTTCTTCCAAATTTTCATTTAAAATCTAGGTAATTAACATAGAGTGGAGTATTGGCTTTAGGAGTAGGATTTAGCAATTCATCACTTATATACAACACCCAGTCCTCATCATAACAAGTGCCCTCTTTAACACCCATCACCTATTTAGCCCATCCCCACCCATGTCCCTCCATCAACTAAGATAAGGGTTTAATTTAATTCTTTTAATTTAATTGTTAATTTTTATTTTTAAAAATTCTTTCTTTCTTTCTTTTTATTAACATATATAATGTATTATTTTTCCTGGGGGTATAGGACTGTGAATTATTAGGCTTACACATTTCAAAGTACTAACCATAGCACATACCTTCCCCAATGTCCATAAACCAGGCACCCTATCCTTATGCCCCAACCCCAGCAACTCTCAGTTTTCTTTGTGAGATTAAGAGTCTCTTATGGTTTTTCTCCCTCCCGATCCCATGTTGCTTTATTTTTTCCCTCCACACACCCCACAACCCCATCCTCCTTCTCAAATTCCTCATATCAGAGAGATCATATGATAATTGTCTTTCTCTGATTGAGTTATTTCATTTAGTATAATACCCTCTAGTTCCATCCACGTCATTGCAAATGGCAAGATTTTGTTCCTTTTGATGGCTGCATAGGATCCCATTGTATCCATTCATCTTCTTTATCCATTCATCGGTTGATGGACATCTAGGTTCTTTCCATAGTTTGGCTACTGTGGACATTGCTGCTATAAACATTCAGGTGCACATGCCCCTTTGGATCTCTACATTTGTATCTTTGGGGTAAATACCCAGTAGTGCAATTGCTGGGTTGTAGGGTAGCTCTATTTTCAACTTTTTTTTTTTAATTTTAAATTTTTATTAACATATAATGTATTATTAGCCCCAGGGGTACAGGTCTGTGAATTGCCAAGTTTACACACTTCACAGCACTCACCATAGCACATACCCTCCCCAATGTCCATAACCCAACCACCTTTTCCCTACCCACCTCCCCTCAGCAACCCTTAGTTTGTTTTGTGAGATTAAATGTCTCTTATGGTTTGTCTCCCTCCCAATCCCATCTTTTTCATTTATTCTTTTCCTACCCCCAACCCCCCATGTTGCATCTCCACTTCCTCATATCAGGGAGATCATACAATAGTTGTCTTTCTCCGAATGACTTATTTTGCTAAGCATAATACCCTCTAGTTCCATCTATGACATCATAAATGGCAAGATTTCATTTCTTTTGATGGCTGCATAGTATTCCATTGTATATCTATATATACCACATCTTCTTTATCCACTCATCTGTTGATGGACATCTAGGTTCTTTCCATAGTTTGGCTGTTGTGGACATTGCTGCCATAAACATTTGGGTGCACATGCCCCTTTGGATCACTACATTTGTATCTTTAGGGCAAGTACCCAGTAGCGCAATTGCTGGGTCATAGGGTAGCTCTATTTTCAACTTTTTGAGGAACCTCTATGCTGAGGAACCACTCCAGAGTGGTTGCATCAGTTTACATTCCCATCAACAGTGTAGGAGGGTTCTCCTTTCTCTGCATCCTCACCAACATCTGTCATTTCCTGACTTGTTGATTTTAGCCATTCTGACTGGTGTGAGGTGGTATCTTATGGTGGTTTTGATTTGTATTTCCCTGATGCGGAGTGATTTTAATCAGTTTTTCATGTGTCTGTTTGCAATTGGATATCTTCTTTACAGAAATGTCTCTTCATGTCTTCAGCCTATTTCTTGATTGGATTATTTGTTCTTTGGGTGTTGAGTTTGCTATGTTCTATGTAGATTTTGGACACTAGCCCTTTATCTGATATGTTGTTTGCAAATATCTTCTCCCATTCTGTCCATTGTCTTTTGGTTTTGTTGACTGTTTCCTCTGCTGTGCAGAAGCTTTTGATCTTGATGAAGTCCCAATAGTTCATTTTTGCTTCCCTTGCTTTTGGTGATGTTTCTAGGAAGAAGTTGCTGTGGCGGAGGTCAAAGAGGTTGCTGCCTGTGCTTTCTTAAAGATTTTGATGGGTTCCTGTCTCACATTCAGGTATTTCATCCATGTTGAGCCTATTTTTGTGTGTGGTGTAAGGAAATGACCCAGTTTCATTGTTCTGCATGTAGTTGTCCAATTTTCCCAACACCATTTGTTGAAGAGACTGTCTTTTTTCCACTGGACATTCTTTCCTGCTTTGTCGAAGACCAGTTGACCATAGAGTTGAGGATCTATTTCTGGGCTCTCTATTCTGTTCCATTGATCTATGTGTCTGTTTTTGAGCCAGTACCATACTATCTTGATGATGACAGCTTTGTAATAGAGCTTGAAGTCTGGAATTGTGATGCCACCAACTTTGGCTTTCTTTTTCAACATTCCTCTCGTTATTGGGGTCTTTTCTGGTTCTACATAAATTTTAGGATTATTTGTTCCATTTCTTTGAAAAAAAAGTGGATGGTATTTTGATAGAAATTGCATTAAATGTGTACGTTGTTTTAGGTAGCATAGACATTTTCACAATATTTGTTCTTCCAATTCATGAGTATGGAATGTTTTTCCATTTCTTTGTGTCTTCCTACATTTCTTTCATGAGTACTTTTCTGTTTAGTTTTAAGCATTTTAAAATTAAAGTTTTCAGAGTCCAAATTCTTTTTTCTGAGCTTTCTGAGTCCAAATTCTTTGTCTCTTTGGGTAGGCTTATTCCTAGGTATCCTATGGTATTGGGTGCAATTGTAAATGGGATCAATTCCTTAATTTCTCTTTCCTTCTGTCTTGTTGTTGGTGTATAGAAATGCAACTGATTTCTGTGCATTGATTTTATATCCTGACACTTTACTGAATTCCTGTACAACTTCTAGCCATTTTGGAGTGGAGTCTTTTGGGTTTTCCACATACATTATCGTAACATCTGCAAAGAGTGATAGTTTGACTTCTTCTTTGCCAATTTGGATTTTATTTCTTTTTATTGTCCTTTATTTCTTTTTATTGTCCGATTGTTGAGGTTAGGACTTCTAGTACTATGTTGAATAGCAGTGGTGTTAGTGGACAGCCCTGCCATGTTCCTGACCTTCAGGGAAAAGCTCTCAGTTTTTCCCCATTGAGAATGATATTTGCTGTGGATTTTTCATAGATGGCTTTGATGATACGTAGGAATGTACCCTCTATCCTTACACTTTGAAGAGTTTTGATCAAGAAAGGATGCTGTACTTTGTCAAATGCTTTTCCAGCATCTATTGAGAGTATCATATGGTTCTTATCCTTTCTTTTATTAATGTATTGTCTCACACTGATTGATTTGCAGATGTTGAACCAACCTTGCTGCCCAGGAATAAATCCAGCTTGGTTGTGGTGAATAATCCTTAAATGTACTGTTGGATCCTATTTGCTAGTATTTTGGTGAGGATTTTTGCATCCATGTTCAACAAGGATATTCATCTGTAATTCTCTTTTTTGATGGGGTCTTTGTCTGGTTTTGGGATCAAGGTAATGCTGGCCTCATAAAAGGAGTTTGGAAGTTTTCCTTCCATTTCTATTTTCTGGAACAGTTTCAGGAGAATAGATATTAATTCTTCTTTAAATGTTTGGTAGAATTCCCCCTTGGAAGTCGTCTGGCCCTGGGCTCTTGTTTGTTGGGATATTTTTGATGACTGCTTCAATCTCCTTACTGGCTATGGAGTTCAGGTTTTCTATTTCTTCCTGGTTCAGTTGTGGTAGTTTCTATGTCTCAAGGAATGCATCTATTACTTCCAGATTGTCAAATTTGCTGGTGTATAGTTGCTCATAAATTGTTCTTACAATTGTTTGTATTTCTTTGGTGTTAGTTGTGTTCTCTTCTCTTTCATTCATGATTTTATTTATTTGGGTCCTTTCTCTTTTCTTTTTGATAAGTCTGGCCAGGGCTTTATCAATCTTATTAATTTTTTCAAAGGACTAGCTTCTAGTTTCAGTGATTTGTTCTACTGTTCTTTTGGTTTCTATTTCATTGATTTCTGCTCTGATCTTTATTATTTCTCTTCTCCTGCTGGGTTTAGGCTTTCTTTGCTGTTATTTCTCCAGCTCCTTTAGGTATAGGGTTAGGTTGTGTACTTGAGACCTTTCTTGTTTGTTTGTTTCTTTTAAAATTAACATATAATGTATTATTTGCCCTAGGGGTACAGGTCTGTGAACCATCAGGCTTACACATTTCACAGCTTCAGCATAGCACATACCCTCCCCAATGTCCATAACCCAGCCATCCTATCCCTATACCCCTACCCCCAAGCAACCCTCAGTTTGTTTCAGGAGATTAAGAGTCTCTTATGGTTTGTCTCCCTCCTGATCCCATCTTGTTTCATTTTTTCTCTCCCTACTCCCCACAAACCCCCCTTTCTTGTTTCTTGAGAAAGGCTTTCTTTCTCAAGAGCCACCTTTGCTGTGTCCCACAGATTTTGAACAGTTGTGTTTTCATTTTCATTTGTTTCCATGAATTTTTAAAATTCTTCTTTAATTTCCTGGTTGATCCATTCATTCTTTAGTAGGATGCTCTCTAGCTTCCACGTATTTACATTCTTTCCAACTTTCCTCTTGTGGTTGAATTCTAGTTTCAAAGCACTGTGATCTGAAGATATTCAGGAATGATCCCAATCTTTGGTATGGGTTGAGACCTGATTTGTGACCCAGGATGTGATTTATTCTGGAGAATGTTCCATGTGCACTAGAGAAGAATGTGTATTCTGTTGCTTTGGGATGGAATGTTCTGAATATATCTGTTATGTCCATCTGGTCCAATGTGTCATTTAAAGCCTTTATTTCCTTGTTGATCTTTTGCTTAGATGATTTGTGCATTTCAGTGAGGGGGATGTTAAAGTCCCCTACTATTATTGTATTATTGTCAATGTGTTTCTTTGATTTTGTTATTAATTGGTTTATGTAGTTTGTTGCTCCCATGTTAGGGGCATAGATATTTTAAATTGTTAGATCTTGTTGGACAGACCCTCTGAGTATGATATAGTGTCCTTCCTCATCTTTTATTATAGTATTTGGCTTAAAATCTGATTTATCTGATATAAGGATTACCACCCCAGCTTTCTTCTGATGTCCATTAGCATGGTAAATTTTTTTCCAAGCCCTCCCTTTAAATCTGGAGGTGTCTTTGGGTCTAAAATGAGTTTCGTGCAGACAGCATATTGATGGGTCTTTTTAATCCATTCTGATACCGTGTGTCTTTTGATTGGGGTATTTAGCCCATTTACATTCAGGGTAACTATTGAAAGATATGAATTTAGTGCCATTGTATTGCCTGTAAGGTGACTGTTACTGTATATTGTCTCTGTTCCTTTCTGGTCTGTTAGTTTTAGGCTCTCTCTTTGCTTAGAGTAGCCCTTTCAATATTTCCTTTAGGGCTGGCTTGGTGTTTTCAAATTCTTTTAGTTTTTATTTGTCCTGGAATATTTCTACCTCTCTTTCTATTTTCAATGATAGCCTAGCTGGATATAGTATTCTTGGCTGCATATTTTTCTTGTTTAGTGCGCCAAATATATCCTGCCAGTCCTTTCTGGCCTTCTAGTTCTCTCTGGATAGGTCTACAGCCAGTCTAATACTTCTACCATTGTATGTTACAGACCTGTTGTCCAGAGCTGCTTTCAGGATTTTCTCTTTGTCACCGAGACTTTTAAGTTTTACTATTAGGTGATAGGGTGTGGACCTATTTTTGTTGATTTTGAGGGGGGTTCAATGTGGCTCCTGGATTTTGATGCTTGTTCCCTTTGCCAAATTAGAGAAATTTTCTGTTATAATTTGCTCCAAAATACCTTTTACCCCTCTCTTTCTTCTTCTTATTAGATCCCAGTTATTCTAATATCTTTTCATCTTATTTTATCAGTTATGTCTTGAATTTTCCCCCATGGTCCAGTAGTTGTTTGTCTCTCTTTTGCTCAGCTTCTTTATTCTCCATCATTTGGTCTTCTATATCATGAACTCTCTCTTCTGCCTCAATTTTCCTAGCAGTAGGAGTCTCCATTTTTGGTTGCAACTCATCAATACCTTTTTTATTTCAACTTGGTTAGATTTATTTCTCCAGAAAGGGATTTTATTTCTCCAAAAAAGGATTCTCCACTATCTTCTATGCTTTTTTCGAGTCCAGCTAACCCCTTGATAATCATCATTCTGAACTCTAGTTCTGACATATTACTAATGTCTGTATTGATTAGGTCACTAGCCATTGGTACTGCCTCTTATTCTTTTTTTTTTTTTTTTGTGGTTAGGTTTTCTGCCTTATCATTTTTCCAGATAAGAATAGATGAATGAAAGAATAAAATACTAAAAGGGTAGCAATGACCTCAGAAAAAATATGCTAAACAAATCAGAGGAGACCCAAAACTGCTGGGAAAAGAATGGGAGAAAAAAATTAAAAAAAAATTAGACTGGTGAATAGAACAGAGCCACACACTTGGTTTTGGGTATATTTTTGTCTTTTAGAAGAAACTACCTCCCAAAATTTTAAAGAAAGAAAAACGTATACATACCCAAATAAGGGTGAACACAATGAAGGGATGGAACATGACTGTAAAGATGAGAATTTAAAAAGATTCTAAAAAAGGAATTGATAAGATAAGAAGGTGGTGGAAAAAAGGAAAAAAAAAGAAGAGGAAATAATGTGATCAGGCTGGAGATTAGAACAAAGCCAGGTGCTAGATTTAGGGTATATTTTGATGTATTAGAAGAAATAGTATTCAAACTTTTTAAAGAAAAAGAAAACCTATATGTATATAAAAAATAAGGTTAAATACAATGAACGGATAAAATATGACTATAACAATGAAAATTAAAAAAGACTTTTATAAAGGCATTGATAAGATAGTTTAAAAAAATGGTAAAATAGGAAAGAGGACATAACCTGGGTGGCTCAGTTGGTTAACTAACTGCCTTCGACTCAGGTCATGATCCTGGAGTCCCAGAATTGAGTCCTGCATCAGGCTCCCTACTTGGTGGGGAGTCTGCTTCTTCCTCTGACCCTCCCTCCATCCTCTCTAAAATAAATAAGTAAAATCTTTTAAAAAATAGGAAAGTGGAAAAATTTAAAAAAGTAATTTTAAATTAAAAATTAATTAATTTTTAAATTTTAATTAAAATTAAAAAAATTTAACTTTGAAAAACTAAAGGATCATGGGAAGAAGCCATGACTTCTATGCATTGCTTTCCCCTAGGTCTGGAGTACCACATTTCTCATTTATCAGTGAACTTGGTCTTGGCTGGATGTTCTTGCTGATCTTCTGAAGGTGGGGCCTATTGCTGTGATTCTGAAATGTATTTGCCTGAAGTGGAATTGCACCACCCTTTCCAGAAGCCAGGCTAAGCAATCTGCTTGGTTTTGGTCTCAGGAGCTTTTGTTCCTTGAACACTTTCTGTACAGCCTTGGAGGATGGGAATGAAAATGGCAGCCTCTCAATCCTGTCTGGAAAGAGCTGAGAACTTGGGGCCCCACTTCTCAGTGCTCCCTCAGAGAAAAGAAGTCAATTCCTTCCATCTCGCTGGTCTCTGGCTGCACTCCGAGCTCACCCAGCCTGTGACTGAGTGTTTGCATCTCTTATGCACAGCCCTGTTTGGAGTCTCCATATACAGCCAGTTCCTGCAATGTACTCCCGTGCCCCTCCTCCCAGAGGAGGAAGATGAGTCTCCCTAGATCTGCTGCTTGTTGGGTCCCTGCCCGAAGAGCAGTGGCCTGACTGTCCCTTGGATCACAGTTTAAGGTAATCCCAAGCTCAGAGCTCACTGCTTGGCTCTAATCTCTGCAGCTGGCTTCCCTGTTCCAATACCTGGGAGCTCTGCCACATTCAGACACCCCTGATCTTTTTGTAACCTTGCGGGTCCTGAGACTATACTGTCTCTATGAGGGCTCCACCCCCAGCTTAACCTCTGGAGTGATGTCCCTCAGTGGAGCAGACTTCTAAAAGTTCTGATTTTGTGCTCAGCTGTTCTATCACTCACCTGTAGCTCGCCCCTCCCCCCATGGTCTATCTCTCCAAATGTTGCCTCAGATTCACTTCTCCACACGTCTTGCCTTCTGGAAAGTGGTTAATTTTCTGTTCCTAGAATTCCTGCTCTTCTTCTCTTCTCTCTCCTGTTGAGTTCTTAGCTGTTCAGATGACTTTGAGAACTATCTAGCTGAACTCCTGGGACCTGATGTTATTTCAGTCTACTACTCCTCTGCCATCTTACTCCTCTCTCATTTTAAAATTAAAAAAAAAATATTTTAAAGAAAGAGTATGAGTGGGAGGGACAGAGGGAGAGAGAGAATCCCAAGTAGATTTCATGTTGAGCACAGAGGTCCATGTGGGGTTTGATCTCATGACCCTGAGATCATGACCTAAGCCAAAAGCAAGAGTTAGGCACTTGACTGACTGTGTCTATCAGGCACCCTTTAACTCTTTTATTAAAATAGGTTTTATTTATTTATTTATTTGAGAGAGAGTGAGAGAGGGGGAAAGGGAGTGCATGTGTGAGTGGTGGGGTGGGGGAGGGAAAGGGGGAGAGGAAGAGGGAATCTTAAGTAGACTCCATGCTGAGTGTGGAACCCAACATGGGGTACCCAAAATGGGGCTGGAGCTCAGGACCCTGAGATCATAACCTGAACCAAAATCAAGAGTTGGGTGCTTAACTGACTGAGCTACTCAGGTGCCCCTAATTCTGTGTTCCTGTGTTCCTGACTGAATGAAGAGACTGCCCTCCCTTTCCCCATTGAATGGTGTTGTCACTTTGGTCAAAAGTCATTTGAACATATGCGTAAGGGTTTATTTCTGGGCTCTCTATTCTATTGCATTGGTCTCTGTCTGTTTTTATGTTGGATCATATTGTTTGAAGTACTATAGCTTCGTAGTAAATTTTGTAATTAGAAAGTATGAGACCTCCAATTCTGTTGTTTTCTCCCTCCTCCTCCTTATTTATTGTGGAAAGAACATTGAACATGAGACCTACCCTTTTAACAAATTTTTCAATGTACAATATATTGTCTTTGATTATAGGTACAATGTGTACAACAGATCTCTAGAGCTTATTTATTTTGATACTCTTGTTTTGTTTTGTAGCTATTCAGGTTCCCTTGAGTTTCCATATGGATTTTGGAAGGAGTTCTCTGTTTTTGCAAAAGATGTCATTGAGGGGCACCTGGGTGGTGCCACCCACCTCAGTGGGTTAAGCCTCTACCTTTGGCTCAGGTCATGATCTCAGGGTCCTGGGATAGAGCCCTGCATCGGGCTTTCTGCTCAGTGGGGAGCCTGCTCTCTGTCTCTCTGCCTTCTTGTGATCTCTGTCTGTCAAGTAAATAAATCTTAAAAAAAAAGACAACAGAGGAGATTTAAAAAAATAGATGTCATTGGGATTTGATAGGGGTTGTGTTGAATCTGTAGATTGCTCTGGGTAGTATTGACATCTTAATGATAGTTAATCTTCTATATCATAAAGATGGGTTTTTTTCACTTATTTATGTCTTATTTAATTTACATTTTGTGTTTTCCAGTGTACAAGTCTTTGGCGGCTTCCTCTTCTTCTTCTTCTTCTTCTTCTTCTTCTTCTTCTTCTTCTTCTTCTTCTTCTTCTTCTTCCTCTTCTTCTTCTTTTGACAGACAGAGATTACAAGTAGACAGAGAGGCAGGCAGAGACAGAGACAGGAAGCAGGCTCCCCGCTGAGCAGAGATCCTGATGTGGGGCTCGATCCCAGGACCCTGAGATCATGACCTGAGCTGAGGACAGAGGCTTAACCCACTGAGCCACCCAGGTGCCCTGGCTTCTTTATTAAATTTATTCCTAAGTATTATTCTTTTTGATACTATGTAAATGAAATGGTTTTATTAATTTTCTTCTTTGATTTTTCATTTTTAGTATATAGAAACACAATTGATTTTTATCAATTGTGGGAACACAATTTTACTTAGCACATTTCACCTTTTTTTTTTTTTTTTTTTAGTTCATTCTCCACTCACTTCAATACCTATCAGCATAAATGCTCACTTCTCAGTATGAATGGCAGGAATGTTGTTTGGAATGATGGAGGGATGAGCCTACAAAAGCATATGGAGAGATATTTGTTCTAGTAGGTGTCAGTGGTGATTGCACCTTCATTGTTTGAGCTTAGCACATTGTAATACATAGCATTGAGGTATAGTTGGGTAGCTATGTCTAGTGAGCTGCAGAGATTTTAGCTAGTGAGTTTCTTGTCAGTGGATATATTCCCTTAGAGACTGGGTAATCCCTTATTAATGGGACTATGGAAGATTACTTTGGAAAGAAGGCTATGTTCAATAGAGTTTAATGTTTTATTGTCCCTTCCAAATTTCAAGGTCTCTAACTTTTTATATAACTTTGGAAAAAAGTCATCTGCTCTGGGAAGTCTGGATTTAGGCTGGATAACAGCTTTTGTTAGGCAGGCATTCAGAATAAAGCATCACTAAACCATTCCCTCAGGAACAATTGATGGGTGACCACCATGGGCAAAGCATGGCACTAAGCATTGAGTTTCACAGAACTGAACACCACGTAACTCCAGGTCTCCAGGAACTTTTTCCTTTGTGGGGCAAAGATGGGCTAGTGTATTAAAAAAATATTCACACCTTTAATGATACAACTTTTCTGTACTCAGGGCAAGAGATTGAAAGTGTTTCTTTTTGGTGATCATATATCAGCAGGTGGAAGATATAAAGGCAGAAACAATCTTCGCATGTTAGAAGATTGTCAGTCCAACCTTCCATCTTCTTATGCCTCTTACTGTGCTCATTTCAAACTAGCTTGTCTTAGTTTGTGATTGCATCTCTTCTCACTGTTTGATGACATCACACTGGTTACTTCTAATTGTGAGAAGTGAGAGTGTTGACAACATAGAAGTCAGCAAACACCATAAATCAGAGCACTTTTCCCCTTTCCTGACCTGGCTTGCCAGGACACACTGGATGAGAGTTGCTGTAAGGCTTAAATGAGATAGATGACTCAGTGGTTCATTCCTCAGTGGAAGGGAGTTGCACTTCTTGGTTTCTGAAGGCTAGTGCTATGGCTCCCAGGACCCCTCAGATGCTTTTCTAGATTGCTCAGTGGAATTTCTTCTAAATTCTCAGGGAAACTTTATCACTGACTGTATGATCTCATTTATCTTTTCTCTGACACCTTCAGCCACCCCAGTGATCAGAGATCTGAGATCCTATAAAAAATGATGAGTCTTTACTTTACTCACATTTTGACAAAACTTAGACTCTTCTGGATGCTTCTCCGTTACATGTACATGATACCTGGTATAAAAATTATGTGGGAATCCATCAGAGCTAGTTAAAATATGCAGGATGCTCTTACAGTGAGATTTTTAGTAGATGAGAGCAGTACTTTTGCAGAAAGAATTTTTTTGGCAAATATGTAACAACCACCACCACAACAAAGCTACTACTACTGTTTAATAAGTTGGACTTTTTTTTCATTATTATTGCATCAACTTCTATGCATATGTGGTTTGATTAATAGGAATTTTTCTCTGGAGGATTGCCTAGTAGCGAAGAGTCTAATCAGGTAACTGTTTCTATGGCTTCTTTTACACCCACACACATTTACACACACACACACACACACACACACACACACACACACACACACACACACAGTGTGGGTGGTAGCAAGGACAATGTAGTGGGTCCCAGAGGCAGCATTACCTTAGAAATTTTCTGGAAACCCTCAGCTCACAGATACGGAACTGCAGTTTACAGGAAGCTATCCATCTTCCTCAAAACAGTTCAGAAAAAGAATCCATTTTCTTTAATATAAATCCTCTTTGTCTTGTGATGTATAAATCATCCCTTCAAAAGAAGCCATTTGAGGTATCAATTCAAGGCATTTTCTCAAAATATCATCCCTTAGCTCAGCCCTGTGATGGAAACTAATCCTTTGTGGCTGCCCAAAGGCAAAATTCATCCCACTTTTCACGGAATCTTCCATCTAAAGCCCTCTGCTGTCATCTTAACAATTAGGGTGGAATATCAGGGTCAGAATGACCTTATCCAGGTGTGTTATCTGGGCATGAAGAAGAGCAGAGAGGAGAATTAATTTGACACAGTGATTTCAAATTAGTGACTCTCTTAATAATGAACATACTTATTGAGCTTGTCTTAATGGAGAGTGAAGCTGTTGCACACACACTTAGCCACAGCTAGATCACCTGCTCATCCTGGTATACCTCTGGAGGTGAAGGATAATGTTATGGTCTCTCTGTATGTAGTCTTATTTTTAAGACACAACAAACAATGATGGTGTCCTCTCTAGGTGCCCTGGGTTCCATTTTGCTGGTTTGATTTGTTCATCTCCAGCTGCTATGGGTGTTGCTGCTAATGGAATTGCTTTTGGATGACTGGAGCCTCACCTGGGGATGCCTTGGAATTATACCACCTCTTCTGTACAGTGGGACAGCTCTAGTAATGTGTTGGGTGGGAAGGCGTTTACAAAACCTTTCTTGTCTTAAGGCAGAATGGTCCTCAAGAATTAGGCTTAAGAGCTCTCTCCCTCTGTCTCTGAAAAATAAATAAAATCTTTAAAAAAAAAAAAAAGAATTAGGCTTAAGAGACTGAATGGAGAACTTCAGATAAGGAGACCCTTTTGGACCAAGGCTGGAAAAGACTGAGTGCTTCTGCCAGCAGGATTTACTGCTACACATGAGAGTAATAAGGGAAACTCCACATTCCCTTCATTGTAGAGGACCCACAAGGAAGGGCACATGGTAAAATGGGACTTCTCCACCCCTTGGAGGTTGGCATAGATATGTGGCTTGTTTTGGTCAGTGAGGGTTAGGGGACATGTGCCACTTCCAGGCACACATTCTCAGAGCCAGTGTATGACTCTCCATCTTCCCTTCTATTGTTGTTGTCATCATGGAAACACATGTGGAGATGGAGTCTCTGAAGCATGTCCCTCTTTTCAGAGAATACTTTGTAAGTAAATATTCTACCACTTGCCCTGTGACTTATAAAATGATGGTGTGATTACAGAATGATGGGAATTAGGCTGCAAATTTCAGTTTCCTTCTAGCTTATTTTATTCTTTGATAAAGGGCTCACATTCAAACCAAGTAAGACTCATATCTTCTTAGAAGCACAAAGAAATGGGGGAACAACAGTATCTTCTACTGAAAGTGAATTGCTCCTTATAAAATTAACAGACCAAAACAGCAATTATAAATAGGACAAATAAAGTTAAATGTCCTTTGATCCTGTTGCAAAACTCTGAAATTTTGACCCCGACCACATAGAAATTTATCTTCCCCCGAAATCCCAAACTTGAATGCTCCCTAGGAGCTGTGAAAAGTTTACATTAATGAACATGTTTGCAGCTCAGATGACTATTCCAGGAAAGTCAAGGGTCTTGTTTATCCCAATGGGTGTAGTTGTGTGCTAGAGATCACATAAAGTTAAATTTCTTTATTTTATTTTGTTGTGTAGAGGAACATCTGTTGTTCAGACTAACTTCATTAGGGCTGTTGTGCTCATACTTCTTCAAGTCTATTTTGCTTTCTGTCATCGCATATTCAGCCATAAATCCCCTTCTATTCTGTTTTGTGCATCATTAGAAGGCACTTTGTGTGTAGAAGTGCCATGTGTATGTTGAACTCTTGTTGCTTATACGCCATACTTGTCGCCTCTTTCTCAGCCTAGAAGGAAATTACCTTCTGCTCAAATGATTCCCTTTCCTTCTATCACCCAACCATCATTTTAGTATAATTTTTTCTTTTCAGATGATCTGATGGAGTCCTTATGGTGACTGTTTGTGGCAGGGTCTCATGTCCTCATGGAAACAGAATTCTCATCTTGAATTAGAGAAAGAAATCTTAAGCCTTCTGAAATAATCTACTATTTAATTATAGAGGACAGCCTTCTGTTGCTCAATTTATACACAGGTTTTGTAGAATTTACACTTCTGTTAACAGGGTGTTAAAATAGGACTCTTTCTTGGTTTCAGTAAAGCCTGCAAAAATCTAATCACAAGTAACAGGTGTTACACTTACTTTCTAAAATGAGGTGCTAGACCACCTATGCAGGGTTGCAAGGAGGTAATTGGGAACCAGTATTGTTCTCCTTCATCAGCCTTCAGTTTAAGAATAAAACATGATTGAGTTTGAAAGCTGATTGAGAGAATATCTTTGAAGAAAGAGGATGGTATGCTCTGGTATTTTCTTACTACATACCCATGGGGGAAAGAGAGAGGATGGTAATGTCTAATGACAGGTTACTTAAGGAAACCCCTTGGAGCTTTGATATGTGTTCTCTGGAGTTTAGGAACCTTAGCAGACTGGTGGTTGACTCATGCCTCAAAGGTCCCCAGAAGAGAGGTCAATGGCCCAGACTACCTGGCATTGGAGTGAAGAAAGATGGTGGTATTGGGAACGAGTGACCTTTCCACCAATGTCAATGGTGATCAAAGGTCCCTTGACATGGGATGAAGTTTTGTAATTCACTCAAGAGGGTGCATGGATTATGGAACCATTGGTAAGGTGTGGGTAGACTGTGTGGTGCCCAGGGGAGAAGGAAGGCCTTGCAAGAAACTGGGGGCAGAAGGGCCATTGTCTACACTAAGGGAAGTACAGTCAAGTATTCTCATGGGGGAAATTTCCTTGAAATCCATAAAAGAACCTCAAGACTCTAAGTGAGAAAGAGTTGTTTTTGAGTATCAGTCAGCCATTTGGCATCCTTTCCACACCATTGTAGAGGAACAACTCAGCATTAAGTGTCTTTAAAGGAAGAATGGGGGAAAGAATAAAGTTGCCTTCTGCTTGCACATTGGGTCTGGTTAGATTAATGGAATGATATTGCTTCTATTGAGGATTTCCTGCATATTGATGATACACTTATTATCATAAATTATGTGCTAGAGTTTGTTGTCTTTGAGTATCTATTTTCCTTTGAATATTATTATTCAATTAATAATATAAATTGAGTGCCAACTATGTGTTAGTAACTATTATGTATTGCAAAACAATATAAAAAGAAAAATTTTGAATCTCAAGTTCTTTAGTGGGAGAGGCACATAGCAAACAGGAAATCTGAATGAAATGTGGAAGGACTCTGTAATATGTAATGGAACCATATGTAAGTATAACTCAGATGTCAGTGATGGCATCTGTCTTTTGAAAAGGTGCATTCATGGCTACAAATTTATCTCTACTTGTTGCTTTAATTACAAAATATTAATTTGGATATGTAATATTTTCATTGTTCATTTCTAAATATTTTATAATTTCCATTATGAGTTCTTGTATCACATGTATCACTAGTATATTTATTAACATTTTTTTTTCAGATTTCTAGAAGCTTTTTATTTTTTTCCATCTTTGGTTTATATTTTCTAATTTTATTATGCTGTTGTTAAAAACCATTTGTAACATCCACAGACCTATACCCCTGGGGCTAATAATACATTATATGCTTATAAAAAAATAAAATAAAATAAATTGTAACATAGTAATTGGTACTTGTTAAGATTTGCTTTATGACTTAGTTATTATCAATTTTTATAAATGTTTCATGTGTGTTTCAAATGCATGTCTATCCTATAATTATTGGATATAAAGTTCTATATATGTATGTTACATTAAGTTTGTTGATTGTTTAGTTTAAAGCTCATTTACCTTCGTTAATTTTCAGTCTGCTTGATCTATAAAATACCAAGAGAGGCATTTGAGTCTTCCATCTGACTACACTTATCCAATTGTCCTTCTAATTGTTTTACTTGTATATGTTGAGGCTATGTTGTTAGCTACATGCTATTTTGGGATTAAGTTTCCCTTGTGAAATGTTCTTTTGATATAGAATATCCTTCTTCATTCCTTGTCATGAAGATGACTACATAATTTACTTTTGGTAGAGAAAAGGGACACTAACATAATTAATAGGTAATTCTAAGTGGAAAGTTTATAGCAATAAACTTCAAAAAAGAAAGATCTCAAGTAAATGACTTAACTTTATAATTCAAGAAACTAGAAAAAGAAGAACAAAACCTTAAGTTATCAGATGATGGAAATAATAAAGATTAAAGCAGAAATCAATGAAATAGAGAATAAGAAAACAATAGAAAAGAACAACAAAACTTATAGTTCTTTGAAAAGATAAACGTAATTGACAAACCTTTAGCTAGAGTAACCAAGAAAACAGGAAAGAGAACCCAAATCAATTAAATCAAATTATAAATGAAAAAGTAGCCATTACAACTGATATCACAGAAATACAGAGGATCTTAAGAGATGACTATGAACAATTATATATCACCAAACTGGACAACCTAGAAAAAAATGGATATGTTTCTAGAAACATACAACTTACCATGACTGAATCATGAAGAAATAGAATGTTTAAACATATCAATATTTGATAAGGATATTGAATTTTTATCATTTTATTTTTAAAAAAGGTTTTATTTATTTGTTTGACACACAGAGAGCACAAGTAGAGAGAGAGGCAGGCAGAGGGAGAGGAGAAAAAGGCTCCCCACTGAGCAGGGAGCCCAATGTGGAGCTCCATCCCAGGGCCCTGGGATCATGACATGAACCAAAGGCAGCCACTTAACCAACTGAGCCACCCAGATGCCCCAGAAATTGACTTTTTTAAAAAAAATTTATAATTTTTAAAAATAGGGACAAGCCTTCCTAAGAGTCACAGTTCTTTTTAAAGATTATTTATTTATTCATGAGAGACACACACACACACACAGAGAGAGAGAGAGAGCAAGCGAGCAGAGGAAGAAGCAGTCTCCCCACCAAGCAGGGAGCCTGAATTTTTAATAAAAAATTTCCCAAGAAGATAGTTTCAGTAGTGATTCTACTAAACATTTAAAGAACTAATGCCAATTCTTCCTAACTCTTCCAAAAAATTGAAGAGGGAAGAACATCCCCAAACTCATCTTATAAGGTCAGCATAACTGATACCCAACCAGACAAAGACAGAACAAGATAAGAAAATTATAGCAAATCCCCAATGAATATAGTTGCAATAATTCTCAAGAAAAATTAGCAAATCAAAATCAACAGAACATTGAAAGGGTAATACACCACGATCAAGTGGAATTTATCCCTAGGATTCAGCATATACAAACCAATAAATGTGCTATGCCACATTAGTAGGATGAAAGATAAAAATCACATGATCATTTCAATAAATGCAGTGGCAAAATACAACATACTTTCATGATAAAAACTTAACAGATTGGGTATGGAAGGAACAGAAATCAACATAATAAAGGCCAGACATGATTAAGTCACAGCTAACATTATTTTCAATGGTGAAAACTTGAAAACTTTTTCTCTAAGATCAGACAAAGGTGCCCACTCTCACCACTCCTATTCAACATAACACTGGAAGTTATGGCCAGAGTAATCAGGCAAGAAAAAGAAAAAAGGCATCTATATCAGAAAGGAAGAAGTAAAATTGTCTGACTTCACCAAAAAACTGCTAGGACTAGACAATAAATTTAGTAAAGTTGCAGGCTATAAAATCAACATAAGAAATAAGTTGCATTTCTATACACTAACAACAAAACATCCACAATAAAATAATAAAAACAGTCCCATTCACACTCACACTAAACAACAAAAACAAATACCTAGGAATAAATTTAACTGAAGAGGTAAAAGACCCATACACTGACAAGTATAAGACACTGATGGAAGAAATTGAACAGGACACACATAAGTGGAAATATATCCTGTGTTCAGGTATTGGAAGAATTAATATTGCTGAATGTCTACACTACCCTAAGTCATATACAGAGTCAATGTAACCAATAACTATAAATATTCCAATGGTGTTTTTCACAAAAATAGAAAAAACAATCCAAAAATTTCATATGGAAAGTCAAAAGATGCCAAAATAGCCAAAGCAATCCTGAGAAAAAAAGAACAAAGCTGGAGGATTACTGTTCCTGATTTCAAACTATACTATGAATCTATAGTAACCAAAACAATATAGTGCTGGCATGAAAATAGAAACATAGACCAATGGAACAGAATTGAAATACTAGAAATAAGCCCATGCATTCATGATCAATTAATATTTGATAAGGGAGCCAAGAATACACAATGGAGGAAGGATAGTTCTCTAAATAAATGTTGAGAAAATTGTATAATCATATGCCAAAGAATGAAATTGGAACCCCTCTAACTACTCTCACCAAAATTAACTTGAAATGGATTAAAGACTTAAACATAAGACCTGAAACCATGAAACTCTTAGAAGAAAACATAGGGGAAAAATGTCCTCCATATTGGCCTTGTCAATGATTGTTTGGCTCTGACACGAAATGCACAAGTAACAAAAGCAAAAATATATAAGTGGGACTGTATCAGAGTGCCTGGATGACACAGTTGGTTGAGTATTCAACTCTTGGCTTAGGCTCAGTTCATGATTTTGGGGTTGTGAGATTGAGCCTTTTGTCAGGGTCTGTACTCAGTACAAACTCTGCTTAGGATTCTCTCTCCCTCTGGCCAATCATCCTCCTCCCCCCCTCACTCTCTCTTTCTGGAATAAATGGCTAAATCTTTAAAAAAAAAAAAAGTGGGCTGCATCAAACTAAAAAACAAAACAAAACACCCCCCCTCACTGCACAACAAAAAAAAATCTAATCAACAAAATGAAAAGACAACCTATAGAATGGGAGAAAATATTTGTAAATCATGTATCTTCTGATGAGTTAATATCCAAAATACAGAAGAAATTCAAACAATTCAATAGGAAAACATAGAGAAGAAGAACAATTATAAAATGGGCAGAGAAAATGAATAGACATTTTTCCAAAAAAGATGTAGGTCACCAGGTACATGAGAAGATACTCAACATCACTGATCAGCAGGGAAATAGAAACTTAGACCACAGTGAAATAGCCCATTATGCGGCTATTGCCAAAAAAAGAAGAGATAACAAATGCTGGCATGGATGTGGAGAAAAGGGAAGCCTTGTAGTTACTATGGAAAACAATATGGAGGTTCCAAAAAAATTAAAAGTAGAATTGCCATATGATCCAAAAATCCCATTTTTGGGTATATTTCCAAAGGAAATGAAAACAGGATCTCAAAGAGATATCTGTTCTTTCATGTTCATTATAGAATTATCACCATAGCCAAGATATGGAATTGAGAATGAGAAAGATGGAAATCCTGCCATTTGCAACAGGGATGAACTTGAGGACATTGTGAAATAAGCGAGACAAAGACAAACACCTATGATATCACCTATATGTGGAACTCAAAATAGCCAAGGTAGGCAGTGAAAAATGGGGCTCCTCAGATTGTGCAAAACACAAGCTCTGCAGTTTTGATACCCAACAGGAGACTTTTTCACACTGAGTCTGAGCAGAAACAAGATTCCTTGTTGTCCTATGTACTCGTTAATCTTTTTTTCTTCCCACTGTGCCTGCAACATTGAGAGGACCTTGGGTATTAAGGATGTCTGTTCCATCTACACACCTTGCATGGGCCTTGTTGGCTGCCCTCCTTGGACATTTTAAAATCTCAACCTCCAGATTATTACTGGGTCTAATTTTGCCTATCCTAGAGTTACTGTAGTATCAACCCTCCCCTTGGGGAAGAGACCCATTAAAGAAACAGCTTAACTGAGCTCAACCAAATGGGCCATATGCTCTAGGCTGTAGAAACTCAGAGATACATAGGAGGGGCTTTGAATTTTTGATCTCTCCATTGTCTTTCCAGCCTTAGATTTTGTTAAATGAGATGGTATAGAGCAAAGGTCTAGCTCCTTTGGTAATGCAGATCCCTTTCCCCCGGAAGGCAGAAATGGCAAAAATTAGTTCAGATATTACAGAGCAATGTTCTCACCCTTCTGTCAACTGGAAGCACTGTGAGGAAGGGGAGACTGAATAGAGAAGCTGGGACCTGACCATGAGGATTGACAGAGGCCAAGTGAAGGACATCCATGTTTTGTACTTGAGTAATTTATTGCATGCTCCAACTTTATCTTTTGGTAAAAAATTCTCAAAATCTCCCAGTGTTGACTTAAATGATTTTATTATAATTTTACCTAAATATATATAGCTATAAAACCAGGCTTAGGCTCATTATATTTATAGCTTTTATGTAACTATGAGACCAAAGCAAATTTTTAAATTGTATTCAAATAAAACTGCAAACCAGAGAGATCAAATAAAAAATTAATTCAGTGTGTCAGATCAAGTTGTTTTGGGGAAGCAAAATTGCTGCTCTCAGTGTGACAATGGCACTGGTATCAGGTAGAGTGTTTTGAGTTTGACCTACTTATATTGTGTGTCAGAAATGACTCAGTGACCATTTTTCTCTATTTAAACATGATGAAACCTTAATTTGGGCAGTGATGTGAAGTACTTCAACCTGCATTTGGCCCAAGGCATCATTTATCCAGGGTTTGTCTCTGGACTTCCCCTCATTAGTCTGGGGAAATTACCTGGAGCCAATGTAATTGTTAGCAAATGCAAATGAGGGCACTAAAATTTCAGGATAGTACTCGGTTTTAAAATGGAAATCCAGATGATCCAGAATATAATTATGAAAAACTGTAAATATCATTGAAATGAGAATAGGAAAAATCATCTTCTTGAGATTTTTAAGATTTTTAAGTCTTTTTTAATGTGTCTGAAGACATCCAGAGTCTCCTACTGGGGGCTCATCTGTTATCCCAAAGATGATTTAGGTATTTAGTGTACTTCAGTTGGCAAACTAGAAGGTCACTAAAGGAGGGGACCAATATGAAGGTGGAAAAGAGTGAGAAGACTCTGAGACAAGACATTCTAAAGACCAACAGTGACCATGCTCAAGTTGGTTGGGGGAGTGGTGGGAGGTATTGCAAAAGGTACTGTGGTGCTATACCAGATCACTTCTGTAGGCCAGTGCAGCTGCTGGAAATATCTGGTGTGCATGGCTCCCAGCTGCACCTTTTGGGAATTACCCTTGGTGACAGGGAACTGCCTTGCCCAAGGTTATATCCCTTTCTAAGGATTCACTTATGGCCAGTGATTGGCTGATTTGGGAATACAAAGATCTCAGATTGGGACAACATTGAAGGGCTATCTGAGCTCTAGAATCCTGTGTAGGAACAGCTAAGGCCTCAGTTGCAACTTGTCTCTCTGCCCAGGCCTGTCATTCTCCCTTCTTGCAGCTGTATCTCCTGAGAGTTTTTACTAGGACAATTTCTGCTTGCAATTCCTTACCTAAGAATCTGAGTCTAGAGAATCCAGTCTGAGATAGATATCAATGAGATCTGTGCACAGAACAGGTAAGAGAGGGTTTGCTGCTGTACCCTTAGTGCTTAGCACAGTGCCTGGCATATCACAAAGAATCAGTAAATACTTGCTGAGTGAATGAATGAGTGAGAGGTTTGAAGAAGTCAAGGGTAACGACCACAATTCTGGCTTTGGGTATTGATTAGATGATGGGTAATTGTGTGTGTGTGTGTGTGTGGAGGGAATATGATGAATTTAAATGTTACAAGTTCTTTGTTTTAGGTTTATTGCCTGATTCTCTGCTCTGTTCTTAGTCCTGAATTCATGTCCTATATACCACCCTGACTACACATTGTATTCGCTTCATCCCCCAAGTACACATTGTATGGTTTTCTTAAGGTGGCTAATGTTTCAGGGAATGTCAAATGAATTATAAGATGGTGTCAGTGAGAATGAGATCTTTTGATTATTCCCAAACATCCCTATCTGATAATCTGTAGTTGAGATTGTAGGTCTTTTGTTTTCCTGCAGGTATCTGGCAAGTATGGCAAACACTCAGGAGGGATGAGTCCACATTTAATGGGCCTCGTTGTGCATCAATACATAAAGTAACAATAATTAAATTGGATGAGGGGAGGAATGCTTGGTTCTCTGATTGGCCCAAATTTCATTTCTGGAGGTGTCCAGGGAGTGCTTTCATGGTGGAGACAGGAGCATTACCATTTTAACGAGCCTAGTCTCCCTGTAGTTTATGACTTCCTTTCACCCACGGCAAATCTGATGGGCAATTGCTTTCTCTTTGAAGGTGGCCTTTCTGGGATCCAAGATTAGGTCAGACACTCCTCCCCACTGTCAGGGAGCCTCATAAAGATCCTTCCCTTAATTGAAATTCCAGGCCATTAAGTAATGGCCTAATTTGCTGCCATGGACTCTTTCTTATATTAGCTTTGCCAAAGGTAAGAAGAAAAGCAGATTTGGTATGGGTCTTCTCCTGTTTTATGTTTCTTAAAGGGTCAGATTTGCATTTTTGGAACAGAGAATAGTTGAGTATACTCTGAGGAGGAGGAGCATAGGGAGTGGGTGTAGAGTGTAGTAGGGTGTAGAGTGTAGTGTGTAAAACAGTATTATGGAAAAGTGGAAGTAGCTGGGCCCTTGTCTGGAATCAAGGATCCCTTGCTCTGTGATTTATATGTTATAATGCAAGGAAGTAAGGTGCTAATCTAAAGTCACAGAGCTGATGTCAGGCAGAGTTGAGTAGAACCTGGGCCAGCCAGTTTAACAACTAGGGAGGTGCTACAGGAGTTGTGAGGTCCCCTTTATCACCAACAGAACACTCTGTTTCCCTTGGCAGTAGAACTTCGGGCAAGGGACCAAGGGATAAAGTTAAGCTGTTGGTGCCAGTTCTCTATCCATAATTATGGGTCACTTGGACAGAACTGTCCACTTTCCCACACTAAGAGATAATTGCATCTTCCAAAGAAAATATTAATTAGGAAACAAAATTCCCAGGTTAATAGTACTAACCTGAGAGAAGTGTCTTAGGTCAGTGGAATTTGGAGTTTTTGGTCAAATTCTGGATTTCCAAACATGAGGGGCTGCTGAGCACCCAGCCTTCTGTAATCCATGATTGTGGTCATTACTGATGTTCAGGCTTCCCACTGCAAGTTTCTCTCTGGAGTCTACCTTTAAGATAGCTAGAGCTCTAGATGGCATTTGGTCTCAGCCACTGCCTGCAGACTGTCACTCTGTGTAAATCCTTTAGTTCTGCTGGATCCCTCAAACAAAGCTAATCTGCCATCTGACACCTGGGCTTGTCACCTTTAATTCCAGGCTTCTGAGCTGCTGTCTCCAGGGAAATAAAGGGAGGATTTCTCTTCTGTCCTCACATACTCTTGACATCTATTATTCCACCCATGGGCCTCTGCCCCAAGGGGAACACAGCTGCTCTCTACTCTTCTGTTTATCAGTGTAAAGCCATTCCTGAGTTTTTGACCTGTCCATTTGGCTGTTTTAATTTTTTGGGGCAAAGGATTACTGTGCAACAAAACAGCTCCTTTTTAGAAGCTGCTTCTATTGGAAAGCTTATGAACGAAGAGGATCTTTGAAAAAGAAGCTGTTTCCTAATGGATGAATTTCAGGTATCATGAGGGCTGTACAAGAACTATTTTGAGACAGAGGGCCAATTTCCAAAGTGCCCTCAACCGCTAGCCTGAGTTTGCTTTTTCCTTCCCTTAACCTTTCGATGATTGGGCAGATAGGTTGGCTGGGTGATTGATCCAGTTTATCCAGCTGAAATAGCATTGCTGATACATGATGGGGTAGGGCAGAGCGGGTCCATAAACTAGGGCATCCTTTGGGCCCTTGTAGTACTTTGGTTCAGAGATTAATCAATACTTTAAAATGTATACATAATAAAGAAAGGGAAACAAACATATACTAGTAAATGTGTATGTATGCATGTGTATTATATATCCATACCTATACATAGATATTTTTTGTATGTATGTATATATACATATTTCTTGTATATATACAGTCAGTAGAGCAATCATGCCAGATAAAGCAACTTATATTGGTTGACTGTTAAAGGAACATGGAATAGGTTTTCTAGGAAAGAACTTAGAAGTCCATTTCTGGTCTTATGACCAGTTGCAGAAATAAGGATTACAGTAGCTTCTCATATTGTCTTTCTTACTCTGTTATGTATTTATTTTTTTATGTATCACCTAATTTACTTTTTGAACTTTTTCTTTTCGCTTTCTTTCTTTCTTCCTTCCTTCCTTTCTATCTTTTCTTCTTCTTCTTCTTCTTTTTTTTTTTAAGATGTCCTTTTGGTGGCTAACTGCACAATTTAATCCTCGGATTATGGAATACCATTGTGGGAATGATGGAATTAGAAGGATGAATGAAAAACACTCAGTGACTGACAGGACTTTGGATCTTCTCTGGGGGAGAGGGGAAATGCTACTGTTGTTTGTATGAGAAATGGTTGCTTATGTTGACCATTGTTGCTGTTGGTGTTTGAGAGATTCAGCTATGAAGAAGGCTGTATTTGTGTGAGGAGTGCTGAAGGGGTGGACTGTGGTAGATATGGTGAACTGGTTCTCTCAACTGCCATGCTATTTTTTCCAGATGTAGAGGTTGGAAAGCTAATACACTATATTCCCAAGACTCCTTTGCAGCCAGTGTTCTGTGAATAGATTAGGTTCTTTCAATTAAATGCACTCATGCAAAACTGGAGGGTGGAAGTAATTCAGAGTCCATTTTCCTACCACTATTGCTCCTGGCAAGCAAGGTAATAAAAATGTGAACGCTTAGAGGCATCTATGGCAGCTGGATCCACCAGTACACTAGCTGGTCATCAGCTTTTTGGAGACCTTAAGGCAACTATGGCAGGAGTCATGGGGGTAACAACAGCAGATTCCTGACCTCTGGGTCACAGCCTCAGTTGATGTCATTGAACTAGGTAGTCTTGTGGTATGCTTACATTTTCTGTTTCTACGACATTCAGCAAGCAGCTTAATATATTAAATGCCTAGAGTGATTTCCATTTCTTATATTCTGGCTTTTAGGCATAACTTGAACAGTCTTTTCTATGGAGGAATAGAGATTCAAGATAATTAATAATCTCCACCTTTGTGAATTGGGTTCAAGGATTCTGCTTTCTTCTCAAAATTCATTTCAGCAATTCCCAGGGCTCCTCACTTTACACAGGCCCAACATGAGCATGCATTTGTTTTCATGGGGTGCAATGCAAAGAGCAGTAAGTGGGAATCAGAGAGCC
The DNA here is from genome assembly GCF_009829155.1 of Mustela erminea. Taxonomy (NCBI): domain Eukaryota; kingdom Metazoa; phylum Chordata; class Mammalia; order Carnivora; family Mustelidae; genus Mustela; species Mustela erminea. Next base: position 66,759,455 of record NC_045614.1, on the reverse strand, counting down.
TATGTTGGAGCAGTGTATCTCTAACTAGCTGTGTGGCCTTGGGCAAACTGGACAACTTTCTTGAGCTTCAAATTTATCATCTGTGATATGAGGGTTGGAATCTTCCCCTCTTGACTCATCGCAGGGTTGCTATAAGAAACAAGCATCAATAACAATAACTCTCATTTATTATACTGAGAATGGTCTATATTTCCAGCTCCATGTCAAGCACTAGGAACACAGTGGAGGATGAGCAGTGGTGTGCTGATAAGCCAGCTTTACAAAAAGAAAAGCCCTGATTCAGAGCATTTGCCAATTTCTGTTGTGTAAATAGTTCCATCATGGTGGACTTCAAGCTACTGGCCTCACTGAGTGCTATACGATGAACTCTTGTGAACTAGCTCCAGCATACTATTGACATGCAACCTTGCCTGGTTTGAAGATTATAGCCCCGAGGGACAGAGTCAACCATCACATATGAAGTCACCTGGTTACAGGCTGGAATAAGTACCATACAGGCAGAGAACTGGACATTATGAAAAAGTGATATTGGTGAAGTTAATTTAGGTGACTTGTCAAGGAAGATGTGACATTTAAGCTGAGACCCAAAGGATAAAAGGGAGTTACTCAGGTAATGAAAAGGAGGAACCAGAGGTACAAAGATCATCTCAGGAGGAGGAAACAGCACATGTTGAAAGCCTTGTGCCCAGAACAAGTGTGATTATATAAAGGAACGTGGTAGTCAGTGGGCTTGTGGGTACATGAGATCTGAGAAGGAGGCAGAGGCCAGATCATGCCCAGCCCAGCAGGCAGGTGAAGAAAGGGCAGTGGGTTTAAACCAAAGCATGCTGGGATGTCTTTGAAAGTTGTATGCCTGGAAGTGGTATGACTTGTTCAGCAACAGCATGGAGAATGGATTATATGGGCAGACACACTAGGAACACTACTTAGGAGGCCACTGCAAAAGTACAGGAGAGAGATGTTGCCTGTGACAGAGCTGGAAGGAAGCGGACCTATTCATGATACAATTTGGAGGTAGAATTGTCAGTTACTGAACCTACAGAGTGTTATTTATTTATTTTTATTTTTATGATTTTTTAAAGATATTTTTTATTTATTTGATAGAAAGAGAGAGAAAGAGAGAGAGCGAGAGAGCGAGAGATCACAAGTAGGCAGAGAGGTAGGCAGAGAGAGAGAGGGGAAGACAAGCAGGTTCCTTGCTGAGCAGAGAGCCTGATATGGGGCTCCATCCCAGGACCCCGGGATCATGACCTGGGCCGAAGGCAGAGGCTTTAACCCACTGAGCCACCCAGGTGCCCCTATTTTTTATTTTTAAATTAACCTACAGTAAAATTGACTCTTTGGGGGGTGCACAGTTCTTGAACTTTAAATGCTTACATATTTTTGTAACTAGGATCTTAAATCAGGATTTAGAGCAGTTCCATCACCCCCCAGATCTTCAATTTTGTAGTCACACACTCTCCCTCCATGCCTAGCATGGAGATGGTATGGGGAATTGAACTCAGATCAAATGATTATCTATTAAGTCCCAGTTGTGTTCCTGATAGTCCTTCTCCATCTGGGAGTCTCTAACCAGGCCCAGCTTTCCCCAGAGGGTAATTTCAACTTCTAGGCCTGAAAAAGACTTCCTACTATACTAGTATGCAGGTTCCCTGTCTCAGTAGGTACAGAAGATGTAGGGAAAGCCTGTAAAAGCCACTTGAACTCACCAAAAATTTCCACATCCGAGATATATCCACAGAATCAGTAATGGGGGAAAGCAATCTATTTTTAGGCACATAAATAATTTAGGTCAGAATATTCCAGGTAGCATTACATTATAGCTGAAAACAAACCTCAGTTTGGATGGTTATAAAATGATTTCAATAAACTTCATTGCTAAAAGCATAAGCATTTTAATTAGCTCATCTGTAACTCCACAGGGCCTGCCGAGATATAAATATACATATATATTCATAATATAGATTGTTGTGAATATATTTTTTATTAGTTGCTTCTCTCTCTCTCCTCCTTTCCCATTATTGTTCTGTCACAAAATATCTTTTATTTTCTGACTGAAAGGAGGGTTCTGTTTATTTGTATTTTGGGGCACAATTTTTTTTTTCTGTAAAGAGGAAGAGGGTCCAGGATGGCATTTGGTTTCTCAATTCACCAAAGAACTTTAAGTACCACTTCATTTAGAGTTGCAACTTTCTTGTTCCCTGGTTTCAGTGAGGAACTGGGTCTTGTCATGGTAGAGGCACCAGAGCACAGGGAAATGCATTACGGATATACAGCTAAAAGCAGGAAAGGGGAAGAAGAAGGGGGGAACCTTCTTCCCAGAAACTTTCTTAACAGGAGCATTACTCAGTGATAGGCAGGGTTTTTCTATACTTTTTCTCACTGAGTCTTCTCAGGAACCCTTTGAGATAGGCTATGATTTCCATACTGCAGATGGGGAAATCAAGGTTGCTAATAGAGTAACTTTGTAAGGCCCTGTGGTTGTGTCTTGAGCCCAGAACTCAAGCCTGGGGAAGAAGATGTATTCTCCCAGAAGTTAGCAGTGTCTTTGACCACCTCTGATGCTTGAAGGAGCTTTAGGAATTTGAGAGATCTTAGTAAGAACATGGAGAAACAGAAGGAAATATGAGGCAAAAGTAAAAATTAGAGGGAAAAATGAAAGGAAAACAATAGCAACCTTTGACATCTGTTGCTCTTGATATCTGTACCAACAGATATATTTGAAGACTCTGGAGTTGGCAAAGTTCTTTTGTATCCACTGATCTCATGACTTGGAAGGTGTGGTGGAAAGAACTCATGTTTTGTAAATAAACACACTCTGGTTTGAAGACCATTTATGAGTCATGACTGACAGGTTGCATAGCCTGAAAAATGGTCCAACCCCAGATTTGGGGTTGACCTTTGTTTTGCTTATCCCATGTAACACACTACCCCAGGACTTGGTGGCTAACAATAAACACAATTTCTGACCAGAGATTTCTCTTGCTTCATGTAGTATCAAATGGAGTATGAGAGGGCTAGTGGGTCCAAAATTACTTCACTCATATGCCTGAGAATTTGTACTGCCTCCTGACTGAAGGCTGGTTGGGGTTGTTGGCTGGGGTCCTTGGCTCTTCTCTATGTGAGTCTCTCCACATGGCTGCTTGGGGTTCCTCACAGCATGGTAACTGGGTTCTATGGAGTGTTCCAAGCCTCAGTGTGCAAGTACTTATCAAGCCTCCACTTGCATGATTCTGGCTAACATGTCTCCAAAGGCAAAGGAAACAAAAGTGAAAATAAACTTTTGGGACTTCATCAAGATAAAAAGCTTCTTCACAGCAAAGGAAGCAGTCAACAAAACAAAAAGGTAACCCATGGAATAGGAGAAGATATTTGCAAATGACACTATAGACAAAGGGCTGATATCCAAGATCTATAAAGAACTCCTCAAACTCAACACCCCAAAACCAAATAATCATGTCAAAAAATGGGCAGAAGACAAGAACAGATACTTTTCCAAAGAAGACATACAAAAGGCTAACAGACACAAGAAGAAAATTTTCATCATTATTAGCCATCAGGGAAATTAAAATCAAAACCACATTGAGATACCACCTTACACCAGTTAGAATGGCCAAAATTAATAAGAAACAATAAGTGTTGGAGAGGATGTCGAGAAAGGGAAACCCTCTTACAGTGTTGGTGGGAGTGCAAGTTGGTGCAGTCACTTTAGAAAAGTGTGGAGATTCCTTAAGACATTAAAAATAAGCTACCCTATGACCCTGCAATTGCACTACTGGGTATTTACTCCAAAGATACAGATGTAGTGAAAAGAAGGACCATCTGTACCCCAGTGTTCATAGCAGCAATGGCCACAGTCACCAAGCTGTGAAAAGAGCCAAGATGTCCTTCAACAGGTGAATGGATAAAGAAGATGTGGCCCATATATATACAATGGAGTATTTATATGCCTCCTTCAGAAAGGATAAATACCCAACTTTTGTATCAGCATGTATGGGACTGGAGGAGAGATTATGCTGAGTGAAGTAAGTCAAGCAGAGAAAGTCAATTATCATATGGTTTCACTTACTTGTGGAGCATAAGGAATAACACGGAGGACATTAGGAGAAGAAAAGGAAAAGTGATTTGGGGGAAATTGGAGGGGGAGACAAACCATGAGAAACTGTGGACTCTGAGAAACTAACTGAAGGTTTTGGAAGGGAGTGGGTAGGAGAATGGGTGAGCCTGGTGGTGGGTATTAAGAAGGGCATGTACTGCATGGAGCACTGGGTGTTGTGCATAAACAACAAATCTTGGAACACTGAAAAAATAAAATAAAAAAAACTTTGTGACTTAAAACAACAATAAATATTTATTATTTTTCATTATTTTATGGGCCAAGAATTGAGGTGTGGCCAAGCTGGGAAGTTCTGGATTAAAGTCTCTCATGATGTAGCCATCAAGATCATCTGGATCTGAGGTCATCTGAAGTTTTGACTGGAGCTGGAGGATCTGATTTCTACGTGGTCACTCACATGGATGACAAGTTGGTGCTGGCTGTTGGTGGGAGACTTCATCCTGCCCAGGAGGCCTCTCCATGGGCTGCTTCTCCCAGAAAAGCAAGCCAAGAGAGTGAGAGTCAGGTGGAAGCTGTCCTTTGGATGACCTACCCTCAGAAATCACATGACTTTGCTTCTGCTCCATTCTATTCATTAGAAGTGAAACCCCGAATGCGGCCTACTTTCAAGTGGAAGAGAATGAGCCTTCAGCTTTCCAAAGGAGTAGTGTCATAGAATTTTCAGGCAATTTGATGCTACTATATCTGTATTTTGAGGGTTCTTCCTGAGGCCACTCAGCACAATTTCTCCCCTTTCAGTAGTTTCTGAGGCAGGGACAGTCCCCATCGTAGTGATAGATGACCCCAGGGAACACAGTGGGCAAATGATTTCCCAGTAACCAACTCCTTGTTCCCTTTTGTAAGGCACTCTCTTCTCACATGGGCTACAGCTAATGCTGATCCTCACAAGACTAAAGGATGTCTCTCAAAATCCAAAAAGCTTTTGCCAAGACAAAACTGCTGCTAGTGGAGAAGATGTCCAAGAGAGACCATAGTCAGGGGGACCATGAATCCAGTCAGGGGACCAGGCCCTTTCTAAAGGGAACTTTCTCTGATTGCCCCTTTGCTTCCCTTGAAATAAAGTGTATGTAGACTGTGTGCTTATTTTGCCTTCCTCTATGTGCTCTCTGTGGAATTCATTATCTCTGATTTAGTAAAGTGCATTATATACCTGAAGAGTCAGTTTTTTTTTTTTAAGATTTTATTTATTTATTTGACAGAGAGAAATCACAAGTAGATGGAGAGGCAGGCAGAGAGAGAGAGGGAAGCAGGCTCCCTGCTGAGCAGAGAGCCCGATGTGGGACTCGATCCCAGGACCCTGAGATCATGACCTGAGCTGAAGGCAGTGGCTTAACCCACTGAGCCACCCAGGCGCCCCCTGAAGAGTCAGTTTAACTATTTCCAGCTCACCCACTAATATCACCCTCCTCTCCAACTATTTCCCTTGGAGGAATTGGCAAAGATTAGATTGGACTTGCTGCTTTTTCCTTGCAAGGAAAATGGTGAAAACCTGGGCACGGGGTCCTTAGCCCTTGGAAGAAATTTTCTGGGATATAAAAGGAACAGGCTTTACTTGTTTTGTTGTCATCAATACCTTTTCTGCTCGGATTTTCCACTGGGACCTCTGTTAAAGGTGGCTTTGCTCAGACAGGTTCTCCTGGCCAATTCAGTTGTGCAGAATGGGAGGCTTCAGCCCAGTGTCTTGGTTTGAGTCAGGTTACAGCACCAGGCACAACTCAGCTTGCATCTGCACTCGGTAGATGACTATGGAATGAGCAGGTGGGGTGGATCTGGGAAGCAGGATGAGACTGGGCCGAATGCCGTGTTCTGGCTCTTAACTTATTGCTAAGCATTTCAGTAATTTTCCCCATGGTTCTGGTTTTCTTTTCTGTGAAATGGGAGGTGCAGAGGTAGTTGGGAAACTTGGGCATTCCAGAGTTCTTGGATATTGTTGTGTTTGGAGGAATTAGAACTGAACTACAGTCCTAATGGTGATATCTAAAGAGATTGTTAGCTCAAGACCAGCTCTATGCTGGTGAGAAGGCAGAATAAGATGGGCTCCCTGTGTCTCATGCTGGTCAGTGACCCTCTCTGGACCACACTTAGCCCATCTCTACAATAAAGAGATAGTGTCTGCTCTTCTGGCTCTAGGTCTTCTGCTTCCAAATGTGTCTTGCATCAGCAACTATACTGAGCAAGGATCCTTTATGATTACTTGGCAAAGATGGGTGATAGAACATTCTCAGCACAGTCCTGGGGATGCTGGGGAAGCTTGTTTTCTGAAGTGAGGTGCCAAGATGGGGAGGTAGAGCCTCCACTTTCTAGTCATGAGTTCCCTCCTACAGTTTGAGAATGAACTGAATTTGGTTATTCAAGTCTTCAGAATATTGATTCTGAGTCTTTTAGAATTGGAGGCAATTTTATAGATAATTGAGTACAATCCTTTCATTCTTCTCATGAGCCCTAAGAGATGAAGCGAACAATTTAGCCAATTCATAGTTAAGCTCAGAGTCTTGCCACTTACCTGAGAATTTTCTCCTATTCTAGGCCTACTTAAGCCTTCAAGGGGGAGAAAAAGCAAATCAGAGATCTACAGATATATATCCCTTTCTTTGAATGGCTTATTTCACTTAGGATCATACTTTCTAGATCCATTCATGTTGTTGCAAATGGCAAGATTTCTTTATTTTTTTTATGGTTGGTAATATTCTATTGAGTACACTTATGGTGCTGAGCACTGAATAATGTACAGAATTGTTGAATCATTATATTATACACCTGAAACTAGTATAACACTGTATGTTAATTATACTGGAATTAAAAAAGAGTTCTATACATTTCCAATGCCAATATTAAGTAGGAGGAGTTCTGGACCCCAGCATGAGTAGGTGCTCAAAAAGTACTGATCAGAGAAACAAATGTTGAAGTTCTATGGGCTATAACTATTGCAACAGTAAGACCTAAGGTATGTCTGGTGGATTTCAAGCTAGCAATCATTCCTTTCTTTGGAACCTGAGTCTTTTGGCAAACATTTCAGAGATATTTTCCTCTTATTTATTTTATAGACCATATTCTTATCTCAGTCCCTTTGTCATACAACAACAAGACCTAGATATATGGATATAATGGCTCATGTGCAAAAACTAGGTCACTTTCAAACTGATTTATGGGACTAGTCCAAGAGCAAGTCTATGCAAAAATCTTGATTTGGGATTTAAAAAGAGGTGTGCAAATAAAAAATGATGTATCTTTATTGATTTAGGAAACTATAATGACAAAAGTTATTTACAAAAGTCTCACTCCTTTTGTATTCCTAACAACTCATTTTCAATGTTATTAATTCACTACTTCTGTCCTCAATAAGGGTATTACAAATTTAATTGATTTTGAACTCACTGATTTTGAAGTTAATGGAATTGTTTATTTCAGACTCGTCACCTCCGTTTCTTTTCTTCACCATTAAACTTGGTGCCATAAATCCCCCAATAGCCAAAGGTCTAAAAGGAAGAGATCTCAGTTCTCTGGAAGTTTTCCAACTTTATGTCCTGGAAAAATATGCCAGTTCAAGAAGTCATTCTGACTCCTTCTCTTGAACAATGTTTTCTTTATGACTCCATATTTGTCTTATTATTTAAGAAAAAATTGAGTTTCTACTTTGCTTAAAGAGCATTTGACTACTTCTCATTGGCCCCCAAAGAAACCCCAAACATTTAGCATGGGCTGATTGACTCTTGATTATCTGGTTTCCAACATATCTCCTTTTCCATACTCTTTAGTGTCCTGCCCACACTCTCTGTTCCTTGACCCTCAAGTATACCACAGACTTTAACAACAACAGTGTAGTAGTGATCTATTGCATAACAAGCTACCTCAAGCTTTAGGTATTATTTCATGGTTTCTGTGGATCAGGAATCTGGGCATAGCTTAGCAGGTTTTCTGCTTCAGGGTCTCTCCTCTTAAAGGTTGCAATCAAGGTGTTGGCTAGGGCTGCAGTCATCTCAGGTTTCAACTGGACCAGGATCTACATCCAAGCTCATTCATGGGGTTGCTGGTATTTACTTCTTCCTGGCCTTAGCTCTTTGTTGGCTGTTGGCTAGAGATCATTTTTAGTTTCTTGACAAGGGGTCCTCTCATTAAAGACAGCATGAAATGAGAGAGAGAGAGAGAGAGAGAGGAAGAGAGAGGACGCCAACCAAATGGAAGTCAAGTTGTTTTGCAACCTAATCACAAAAGTATCATCCCATTACTCTTTCACTGTTTCTATTTGTTAGAAGCAAGTCACTAGGACCAGCACACCCCAAAGGTGTTCATGTCATGCAGGGATATGAACACGAGGAGGTGGGGCTCATTGGGAGCCATGTCAGAGCTGCTGACCACAAGTACTATATATGGATAACAATTCCTGAGGAATATAGCAGACATTCTGTTAAGACCTTTCCCATATAATCCTCACAAGCATTATTTTGAAAAGAATTTTCATTCTAGGGCTCAGAAAAGTTAAGTAACAAGCAAGTGACAGTGGCAGGGTCTGAGCCTAGGTTGTCAGGCTCCAAAGTCTTAGGACAGGAGCCAACTTCATCTGTTCATTCTTGAAGCTCAGTACAGGCTCTATGACATAGGAACCTTGTGGGTATCGAGTAACTGCTAAATGAACGAACGAATGAATTCAGACCTGGGTCATCCTGTAGCTTTTTTTTTTTTTTTTTTTTTGGGCAAAACTCTGGCTTTAGGCTCTGATTTATTCAATATAAATAATAAATTATCATGTGGTTAAATAAAACTAAATTATGTTTAATCATTGGGGAAAGTTCTGAATTTCTGATATAGGATCCTAGGGGAAGCAGAGTGTTGGAAACAGTTCTTAGATGCTATAAAATAGACTTTATTACTACTGAGAACTTCAAAAGAATATCCAGGGAACTAGAGTGTCAGAAGCCATAAAGAGAGATTGTGGAGTTGTTGTTAGAGAGACAGCCACAAATCCAGGAGGTATATTAGAATAGTATTTGGAAGGTGGCACAAATAGCTAACTGCTGACAGTGCTGAATGGTCTTAAAACTACCAGGCACATGGGGCACCTGGGTGGCTCAGTGGGTTAGGCTGCTGCCTTTGGCTCAGGTCATGATCTCAGGGTCCTGGGATCGAGTCCCGCATCGGGCTCTCTGCTCGGCAGGGAGCCTGCTTCTTCTTCTCTCTCTCTCTGCCTGCCTCTCTGCCTACTTGTGATCTCTCTCTATCAAATAAATAAATAAAATCTTTAAAAAAAAAAAAAACTACCAGGCACATGACTGACTCAATAGGAGAGAAGCTGATGGTATGTCTGTGGCAGAACTGACCTAGAGTTAACCAAGCAGGGACTGGGGACAAAGAGATGGCTCTTCCTGCATCCAGCAGATCTTGACTCAACAACTCCTTATGACATTTCTCTACTTTCAGGATTCACCGAGGTGTTTGGGCTCTGGTGGTAACAGGTCAGTTAGACCCAGGTGTCACAGCTGAGAGTTGAAACTGCCCCTTACAGTGGCCCAGTGAAGCCCACCATTTGAGGATGTTAGTGCAACACACAGCACTGGGCAGTTTATAAAGTACTTTCTTATGGGGTCTTCTTTGCACCTTATAATGAACCTCTGAAGTGAAATTATGAAGACGACTAGATAGACCTATGCCCTAGCTAGCCCCGCCTCTTCCTGTGGAGAAAACATGTAGTAGTCAATTCACCATAAGTTTTCTGTGAGAGTATGGAGCACAATTCTAGTGTTTAATGGCATCAGGCTAATAGTTGGGTAGTCATTGGGCTGGTAGGTTCCTAGGGGTGGGTCTCCCTGTCTTGGAATGCGGGATGTCTACTGTTGTGTCTTGCATTTCACTTCCTTGGGTTCCAGTGGAGTTCCCTCCCCCTTCTCCTGGACACTTCCTTTGCTGACCCTACTGTCTGTGTTCTGAATTAATACCATGGATACAAATGAAGCTAATTTGTTTCTCTCTTTGCAGCTGGCACAGGAAACATTTTGTCTCTGAGGTGCCATTTGCACAACTGACCTCATACATTACTTATTGGTTTTATAATTTAGCCCAGCCTTTCAGATGCCCGCAGGATGTCACCTGCTCATGGGCATTATTATCTCCAGTTTATAAATAAGGGAAGGAGACTTAGAGGAGTCAGTACAAGGGATTTTACAGAGTCACACAGCCAGTAAATGGGACACTATAATGAAGGTTTTCTCACTCTAAATTCTGAGCTCTTTCTATTCCCACTCTTGCTCTCATAGTTAGGAGACTCCCATTTTATTGCCCCCCTTATTGTATGATCACATCTGGAATATGCTATGTTGTTAGATAAGCTTGGACCATGATAACACAGAAGCTTAAGAAAAACCAAATAAATAAAGGAGGTGTCAAACAAAGAAGGAGCATGGGGATGTTGTGTCCCTCCTACCATCTTGGGAAAAAATTAATGATTTAGTGATATGCAGGACTTGAAGTAGAGGTGCAAAAGCTGATGCAGTGACCAGTGACCAGTACCACTCTCTGGCTTGATTTCCAGGCTGGGTGACATCTTTATTCATCATCTTCTTGCTGGAGCATCTCTCTCACTGATGAATGGCTGTTTGGCTAGGTGACAGAGGCTATTGTTCCACCATCAATAGCATTTGGAGGTGAGGGGCTTGGAAGGAGGTCTGGAATGCAAGCAAGAGCAGCCCCTACAATGGCTTGCACTGGATTCATTGTTAATCTAAAAATAAAGTTTGATCAATAGATTAAAAATGTAATTAGGAGTGGTGTGTATGCCATTCTGGCACATGCTATATTTTCTCTTTCCACCTCCGCTCATGCCCTGAAGACTTTTTTGAGTCCCCAGCCTCCGACAGATGGCCTCTCTGGACTCTAAAAGTCTTGCTCTGCTAGAATGTTCATCACTGTCTGCCTTGGCCCTGGCAAGTTCTCCTCTTGGGTGAGTTAGTGAGTGTCTTAGACCACATCTCACCTCCAAGGAGCAGGGGGAGATAGGAATCATCTTGTAGCTGTCCTTGGTCCAGCTAACTCACTTCTGCTGTGCAACACATTCAAAACAAACACTGCAAAAGTTGAAATTAACTCTGTAAGGCCAAGGCCCAGATTTATAATAAACATTTGGTTAAGTCCTCATTGAGCCACGTGTATATTATGGTTCGGGTCTTGGACTGGGAAGGTGCTATGGGGAATAAGTGTATGAAGTCAAACACTGCAGCCTGGTACCAAAGGGGGCCAACTCCTTTCCTTCCTCCCTGATTCTGGGGAAAATTTGAGGCATGGCCTAATGGTGCCCATGTGATGTGGAAATTATCAGTGTCTTGGGTAGAGGTTCTGGGAAAGGAATAGCCTAAGTTCCCTGGGACAAGGTGGGTAGAAGAGCAATGACCACACTTCCTCCTTGACTTCACACAGCCTGTGGGACCCAGATGATGGTCTTCTGCCTTTTTCTAGAAGACATGGTTTGCCACTTTCCCAGGCAACTGCAGTACCTCAGCTTTTGGTAGTTAATCTCCATGTGTCCCAGCATTTCAGTTTCATTGCCGCACCTCATTTACAGCATTGTGTAAGTGTTCCCAAGGACCCTTGCCTACGCATCAAGAGAGTCTGTCCACAATGAGGAAGCTATTCTAGCCTCTGCCTCCCAGTGTCTTATTGCATTCTGTGGGCCTATCAGTAGGAAATTTGGGACAGTTCTACCTTACACTTTGGTGGGAAAGGGAATGGAAAGTTACCAGGGGGACTGGCTTGAGTCAGGATGACCAGGGGACCCGTGAAGGCAGCTTGAGCCGACTTGGCTTCTTTCATAATCTCTTGTCCTCACCAGAAGATTGAGATGGGACCTACTGCTAAGGAAATAAGCAAGTCAAATCTTTCTAAAGAGATTCTTAAAAATAGCTCTGTACAGACTATACTATAGAAAAACATCCAGAGAGAAATGACTTATTATTATTTCTTATTATATTTAAAGGACTCTTTCTGGGGTTATAAATAAATTCTTCATCACTCACTTGAAGGTAGTAAAGTTTGTAAATTTTTTTTACTCTCAAGTTTTATGTCCCTGCTTGCCTTTTTATTCCATCTAGATTGTGTCTTGCTTTACCTTACCTACTACCAGTTGGTGTGTGTTTAAGGAATGAGAAATAATTTTAATATTTGCCAAGGTAAAATATAATTAGGTTGGTAAATCTGCTATTTAAAAGGGCATGAATAAAATCCCCAGACTAAATAGAAATTATTTCTGGATTGACTTCTGTTTTCAATTATTTCTGTTATCTATCTCTTCTATTACCATGGGTAATCAGAAGTTGATCATATTTTCCAAAAAACCCAAGCCCAAACAGAGCAGAATAAACAAAAAAACACAACCGGGGGACAAGGTGGGAAGAAAAAAAAAAACTCTGGATGGGCCATATAGGTGTACTCTGTTCATCATCACTCTCTTTATCTGTCTGTCCATCCACCCATCCATCCATCCAGTGTTTATTGTCTATATACGCAAGGTGTGATTCGGGGAACTGTACACAGGGTAGAAATCCCACATGCTTTAATGCCACACTGCCCTGAGTTACAATCTTAGCTACAAATTTATCCTGGTTATATGATCTACAAAGCTCATAATCTCTGCAGCCTCATGTTGCTTATCTCTGTAACAGATTTCCAAATCCCTTCCTCATATGGTTGCTAAATATCTGGAACAATACCTTGTACCTAAAGTTTCCATAAATACTAGTTGTTCTTCTTGTTTTGCTCTTCCTTATCTAGTTCCTGGTTAACTGACAGGCACTTTCAAGAAAAGTTACTTTAAAATGGAACTCACCATGGCCTTCCCATCATGCCACTTTAAGAGAAGTAATTGAAGAAAAGTACAGTGAACAATACGGCAAATAAGAGGGCTCAGGGTATCTTGGATGTTAATATTTTCCAAGGATTCCTCAGCTCTTCAGAAGATGACACTTAGAACAGGAGAATCCTGGGTGCTTGGTCAAGCCAAACATTGATGAGATATCACCTGTGTATTCCATTACACTGGGCTGGTCTCTGGAAGCTGCCGCCTAGGATCTCCATTATGCTAGATGGAGCCATCTTGGGTAGCACCATCCCATTAGATATGTGGACTTGAACTTCAGCAACAGGTATGGTTTCCCATTTCCATCTCAGAATCTGTCAGGATTAAACTCATCATGCTACCCCATCTGGATTGCTTCAGTGACTGCTAAATGCATTCTATCCTTAACTGGACTTTCATCCCATCTGGTTCTTTTCTTTTTAATTTTATTTATTTATTTTTGTCAGAGAGGGGGAGAGAGAGAGAGAGAGAGAGAGAGAGAGAGAGAACAAGCAGGGGGAGAGGCAGGCAAAGGGGGAAGCAGTCTCCATGCTGAGCAAGGAGCCTGATGCTGGACTTGATCCCAGGACTCTGGGATTATGACCATGAAGACAGACAGTTCACTGACAGAACCACCCAGGTGCCCCCATCTGGCTCTTTTCATACTGCATTCCAATGTTTCTTAACCCAGGGTTTCTTGCACCACTGATATTTGGCGTGGACAACTCTTTGTTTGGGAGGCTGTTCAGTGCATGTTTAGCAGTTCTTCTGGTTTCTACTCATGGGATACCAGTTAATACTTCCTCAATTATGACAACCAAAAGTGTCTCTAGGTATTTACAAATATTTCTGGGGAGGGGGATAAGAATTGACCCTGGTTGAGAACAACTCTTGTAAATAACCTATGCTTTCCATTGTGCCCTCTGGAAATGTCATTAGGAAACTCATCTCTACATTCTCTGAATATTCCTGTCTCCTTTCTCCAATTTAAATTTGCTATTCCTTGGCTGTCTCAAATGCAGACTCTTTCTTCTCCCACATCTTACCTACCTAAAGGCTAGGAGGTGAATAGGTATCTTCTTGCTCTCCAGTGCTGCACTGAAACAGGCATTTCCATCCTGCCAACAAAAATCTGCTCTTTTTGAAGCTTATACCATCTAGTAAAGTTATGCTTTTCTACTCCTTGATGTATCATCATTGAATGTCCCATCTCTGGGTTCATGGCAGCATTCAGGACCTTACTTCTTACTGGCTTATTCTCTTATTCTTCTAAATTCTCTCTTCATTCTACTTACTTTGGCATCCATATTGATGACTCATCCAGCACCATGACCTCTCCATTCCTGATCTCATCTTCACTGACCTTTTAATTTTCCAAATAAATGATGAAACACATTATTTACCAGGCACTATTCTTGATCCAAGTGCTATGGGAGAAGTAATGGGATAGACATGGTCTCTGCCCTCATGGAACTTACATTATAAAAGTGGAGAGGTGCAAACAATAAGCAAGCAAGCAACATTTAATTTTGATAGCTGCTATTAAAGGAAGAAGTAGGCTGTTGCAGAGAGGGAATGATAGGGTGAAGTGATGAATTTGCACAGGAGGATGAAGGAAGTTCTCTCTGAGATGGTGAGTGTTGAGTTGAGACCTGAAAGATGAAAAGAGGTTGACCACACAAAAAGCCAGGGGAGGAGCAATTCCAAAAGAAAACATAAGTCCAAAAAGGCTTTGGGATGGTAATGAGCATAGGGTGTCCAAGGAATGGAAAGTTGGAGAGTGGTTAGAGCTGTGAATGGAGATGGAGTACTGAATCTCATAGATTTGTGAGGTGTATGTGCATGCCTACTTTGATCTGGTTGTTTCTTATGCACACAAAATGGAGCTGATCATTCTTCTCAGTTTATTATACCCTATCATTGCTGGTCTTTGTTACTCTTTAAAAAATTTTAAAAATATAGTATTTTCCCCTTTTATTTCCAATTTCTAATTCAACCCCCCATCTACTATATATTTCAAATTGTATATGCAGCTTCTATTGTTCTTGTTGAAAAGTTCAACAAGATTTGTTTACTTTGATGCTTTGTGTATAATTTTTTCCTGCTCAGGAACTAGCATCTTGTATTTGTCTTCTGTATTTTGAGATTTTAAAGTGATGGGTCTTGGTATGGTTCTATTTTTATCTCCTGTGCTGAGTACTCTGTGAGCCGTTCAATTTGGAAATGTAAATCTATCAGTGCTGATACATTTTCTTGATGATTTCTTTCCATCTATGTTCTCTTTACAGAGTGCCTGCTGTTTGGAGTTGGACCTCTTAGATTATCAATCTCTTTGCCTTTTTGCCTCACTTCCTGGGAAGTTTTCTCAACTTTATCTGCCAACATTTCCATTGGGTTTCTCATTTTTGTTGTTGTATTTTTAATTTCCAAAGGGCTTTTTTTTTTTGGTTCTCTGAATATTTTATAAGCATTCTGCTGTTGTTTTATAGATAGTATTTTCTCTTAAGATATACAATAATTTTTGAAAGTTTAATTCTTCCTACATATTTTGTTTTCTCTCTGATTTTCCCTCTGTATTTTTATTTTGTTTTTTAGTATTCCTTTTACAAGATTTCCTCAGCTATCTTATCAACTTTGGTTGTCTCTTGGTATTAAGAGCAACATCAAAGGTCTCATTTGAAGTTTTATGCTGTCATTCACAGCTTTCACCATGGGTGAAGATTGTACTGTTCGCTGGAACTCCTGATATCAGTATCTTTAGATATTTTCTAGTAGACTAGCTAGATTCCTTAAAGAAGGAGTTTAAGCATCCTGGTTGGAGGATTTTTAAAAAATTTTTAATTTTTTATAAACATGTATTTTTATCCCCAGGGGTACAGGTCTGTGAATCACCAGGTTTACACACTTCACAGCACTCACCAAAGCACATACCCTCCCCAATGTCCATAACCCCACCCCCCTTCTCCCAACCCTCCTCCCCCCAGCAACCCTCAGTTTGTTTTGTGAGATTAAGAGTCACTTATGGTTTGTCTCCCTCCCAATCCCATCTTGTTTCATTGATTCTTCTTCTACCCACTTAAGCCCCCATGTTGCATCACCACTTCCTCATATCAGGGAGATCATATGATAGTTGTCTTTCTCTGCTTGACTTATTTCGCTAAGCATGATACGCTCTAGTTCCATCCATGTTGTCGCAAATGGCAAGATTTCATTTCTTTTGATGGCTGCATAGTATTCCATTGTGTATATATACCACATCTTCTTTGTCCATTCATCTGTTGATGGACATCTAGGTTCTTTCCATAGTCTGGCTATTGTGGACATTGCTGCTATAAACATTCGGGTGCACGTGCCCCTTTGGATCACTACTTTTGTATCTTTAGGGTAAATACCCAATAGTGCAATTGCTGGCTCATAGGGCAGTTCTATTTTCAACATTTTGAGGAACCTCCATGCTGTTTTCCAGAGTGGCTGCACCAGCTTGCATTCCCACCAACAGTGTAGGAGGGTTCCCCTTTCTCCGCATCCTCGCCAGCATCTGTCATTTCCTGACTTGTTGATTTTAGCCATTCTGACTGGTGTGAGGTGATATATCATTGTGGTTTTGATTTGTATTTCCCTGATGCCGAGTGATATGGAGCACTTTTTCATGTGTCTGTTGGCCATGTGGATGTCTTCTTTGCAGAAATGTCTGTTCATGTCCTCTGCCCATTTCTTGATTGGATTATTTGTTCTTTGGGTGTTGAGTTTGCTAAGTTCTTTATAGATTCTGGACACTAGTCCTTTATCTGATATGTCGTTTGCAAATATCTTCTCCCATTCTGTCAGTTGTCTTTTGATTTTGTTAACTGTTTCCTTTGCTGTGCAAAAGCTTTTGATCTTGATGAAATCCCAATAGTTCATTTTTGCCCTTGCTTCCCTTGCCTTTGGCGATGTTCCTAGGAAGATGTTGCTAGGAAGATGTTCCTAGGAAGATGTCGAAGAGGTTGCTGCCTGTGTTCTCCTCAAGGATTTTGATGGATTCCTTTCTCACATTGAGGTCCTTCATCCATTTTGAGTCTATTTTCATGTGTGGTGTAAGGAAATGGTCCAATTTCATTCTTCTGCATGTGGCTGTCCAATTTTCCCAACACCATTTATTGAAGAGGCTGTCTTTTTTCAATTGGACATTCGTTCCACCAACTTTGGCTTTCTTTTTCAATATCCCTTTGGCTATTCGAGGTCTTTTCTGGTTCCATATAAATTTTAGAATTATTTGTTCCATTTCTTTGAAAAAGATGGATGGTACTTTGATAGGAATTGCATTAAATGTGTAGATTGCTTTAGGTAGCATAGACATTTTCACAATATTTATTCTTCCAATCCAGGAGCATGGAACATTTTTCCATTTCTTTGTGTCTTCCTCAATTTCTTTCATGAGTACTTTATAGTTTTCTGAGTATAGATTCTGTGCCTCTTTGGTTAGGTTTATTCCTAGGTATCTTATGGTTTGGGGTGCAATTGTAAATGGGATGGACTCCTTAATTTCTCTTTCTTCTGTCTTGCTGTTGGTGTAGAGAAATGCAACTGATTTCTGTGCATTGATTTTATATCCTGACACTTTACTGAATTCCTGTACAAGTTCTAGCAGTTTTGGAGTGGAGTCTTTTGGGTTTTCCACATATAGTATGATATCATCTGCGAAGAGTGATAATTTGACTTCTTCTTTGCTGATTTGGATGCCTTTAATTTGCTTTTGTTGTCTGATTGCTGAGGCTAGGACTTCTAGTACTATGTTGAAGAGCAGTGGTGATAATGGACATCCCTGCCATGTTCCTGACCTTAGCGGAAAAGCTTTTAGTTTTTCTCCATTGAGAATGATATTTGCAGTGGGTTTTTCATAGATGGCTTTGATGATATTGAGGTATGTGCCCTCTATCCCTACACTTTGAAGAGTTTTGATCAGGAAGGGATGCTGTACTTTGTCAAATGATTTTTTTAGCATCTATTGAGAGTATCATATGGTTCTTGTTCTTTCTTTTATTGATGTGTTGTATCACATTGACTGATTTGCAGATGTTGAACCAACCTTGCAGCCCTGGAATAAATCCCACTTGGTCATGGTGAATAATCCTTTTAATGCACTGTTGAATCCTATTGGCTCGTATTTTGGTGAGAATTTTTGCATCTGTGTTCCTCAAGGATATTGGTCTATAGCTCTCTTTTTTGATGGGATCCTTGTCTGGTTTTGGGATCAAGGTGATGCTGGCCTCATAAAATGAGTTTGGAAGTTTTCCTTCCATTTCTATTTTTTGGAACAGTTTCAGGAGAATAGGAATTAGTTCTTCTTTAAATGTTTGGTAGAATTCCCCCGGGAAGCCGTCGGGCCCTGGGCTTTTGTTTGTTTGGAGATTTTTAATGACTGTTTCAATATCCTTACTGGTTATGGGTCTGTTCAGGCTTTCTATTTCTTCCTGGTTCAGTTGTGGTAGTTTATATATTTCTAGGAATGCATCCATTTCTTCCAGATTGTCAAATTTGTTGGCATAGAGTTGCTCATAGTATGTTCTTATAATAGTTTGTATTTCTTTGGTGTTAGTTGTGATCTCTCCTCTTTCATTCATGATTTTATTTATTTGGTTCCTTTCTCTTTTCTTTTTCATAAGTTTGGCCAAGGGTTTATCAATTTTATTAATTCTTTCAAAGAACCAGCTCCTAGTTTCGTTGATTTGCTCTATTGTTTTTTTGGTTTCTATTTCATTAATATCTGCTCTGATCTTTATGATTTCTCTTCTCCTGCTGGGCTTAGGGTTTCTTTCTTTTTCTTTCTCCAGCTCCTTTAGGTGTAGGGTTAGGTTGTGTACCTGAGACCTTTCTTGTTTCTTGAGAAAGGCTTGTACTGCTATATATTTTCCTCTCAGGACTGCCTTTGTTGTGTCCCACAGATTTTGAACCGTTGTATTTTCATTATCATTTGTTTCCATGATATTTTTCAATTCTTCTTTAATTTCCCAGTTGACCCATTCATTCTTTAGAAGGATGTTGTTTTGGGGCGCCTGGGTGGCTCAGTGGGTTAAGCCGCTGCCTTCGGCTCGGGTCATGATCTCAGAGTCCTGGGATCGAGTCCCGCATCGGGCTCTCTGCTCAGCAGGGAGCCTGCTTCCCTTCCTCTCTCTCTGTCTGCCTCTCCGTCTACTTGTGATTTCTCTCTGTCAAATAAATAAATAAAATCTTAAAAAAAAAATAGACGGATATTGTTTAGTCTCCATGTATTTTGGTTCTTTCCAAACTTCTTCTTGTGGTTGAGTTCTAGCTTCAGAGCATTGTGGTCTGAAAATATGCAGGGAATGATCCCAATCTTTTGATACCGGTTGAGTCCTGATTTAGGACCGAGGATGTGATCTATTCTGGAGAATGTTCCATATGCACTAGAGAAGAATGTGTATTTTGTTGCTTTGGGGTGAAATGTTCTGAATATATCTGTGATGTCCATCTGGTCCAGTGTGTCGTTTAAGGCCTTTATTTCCTTGCTGATCTTTTGCTTGGATGATCTGTCCATTTCAGTGAGGGGGAGTGTTAAAGTCCCCTAGTATTATTGTATTATTGTTGATGTGTTTCTTTGATTTTGTTATTAATTGGTTTATATAGTTGGCTGCTCCCACATTGGGGGCATAGATATTTAAAATTGTTAGATCTTCTTGTTGGACAGACCCTTTGAGTATGATATAGTGTCCTTCCTCATCTCTTATTATAGTCTTTGGCTTAAAATCTAATTGATCTGATATAAGGATTGCCACTCCTGCTTTCTTCTGATGTCCATTAGCATGGTAAATTCTTTTCCACCCCCTCACTTTAAATCTGGAGGTGTCTTCGGGCTTAAAATGAGTTTCTTGGAGGCAACATATAGATGGGTTTTGTTTTTTTATCCATTCTGATACCCTGTGTCTTTTGACAGGGGCATTTAGCCCATTAACATTCAGGGTAACTATTGAGAGATATGAATTTAGTGCCATTGTATTGCCTGTAAGGGGACTGTTACTGAATATGGTCTCTGTTCCTTTCTGATCTACCACTTGTAGGCTCTCTCTTTGCTTAGAGGACCCCTTTCAATATTTCCTGTAGAGCTGGTTTGGTGTTTGCAAATTCTTTCAGTTTTTGTTTGTCCTGGAAGCTTTTAATCTCTCCTTCTATTTTCAATGATAGCCTAGCTGGATATAGTATTCTTGGCTGCATGTTTTTCTCGTTTAGTGCTCTGAAAATATCATGCCAGCTCTTTCTGGCCTGCCAGGTCTCTGTGGATAAGTCAGCGGCCAATCTAATATTTTTACCATTGTATGTTACAGACTTCTTTTCCCGGGCTGCTTTCAGGATTTTCTCTTTGTCACTGAGACTTGTAAATTTTACTATTAGGTGACGGGGTGTGGGCCTATTCTTATTGATTTTGAGGGGCATTCTCTGAACCTCCTGAATTTTGATGCTCGTTCCCTTTGCCATATTGGGGAAATTCTCCCCAATAATTCTCTCCAGTATACCTTCTGCTCCCCTCTCTCTTTCTTCTTCTTCTGGAATCCCAATTATTCTAATGTTGTTTCGTCTTATGGTGTCACTTATCTCTCGAATTCTCCCCTCGTGGTCCAGTAACTGTTTGTCCCTCTTTTGCTCAGCTTCTTTATTCTCTGTCATTTGGTCTTCTATATCACTAATTCTTTCTTCTGCCTCATTTATCCTAGCAGTGAGAGCCTCCATTTTTTATTGCACCTCATTAATAGCTTTTTTGATTTCAACTTGGTTAGATTTTAGTTCTTTTATTTCTCCAGAAAGGGCTTTTATATCTCCCGAGAGGGTTTCTCTAATATCTTCCATGCCTTTTTCGAGCCCGGCTAGAACCTTGAGAATTGTCATTCTGAACTCTAGATCTGACATATTACCAATGTCTGTATTGATTAGGTCCCTAGCCTTTGGTACTGCCTGTTGTTCTTTTTTTTTGTGGTGAATTTTTTTGTCTTGTCATTTTGTCCAGATAAGAGTATATGAAGGAGCAAGTAAAATACTAAAAGGGTGGTAACAACCCCAGGAAAATATGCTTTAATCAAATCAGAAGAGATCCCAAATCGTGAGGGGGGAGAAAGGGGATAAAAAGAGGTTCAAAAAGAAAGAAAGAAAAAAAAGAAAAAAAAAGAAAAGAAAAGAATTAAAAAAAGAAAACAAATAAAGAAAAATATAAAAAAGAAAAAATATATATATTAGATAAACTAGTTAAAACACGTTAAAAAAGAAAAGGGTAAAAGTTAAAAAATAATTTTAGCAGAAGAAGAGAAAAAAAATGAAAAAGAAAAAAATTAAATTAACTGCAAGACTAAAAAAATCACAGGGAGAAAGCCATGTGTTCCGTGCTTTGCTTTCTCCTCCTCTGGAATTCTGCTGCTCTCCTTGGTATTGAAACCGCACTCCTTGGTAGGTGAACTTGGTCTCGGCTGGATTTCTTGTTGATCTTCTGGGGGAGGGGCCTGTTGTAGTGATTCTCAAGTGTCTTTGCCCCAGGCGGAATTGCACCGCCCTTGCCGGGGCCCGGCTGAGTAATCCGCTCGGGTTTGCTTTCAGAAGCTTTTGTTCCCTGAGCACTTTCCGTAGAGTTCTGGAGGACAGGAATACAAATATCGGCCTCCTGGTCTCCGGCCCGGAGGAGCCGAGAATCCGGGGCCCCACTCCTCAGTGCGCCCTCAGAGAACAGCGCCCAGTTACTCCCGTCTGCCTGACCTCCGGCCGCGCTCCGAGCTGACCGAGCCTGCGACTGGTTCAAGGTAACACCGAGCTGTGAGCTTACTGTCGGCTCTGTCTCTGTAGCCGGCTTTCCCGTTCCAATACCCGCAAGCTCTGCGACACTCAGACACCCCCGATCCTTCTGTGACCCTGCGGGACCTGAGGCCACGCTGACCCCATGTTGGCTTTGCCCCGGTTTAGCCTCTGGAGCGATGTCCCTCAGTGGAACACACTTTTAAAAGTCCTGATTTTGTGCTCCGTTGCTCCGCCGCTTGCCGGGAGCCAGCCCCTCCCCCCGGGGTCTATCTTCCCGTCGCTTTGGATTCACTTCTCCGCCAGTCCTACCTTTCAGAAAGTGGTTGTTTTTCTGTTTCCAGAATTGCTGTTCTTCTTCTCTTCGCTCTGCCGATGGATTTGCAGGTGTTTGCTATCTTTAGATAAGCTATCTAGCTGATCTCCTGCTAATGAAGTAGTCTCAGCCTGCTACTTCTCTGCCATCTTGACTCCTCCCTCCCTGGTTGGAGGATTTACCCTAACCGACAGTATCCTCTGAATTGAGGCAGATTGAGAAGTATGGGGAAGGAGGGTAGAGTTTCAACAGCTAGTGTGGATCTTTTAGTTAATGCCATATTTTGAGTACAGTAAGTTTGTCTCTTAATTGTTCTTGGTGCTTCAATCCAGAGATCCCTTCTTTCACTCTCAGTAGAGCACACTGGTTCTCAAAGTATGATCTGTGGACACTTAGGAGTCACTGAGATTTTTTCAGAGGGTCAGAAGATCAAAACTGTTTTCTTAACAATACCAACACTTCATTTACCTTCTTTAATCTCATTTTCCCTTTAATGTAGAGTGAAATTTTCCAGTGGCTAGCTGATGTGTGGTATTTCAAGGGGCCAAATGTGGAAGTGTATAGAAGACTATTTTGTATTAAGCTAGATTTGTAAAAAAGATTTTATTTATTTATTTGAGAGATAAATAGAGAGCACCAGCATTGGGAGCGAGGCAGAAGGAGAGGGAGAGAGAGAAGCAGACACCACTGCTGAGCAGGGAGCCCAATGTGGGGCTCCATCCCAGGACCCTGGGATCATTACCTAAGCTGAAGGCTTAGACACTTAATGATTGAGTCAACCAGGTGCCCCTGTACTAAGCTAGATTTTAAAGAGATTAAAAAAGTGTAAAACAGTGCCACTCTTTTCACAGACTTTTAAAAATTTCGAATATATTTATTTTTCTTAATATTTTTAAATGACTCACTTTTTTTAAAAAATATTTTTTTAAAGATTTATTTATTTATTTGACAAAAATCACAAGTAGGCAGAGAGGCAGGCAGAGAGAGAGAGGGGGAAGCAGGCTCACGCCGAGCAGAGAGCCCGACATGGGGCTCGATCCCAGGATCCCGGGACCATGACCCGAGCCGAAGGCAGAGGCTCTAACCCACTGAGCCACCCAGGCACCCCATGACTCACTTTTAAAAAAGATTTTACTGATTTATTTGAAGGAGAGAGAGTACAGAGCAAGAAAGAGAGAGAGAGTGTGTGTGCAGGACCTGGGGAAAGAGGTAAAGGAAGAGGGAGAGCTGGGTTCCTTTTGAGCAGGAACTGTGATGTGGGGCTTGATCGCAGAACTCTGGGATCATGAACTGAGCCAAAGCAGACACTTAACTGACTGAGACACCCAGGTGCCCCTAAATGACTCAGTTTTAATTTCTCACATGATAAATATCAATATATGTAATTCTTATATGATCTCTTTGGAGCCCTCAATAATTTTGAAGATTGTGAGGTAGTTCTCAGATTAAATATTTGAGAACCATTGCTCTAAAGAATGGTCAGTTGAAACTGGGGGAAATATCTAATGATTCCAACTTTTTTTGTGACTATGAGACTCATTTTCTTTTCTTCTCGCTTTCATTACTTCCTTTTAGAGATTTCTATGCCATACACAGCAAAGTGGAGAAACAGACAGAACCTGTGTCCCTGAAGATATTGCTAAACTCATGAATCAACCAGCCCTGAAGGCTGGTCTACCTTTGAAGATGCTTCCTGTTACATGAGATAATTTTCTTTTTTTGGTAGGAGGTGGTTGTTAATTATGGCTGAAAATCTAATGGAAGCCAAGAGAGAAGAGTCTTTCAAGGCCAGGAGTAATTGACTCTGTAGAAGATGAGCATTGAACTTCATCCCAGGATTTGGCTGCACAGAGGCAATAGGTGATCTTGACAAATCATTTCCCGTAGAGTGGTGGTGCATACTGGACCAGTGTGGCTTCTGGTGTACCTCTTCTCCTACTGTTGTTCCTTTGACTTTTTTCCATTTCCTTATCTTCCTTCTCTATCATACCACAAATGTTGGGGTTCTTGTCAGCGCATCTCAGACTTTCTTTTCTTTCTGTTCTTTAATGCCATTATTTCCCAAAGGGTTAAGTGTGATTTTATTCTGGTGTTGTTACAGATTTATATTTCCAGCTCAGATCTCTCTACATTGTAGATTCATGTATCCAACTACTTACCCGACATCTGCAGCTGAATATTTCCTAGACATGTCAGATTTAACCTGTCCAAATCAGATGTCTTGATCTGCTCCCCAGGTGCCTTGCTGCCTTCCTGGCTGTCTCCTTCCCAGTTCACAAAGCCACCATTCACCCAGCTGCTTGGGCCAGAAGCCAAGTTTCAGTCTTGTTTTCCCTTTCCCTCATTCCCTGTTTCTAATCCATTAGGAAGTTTTATTTGTTTCAATCTGCAAAATATAAGTGGAGTCCAGTTTTTTCTCCTTGTCCAACACGATTTTCTTGGCCCACAACATTAACATCTCATGCCTGCATTATTGTGAAAGCCTCTTAGTTGGCCCTGTTCCATTCTTTCTCTATGTCCACTCTTGCTGTCCTGGGGTGAAAGATAGCAGTCAGACTCCTCTTCTAATTAAATGCATTGTAGATCATGTAGCTCTTCCTGCTTTAAGTCCTTCAACTCCTTTCATTTTTGTAATAAAATCTAGACCCCCTTCCCATGACCATAAGCCCTACATGCTCTGGCCCCTGTCATTGGCTCCAGACTTATTGTATATGATCTTCATCCTTACTGATCTCAGCCTAACTCTACTGGTCTTCTTTTTGTTTCTTTTTTTAATTGATTATTTTTATTAACATATAATGTATTATTTGCCCCAGAGGTATAGGTCTGTGAATCATCAGGCTTACACACTTCACAGCACTCACCATATCAGATATCTTCTCCAATGTCCATAACCCAACCACCCTCTCCACATCCCCACTCTCCCCAGCAACCCTGTTTGTTTTGTGAGATTAAGAGTCTCTTATGTTTTTTTTCCCCCCCCGATCCCATCTTGTTTAATTTTTTCCTTCCCTACCCGCCAAATCCCTGACTCTGCCTCTCAAATTTCTCATATCAGGGAGATCATATGATAATTATCTTTCTCTGTTTGACTTATTTTGCTTAGCATAATACCCTCTAGTTCCATCCACATTGTTGCAAATGGCAAGATTACATTTCTTTTGATGGCCGCATAGTGTGTGTGTGTGTGTGTATATATATATATATATATATATATATATATATATATATATATATATATATAACTTCTTTATCCACTCATCTGTTGATGGACATCTAGGTTCTTTCCATAGTTTGGCTGCTGTGGACATTGCTGCTATAAACATTCAGGTGCACATGCCCCTCAGATCACTACATTTGTATCTTTAGGGTAAGTACCCAGTAGTGCAATTGCTGGGTTGTAGGGTAGCTCTATTTTCAACTTTTTGAGGACCCTCCATGCTGTTTTCCAGAGCAGCTGCACCAGCTTGCATTCCCGCCAACAGTGTAGGAGGGTTCCCCTTTCTCCACATCTTCTCCAACACCTGTCATTTCCTGACTTGTTAATTTTAGCCATTCTGACAGGTGTGAGGTGGTATTTCATTGTGGTTTTGATTTGTATTTCCCTGATGATGAGTGATGTTGAGCACTTTTTCATGTGTCTGTTTGCCATCTGGATGTTTTCTTTGCAGAAGTGTCTCTTCATGTCTTCTGTCCATTTCTTGATTGGATTATTTGTTCTTTGAGTGTTGAGTTTGATCAGTTTTTTATAGATTTTGGACACTAGTCTTTTATCTGATATGTCGTTTGCAAATATCTTCTCTCATTCTGTCAGTTGTCTTTTGGTTTTGTTGACTGTTTCCTTTGCTGTGCAGAAGCTTTTGATCTTGATGAAGTCCCAATAGTTCATTTTTGCCCTTGCTTCTCTTGCCTTTGGTGATGTTTCTAGGAAGAAGTTACTGTGGGTGAGGTCAAAAAAGTTATTGCTTGTGTTCTCCTCAAGGATTTTGATGGATTCCTGTCTCACATTGAGGTCTTTCATCCATTTTGAGTCTATTTTTGTGTGTGGTGTAAGGAAATAGCCCATTTTCATTTTCTGCATGTGGCTGTCCAATTTTCCCAACACCATTTGTTGAAGAGACTGTCTTTTTTTCACTGGACATTCTTTCCTGCTTTATTGAAGATCAGTTGACCATAGAGTTGAGGATCTATTTCTGGGCTCTCTATTCTGTTCCATTGATCTATGTGTCTGTTTTTGAGCCAGTACCATATTGTCTTGATGATGACAGCTTTGTAATAGAGCTTGAAGTCTGGAATTGTGATGCCACCAACTTTGGCTTTCTTTTTCAACATGCCTTTGGCTATTTAAAAAAAAAATTTTTTTTTAAAGATTATTTATTTATTTATTTGACAGAGAGAGATGACAAGCAGGCAGAGAGGCAGGCAGAGAGAGGGGAGGAAGCAGGCTCCTCGCTGAGCAGAGAGCCCGATGCGGGGCTCGATCCCAGGACCCCGGGATCATGACCTGAGCCGAAGGCAGCGGCCCAACCCACTGAGCCACCCAGGCGCCCCACCTTTGGCTATTTGAAGTCTTTTCTGGTTCTACATAAATTTTAGGATTATTAGTTCCATTTCTTTGAAAAAAAAAAAGGATGGTATTTTGATAGGGATTGCGTTAAATGTGTAGATTGTTTTAGGTAGCATAGACATTTTCACAATATTTGTTCCTTCAATCCATGAACATGGAGCACATTTCATCTCTTTGCATCTTCCTTCATTTTTTTTCATGAGAACTTTAAGGTTTTCTGAGTCCAAATTCTTTCCCTCTTTAGTTAGGTTTATTCCTAGGTATCTTATGGTTTTGGGTGTAATTGTAAATGGGATCGATTCCTTAATTTCTCTTTCTTCTGTCTTGTTGTTGGTATATAGAAATGCAACTGATTTCTGTGCATTGATTTTTTTTAAAATATTTTATTTATATATTTATTTGACAGACAGAGATCACAAGTAGGCAGAGAGGCAGGCAGAGAGAGAGGGGGAGGCAGACTCCCTGCTGAGCAGAAAGTCTGATGCGGGGCTTGATCCCAGGAACCTGGGATCATGACCTGAGCTGAAGGCAGAGGCTTAACCCACTGAGCCCCCCTTTCACGCCTGTGCATTGATTTTATATCCTGACACTTTACTGAATTCCTATACAAGTTCTAGCAGTTTTGGAGTGGAGTCTTTTGGGTTTTCCACATAAAGTATCATATCATCTGCAAAGAGTGATAGTTAGACTTCTTCTTTGCTGATTTGGATGCCTTTAATTTCTTTTTATTGTCTGATTGTTGAAGTTAGGACCTCCATTACTTTGTTGAATAGCA
Source organism: Mustela erminea (assembly GCF_009829155.1). NCBI lineage: Eukaryota > Metazoa > Chordata > Mammalia > Carnivora > Mustelidae > Mustela > Mustela erminea. The sequence continues at coordinate 66,732,090 of NC_045614.1, read as the reverse complement.
GTGGTGATAGTGGACATTCCTGCCCTATTCCTAATCTTAGCAGAAAAGCTCTCAGTTTTTTTCCCCAGAGAATGATATTTGCTGTAGGTTTTTCATAGATGGCTTTGATGATATGTAGGAATGTACCCTCTAACCCTACACTTTGAAGAGTTTTGATCAAGAAAGGATGCTGTACTTTGTCAAATGTTTTTCCAGCATCTATTGAGAGTATCATATGGTTCTTGTTCTTTCTTTTATTAATGTACTGTATCATTGATTGATTTGCAGATGTTGAACCAACCTTGCTGCCCAGGAATAAATCCAGCTTGGTCATGGTGAATAATCCTTAAATGTACTGTTGGATCCTATTGGTTAGTATTTTGGTGAGCATTTTAGCATCTGTGTTCATCAATGATATTCGTCTGTAATTCTCTTTTTTGTTGGGGTCTTTGTCTGGTTTTGGAATCAAGGTAATGCTGGCCTCATAAAAGGAATTTGGACGTTTTCCTTCCATTTCTATTTTCTGGAACAGTTTCAGGAGAATAGGTGTTAATTCTTCTTTAAATGTTTGGTAGAATTCCCCTGCGAAGTCGTCTGGCCCTGGGCTCTTTTTTGTTTGGAGATTTTTGATGACTGCTTCAATCTCCTTATTGGTTATGGGTCTGTTCAGGTTTTCTATTTCTTCCTGGTTCAGATGTGGTAGTTTCTATGTCTCTAGGAATGCATCCATTTCTTCCAGGTTGTCAAATTTACTGGTGTATAGTTGCTTGTAATATGTCCTTATAATTGTTTGTATTTCTTTGATGTTGGTTGTGTTCTCTCCTCTTTCATTCATGATTTTATTTATTTGGTTCCTTTCTCTTTTATTTTTAATAAGTCTGGCCAGGAGTTTATCAATATTACTAATTTTTTTTCAATGAACAAGCTCCTACTTTCATTGATTTGTTCTACTGTTCTTTTGGTTTCGATTTCATTGATTTCTGCTCTGATTTTTATGATTTCTCTTCTGCTGGGTTTAGTCCTTCTTTGCTGTTCTTTCTCCAGCTCTGTTAGGTTGTATACTTGAGACTTTTCTTGTTTCTTGAGAAAGGCTTGTATGGCTATATACTTTCCTATTAGGACTGCCTTTGCTGTATCCCAGGGATTTTGAAAAGTTGTGTTTTCATTTTTATTTGTTTCCATGAAGTTTTTAAAAATTCTTCTTTAATTTCCTGGTTGACCCACTCATTCTTTAGTTCAATGTTCTTTAGCGTCCATGTATTTGAGTTCTTTCCAACTTTTCTCTTGTGACTGAGTTCTAATTTCAGAGCACTGAGGTCTGAAAATATGCAGGGAATGATACCAGTCTTTTGGTACTGGTTGAGACCTGATTTGTGGCCCATGATGTGATCTTTTCTGGAGAATGTTTCATGTGCACCAGAGAAGAATGTATATTCTGTTGCTTTGGGATGGAATGTTTTGAATATATCTGTGAAGTCCATCTTGTCCAGTGTGTCATTTAAGACCTTTATTTCCTTGTTGATCTTTTGCTTCAATGATCTGTCCATTTCAGTGAGGGGGGGTGTTAAAGTCCCCTACTATTTTTGTATTATTGTCAATGTGTTTCTTTGATTTTGTTATTAATTGGTTTATATAGTTGGCTTCCCATGTTGGGCATAGATATTTAAATTGTTAGATCTTCTTGTTGGACAGACCCTTTGAGTATGATATAGTGTCCTTCCTCATCTCTTATTATAGTCTTTGGCTTAAAATATAATTGATCTGATATAAGAATTGCCACCCCAGCTTTCTTTTGATATCCATTAATATGATAAATAGTTTTTCACCTCCTCGTTTTAAATCTGGAGGTGTCTTTGGGTCTAAAATGAGTTTCTTGTAGACAGCATATTGATGTGTTTTCTTTTTTAATCCATTCTGATACTGTGTGTCTTTTGATTGGGGCATTTAGCCCATTTACATTCAGGGTAACTACTGAAAGGTATGAATTTAGTGCCATTGTATTGCCTGTAAGGTGACTGTTACTGTATATTGTCTCTGTTCCTTTCTGGTCTATTACTCTTAGGGTCTCTCTTTGCTTAGAGTAGCCCTTTCAATATTTCCTTTAGGGCTGGCTTGGTGTTTGCAAATTCTTTTAGTTTTTGTTTGTCCTGGAATCTTTCTACCTCTCCTTCTATTTTCAATGATAGCCTAGCTGGATATAGTATTCTTGGCTGCATATTTTTCTCATTTAGTGCTCTGCATGTATCATGGCAGTTCTTTCTGGCCTGCCAGGTCTCTGTGGATAAGTCTGCAGCCAATCTAATATTTCTGCCATTGTATGTTACAGACTTCTTGTCCTGAGCTGCTTTCAGGATTTTCTCTTTGTCACTAACACTTGGAAATTTTACTATTAGATGACAGGATGTGGACCTATTTTTATTTATTTTGAGGTAGGTTCTCTGTGCCTCCTGGATTTTGATGCTTATTCTCTTTGCAATATTAGGGAAATTCTCTATTATAATTTGCTCCAGTATACTTCTGCCCCCCTCTCTCTTTCTTCTTCTTCTGGAATCCCAATTATTCTAATATTGTCTCATCTTATAGTATCACTTATCTCTTGAATTCTCCCCTCATGGTCCAGTAGTTGTTTGTCTCTCTTTTTCTCAGCTTCTTTATTCTTCATCATTTAGTATTCTATATCAATAATTCTTTCTTCTGCCTCATTTATCCTAGCAGTGAGAGCCTCTATTCTTGATTGCACCCCATTAATACATTTTTTGATTTCAGCTTGGTTAGATTTTAGTTCTTTTATTTCTCCAGAGAAGGCTTTTATTTCTCCAGAAAGGGTTTCTCTAATATTCTCCATGCCTTTTTTAAGCCCAGCTATCACCTTGAGAATTGTCATTCTGAACTCTAGACCTGACATATTACCAATGTCTCTATTGATTAGGTCCCCAGCTGTTGGTACTGCCTCTTGTTCTTTTTTGTGTGGTGAGTTTTTCTGTCTTGTCATTTTTTCCAGATAATAATATATAAATGAGGGTTTGTATATGTATGCTAACCAAATCAGAAAAGACCTCAAACTGGGGGGGAGAAGAAAGGGGATAAAAAGAAAAAAATATATATATATTAGACTGGTGAATAGAATAGAGCCACCCACTTGATTTTGGGTGTATATTGGTCTCAGAGAAAATACCTCCAAAAATTTAAAGAAAGAAAACATATATGTATAAAAATAAGGGTAAACATGATAAAGGGGTGAAATATGACTGTAAAGACAAAAATTTAAAAAAAATTCCAAAAAAGGAATTGATAAGATAAGTTGGTTGGAAAAAGAAAGAAGGAAAAAAAAAGGAGGAGAGAATGTGCTCAGTCTGGAGACTAGAGCAAAGCCCTGTGCTAGATTTAGGGTGTATTTTGATCCATTAGAAGAAATTGTATCCCAAAATTTTTTAGAACCCCCCATATGTATACAAAAAATAAGGTTAAATATAATGAAGGATAAAATATGACTATAATGATGAAGATTAAAAAGGATTTTTTTTAGAAAGTTATTGTTAAGATAAACTAGTTAAAAAATGTTAAAAGAGGAAAAAGGAAAAGTTTAAAAAATTAGAATAAGAAAAATAAATTAAAAAAATTTAATTTAATATTGTAAGACTGAAGTATCATGGGGAGAAAGCCATGAATTCCAGGCATTGCTTTCCCCTAGCTCTGGAGTTCCACTGTTCTCCTTGATCTGTGAGCTTGATCTTGGCTGGTTGTTCTTGCTGACTTCTGGGGGAGAGTCCTGTTGTAGTGATTCTCAAATGTCTTTGCCCAAGGTGGAATTGCACCGCCATTGCCAGGGGCCGGGTAAGAAATCTGCTCAAGTTTGCTCTCAGGAGCTTCTGTTCCCTGAATGCTTTCTGTAGAGCTCTGGAGGATGGGAATGAAAATGGTGGCCTCCCAATCTCCAGCCCAAAGGAGCCAAGAACTCAGGTCCCCACTCCTCAGTATGCCCTCAGAGAAAAAAGGTCAATCACTCCCATCTCCCTGGTCTCTGGCTGCACTCTGGGCTTGCCCGGCCTGTGACCGAGCATTTCTGTTTCTGGTGCACAGCCCCATTTTGAGTCTCCAAACCCAGCAGATTCCTGCCTCCAGACAAGGAAGGTGAGTCTCCCTGGATCTGCCACTTTTGGGGTTCCAGCTCAAAGAGCAGTGGCCAGACTGTGCTGTGGATCATGGTTTAAGGTAACCCTGAGCTGAGAGCTCACTCCTCAGCTTTGTCTTTGTAGTTGGCTTCCCTGCTCTGATACCTGAGAACTCGGCTACACTAAGACACCCCCAATCTTTCAGTGACCCCATGGGTCCCGAGACCACACTGTCCCTGGAGGGCTCCACCCCCGTTTAGCCTCTGGAGTGATATCCCTCAATGGAGCAGACCTCCACTCCTCCACCACTTGCCAAGAGCTGGCCCCTCCCCCCATGGTCCATCTTCCCATTGCTTCAGATTCACTTCTCCACACATCCTACCTTTCAGAAAATGGTTGATTCTCTGTTCCTAGAATTGCTGCTCTTCTTCTCTTCAATCTCCTGTTGATTTTGTAGGTGTTTGGAATGGCTTGGTAACTATCTAGCTGAACTCCTGTGACCTGATGTTATTTCAGTCCACTACTCCTCTGCCATCTTGCCTCTCCTCCTTCCTTTTGTTTCTTAAACAGACTGCCTTCTCTCCTCTGGATGCTTTTCTCATATCTCATGGCTTGGATAACTACTTCTATTCCTTTAATTATACTTCTATTTAATTCAGCTTAAATGTCATTTCTTTAACAAAGCATTTCCATCTCTTTTTTTTCTTTTTATTTCTTTTCAGCATAACAGTATTCATTGTTTTTGCACCACACCCAGTGCTCCATGCAATCCGTGCCCTCTCTAATACCCACCGCCTGGTTCCCCTAACCTCCCAACCCCTGTCCCTTCAAAACCCTCAGATTATTTTTCAGAGTCCATAGTCTCTCATGGTTCACCTCCCCTTCCAATCTCTTTTTCTAAAGTCAGCTTCTTATGTGATGTTCTCTTACTCAGCTCTTTATTTTGATTTTTAAAATACATTTTCTTGTTTGTTTCATAGTGTATGTAATAATCCAGTCACTATATTAAGCTATTTCTAAATATTCTGTGTTTAGTTGCACAGTAACAAGGGTTTCTATTTGCTAAATTCAGGTAAAAGGTGATTCTCATCATGATGTTGGCTCCCTTTATAAAGGGCCAGGAATTTGTTTCTTTGAAGAGTTTAGTAACTCTTAGTAACTCAGGGGAAAAATAACAGGAGAAACACTAGAGGCCATACTGACTCTTGGAGCTCTGGAATAATTATCTTTGAACTTTTCCAACTGAACCCATTAGAGATTGATTTAATAATGTTGTATCCCTTCAAAGATTCAGTCTTTTGTTTTAGATTTATGGGGTATGTTACTGAACTAAGTGTCTTGTGACTTCCCTTCTGATTTTTAATAAAAGTGAATCAATAACCTGTTCCCATTCTTTGAAATCTGCAGCTAAATTTATCTGAAAGGGTCTCCAGAGGGCAGGGAGAGAAGCAAGGACCCAGTCCTGGGATTTCTGGCATAAACAGCAGTTTTTGCTGGAAAATGGCAGTTGTTGGAAGGCCAAGTTGATCTTTGAACAGTCACATGATGACTGTGATACCTCAAAGTATATTCGAACCCTGGTGGACATCACCTCTTCTGGCCTCTCAACAGAACAGTGTGCTTTGTTTCTAACAGGATTTTGGAGGATGTGGCTCTAGGGACATCTCTTTGTTGGGATGTCACAGAAAGCAAAACCAAAAAACGAGCAGACGGGATATTCCTATGTTTTCTTCCTTTCTTTCTGAGGCAAAATTTTGATATTCATAGGGAAGAAAAGGATAATGTCCTTGGAGGTGTCAAGCCAGGAATGGGTGACAGGAAGCAAGTGTGGCATAAAGTTCTATACAGATTTTAAGGTAGTAATTTATACCCTCAGTTAGCCGTTGGTTGTAGTTTGTTCTTGGGAGAGCTCTAAGGAGTAATTATTCATGGATAATGCAAGGTCTTTGGCCCAGAGTGGTTTTTTGGAGGAAGGACAGTTATGAACAGTTAACAGCCAATATTCACAGTAGCAGAGGCATGAGTGCACCTGTGCTGAAAAAAAAGATTTGGATGGACACTGACACAACTATGATAGCTCCTGTCCCTGGTGAGGATATCCCTCAAGGCCAATGTTTTTGTTCCTTTGTGCGTGAAGGCCTTTCTGGGCCATCTGGCTTGAGCAGGTCACTCCCTTCCCCTTAGGTTCTTAGCCAGTCCATTGGTGTCCCATTGCCATGGACTCTTTGTTCGTCTCTCTCATAAGAGAGAGCTCCTTGAGGCAGGAACCTGCCCTTGTCCTTTGTCCCTTGCAGCCTCAGAGGCTAATATTGTCCTCAGCACAGAAAAGGCCTGGGTCCCCTGCCTCAGAGATCTTTGTTGTCTATGCCCTCACTACTGCCCTCTGCTCACTCCACAGGCTCAAATAAAGGTTATTGACTAAATCATGACCTTGTGAGACTTCAATGAACCACATGTGAAAACCAGGCAAAACCCAGCAAAATTGAGAGTCTTCAGTCTTATTTTTTGGTTATACATGCCTTTAAAAGTTTCATACAAACTCTTCTCCCTACCCTCCCAAATGGCTCAATGGAAGACAATTTCTCTGTGCTGCCCTTGGAGGAGAAGCAAACTTAAGAGAGCTTAAAACTGAATAATTATTTCCATCAGCAGGAGATCAGTACTCTGTATCTGAACTCGACAGGTACTGGGAGAGCCTGACTGTTTAATTTCCTTTAAATGCCATTTGTATGTGTTCAGTGCTGACAGGATCACTTTGGGAGTTAAGGAATGAAAGACCAGTCAGTGGAGAGAAAGAAAAGAAGCAACAGAGACTCAGAAGACTGGGGAACAAGTGATATTTAAGAGAGATTTCAGTGTTTATTGGTAGCTGTTGGGAGCCCAGGGACACACACAGCCTGCCACCGTTGCCCTCCCAACTAGACTTCTGAGCCATCAGAAAAGCTGTTGAGACCCAGAATATGTTAACCTTTTGGGGACATGCTGTGATCATTTCCTGGAATGAGAGATGGCTGAGTCACAGCTCCCCAGGTGAACATCTCTCCTTGTTTGCAAGAAAAGCAATTTGGGGAGTGTACAAACTTTTCCTGGCCACCTCTGAGGGCTCTGCAGCTGGCAAGGTGGCAAATGAGAGTGTATATGGCCCTCTGTGAGGGTCTAGGGAGGCTGAGAGGCCATGTCATCCATAGTCTATAAGACAGTTAATGAGGAGGTAAATTGAGTCATCTAGGAGCTTCTAGACTCTCCTTCAATGCCCTTAGGTGTCTTCTGTCTACACTCAATCCCTTCCTCTTGAAGATTATTTTAACAATAGGATTTCTTTTAAAAATAAAATTCAAATGTGTTAAGCACTTTCATGTGTGAAACCCTTGGCTAATTGCTGGGGAGTCAGAGATCACAGTTTTATAGGGGAGACAGGTGTGTTAATAGTAGATGTGGGCATGGAACACACAATATCAAGGAAGATGGTGCTCTTTGCTGAGTGGGGCTAGGGGTCCAGACAGGAGACTCTGGTGAGTTTGAAAAGCAAACAGGTAGGGTGAAGGCTTTCTGGGCAGGGACTTTGGAAGTCTAAGCTACATCAGGGTTCAGGGCTGTCCAAGCAGTTTGATATGCTGGAGACTGAAGTCTGGGTATACGGACTTGGCTTGAGGTGAGGGATATGGCTAAAGAGCTTAGTAGAGACCCTGTCATAAAGAGCCTTAAAAGATCATCCATATGTAGGGACAAAGGTGCAATGAGGCTTCAGGTTGAGGTTTCTCCATTATCATTGCAATGAATTAGAACTCCCAGTGTGGGATTCTAGTAGTCACTGCACTGGTGGGTATTTTCCTAGCTTGGCGAAGAAGCTTTCCTAGCTTCCATTTAGTCTGATTCTGAACTAGTTCCGGTCTATACCAACTTTGACTAGTCACTGTGTACTTACTGAACACCTGTTATATGTTGAGATCTCAATCTACCAGCTGAGAAATACCAAAGTATTTCAGGTGATAGAGTCCCGTGGTTCCACTGAGACAGAGCTTCTCTGTGCTCTGCTCATTGTCAGGCATATACCTGGACACAGTCCTAAATCACAGTCCTAAATCACTCCTAAATGCATTCGTCTTCAATCTCTGAAGCTCCAGGAATCCCATGCCACATGCTCAGTGAAGGTTTGATGACTGACTGACCAATACATGCAAAATCATTTTGTGAACACAGGTTGGGTGGAAGACGTTTGTGTGTCTCCCATTAATAACAGGTATCCTCTGAAATTTGGGGGTGGGATGGTTGACGTGGACTGAGCGAAGTAGATCTGATCTTGCTTTTTCCCTGAATTTTTCTGTGACCTCAGACAGTCCTTGGCTGAAATAAGCCTCTTTTCAGCATCTGTAAGATAAGCTATTTGGATCAGTGCTTCCCAATGTCCCTTCCAGTTCAAATACACTAATATTTTAAGTCTATAAATAGGAATCTCTGGAACTCTGGATTCAAAGCCATTAAAAAAAGTGTGAGCCCTGACGGTTGTGGCAAAAGACCCAGAAAGAGGATCTGGAGCTTAGAATCAACTTGCACCTTGCTTAGGCCGTGCTTGTTTTTATTCCTTTGTACATATAGGTAGGAAAATCCACTCTAGGGTGTTACGGCAATTAATTAGTTAATGTTTGTGAGGTACAAAGGAACAAAAAGTGCTGCATATAAAAAGTCATATAAATGCTAAGTGTTATTGTTTTGCATCTGATTCTCCCCTGTTCGATTTCAGTTTCATATCAGAGTAGTCATAACGGCATCAGCTGGGGCTCCTCTGGCTAATTATGCTGCCAATAAGAGGGGAAAATTTTCCCTTTTAAATTTCCGTTTTAATTTCTCTCCGCCTCTGACCCCCTCCTCCCTTTTCTCCAGTGCGTTGTTCAGAGTTGCTAACTACTCAGGTGTCAGCAAAAGTTAGCGCCTTTCGTTTTTTCTCCATTCTCATTGCGGTCTGTGGGAGACTGACGCTCACCCCAGAAACTAGCAAATGGTGCTTCGGGGCTTCCAGAGCCAAAGCTCTGGAAGGTATACAAATACGTTCCCCAAGGGCTGTTATATGTGTGGGAAGGGTAGAGGCTGGCCCCTCTCCTACCACAGGAAACCACTGTTTAAATGGGATGAGAGGGTAAGACTGTGGTGGTGTTGTAAATTGTGGGACAGTTGATACGAGACAGATTCCTCTGTGTATCAGTTATCTCTTGCCGTGATAATGCCAACCTAAAATTCAGCAGCTTCAAATAATTAGCATTTGCTTAATTTAAGAGGCTGTAGGTTGGTGCTTCAGACCTGGCTCAGTTCGGCAGTTTCTCTGGCCTTTCAGAGTTCTGCTCTCCTGTCTGGGGGTCAGCTGGCTATTGGCCAACAGACAGTATCCTTGGAAAGGCTGGCTGAAGGGACTCATTGCTCATCCTCCAGTTGGCTAGTGTGGATGTGCCATTCCTAGGACATAGCAGAAGTGCAAAAAGGAGAGGGCAAACTTCAAGACCTCTCAAAGAAGGTGGCAGGATACAGACTCTGTTTCTTTAGTGGGAGGGGCTGCAGAATCACACAGCCAAGGGCAGGACACAAGAAGTTGTGAGGATTTGGGGCTGCTAATGCACTCCCTCCATTGCAACATGCTTCAGTCCTGGACTTTTCAGATCTCTGAGGAGCAGGACATTTGCATATTTTCATTTTTAATCAGCTCCCCAGGATATTAGTCAGTGAAAACGACTGGACATAGGCTGACAGTGCCTCCTGCGCCCTGCTCTCTTCGCCGAGGACCTCTCACTTATGGTTCCCTGGAGGTAGGTGATAGACACTTGCTCAGTTCTCAGTGAGAGAGCTTCCTCTGCTTCCTCTGCTTCCAGGCATCTGACTAAACCTCTAGTGTCTCTGCAGAGTTATCTCTCTGCTCCCTTCAGGGGTTTCTCTTGGACAGTATCAGATGGCCTGTGTCTGCTCTCTTACTTGTAATGCTCCCTCTGGTCCCCAGGGAAACATTGACTGGTGGCCTTCTGTCCGGCATCTCTGGCAGCACAGGCCACCCTGGCCAGCTTCCTCTCCTTCAGCTTGGCTGTCAGCGGCAAGCCAGCCTCGTCCTTCATCTTGGGCTTATTCACGGAGGTGCCAGACAGCAGTCCAGCGTGACCCCACACTATAGGGGGCACTCCTCAGGGAATCACACCGTGGCTTTCTCTGAAGGAATCCACAAAAACCCTCTTCCCCTAGCCAACTCCTGGCTCTTTTATATGAGAGTCCTAGTACGTTGATTTTTGTTTATCTCCTTTATAAATTCCGCAGATGCTCTACCACCTCTTTTTCCTGAGGGTAAACCTCCATTTCCTATAGCCTGTTAAACTCCTTGGCGTGACCCGCTGTAGGAAGAATGTTTGGATGAGTCCACAAATGTATATGGTGCGCCGGCTGTATGCTGGGCCTCGGGGAAGCCAGAAGAATCAGAGCGGGTGCCTACTGTCTTGAGGGGCTCGCAGTCGGCCCAGGAAATGTCACCTTCCTCTCAGTTAACCAGCTTTGACAAGCCAGTCTGGCAGGAAGCTCTTTGAACACATAACAGAGTGCGAGACTTTCACAGTCCTCCCTTTGAAGGGAGGGGAGTGGGCACCCCACAAAAATCTTCAACTCTCCCAAATTGAGTGAATGAGAGAAGCTGGGTCTTTTGGTTTTGAGATGAATATTATTTTTTGTTCCTGAAGTAAAGATATTAATAGAAGAGAGTCTCAGTGTCCTTACAGGCTAACCCATGAGGAGTCCCAGAGATGTTCCTGTATCTTGTTTCTGGTGGATTTTTAATGTTCCTATTTCCTCAGAAAAGATATTTGGAGCAGCCCTCAGCCCCTACCAGGCTCATCCAAGCTGAGGAATGTGGCAGAGGACAGCCACACGCCAAAGTGATGTTTAAGAGTGAGGTGGGGGCGAGGCTTGTGGGGGCTTGGACCACACGAGATCCATTCTCTAAGGGATCCTGGGGGGTCTGTGTTCCCTGTTACTGGACAACCCTTAGCCAACAGCACTAGGCAGCCACTGGTTCTCTCTGTTCATCCGGAGCCAACACCAGGCCCCAGATTTGGGGCTTTGTGCTGTGCCTCATAACTTGCAGAGTGCGGGTGGTGGAGATCACTTTGGAGTCAGACTGAGCCAGCTTCAACTAAGGCTCTGCTCCTCTCAAGCTCTGTACTTCTGGACATGTCCATTAGCCTCTCTGAATTTCAGTTCCCTTGTCTATTAAAGGGGGGCAGCCCTGTCTACCTTATTGGATTTTGGTGGAGATTAAATGAGACATCTCATGGGTAAAGTCACCAGACATGGTAGAGGCACCATAAATGTCCTTTCTATCCTTGTCGTGCTGGTGAAGTGCTCTGGGTTTTGGAGAGAAAGGTGAGGACCATGCACTTCCTGTCTGGAGCAGCCAGCACCTGCAGTCTGGGTCAGGGGGGCCAGGCTATGGACAAGCCAGTCTCTTTCCGCAGCTTGAGTTAGTGTTAGATGCCTAAATTTTGCAGGCCTAAGCTGTGCAACACCTGGGTTGAGAAGATACGGTAAAGGAGACCCAGAGAGCTGAAGACATTTGCCCAGGACCTCACAGCTGATGGGTGGCCCAGCTGCCACTTGTTTGGAGAATAGGGCATGTGACTGTGAAATAGCTCCTGGCTCCCAGGACATAGTTCAGACCTCACTCCTTACCCCAAAAAGTCTGTTACATAGGGGGCAGTAGTCAGTTTCCAAGCCATGAAGCTCTTCTGCCCTCCCTCAACTTAGGTGGCCCTTCTTGTCACTAGTGGGACACCTGTTCCAGACCATAAAGACTGGGAAGGAATGGTCTGGCCTAGGTTTATGGCGCCTCATAGTTCCTCTCATCTGGTCCCCCTTTTCCCTCTGAAAGTGGGGAATGATCTGAGTTGATGTAAAATGTACTTACTCACCGAGACAGAGAGTTCAGTACTTAGAATGGCAAACCTACTTGAATTCCTCCAAGTTTTGGGTAGTGGCCCCCACTGGGCTGTGTCACATGGGCCTGTCCACCCTGATCTCCACTCAGTGCCTGGGCTGTGGACCCCTAGCCTGTGCTGGGCCCTGTGGCTGCATATCTGTGCAGGCAAGGAGGCCAGTTAGCTGCTGAGCACTGGGTCAGCATCAGCTTTCTCAGTTTGTGGGAAGATCTCAAGGGAACCATGACTAACCTAGAGCCAGCTCCATTGCACAGGAAGCCCTTTCCTTGCGCTAAGCAGAGCAGGAAGCTTTAGCTGGATCTTTGCATCTTCCCCTGGTAGGCAGCTAGTAAAGGTGGGAGGTGACTGCAGTAATCCTATAGAAGTGGCAAGGAGAAACAGCTCCAAGATAAACTGTGAGAGGGAGAACACAGATCTCACTATAGCTTTCAAGGTGAGGTTGTAGGGGGCAGAGGAGAGTGAGCAGAAAGACAGAACCCTGGGGAGGGACAGAGAGGCAGAGATGTCGTTACTGAAGTCTAAATAACATGCAAATAGCTTCATGGCTTTTTCTTAAAGCCACATTTTATTTGAAACTCACAAACCTCGGTTCTTATGGTTTCACTGGAGATAATTTGCAAAGGAGACTAAATTCTCCGGTGATGGTATTTCTCAGTGGCTGTGATCATATTTTCATTTAGGGTAACAAAAAGTCAGATTCCTCACAGTGGTAGTGGCCAGTGGGCTTCTCGAAACCTAGGAAATTCAAAAGCATGAGTGAATGACTTCTGGAAAACATTATTGCTGCAAGTGTAAGGGCAATGCTTCCCTCTTAGTCCAAGTTTCTTTGTTCCTCCCTCCCTGCCCCTCCTCATTCATTCATCGAACATTTATTGAGCATCTACTATCCACCACCTGGGACACACAGATAAACAAGACAGAAGGGGTCCACATATATCTGGTACAGGAGCGGAGAAGTTGTATTCCGTCATTTGTCTGTTCAATAAGCATTCATGTGGTACCTGATGTTTGAGTCTCTACTCTAGGCATTGGGAATACAGAGGTGAGCAAGAGAGATATTGCCTTCGCCTCTATACAGGTAAGAATCTGGGAAAGAGATGTCAAACAAACAAGTTCATAAAATAAAAATATGATGATGTAGTTTGAAGGGGCTTAGTGGTTTAGTTCACCCAGGTATCTTTCCTCATTGGCTCGACTTTCATGAATGTGTTCAACCTCCAACTATGGAAATGCACATGTATGTGTTAGAGTAATTGCAGATATGTGTGCAACAAGGAGAGTGTACATTTTCTCCTTCATTCATTCTCAAGAGGGGGCAGTTTCCTATGGGAAGCACAAACCTCAGGTTAATGTCTTATACTGTCATTGGCCACTCTTCCTTATCACCAAAAAGGCCCAAAGGGTACTTGGGGGTGGCGGGCAGCAGATGTAATGTGCTGTTTAACTGGGGCTCTTCAAGGCTGCATTGTTGGAAATCCAAAGACCAGCTGGGGGACAGTGGATTGCAGCCACAGCTGGGAATTTGGATTTCAGTGGTTTTCGTTATAGTCCCAGTGACTGCAGTCCTAGCCTTGAAACCTGAGTCCTACACCTTCTGGGATAAGGTTCTGACATTTTATGTTAGAAGTAAGATAGGAAGAGCCCCTGCATTCTTTGTTCTTAATGTCCATGGCACAATGAGTTGTCCTAAATGTGCAGGAGGCTGCCACCCCCAGCTCTTTGCAAGCACCCTATAGTAACAAACAGAGGTCTCTAAGACCCTATGCTTACGTTCATCTCCCACAATCCCGGTATTACAGGCAGAGCAGGCCTGGAGCCCCAAAGCCCCCTTCATGACTGTAGCTATTTAGACAAGTTTCTTCCGTCTTCCTCTGTAAACAAAGCTGATCTTTCAGAGTTTTATAAGCACTTAATGATAGATGCCTCATAAAAGTATTTTATTGTCAGTAAGCCACTGAACTTATTGCTGTGCTTAGTTATAGTAGTAATTAGGTCCTGGGTTCTCAGGCCTGCAAATAGAGAATGGTTGGGAAATTTGGGGCAGAATATGTCTTCCAGAGTGGTATAATGGAACTCTCATCCCACGTGTGCTTTCTCAATGGGAGCTTACCATGCCCTGCTCAAGAAGGTGGCCTCTTTCTTCATCCCCTTCACTGGGTTGACCCCATGACTTCTTGGACCAACGGGATGGTAGAGACAGTGTCAGCGCTGCATGTGGCCCTTAGCCAGCCTGGCAATATCTCTTTTCCACCTCTCAGAACCAGCTGCCATGTAAGAAGTGTGGCTCTCCTGAGACCACCAGATAATGTGCCCCATGGAGAGAGAGAAAGCCAAGGAACAGAAAGGGGTATCAGGCAAGATATGAAGAGGTCATCCTGGAAGTGAACTTCCTAGTCCCGGCTTCTAAATTCCCAACTGAATTCCTGAATTCCCAACCTAGTGAAGTGTGAAAGAAAATAATGGCTGTATTAAGATCCTCACGTTTGGAAGTAGTTGGTGACCCAGTTATAGAAAACCATAATAGTCCTTTGTTCCTATTCCAGGTTGTGTGTCTTTTCTCCAGGGCCTCGTTAGTTGTGTTGAATGGAAAAAAGCACAGGCTTTTCCAGCCCAGGTGGTCTGGTGTGTGAGTCTTGACTCAGCCACCTCTTAGCTCTGTGTTCACATCACACTTCAAGCTCCAGCTTTCTTACCTGTTACAGGGCCTTGTAGAGACCTCCCAGAGGTGTGCTGAGGCGTCAGTGAGCCGATCCAATGCGAAGTGGCTTGCGGCTTTGCTGGCCCTTAGCACACTGTTGGGCGTATGCTGGGAATCAAGGACCCCTCCCAAGTTTTGTGGCTCACCTGCCAGCAGGGCTGCAGCCCTGGTGTGGCTGGTTCCCAGCGGTCCTTGAGGCTGTTCTATTTGGAGGCTGACTTACAGGATGGGCAGGGAAAGGCTCCATAGCTTTGCAAATAGCTCATGACCACTCTGTACCTACTACCGTGTGCCAGACCCTTCTGTAACCTCTGTTATGTCTTTTAATACTATGCCCTTCATCCCTCTTTCCTTTTTTACAGATGGGGAAACTGAGGCTCAGAGAATCTGATGTGGCCTATCTAAAGGACCTATGGTAGCACAGACAGAGCCAAGAAAAGTCAGAATCTTGGACACCAAATCTGATAAGAGGCAATCACTTAGAGTTTTTGACTTCAGCACAAGGTGGAGAATTTTAATCTCCAAGAGGTGTATAATTTTAATCTTAAAGCACCACAACACAGTGACTCCTTGAATAACATGAAAAATACTGAATTTCTTCAAAGAAGCAAACACCAGAAGTTTATTCTATCCAATTGATTGTTCTTGGCAAAATAGGCTTTAAAGGGATCTTATTCCTTCCATTTCCAGTTGGAGGTTCTTCTGTTTGAAGCATGTGTGTTCCTCTGTTCTGGAAGTTTTTCTTGACAGAAGCAGAGAGGTTTTTGACAAACAACTTTAATATTCTTTGTGTCTGTTTGCCAGCTCTAATAATCCTGCAAGTTTACAAGGTCACTGTTAAGATTAAATCTGAGTCATCGGAGGCAGATGTTGACACATCATTATTTAAATCCTGAGCTGCTGAAGGACTCTCATCCCCATGAGCTATGACTCACTGTCCAAATGAACACCCCGAATTCCACAGAGCCTGCTGAAAAGGGACTCTAGACTCCAGTAGGGAAATAAGCTGGCTTTGCCACTTGCCTCCTCCGTGTGATGAGAAAGCCCCACTTTCTGTTGCCCAAGTGTGGTGTATATAGAGAACAAGTGTGTCTCGGAAGATCTGGGCTTGTCTCAACCACTTGCTCTGGGCTTTATCTTTTCACCTGTTCTCCATGGCCCTTCCTGTAATTTGTGCTCACACCTTTATTTATTTAGGCAGTAAAACGTCTGATCTTCAGCATGCAGCTTGATGAAATTTTACAAACATATACTCCAAGTGAGCATCACCCAGGTCAAGATATGTAACGGTTTTCACCATCCCAGAAGGTCCTCTCATGCCCCTTCCCAATCAGTAACCTCCCAAATTCCCACTGTTCTGATTTCTGACACCATGGATAAGTTGTGTCTTTTTTAGAATTACATGTAAAAGGAATCAAATAGCAGGTGCTCTTTGTGTCTGGTGTTTTATGCCTGTGAGATTTATCCATAGAGTCGTGTGTAATCAGTAATTTGCTCCTTTTCACTGCTGAGGGGTGTTCCATTATATGGATGTGCCACAGTTTGTTTATCTGTTCTCCTGTTCATGCCCTTCCCACCGGGCTATCTCCAAACTGGCCTTTCCGAATACAGTTGCTGAACCCATTCTTGCATGGGTCTTTTGGAAGACTTGTGTTTTCAGTTCTCTTGAATAGATACTTAGAATTGGGATTGCTGAGTCAGAGGATAGGCATATCTTCAGCTCTGTCGGATGTTGCCAATCAGTTCTCACACTAGACTTTCAGTCCTTTAAAATTTGGCCCTTCTGGAGGGTGTCTAGTGGCATCTCAGTTTAGTTTTGAAGTGCATTTTCTTGAGGAATGATGAGACTGCTTCTGTGTATGCTTATGACCACTCATATCTTTCGTTGTGAGGCATCTGTCTAAATATTTTGCCCATAGAAAAAGTCTGACTTTGTTGGTAGAATTGATTAATAAAAATATTATCTGGGGAATGGATTGCAGAATGCAGATTAGAAAAATTGCTAAGTTAGAGTCATTGAGGACAGCAGTGAAAGCAATGGGTACAATTTTCACCTTCTTCCTGGGATCCAACTCATGAGGGATGCAAAGCTTTAAGCATGCAATCACTCGCCTTATTTAGCACAAAGATCTGTTCAGGGTAATTTTGGTAATCTCAGAATTTTACACACACAAACACGCATACACACATACACAGCATTGTGGTAGGACGATGAGCTTGAAGGTCAGACAAATTGTGTCCCAATTCTGGGATATTGGGAAATAGGATATAAAAGGGGTGGGGTCACACACCTGTAGCCCTACAAGAGGCAAACATAAAATAGAGCTTACTGGGGGGAAATTTGTAAGCAGAGAAGTAGAGTGCAAGCCATCCTTTGAACTCGGTTCCTGAAGTTTTGGCTAGAGATATGTAGTGCTGTGACCATAGCTCCAGAAGAGAGGGGTTCCACTAGGCTAAACTATGGGCTTGGGGAAGAGAGAATTTTTATGCAACTACATGGCAATGGGAGCTCCTTGGTGCTACTAGGAAGCCCGCAGACCCAGCAATAGGATTGGTAACAACCTGCTCTTCTGTTGTGATAATCCAGTCCTGCTGTCCTTGCTCTTTGTTAAGTCACCAAGAATGGGGGAGGAAATGAGCCTCAGGGCAGTTCAGATTTGTCTCTCATCAAGAGGTACTTTAATCTTTCTTGTTTTCCCATCTGTAAAATGGACACAATAATCCCTCTTTTGAAGCATACTGTAAGATTGGAGGGAATTATGGAAAATACAAGCACAGTGACTAGGATATAGTAAGAGCGCAGCAAGTATCAGTTTTCTTCATTGCAAGGGAAGAAAATAAAATATTTGCTGGCAATCGTCGAGTCTTAATGCACACCGGCACTGTGGTTGGTTAGCTGATGACCTCTCTAGGGCTGGAGCCATTTGCTCTCCCTCCACGTCACACTTCCTTGTCTAAAACCTGGAGGGAAGGTCTATGATCATGGCCTCTGGGGATTGTAATTAGCACATGGTGTTTCCTCACTTCCCCTTATTTGTTGTGTGCAACTTTCAAGTAAGAATTTTGGTGTGTAGTTGCCAGATGTCAGGGGAGGATGCAATTAGGTTGAAGTTGTATATTCTGGCACCAAAACATTGGACTCTTAAAAGTGTCTCGAGCTTATGTGACCTAATTCATGGAGGTGTGCATTAAAACTACCAGATATTCATAATGGAAAGATGAGAGTATTAAAGAAAAACATCAAAAGCTTCCTTTTTAAAATTCTTTTAACAAAAGCTGATTGTTTATTACAGGCTGTGGGTTGCTATGGGAACAGAAGGTGCTGAATTTGAGTAGAATTGAAGGAGATAGTCTAATATGGACAGGCATAGCTTAGATACACTTAGGGAAAAATACTGCGTTTTAGAAACGGTTGAGATGTCATGTGGAGTGGTTTACGGGGTCAAGGAAATGTCCTGAGTGTCTGTGTTTGACTGGCCTCTGTCTTCTAGTGTCACCTATTTAATCCCCCATGGCGTCTTTTTTTCTTGGTCATAGTGGAAACTATCTATTTATTCATTCATTCTTCAATAAGTAGCTTTTGATACATACATACCCACACTGTGAGGGATATTCACAGAGAAATGTATGTTCTCTCAGAGCGATTTCTTGAGAACAGTGACCCATCCCTGTCACTGACTGACTTTTGCCTCTGGGTTAGTCTGCATTTAATTACTGTATTTGGTGATTTCAAAACAGGGGAAGTTTAATATAAAGAATTATTAAACTATGATAAGATAGTATGTGCAATGATGGAAAAATAACTCTCCAAAGGTGGGCATGGAGTGACAAGGATGGAAGGGGGTGTTCAGACCTCACAGAAGAGGGTCCGGGTGCAACGCACTGGATGGTGGAGAACATGGCTGGGTTGTGGGAGTTGGAACTCATCCGCAGTAGCTGGACAAACAGTGACAACCCTATGGGGTGTGAGCTGAGGCTGGGAGACTGGAGTGCAGATGGGGCGGGGTGGGGGGGTGCTGCCATTGTGGGGTGGAGGCTGTGGCCACACAGTGTCTGTAACCAGAGGGATGCAGGAAGGAGATCTTTGGGCCTGAGGTGGAAGCTGGGAGATCCTTGAGGATCTGCCTACTTCGGGCATGCATTTGGGGCAGATTGCTATTACATGTCCCATCCATGTGCACCGCTGATGACACAGGAAGTGCAAGTGGAGTCAAGAAAAGCAAAAATAGAGCAAGGCCAATGAGGAAGAGAAGCCCCTGCCTCCTGAGATGTTCCATCTGCGCCCTCTACTGACAAACATTAGCTCTGTGCTCACTGTAAAGGAGAAATGCTTCCAGTCCAGTCAGTATGGCACAGCAGGTATTGAAGGGTGAATTTGGAGCTGAGAGGTGATCAGTCAATAACTGGCCCACCGCCTTGGTTGGGGTTTATCTTGTAGAAACACTGCAAGTATTTGACTTTCACAACCAACCCCAAAGAGGCTTCATGGATCGCAAAGCTGGAACCTTGTACAAAGGGTTTCAGAGAACAAATCCTTCAGAAAGGATGACACTCCTCTTGTCCCTCTGGGAGGAAGCCTGGGATGCAAGCCCGGGTTGGTAGCAATTACTCAGCCCTTCCCTGCTGAAAGGCAGTTTATATCCATTTGATTTACAGAACTGGACTCAGGAGGGTGTGAGTTTGTTCCCAGTTCTGACACTCAGCAGCTGTATGACTTTGGACCTTCTGCAGTGATGTCCTTGGTAGTTCAGATACCAGTGTGTGCCTAATGGTACTCCAGCATTGGCCTCCAGAGTGACAGCTTCCCTGGTCACATCACAGGCTCAGCCACTGTTCCCTAAAACAGAAGTCAACATGCTTTTCCTGGAATGGGCCAGAAGGTAAATATTTTAGACTTTTCAACTAATTTGGTCTCTGTTGAAACTATCCATCTCTGTCTTTGTGGTGCAAAACATTCATAGATAACAAATATAGGAATGGGCATGGCTCTGTGTGGGAAGGAATGTCCATATTGGGATCTAACTGTGTCCCTACAAATACTATGGTTCTTGTGCTAGATTGGCCTCTGCCTTTCCGGAGGAAATTTCATCTCAGGTCTTATGGCCCTAAAGTGGGTCCTGGTTGAAGTCCCTGAAGACATTCTAATGAACAGTCCTGTCTTTGAATCTGAAGCATTAGGAGTTGGGGTCCTGGTGACTTCCTACCTAGAATGTCCCAGTGTTCTTATTCAAACTTGGTCTATAGGGCTCTATAAACCTGGTAAGGTGACAGCTTTTGCTAAGTTACTCAGAAGACAAGATGCTGGCAGATATCCTTGCTGTGGTGTGCCATGGGACAAAGAAGATCAGCTTCCCTGTTTCAGGATCAACAACGACAATATAATATCAACAAACCCTCCATGGCTATGTTGTTTTATTGTTGCTATAGCTACTAAAGGCAAAATGTTGTCCCTGTAGGGAAAAGATCATCTGTTATTGTCACCTATGAATTTTCTTGGCTAGAGGAGATACAGCAAACTTGAATATATCAGATAATGAATTTTTAGGAAAAGTGGGGGCCGACAGAGTGAAACCTTAAACTAATTGCCTTAATGGTGGTCGGTGAAGCTCCCAAACATACGTTGACTGATGTGTCTTCCTCTGGGCTGGACTGTGAGCCTGATGGCTGTTCTCCCCCTCACCAGCTCGTATGGTAAGGGAGCCACCACATCCTGGCATTTACCTGTGCCTTTTTCTCTTATTTTTAGTTCTATTTAAATTCTGGGGCAAAAGTGTTGATGCTGAGATATTTATGCCTTTGATAACTGCTGTTTAAGCTGCTTCTGTGACAGACAAATTCTAATTAAACAGTATAATAAGTTGCAGCAACACAATGGCTCTCAGTGCTTTTCCTGTGGCATGTCGCATCTGAAAAAGCCACATCCTGTAACTTGCAGATACATTTTTAGGAACTGTCCTTGTGAAGTCGCACTGGTTGTATCTCCGGAGATGTTGGTTAGGTTAATACCCCAACCCTCTCTCTCTCTCTCTCTCCCTCTCTCTCTTTTTTTTTTTTTCTCTTAGTGGAAACTATTTTTAGGCAGCAAATTAATTGTGGGGAAGTTTAGGTCAAAGAGATTTGTATTTCATTGCAAGAAATTCCGCCCTTGGCTTAGGAATGTTACAACAGTCAATTCAGTGGCTGAGCTGGGATTTGAACCCTGGTATTTCTGTCACCATATATTCCAGGAAACAAAGGCAAATGAAGAACAACCCCCAAACAAGAACAATAACAAAAACAAAGCCAAGAAGATTGATATTTGGATGTATGACTTGATTTGGATTGGTGGAATGAAGGGTCATTACTGTGGGATATGTGATAAACAATGGTAAATGGCCTGAAATATGGGTGACAAGTGCAGAATGGAGACAATTGTGAGAGTCTCCTGTTTGCAACTTTTTAATATTTTTATCCAACACTCTTTGTTTAACCTCATTAAGTAGTATTTTTTATAGATTGCAGTGGAAGAAGCACTAAGAGGAAGTCAAGACAAACTGTCTATACCAAGTTTTGCCTTTACACTTGCTCTGTGCCTTTGGGAAAGCCACTTAACTTCTCTGACTCCAGGATTGAACCATCACATCTGGATTTGTTGGGAGTGATGGGCCTTCAGGCCAACCTGGGTTTGTTCACACGGTAGGAGCTGGGTGCTAAGAGGGTAGCAGCCTCCAGTCTCAGTGCCTCTCTAGTCACTCTCCATTGGTGGAAGCAAGACCCAAGGCCATCCCAGGGGGAGGAACTACAGTAACACGGTGAAGAGGTAAGGAGAGAGGCATGAGAGTTATGGCAAGCCGTCCACAGCTGGTTAGTTTTTGTTCTGGGATCTTCAAGGAGAAGAAAGGATTAATAGGTTGTGGTGATCTGAGTGTGTGATATGGGTGTGTGTGATCTCAGGTAAGAGGAGAGGCAGGTGGAAACAGTGGCGAGTACACTGGAGACGGAATCAAGACTTAGAAGCAGGGTGGCCTTGGACAAAATACTTAGCCTGCTGGAACCTCAGTTTTTATCTGAAGGCTCTCAGAGCCTTTATTAAGCCTGTTCTAGTTGAGGCACTGGAGCCGCAGATAGGGGGAAAAAAAAAAAAAAAAAAAAGGCAATCCTCGAGAGTTTCCATAGTTGCATGCGTCAGTGATTTGGAAAGTGAGGAGTGTTAGTGCCAGCCACTGTGGTCAATAAAGGGTCCTTTGGTAGAGAAGAAACCAGCTTTGAGCCCAGCTTTGAGCCCGGCTCTTGGGCTGTTATTTCACTGAAGGAACTCTGAGCAGCAGCAGATGAACTCTGAAGCAGGCGCTTCCCCGTGGGAAATCTTCCCTGGTTAGCTCAGCTTTTCAATTGCTTGACCCCTTTGGGCCCTGTGGTTGGGTAAAGGCTTCAGGTACATCTATATTCTGCTCACTTGTCCTGGTTGATTTTCAACTTTGTTTTCTAGCTGTGAAAAACATATGTACAGATGGCAGTAATTGGGAATTTAATAATTTTTTGATGTTTCTTTTGGTGCTTGGGAAATCCACTGAGACCAATATATATTTTTTCAGTGTTTCCCCGTTCTGTGCTAAAACTCTGTGCTAAAATCGTACATGAATTTTATTTTCTCCTTTTCTTTCTTTTCCCCTTTTTCAAGCACAAAGCAGGCTAACTTTGAAGTCAAGTTTCCTTTTTAGAGGGTGCACGTACTGGTTCCTTATTTTCTACTTTTGTTTTTATTGCTATAGTGTTTTTTATTACTTTTTCCCAAGTCATTTCAGAAATAAAAAAAGATGTGAGAATAAACCTACCAGAGTCAGAGATTCGAACAATCGGAGCATTGTCTCCCCATGAGAGTTGCTATGTGACTGTGGTGGGTTTCTAGCACTTTTTTTAAACCTGATATTATTTGATTATTGGGATATCAAAACTTTATCATCTCCATTGCTTGACTCCCCAAAGTTTGAAAGTAACAGGGGAATTGCGAGTAGTGTTTTTATCACGAGTTGCAACTCCATCTTCAAGGGAGATGGTGCAAAGGAATGGGAAGTTTTTGGGGGGGAGTGTGAAGACATCTGGATGCCAGGCTTAATTCTCCAGCTAAGGAGGGTTGGCCTTGGAAAACCTGCTTCACGTCTCTGGACTTTGCTTTCTCCATCTTAAGATGACGCTTCTTAGTTACTGCAAGGTGTTTTTATTAAATTAAATTAAATTAATTTATTTTATTTTTTAAAAAAAGATTTTATTTATTTGTGAGAGTGAGAGAGAGAATGAGAGGGGAGAAGGTCAGAGGGAGAAGCAGACTCCCCAGGGAGCTGGGAGCCTGATGCAGGACTCGATTCAGGGACTCTGGGCTCATGACCTGAGCTAAAGGCAGTTACTTAGCCAACTGAGCCACCCAGGCGCCCTAATTAATTTATTTTTTAAATATTTAATTTATTTATTTGAGAGACAGCAAAGGTGAGAGAGATCACAGAGGGAGAGGGAGAAGCAGACTTGCCCCTGAGCAGGGAGCCTGATGTGGGGCTCTGTCCTAGGACCTTGAGATCATGACCTAAGCTGAAGGCAGACGTTTAACTGGTTCAGCCACCCAGGAGCCCCTTTATTATTTTATTTTTAAAAGATTTTATTTAAGTTTCTGAGATAAAGAGAGTTTGATCAGGGGGAGGAACAGAGGAAGAGGTAGAGAATCTCAAGTGGACCTCTCAAGGGAGAGGGAGAAGCAGTCTTGCCCCTGAGCTGGGACCCTGATTTGGGTCTTGATCCCCAGACCCTGGGATCATGACCTCAGCTGAAGGCAGATGCTTAACCAACAGAGCCACCCAGATGCCCCAAGATGTTTTCATTTTAGGCCCCAAAAGAATCTCTTATCATTAGCTTCATGGATCTTAGGCTAAGAAATATTTAGGTTCCTGTGGGGTCTCATAAATAAATACTGCTTGTATAAAGATTTTGAAAAAGTTGGAAATAATACATACCTCCTCCTTCCCTGAAGCTCAATTATTCTTCCTTTGATGAAACTCTAGGTGCTGGGATCTCAGGCTGGGAACTGCTGAGGGCTTACCTCTTTCTCTCACTTGTGGTTTTTAGTTAGAAAGCAAGACTCTGAAGGTGGTTAGAATCTGGTCTTATAGAACAAGCAGGAGATTTGGGATGCACAGAGGTGAGAGAGCAGAGGTCAAAGTTGTATTTCAGCCTTGGCAGGCTTTAAACTCCAGTCTTTATTTTATGTGGGTCTGGATGTGTTTGTTGGGTCCAGTAGCAAGCTGTTCTTTCTTTGGGTCCAAAATCTCTACTTGCCCATTGGTGATATAAGTGGTGTCCCCCCAACAGGGACATGCTCTGTGAGTTATGGGGTGAGACAACTCATCTCCACTCCTCAGTGTAACTTTTTGCCCAAGTCCAAAACATGGGTGACAAGTGGAATTTAAGAGTTATGGAACAGTGTGGGAGAGGGGATCAGGCAATCAGTTATGTTTTCTTAGTTGTCTGGAGAGGGAGGAACACCATTAGCACACCTTCTGGGAGAATTCTGAAAGACAAATGGGGGCAGGACATGCTCTCTGTGATTGGGCCTCCCACCCTCCTTATATTACTGACATTTGGGATGTCTTGGCTTGTCCATGGATTACTATTATGGAAGGAGATCAGAACTTGTGCCCAAAAGAGCAGGAGGCATAATGTCACATGCTCTTGTCCTTATTACTGCTGCTATTGTAACCATGCCTATTACTGTTAACCAACATTTATGAAGTACTTGCTAGGCACCTGGAAATGTTATGTCTACATTTATCATATCACTTATTATTGAAAACAACACTTTGTAGTAGGTAGCATTATTATCTTCATTGGGCCAATGTGGAAACTGAGGCAACAGGCTTCTTCTGTCTTCCTTGCCCAGCTGGTGAGTGGTAGTAATTTGGAGTGAACCAGCTAGCCTCTGGAGTCTTTCTCTTAAATATCGTGCTGTGCCATCTCTCCAAACACATACAGCCATCTGGGTCTGACCACCAGGATCACAGGGATTAAAACACTTCCAGCTCGTTCATATTCCTGTGACTAGTCTAAGACCCTTTCAGGTAGCTTTGGTCAGAGAGACAGACGTGGAGGGTCACAAATGCTGTGGAAGCTTGGAGAGTAGACTCTCTGAGGCTCCCACTGAGAGTGTGGCATTGGAGAATGTTTATTGCAAACTTCTTATTATCCACAGGACCTCCATGTTCCACCCCACCTAATCTCAAACTTAGTTTCTTTTTTTTAAAAAAAAGATTAATTAATTAATTAGTTAATTAATTAATATAGAGAGAGCACATAGGTATGAGTGGGGAGTGGGCCAGAGAGTCAGGTAGAAGCAGACTCTCCACTGAGCGCAGAGCCTGATGCGGGACTCGATCCCAGGACCCTGAGATCATGTCCTAAGCCAAAGTCAGACGCTCATCTGCTCGTCCGACAGAGTCACTATAATTCTTTAAGTAATTAAAGAATTACTTTAATTTCTTAACAATCTCCCCTTGTTCTGTTAACTTCAGTAATGTCAAAAATCTTGTAGTTCCCTGAGCTCATCATGCTCTTCTGCTGCCTGAGATGATGGCTTCCTTCATTCTCCCGCACAGGCTAATGTTGTCTGTCTCTCCAGACCGATCAGATGCCCTGCTGGACATTCTTTTGACATCCTTCTAGGTTCTTCCTGGTTTCCTGGAACTGCTTACTTTCCATCGAAAGTGACACACACAGGACAATTATCATGGTGAATCAAAATGACTTGTTTCATGGGGTGCCTGGGTGGCTCCGTCAGTTAAACATCTGACTCTTGGTTTCAGCTCAGGTCATGGGCTCGTGGTGTGGGATCAAGCCCTGTGTTGGCCTCCATGCTCAGTGCTGCTTCAGATTCTTTCTCCCTCTCTCTGCCCCTTCCCCCGTCCTCTCTTTCAAATAAATAAATAAATACAAAAATCTTCAAAATGATTGTTTCATGTCTGTTCTCCAAACTTCTCTAGAACAAGTGCTGGATACTATTCATCAAGCATCTCTAGGGCCCAGCAGAAGCATCTTTGGTCTATGTTTGTCCTATTGCCAGTCTCAAACAAATCTGGCTAATGCTCTCTTTTCTGAGTGAATAGTTAGCTTTCAGTGCTTTTTTATTCAATCGAACCATATGAAATTGCTGTTTTCATAAGTCAAAATTGCTTGAATACCAGCATTTCAAATGTACATTCTCCCTCTGTATATATCCCCAAGAGCATTTTCATCCTGTTCCTTTTCTGGCTTTCTCTGCTTCTGCTCATATACACCAAGGTTTATTCCACCCATTATAAACACATCTTTTCCTTATTTGGGCATTTCTTTCCCTTAAGTCCTAAACTTTCTGAAAAAGAGGTTCACACCCAGTGTTTCCATGTCCACACCACCTGCTTATGCTTCAGAATTTTCTGTCTGATCCCCTCTTCTCTTCTACTCTCCTGAACTTGCATCAGCCAAAGGTTGCTCTTGTCCTTTGCCTTTGCTGAACTTCCTGTAGTTTGAAAACACCCCTTTATGAAATGCCCACCTTCTATGACTCCCATGACAGAGAACGCTTCTGCCTCCACCTCTCCTTGGTCCCATAGTTGACTCTTTTTCTTATCCCTGACTCTAAATGTTCATCTTTTATATCCTGCCTGTGGATTGCCCTTGGGAAGCTCCCACACTTCCATGGGTTTGTCTACCCTTCGGGAGCAGATGGCTTGCTCATCTCCATATCCAGCTAGAACATGTGCTCCAGGCTCAGTGTCTTTTCTGGCCTCTGTGCATCAAAAGGACCCAAATAGGACCCATCACCTTTCTCCACAAATGACCTTCTCTCTGTTATTTCTCCCTCAAATGTTTTTGCTGGTCTACCTCTGGAGGATTTCTACCATTCTTTCCCCCTTGACTTTTAGTTTCGGCATTGTCACTTCGCTCCACCCTCTGCTGGTACCATACAAGCCCATGTCATTGAAAACAGTCACTGGCCAACTGGACTTCACCATTTTTGCATTTCCTGCAGTGACTAGCACTGTGCCTACATTAAATAGGTCTTTAATACATAGATGTTGAGTTAAAAGAAATTAAACTTTTAAATTCCAGGTACAATCTGACAGCATTGTCATAGTTAAGTAACCAGAAGAAAGAGAAGAAAAATCAGTCATAAGTCTACACCCCAGTTCACTGTTATGGTTACTTTGGCATATTCTCTCCTATTTGGTCTATTTCCCGTATCACCGGCATCCGATTTTTACCTATGGTTTACAAAGTTGTCATTGTTACTCCAGAAGTCCATCCAGAGCAGCAGAGTTTCTCAGTAGAGATGCAAAGGGTTATTGTAACCATAATGTTCTCACCAGTAGTCCAGCTCTCTGCCTTCCTGGCAGGGTGCTACTGCCAGGCTCCCTGCAGTTAGGCGAGGACCTGTGACCAGTTTTGGCCAATCATCAATTCATTGTCAATCCCCACAGCACTCTTTCCATGGTTATTCCATTGACATTGGTCCTTGAGTGAGATGAAGACACAAAAGGGTCTCTAAGCGACCCATGATGGACACAGAGAAGGGGTGACTAAAAAGCTTCCTTTTAAGCCATTAAGATTTTGGGTTTCTCTGTTACTATAGCCTATCTTTGCTCAGCCTGAGATAGAGATGGCAACTTCCAGGAGCTTGAGAAAGTCTGAGAGATTCTCTGGTTTAACACCATCATTTTACAGATAGCAAAACTGAGGCTCAGATGAGGGAAATGCTTTAACTCAGAGAGTCAGTATTGGCACTGGACTAGAGCCCAGGTCTGCCATCTCCTCAAACACTTTTCTCTGTTCAGCAGCATTCTGGGCTCTGCATGAGGCCAGCTTTGCATGATGCTGCCCTGCTTTTTCTCTCTGCTTTGTGGTAACATTTCTGCCTCAGAGCATGTGGGGCCGGGCTGTCCCAAGAGTCTGGGTCACTGGTCTGCTCTAATTTTATACATTGACAGGTCATTTGAGAGAGACTGGGGGGCTGCTTCTGGAGTCCTCTGCAAAATGCCATGGCACAGGTGCCCACACCAAGCACCATGGCAGCTGTAAGAATGTTTCCTTCTCCAGATGAAAGCCCCGAGTATTATGCAACAGCATTCGAGTGAAAGTTCAACGATTCTAGTTTAGAATTATCCAACAATGGTGATGAAATTCTCAGATTCAAAGGTATGAGGATAATTAGGACTCTTGTTAATCATTCTGTATCCCTCTCCCCACCCCCAAACCCCAGCCACGAGATTCACACAGATTAATTACTGCCTGCTATAAATAAACGCAGAGAAAAGCAATCTGCTTAGGAGAGGCAGAGGGTAACTCATTTAATACATCACAGCTTTCCGCACACCTGTTCTCCCTTCTCTGTTGCTATGGAAACCACACTTTATAAGAGAAGCTATGCATAATTAGCATGGATGGAGGTCTATATCAATCAGAATAATTTGGAAGAATACTAAAAACCCAAAGGAGCAGGCAAAACTACTTGTCTCAGTAGGAAGGAATCAGATCTCCACTGTGTGGTAAATGAGGAGGCAGTTACAGTAGGAAATCAGCAGAATTAGCAATTCTGGGTCAGCTGAAAAACAGGGAGACAGTTTTACTCCACCAGAGAGAAAGAAAACTTTGTCATCGACTTTGACTTTTTTTTTCTTTTCATGGCTATTTAGAGCCACACAAAGGAAATACCAAACCAAACCAATAAGCACATAAATTAATTTCAAGGAGGTGGGGCTCGGATGATAGAAGCTTCATCTCGAGTCAGGGGCTCTGCACATCTGGGAAGCCTCTGCTGTAATGTTAGTCAGTGAGGCTGGGGCTCCAGACTCCAGATGTGGGAGGAGTCAGTCACCGAGTGGGAGTTCCTTCAAGGAACAGTGAGCAGCTTTCAGTCAAGGTACGGGATTTTATGAGTGCTTGGACTCATCAAATTTCTTTTTTAGTGGTGGAAAAGACTTAAGAAATAATGTGGTTTAAAGCTCTAGCTTTCGGAGGAAGAATGGGAATCATGAAGAATTGAAACTTGCCTGAGGTTTCAAAGCCGGCTGGTGGCCAATCTTGAACAGACCGAGCTCTCAGGTTCTCACTGAACACTGTTTGCCCAGGCCCCTGATCAGACCACCACTGGCTTAGTCAACCTGGCTGGAAATTCCCAGGTCCTTCATTATTGTGGGGATGAAACTAGCACCTAGTACAAGAAGTCATCCAGACTTTGGCTCTTTGTCTTTGACAATTTCCTTTCCTGTATTGACATACAAATTAATTAATTCATTCATTCACCATTCATTAGGTAAAATGAGATGATACTAAGAGTTTTTGAGATAACATACCTACAAAACTGCCTGGGAACTCTGATTTTCCAGAGCTCTTACTGGATCACAGTTTATGTTAATTAATATTCACTCATTTAATATTTATATATTGAGTACCTACAATGATCCAACTCTATCCTAGGTATTTAGGTGCTGGGCCACATCCATAAGAAAGGCATGGAAATCTCTGCCCTCATAGAACTTGCATTCTAGACGGGAGAGACAAGACCTTAATAACACAAATAAAATAAGATAACTTTGTATAGTGAGAAGGTCAGTGAAAAAAAAAAAAGGCGAGGTAAATGAGACAGGATTTTATCCTAATTGCAGTGAGAAGCAAATGATTTAAGCAGGGGTGAAGTGTTCTGAATCACCAGTACTTTCCTTGGAGGATTTGAGCAGGATTTGAGGTCACCACTCTGGGGGATGCTTGGGCCAGCACAGACCCTTTGGTCTGTGCCTAGAAATTTGTATTGCCTTCAGAGCAGGCCTTAGGGACAATGGTAAAGGGGACATGGCTTGGGTATGTGAATTTTCCTTTCACCTTGTTTTGGTTGCTCATTCTATGCTTTACCTCTTTGCAATTTGCTAATAATTAAAATAATAAAAACGAGACTAATAACAGCAATAAAAAGGCAATTGTAAACTTTTATAAAATGAATCCTCACCATATGCCTGGCATTCTGCAAATTGCTGTGTGATATTTAGATCATTAAATCCTCAAAATATAGAAACTATCATTAAGTTGATTTTACAGACAAGAAAACTAAGGGTAGAGATTAAGTAGTTTTTCCAGGGTCAAATACTTAATTTGATGGTGATACTAAGATTTAAAACCAAAATGTGTCCGTTCTCAGAGTCTATGCTATTAACATTTATGCTAATTTGATAAATCAATCATGTCATATGTTAATAGAGAAGGTTTAAATCCTATAGTTCCCACATCAGGGAAGTGGGAAGAAGGAAGCACAAAGACATAGTATCTACTATGCTCAGAGAAGTATGTTAGACATAATAATCTCCTTTAGCCTTCACAACTTCCATATCAAATCATCTCTGCAATTAATAATACTTGCAACATTATGGCCAGAAAGGTATCATGTAGGTAGCCCATCTTCAGGAAGAAGAAACACAGCTTCAGAGATGCTCAGTAACTGGACTGGGGCTGATGGGATTTGGCCCCAGCTTGCAGGACTCCTAGGAGATCATGGCAGCAGAGGCTTAGCATGGGCTTACCTGGGAACTTGGCTGTGCCACAGTGATTGTCAAAGATGCCCTCAAGATAGCCTGGCAGAGGGCCTGGAGTGACTTACCCCTGGTAGGTTGTCTTCGGTCATTAGTAGCTTTATCTGGGTATTTTTTTTTAAGGGGTTATGAGGGTGAGAGTATAGTGAGATCTGCAGGCACAACCCCCATCCCTGCAAGAAGCTCAGGTGTCATGGAGAGTGTGGCCTTCGGGTTCCCTGCCCCTGGACAGGATGCCCAGGAGCCATGGTACACAGTTCACATATGGGCTGTCAAGGGTGAGGACAGCTCCAGGCAGGGCCCTGAATCTCTGCCTCTATAGATATCACTTACTTCTGCCTATTTGTAGGTGATGTGTCCTGCTGGAGCCCAAGCTGCCAGAAGGTTCTTCTGATGATGTGAGCATATGGTACAAATAGGGCCTTTATGGTTGGCATGTTTAACTGGATGTTTGAAGTCTACTTACATCGTCCCAAGAAATTTCAATATTACATTTGTCAATGAAAGAAAAGGGAGTGATCTTAGATTGCTGAAATGCAATTTCAACTATAATAACTGTCTTGAATAATCATAAGAAGTAGTATTACATTGTTCTCCATCATTTGTGTGAATTTGTATGAATCCTGTATGAACAAAGATTTTTGTCATCATTGACCATTACGAATTTGAAATGAGCATCACTAAATTGCCTTGATGAGGAATTGAACATAGCCCTTTCATGCCTAAAAAATATTGGAAGTTTATTTATATACATTCATACATTTATAGTATCTTCCATGAAACTTCATATTATAATTTTTTTATATTTATATAATAAGGCATTGATTTCCCCCCAAGTCTCATATAGATGTACCCCATTCACCAAACTCCTCAGTTTTATTCTAGGGTGCCATATGGCTTCATTTTTCACTTGTGCCATGGTGAGAAATAAACTGGGAGGTATTTAGGTCAATTTGCTTAAAAGCTCCCTGCTGGAGAAGTTCTGGCTGGATTAATTAGGATGAAGGTACAAGCTGAGGGTCAGGGGTACCAGGTCAACACCAAAGAAAGAGCAGTCAGGAGTCAAAGTCAATGTAGGGTCAGGTAGATGGAGTTCAGGGCTGGGGGAAAGGCACTTGGCAAGCAGAACTCAGTTCAGGACTGAACTGGGCAAAGACAAGAACTTGAAGTCCATGGTGAATGAGGATGCTGACCATGGGTTCTTGGCCAGGATGAGTTGAGAAGGATGTATTCTAACCCCTGGTGCACTTGTCAGAGGTGGAATCTTGTGGAGAAAAAGGAGTGGCCAGATTGGTGGCTGGAGGATGACAGGGGGACTCACTGCCATGGAGGGCCCTAAGCTGAGGCAAGAATTTGTGAGCGCCCTCACACCTGTGGCAGCCAGCAAGGACTAAATATGGTCTGGAAAATGTGAGCTTGCCAGATACCATGAGTAGGAGGGAGCTCCTGTTGTGTACCATGAAGAAGACAGAGCTGGTCTGGCTCTCAGGGGCTTGAGCCTAGGGATGCTTGGAAGATTAAATTCTACAGACTGCTGAAAAACTCCATTCAGCCCCATCGATGTAGTGGACCTGAAGATGCATCCCTGGAGACCCATGACATGGCTGTAAAGGCTAAAGTAGGGCATAGGTGAGCAGCTGTGTGTAACAACAGTGAGCTCTGTCACAACTGGGCTTGTGGAGAAGCCACCCCAGGCCCCTTCACCCCCAGTACCTGCCTGAGCAGGCCTCTGTTCCAGCTCTGCTCAGTTGCGTGGGCAACGGGGTGGCTGGTGTCCCCTCAGGTGGCCTGCAACATGACTTAATCATCTGTATCAGTTCGTCTTTGTTGCATAACAAACCTGAACTTCTTAGCTTAAAACAGTAAATTTTTTTTGTTTTGTTTTTTAAACTCACCGTCCCGTGAGATTTGTTATTCTGACCCAGACTGGACTTTTCAGGTTTGCAGATGAGTCTATGGATAATTGGTGTGTCAACTGGGGCCCAGCTGGTTTTAAACGGTCTCATTTACATATCTGGCCATTGGCTGGCTCTTAGCTTGGACAATGGGGGGCGGTTACTGGGTGTGGTGTGGTGTTTCTCAGAGTCTAGGCGGCTAGTCTGGGCTTGTTTCATGGTGGCAAGAAGAGCAAGAGAACAAGCTTCTGTGCTTTTCCTTTCTTTTCTTTCTTCTTTTTTTAAAATTTATTTGACAGAAATCACAAGTAAGCAGAGAGGCAGGGAGAGAGAGAGGGGGAAGCAGGCTCCCTGCTGAGCAGAGAGCCCGATGTGGGGCTTGATCCCAAGACCCTGAGATCATAACCCGAGCCAAAGGCAGAAGCTCAACCCGCTGAGCCACCCAGGCACCCCACTTTTCAAGTCTCTGCTTGCACCACATTTGCTTTGTTTCATTTGCCGAAGCAAGTCCCATGGCTAGACCCGCCACCTATGTGGGAGGGGAAGCTACTATCCAAAGATTATGTGAACACACTGAATCATTATTTCAAATAATCAACCATGTGTCATTTCAATTCATGTTTGCAAAGAAGGATTGATGTAGGAGGCAGAGCATGTTCCACTCTGTATCAAGATGGCTAGGGGAGGTGTCCAAACAAGTACCAAGTTCAGGCTAATGTAGGCAACTTGTAAACTCCCGTTTCTCTATGTTTTAACTTCTGATTTGGGGCACTTTGGAGGATCTCCTTCAAATACTAATATTGTCTCTACTTCCTCTGGGCTAGTTTGTCCCTTTTAGGAGGTATTCTCCTAATAATTCTCCTAATTCTTTCTGCTTGTGCTCAGAAGCTAGTCACTTCTCTAAGGAGACCTCATCCCCTACAGAATTAAAATTCATGTATTGTCTTTTTCTTTTACCATCAATGGAGTATTTGTCAAAAACGATGACGATGCGACCCAGGCTGAAGTAGGGTAAAGAGTTTTCTCTGGAATGTTTATATATACAGGCATTGTGTTGGGCTGATCATCTTAGTGTTTAAACAGTTTCTTTAGAAAAATGATTATCCCATCCTTGAAACTGGAATGAGTATTTTGTTATGGATGCCAACTTTAATAGGATTTTTATAGCAACAAAGTATATCTTGAACCCAAGCATTCCTCTTTATTCCAGAATCTCATCAATAGTTATTTTGGTCAAGGTTTAGCACCAAAGATCGATTTTCTGTTTATTCCTTTGGCTTTTATATTGATTGTATATTTAGACTGTTGTACTGAATATTGTTACTTATATATATATGTACATGAATAAAATATGTTTAATAAGCATGCATAAAATGTATGAACTTGAAAACTGTTCCCTGGTGGAACATAATAGTCTTGGTTGAAATATCTAAGTGACTTCCAAAAGAAATCATTAGTTCCACTCCAGTGTATTTTTTTCCTACATAGGAGGTCACACTACACACAACAATGATTCTCAATTTTTTTTGTTGTTGTTGTTCTACAATTCTCCCAAGAATTCTAGTAACTATTATATACGGCATAGAACAAATTAAAAAAAAAAGTTGGTTTCTAGAGCGGGTAGACAAGCCTTTTGATTCTATTATGTTATTATGGTGGAAGGCCTTTAAAATGAAGAAAAATGGCACTGCGGAAGATTGCAAAAATGCTCCCTCTTTCCTACTTCAATCTGTGTCTATGCCCTTCATACAGTGATTTTGCAACTCCTATTATCAATAGATGAAGTTAATTTCCTGCTTCTGAATCTGGGCTGGACTTGTGATTTGCTTTGCTAGTAGAATTTGGTGGATGTGAAAGTTGCTAGTTTTGAACTTGGCTGCAAAAGGTCTTGTGCATTCATCTCTCTCTTGGGATTGTATCCTCTACCAGTGTGCTAAGCCAAGCTAGCTAGAGGGTAAGAGATAATGTGGACCAGAACCAAGTCAGTCCAAATACCTCAGACAAGGCCTACAGAGATCAACATAGCTTTTTTTTAGCAGGTGACTGCGGATACATGAGTGAGCAGAGCTGAGACCAGCTAAACCTGGTCAGATCTGTAGAACCACTAAGCTAAGCTAGAAACTCACAAACAATAATAAATACTTGTTTTAAACCACGAAGTGGTGAGGTGGTTTGTTATGTAGCAATACCTGAGATGGATAGGATCATAAGAAAGTGAGCTTCTTGAAGGAAGGGATCATATCTGATTCTTTAGCTGTTATGAGTTGTAGCATATTATCATATGTTTATTAATAAATGTTTATTAAATTTATGAGTCCCACTTGATTTGCTTGGTTTCCTGGGTTGGAGGCCTTTCTGGTGGCACAGTTAGAAGGATGGTATCACAGACTATGGGATTTCTTTAGGATAGGAATGGATTTTGTAGCAGAGATGTTAATTGTTCCATAATGTCTGTTTTAATTCTTTTCCTTACTTCAAGACCCTTAGATTTTAATTGGATATATGGCATCCAGCTTTGATTACATTTTCTGGTCTCTTCCATAGCTATCAGTATGACTATATTATGGTCTATGGGGTGGAAGTGAAAGGGAGGGAGTATACATTTTCCCTTCCCTCACTCTTGCCAGTTGGGGTGCAGATGTGTTAGCTGGTACTGGGCAACAATGCTGGAAAAGGGGTTAGAAAACATATGCTGAAGGTCCCACAGCAGCAATATGGATTTGAGTCCCTGATGCCTTTATGAAACTTTCTGTGGTCAATGCTCGTAATTATTCACTCCTCCTTATCTGTAGGAGAATCATTTATTCTCACTCATTACCATGTGAGTCACAGTAACTCCCTATAGACATCTCCACTCTCTTTTTAGGCCTGAGTGTGTGACTTGTTTTGGTCAATGAGATATGAGCAGAGTGATATATGTCACATCCAATCAGAAGCTTTAAAAGCAGTGCACAGTTCCCCAATTCTCTTTCTTGCTCTTTCTCTGTGTCACAAGCATGTCCCAAATGGGGATCCAGGCAGAAGAAAACATATGGAGCCGAATCACAACAGCCAATCGACTACTATGTGAGTCAGAAGTACATCTACATGGCTATAAGATTTGTAGAAAGGATTTGTACAAGACTTATCTTTCAGCTACTTCTGTATGAGGATGGTATTAGATCTATAGATCATTTGGGAGGAAGTTGAACTCCTATAATATTGAAACTTCTAATCCATGAGCATGGTATATACCTCCAATTCTTTAGGGCTTCTTTAATTTCTCTCAGTAATGTTTGTACTTTTCTGTAAAAGGTTCTACGTATATTTCTTTAGATTCATTCCTCTGTATTTAATGTTTTTTGGTTCTACTGAAAACAGTATCTCTTAAAATTTTATTTTTAATTGTTGTTGGCATAAATAAATGCAATTAAATATTGACTTGATCTAGTAATCTTGTCAAATTCATTTAGCAATTCTAAAGTTTATAGATAAATTTTCAGGTGTACAACCATAGCACTTGTGAACAATGACCATATTATTTCTTCCATCCTAATATTTATGCCTTTTATTTCCTTCTCTTGTATTTTTGAGTTGGTTAAAATCTCCAGTGAAATCTTGAATAGAAATGAAATAGCAAGAATCCTTGCCTTGTTCCCAACCAGTGGGGAGAGCTCTGTGACCAGCCATGACCCCCTGACTTCATTTTGTTAAGTGCTAAGGAGTATGAAAGGAACAGAGGGAGAGAAAAGGAAGAGGAGAGAGAGACAAATGGAGGAACAGGAAAGGAAGAAAAGCCCAGAGACCAGACATGGCAAGCCTCCAGTGCCATGATGGCTGGGGAAGAGTAGGACTTTGAAGAAAGAGAAATGAGAATGTTAGGCAAATAGCCTGAAGTCACCTCCATGGCTACTGGGATAGCTGGCTGGCTCAGAGAGGCATTTGGATGCTTCCTGTTTGGTCCATGCAGTGACCAATTTAATAATACTTTTCTGACTCTGCATGCCTGTATGTGGGGCATGTGCACCCCCATGGATTCTCAGCAGGCCACTCCCACCCATCTTCGTTATTTACCTGGCCCCATATGGTGCTTCAAATTTTACCCAGTGATACATCCTCAGCATCCATAGGGCTGTTAAGAACAATCTGGAAGGTGTATTCCTCAGTGAAGCCAGGGAACTGTATTTTCACTGGGATGTGAAATTTTATTGTATTTGTGTGTAGAATTGGGGACTTGAATTTTTGATGGTTTTTGAGCTTTTGATGAGCTGATTGCCCTTAAAAGGGACAAGTGCACTGAAATACCAATGATAATAGTTACGTTCAAGTGTTGCTCCTGCCTTAGAAGGCTATTCCACCTTCTTCATTCCCACATTTATCTGTTTTCAGATTGTTCACTCAGTCATTACTGTGGAGCATGTAGGCTGTGCAGATACTGGTACTGGGCTGCCAGTGTTGTGCTGGTAATTGTTTAACAGCTGGCTTTCTGAATATTAGTCCTGACTTTGGGCATTTGCCAATTTCTGTCCTATAAATACTCCCATCGTGGCTGATTTCAAGCTATCAACATTGTAATAATGAACATGGAGTTGGAAAGAGCTACTAGCCAGGTCACATCTTCTGGATATAAGAGATTTTGCCAAAATTGCCTTTGAGGATTCTTACCTACAACACATCTGGCTGAAGTTCCCTTGGTTACTCTTCTGTATCCCTGTTGATGCATTTTGTTTCTCAATGACAACCACTTTACCCTTGAGATGACAAAGAGGTTAAAAAACAACAGTGCACCATACTTCTTTCCAAAGCATGCTTCATTACCAACCTAACACCTCCAGCAAAACACCTGGGAAATTTCCCAGATACACAGTTTTCTCTGTTGGGACCAGAAACATGTACCTCCATGCACTTGTTTCACATCCCTAAAAAGGAAAGACTAGGGGTCAGGCCAAGACTAGGAATGGACTATTTCATTTTCACTTCATTTAATATTGACCACCTGCTGTCTGCATCGTTCTTTTGTTGGAAATGCTGATACGGTGTTGAGAAAGCCATGAGTTGCAGTCTGTCTGGAGAGATAAGACTCATGCATGTGGCCCAGGTAATTAACAATGTAAGACAGTGTAAACCAGATGGCAAAATGAGTGATTTCAGGCAGTGGATATTCCCTGAGGTCATAGAGCAGGTTGACTGGGGAGGTGCAGTATGGGTGGCAGGCCTCATGGATGAGGTAGACAGGTTTCTTGGATATTGGGTTCTATCCTGCTCTTACCCTCTCTACCTCATCCTTGTACTGGTGGGAAAGAGCACCCTGCCGAAGAGTGAGGGACATCAGGAGGGACAGAGAAGGCATGCTGAGAAATGGTGGAGGCTTATGTGGGCTTTGAGAGAGGAGGAGTCCACATATCTGAGTCATTTTTAGCTCCAAGCTGAGGACTGTGAATTTGAACCTACAGTGAATGGTTATGACCTTAGGGATTTTAGAGGACAGCCACAATGTTGGAACCTTATGCTTTAGTAAGATTATTTATGTGACACTTTAATGACTGGATTTGGCCAGGCAGAGAGAGAGGAGCATGGAGATCCAGGCACCTCAGGTGGGGGTGAAGGTGGCCTGAGCAGTGTAGTGGCCATGGACAGACAGACAGGGAGGGATGGACTGCACCAAGGAAGGTGCAAAAGGGACCTGGGGTTGATGTCAGGGCTGAAGAAGATGGAAGAGCTCAATTTACTTTCTTTTTATGTGTGGAAATGGGAAGGTTGGTATTGCCACTTGGAGAAATAGGCCAGATAGAAGGGTTCCAGTCTGACCAGGATGTGGGCTGATGCCTTCAATTTGGAGCCTCTTGTTTGTATGCCGAGAACTGACCACTGTCAGAGGATCTGTTCAGTGGGTGTGTTGGCAGTGGAGGGTTATGATAAAGAGAGATGCATGGCGACTAACTTTTTTCATATTGTGCATTTTGGAAGTAAGTTTCTATAGAACATATACACACTAACATACTATCAGGTATGGTGGGGAGAGTGGGATTTATGTGATCATTAGGCAAAGCCATGAGATCGAACAATCCCAAGCCTTCTATTAATAAGGTACAATCTCCTGGTTTATAACTAATCTCAGATGTTTTCCTGAGACATGAGCATATGTGAAAATGTCAAATACTGCACATAATGGATGGATTGGGGAGGGGGCAGAAAGCCAGAGCCACATCTTTCTGTCTTTTCTATATGTTCTGTGCTTTGTACAGGCATCTAAATGCTTTGTTAACCTAACTGGTTTGGGGTGTTTTGAGATTGTGGGCAGTCTCCTCTTCTGACAGCCAAAATGAACTCTGTAATTATCTCCTTTGAGAGTCAAGACCAAGTTTGCTCAACATTAAACCCTACATTATCTTAAAAAAAAAGAAGTGGGCCTGGAGGGAGCTGGCTGACAGTGATCAGCACAGTCACCTGCATGGACACCACCTCCCTTGTCTGTCACTAGAATCTAGTTGCTAAGTGACAGTATGCAATCAAAAAGGACCAGGACAGCAATTATTTGCAAACTTTTGCCCATTGCTAATTATGTGCCAGACACAGTGCTGAATACTTTCCATGCATTCTCTTGCTTAATCTTCACCAAAACCACCACTGTGCAGTGCAGCACACCAGCAATGAAAGAAGGATGGCTGAAGAGAGGGCAAGTTTTCAGGTGGGGAGTCTGTTTGCAGGAACGGGTCTGCACGGTGGAGAGGACTAGCTGTATGACTTCTGGCCCCCAACTTCACCTCCTGGAGAATCCATTTTCTCAGATGTAAAATGTGGATAATAGTAATCATCCCTGTGTTCTGTTATTTATTGCTGCATGACAATCTTCTCACAGCTTAATGTCCTAAAAGGCAAATGCTTGCTTGTTTTATGTGAATCTGCAGTTTGGACAGGACCAAGTGGGGAAAACTTGTGTGCATTCCGGGAGGCCTGGGACCCGTTGGAATGGCTTGAAGGGTGGCGGCCAGCCGGGCATCCCTCTCTGCACCAAGTCTCAGGGCCTCTCTTGGTGGTCTCCCCACGTGCTCTCTCCATCGTGCAGCTCACACTTCCAAGGGCTAGTGTTCTAGGTGACAGAAAGTGGAGGCTGCTGGCCTATTAAGTCCGAGCCCTTGAAGCTGGCACAGCAGTACTTACGCTGTCTTCTGTTGGTCAAAGCACTTCTAGATTCAGGGGAAGGAGACCCCACCTGTCAATGAAGCAGGCCTCTTTAACCACTGGTTCATGGGACTGTTGGAGAGTAAATAAGATAATGAACGTGAAGGAGCGTCATGCGAGCCCAATAAATGGGAGCTGTTGTCTTTATTAGAGGTAGTGTCAGAATTATCAGAGGGAGATTAGGGATTGAAAAAAGGTGAATTTATAGAGACAGTGGGGGCCATGTTTTTGTGGCTATGGGGTGGTGGGGCAGCCTGTGAGTGGAGGTAAGAAGTGAGTGGGTGATGACTCAGGAAGGCGGCACACGGGCTTGAGAAGTTCAACAGCAGAAAGACAGACAGAAATTGGGTTAGCTGTGGGTGGGCGGGGGAGAGGCACAGCAAGGCCATCCAGGAGATTGTTCTCCCAGGGGGATGGCTCAGGTGTGGGGTGGCGCGGAATGGGGAGACATGCGTCTGTGAAGGACAAGGGGATGGAGAAAAAGGTGTTTGGAGAATGAAGAGGGGGTGAGGCAGAGAGACCGAGAGAAAATGTGTGGGTGCGTGTGTAATTTTAAAGGCCAAATTTATTCTAGGCAAGATATTTATTTAAGATTTGCATGCAAATGAAAACAACCAGGATATAAGCTCCTTAGAGGAGGACATTTGAGGGCGAGAAGGGTTTAGAGTCCTCATTTCAGGCTGAAAAGCACGCAGCCTTTCCTGCCAGGCAAAGGGCAAAGCTTAAACTGGGAAGGGGTCTAGACGTGTGGAGAGGGAAGTGCTATGTTTTTGATGTCAGTGTTTGGGGATGTCAGCTGTACACTTTAGAGCAGAGGGTGACGCACAGCCAGGGTACTATGAAGCCAAGGCTGCATCAAGAGTAGCTCTGGAGGTCCTGACAACAGAAATGTTCATGGTTCTTCTCTTAACCTCATGGGGTTCATTAAAAAACAAAATTAAATTTTGAAATCGTGTTAAGAAGTCAAGCAAGGTTCTAATTTTTCCCATGATGCTTTGATGCTTCTTTTGAAATAGAAATTGTGAATGTTTTCAGAAATTACGTGTTGGTGCCCTTGATTTATGGGAGACTTACATCTGGGCTTGGCCTGGAGAGTAGCCTGGAAGTGTGTTTAAGACCTGCTATCTCCCAAAGCTAGCCCTGGTGGAAGCCACTGGCCCTGAGATTCCTCCCTTGCAGACAGTTTTTGGGTGAGGATTTCCTCCAAATCCCCAGCTCTCTTGGTCAGACCTGGGTCTTGTCCTGCTGCCTGCTAACCTGTTTGAATATACCCGAGGATTGGTCTCTGGTCAATTCCCTTTATTTCTGACCTTGGCTCCATCAAGGTTTGGAAGTGTGTGTGTGTGTTTTTTTTTTTTTTTTTTAAATATTTTATCTATTTATTTAACAGAGAGAGACACAGAAAGGGGGAACACAAGCAGGGGGAGTGGGAGGAGGAGAAGCAGGCTTCCTGCTGAGCAGGGAGTCCAAAGCAGGGCTCAATCCCAGTACCCTGGGATCATGACCAGAGCAGAAGGCAGACGTTTAAAGACTGAGCCACCCAGGCATCCCTAGGGTTTGAAAGTTTTTGATTGGTTTGTCCCCTGCTACATCTCCAGAGCCTAGCCTCGTGGTTGGCCCAGGGCACTTGCTCATGCATTGTATGGTTGTAAGAATGCAGAGGGCATGGTATGTGAGACAGGTGCAGGAGACAGGTGCACGGAGAGCACAGAGAACCAACCTTGGACATTTCACAAATTTGTAAATGGCTCTGTGGGGCAACACTGAAGGAGTTCACATAACTGATGGCTCGTTCCTTAAAAGATGATTCCCATGTCCTAAGGATAGGGGAAAGGGAGGGTTAGTTCCACAGATCCTGGGTAGGCTGTCCACCCCCCTCCACCACCCCAAAGACTGACAAGTTTATATTTCTGTTTGAAATGCAGAGTGAAACTGTGTACGGCCCTTTAAAGAAGGAGAATGCATTTCCTTCCGCACAAGCCATATGGGACTTTGGCGTGGGTGTTCGTGGTGCCAAAATAAACCCATGGATTCGCAGCCATCAGCAGCGAGGCTGGAGCAGAGTTTCTCTTTCACCTTAGAAAACCTGAATTTCTTTTAAACAATATAAAACCAGTAGAGGTCTATTACAAAAAACTGGGAAAACACAAAAAGGCCCAGTCTTGTTGAGTGAAATTCGCAGAGCCTCAGTGGGCTGCTGGTTGATGGCTACAGGGATGACCCTGGACATGGTGGGAGACTGGAGCCTCAAGGACACTTCTGGGGCAGCCCTGAGCGTGGGTCTGTCTTCTGGAGGCTTCCGTGGGGCTTGGGGCTGAGTCTGTGCTGCCGGCCTATCCCTGTAACTCTACATTATAGTATCCGAGTTCTTCTGATCCCCCCAAAAGACTTGGTCTCTCCTTAGGCGCTATAAGGCTGACTTGTGTTCTGCAAAGATCATCAATTTTCTCCAACACCAGCAGCTTCTGGAGGACATGCAGGGACCACAGGGGAGGACAGGGATGTCATAATCAACCCCAAAGGCCAACGCTGCTCAATCTTTTCTTCAAGTTCTTAGAGGTGCTCCACACTTGGCCCTGTGCTGGGGATGCCATGGTGAGTGAATGAGTTTGATGTCTGTCCCCAAGGATGGTATAGTTTATGACAGCTTAGTTTATGCATATCCTCTTGCTTGACTGCGGGCATGTGGGCTTCTGGCCATAGGACCCCAGGAAGGGCCATGATGCCCCCATCTAGTCCTGCTCAGATTGATCCTTTGGGGAGGAGTTCTTGTCACCCTCACTGACCCACTCCAGAATCACTAGAGGTTTTCTCAGTTGTCCTCTATGCTT
This sequence comes from Mustela erminea, assembly GCF_009829155.1. NCBI lineage: Eukaryota > Metazoa > Chordata > Mammalia > Carnivora > Mustelidae > Mustela > Mustela erminea. Next base: position 66,689,881 of record NC_045614.1, on the reverse strand, counting down.
TGCCCCTTAATGTAGGTGCTCCTCTGGGGTTTTAAGGGAGCTGCTGCACATAATCTTTGCAGAGGCAGGTAGTGGAGTCCTTCTCCTCCTAGTGATGAGGGTGGTGCATGATGGAGGCCAGCAGCCTGGGCCTGCCCATCTGCATCCCTTTAACCCCCGACTCCAAACCCAGAACCCTGTATTTGCCCGGTGAGTCTCTCTCCACCACCCCTCTCAGGCAATCAGTGTCCTCATTGTACCTCCTCATCGCCTCTCACAAAGTTTGAATCTGGAAGCTTCCAGAGCGTGCACAAAAGGGACTAGCAACAGCCTGAGCTAGTACCCTAGCCACAGGATTTACATCGCAAGAAAGATCCAAGCCTGAATCAAAGGAACTGACACCAACCCCAGCTTCTCAGATTTGGTTCAGAGAGGATTTGGGGCAATCGTTTGTTTGTAGGAAAACCCTAGATGTAAAATGGGGAGGCCTGCAGGATAAGTATTGCTTACAACATACAAATTGCCTCAGAAATTCAGTTCAAAGGAGGCATTTCAAGAATCTCCTGCACTCCTTGCCTCCTTCACAGCACACACTGCAGCCAGAGCTGTGACCGACACAAAGATTTCCTTAAGTAAGTCTCTAAGTTTCTGCTTCATCCACATAAACCATTAAAATATGTAGAAGCTCTACCACCCTGGCACGTAAATCTTACTTTGGTCATTGTCTCATACCTAGAACTAATGAAAAACTATTTTTTCCATTTATGTTTTCTAAAGAGTTTTGAGAAATACAGCTCCTGGTTACTCACTCTAGAGTGCTGCTTGGCAGCGCTCTGATTGCGGGAGAAGGAAGGGCCATTTGCAGTGAATCACAGGTCCTTCCTGTTCAGAACAGCTGTGACTTCAAATGTTCTGTCCCAACAGTCAAACCCAGAGGTTTTGAATTTTGGTTTTGAAAATATAGCTTCATGGCTGGGAGGCAGTTAGTTTTTTGTAGGGACAAGGACTTCATTCCAGTTTCAGGCTCCCCAGGGGAAATTAGAGGCAGTACCATTCCATTCCAGAAATTGCTGTGAGATTTCATGCAGGGAAAGTGAGACTTGCCCTTTCCATTTATTATTTTTTCTTCTATAGTTACTGCATTTTTTTTTTCCTGAAGGACGGGGACTTTGGTGAGGCTGTGCTGCTGTAACGGTTCCATTCAGACGCTGACTTAAGAAATGAAGTAAGACTCATGGACTAGCCGGGTGCAAATCCGATTTCTTTGGGAAGAAGGCTTCCTCTCCCAGTCAATATGTTAGCTCTTACTTGAATGTGGGTTCTTGCATAGTGGCGGTGGCTGCTATTGGCATTGGGACTGACCTCAGTCAATCAGTAGATCCATTCCTGAACTCTATGTTGTGTTCCACTTCGGATGCCATTTGGGAAATTCTGTGGATCTGTCAGGCCTTTGACTATTCCCCACATCTGGTTTGTTTTCTCCTTTGCAAATTGATTATATAGGTATTTTTACAACGAAAGTCTAAGAAAGATAATGTAATTAAAAAAAAATAATAATGCAATTATTGTTACCAAATATTATCATCACTTTTACATATGTCCTTCTAGTCATTTTCATGTGTGACTTTTTGTTAGCTTTCTAACACAGTTATATTCCCTATGATAAATGCAATTTTCACTTTAACCTTTTTACTAAACATTGTAATATAATTAGCAATTAATATTTGTTATCAACTATTCTTGATTACTAATCATTACTTACTTAAGTGTTCCTCTACCTACAGTCATTCACATTGCTTCCATTATTATAAAAAACTTGTAGTGAACGTCTTTGTGCCTACCATTTTATGACATTTAGGATCGTTTTTAGAAGGATATATTCACAGAGCTCAAAATTTGATGTTCTATGGGTTAGAGGTGATTTACTGGTGCTTTAAACATTTTTTTTAAAGAAGTCCGTGGTTAACAATTTGTAATTCCTGCTTAAAAAGGTTTTTTTAGACTAAGAATCACAGTGACATAGAACTCCATGACTGAATATGTAAAGACTTTGATTGTCCATTCATTCTTGTGCTGGAAAAATTCCTTCTGAGGAGAGCCCTTTCTTGGCCAGATGGCTCTTCCCCTTGGAATTCCCAAGCCCTCGTGCACGTCAATTGATGTCAATGCACAGGATTCTGTCTAAACAGAGAGCGTTGCTCTCCATCTATTTGGCAGAGAATGTAATTACAAATTCTGCAGCCCAGCTCCTGTCAAAGGTCTGGTATGGAGAAGACCTTTGGAGGATTGCTGGGAGTGTATTGTTATGGACTGAATGTTTGTGTCCCTCCAAAATTCATAAACTGAATGCCTAGGTTGTGATGTAATGATATTTGGAGGTGGGGCCTTTGGCAGGTTATTACAATTAGATGGGGTTATGGGAGTGGAGTCCCTAAAATGGCTTTAGTGCCCATAGAAGAAGAGAAAGAGAAGCCAGACCCCTTTCTCTCTGCCATGTGGGAAAACAGTGAGAAGGCAACCATCTATAAGCCAGGAAGAGGGAAGAGGGCCCTCTCCAAGAACCAGATGTTTCAGCGCCTTGCTCTCAGACTTTCCAGCTTCAAGAGCTGTGAGAAATAAATGTTTCTTGGTTATGCCACCTGGTCTTGGTATGTTGCTAGAACAGCCTGAGCTGACTATGGCAGATACCTGCCTTCCACTCCTGTAGGCCTCCATTTTATCCTTGGATCTAGCTGGACCAGACCAGCCAGAGCTTAGACCAACTTATTTTTGGTCCTTTAAAATGACTTTTTGTGAATTGGCTCTCAGCCTCCTTGGGGAGGGGATGCTCTAGAAACTGGCAAGATAGGAGTATGCTCTCTGTTCCATTTCACACAGAGCTCTTCATGGGGTTTCATCTAGGTCTCGGTCCCAGGAGCAGCTTCACTTCTTCTCAGGCGCCATCTTGACAGTGCTGCTTAATTAGCCAGAGTTCTTCCCAAAGCTCAACCATCAGTTCTTCCTCAGCAATAGTATAAAATCTCAGTTCAAACACATGATTAGGTGCTCCAAACATTGGCTTTTTCATTTTCAATATACCAAGGAGAATTTTACTATTAAGAAATCTAGGGAAAAAGCTATTTTAATTTCAGTGCAGGTGTATATTTTGTTTTTGGTCTATTGTGTTTGTTAAATTGCTTACACAGGGATGGAGACCTCTAAAGGCCTTAATCTGTCTTGACCTTGGCCACTCTTTTGGATTCACCTTAGCTCTCTGTTTATATTGTCTCTATTTTGCCATTCATTGTTTATTCATGTAGTTTGATTAGCTGAATAATAAGCAATTTTGTAAGCTCTGTCCAGTCATTTTGGGAGTTAGATGAGATATAAGCATATCTTCTGGAGAAAAATGTAATTTATTGAGTGAAAAATGTGAGTGTTTTTGAGGCTGTTAAAACATGCTGACAAATGAACTTTGCTTTCTGTCATTACTTCCCAGGATTGTCATCTGATTTTTTCCTGGACTTTAGACTGGGACTAATGTGAAAAGCCACTGAATACCAGTGAGCTGGTACTTGTGGGTCTTTGCAAACTCTTAGCAATGAAATGAGTGGGTTAGCCTTCACTTGACTGGAAGGTACAATAAACACAAGACCATTTTTTTTTTTTTTTAATAATCCAACTCCTTTTCCCTTCTAGGCAGGTTGGAGTCCCTTGGAATCCAACCCTGAAACAGCAGGAAGGACACTTCTTAGGATCTTAGGATCCGAACCTGTGGAAGGGAAGGGAAGGAGAAAGGACCAGGCAGAGAGAGAAGCTGGGCTATGAGGCAGTCTTGATGGAGTCCTCAGGATGGTTCCACAAGGAGCTCTGAAGCTAAGCTGGCCCTTCAGAGTTGTCCCAAATTGGGGTGAAAATGCCCTGGAGGATCAGTCAATGGAACTAGCTGCTCACAGAAGCAGGTGAGACCTTGGGCAGGGCAATGGCCACAGGCGGCTAACAGCTGAGGGCAGTCTGCCAAGAGCCCTCCAAGCAGGAGGGGGAATGCACTGGTTGGTCCTGCAGGAGGATCTGGACAGGGTATCACAGCGTTCAGCACTTTCTCTTTGGCAATGGAAGCCTTCCATCATCATATGGTTTGGGGTATTTCTAGGCCTGTGGGTATTTCTTCACAAGTGAATTTAGCCAGTGTTTGTATTTTCTCTGTTGTCAGCGCTTGGTACCACTGCCACCTGTGATTTAGGAAATCTGCATCGTGGTTAGCCTTCTAATTTTATAATTACCTTTCCAGAATAATAACCCCATCCAGGTGTTTTGTAACACAAAACAGCAAGGGAAATTAATTTCAATTAGAAGGGGAAAAATACAAATTGAAGTGAAGTTGTGCAAAGAAAATGCCCCAACATATTTTTCTTTTGGTGTATTTCATCTTAAACCCCTGCAATGTGACTGAACCCTTGGTAGTGGAGCCCTTTAAAGACCTACATTTTTTTTTCATTTTTTAAAAATCTAATTTCTTTTCAGTGAAACAGAATTCATTGTTTATGCACCACACCCTGTGCTCCAGGTAATACGTGCCCTCCATAATACCCACCACCAGGCTCCCCCAGCCTCACACCCCCTGCCCCTTCAAAACCCTCAGCCTGTTTTTCAGAGTCCATAGTCTCTCTTGGTTCATCTCCCCCTCCAATTTCCCTCAACTCCCTTCTCCTCTCCATCTCCCCATGTCCTCTGTGTTATTTCTTATGCTCCACAAATAAGTGAAACCATATGATAATTGACTCTCTCTGCTTGACTTAATTTCACTCAGCATAATCTCTTCCAGTCCCATATATGTTGATACAAAAGTTGGGTATTCATCCCTTCTGACGGAGGCATAATACTCCATAGTATAAGGACCACATCTTCCTTATCCATTCCTCTGTTGAAGGGCATCTTGGTTCTTTCCACAGTTTGGCGACCATGGCCATTGCTGCTATGAACATTGGGATACAGATGGTCTTTCTTTTCACTACATCTGTATCTTTGGGGTAAATAACCAGTAGTGCAATTGCAGGGTCACAGGGAAGCTCTATTTTTAATTTCTTAAGGAATCTCCAAACTGTTCTCCAAATTGGCTGCACCAACTTGCATTCCCTTGAGCAGTGTAAGAGGGTTCCCCTTTCTCCACATCCTCTCCAACACACATTGTTTCCTGTCTTGCTAATTTTGGCCATTCTAACTGGTATAAGGTGGTATCTCAATGTGGTTTTAATTTGAATCTCCCTGATGGCTAGTGATGATGAACATTTTTTCATGTGTCTGATAGCCATTTGTATGTCTTCATTGGAGGAGTGTCTGTTCATGTCTTCTGCCCATTTTTTGACATGGTTATCTGTTTTGTGTGTGTTGAATTTGATTAGTTCTTTATAGATCCTGGATATCAGCCTTTTGTCTGTACTGTCATTTGAAAATATCTTCTCCCATCCGTGGGTTGTCTCTTTGTTTTGTCTCTTTGTTGTCTCTTTGTTTTGTGCAGAAGCTTTTGATTTGATGAAGTCCCCAAAGTTCATTTTTGCTTTTGTTTCCTTTGCTTTTGGAGACATACCTTGAAAGAAGTTGCTGTGGCTGATATCGAAGGGGTTACTGCCTATGTTCTCTAGGATTCTGATGGATTCCTGTCTCACGTTGAGGTCTTTTATCCATTTTGAGTTTATCTTTGTGTACAGTATAAAAGAATAGTCGAGTTTCATTCTTCTGCATATAGCTGTCCAATATTCCCAGCACCATTTATTGAAGAGACTGTCTTTTTTTCCACCATATATTTTTTCCTGCTTTGTCAAAGATTATTTGACCATAGAGTTGAGGGTTCTCTACTCTGGGTTCTCTACTCTGTTCCACTGGTCTATGTGTCTGTTTTTATGCCAGTACGATGCTGTCTTGGTGATCACAACTTTGTAGTAAAGCTTGAAATCAGGTAACATGATGCTGCCAGTTTTGCTTTTCCTTTTCAACATTTCCTTAGCAATTCAGTGTCTCTTCTGATTACATACAAATTTTAGGATTTTTTGCTCCAGCTTATAGACCCACATTTTAAAAATACATGATTATGGAATTTGGAGTTGTTCTAGCTGCCTAACACACATCTGGATATAAAAGAGGTGGAAAGAGAGGAAGAGGGTAAGAGCCTTAAAGGAGATAATAGGGAAACAAAGGAATATTCTTCTTTTGTGTTTTCACACTTAAATTTTCTTATGGCATGAGAACATCAGCCTTGTAAAAATGAGTTCAAGTTAGTTTCCGGCATTTTGAAAGGATATGGAGGAAACTGAAGGTAAATGGGACTCCTGAGCTTTTACTGGAGAAGAAAATATAAGGGGTTTTGTTGTCCTCTCCATGTCCTTTGGATCATGCCTTTCTCTGGCTGGCTTGGCAGAGTTTAAGATGAGGTGGCTTACTCGTGGCTCTGGGGAGCCCTTCTCTTGGGGAGATGGCAAAACTGGCAGGCAGCAAGACAGAGATAAGCTTATAAGGAAAAAGGAAGCAGGGAAGAAGGATTTTCTCAGGTTTCTTGGATAAGACCCATGTCACCAAGCAGCAGCTGCTCCTGGGGCTCCTGGAAAGGGCAGCGAGGCATGGGTAGCATATGAGAGCTTTGGCCCCTGCTTCATATTCCAGACAAGTTGACCTATTTGTACCTGGAGTGTTCAGGAAAGCTCAGCATGTCTAAGGCCTGTTGGAGATGTTCTTTTAAACAGTTAAGTCTCTGGGAGGCTTGTCACACTATCTCCAAAACAATTACACAGCCTTCTTTTCCTGAGAGAATTTTTCCAACTTTTGGTTTTTGTCTGAGACAGGAAACCGAAAACTGTTTCTCAGGTTGATTCTTCTGGGTCTACCCCAAATGTTCCATTATAATATTAGTTCACCCATGTGAGTTCAAGGGGTGAGCTGACACGGGGAAAGTGGCACTAAGGGTACAAAGGAGCTTGGTTTCTCTAGCCCTCCATTGTTAATACTGACAGCTGGAGAGTGGTTTGTCTGGAAAAACACACATGTGTAAGTCATGCAGGGGAAGAGTCCCATTACCTGAAAATTTTCTGGCTGACTTGAGCTTCCCCATGCTTTTGAAGCTGAGTTTTGTGTCTGTAGAGCATCCTACATTTTTGATTCTTGCTATTATTACTTTAGGAGTTTACGATGATAGATTTGTCTTTTGGAGCTCTTTACATTCCTGCACACCAATCTGTGTACATTTAGTGTTATTTGCACACTTTAGGTATTTTCTGGGGAGAAAGGGCATTTACACCACCTGTAATTTTTGTGACTCCTTCGTAACTTATTACTCATAGGCATGTGAGAAAGGATGAGGTCTATTTTTCTAGTTACTCAGCATATCCATCATTGTCAGTCAGGATTTAATCAAATTTAAAGATTTACACTTCTAGGTGCTTTAACTATTTTTTTAATGAACTAAGTGATTAATTAAACTAGCCTTATCTTAAAATCTAGATTAATACTTCCTCTCATGCATCACCTTGCATTTTCATCTTAATTCATTTATTCAAAAAATATTTTTGAACATTTACTATTTACTGGGACCTGTATATATGCCTTGAACTTGTCATATTCTTGAGACTTCAGACTCCCTGGCAGCCAGTAGAATTAGAACCTCTATAGCTGCTAGTTACAAATTTCCCAGGAACAGGTTCTTGAATAACAATGGTCTCCTTACTCAGTTGGGAATTCTCTAGCATATTCCTACACCAATCTCAGGTGGCACAAGAGAGGACCTGTCCTTAGAATGTGTCACCTCACTTCTGGTGATACTGTGGTTATTGTGTCAAGATCAAAGAAATTTCTCCTATCAGCAACATTTTAGCTGTCACTTGCTTTACAGTTCCCTTATAGTGAATGGTCTCTGAAAGAGGACAAACTGAGTTGATCTGACTGACTAATGTTATAGATAAGCAAACAGCAACCCAGAGAGGTTAAGAACCCTGCTGAAGATCACACAGTGGGGAATGATGACCTCTGATCTCCCACCCTCATGGGGTAGCACACACTTTTCTCCCTCAGAGTTAATTTTATAAAAACTTCTAGAAATGACAACTTACAAGAGTTTCTCTACTTTATTAGTTACTCTTTTGTTTTTTTTAAAGATTTTATTATTTATTTATTTGACAGAGACACACACACACACACAGCAAGAGAGGGAACACAAGCAGGGAAAGTGCAAAAGGGAGAAGCAGGCTTCCCGCCAAGCAGGGAGCCTGATGTGGGGCTCGATGCCAGGACCCTGGGATTATGACTGGAGCCAAAGGCAGATGTCTAATGACTGAGCCATCCAGGTACTCCTTATTAGTTATTATTATTTTTTTCTTATTAGTTATTCTTACTTGGCCATTTTCTCCCTTCTTTAATCTTCTTGAGTTGTTCTTCTACCTTTAGTTGCAAATGAAGCTCATAAATTGGAATCTTCCTTCACCTCTAATAAACACATTTAAGAATCTAAAACTCTCATTTACATACTACTTTAGCCGACTTCTGTAACAGTATTTTGACATGCAGGATTTTGTCATCATTTTTTCTAAAGATTTTATTATCTGTTTATTTATTATTTATTATCTGTTGTACATTATGATTTGTCCTTTGACCCTTAATATACTTAAAAGTGTGTTTTAAAAATCCAAATATAGGGGGCGCCTGGGTGGCTCAGTGGGTTAAAGCCTCTGCCTTCGGCTCAGGTCATGATCCCAGGGTCCTGGGATCAAACCCCACATAAGGCTCTCTTCTCAGCAGGGAGCCTTTTCCTCTTTTCTCTCTCTGCCTGCCTCTCTGCCTAATTATGATCTCTGTCTGTCAAATAAATAAATAAAATCTTTAAAAAAAAATCCAAATATATGAGTCATTTGGGGTTATCTTTGTGTCATTGATTTCTAATTTAATTACACTGTAGTCAGAGATCATGGCCTCTGTGCTTTTCATTCCCTGGGATTTATAGCAGACTGCTTTACATTTTATGTGATCTATTTTTATAAATGTTTCATGCTTAAAAAGAATATGTGTTCTCTAATTGTTGGAAATGGCATTTTATATAGAGTCATTAGATCAAGTATTTTAATTGTGTTCTATATCCTCACTAATTTTTTATTTGCTTAATTTGATACTGAGACATGCATATTAAACCTCCTATTAGGACTATGGATTTGCTAATTTTTCTTTGCAATTCTGTAAATGTGTATTTCATCTGTTTGGAAGCTGTGTTGTTAGCAAAAAATACAGAGTTTAGACACTGGAGTCAGACTACCTGGGTTTGAATCATGGCTATGCCATTTATTAGCACTGTACCTTGGGAAAGTGATTTATTTCCTGTAATTCAGTATTCTTATCTGTAAAATGGGGTAGATCACTGTGAAGATTAAATAAATTAATATTTGTAAAAAGTACTGAGAACAGTGTCTGACATAGTAAGTGCTTCAAAAATATGAGTTATTATTCTTACTGGTGAATTGCTCCTTTTATCCTTATAGAAGGGTTGCATACCTCTATCTACATGGATATATCTCTATATCTGCATTTTTTGTTTAGTCTCCCTTTTATGATATTCGTGCCTTCCCCCACTCTTAGTTGGATATGCCCAGAATATCTTTTTCCATCCATGCACTTCTAACACTTATATGTCATTATGTTTCAGGTGAATCATTGATAAGTAGCATATGGCTAGATCTATAAATATTCAACACAAGAATTTCTGTTTTTCTTTAAACTAATACATTAGGTCCAATTAATTCATGTGATTATGAATGGGTTTGAATTATATCTACCACCTTATTTAATGTTGCCTATTTACCATGCTTTTTCTTAGCCTTTTTTCCTTTACTACTTTCTCTTAGACTAATAAAATATTCTTTATTGCCCTTTTTCAGCTTCAGCTGTGTTTGAAATTTATTCACTCTATTTCTATTCTTTTATTGGCTAGATTTTAATTTTTAAGATGCATGGTTAATTAAAGCAACAACTGCAACAACAACTTTATCCTGAATAATTCAAGATCTTTAGAATATTTTAATTCTGATCTTTCCGGTTCTCATACATATGTTTCTTTTTTATAGTATTTTAGTTCTACCTATCTTGGATCTAACAAAGCAAGTCATTATTGTTGTTATTAATTTTACTTTTTCATTCAGTGCTTGCATAGCTTTTTGCATGTGTTTGCCAGTTTCCTTGCTTACCCTTGCTTTATACATCCTAATCATGACTTAGGGTTCATTCTTTCTTTTCTTGCATTATTTCCTTTAATATATATTTCTGTTATGACTAGGTGAATTTTCACTTCCTTGGCTTTTGTCTGATAATGACTATTTCCCCTTTCCCCTTGAGTCATGTATTAGCTGCATATAGAACTCTGGGATGATATTTATTTTCCCTTAGTCCTTTAAAGATATTGGTCTTTTGTGTTCTGTCATCTGTTGGCACTGGTGAGAAGTTAGCTGTCAATTTCATTGTTAATGTCACAGATAATCTATTTTCCTCAAATTCCTTTTATGGTGTTTCTTTTTGACTTTGGTGTTCTGGAGTTTCACTAAGGGGCCTAGAGGTCAGGTTTAATAATGTATACTTTTTAGAGCTCATGATCCTTTAACTGAAGAGTCATGTCTTTCATTAATTCTGGAAGAATCTCATCCATTATTTCTTGAAATACTACTTTTCTCTTTTTTAAAATTTCTGTTTGCCGTTTTCCACTCTTTGTCTCATTAATTTCATCTCTCTTCTCCAATTAATTGTATTTTCAGGTATGTTCAATGTTTTGTTGATCTTGTACAGTGAAATTTTAATTTCTGAAAGTTCATTTGCCAATTCTTTTTCACATTTTTCTGTTGTTTTTCCATATGGGCTTATTTCTTTTATGTTTTTAATCATTTTAAAGATAATCAGTAATCTAGGAGCCTTCTAATTTTGTTCTTTTTTCACAAGTTCTATTATGCCCATTTTTGGTATATACAGGGTCACTGCCACAGTGAGTAATGAGTGTGGTTTGTAATTTTGAATTGTGAGCTCATCTTCAGCCGAGATTTTTTTTCTTACTTTTTCTTTCCTTTTTCATGTGGGAAATCCATGTGTGCTGGATTATGAGAGAGTTATTATTGAGCGGGTTTTCATTTGACTGAGCTAGTTTTCTCTTTTATGAAGATGATAGCTTTTCCACAGTTGTTGTTAGGGAGCAATTTATGTTTTGCTCTATACCTTCTTTGGAACTAAAGTCATATCTGCCATTCCAATGGAACTATTAAGATATGTGATCTATAGTACTTGTGTTCATTCTTCTTTTCTTTCTTTTTTTTTTTAAAGATTTTATTTATTTATTTGACAGACAGAGATCACAAGTAGGCAGAGAGACAGGCAGAGAGATAGAGGGGGAAGCAGGCTCCCTGCTAAGCAGAGAGTCCGATGCAGGGCTCGATTCCAGGACCCTGGGATCATGACCTGAGCTGAAGGCAGAGGCTTTAACCCACTGAGCCACCCAGGTGCCCCACTTGTGTTCATTCTTATCTTCTTCTAGAGTGTCATGATACTGACACATGGCTTTATTTTGCCCCTTTGTTTTTAGTTAAGGAATTTCTCTTTTCTTTTAATCTAAGCAATGTATTTAATTTTTTTCTCTTGCTATATTGTTTCTGTGTGGTTGTATTGACTGGAGGTAGGAGAAAGGCTGCATTAGCCCACTCTACGATGTTTCCAGAATCCAAACTCCTGAAATTTATTTTTTAGTATGGAAATATTAAAAGAAATAGTAAAAAATTAGAGGAGAAATGATAAATTGAAGAAAATAGTATAATATACATGCTGTAGGATATTAACATCTTTAATAGAAAAAAGAAACCTTTAAGTCAATGAGAAAAGGTGAACAATGGAAGAACAAATTGGATGATTTTAAGAAAAGTATGAAAAAACTCAATCTTTGTCATAACTAAACAAAAACAAATTCAAATAATGAAATACGTTATTTTGGCTATGAGATTGAAAAACAAAATATCTTATGTCAAGGGTTGTTTGATATACGAGATATGAGCACTCTTTTTTTTTTTCTTTTAAAGATTTTATTTATTTATTTGAGAGAGAGAGAGTGACTAAGAGAGAGCATGAGAGGGTAGAATGTCGGAGGGAGAAGCAGACTCCCTGCAGAGCTGGGAGCCCAATGCAGGACTTGATCCCTGGTCTGGGATCATGACCTGAGCCAAAGACAATCACTCAACTGGCTGAGCCATCCAGGCGACCAATATATGAGCACTCTTAAAAACTGATGATGGCAGTGCTGAGAGTAATTTTTTGGAAGGAAGATTGGTCAATATGAATGAAAATCTCAACTTTTAGAGTGGTCTTTGGCACTATCACTTCTAGGACTTTTTATTAATAAACTATTTGGATATGTTTGCATATGAAGTCTTATGTATTAAATATTATTAACAATGGCTAGTAATTAAAACATTAAATATCTAAGTAAGAAATTCATGATATATCCATACAAGTAAATATAGCAATTAATTAAAATAATAATAATGAATCACAGAACACTGTCAAAAACTAATGATGTACTGTATAGTGACTAACATAACATAATAAAAAAATAAAATAACAAAAATATTCACTAAAATGAAAATGTTTAATGTAATTTTTAATTAAAACTAGATGACAAAGTAAGAGATCTAGTAGAATCCACATTTCTCTTCATTTATTTGTATTTATGTACTCTTAAAAAAATCTAGAGAGGCAAATGCCAATATATTAACTTGGTGTTGCCAGGGTGGGTGATTCATATTTCTTTTTTCTATTTTTAAAAGCCTGTACTTCACCTATTGTTTCTATAATTGAATGAAGTTAATCATCACCATGTATCCATAGAATGAATTTTTTTGTGGCTATTAAAATCTATGATTCTGAAGAATATGTGATAAGAATATGTGATGCTTAGAAAATAAAATATTGACATGAAGCAAGGCAGGAGACAAAGAATAGGTGATGATGGAGATTAAGGGGTACAAATTTGTAGCTATACAAATAATAAGTCAAGGAGATGAAAAGTATGGCATAGGAAATATACTCAAACAATGTGATAATGTTGTATGGTGACAAATGGTGACTGCATTTATAGTAAAAAGAAAAACCAAAACCCAGGAAGCTTTTATAGGGTGGTGTATATGAAAACACATATATGCACATGGAATGAAATATTACATATATTAGTATTATTTGCTAAATTAATCATTAATATTAATAATGGTTATTGTTAGATGGTAGGTATATTGTTGAGTTTTCTTTCTTTAGTTTTGAACAGTGTCCATGCATATTTATATAAATCATAAACTGAGAGAGATGGGGGAGGCCAGTAGTCCTGTGACAAGGGGCCAGAGTAGGGAGACTGGACTGTAGGTTTGTCTCCCAGGAGGGCTCATCCTTCTTGGGAGTCCTATAAACTTAAAGGATTCAAGCTTTTTACAACATCCATTTGTAAACGGATGAGATTAGTCTTCTTAGAGAGTATTTTGAATGAGAGTTGCAAGGATATCTGAAAAGGGTAAAAAACCTGTTTTTTTAAAATGCCCTAGTAAAGTCACCTTATCCTAAAGGTTTGTGGAAGCTGTGAAGCGGGTAGTAACTCAGGTGGGTAGCCAGGGTATTGTTGCCCGGCGGCTTGTTCAGATCGGCTCTGGAGGACCCAAGGGGGACAGGTGGGCTATGAGCAGAGCAGAACCCTGGAATTTAAATAAAACACATACTTAGATTGCATATTCAACTTTTATTCTTTCTGAACCGGCAGCTTTCCTGAGGTCTGAGAATTCCGAGAGCGTGGGTGACAGGAGTGCTCCAAAAACGTTGGCAAGTGTCAAAGTGGACAGAGCATCTGTGAGGGAGACCTGGGAAGGCTCTCTACCTAACAGGCTAGGGAATTTATTCACGCTGGTAGCTCTCCACCCACGGACATGGTTAATTCACCCAATTTTGGGGACTATGTGGTAGAATGACGGCTGTGGGAAGAGCCCACCTTGGTGAACACTTTGAGCCACGGGACATGTTGAAATAAAAAGCTGAAATTTCTAACCTGCAAGCTTTTCTAATAGTTGGTAAAGAGCTGCCAGACTTCCTTTAATGATTACACAGAACTCATTTGACACAAGCCCATTTACCTTTCGAATTCAAACGATGTTCTTTGTCTGCTTACAAACGAGACTGTTCTTAAACATTTGTCTGGCAACTTCATGTTTTAGCACACTCCTTACAAATGAGCAGAAATCACAGAAGAGAAACTTTCTGCACCCTAGTTGAATATCAATAGTTGTAGAGGCTGGTATACATTTAAGGAGATCATCAGAGAGCTCCCCCCCACACCCCACCCCGACTCCCAGCTCCACGACCTTGTGGGAGTGCAGGGCTCTGGTGGGAGCGGTTCACAGCAGGGATGCCCATGGAAGCAGAAAGAGTGGGAGTCAGGCCTGCAGGACACAGGCAGAGGCTACCAGGAAACAGAGGCAGGTCAGCCTGCCACTGTGGCCCTGAGGGACTCTCAGGGTAGGTTGGCCTGAGATTTGCCCTGGACCTCCTGGTGCTCTCACGATATCCATTTCTGGTCATGAAGCTTCTAACAAGGATGGTTAAGAACATTTTTCTCTTCTTTACCAACACGCACTATAAAGAAAGTCAAAGCCTTACTATTCTAGGCAGCAGAAGGCATAAGAAATATTCAGTATTAGTAAACTGATGAGCATTTACAGAGTGTCTTTGAAGTTCTCATTTATATTTTCTTCACATTGAAATTGTGCCTTAGACAAAATCATGTTGGTTATGCAGAATTAAGAAATGGATACACCCACGTGTTTGGCACACATGGGGTTTTTATTTCGCAATCTGTTTAATCTTTTTGCATATTTCAAGGGAGGCACACTGTAGGGAGTACATGTGTATCTTTGACTTGCAGTCAAGTTATAAAAAAAAAAAATTCTAGGTCCAGAGTTTGAAAATATAGGCTTAAAAATACTTGAAAAAAAATTAGAATAACAAACTCATGAGGAAAGAAAGTGTTGTTTTTCCTCTTAATTTTCTTGCAAAGTTTGTAGAATTCCCAAGGCCTAATTCAAAGTATTCCCCACGTTACAGTGAAGACTGTACCTTTCAATTAAAGGTTTATGTTTTGTTATTTGGTGACACCTCGCCCATCACAGACACATCAGCCATGATCTAGTAACTTAAAGATGTAAAACTTCTCCATAGAAATTATTAGTGGCCTGTGGCATCACTTAATGGGAAGGAAAAATAGCAAATCACCAAATGATTTGAAGACATTCTATCTCTCCCATTCACACATTTATTTATTTTACTTATTTTATTCTCTTTAGTCTCACTTCTCTAATTCCATTCTCTGTCCATAAGAAACCATTCCAAGATTGTACAGTATATTCTTTTGTCTGTTGCCACACCCTCTATTCTCTGCATTACTGCTTAATGTGCTTGTATTTTAAGTTTATGTAAGTAATGTTTTGGACTAGACCTCAATCTGTTCCTTATTTTTTCACTGAGGCCGTTTTTAAAAGACACACCTGTATCTGCCATTTACATTCTATCTGTTGCTGCTAATGTTGTGTGTTACCACATGGAGCTCTTCCCTTTGTTGGGAATGAAGGACACTCAGGTGGCTTCCCAACCCCTGGAGTATTTTGATATTATGAATCTTTGTGAGAGAATTTGTCCAGATGTCAAATTTTTCCAGTCTAACTGGGGAGAAATGACATTTTATTGTTTTAATTTGTATTCTCTGATAGTTGAATTTGAGCATCATTTCAACAACAGTATTTTGAGTTCCTTTTTGTATAAATCACCTCATTCATGTTTCTGTCCATCTTCTTTGCTGGGATTGCTACCTTTATCTTTTTCTTTGAAAGTGTACCCTGTATATATATATATATACAGGGAATATATATATATATATATATATATAGTAGTCCCTGATCAGTTGGGACAGTACAAGTTTCTTTTCCCAATCTGCTGTCAAGTTTATCCTCAGTATTCTTTGTGCAACAGAAAGAATTCATGTTTAAAGCAAACAAATTCATGATTTTTTTGTGTGTGTGTTTTTGCCTTGTGGGTTGTACACTTGGGGTTTACTTAAGAAGGTCTTATCCTTTAGGTGACAAAGATATTCTAATTTTCATCTATTAACTTTATAATTTTATCTTTCACAATTCAGTACTCATCCACATGTCTTCCATCTTTGGATGTGGTGTTATATAGTTTTCTATATATTTCTAGTTTTCTTTTCTAAAATAATAAATCCATTTTACAAATACAACCTCCCAAACAATCTCTTCTTTTCTTACTGATTTATGGTGTCACCTTGATTAAGTGTTTGTGTGTGCATGTGTGTTTGTGTGTGTATGTGTCTGTATGTGTGTATACTTGTCCCAGAGATACACTTGCTCCGTTTTTATTTGTCTATTTTTTTTCTGACATGAATCTGTAGTTTGTAATTATAGCTTTGGTAAATTCTCAATCTTTTTCTTTTTTCTTCTTTTGCAAAGTTGACTTAGTTTTTTTTTCATTAATTTCTCTTTTTTCATAGAGTTGTTCAAGATGAGTAAGTAACTTAAAAAATCAAATGAAATTTTTATTATTACAAATTTAATAAATTATTTGGTAGAGAATTGACATGCTTACAATTTGAGCCTATTCAAAACTATGGAATGCCTCTCCATTTCTGTAACTCTTTCTTCATCCTCTAATGAAAACTTCCTTCATAGTGAACTGTTAGCTAAAATTTCTAGATTTTTATGCTTTCTGTTGTTATTGTGGAGGTTGTCTTACTTTTTATTATTATTATTATTATTATTTTTTTTAGTTGATCACTAAGTTAGGAAGAAACTCTTTTGACCTAACAAAACTTTTTAACGTCTTTCTTTTTTAAATAAGATGAACACCCAGCATCGGGCTTGAACTCACAACTCCAAGGTCAAGAGTTGTAGGCTCTGCTGACTAAGCCAGCCAGGTGCCCCAATTTTTACTTTTGTAAGTTGATCTTTTATCCAGCAACCTTGATCAACTGTGTTATTTTTACTTTTTCTACGCCAATGATCACCTCATCCACAGAAAGTTTTTGTCTCTTAGTTTTTGTCTCTTTTCTTCTGATATTAACATCTGACTCCTTCCCCACCTTGACTTCCAGTACTATGTGTCAAGGCTTCCAATGTTATGTGAAAAAATAATGGAGATAGTGAGCATACTTGAAATGCATTTCTGTCTACTCATAGTTCTCTTCTCTTTCTGGTTTGCTAAGAGATTTAATTTTCTAGAAACAGTTACTGAACTTTATCAAACTCTTCATATATCAACTGAGACAATTGTATATTTTTCTTTCCCTTTTAGTCTATTAATGAGGTCAATTTTGTTGTTAGTGTTTCTGATATTGAACTATCCTTTTATGTCTGCAATAAACCCTACTTGAGCTTGACGTAATATTTTAAAAACTTCAGGTATCTTTGGAGCCTCAGCTTCTATATGGTTTTTTGGTAAACTTCTCTTCCTTCCTTCCTACCTTCCTTCCCTCTCCTCTCCTCTCCTTCCCTTCCTTTCCCTTCCCTTCCTTTTCCTTTTTCCCTTCCTGCCTTCCAATTTTTATTTAACTTCTATTTAGTTAACACACAGGGCAATATTGGTTTCAGGAGTCCAATTCAGTGATTCATTACCTACATTCAACACCCAGTGCTCATCACATCAAGTGCTCTTCTTCTTCTTCTTTTTTTTTTTTTTAAGATTTTATTTATTTATTTGACAGACAGAGATCACAAGTAGGCAGAGAGAGAGAGAGAGAGAGAGGAGGAAGCAGGCACCCTGCTGAGCAGAGAGCCCGACATGGGGCTCGATCCCAGGACCCTGGGATCATGACCTGAGCCGAAGGCAGAAGCTTTAACCCACTGAGCCACCTAGGCACCCCTCAAGTGCTCTTCTTAATACCCATATCCATGCAGCCCATTACCCTTCCACCTCCCTCCATCACCCCTCAGTTTGTTCTTTGTCTTTAAGAGTCTCTTATGATATCTTACGATATGTTCCTCTCTTACCCCAATATGTTTATCAATTTTGTTTTTAAATTCCACATGTGAGTGAAATCATATGGTATTTGTCTTTCTCTGAATGACTTATTTCCCTTAGCATAATACCCTCTAGTTCCAACCATGTTGCAAATGGCACGATTTCATTTTTTATGGTTGAGTAATATTCCTTTGTAGATGTACATTTGGTAATGCTTTCTAATCTACATCTTCTTGTTTTCCCATCCCCTGTCCTATGTTTTCCCAGAACCCATTGTCCTGTCACTGCTATGGACTCACAGTGCTCTTGTTTGTTCCTGTTCCTCTCTTTACACCATTGATGAGGAAAGAGCTCAGATCTCATCTTTTAAAATAGTTGTTTGGGGGGAGGAGTCAAGATGGCGGAGAAGTAGCAGGCTGAGACTACTTCAGCTAGCCGGAGATCAGCTAGATAGCTTATCTAAAGATTGCAAACACCTAAAAATCCATCGGCAGATCGAAGAGAAGAAGAACAGCAATTCTGGAAACAGAAAAACAACCACTTTCTGAAAGGTAGGACCGGCGGAGAAGTGAATCCAAAGCGACGGGAAGATAAACCCGGGGGGAGGGGCCGGCTCCCGGCAAGTGGCGGAGCAACGGAGCACAAAATCAGGACTTTTAAAAGTCTGTTCCGCTGAGGGACATCGCTCCAGAGGCTAAACCGGAGCGAAGCCCACGCAGGGTCAGCGTGGCTTCAGGTCCCGCAGGGTCACAGAAGGATCGGGGGTGTCTGAGTGTAGCAGAGCTTGCGGTATTGGAACGGGAAAGCCGGCTACAGAGACAGAGCCGACAGTAAGCTCACAGCTCGGTGTTACCTTGAACTGGTCGCAGGCTCGGTGAGCTCGGAGCGCGGCTGGAGGTCAGGCAGACGGGAGTAACTGGGCGCTGTTCTCTGAGGGCGCACTGAGGAGTGGGGCCCCGGATTCTCGGCTCCTCCGGGCCGGAGACCAGGAGGCCGCCATTTGTATTCCTGTCCTCCAGAACTCTACGGAAAGCGCTCAGGGAACAAAAGCTCCTGAAAGCAAACCCGAGCGAATTACTCACCCCGGCCCCTGCTAAGGGCGGTGCAATTCCGCCTGGGGCAAAGACACTTGAGAATCACTACACCAGGCCCCTCCCCCAGAAGATCAACAAGAAATCCAGCCGAGACCAAGTTCACCTACCAAGGAGTGCGGTTTCAATACCAAGGAGAGCAGCAGAATTCCAGAGGAGGAGAAAGCAAAGCACGGAACTCATGGCTTTCTCCCTCTGATTTTTTTAGTCTTGCAGTTAATTTAATTTTTTTCTTTTTCATTTTTTTTTTTCCTCGCCTTCTGGTAAAAATTTTTTTTTAACTTTTACCTTTTTCTTTTTTAACGTTTTTTAACTAGTTTATCTAATATATATATTTTTTCTTTTTTGTATTTTTCTTATTTGTTTTCTTTTTTTAAAATTCTTTTCTTCTTTTTTCTTTTTTCTTTTTTTTTCTTTCCTCCTTTTTGAACCTCTTTTTATCCCCTTTCTCCCCCCTCACGATTTGGGATCTCTTCTAATTTGGTTAAAGCATATTTTCCTGGGGTTGTTGCCACCCTTTTAGTATTTTACTTGCTCCTTCATATACGCTTATCTGGACAAAATGACAAGAAGGAAAAATTCAACACAAAAAAAAGAGCAAGAGGCAGTACCGAAGGCTAGGGACCTAATCAATACAGACATTGGTAATATGTCAGATCTAGAGTTCAGAATGACAATTCTCAAGGTTCTAGCTGGGCTCGAAAAAGGCATGGAAGATATTAGAGAAACCCTCTCGAGAGATATAAAAGCCCTTTCTGGAGAAATAAAAGAACTAAAATCTAACCAAGTTGAAATAAAAAAAGCTATTAATGAGGTGCAATAAAAAATGGAGGCTCTCACTGCTAGGATAAATGAGGCAGAAGAAAGAATTAGTGATATAGAAGACCAAATGACAGAGAATAAAGAAGCTGAGCAAAAGAGGGACAAACAGCTACTGGACCACGAGGGGAGAATTCGAGAGATAAGTGACACCATAAGACGAAACAACATTAGAATAATTGGGATTCCAGAAGAAGAAGAAAGAGAGAGGGGAGCAGAAGGTATACTGGAGAGAATTATTGGGGAGAATTTCCCCAATATGGCAAAGGGAACGAGCATCAAAATTCAGGAGGTTCAGAGAATGCCCCTCAAAATCAATAAGAATAGGCCCACACCCCGTCACCTAATAGTAAAATTTACAAGTCTCACTGACAAAGAGAAAATCCTGAAAGCAGCCCGGGAAAAGAAGTCTGTAACATACAATGGTAAAAATATTAGATTGGCAGCTGACTTATCCACAGAGACCTGGCAGGCCAGAAAGAGCTGGCATGATATTTTCAGAGCACTAAACGAGAAAAACATGCAGCCAAGAATACTATATCCAGCTAGGCTATCATTGAAAATAGAAGGAGAGATTAAAAGCTTCCAGGACAAACAAAAACTGAAAGAATTTGTAAACACCAAACCAGCTCTACAGGAAATATTGAAAGGGGTCCTCTAAGCAAAGAGAGAGCCTACAAGTGGTAGATCAGAAAGGAACAGAGACCATATACAGTAACCGTCACCTTACAGGCAATACAATGGCACTAAATTCATATCTCTCAATAGTTACCCTGAATGTTAATGGGCTAAATGCCCCTGTCAAAAGACACAGGGTATCAGAATGGATAAAAAAACAAAACCCATCTATATGTTGCCTCCAAGAAACTCATTTTAAGCCCGAAGACACCTCCAGATTTAAAGTGAGGGGGTGGAAAAGAATTTACCATGCTAATGGACATCAGAAGAAAGCAGGAGTGGCAATCCTTATATCAGATCAATTAGATTTTAAGCCAAAGACTATAATAAGAGATGAGGAAGGACACTATATCATACTCAAAGGGTCTGTCCAACAAGAAGATCTAACAATTTTAAATATCTATGCCCCCAACGTGGGAGCAGCCAACTATATAAACCAATTAATAACAAAATCAAAGAAACACATCAACAATAATACAATAATAGTAGGGGACTTTAACACTCTCCTCACTGAAATGGACAGATCATCCAAGCAAAAGATCAGCAAGGAAATAAAGGCCTTAAACGACACACCGGACCAGATGGACATCACAGATATATTCAGGACATTTCATCCCAAAGCAACAGAATACACATTCTTCTCTAGTGCACATGGAACATTCTCCAGAATAGATCACATCCTCGGTCCTAAATCAGGACTCAACCGCTATCAAAAGATTGGGATCATTCCCTGCATATTTTCAGACCACAATGCTCTAAAGCTAGAACTCAACCACAAAAGGAAGTTTGAAAAGAACCCAAATACATGGAGACTAAATAGCATCCTTCTAAAGAATGAACGGGTCAACCGGGAAATTAAAGAAGAATTGAAAAAAATCATGGAAACAAATGATAATGAAAATACAACGGTTCAAAATCTGTGGGACACAACAAAGGCAGTCCTGAGAGGAAAATATATAGCGGTTCAAGCCTTTCTCAAGAAACAAGAAAGGTCTCAGGTACACAACCTAACCTTACACCTAAAGGAGCTGGAGAAAGAACAAGAAAGAAACCCTAAGCCCAGCAGGAGAAGAGAAATCATAAAGATCAGAGCAGAAATCAATGAAATAGAAACCAAAAAAACAATAGAACAAATCAACGAAACTAGGAGCTGGTTCTTTGAAAGAATTAATAAAATTGATAAACCCCTGGCCCGACTTATCAAAAAGAAAAGAGAAAGGACCCAAATAAATAAAATCATGAATGAAAGAGGAGAGATCACAACTAACACCAAAGAAATACAAACTATTATAAGAACATACTATGAGCAACTCTATGCCAATAAATTTGACAATCTGGAAGAAATGGATGCATTCCTAGAAACATATAAACTACCACAACTGAACCAGGAAGAAATAGAAAGCCTGAACAGACCCATAACCAGTAAGGAGATTGAAACAGTCATTAAAAATCTCCAAACAAACTAAAGCCCAGGGCCAGATGGCTTCCCGGGGGAATTCTACCAAACATTTAAAGAAGAACTAATTCCTATTCTCCTGAAACTGTTCCAAAAAATAGAAATGGAAGGAAAACTTCCAAACTCATTTTATGAGGCCAGCATCACCTTGATCCCAAAACCAGACAAGGATCCCATCAAAAATGAGAGCTATAGACCAATATCCTTGATGAACACAGATGCGAAAATACTCAACAAAATACTAGCCAATAGGATTCAACAGTACATTAAAAGGATTATTCACCAAGACCAAGTGGGATTTATTCCAGGGCTGCAAGGTTGGTTCAACATCCGCAAATCAGTCAATGTGATACGACACATCAATAAAAGAAAGAATAAGAACCATATGATACTCTCAATAGATGCTGAAAAATCATTTGACAAAGTACAGCATCCCTTCCTGATCAAAACTCTTCAAAGTGTAGGGATAGAGGGCACATACCTCAATATCATCAAAGCCATCTATGAAAAACCCACCGCAAATATCATTCTCAATGGAGAAAAACTGAAAGCTTTTCCGCTAAAGTCAGGAATACGGCAGGGATGTCCATTATCACCACTGCTATTCAACATAGTACTAGAGGTCCTAGCCTCAGCAATCAGACAACAAAAGGAAATTAAAGGCATCCAAATCGGCAAAGAAGAAGTCAAATTATCACTCTTCACAGATGATATGATACTGTATGTGGAAAACCCAAAAGACTGCACTCCAAAACTGCTAGAACTTGTACAGGAATTCAGTAAAGTGTCAGGATATAAAATCAATGCACAGAAATCAGTTGCATTTCTCTACACCAACAGCAAGACAGAAGAAAGAGAAATTAAGGAGTCCATCCCATTTACAATTGCACCCCAAACCATAAGATACCTAGGAATAAACCTAACCAAAGAGGCACAGAATCTATACTCAGAAAACTATAAAGTACTCATGAAAGAAATTGAGGAAGCCACAAAGAAATGGAAAAATATTCCATGCTCCTGGATTGGAAGAATAAATATTGTGAAAATGTCTATGCTACCTAAAGCAATCTACACATTTAATGCAATTCCTATCAAAGTACCATCCATCTTTTTCAAAGAAATGGAACAAATAATTCTAAAATTTATATGGAACCAGAAAAGACCTCGAATAGCCAAAGGGATATTGAAAAAGCCAACGTTGGTGGCATCACAATTCCGGACTTCAAGCTCTATTACAAAGCTGTCATCATCAAGACAGCATGGTACTGGTACAAAAACAGACACATAGATCAATGGAACAGAATAGAGAGCCCAGAAATAGACCCTCAACTCTACAGTCAACTAATCTTCGACAAAGCAGGAAAGAATGTCCAATGGCAAAAAGACAGCCTCTTCAATAAATGGTGCTGGGAAAATTGGACAGCCACATGCAGAAAAATGAAATTGGACCATTTCAGTACACCACACACGAAAATAGACTCAAAATGGATGAAGAACCTCAATGTGCGAAAGGAATCCATCAAAATCCTTGAGGAGAACACAGGCAGCAACGTCTTCGACCTCTGCCGCAGCAACATCTTCCTAGGAACAACGCCAAAGGCAAGGGAAGCAAGGGAAAAAATGAACTATTGGGATTTCATCAGGATCAAAAGCTTTTGCACAGCAAAGGAAACAGTTAACAAAATCAAAAGACAACTGACAGAATGGGAGAAGATATTTGCAAACGACATATCAGATAAAGGACTAGTGTCCAGAATCTATAAAGAACTTAGCAAACTCAACACCCAAAGAACAAATAATCCAATCAAGAAATGGGCAGAGGACATGAACAGACATTTCTGCAAAGAAGACATCCACATGGCCAACAGACACATGAAAAAGTGCTCCATATCACTCGGCATCAGGGAAATACAAATCAGAACCACAATGAGATATCACCTCACACCAGTCAGAATGGCTAAAATCAACAAGTCAGGAAATGACAGATGCTGGCGAGGATGCGGAGAAAGGGGAACCCTCCTACACTGTTGGTGGGAATGCAAGCTGGTGCAGCCACTCTGGAAAACAGCATGGAGGTTCCTCAAAATGTTGAAAATAGAACTGCCCTATGACCCAGCAATTGCACTATTGGGTATTTACCCTAAGGATACAAACGTAGTGATCCAAAGGGGCACGTGCACCCGAATGTTTATAGCAGCAATGTCCACAATAGCCAAAGTATGGAAAGAACCTAGATGTCCATCAACAGATGAATGGATCAAGAAGATGTGGTATATATACACAATGGAATACTATGCAGCCATCAAAAGAAATGAAATCTTGCCATTTGCGACAACATGGATGGAACTAGAGCATATCATGCTTAGCGAAATAAGTCAAGCAGAGAAAGACAACTATCATATGATCTCCCTGATATGAGGAAGTGGTGATGCAACATGGGGGCTTAAGTGGGTAGGAGAAGAATAAGTGAAACAAGATGGGATTGGGAGGGAGACAAACCATAAATGACTCTTAATCTCACAAAAGAAACTGAGGGTTGCTGGGGGGAGGGTTGCTGGGGGGAGGGGGTTTGGGAGAAGGGGGTGGGATTATGGACATTGGGGAGGGTATGTGCTTTGGTGAGTGCTGTGAAGTGTGTAAACCTGGTGATTCACAGACCTGTACCCCTGGGGATAAAAATATATGTTTATAAAAAATAAAAAATTAAAAAAAATAGTTGTTTGAAGGTATAATTTACATACCATAAAAGTCACTTGTTATGTTTATAATTCAATTTTTTTAGTGAATTTCTAGGATTTATGTAAACATCTGCAGACCAATTTTAGAACATTTCCCCCTAAAATTCTCCCTTGTGCCAGTTTGTGGTCAGTTTCTCCACCTGCCTCCATCCTTAGACAATCACATTCTCTAGTCTGTCTGTCTGTGTTCATTTGTCTTTTCTGGACATTTCATGTAAATGGAAACATGTAATATGATTTCTTTTGTGTTGGGCTCCTTTCACTCAGCATAATGATTTTTATGTTTATCCATATATTAGGATGAATCAATAGTTTGCTCCTTTTTATTTCTGAATACAATTCCATAGTATGGATATATCACAGTTTGTTTATTCGTTTAGTAGTTGATGGATATTTGAAATGCTTCCAGGGAACCTGGGTGGCTCAGTTGGTTAAGCATCTGCCTTAGGCTCAGATCATGATCCCAGGGTCCTGGGATTAAGTTTCTGCTTCTCCCTCTCCCTCTCTCCCTGCTTCTGCTCTCTCTCTCGCTCACTCTCTCTCTCTCTTAAATAAGTAAGTAAATAAATAAAATCTTAAAAAATGCTTCCAGTGGTTTAGCTGTTATGAATCATGTTGTTATGAACATGTATGTACAAGTCTTTGTGTGGAATATATGTTTTATATCTCTTAGGTAGATTTCTAGGAGTAGAATTGTTGTACCATTTTACATCTCCACCAGCAACACCTGAATGTGTTTTTCCTTCTACATCCTCACTACCACTTTTTTTTTTTAAATTTTAGAAATCCTAGTGAGTGTGTAGTATTATTTAATTTTGGTTTTAATTTCCAGTTCCTCATTGTGTAAAAATGTTCAGCATCTTTTCATATGATTATTAGTCACTTGCATATCTTTGTGATGTAGTTTCAAATCTTTTTCCTGTTTTTATTAGTTCTTCAGTCTGATGTTTCCTCCAAATAGGACCCCTATCTTGGACTTTCATTGTGATTGGTTATCCTTGTTTGTTCACACACTGAGTATCAGATTTAGCTCCAAGTCAAGTCACCCCTTTTTGGCAGTGGAGATGTTGGTCACACACAGCCTGTTCTACCTGTTAGAACTCCTATACCAACTGATCTGAGAGGTGGGAGTGGGTTGATGGGTTCAGCCCCAGGCAGGCAGGCTGAGGAATTCCTACTCTTCTTACCCAAAGTTAGTCATGTTTTATGAATAAAACTCCTCAGTTTGTTGGGTACCTCTGGCTGATTTCCAGAGTCCTGAAAGAGCTGTTTTGGTGATATTGTCCAGTATTTCAGCTGCTTTCAGGGAGGGGATTTGTTGACTTCCTCCTCCTATCATGCTGGAGATCCCAACTTACCTCAATTGTTTTTCTACCCACAAATTATGTTCTTATTCATTACACAGTTTTCAATCTATGATAATTGACCTCTTATATTTAAATGTGATTTGCTTTAAAGGTCAATTTCAGGCAAACATCTTAAGTTGATAGTTTGCCTTCAGAGAAAAAATAGCAGTTGAACCTCTCTTAACCACGAACACCTACTAAATCAATTCACTACATTAACTGATGTAATTATACAATTTAATTAAGTATTATGTAAACCAATGAACACTGAGTATGAACAGAGGGCTATTTCTGTGAAAACAAAATCACATGCTTTGAAAAGACTCAATAAATGTTTGTCACTAAAAAATTGCTATTGAATTAGGGGTAGGTGAGATGACTTTCAATGATTACAGAGAAATAGAAACATATGGAAGGACTTTTGCATTCAGATTACCTCATTGCTGTCCTTTAATTTTTATTTGCTTTAAAGAAATAGAAACTAGAAATTGTACATGGTGAATTATGAATGTGGCTTTTGAAGAAAGATGCGCACAAACTTCTATCAATGTTCTAATATCAAAGAAAATATCTTGACCCTACATAACAAATTAGCAGAAAAAATGTTTACATTTTAAGTTACGATAAACTATTTATGATGTTATGTATCATTTTTATTTTTTATGACTCCCTGTTGTAGGCAAGATTTTGATTAACCAAATTATTATCATCTCCAATAAAAAAAAGTGTTTTTTCTACTTTCATTACTCTAGGCACCTGGGGAGAACTTGGTTCTCCTCAATCTGGTTGCTGGCTGCCTGTCTGGGATGTTCCCCCAGACTCTGCAGTTGGCCTCTTGAGTTAACTCAACGCTCACCCTGCCATCTCCCACTCCACAGTGGAGGGAAAGAGTTACAGGTTTGGGTGGGACCACAGCTAGAGTGGAGTCATTGTGCATGTCAGGAAATCTTCAGACAGATGAACGGAGAGCTTCAAGCTCTTTTGTCTGTTTGGGAACTCTTGGGACTTCCGTGTTGATAATGCTGTGAGGGACTTTGAGGTTGCTCCTGTTGAGGACTATGCCCATCCTGGAAAGACTTAGGAATGAAAAGCTTTATGCATTGAGGAGGAATATTATCAGTTCCTTGACTTTGTCTTTCAGGGTAGTTGAAAATTAGTTGGTAGTTGAAAATTTAGAGACAGACTAACCAAGAATCTGCATCCAGAACACTGAAGAACAGTGTTGAGTAACACTGGGACATCTGGTCTAGCTCAATGCACCAAGGCAGTGACTTTAGATGGGCGTTCAAGGCTGAAAACCTACGTTAATGCATTCACCCAGAATATTATTTTCTCTTCCTTTTTCCCTCAGGCAGCTGTGGTAACCCTCAAGTGTTTGGCGGTCGTGTAATTGGGTTACATATACAATAAATCATTCATCTGGATTCCATGTCAAATATTCCCCACTACCAAGGAGACAGACTTGACTATTCTTTCTTCCACTGTATGCGCCAGTATGTATTAATCCCAAGTTTCACTTATTCAGCTAATTTGAAAACACATTCATACTGAAAAGTTAGGGGAGATTGTCCTAACATTTTGTTGAAAGGGATAACATGAATGTGGGATTTTAGGCACTGATGTTAGTTGATGGAGAAGAAAATTTTAGGTCTGTAAAACTTTTAGTGCTACCCAAACCATATTAAGAGGAAGCTGCTCAGTTTCTTTTTACAGATTTATTTATTTATTTGAGAAACAGAAAGCGAGCATGAGCAGGGGGAGGGGCAGAGGGAGAGAGAGAATCTCAAGCAGACTCTCTGCTGAACCCAGAGCCCAGTATGGGGCCTGATCTTACGATCATGACCTGAGCTGAAATCAAGAGTCAGAAGCTTAATTGGCTGAGTCACTCAGACGTTCCAGGAAGCTGCTCAGTTTGCATAGACTCTAGACCAAGCAGAGCTAGCTGTGGTGGTCACCATACAATGTGTGAGTCTCAGAGGAAGCAGGTAAAGTTGTAATGATTTGAAAATCTGGTTATCTTGATAATGGATTGAAAGATCATAGAAAACTTTTTATGTGTTCTCCAAAAGCATTGTGTTCATTGAAATCTCTATATATGCATCTATTAACAAAACAAGCATGGGAAAAGACAGAATTTTAGAATTTCTTGCCCTATATAAAGTCTCATGGCTTAGTTGAAATAAGCTTAGTGTTTTTTATTTGATTGTCGAATCTGGATAGAGGTCTTGATTCTCAGTCTTTTGTCAACAGTGAGGAAAGCAATGAAGCTTTGAATGGAAAGGTACCTTAGGAAGACAATGTGGATACTTTCCCTCCGGAGGTACTCAACCTGGGAGAAAAATCTTAATAATGGTTCCGAGATCCTGGAGGTCTAAGGTTTTGGAAAGGGTGGAAGCTTGGCATGGGATTTGTTAGAGACGCAGGAGCTGAGAAGCTACAGCATTTCTGCTGAGGACTAGAGTAGGACCTCTTTGTATCTTGAGGCAGAGAGGGAAAGAGAAATGGCTTGACTCTCCTCCTGCTAAGAAAGAATATTCCTGCTCTTTTTTAGCCTCCCAACCCTTCCTTTGCAAGCTTTTTTCACCATTACCCAATGAGAAGGGAGAGCATAAAGCCAGCAGAAGACAGCGAGGTACTGGAGACTCATTTGGAATGGGTTTCCCTTCCTCTCTCTGAAAAGGAAAGACTTCCCTTAAAGAAAATGATGCCCTTCCCTTACTCTGGCCCCACCTTGTCTGAAACCTCCTTTCTCCCAAAGGGCACCCATCGCTTTGTTTCCTTTCTGGTTTGCTATTGATAGCAAGCATTTCTATTCTCTCACGCTCTTGCTCTCTTTCTCACTCTCTCTCTAGTTCTGTCTCCCTCTTCCTTTTCTCTCTTTAGCTTCTAGCTCTCCTCTGGTCCTGCTGAGAGAACATAATACCGCCTTATTTGTGACTCTGCAGTGATTTCCATGGCAACCGACCCATGGCCCAGGTATGAGCCTGTGCCTTCGCCATAGGACCGTGCAAGAGAAAAGGCCATTATTAAAGCTGAGTGTCAGCAGGTTTCCTCCCACAGCCCTTGCCCAGAGAGGAACTGCTGCAGGAGTCAAAGGAGGGACACATGAATCAAAAGTGGGGTTCCCAGCTTGCTCAAATTTCCCCAGTGTAAAAAAATTGCCTGCAGCCCAGCACACATTCATGTGTTTGTACACACACACACACACACACACACACGCATACCTCACTTCTCTTTCTGGCCCTCAGCCATGGAGCAGTTTTCCTTTTGAAGGGAATTATCTCTGATGCTATGGCCTGAAACAAAGGCTGGTTTTGAAACAAGAGATGGGCTCAGCAGCTGTATAGGATGAGGGTGGGGAGAGAGTGGGGACAAGAGCAAAGACAGGGACAGATTATGAGGTTGGTGATGTGGGAATGAGGAGGAAATATCAGAGCCCCTGACCCAATGATGCATGGGAGAGAGAGAGAAGTGGGGGTGGGGGGAGGTGGGAACAGAGGTTTCTTTCAACTGGGGACTTCCTGAAACAACTCAAAAATGCACATTTTTGGGTGCTGTGACTTACACACCATGAAATATGAGATGGCCTGGGAGCCTGATACCTCTCCTTGCCAGTCTTTCTTTCTTCTATCCTTTTCCTCAGATCTCTGCTTTTTGATCTTTTCCACTTGAGTCTGGGTCGGGGAATGCTATATTGGGTAGGTGCTAGAAAATCCTAGTCAGATTCCCTATTCCTGCCTCTCCCTTCCCTCCCTCCAGAGCTCTTGAATTCAGACAAAGAGACAAGGGAAGGGGTCTCTTGCCCGTCACTCATGAGAAATGTCTGCTCATTGAAAACAAATGGAACTTGCTGCAGTCTGGAGCCAAGAGGGTACTCCAGTTTCTGCTGCAGCCAGGATGAGTTAATCTTTATTAAGCAGATGCATAGAGGACGGGCTTGTCTCCCTAACATCTCCACGGCCATCCGCTCCCCATTTCTTTTATTGATCTGCCTGTCTAAATGAGTACTTCTAAACTCGGTGGGAGTTTTCCAATTAGATAAAAGGCAATTCATGTCGCCTGCTGCCTCCGCACTACACTAACAGCCCCAAACCAAGAGAGCATATTCAAGACTTCTTGGCAGAACAACCTACTTTAATCAAGACGGCCCCCTCCTGAGCACCCTCGTCTGCAGGACATTTCTCTTAATATGGGCAGACTTTCTTTATTGGTGGTGGAAAAAAATGAGCTACTTCTCTAGGAGTGGTGTTTCAAGGTGAGCTGTGTAGTTAATGGAGAAGACACATGACCCACTCTCTGGGGCAGTGTTTTAAAAAAGGCAGTTTGGCAATTATTTTTGGGTCAAGGAATGCCTCGAGAATTTTCAGATCTCTGTGTGTAATGGGGAAGGGGGTCCTCCTGTCCCTGGATAAGTCAGAGCTTGGGTAGCGTAGTGTTCTGAGTTCTCTACCCACCATCAGGAAGGCTGGAGGGGGTGGGTGGGGTGGTGGCCCAGAGGTGAATGCTTCCATCCCAGGATGTGTACCACCATCCATGGATGAATATAGATGGACCAAAGCCTGGACATCAGCAGACCCCCTCCACACCCCCCATGGCCATTGTAGCTGGTCCAAACCTTCTGCCTGAAGTTCAAGGTGGTTTTTTGTAAGGCAGCTCCATTTCTTTTGCCTCTTAACACTTTCTAGTCCAACCTGGTTCATCTTCCACATAGCTGGGCCACCATGCTTTCAGATTTTTGGTCCTTTTTTCTTCTTACCTTAAAAAGCTGCCGTCAGCTAAGGAAAGGCAGACATTTCAGCTACCAGCTTTCTCCTTCTTCTAGATTCCTGTACTGTCAGTATTGTCTTGCTTATTGCTTAGTCACTAATTAGAGCTACTGGCCTTTATTGAAGGCTCACCACGTGCCAGGCACCATGCATCATGCACCAGCAATTAACAAAGTCAATGCTCACAGTGTTACTATGAAGTTGGTGCTATGACCACCCCATTTTACTGATGAGGAAATGAAGTTAAGCACCTTGCTCAAGGCACAGAGGTATTTGGATCCACAAGTGTGTGATTACAGAATTCTTAGATTTTAGCATGCATAGTCAAAGATGAATAGTAATCTTCATGGTAATCCCAAAATAAACTATTTGTTTTTGAAGCCACATGGTACAGTCAAGTTAGCACAACGCACAGCTTAGCAGTCATGATCTTTGACCTTGGGAGCTTCTCAGGTAGAATGACTTGGGAAACCATTTCCTTCTGTCTCTAAAACACCAGAACATTCACTGGAGACCAGAACAATAATCCTGTAGCTATTGTGAGCACAGACCTTTGGGACAGGGTCTGGGGACCTCATTTGGTAGGGAACAGAGAAGGCCTAGTTGGCTATGTTCAGCAAAGAATTGGCTCCCCTTCTGTGTTGTAACTTTTAAAGGGAAATTCTTGGATCATTAGGTTTTCTTACAGCTTTCCCTTGCTCAAGGAACTTGGGTCAAATTGCTCTGGGATGGGATCAGGGGATATTTACAAATACTGCCCTTAACAGTGGTCCTGCCTGCCAACCCTAAACCAGTGTTTTGGAAGGACCCCAAGTCCCTCAATGCAGGTTTCTCTTCCCCCTGGACAAATTCCCTCTCTTACTTATATTTCTCTCAAGACAGGAGACATTTTTATTCTTTCTTTCTTTTTAAAAGTCTTCATTCTGGAGTTCACACATCAGTCCCCCAAATTAACCTTTGCCATTCTTCCTGAGAGGGCAGATAGGTTTTATGCAAAGAAGATTGTTGGCAGTTAGTGCAAGTAGGTCAAACCTATCAAGTCTAACAAGACACAGACTTTGAAGATCTGTGATCATTAGGTGCCTTCTGTAATACCCTCCCCTCAAGTTTATTGTCTTGTTTGGCTTAACAGAACCTTGAAAGTCAGGGAGGTAGCCTTGCTCTTTTGTAGCCACCATGGTCCCGAGCACTGAGTTGTGTGTGGAGATGTCAGTAACTACTGTCCATGTGGGTGCACTCTGAACCCAGAGCAAAGCTGAAGGCTGAGGTATGCAGCATGGTAGGAGGTCATCAATAGTGAGATGACTACTTTGCCATTGGGCCTCACACCTTTCTCTCCATTTCTGCTCCTGGCTCAGCATTTGAATGTCCAGGACATCCATGCTGTTTAGATCTAGTGGAGGGGGTGGCGTGTCTCCTTTCGTTCTCTCCTCCCCCTCTTCTGCTTCTCTCAGGCACAGTATTGTCTTAGAGGAGAGGCACAGCTTGAGTCCTGCTTACCCATGATAATCACACTGCCAGTGTGAGGAGGGCAAAGTGGTGAGAAATGAGACACCTTTTGAATACTGAATTTCTGGGTCTTGGCTTCTCAGCAGTGGCATCCTCTCTCCCGTCGGGCAGTCACAGCATCATTTCAGCTGCACCTGGGGAGTCAGAGTCAGAGAATGAAAGAGCTGTGTTGCTCAGGAGCCTCGGGCACCTGATGCTCAGAATCCCTATGAATCCCCTGCAGAAGGCTGTGGAAAGAGGCACTTGACCTTCCCTCAGTTCAGAAGAGAGAAGGGCCAGAGACTGGTGTTGGAATGAATGCCCACTCTAGCTAGAGGGGTTCACCTCTGCTCTTGGGAAGAAAAGGAAGTATTTGAAGTCTCAATAAAGCTTCTGTTCATTATCAAACCCCAGCAGGACTTTATGATAATTTTTATAACTTCTTCATTCAAAACTCTGGGTACTTTGAAGGTTAATAACCCTGTTTATCAAAACTCACCTTCAAGGAACTTGGGGAGCTTTGTAGACATTATCTAATTCAGCAGCACCACAGGATGAGGGAACAGGAGACGGGGAGGGGATGAACAGACAAGATTATTCCAATTTAGGAGAACTGATAATATTAATAGCTCCAACAGGGAGCTTAAGTGAGTTTTAGAAAATCACAAAACAGGTGTTGAGCCATCCAAAGAGTGGTCTCTTGATGCCCCCTCAGACTAACAGCTAATGCCACTGTGAGCTGGGGGCAGCTGGACTTCAGTGGCTCACCATCTCATTGTAGAATGGGACAAGAAATTCTACTTCTTAGTGTTGTTGTGGTATTTAGTAAGGTAAAGGGGTAAAGGAAGCAGTGAACACCTTGGCCCATCATTAATGTTTGGTGGATTTTGCCCCCACTCCTGCCCTCCCGCCGTTAGGGAGCCACAAGATATTTTGTCCTGGTGGACTGGTGGGAGAGGGGTGGTGAGCTGCATGTCTTGTACTCTGCTGAGTGCGACAAAGAGTAGGGATACTGGAGGTTGTCTGGGAATGAGGGGGCAGGGAACAATTCTCTTTTCTAGAAACTCTGACATCTGGAGTCTACAACCTGGTTTTGTGAGAAGGCTGATCCTCCCTCTCCCACATCTGGAACAAAAGGAGAACACATTCCTGAATGAAAGTGAAGTAGAGATTTGAAGGGATTTTATAGTTAATTAGGGATGATCTTTGGGGGATTGCGTCATGTGTGGAGGTTTACATACCTCAGCCAGTTATACCAGTCTTCCCTTTGGCTCCCACTGGAAGAGGAAGCCTCTGTGAGAAGGCCCTTGGCCTGTTTATGGTTTGGAGCACTCCAGAGTGGCCACAGATTCCCAATTTTAGGGCAGGGCATGGCTTGAGAGATTCTTCTCCCAAGACCCACTACTAAAGATGAGTTTTGCCAGCAATGCTCTTTAGCAGCCATGGCCTTTTAGGGACTTAAAGTCATATGGAGGAGAGGAAAGGAAGGATTTCTACAACTGAAGGATCCTTAGGGGCTCAACGGGGGCCCTCTTGACTGACCAATGTGGGGAGCCAGGGTGTGCACAGCTCTTACCCAGGCTCTCCCACTGCACATTCTGAACAAAACTTGGGTAAAGAAGAGAAGGAGTCTTCTGTAAGTTTCTCTGTCAGTTCCCTACTCATTTGAGGTCTTGCCCATCCTTGAGAATCTATGGGATGACCATGAGAGGCAGAAGCTGTTGACCTGAAGCCAGAGGTCTGAGGTCTGTGGTCCCTTTTGGTCCCCCTCCTGGAGCTCATCTATCTTTGCCACCCCGGAGCAGTGAGGGCTATGTTGGACTTCTTTATCGATGGTGTCCCTTGGATTTTCCTCCTCTTGTCCTGCATCTTAGAGCAAGTGACTTTCGGACTTACATGGCTTGCACAGGTCAGCTGGTGAAAAGAAAGAGGCAGACAATGTCAGGGCAGGAGAGAGGGTAGAGAATCAGCCAGGTGGTTCTGGTGATGACGAGATGTGACTAGAAAGGGGTTGTCATGTTGCTTAATCTCACAGCCAACCTGTCATTCAAACAGAGTGTAGAATAGTTCCTGCATCCCAATGGGAGCCACCCTCATCCATGAGACCATCTCACGGACACCCCATTCCAAGGATGAGGTAGATGCAAAAGAAGCTAAGCCCAATTCCTTTCACTGATAACCAGGCCCTTCCTCTTCCCTGTAGGCTAGAATTAATACTCAAAGTTTCAAAGAGGAAGCCAATTTTCTCTGCGCTCTCTAGCCTTGCATCAAAGTCACACAGATTCCTCTGCTATCTCTTGAGACATATTTCGGTCCTGGGTATTACCTGGAGAGTGCTGAGAGCTGCTTTCCCTGGCTCTGAGCTGGCACATTGGAGCCAGGCTGAGAATTGTCCTGGCACACTTTCCCTGGATGACTCAACTCCAGTCATTTTTAAATCTCAACATAAACGTTTCAGAAGTGGTGTGTGTGTTTTTCTGCACCAGATGTATATGTTCAGTGATGTAACAACCCAGCCCATAACCTAGTATTGCTGTTGCTATTGAGTGTATAATTCTCCATTTGCAGATGGCCTTTGTTTTCATTGTTCTTCTCAGCTCTCACTGGGGAATGTTTCATGGAATAGCATGAAGGGCAGGTGTTCAGGACCCGTGCAGCAATGAGGAGGGAGATCCAAAGCTCCCATTCAACAAAGAGATGGCCTCTCAGACTGGGGATGGAAAAGAGGCGGAGTGAAGAGATCTTGGTTCCTAGTTTGATGGGCACCAAGTTAGGTTAAATTTAGTAGAGTGAATTGGAGAACATATGAAACAGGGGAAAAAGCCACATGTAGCTCAAGATCATTTCTGAGAGGGCCCTGGCAAAACTGCTGCCCAATGGGTGTGGCCAAGGTTGGTTGTCAGGCCTCTGGTCCACAGTCTGACTGGCCAGGAAGAAGGACCCAAGTCATCTCTGTCTGCCAACTGCTTTGCTAAACCCTAGGGACATGTGTGCTCTCCCTGGCTGCAAGGCCACTGGCTGGTCCTGGGGTGAGAGACATTTCTTTTTCTTTTTCTTTTTTTTTTTTAAAGATTTTATTTATTTATTTGACAGAGAGAGATTATAAGTAGGCAGAGAGAGAGAGGAGGAAGCAGGCTCCCTGCTAAGCAGAGAGCCCGATGCGGGACTCCATCCCAGGACCCTGAGATCATGACCTGAGCCGAAGGCAGTGGCTTAACCCACTGAGCCACCCAGGTGCCCTCGAGAGACATTTCTAAGGACTCTCCTCTTCCCCCCTAGTTCTTGAGTGTTTTCCAAAGTGCTGGACAGCTTTTTGTTTCCTGAGAAGTTGCTGTGCTTTCCCTTGTTCATTTATTTATCAGATACTCCTTGGAAGCCAGGTACTGGGCAGAGTGCTGGGAATATAACCATGAACAGCCGTAGTCCTGCTGAGGGCTTTGGTGTCTGGCTATGGAGATAGGCACTTCTCTAGGTGCTTCCCAGCTGAGAATGCCAATTCCTGGGATAGGTGTTCGCATACGTGAAGAGAATAATTTAATTCCACCTCTGTGTGTGTGTTTTATTGTTTTCCAGGGGAGTTTTCCACAGAGAGGTAATGGGTCTCAAAGGGCAAGATGGAGTTAAAAGGAGAATGGGAGGCTGAAGGTAGAGAATAAACAGCCAAAGCAAAGAGAATAAAGCATATAGGCACGGTAGCACAAGAGCATGTTATCCAAATGAGCAAAGCCTTGAGCCTTGATGCGATCCTATGCATTTCTGGGGGTAAAAAAGGAGCAGCAGGGGCTGATCACCCTTCACTGTTCCTACGAGAGGAGCAGGTATAAAGAGGCTTTTCTTGTCCTGCTCCAAAGACAGAGGTAAGTCTACAGTACAGTTGCCAGGTAGAGCAAATAAAAATGCAAAATGCCCAGTTAAATTTGAATTTTACATGAACTACAAATAATTATCTTTGTATAAGTATGTCCTGTGCAGTATTTGAGATATACTATAAAAAATAATTTGTTGCTTAACTGAAATGCAAATTGAACAGAGTGCCCTGTGTTTTCTCTGGCAGCCTGGACTTGAGGCACTTAGGACTAAGGAGTTTGAGGAGGTCCCAAGGGCTTGGATGTCCCCGTGGTGAACTACTTGGCAAGATAAGTTCTCAGGGGTTTTCCAAGGTTCTCATTTCTAATCCTGAAGGAAGATTTGCAATTTTTACTCTTCTAGCACAAATGAAACAGTGCTGTGTTACACAATTTATATGGCTAATTCATTCATAGATTCCCCTTTAACTCAGTCAACAAATATGCCTCTGGGCTCCAGGCCAGGCACAGCATATACAATGTGAACAAACACAGAACCAGTCCCGATTCTGGAGATGTTTTCACATACTTTTGACAGATCTATCACATTTCTGGAAGTTGTCCTATTTTTCCCTGCCTGACCCAAGGAGGGCACTTACTTTCTCTCTCCTCATCCTCCTCCACTCTTACTGACCCCAAATTGTCCGCAATACTGTTTTGAATGGCCAGGATGCACTGATCTCAAAGCTTGGGGTAATCAGAATCACCTGAGGATTTGCTAAACCACGGTTTG
The DNA here is from genome assembly GCF_009829155.1 of Mustela erminea. Classification (NCBI taxonomy): domain Eukaryota; kingdom Metazoa; phylum Chordata; class Mammalia; order Carnivora; family Mustelidae; genus Mustela; species Mustela erminea. Next base: position 66,652,906 of record NC_045614.1, on the reverse strand, counting down.
GGTGGGCACCAAGAATTTGCTTTTCTAACAGGTTCCTAAAGGAGGCCAATGGTGAGAACAAGGGTCTTAGATGATGGGGTCCTACAAGGTCCTGGGAGAGGAATCACTCCACCCCAGTGTTGTCTCTAGCCTGTCAACCTCACGTTTCTCCCTCTGGATTCTCTAGAGCTGAGGGTGAAACAGGCTATTCTGATATTTGACTTCTCCCAGGTGCTCTTTTGGGAGTAGGATTTCCTGGTTAACCAGTGGAAGTATTAGAAAGGAAGTATTTCTGGGAAGGGAACTATTTATTTATTTATTTATTTATTTGTTTATTTATTTATTTATTATTTTAAAATTCATTTGACACAGAGAGAGGGAGAGAGATCACAAGTAGGCAGAGCATCAGGCAGAGGGGTTGGGGGGAAACAGGCTCCCTGCAGAGCAGAGAGCCTGATGCAGGGCTTGATCCCAGGACCTTGAGATCATGACCTGAGCTGAAGGCAGAGGCTTAACCCACTGAGCCACCTAGGCGCCCCTGGGAAGGGAACGTTTAACAAATCTTATAAATAAACATTAAAATCATATACATTATAAAAGTTGACTGTGGAACACGTAGAAAACCAAGATAAAAACTGTTTGGGGTGCCTGGGTGGGTTAAAGCCCACCCAGTGGGTTAAAGCCTCTGCCTTCGGCTCAGGTCTTGATCCCAGGGTTCTGGGATCAAGCCTCTCATCGGGCTCTCTGCTCGGCAGGGAGCCTGCTTCCCCTCCTCTCTCTGCCTGCCTCTCTGCCTAATTATGATCTCTCTGTCTATCAAATAAATAAATAAAACCTTAAAAAAACTGTTCATAATTCCATTGGTAGTTCCTCCAGATATTTTATATACTTACGTATAAATGTATTTCTCTATTTCATTCATTTATTTATTCATGCACTTGCTCGACCACATTTATTGGGTATCTCCTCTGCGCTAGGCACTGCCCTGGGCATTAGGGTTATAGTAAAGGGGGAAAGGCCCCAAAGATCCCCACCCTTGTAGCAGAAACAGATCATATGCAAGAAAACAAGTAAAATATGTAATATTTTAGATAGAGATAAACACGAAGGATAAAAACGTTAAATCAGGAAAGGAGGATAAGAAATGTTAGGGGGCAGAGCTTGGGATGATGAGGGAATTTATTTTGTTGGGTCCGTTATCAAAGGAACAAGACCGAGACAAAGTTACGCAAAGCCTTATTCTATGCCAAGCATTAGAAGTTAGACTGACCGGCCAGGGAAATGAGGCTGAGACAAAGTGAAAGTTATGTAAAGCTCTTTTCTATGCCAAGCATTAGAAGTCAGACTGACCGGCCAGGGCCGCCTCCGAAGAAAGCGACGCCCCTTGGTCTTACAGGCTAGTTTTTATAGGGCACAATCGCAGACGTCTGCATATGTGGCTTTGACTGATTGGATGTCTCCTACCTGTGTGTTTTAGTAACAGTTACCTGGAACCAATACTAGTAACTGTTGAGGCGTTTATTAAACAACAAAATGGTCTTGTTTTAGGTGTGTGTTTTAGTAACAGTTACCTTGTTTTTTTTTTTTTTTTTTTTTTTTTTTTTTGGAAGGGGAGGTGAACCATGAGAGACTATGGACTCTGAAAACAGTTACCTTGTTTTATGTGTTGTGTTTTAGTAACAGTTACCTGGAACCAATACTAGTAACTGTTGAGGCGTTTATTAAACAACAAAATGGTCTTGTTTTAGGTGTGTGTTTTAGTAACAGTTACCTTGTTTTATGTGTTGTGTTTTAGTAACAGTTACCTGGAACCGAGAGCAGTAACTTTTCTAGACAACAAAATGTCTACCTAGGCATCATGGAGTCACTATGGCTAAGTAGGCCCAGGCAGGCCCTAGGGGGTTAACATGTTTTATTTTTATTTTTTTTTATTATTATTATTTTTTTAATGTGAGTTTTTCTTTTTCATTTTTTTTTTTTTTCCAGAGAGAGAGAGGGAGAGAGAGCGAGCACAGGCAGACAGAATGGGAGGCAGAGGGAGAAGCAGACTCCCTGCCGAGCAAGGAGCCCAATGTGGGACTCGATCCCAGGACGCTGGGACCATGACCTGAGCTGAAAGCAGCCGCTTAACCAACTGAGCCACCCAGGCGTCCCGGGGGTTAACATGTTTTAACGTGGAATCGACCCCAACAATTTCTGAGAAGGTGATTTTTAAGTTGAGACCTACAGGAGATGAGGCCATTGAGTAAGAAAGGATTCTAGGCAGGGCAAAGGCATGGAGGAGGGACTACGGCTGGAGTGTCTGAGGAACAGCAGGAGTGCAGAGTGGCTGGCTAGACAGTGGTGGGGGATCAGACTGACGGGTAAGGCATCGGATCACACAAGCCCTTATAGGTCATAGTGAGGGCTTTGACTTTTCTCTGCATAGGGGTGGAAGCAGGGGAGCAAAGGAGCAGTACTATTCCATTATTTGATTTCCTTAACAGGAACCCCTCTAGCGGCTATGTTAAGGGTAGACCTTAAGGGGGCAAAGTTAGTCAAGGAGGCCAGTCAGGAAACTACCGCATTATTCTAGGCACAGTATAATAGTGGTTTGGACTAGTACGGTGATGATGGGAATAGTAAGTCGTCCAGTTCCAGATTATATTTTGAAGGTAGGTCCAGAAGGATTTGCTGCTAAGCTGGAGAATGAGGGAAAGAGAGAAAAACCAAGAGCAAGAAGCTGGGAGAGTAAAGCCAGGCATTTATGGCCAGGAGAGACTGCAAAGGGAGCTGGCTTTGGAGTGGATCTCAGGAGCACGCATGGGACAAAGGGAGTTTGTGATGCCAGTTAGACATTACATGGAAATGTTGGGCAGGCAACTGGATGTATGAGTCTGGAGCTGGGTGGGGGGAGATGTGGCTAGAGATGTGAAGCTGGGGTTGTCAGCATAGAGTGGGTATTTAAGGTAGGCTGGCATCTCACCTAGATCCCCTCACTGGACAGGTGAACAGCTCTCAAATTTCTGTGAGCGTTGCTGCTAATGGCTCACAGCCCCTCTCTGGAAAACTGCCTCTGCTGATGTGGCCACCTCACTCGATGGAGAAGGAACTGACCCCACCCCAACCCCGCCAGGAAATAGTCTGCAGTGAATGATAAACCAGCTGTAGCACAATTAATGCTCTAGAGTTTTCCATGGGGTCAGGCTGGAGCTTGTCTCAAGCTGAGACAGACAGCCTTTCTTTCCCTGACCCCTCTGCTCCTCATTCTCTACTGGTTTCTCTCCAGCACCCTCTCAACTAACTGCACCCCTCAAGTCTCTCTCTCAGGCTTTTCTAGGGAACTTCATCCAAGGAGAGAATTCCTTTAAGTTCCTGGAGCGTGGGGATGTTTGTGCTTGTGCTTGTGCAAGCCATTCTTCTGGAAGTGTCTGGGCTTTTCAGGTTGCATATTATCTGATTGCATGATGAGTCAGGATGGATTTGAGATGCCACTGGCCTCCCAACCCCCTGTCGTTAGCAATGCAAGGCTTGTTGTGGGTACAGGCGGGAGGGCGGTCTGGTCCTGGGGGGAGGCGAGACATTATTTCCGCCTCGGTGCATTCTAATCATATTTCCCTCTGTCAAACCAAGCTGCACTTTCCATCTTACTGCAGAGCCTCTGCTTTCCTTCCACTCAGATCAGAAACAAATCAGCATGATCAAACCTGGCAGTAGATCATTTAGAGATTTTCATCTCTATTAGTAGCCAAGGGTTGGCAGCATCTTTGGTATTTGTGTGTGAATACACATCTGCATTTGCTTTTAAATAGTGGATGGCACTGCCTCCTATTTTGAAATGTTGTATATTTTGCACTTTTAATTTTCAAGAACAATTGAGGTCAGAGAGAAGGATGAATCAGCACTGAACAAAGTTCTATGAATTCTACCCAACAGAGTGATTCAGGTATCTGTTTGATCCTTTTCACTTTTGTTTCAAATTGAAATATTACAGACATACACTGAAGTGTCCTGATATTAAACAGACAACTGTACTTATTTTGACGTATGTGGATATCCCTGTGACCACTACCCAGATCAAGATATAGGACATTTTCAACAATGTAGAATGTTTCCTTTCGCCACTCCCTGTCAGTCCTTGTCCCTAACCTAAGTGACCACTATTCTCATTTCTATCACCATAGATTACTTTTCCTGTTCTTGAACTTTATATAAAGGAAATCATACAATCTGTAGTTTTCAGCATCTGACTCCTTTGATCTATGTAAAATTCATCCATGTAAGTTGTATGTTGCAGTAGCTTGTTCTTTAAAAATTTCTGTGTAGTATTCCATTGTGTGTGTGTACCACAATTTATCTATTCTAATACTGCTGGATTGCTTCTGATTTTTGGCTACCTTATATTATTAGAACTGTCTTAGTGCCTATTAACTTATTTAATACCCTTTTCCCACAAAAAGCCTACACACTCACTATACAGAATAGGATTTTGTATCCTTATCTTCAACTAATAATTTCAAATTCAGACAAGAAACCTTCAGAGGGAGTTTCAGGGACTTAGGCAAGTCACACAGCCACGTGGGGACAGAGCTGGGACGAGAACTTTGGTCTCTCAAACGCTGGTGCAGTGACTTTTCCCAGATTCCCTGCTAGCATGGCCGCTGAAATTCTTACCATGCAGAGCCCAAGTTAGGGGGCCTCTCCACCCCGGGGCTCATAACAAAAACTGCCTTCCTGATTGCCGAGACCCTGCTGAGGCACTTCGTTTAGTGGGAACCCGTGCATGTCTGAACAAGTGCAGTTTCCCCAGCAGCCCTTCGCATGGAGAGATGCACTCGGCACTGGGATAGCAGCAACAATTAAGTCTCTTTCAAAAGGAAGCAGCTGAAATCCCCACTTGACATTGCCTGGCAACTAAGCATTAATAGCAAAAACTTATGCCTGTCAAGCATGGGCAGGGAGCAAGAACATGTGGCGAGGATGTCACCTGTGAAGACACCTGGTCTTAGATGTTGTCAGTGCAATGGTCCCCACTCAGGAGGTTTGGCAAAATCGACAGGATGCTGCTCTTCCTCTCCTGCCAGCTCTCAGGAGCAGGAGTGGTGGGGGAAGGTGTCAGGATTTAGGGAGAGGGGTGAAAGAAGGCCTCAGAACAGACAGTGCCCTGAGCATTGCTTCTGGTGATTTCTGAGCTGAGTACCTGGAGAAGGACCGCTTTCATCCTGTCACTCTGCCACACGCCTTGCACATTATGGTTGTGTGGCACTGGGTTCCTGCAGGGCTGAGGAATGCCCCCCGAAAATGTGGGCCGTGTGGTTGCCTGCTCTGCTCTTCTCCCATCCCCACTGTTCCTCCCTTTCCCTGGTGCTCTCTATTACCTTCCTGCTCATTTTGCTTTTCTCTCATTAGTCTTGATTTGCTTTTTAAAGCAAGGATGAGTCTTTTGGAGAAGATAATAGGATTTACAGAGTGCTGTTGGCACAAACAGGGCTCCTAGTCTTCACGGTTGACTTGCAGATCAGCTCTCCTCATTACAGGTTTACCCACTGGCAGACTGAAGCTCTGGGTATGAGTAAGCTGACTGTCTCTTCCCGTTTTCCTAGGACGCTTCCGGTTTTAGCACTCGAAGTCCTGGATCCTGGGAACCCTGTCTGTCTTAGGCAAACAGGGACACTTGGTCACCTGAAGGTTAAACGACTTGTCTAAGGTTATAAGCCAGGAAGTTTCAGGGTTGAGATTTGAACTCATGTCTCTCTGGTTCCCACAGTTGTGTTCTTCTGGCTCTCGAATGTTGACTTTTCCTAGGTGTTAATTTAAAATCATTTAGAAGGGGACCCCTGGGGGGCTCAGCTGGTTAGGCACCTGACTCCTGATTTCAGCTCAGGTTATGATCTCAGGGTGGTGAGATTGAGCCCCATGTTGGGCTCTATGTGGAATGTGCCCCTCACCGCCTCCATCTCTCTCTCCCTCTCTAAAAAATAAATGTATAGATAAAATGATTTAGAAGGTACTTTTAAAGATTGGCTTGGCAGCCTAAGACATGGGGGGGGGGCAGAGCTGCCTCTGAGAGGGCCACAGGCCACGCAGGAGATGATAGGAACAGTCTCAAGGTTAGCTTGATTTGCAGACAGCCTCAGATGCCACCCCCCTCCCCAACTCTCAGCCTGCCTGCACGGTCCAGGCCCTGCTGAGAACAGGAAAGCCTATTTATTTAGGTACTTCTGATGAAAAGACAGTGATAGAAAGACTTGCAATCACTGCTTTTCCCCATCTTCCTGATCTTGAGTCAACGTGGGAGGATGTGAGGTCTGAGAAAGTGGGATCGCCAGCAAGGCATGTGACATAGTAACCATTTGTTGTGGCCTGCATGCTGCTAGGTTCCTCATTTTTGGTTAGTTTTGGGGGGATGTTATCTCATTCAAATGGGTCTCAAAGTTTCCCCCCAGGTTTGTGCCATCCATGAGCAGCCCCACCCGATAGGGCTCAGTCCTCTGGAGTATACCCCAAACCTCCAGCTCACCAGGGCATGACAAGCATACCCCTCCCTACCTCCCCAAGGCTAGTGCACCTGTGTGGGCAACTTCGTTTTCTTCGACCCAACTTATTTATATTACTTAGTCAAACAGTATTTAACCAATTACCTAAATTAAACTTTCTCTATTAGATTTTACTCTTTGGTACAAAATTATGTGATTCATTTTCTCTTTGAAACCAAAGCAAGCTTATTACCTGATCTTGTACTTTTTTTTATATGGCCCCAGGGATGCTCAACAGTTCTCAGCAAAAGGGGTATTCTCCCTCCCACCTACCCAGGCTGACGTCTGCTTTTCTTTTCTGCCACCCAACCAATATTAGGTCATTCAAATAGAATTTAGGGGAACACCTTCTAGACACATTTAGGCACAAAGTGGAGCAGGGAATTGAGCCAAGATTCTTAAATTCCTGGACAAGTCAATGAAGACATGTATCATCTTTGCTTGAAAGCTGCTGGCTCATGGAGGTGATAACATTGTCCAGGGAGGACAAAGTGGTCTGGGAAGAAGGTGGAGGCCAGGAAGGAATTGGTGGATTGTCACCGATGTGCCTGGCACCATACTTATGCCATTGTATTTAATTCTTGTAAAAAAACCCTCAAAGTACTAGAATTACACAGGGGTGGGTAAGTGACTTGTCTCATGTCTCTCACAGTTATTCAGTACCAGAGCCAGTATCTTATCCAACCTGACTCCAAAGCCCACCCTTTTCCTAGAATATTTCAGGAAGGAGAAGGAGAATTCTAGAACAAATTCCTAGAGGATTCTACTATGGGAGGACATGAGCGGATACCACCATATACATACATATATCTCTCAACGGGTTTCCTTTTCAAAGTAGGGAATACCACTTGAGGTACTTAAAACTTGACTTTTACGCAAAAAAAAAAAAAAAAAAAAGACTTTTTTAAAATTGTAAAATCCACTAAACAATCAGCTGGTTCACACAAGCCATTTTTAAAAAAAGTGGGAAAGATAGTTAAGAATGTTCCAAACCCAAAGCAAGTCAGATTTATACTACAAGGTAAAAAACAATATTGAACAATTGAAACAACCCGATGTGAGTGAATTCTGCTGTTACTGGCCCCAAACAAGTTTTTGAAGCTCTCCGGGGCAGTTTCTGCCTCTGTAAACCTGAAAGAATAAGCCCCATTTTGTGTAGTGTGGTAAGGTGTCAACAGAGGCTAGTTCCTTCCTTTCTCAGCATTCCTTGCTTCTCAGAAGCAAGTTTTCTAAGTCCAGTGAGAGTGTGAGGGGCCATTTGTTGGAACACCAATGGAAGACAGACAATGAACCCATGGAATTTCCTTTAGGGGATGGTTTCTGTACCCTTGATCCACCTGACAGCTAACTTTCTCTTTGCTTTTACTTTTCTTGGCCATCTCAGTCCATTATATCACCTCCATGGAAGCTGAGCAGAGAAATAATGAGAGATAAATCAATAAATCAGTGTTGGTCTTTTTTAGCCAGACTGAGGGAAGGTTTGGTGGACAGGAGTTTTATATGTTATCTGAACATTTTAGACTATGCAGGTTTCCCTTTTAAACTCCTGTCTTCACCTCTGTCAAGAGCTCTGGGAACTTCCCTGACATCTGTTGACAGCCTTGTCCCCCACACACTGGGGGATGGAGCCGTCTCCACCGGTTGGGTGGCAGGCTGTGATGCTGGGGGGATTCAGCATGGCAGTCATGTACATATCTCCCCACATAGAGGATAGGTTGTTTTAGCTGCCTGTTATCTACTCCATACCAGTCACCAGGGTGTCCTTCTGGAATGCAAATCTGACTGCGCCATTCCTCTTAGAGCCTTTTATGGATTTCCTCATGCCCATAGGAGACTGAATTGGTCTGACTCAGGGGCTTGTAATTGAAAGCTGAAGGAAACAGGAGATGGGGTGGGGACCATACATGGGGAGAGGAAGGCAGCCAGTTCAACGTGTGCCAGGGAGCAGATGACCACCATGGGGGATCAGAACTCAATCCCACAGAGTCCTTGAGAGATGGTAGAATGTGCCTCAGAATTACCCACGAATGGGTAAAACCCACGAATTGGGTAAAACCCACGAATGAGAAAACCCCGGTTTTCTCCAAAAACTTCCATTGGTCATTGGCTGCGTTTGCTCCCAGGAGTGTTAATTATCTGACGCTGTGGTCTGCCCTGCACAGGGGCGCAACAAGCTCCACTGGCCAGAGGCTGCCTCCAGGCAAGAGAGTGCAGGTGCATGCAGGAAGAAGCTGTCTGCGGAGCAGAGAGAGCTGAGGGCACTGCCAGGATCCCCACGGCCTGGCTTGGGAGGTCTTGCATGACCCAGCCCCTTCTCTAGCTCTTCCACCTGCTCCAGTCCTAGTGCTGGGGTAGCCCCACACTGCCTGCAGGCCCTCCTGCATTGTTTGTTTGTTTTGTGCCTCCATGCGGTTGCTTGTGATAGGCCTTCTGTCTTGGATGCCCTTCTCTCATTTCCCCATCTGATTATCATCTTTGTATTTTTCAAAACTCAGCATCACCTCCTCCAGGAAACCTTTCTTGATTAACCCCTCCCCCAGCCTGACGTAGCTGTCCTTTTGCAGCATCTTTCACAGAGCTGCCTCCCTCACCAGACCGTGAGATCTGTGGCACATCCTCCCCACGTGATTCCTCTTCGAGTCCCTAGTGATGAGGGAGCATGTGGCCCGGTGCACAGTAAATACGTATTGGACTGAATTATGCATATGTGTTTAATTGTTTAGCACATGGTTGGGACTCTATACTTGGGTCCCGAACTGAACTCCTTTTTGCCCCACTTTCTCTTTTCATTGGCAGAGGGAGCAAGGGAACAAAACGGAATCTCCCTTCCTCCAGGGAAAATGGGCACTTCATTCTTCGATCCAGAGAGACTGGAGCTGACAGTGGAGACCAGGGGGAGGCAGAGAAGCCCTAAGGCCAGAAAGCATGAAGGAAATGCATGCGCCCATGTGTGTGCACACGCAGGGAAATGTGGACATACAGGTCCACACACAGACAGGGAAAAAAGAGAGGGAGTACAACCGGCAGACGGAAAGGGGCTGGACCTACAGGCAAGGGGAAAGTGGACTGACAGAGACAGGAATGGAGGACAAGGGTAGAGAAGGGGAAGCGATAGAGAAGTGATAGAGAAGGTGAAGAATAGAGGTTGGGAGAAGGTCCAGTAATGTGCTACAGGGAAAGCGGTGAATGAGAAGCCCTGGAAGGCAGCTCTGCATACGTTAGGGCTGCAGAGACAGAGATGGAACTACAACCGTGAGCTATGTCACCCCTTTTGCCACCGTGGCGACGGACACAGGCGTTTACGGGGGGGGGGGGGGGGTCAGATGAGGAGGGCGTGGGCCTGCTGCTGACCACCCTGAGCCACGTGACCGCGCACACATTTGCTGCCGTTGTTGCCTGGCGTCTCCTTCCGTGGCGTGTGTAGTATCTGCGGGGCCCTCTCTAAACCCTCTTTCAGAGGCTCAAATACTCTAGGAATGGAGTCGAGTGGCGCAGCATTTCCCACGTGCATGCCTTTGGCCTTGTGCTGCTGGGTTGCGGTGGCTCATGAAAGAATAATGACCCACATCAATTTTTAAAGCTGCTTAATGCTCCTCACAGCCCAGCTGTCTAAAAGTTTGCAAAGCAGGCAACATGGCTCCCCAGGAGAAGGCCACAAGACTTGACCTGGTGTCAGGTCGGCTGCGATGGCAGCTGGAACCCTGGAGTGTTTCCCGATGGTGTCATCATGCTGGGGTGAGGGAGGACAGATATGGTTCCACCTATCTCTTGGGTCACGCTGCAGGAGCTTTGCAGGAATTCCCTTCCTCCTGAGCTCCCATGTGGGTTGGATTCAGGAGCTTGGTGAGAATTCGGAAAGAGACAAGTTCTTTGATGAAATCCTTTACCAGAGACATTTTCTCCCCAAATATGCTTGCTAGCTGCTGTGCCAGTTATTAAGCTCTTGACTCTCAGCTCTGAAGCCGATCTTCTGCACTCTGCTTGGTGATGCTGGGGACTCAGCAAAGCCCATTTCTGCCTTGCCAGTTGGCTCCCTGCTAAGCTTTGCCAGTAGGGGGCTCAAGAGGGGAAAAAAAAAAAGGTTTGTTCTTCCTTGTTCCTGGGCTGTTGGGCCTGCAGGCCCCCAGCAATGCCTCCCCATCCCAGGAGCGCCAGCTCCTCGCTACAGTTGGATACAGAGTGTAGCTTTGCCAGTGCTCAAACTAGCATCACGGCACTCCCTTGGAGACGCGGGGGCCCTCCAGGAGGCGTTCCCTCCTCAGGGGCGTAGGCCCTATCTCTGTGGGGCTCCTCCCCCAAACTTCTGAGTTTTAACAATTCCAGCATTCCTCCAGCGTTGCCCCAGCCCTAGGGGTTGAACAGGGAGACCCCTGGCCCTGGTGTTCCTGGATCTTGTAGTACTAAAAATGCCATTTCCCGGCTGCCAGCGTGGTCCCAGGCCAATCTGGAAGGTGAGTCACTTGCTTCCTGCACTTGCTACCTCAGTTACCTCATTACCAATTTTGTATTAAGATAACAGTTCCTTACAATAATATTTCCCAGCTAGAACACTGGTGTGTTTTCCATAGCTTGACTGGAACTTGATGCATCCTCATGTCTAATGCTTCAGAAACTGTGTTAAATCAGAGAGTATCCGTTACTTACGGGGAAAATCCAAGGTGTCCCACTAAGGAGTATTACCTTGTTTTATTGCTGCTATTTTGATCACTACAGCAATAGCAGCAGCTGCTGCTCTGGGTGATAACAATACCTCACGTACGTAGAGCATCTCACCAGTCCCAGAACACACTGGCCACCTCTCCTCGCTCGTTTTCTGCAGCAGTTCTGTGGGGCCAGTGCTAGCCATGCCACGGAATTCAGGGAGGAAGAGTGACTTACTTTCCCACAGTCATAGTGAGTCACAGATTGCTGAGTTTCAAACTCAGTTTTTAAAAGATTTATTTATTTATTTGAGAGAGAGATCGAGTGTGTGAGCACAAGAGTAGGCGGAGGGCAGAGAGAGAGAATCTCAGGCAGACCACAATGAGTGCAGAGCTCGATGTAGGGCTCGATTTCACAACCCATGAGATCATGTCCTGAGCTGAACCCAAGAGTCGCATGCTCAGCAGACTGCGCCACGCAGGCATCCCTCAAACTCATTGTTCCAATCCCAGTTCTCCCTTTTTTCACCTTGCAGCCTTTCTTGGGTTGGATCCAGTAGTGGGTGGGCAGTAGTTACCTTGCATTTTCTCGTTTGCTTTCCACCATGTCTGCTTCTGCTCTTGGCCCTTAGGCTTTGAACTTTGTCTATCTGTATGGGCTAAATAGACCACAGGGAGGCACTGGCCAGGGAAACTCGGCTTTCCAGATCCTCTGTATTCTGCTGGGTGTCTTCTTAATGCTGGCATGTTTCACATTTCTGGTGAGTTTGCATTTAAACTAAAAGCTTTCTAGAACCTTGGACTTAGATCTGGTTCGCTTAAAAGGCATTTCCCAGAACACTCAATTTTATTAATATCATAAAACAATCTCAGTTAAATAGCAGAATCATTGCATATCCTCAAAACATCTCCAATCTGAACTGCTTTATTTGGATGGCGACTGAAGTATTCCCACAAAATGTATTGCTGGGTGGCACTGGAGAGGTTTGCCTGGGTTGTGGGGTGCTAGAAGGGCAACTACAGGCATCAGTCTGTGGTGTTGTCCCATGCCACCAGTGCGCTGTCGCTGAGAATGGAGACATGCCTGATGGAGTCCCTGCTCTCAGAATGCTTACAGCGTAATTAATGAAACCAGAGCTTTGCTTAAAGATTCAATAGCAACAGTACAATGATGTAACCATATCAGAGGGGAGGGAGCACTATATTTGGAGTTAGAGGACTGGTAGAAGTGAGAAATTTGAGCAAATACCAAGAAATGTGATATTCAATTTGCTTGGCTTTAAAATGGGGATACTGATAATACAGTTATAGGTTAGGGATTGGTTTTGAAAATATTAAGATGGCCAAATCCTACCTTTCCTATCAAACCATATCCATTGGGGTATCTCTCATGCCATCTCAAGGAGGGTATACCCAAAATAACATAATGGGAATCAAAGTAGTACTTTACTGATTTCTAAGCAGGTACCTCAAGCCCTCAATGTAGTTGCATTGACTGTATATTGTTTAGTGGCCTAACACAGCACAAACCTATTATTTTACAGTTTCTATGGGTCAAAAATTTGGGCTTTGGTTTAGCTGGGTCCCCTGTTTCATGGCCTTTCATGAGGCTGTGATCAAAGGGCTGACCTAAGGTAGGTTCTTGTCTGAAAGTTTGGTTGGCAGGGGTCTGCTTGGCTCACTTACATAGCTGAGGGCAGGATTCACCTTCTTATATGGTGTTCGACTGAGAGCCTTAGGTCCTTGCTGGCTGCTGGTCTGAGATCCCTCTCAGTTCCTTGTCACATGAACTTCTCCAATATGGCAGCTTGCTTTATCAAAGCCACTGAAGGGCAGAGTCTGTTAGCAAGATGGATGTTAACACTTTTATGTAGCCTAATCATGGAAGTAGCATCTTATCACCTTCTGTTGCTGGCTAGAGGCAAGTCATCATTAGGGGAAACAATCCTTATTGGGAGGGGATTACATCATAATGTAAATGCTAAGCAGTGGAGACCACTGGGGGCCATCTGAGAAGCTGCTTACAACAGTAGGGCTCTTTGATATAAGCTGGATGAAGAGCATGGCTGGGACTTGGGCTGGGATATGTGGGGACTTCCATATATCCTTCCCTCACCCACCCTTTAAAATCTAAAACTTGGGACCCATTCACTGAGGTGTACCTTAGAGGGAGGTGTAAGACTTCAAGTGGTCTACTCATCCATCTCTGGCATATTTGGTAGAAGAAGGAAGTGGACTGGGTAGGTCTATCCCAGGGATCAGGCTAAGAGAGAAAGCAGGAAGAAAGGACAGGGCCTGGGATCCCACATTTGCAACACAGTAACATGCCAAATGAATGATGTAGGCTTTGATCAGTTAGATTAGCAACTCCCTAACATGATAGGGCTTCCAGCAATGGGAAAAACAGAGGTGGCCTTATAGGAAGAAGGACTGAGCCTTGTTGCCTGATGGCTGTGAAGGCTAAATGGAAGAGTTTATGTGACTGAATCAGGTATGGTAAACAGTATTTTAATATTTAATTTTTAAATGAATTATACGTATACATAAAATAAGCTCCAGGTAAGAGGTTACTGTGGTCAGGGGAGCCAGGAAAGATATTGTGAGAAAATTAAATATAACATGCTGATAAGCAAAGAGAGGCCAGGTGAGGGAAAAGATGCAGAGTAAGGTGCATGGATTTATTCATTGAACAATCATGAATTGAGAGCTGACTCTGCTAGCTCTGAAACTGAAAATGTGGAACTAAAAATAGCAGTGTGGACAAATGGAAGAGGCAGATGGATACAATACACAGCTTAACTATACAATGACCCAAGAAGACATTAAAGTAGGTATAGAGTTCAGAAGTAGCCAAAAGGAGTAGAAGGGTTAATCCCGCTGGAGAGAGGAGAGAGGGAGGAAAGGAGTAAACAACAACAACAACAACAACAACACAGAGAAGACCACATGGGTAGGATCCATGATATGTCTTACAGGTCAAACAAAGCAGGTTTTGGAGGCAATGGATGAGGTCTGGTTGGAAGGGAAAGTTTGGCAAGGAAGAAGAAGGGACTGTACAAGCTGTACACAATGACAGTGGTGATGATCATGGATCTTGTTGCATCTGCCTTCCTTTAGCTGCTATATCAGTTAGTTATTGCTGTGTAACAAAACAGCCCCAGGTGAAGAGGTTTAGAAGACCACCATTGCTCCCTTTCCCCCTCCTTCCTTCCTCCTTTTCTTTCATTCTCTCTCTCTCTCTCTTTCCTTCTTTCTTCCTCAGCTTAATTAAGGTGTAATTGATATACAAAAAACATATTGAATGTCTACAATTTGATGAATTTGTACATATCATGTGCCCATGATACCTAAATCAAATACTATCACAAAGTAGTAAACACAGCCAAAAGTTTAGTTTCCTGTGTCTCTTTGCTTTTTGTTGTTGTGAGAACAATTAGCATGGCATCTGTTCTTTTAACAAGTTTTTGGCAAGTCTCTAGAATTTATTTATCTTGCATAACTGTAACTTTATACTCATTGAACATCAAGTCCCCATTTTCTCCTCCCCCAATCCTCCAGCAACCACCATGCTATTTAACCATTTATTTTCTTATGATTTTGTGGACTGACTGAGCTCAGCTGGGATGTTCTCCTGTTCTACATGATGTTGGCTGGGATCATTCCTGCGTCTGCATGCAGCCAGGAGTTTGGCTAGGGCTAGAATGTCCAACATGGGTTTGCTGACATGTTTGGTGTCTCAGTTCAGGTGTTTAGAGTGGCTGGCAGCTGGCTAGGCCTCAATCTCCAGATGCACCCTCATTGCATTTCTACATAGTTGCTGGATTCTCAAAGAGTAAAAATGGAAACTGTCAGGTCTCCTAAGGCCTTGACTCTAGAATTTGTACAACATCGTGTTTGCCATATGGTGTTAGTTGAAACAAGTGCCAGGGCCAGATTCAAGGTTAAGGGAAGTAGACTCCTTACCAGGAGGAATAGCATGTGTGTACTGGGATGCCATCACTGCAGGTAGTCTACCACAGCTGCACACTTGTCCTCATGCTTGATGTAAAAAGCAGTTGCAGCAGTTGAGTTCATTCAAGCAAATAGAAGGGATCTCCCCAAGGGTTTAAAGACTCCTGTCAGCTCTCAAGGGCTTATGTTCCCACTGGAAACGTGACTTTTTGGCCAGAGAATCTGCCAATACCAGCTCAAGGAAAAAGTAAAAGACAGCACATTAATTTCTCTCTGAGAAGTAAGCCAGAAATGGAATGCTGTCAGGATTTGAAAACTTTTCTTTAAATTCCTGTACTTAAATCCAAAGCCAGGTAATGAATTTTGCTTCATCAGTAAAACTTCAATCTCCTTGATGAGCATATGCAACAGAAATTGAACACAAAAGGCATAAAATTACCATGGTGATGGCTAATTGTGGTGAATCTGCATATATTAGTTCACAGTAACACAAATAACACTCCAGTAGGCTAAAGTGCTAAGATACAGAAAGTATTATTCTGTTCAAAACGTGAAGATCACAGTCTGCTCTAATAAAAATAATATTAGAAATATTAGCCAGTTAAATATTATTTAATGGTGAGTAGGAGGAGAAAATCCTCATTTCCCCCAAAGCCATTTGAGACCATGGTTTAGTATTATGGTGTGAGGGACTGGAATGTGGTTGACACGCTCTGTAATTAAGAGACACTAGAAATAGAGTATTGATTTTTGGGGTTCCCTCGTCTCCCACTCAGCAGGCTTTTTTGCTTTGGCATCTTCTTTCCTGGATGCCCAGACACCTTCTCAGTTACTGGTGCTGTAGGAAGCACTGCAAGGAAGACAAAGAGATGGACCCTGCCAGTCAGGGAAAATATGAGGCTGAACTTTACCATCATACCCAGGAGACCTCAACACTTGCCAACTGTGGGCAAACAGTTTAGCTCTGTGATACTTAATTTCCTCAAGTGTAAACTGGAAAATGTCTGCACACTGAGTAAGATAGTGGGTGTAAAGCAGCCAGAACATTACAGATGTTTAATGATAGTGATATTAGAAAAGACCACATGAAGTAATGGCAGTGAGGGAGACTTCAGTGATGTGCTGAACTGTGGTTTGGACTCTGGGTTCTGGAGAAATCAGAAAAGGTGGCTGGGCTTACAGAGTAAGGGGAGGCTTGGGATGACATGGCTGGGGCAGGTGGAAGGGGCTGAGAGGCTGTTTTGGGGGGGCATCTTATGAGGGAACGCATAGAGGCAGAAATAGGGACGTTGGGAGGCAATGGGAGACTTACATGTGCATGGAACGCATGGTGACCAGTGCTGGGGTCACATCATGGAAGGTGGCAGAACCCAGACACAGAGTGTCCTTAGCAAGGAGGCTTAAGTTCTGAATGCCTTTGGGAAACTAAACATATTCCCAATTATTTTAAGTTTGTGTAGTGTAACTTTTATCCTGCCCAGATTCACTTCATTTTCCCTTTTCCTCTCTTTTTCCAATTCACACTCTCCTCTTCATTCTACAGTGTGCTGTTTACTTCCAAGTGCAATTAAAGGACTGGGCCAAAAAGCAAATGGAGCACATCTTGCCAACTCTACCTGCAAAATGCATTGTATTTGCTTAACTGTGACTCAGATTTGGAACGACCTAAAAAGGAAAGGGCAATAGTGTTTGGGTGGAGACAGAACCATCCATTAACTTGCCGCGAGCCAAGACTGGAAGCCAGGAGAACCATCTGAGAAAAGATGAGCCACGAAGCAACAGTGATTCAAGATTAATAATAACTCCTCATGCCTGTGTTGTGCTTTAGCAGAGTTTAGAATGCTCTCACAGCCAGTAACTCATGTAATTTTTAGGACAACCCTATGAGGTAGTTAAAGAAAATGTTTTTGTCCTTATTTTACGCATGAGAGAGCTGAAATGGAAAGAAAAATAAGGCTTGCCCAAAGTCACACAGCAAGCAAATGGTGGGGGAAATGGAGACTCAGGTGGCTTGTTATGTTTTAACCCATCAAACATCCTTCTGGGTCTACTGCTCCTGATTCTTGGTCTGCTCACCCCTGCTCTGGTCCTGTCTTCCAAGACACTGGGTTAGGAATTAAGTATTTGGGAAACTAGTTGGAAGGCTATTTTGTTGACCCAGATGTGAGCAGAATAGGGGCTGCATGATTCTAGACCCTCTTCCTCTCTCAGGACCTCTCTGGGTATTGTTTCTCAGTCTCTTGTGGGACCTTCTTTCTTTGATGCACTCCTTAAACATTGACATCTTCTTCTGTTTGGCCATGGTCTCTATTCTCTTCTCACTCCTCATGCTCTATCTTGACACCCGTCCCTTTCCACCATGGCTTTTGTCGTCAATTCCAGGTTCACACCTGCAGCCACACTCACTCCCCAGATCAAGATCCACTTAAAGACACTCTCTTGACTCACAACTCTTACCTTTTCTCTTTGTCTCTACAATCACACATTGGCCTTTGTTCCTTCCTGCTCTTGGACCCTAAATTCTCCCTTTCCTATGAATCTTTCTCAGTAACATTGCAAATCCTCAAATTTCTCTGACTAAAAAATTAAAACAAGAAACACCTTTCTCAAATTATCTTTGAACCCACTTCCCTCTACAAACACAGCTTAATTTCTCCTCGCTCCTTCATGTACAAATTTTTCCAGAGCGTTTCCTGTGCTTGCTGTCTCCATTTTCCACTTCCCACCCATACTTTTCAGCTCACTAATCTGGCTTCCACCATAATAAGTCTGGCTAGAATCCGTGGGGACCTTCAAATCACTAAACCTAGTGACACTTTCTGTGCTCACCTTATGGGTCTTCTCAGCAGAAGTCAACGTGGCGAACCACTCTGTTATTCTTGGAACACTCTTACCTTGGCTTCTATGACACAACACTCTTTTGTTTTTTCTTCAACCTCTGTGGAAACTTTCTCTTTTTCCTTTGCTCATCCTCCAATAAAAATGACTAAATTGTTTCACTTATGCCTTCTCTCCTCACTTTATATGTAATCATCAACATCCAAATCTTTAGTGACCAGCTATATAAAGGCAACTTTCACATTTGCATATCTAGTCTATATGTTTTTTTGGACGCCCAGATCCTCACAGCCCACTTATTAACAAACTTTTCTCCTGGATGGTTTCAAGAGTCCTCAAGCATATAAAATGTCCAAGAGTCAACTCATAATTTTTCATTTCAAATGTGGTGTTCCCCTAATTCCCTATCCTAGCCAATAAATTTAAGTCAGAACTTGTACATGTCTTCCTTGATTATACCTATCTTGTATACCATATCTTATCCCAGCCACCTTTCCCAGTTATCTTCAATATAGCTCTTAAATCCACCCACTTTGCCTGTTTCCAATGCAAGCACTAAGTCATAGTTGTGTCTTGCTGATTATCCAAGAAATTTCAAATTGGTCTCTTCCTGATTCACTTTTGTCACCCTCAGTTCATTTTTACGCTAAACTGAAGTGACATTTAATCATCTCAGTCTTTGTTAAAACCCTTCAATATTTCAAAGACCTGTTTGCATAAGTCACAGCCTTTCACATGGCTCCACTCCACCATTTGTCTCTTTCCAGCCGGGGCAGCCTCATCTTGCTCTGTGTCTCCGTTCTTTCCACTTGAGCTCTTTCCCACCTCAAGGTTTCTACATGCTTTCTCCTTTGTGTAGAATTCTTCCCTAGTCCTCGTGTATTTAACTCTCCCTTATCTTTGCACACTCAGCTCACGGGAGACTCTCACAGAGGTGCCTCCCTGACCCACCATGTACGATCCCCCATTCACAGGCCTTCGTAATTCCAGTTTCATTCCCTACATAGTTCTTTTCACAGTTTGAAATTTTATGCTTATGTGATTGTTTGATTAATAACATCCTTCATATTTGACTGTATACTCCACCTAAGAGTAAGGGCTGGTAACTGTTTTTATGTTGGCTCCTGGGACCTAACAGAGTGCCTGATGCATTATAGGCACTTGACAAATGTTTGTTGACTATAAAAATATACAGGGGGCTATTGGTCCTCTTCACATGAATGAATATCTTGAAATCATGCCTCAAACTGAGCTCATCTCTCCTCCCTTAACATGTGCCTTTCCTCTCCTTACTCTGGAATTTCCCATTAAGGTGAATAACCTAGTTATCTACCCAGTCACTCCACTAGAAATCTAGGAATAACCCTTGATTGTTCCATTTCCCACCACACTTAGTCACTAAAGGCCTATAGATTCTATCTCAATTTCACTTAGATGTGCACCCTTCTCTTGAAACTTACCTGTCTTGGTAAAGAAATTCTCTTGCTTGAAATACTGCAACAGCTTCTAATTTGTGTTTCTGACACCAATACTGTCTCCTAATTCCCTTTCCCTTTCACTGTTGGAGTCATTGTTCTAAAATATCAGAGGCATATTGTTTTCTTCCCCAAAAGTTTCAATGTTCTCCTATTTGGATTGAAAGATAAAATGTAAAGTCTTTGTATTCCTTTCATGCTGATTGTTGCTAAAAGGTTAATCCCCTCTTCCTTTTTGTCTCCTCTCCTCTGTCTCTTTGTTCTGACATATGGAATGCCCTTCCTACAGTACTCCGGTGTTGCCAGGCTTGCTTGTGCCCACATTTTGTTCATGTTCTTAATTCTTCCTTAGATGCTCCCTGGTCCACCTAGGAACTGTTTTCCTGTCCTTCCCGTTCAGCAGCCTGACGTCACCTCCTTCCCCTAGGAAGCCTTTCTTGCTCTCCTCCCTTTAGGTAAAATACACACTGCTTCTTTTAGGTCCCCAGAACACATTTTACACACTCGTTCTGAAGTAAGGACCTATTTTTGAGTTTGGATTCCCAGGAGAGGGGATCTGTTGCTTCACCTGGGTATCTGCAATGCTTAGCACAGTCATGCCTGACTGGCACTCAACAAATGATTTTTAAATATATGGATATGTTTTCAACAAATGAGATAATTGTTTGTCAGCCGCAGGAACCCACCCACTTAGGCTAATTTATGTAAACAGGATTTATGTTGAGGCTCCTGGGAAATCTCATGAAACCCAACTGAATGCAATACAGCGAGGCTTTGCAGAGTATTAGAAGGTTGTAAGGCAGTGGTTCCCTTTGTCATTCTGTGGAGCTTCATTCTCTCTTGTCTGCTCCTATCTGCATAAGATCTTCTCCATTCTTATCTAAGCTTTCTCTGCGAGGTTCTTGGCCTCTGAAGCTCCATAGTTTTGGCTGACACCCAGCTTTGAATCATGCATCTGTCCTTGGCACATGCTGTGGTGCCAATGTCTGACTCTCAACAGTCCCTGGGTCTCACTTCAAATTATCTAGGAAATTTACTGGTTCTTGGCCAGTCAGTGGAATGGCTAGTTTTGAATTGGTTCAATTCTCTGTTGTTGAGGGGAAAAAGTCACTTGGTCTGAGGCTGTTAGTTAGACTGGAGTATCTGAAAAGGGATGTGAGAAGGGCAGGTAAATTGATCGACTGTTAAAGAAAGGACAAAGTCATAGGTTTGTTATTTGCTTATCAGGACCACTGCAGCTGAGAGTGATGTGAATAGTCAGTTCTCCAAGACTTCTGTGCCCCAGGGAGTCTGATGTCCACCGTGGCTCTGTACCAACTCAGCTTCTTCGTCTCATCTCCAGCCTTAGTGTGTTTCAACCCAGCAAAGCAGTCGCGCACATAGGATATCAAATAGAAATGAACTGGAAATTTAGCAACGGTATGGCTCAACTTTCAGGTGTTTCCAACAGGTTTACTTTTACAAAAGCAGTTCTGGGCAAATAGTATGCTTTGTCCTGAACTGACATCTCTGGAAGGTGTAGCTCTAAGTACGTGCGTTAGAGATTGGGCTTTAGACTCTGGCTGGGTCTTCTATCCTTCAACTCTTCCCAGGGAATTGCTTTCATGGATTTGCAAGTATCCAGAAATGGTGTGGAGTAGAAAGACCATTATTGTGAAGTCAATAATATATATTTCACTTTTATCTATAAACTTTGCATGCTTCCATTTTTTTTCTTCTCTGATTACCCAAAGTAATTTCCTAGGGAACACATTTATAGAGCTGAGTTTTCTATACTCATCTTGGGCTTATGATGCAAACAAATCCAAGATACCTCATTTTTTGCCTCCAACCAGTAAACTAGTGTATCTTTCAACTCAGGGTGCGCTGAGTCACTGGGCCATCAGATAAGAAAAAAATGATTTGTGTTTGAGGTTCAGATGTGGTGAGATTGATGTTATCAAGATTGATATCGCTATTTTGACATCATCTGCATGTAGGGCTTTAAGGAATTGTTAAGGAGTGGCACTTTTTGTATTATTTGAGCATCTAGAGGCAGGAGAATTAGGCTTAAAAGAAAACTTTTTGGGGAAAATTATTAAACCTCCAGGCTCATTTTCTCTCTCCCTTCCTTCCTCCCTCCCCCCTCCTTCCATCTCTCTCTCCCTCTTTCTTTCTTTTCCTTCCTTCCCTCTCTCTTTTTCTTTCTTTTATGTATTATGGACTCTAAGGAATATAATGTAGAGGGAGTAAGGTTTGTCAGAGTCTTGGACATGATAGTTGGAATAAATAATCAGTTGGAGAAGGTCAAGTTTGCTCTCTTCCTCTGTCCCTGGTAATAAATATTGTGCAAGCTCTGCTAATTCCCACTACCCAAGAGGACCAGTGAACAAACTAAAGAAGAAGTTTGAAATTTGGTAGTCTCCATACTGTAGGCCAAACTAAGCCCTTGTGGGTGATCTAACTGTATTCACAAAGTTCTATGGCCAAATAGGTAGACTAAATTCTGCCTAAAAGGAGGTTAAGCAGGTTTTATTTACAACTTAAAATAAATTCTGCAATATTGGTCACAATTTTTAATATGTTAACATATATAAAATTCAGAGGTACATACAATATGTAGCACTTTTCCCTCTTTCTCTTTTAGTAAAACGTCTTATGATGCTGTCATTGCATGAAACACTGATATAACCATGCAGGAGTTAAATGCAACAAACACTATTCAGCCCTGCTCATGTACATAGGACTGTATTAAATGTTACAGGTGATGAGATAGCATTTGTGTACAGTCAGGACTCCTTCAGTTGTGTAAGATTAAGACCCAGTTTTAGCTAGCTCAAATGAAATATAGAATTTGTTGACTCATGGGACTTAGAAGACCAAGGAGTGGGCTAGTTTTAGGTGTGGCACAAGCAAGGTGTTCATTGTTGAATGAAATTGTTGAATTTCTCTATTTCTAGTCTCTTCTTGGTATCATTATGAGACAGGTCTGTTCATGTGCCAAATGTCTTAGATTGGGTTCCCAGGAAACAGACTCTAGAATGGAGAGTTGCATGAAGATTTACTGGGGAGAGCTCTTGGGCTTTACACCTGTGAGGAACTAAGAAGGCATGACTGCAGCAGAAGCAGCTGAGCCCTGAAGTGGTAGCAGCTGAAACCTCAACTAATTCTGCAGGAAGCTCTGGAGCCCTTCATGTCCCCACATGGAAACAAAGAGTCCATGCCTTTGTGTGACTCCATCAGAGGTCACAGTATCCCTCCATAGTAGTGGCCAGAGCCAGTCTCCGGGAGGGAGCATAACTTGATGATGTATTTCCTTGTGGCAAAAAAGCAAGTCCCAGTGAGAAATTCAGTTCTTAGCTACTAGCCACCAATACTTCTGGCAGCTGGGGAAATGAGTGTATCAGCCCTGCGAAGGGTAGCTGGACAGAGCACCTCATGTCCACTAGTCAACCGGCTCCCACCGGCTCAAGCCCAAAGCTTCTTATTCAGAATTTCAGAAGGAGAGAGAATTTCTTTTTAGGCGATGTTAATAAAGAGGGAATTCCACTGTCTAGCTCGAGTGCTTACTGCCCCTGTGATGGAGGAGGTGGAGGTCATGTGATTGACAAGATTCACCATACACGGGAGGGGCATTCCCCAAAAGGAACATGTGCTGCATAGACAAAAAAGAAAGGGAACCAGTGTCAGTGATAGCCTTCAGAATCATCCTGAGCCAGAGAACAAGAAAGCACATCCATAAGTCATGATCACTAGATTGAAGATTTTATGGTCTGGGACCACTTAGCCTTATTTTGTAAGTTAAGATAGAGAAGGAAAACTTGTTCCTAATTTACATATGCACTCACTACTAAATCTATATTCTATGTTTTAATTTTGGAGATAACTCTACATATAGCATAGTGTGGGCTGGTCCATTTTGATTAAAAATGTTTTTAGAAAAGACGAGTGAAAAAAAAATAGGTTGGAATAATTTCCAACCTAATGTATATAGAAGTACTTGCCTGTGAATATTATTTTCTAACTTCAGTCATTGTTTAAAGATTTATAGTGGTCCATTAATAATGATGTACTTGCTTATATTTGTTGAATGTTCATTACTTGCCAGGTACTCAAAGAAGAAGTCATCCAAGCACTCTTTATGACAACCCTGACATAAGTACCATCACCATCCCCATTTGACAGATAGAGAACTGAGGTTAAATGTGATATTTTTTCCTGTGTCTTATAGGTAATAAATGGGATTTGACTTTAAAACCTGGTGCTCTGCTATGTTACCTTATTATTAATGCTGACATTTTTTGACTACGTCTGTTTGAAACAAATTCTTTCCTTAGTTGAAAACTTAATTCATTGCTTTTTATATGGTGAATCAAAGAATTTGAGATGGAAGGTATACTGAAATTATATCTTTTATTTCATGAGCTATCTCCATCTGTAAAACAATCATGTCTTTAATGTTTTAACATTAAAATTGATTTTCAAATGATATTATAACAGACTAAAAAATTAGTCCTTGATACTACCATCCCCTCAACTATTTTTCTTTTTGTGTTTCCTCATAAGTCTCATCCCTAGAAGGTTTTATTTTTACCTATCTGTATCCATGACAGAACTATTAGGTTGAACCATGTGGAATTTTCAATATTTTACAGTTTTCCTATGAAAATGGTAATTGATATGGTTCGACCTAATTTGTTTTCAGCTTTGATGCAGCACTTGTGTTAACCTTTCCATGAGGCTATGTAGGCTTCTTGTCATCTGAACATCCAATGTTCCATGAAGTGTAAGTTCACTTAACTATTCTTTTCTATTATCCTGAGTTTTTTACTATAGTAAACAAATATCATCCTACACAAATATTCCTCTTTCTCGGTCATTTCCTTAGGATAAATTCCTAGTGATGGAAATAACTGGATTAAAGGAAATTAATATTTTATGGCTTTTGATACACATACACATATATATTTAAATTATGTTTTAGACAGAATCTTTTTAAATTGCAATCAACAGTGTATAAATGTACCAACTTCATCAGAACCTCATTAGCCTTGGGTATTGTTTTTATTTCTGATAATATAATAGGTGTAAAATGGTACTTAATGAATATTTTAATTTGTTTGTCTTTGATCACAGCAAGGTGGAGCATTTTCACATGTTTGTTTACTAATTTCAATTCCTCCTGCATAGATGATCAGATAAGATTCTTTGCTTATTCATCTATTGGGGATCATATTTGTATATCATCCTTGTGCATCTTCTATAACATAGATGGTAACCCTTTATTTTCTTTTAAAGACCTTTTAGTCCTTTTTCTCTTAAGTTTCATTATATCATTTTAGAAGTTACAAAATAATCTTTAATAGCAAAATCTGAATTTTTCCTGTTAATTAAACCTTAGAAAGTTTTAATTCCTGCATATATTTCAGTATATTTCATTTCATTCTTTGCCATATTTTATACCATTTTTAAATACTTACTTTTTTAGTGATGCAGAATTTATTTTGATTTATAATATAAGTTGAGGATATAAACTAATTTTGTTTTAAATTTCTTAATCAGATATATCCAAACAATTTTTTTTCTTTCTCTCTTTCTTTCTTTCTTTTTTTTTTTTTTTTAAAGATTTTATTTATTTATTTGACAGACAAAGATCACAAGTAGGCAGAGAGGCAGGCAGAGAGAGAGAGAGAGGAGGAAACAGGCTCCCCAAGGAGCAGAGAGCCCAATGCAGAGCTTGATCCCACGACTCTGGGACCTTGACCCGAACCGAAGGCAGAGGCTTTAACCCACTGAGCCACCGAGGCACCCCCAAACTATTTCTTAAGTATGTTTTTCTTTCTCTGTTGTATAGTTTAAGAGTGTAAAAACATTTAATGTAATAGTATCTATTTCTGGAGCCTTTATTCGGTTTCACTTTTTTTTTTTTTTTTTTAAATGGTGCCAGATGTATTTTAATACCTCACAGGATGGTTCCCTCCACTCATTTTCAATTTTTAAAATTTGAGAACATTTAAAATATCTCCCCCACTCCATTTTTGGTCCCATCTTTTTCTTATTAGGCCAATTAAATGATATTTTACAGTTTCATAATATGGTTAGATTTAAAAATAGTATATCGGTTTTCTTTGGCTGCTGTAAAATACCACCACAAACTTAATGTTTAAAGCCATGCAGATTAATTACCTTATAGTTCTGCAGGTCAGAAGTCTGATGCTGGTCTCACCTGATTAAAATCAGAGTGTCGGGTGCCTGGGTGGCTCAGTGGGTTAAAGCCTCTGCCTTCGGTTCAGGTCATGATCCCAGGGTCCTGGGATCGAGCCCCGCATCGGGCTCTCTGCTCAGCGGGGAGCCTGCTTCCTCCTCTCTCTCTGCCTGCCTCTCTGCCTACTTGTGATCTCTGTCTGTCAAATAAATAAATAAATAAATAAAACCTTTAAAAAAAAAATCAGAGTGTCAGTCAGGCTGTGGTTCCTTTGTGGAGACTCTTATGAGGCCATTCATTTCCTTGCCCTTTCCAGCTTCTAGGGGTTGCCTGTTTACCTTGTATGGTGGGTCCCTCCTCCACCTTCAATAATGATGCATCTCCCCAACAGTTTTTCTTTCTGAGCAGAGCCAGAAGATATTCTCCAATTTTCCAATTCTCCAATCAGGATCTGGATAATCTAGGATAATCTCTCCCCATTGCAGGGTCTTCATCCTTGGTCACATCTACAAAGTGTCTTTTACCATGTAAGGTGACATACTGATAGGTACTGAGATGAAGATGTAGACATGTTTGGGGGGCATTAAATTTGATCACAAGAATAACAGTAGAATTTTTTTTAGGGGGGGAGGATTCTGTTAAATAATGTTAAATGATTTTGGCAGAATTGGCATTTTTGCAGAATTTCACTTTCCCATCCATCAGTAAGTGATCACCTGGTGTCATTTTGAGATTACTTTAGTGGTTTTAAAGACTCTTTCTCCTTAATTGCACTCCTTAAACTTCTAGTTCGTGGAGTGCTATTGTGAGTAGGACTTCTGTTCACCCATATTCTTCCCTAGTACATTTTTTCTAACAAGTTATTGCTTGATGTCCTTAATTCTTTGAGAAAATTTATTCCCTAATGTAATCTTAATTTGGCATCCACTCTACAAGGAGAAGCATATGTTGGCAATACATGGTGCAGTGTGAATGCAGCTTCCAGGGAAATCAGCCCAGCTATGCCATATTGAGAAATCTCCATTTTCACTACTTATTTGAAAAGATGCAAAAATGCTGAGCATTGAGATGACCTTCAAAGCTTAAGAAAGGTTGCTGAAAACTACGTTTGACCTAGTTTGCTCGGTGTCCTGAGCAGAAGGACACCCAGCAGTCCACGAGCTACCCTGGCAAAGGGAAGTGACATATGGGCCTGGGGTGGAGAGGCAGGGCTTTGCTCAGGGACCCTGCACAGCCCTTCTCTCCAAATGATTGATTAATTTCTACTTCAGCAGGTTACCATTTGTGACCCCTTCCTTCTGAGTTTGATACTCGTATTTAAGAGATTCATGATGCAGAAGGATCTTTGAATTGGGAAGCAGGAGGCCTGGTTCCAGCTTCAGTGGAGAGGTACACTGAGCCAATGATGCTGAGGGGATGATGTGATTCCTTAGGGGATCTGTTCTCTTATTCTATGAGGAGTTGGACTAGATCTGTTGGAGATTTGAAAGAAGGTGAATTCCATTTGAAGAAGGGACAAAGTTCCAATCATTTCAGTTCCCACTCCCTCTCCCCACTTACTGATCTGTGGTAACACTTAGGAAGCAGAAGTTCTTTTTGACCTTTCACTCTAGAAACATGTCTGACCTTGTGAGCTTATTCTTATCTCAGTCTATGAGCTCTTGAGCACTCTTAATAAGAGTTCTTGAAGTAGTGATCACGGGCCCTGACATCCCTTCTAAATGATAGGCTTTACAGTTTTCAAAACACATTGGTCTTCTGACACTAGATTTTCCCCACTGTGTTCTGTAGGAAACCTTTGCTGTATAGACCAGAGGAAAAACCTCACAGGCTTGCCTCTAGGACCCAGATAAAGTCCAGTGATTTGGCTTGTTCAGGAAATCCTCCTTAATAGATTATCCCCTCCCATTCTATTTACTCATTGACATGTCTTGATATTTTGTTTCTTCACCAACCTCTGTTCCCTTCTCTGCAGATCAGGTACTCTGACGTCTCAAGAGCAGGAAGTGGCCAACCAGATCTAGAGGATGGTTTGGAGAAACAATGATCTCAGCCCCAAACTGATCAGATTATAGTACTTTTCACTGAAATTCTGCTTGTGGCCCATCTTCTCCTTAATATCAGTGTTATCTGTATAAAGCCTGGTGGATGAGGTCCAGTTCCACATGGAGGGCCAGCAAAGCACAGGCATCAGTAGACCTTCTTCAAATACATATTTTCCTTCCTCCTGCACACCTAAAATTGTTTTTGTCTCTTGTTGTAGGAAGCATCCAGACTGCTGCTGGAGGTGAAAGCTGACTGCTCTGATCAAGGTTATAAGCTGCTGTTGTCAGAGGCATCCTGATCATCCTTAACCCTTTCCTGGACTGAACGAGGGAGTGGACCATGAACCTTAAAGTCCTGGTCACCATGTCATAGAATGGGTAGCATGACAGAACTTGCTGTTATGGCAATGACGACACCCCTTTTTGAGAGCCTATATAAACCAGACTCTGTGGGTTCCTCATGAAGTGTGCAGAATCCTGTTTGGAATTCAGACATAGAAACAACTAATTCTAGAATGATAACAATAGAGCACATATCTGTTGACTTGTGGGGTTGAGAAATTAATTTCTGGAAGGCCAGTTAGTGTCGTGATTATGAGAGGTCCCAAAGTTTAGGAAACGACAACTTATGTGGTATTTTCTTTTGAAGGTTTAGTGGAGAGTGGGGGAGAACGTTTTCTTTCTTTCTCTCTCTTTTTAAACATTATATAACTATACGATTTTTTAATTTATATTTAAAGATTTGGGACCAGGCAGATTTAGTTTGGGATTTCAGCTTTCTTACTTACTAGCTTTGTGGTCTTGGAGAATCTTCGTAATCTCTCTGAACCTCATTTTCTCTGTGAAGATTCATTGAGCTATGCACATGGTAATCTTATCTACTTGTCCAGCACTTAAACACCAGCTCTCACTATTGCTATTGTTATTATAGTTACTGTTTGAAAATCAGAGCCGTGTGACAAGGGGAACTGATATTTTGCACCTCAATCTGACAATCCTGTTGGGTGGTTATCCAGTCGCGGGAACCGTCATAGAAAGTCATCCTAGTGTTCTGAAAAGTCAAATAACCAAAAACTGGCATGGTCATAGAGAAACCCCAAACTTCAGAAGGAGGGCTTAGAGCCTCAGACCATATGCTGTCAGGGTGCCCTGGCCTGTGGCCTGGAGTACAATCAAGTCTGGAGGGCAGGGATGCCCTCTGAACTGCATTTCAGAGGTAGGACTCCCCAGAGTCTGTGGAGAAGAAAAGGGAAATATTGGTGCCATTAGACATCACTGGCTTTTGAAGAGGGACTACCTCGTAGCCTGCAGGAGTGTGATGAGATCTCAGTCTGAGGACCAGAGGGTCAGAGAGAGTGGACCAGGCCGGGCTGAGCCGGGCATTCAGCTGCCAGGCCAGATTGGGATTCAGAGGTACCAGATGCAGCAGATGGTTGTGTCAGCAGGCTGCTTGCCTTCCTCACAAGCTGTTAACATGGGTGGATCGGGGTTTAGGCTTCCTTACGTAGCTGCATTAAACTGAATGTAGGAATATGGCTATTAGCAAAGGACCCCCTTAAAAGCATTTTTCAAAGGAGGATGGTAGTGGTACAATTGAGGATTGAAAGATCTGTGTGTGAAAACAGCTTACCTAAGTAGAAGTTGGAGGAAAGATTGCTTCTGAGCACTGGAATTAGGAACAAGTATCTTTCATTATAAATTCACCTAAGCATTTGTTTCAATTCCCTGGAGTTTCGCAGATGGCTTTATCTTTTCTTGGGAATTGGCTTGCTTATTTGTCCTCCATTTTGGAGAAACCCTCCCAAGTTAGAAGGACATGCCCACTTCTGTTCTGGAGTTCGTTCCCCCCCTGTCCTGAGCCTTGCTTGAGGCCAGGCACACAGCTTATACTTTGTTCCTAGAAATGTTAAGAGTCTTCAGGCAGACAGAGTCCTAAGGCGATTACTGTCTTAGCTCAGGTTGCTGTAACAAAGTTCCAAAGACTGGGTGGTTTGAACGACGATTTTTTTACTCTTGTAGCTCTGACGACTGGGAAGTCTGAGAGTAAGGTGCTGGCATGGTTGGGTTCTGGTGAGAATTCTCTTCCTGGCTTATAGATAGCTGCCTCTTACTATATCCACATGTGGATAAGAGAGATCAAATTATGATCTCTTTCTTTCCTTATGACACTTCCCATCGTGAGAATTCTTGACCTCATGACTTCTTCTCAATCTAAGCACTTCCCCAAAGCCCCAGCTCCCCAAAATACCATCCTACTGGAGGTTAGGATTTCAGTGTGAGTTTTGGGGGGACGTATTTACATTGTCCATAACAGTACCTAAGCCTCCAACAGATGACTACTGTGTTCACAGCCTGACATTGATGAGCTGGGTTCGGTCAACAGAATGCATGTTCTGTCACCCACTGCCTAACACTTAATCGAGCATATTATTTAACTTCTCTGAGCCTCAATTTCCCCGTACTTGCTGGGATGAAATCTCTTATACTAAAGGGTTAGTGAGAGGACTTGCTGGGACAAATTCTGTAAAGCACTTAACTTATAGTAGGTGGTCACTAAATGTTAATTGCTCTTACGACCATGTCCCAACAACAATGTCATTATCCAACCATATTTTTATCCCTTTGTAGACTAAGAAACTGTCAGAGAAGATAATTGAGTTTTGAAGATAGAGAACATTTGAATGACCTCTAGGTTGTTGAATAAAATTTTCTGCTCATGTTTATTTGCAAGGCTATTTTCCATGCTGCATGGCTCGCCTTCAGACAGGCTCCTTGAAGGGGAAATTTACAAGGGCAGATGGAGATAATAACACCTGTGGAGCTGGGCTGATGAAAGGCAAAGAAGATGGAAGGGGCGGGGTCGAATGATGAGACACTCCCAAGAGAGAGCTTCCTGTATTTTGTGCTCTTTTCAGAGGTGAATCTGCATAGCTATGACAGCTCCTGGCCACTTACATTAAATGGGCAAAGAAAGGTCTCACTGAGTCTGGACCAAAGTACCCTAGGAAGGGGTGTTGTGCGGGCATAGGTGTATCGTGTGTACATGAATGTGCGTGGTGAGCATAAAGCTTCTGTTAGTTGCACATGCTGTCTAGGCTGTGATATAAATCAGAGAGGAGCAGAGCAGATTTGCCATTCTATTACTTCTCATCCTTTTCTGATGCCAACTGGCATTATTATGATCTGAGAGGACATGGGTTCCTTTCCTCCATCTAGCAGGAAAACTCCAGGGCAAGCTTTGAGTGGAATAGCGATGACTAAGCAGCCACTATTCACTGACAAGGTACTGCTTGTCAGGTGCTGTACTAGATACCGTATGCTCCTTATTGTCAACCCTGACAGCACTCCTCCATCTTATGATGTCTCTCTTCGCCTGGAGACTTAGGAAGCTGAAGTCCAGAGAGGATGTGTGACTTATTCAAGCTCACAAAGCTTGGAAGTGTTAGAGTTATGTTTTAAACATTTATGGTCTGAATCTAAAATCTGTGGTTTATCCCCCATCACTCCTTCCACTACCAAAAACAAGCAAGCAAACAAGCAAACAAACAACCAGCGGACTACAGAATCCTGTCTGGCTCTGACCTGAATCCATATGGGCACGAGAGTGTGTTGTAGTAGTGGGTTGACGATTTTGAGAAGGGCTGTGGTGTACCCACCAAGCTGAGCACTGCCTGGAGTGCCTGGGGCTACAGGTGACCTGGGAGGGTCTACGGAGTCAAGAGGTTACTATTGCCAGACAGAATAGCAGCAGGCTGCTTTATTATATAATCAGTGTTGCTTGTGTATGTGTGGTGGTGGGGTGGTCTGTGTGTACCTTCTGATGATTTGGAAAGTTTGTGATCTGCTTGAATTTCTTCTGGTGTTTCATTGATAATTTTGCTTTTCTCTTCATTTAGACCTGGCTGCATTTGCTGCAATCACTTCTGCTCCCATCTCTCCTCTTTCTCTCAAATCCTTTCCCTCTCTTACACCCAGTTTTTGTTGGTTCTCTTTTTTAATGAAATTTCTAGGGTTCCCATTCATACTGCTCAATATATTTTTCTTACTCTTAGTTGCTTTACCAGGTGAAAATTGTATATTTTGACCCCAACCTAGAAAAGATGACAACGTCAACAACCGTACATCACCTTCCACCTTTGTCTTTTCCCATGTCTTCCCAATTTTTGTTAGTAATATTACTTCTACATTATTGTATAATACATACATTCTATTTTCTAAAGATAGTTCCCATAGTTCTTATACTTCAGTGAAATGGATCAATGTCCATTGTCAGCCCTTTTATAGTGATTTCTCTTGTCCTTTCTTGGCTGGTTGAAACCTGACCTTGAGTAGTCACTCCAAGAGGCTCATGGGAACTCGTTCCTTGAGTTCTTAAGTTTAAAAAATATCTGCCTATTGCCTCCATCCTTAAATAATAGGAAGGCTGGGTAGAATGATCTTGGGTCCCATTTTCTCTGAGACCTGATTAGCATTTTTCTATGGTCTTCCTTTATTTTGTGTTGCTGGGTAGTCCGAAGTATCAGAATTTTTCTTTACTTCAAGGTGACTGGGACTTTGGCCTAGTTGTTCAAGTTACTTCTTATTTTTCAAGTAGTAGTTATACCTTGGCATAATGTAGTCTTGGTATGAGCCATTCTGTAACAGTTTTCTCCATGGATAAAGTGGGTCCTTTCAATCTAAAAGTTCATTTTCATTTGTTGATGGAAAATTTTCTAAAAGTAGATCTTCAATTTTTTTGGTTTCTAGTCACTTGGTTCTCTCCATCATAGTAAATATTGCAATTATGCCATGTGCTGGATTGCCATTATGTCTTTTATATCATTTTTTTTCTTGAATCCTTTAAAATTTTGTTTGTTTTAGTCATTCTGCCATCTTGTCCTACTTGTTGCTTTCTGTGTGGCACTAATGTCTTTTTTTCTTTGTGCCCCTTTCAATATAGACTTCATATTTGTAATGATTTACTATAGGTGATGATTTTCCATGTGTTTCCTGAGTTCTGTCACTGCATGCTTTGTTTCCTCTTATTTCCTATTGTATAGCTTGGCAGAAACTTTGTCACTCTGCTTTGAGCTACCTTTCTTAAAAGATTGTAAAATTCTTTTAAAATGAAATTGTTTTTAGTTATAGTAAAATATGTATAACACAAAATTTAACATTTTAATCATTTATACTAGTAGCATACATAATACTACACAATTGTAGTATTAACAATACTACAGTTCAGTAGTATTCAATACACTCACATTGTTGTGTAACCAATCTCTAGAACTCTTTTTATCTCGCAAAATTGAACCTCTATATCCATTTGAACAACTCCCCAGACTCTGGCAACTACTGTTCTACATTCTGTCTCTGAATTTTATTACTTTTGGTACCTCATTGAACTGGAATCATACAGTATTTGTCATTTTGTGACTAGCTTATTTCACAAGACATAATGTTCTCAAGGTTCATGCATGTTGTAGCCTGTGTCAGAATTTCTTTCCTTTTAGAGGATGAACTTTCCATTGTGCATATAGAGCACATTTGTTCAATATTCATCCACTGATGGACACTTGAGCTGCTTCCTCCTATTGGCTGTTGTGAATAATATTGCTATGAACATGGGTGTGCTGTGCAAATATGTCTTTGAGATCCTGCTTTCATTTCTTTTGGGTATTTACCCAGAAATTGAATCACTGGATCATATGGTAATTCTATTTTTAATTTTTTGAGGAACTGCCATATTGTTTTCCACAGCTACTGCACCAATTAATGTTCCTACTAACAAAGTTCCAATTTCTCCACACCTTTGTCAACACTTTATTTATTTATTTATTTATTTTAAAATTGCAGCTATCTTAACGGGTGCACAATGTTACCTCATTATTATCTCATGGGTGCAAATTTTGTCTTTTGAGGGAGGGAGGCAAGATGGCGGAGGAGTAGGGGACCTCATTTATACTGGTCCCCTGAATTTAACTGGATATCTATCAAACCATCTTGAACTTCTGTGAATTCAGCCTGAAATGTAAGAATTTATATCTGGGTCTCAACAAGAAGAAAAACTCTGCCAGGCATGAGTGGTAGATTCCAACTGCTCTGGGTTTTCTAAGGGTACATCTTGCCTGGACTGTGGTAGATATTTTAGACTCTGTACATTTCCTCAACCATCCCTCAACTGAATGACCAGGAGAAGGAACTCCCAACAAAGAAAAGAACCATAGACAATGGCCTCTGCCACAGACCTAATGGATATGGATATAAGCAAGATGTTGGAGATTGACTTCAGGGTTGCAATTATGAAGTCAATAGCTAGGTTTGGAAAAACAAGTA
Organism: Mustela erminea; assembly: GCF_009829155.1. Taxonomy (NCBI): domain Eukaryota; kingdom Metazoa; phylum Chordata; class Mammalia; order Carnivora; family Mustelidae; genus Mustela; species Mustela erminea. The sequence goes on along the minus strand of NC_045614.1, from coordinate 66,618,964 downwards.
GTTGCAATATAGACTCTCTAAGGGCAGAAATGAGAGCTAATCATGCAGAACTTAAAAATGGTATGAATGAGATGCAGTCTAAACTGGATACTTTAACAGCTAGGGTAAATGAGAAAGAAGAATGAAATAGTGATCTACAAGATAAGCTGATAGAAATGAAGGAAGTCAAGGAGGATAGGGATAAAAACCTAGAACCCCATGAGATCAGACTTAGAGAGATCAATGACACCATGAAACATCCCAAAGTCAGAATTATTGGGATCCCTGAAGGGGTGGAGAGAGAGAGGACTGGAAGGTATATTTGAACAAATCATAGCTGAGAAGTTCCCTAATCTGAGGAAGGAAACAAGCATTCATGTCCAAGAGGCAGAGAGGACCCCTCCCAAGACCAATAAAAATAGACCAATGGCCCAGTATATAATGTTAGAGCTAATGTTAGAGCCAAAGTGGCTATCCTGACAGTAGTTAGGGGGAAGAGATTTATTACCTATGGAGGGAGGAACATTAGAAAAATGTCAGACCTGTCCATAGAGACCTGGCAAGCCAGAAAGGACTGGGAAGACATAATCAGTGTACTAAATGAGAAGAACATGCAACCAAGAATACTTTATCTAGAAGGCTGTCATTCAGAATGGATACAGAGAAAAAAAGCTTCCAGGATAGGCAGAAACTGAAAGAATATGCGACCACCAAGCCAGCCCTGCAAGAAATAATAAAGAGGGATTCTATAAAAGAAGAAAGACCCCAAGAGTAACATAGACCAGAAATTTACAGAGACAATCAATAGAAATAGGGGCTTTACAAGCAATTTGATGGCACTGAATTCATATCTTTCAGTAGTTACTCTCAACATGAATGGCCTAAATGCTCCCATGAAATAACACAAGATTGCAGATTGGATACAAAGACAGGATGCATCCATATGCAATCTACAAGACAGACATTTGGAACCTAAAGTCGCCTCCAGATTGAAAGTGAGGGGATGGAGAACCATTTATCATGTCAACAGACTTCAAAAGAAAGCTGGGGTAGCAGTTTTCATATCAAACAAATTAGATTTTAAACCAAGGATTGTAGTAAGAGATGTAGAAGGACACTATATCATATTTAAAGGGTCTATCCAACAAGAAAGTCTAACAATTGTAAATATCTATACCCCCAACATGGGAGCAGCCAACTCTATAAGCCAGATGTTAACCAAAATTAAGAATCATATTGCAATAATACACTAATAGTAGGAAATCTTAACACTCCAGTCTCAGCAATGGAGAGATCATCTGAGCAGAAGATCAACAAAGAAACAAAAGCTTTGAATGACACATTGAACCAGATAGACTTCATAGATATATACAGAACATTCCACCTTAAAACAACAGAATAATTCTGTGTGCATTCTTCTCGAATGCACACAGCACCTTCTCCAGAGTAGACCACATACTAGGTCACAAATCAGGTCTCAACTGATACCAAAGACTGAGATTATTCTCTCCATGTTATCAAACCGCAGTGCCTTGAAGTTGGAACTTGATCACAAGAAAAAAATTGGAAGGAATTCAAACACATGGAAGTTAAAGAGCATCTTACTAAAGAATGATTGGGTCAACCAGGAAATTAAGGAAGAACTTAAACAATTCATGGAAACTAATGAGAATGAAAACACATCAATCAAAAACCAATAGGATACACCAAAGGCAGTACTTTCAGCAACATGGCAAGATACAAAATCAAAACCACAATGAGATACCACCTTACACCAGTTAGAATGGCAAAAATCAACAGGACAGGAAACAGCAAATGTTGGCAAGGATGTGGAGAAAGGGGAACCATCTTACACTGTTGGTGGGAATGCCAGCTGGTACAGCCACTTGGGAAAATAGAATGGAGGTTCCTCAAGACATTCAAAATAGAGCTACCCTATGACCCAGCAATTACATTATGAAGTATTTACCCCAAAGATAACAGATGCAATGAAAAGAAGGGGCACATGCACTCCAGTGGTCATAGCAGCAATGTCCACAATAACCAAACTGTGGAAGGAGTCCAGAGGTCCTTCAACAGATGAATGGATAAGAAGATGTGGTTCATATAAACAATGGAATATTACTCAGCCATCAGAAAGAATGAATACCTACCATTTGCATCAACTTGGATGGAACTAAAAGGGATTATACTAAGTGAAATAAGTCAAGCAGAGAAAGACAATTATCATGTGGTTTCACTTATATGTGTAATATAAGAGATAATGCAGAGAACCATTGGGGAATTGATGGAAACCTGAAGGGAGAGAAATCAGAGAGGGAGACAAGCCATGAGACACTATGGACTCCAGGAAACAAACTGAGGGTTTCAGAGGGGAGGAGGGACAGAGAGATGGGTGTGCCTGGTGATGGGTATTAAGGGCAGTTGTGATGAACACTGGGTGTTATACACAGCTAATGAATCATTGAACACTACATCAAAAACAAATGGTGTACTATATAGTGGTTAACTGAACATATTTAAAAAAATGAAAAAAAATTATCTGCTGCTGAACTTTTGTGCGGGCTTCTCCAGCCTAAAAAAAGTTGATGTGGAGCCTGGCTGGCTTGATGGGAAAAGCATGCAACTCGATCTTGGGGTTGTGAGTTCAAGCCCCACCTTGGGTGTAGAGATTAATTAAAAATAAAATCTTAGGGGGGGCCCCTGGGTGGCTCAGTGGTTAAGCCTCTGCCTTCGGCTCAGGTCATGATCTCAGGGTCCTGGGATCGAGTCCCGCATCGGGCTCTCTGCTCAGCAGGGAGCCTGCTTCTCCGTCTCTCTCTGCCTTCCTCTCTGCCTACCTGTGATCTCTGTCTGTCAAATAAATAAATAAATAAATCTTTAAAAAAAAAAAATCTTAGGGAAAAAATGTCTTTTGAGTTACTTTCCCCTTATGATTAGTGATATTGATCTTTCATGTGTTTATTGCCCATTTGTGTATCTTCTTTGGAGAAAGGTCTATTCAAGTCTTATGCTCATTTTTTAATCAGTTTTTTTGTTGTTGTTGTTTGTTGTTGAATTATAGGAATTCTCACTCTCTTTTTAAGTAGTCCTGAAGTTATTTTCTTATTCACTTATTTAATACCTATTATGCCATGAATTCATAGGAGATGAGCTCTAATAGCTCAGGCTCTTTTCCATTGGTTCTTACCAAATGTTCATCTCTGGGTGGGGCAGACTGGCATTTCAGTTGAACCCAAGTACCTTTCTCACTTTGGCTTCCTTCTTTTTTGGATCATTTTCCTTCACACACTTCAGGAAGCTATCTTGGCTCTTAGAGTGCTTAATATGCTTAACACATACATTATTTCTCTTGGCAAGAATCTTGCCCTTAACTTATCTGTTTACAACAATGCCAACAGCATGCTGAGTGACACTGTAGACTCTTCCAGTTTTGCTATGATGACATTTGTGGGACATTCCTTTTTGAATGGTGCCTATTCCCGTGATGTTTGCAATATCACTTTTATTGTAGATACACATGTATGTGGCCAAAGCAACAACTGCATGTTTTCTAAAAGGCCTAGGGAATGTAGAGTGGGTACATTTCCTCTTTCCCTTTGTGTTGGTCATTTCAGCGAATTACTCTAAGATGGCATGTTCCACCAAAAGACTGTAGGCATTTTTTTATATATTCTGGATATCAACACATTGTCAGATATATGATTTGCAAATGTTTTCTCTCATTCCATGGGTTGTCTTTTGAGTTATTTTCTTTGATACACAGAAGTTTTAAATTTTGATGTAGTCCAACTGTCTACTTTTCCTTTGTTGCCTATGCTATTTGGTGTCTTAGTCAAGAAATCCTTACCAAATTCAATACCATGAAGATTTCCCACCTTGTTTTCTTCTACTTTAAGGTTGCCTTTTCCCCCCTAGTGTTTAAATGCTTAGTGATATTAGTCATTTTTTTTCTCTGTTCTTTGTTCTTTGTTAATAATTTTCATATTTTTTATCCTGGTCCATGTTTCACTTCCTATTTTTTAAAATTTATGTCTTCTTTTTATTTTTACATGGTCTTTTAATATAAATCAATGTTTACTCTTTTTTTTTATTAGGTCATCTTTGATAAGACAAATTATGGATCTATTTTTTCTATTAGGTTTGGGCGAGGAAGGATCTTATGATATAGGGTTGTATGCACCTGAGAATGGATAAGTTATTCTAGCTTTTAGTTATCCCCAGACAAAATAACTAATGCATGGTTGTTTGCAATCGAGAGTTTATCTTCTATCTGTATTGGTCACAGTCTTCTTCCTGCAGAGTCTCTGTGTTTCCTCATGGAACTAATTTCTTATGTAACACTTGGTGCTAAATGGGTCCTAGAAAACTTCCTCTGTCAGCTCATCGATCCTCTTATGTTGCTCTAAATGAGAAACTGTTTTTCTCTCTGAAGGCACCATCTTTTTTGGACAACTGGGCTCTGTCAGTTTTGTCCAAGGTCTGTACCTGTTTATGTCCCTGTAAGTTCTTCACTAGATTTGACAGCTCCTTCTCTTTTGGCATGGTTCAGAGTTTCAAAAATCTATTCTAGTTTGTTGAAGGTGGAATTTGGGTTTCTGATTCTCCAACTCTTTGATGTTATGGTGACTTGAAGGGAAAATGAGGCAGGAGTCCAGGTAGTTGTATTCTCTTCCACTCTCTTTTTCCTTTCTTTTTTTGAGCAGCTTAATGGCCTCTCACGTTCCCAAAATATAGAATAGAGTACTGGGAGAGCAAAAAATGGAAGTTATGGAACAAAGTGGTTACATAGTGGACTTCTGACTCTGTAACTTACTAGCTATGTGATCCTGGGCAAGTAATTTAACTTTTCTGTGACTTAGTTTACTTCATTTGTAAAATGGTAGTAGTAGTGATAGTCAAAGGTTATAGGCACCCATTCTATGAGAGGCACTGTTCTGTCATTGTTGCATGTATTAACTCATGTCTCACCTGTTGTCATCATTCCCATTTTATAGATGAGGAAACTGAAGCAAACTGAAGGTTATTAAATAGAGCTGAGCTTTAAACCTAGGTCACTTTGTTCCAGAACCTATGCTTGTCCATTACACACTAATCCCTCTGGTGTTCAGTACTTATCTCATGAGCCTGTTGAGAGGATTAAAATGATAATGTACATGAAGTACTAAGAACAGTGCACATGGGAAGTAGGAACACTCTTCTTTTCCTCTCTACCCCTTATGTTCCTAATTCTCCTCTTCCTCCGTCTTCCTGTATTCATACCCTTTAGTGATATGGTAGGAGAAAATGATGATTTGACATTTTGTTTGACAAAAATGTCCCAAATAGCCCAAGCATTTGAAAATACTTTTTTTCTTCTGAAGAAAAGTTTAAAATACTGACTTTTGTATTGGAAATAAATGAGAAAATAACAGTGATAGTCTTTGGGCCAGTTTTCAAAAATATCTCAGTGTCCTCAGGAGCTGTAGATGAGGTAGAAAGGAAGGAACCTATCACCAATGACTTTGGGAAACAACCACTGAACCTCTCTGAGGCACTGGGATATGATGCCCTGAGCCAGTGGGTAAGTGAAAGGAAGAAGGTGAAGTGATGATGTTGGGTGTCCTGGTTATCCTCTGTAATGGTGAGAGTTGTCTGCTTACCTCATCCTGGTTTCTGCTTCTGGATTTCAAATATTAGACTAGGTCATAAAGTGGAGAGTTGTGACCAATGTTTATAAGTCATCCTTCCCATTCTTCATTTTTTTCTCCATGTGTTTGCTTCACTCTGCAGGTTTTTTCTTAGAGGAGAAGTGGGGCACAGCCTAGAAAATGGACTCATTGGTCTGCTTCTGTATTAACTTCCCTTTTCAACATGGGGAAAGATGGGAAGGGATGGGGAGGAAAGAATGGATGAATAGATAGTTGATAGATAGATAGATGGAGGGAGGGGTGGAGGAAAAGAGGGAGACCACCTAGTGGCTAAACTCTAATTCCACATTTCTAGCTGGAGAATCTGATCCATTTGGCTTTGTTCAAGTGTCCACATAGGTACAATTGAAGGTTGCTAGGTTGATGACATACTTGCTGAGGGTACAACCCTTCTGAAAAGGAAGACTTGGACAAAGGAGAAAATGATTGGTGGAGAGAATGATTGCTATCTCTTGGCCACTAAACTGCCACATCAGACCCCAATCTGGCAACTGATACCTTGATGTGGCAATGAACTCTGAACTCCAGTCTCAGAGCCTGCTGAAACCAGCATCTATCTCCTGACTATAATCCCCACCCAGTCCCTCAGCCTGCCTACCTACTGGCCTGAATTCTCAGTGTTTAGTGCATTTGCTCCCAGACCCTTAGTTCCTTTTAGTTGTCTGATATAGACAGTTTGCTTTGAAAATTGGTTTCTTTTGTTGGTTCTTGTGCATTCTTTAAAACAGAGGCTTGCATGGTATGTCGACTTTGTCTTATCTCTGCCAGTTGATTTTTCCCTGAGTGCCTCGCCCTAGCAGAAGGGCACCCTGTATCAAACTTTAGCCAAAGCCACTCAAAAACCCTGTTCTGTAAGCAGACATGGGGCAATAGTCCTCCCTACCCTTCTCCAATAGTCCTATTCAGCTCTCTCCAAATCATGCCAATCTATTTTAGTGAGGGAACTGGAAATCTCAGGGGACATTTCATCCCTAAAAAGTTCTCCAAGGAAAGTTTAAAGATGAGCCGTTGTTTAGAGATCAATGAAAACGAGATGGAATTTAAATATTAAGAAGAAAGCTCTTGCCTTCAGGTAAAGCTGACATTTGCATAATAATGAGAATCACTCGCCAGATGGAATTGAGAATCTGACTGGAATCTCAAATCCTGGTGAGGGAAGATTCATTTACCTGAAATGGCAATGGGAAATATGCTAATCAGAGGTTCACTGCTGTCCATCACGTTCAACAGATTCTGAGACAAAGAAGGAGAGAGTTCACAAGTAGGAGGTGATACAACTTGACATTAAACTTAATTTGGTTTGTTTTCCTATCAGCCCCTGACAGATGTGTGATTGTGGAAGTCTTCAAAGGGGGTTAGGGGGACGATTCCCTTCTGTCAGAACTGTCTGACATTGTCATTAAGCTGCTGTCATTGTCATTACTGTTATTGTGTTGGAAACAACAGGAGGGAGGGAAAGGAAATCTGGAGTATGACCCAAATCATTATTGAGAAATAATGGGAACACTTAAAAAGGAAAGTCAAAGAAAGAAATAAGGACTTTAAATAAAACATTTTTGTGTCTTGATGATTAACACAGGAGAGAATTAGTATCTGGGTGATTGAATCAGTCATTTAGAAGATATCTTACCTTAGAAATTGAATTTTCTGAGGAAAATAAGATTATATTAGCCTGATCCAAACTTGCACCTGAATTCTTTTACTTTGAGGCAACAGAAGTAGTTCTGGGAGAAAATGGAGGCAAGGTGTAGTCAGCAAAATTCTAAGATAGCTCTTATGATCTCCCTAGACCTATATGATTTCTTCCTTTTGAATGTGGGCAGAACTTGTGTCTTGCTTCTAATGGGATCACACCCATGATTGTGCTACTTTATATGGCAAAGGTAAAGGGATTTCAAGAGGTAATTAAGGTCCATCATTTGACTGAGTTTATCATAGGAGTAGTTTTTGTAGGTGTGCCTGACTTAACTGGATGGGCCTCTCACAAGAGAGCTTAGGCCTTCTTTGAAGTCAGAGATGCTAAGCAACAGAGATTCTCTTTCTCCGTTTCAGACTTTGAAGAAACCATCATGAAAGCCTCAAGGAAATGACTTCTGTCAATAGCCCAAGAGAATCTGGAGGCATATTTTTCTCTTGTTGAGCTCCCAGATGAAAACACAGCCCTGGTCAACATCTTGATTTCAACTTTGAGGCTTTGATTAAAGAATCCAGCTGAGCCTTACATGGACTCCTGACCACAGAAACTGAGATAATAAAATGAGTGTTATTTAAAACCACTGAGTTTGTGGTAATTTACCACAAACATAGCACTAGAAAACAAATACAGAAATTTATTCTTAAATAAGTTAATTGGAGCTCTGCTATGCACATTAGCCTTTCTAGTGGGAGAGTGGGCAATGGGATTGACAACACTGGTGTCACATACTCATCTCTGTGGCCAGTTAGATGACATTCCAGGCTCTTCTTATCTGTTTGAGGATGTCTCTGTAGGGATGGGTGGCTAGTATGGATGGCCTTGTTTCTGATCCTGATATTACTACCCATTTAGCTAGCCAGGCTCCTCTGCCTTTTCAGTGCAACAAGTGAAATGGTGTGACTCACTCAAGACCATGCATTCAAAGTAGTGATTAAACTTATGTTTGGATTGTATCCATCTTTTTATCTGCATCCTGTCTCTTGTTACTCAACTAGTACCAGGGCCTGGTACTTTCAATGCATGTTTGTTAAATGAATGAATGAATGAATGAATGAATTTCAAGGACACTTTTATTTATTTATTTATTTATTTAAAAGATTTTATTTATTTATTTGAGAGAGAGTTAAAACAAGAGAGATCACAGAGCTCTGGAGAGGGAGAAGCAGACTCACCACTGACCAGAGAGCCTGATGTGGGGCTTGACCTGAGGATCCTGGGATCATGACCTGAGCCAGAGGCTGTCACTTAACTGACTGAGCCACCCAGGTACCACGTGACACTTTTCTGAGTCCATGAATCTGTATTGGTTTATGTCTGTGTACCTCCAGGATTTGTAAGGTCACTGTTTTGTGTTTACTATGTTCCGGACCACAGGAATAAAGGTACTTTGGGTATTTGTGTGGTGCTCCTCTTGCAGGATACAGCTGCCATTTTCTCTCTCTCTTCATCTTCTGTTCCCCTCCTTCTGTCACAGATGGTCTTACTGTCCTTCTCTGTAGCCTGCTTTTGAGTAAGCATGTCACTGGAGTGCTGGAGGCTGGTGATTATTTTAATGTTCACACCAGCTTTGCCTCTTTGGGAGAGATGTAAGGGCAGGGATGGCTGTTCAGCAAAGAGGGAGAGAAGGACTGCCAGCAGCACAAGTGGGGCAGCTATGGATGAGGGCAGGAATAGAAGGGATACCCACATTTCAGAAATGACAAGTGCTCGGGAGGTCTTCAGCTAGAGCACTGTGACCTTAGTGTTGCTCAAAGTGGATAATGTATGCAGAAGAAGCACCATCCTTCTCTCTTGAAGTGAGCTATGAACTTCCATTGTGGAGTCCAAGCTGTAGCTAGCATTTTCTAGGCTCTAATATATTTGGACATATCTCACGCATAGTAGATTGAAACCTAAAGTATCTTCCTTTTACCATCTAAGGTATTCCAGTTATATTAACATTCTTCAGAGAAAGAGAACCAATGATATGTGTGTGTGTGTGTATACAAACACATATATATCTCATATATATGTGTATATATACATATATACATATATGCTGGACATCCCTTAGCCCTGTGAAGTCCATACTTGAGCTGAAAAGTGGTTAAAAATTAACTACCAAACTTGGTCTTATCATAAGTCTGTATGAAAATAGAATAGCACTTTGTTGTCCTGGAACCAGACCGGGTGGGAGAGCAGATATGGACCTTCCTACTGCACAGCTTCTTGGAGGATGAACCTGAGTGCTGGCTTAGAGCCTGGGCTGGGAGTTACGGCTGAGTATATGTTTGCATATAGTTGTAGTGGAGAAGGGGGAGACACAGTCCCAGTATTGTGTTGGTGGCTTGAGTTGCCTTATTCTTCCTTTTGCAGAGCAATGCTGCTTGTCATTTATAATTAAACTGTCACTTCATAACCAACAAAGTCATTCTGACCAGCTAGAGACTGTTGGAGGAGTACTCTTCTCTGAGAACACTGAGCTGGCTCTGAGCCGTTTGTCATCATTGTTGTTATTGTCTTCCTGTGGTTATGATCATTATTAATAATGATGATCATGATCATTAGGCATAGGAAGAAAATAATGATAAAATGGCTCTAATTAGGCATTATAAATATATCATGTTCTTATCATTATGTTGTCTCATATTAATTATAATCACTATAATCACTATAACAATATGAACTTCTGCTTGAGTTTGTCTTCTATATGATCAAAGCCCTGAAAGACATGATCTTGTTAGCTTTCATGACATTCTGGCAAAGGGAGTGGATGTTTCAAATTATGGCCCTGTGTGTTGGAGTTAGTATGGACTGAAAAACTAGAAACCAAAAACAAAGTGCAGCAAAATTAACAATGGAGGGTGTGTATCTGATCTGGTATCAAGTCTAAAATGAAATAGACTTCAGTTCTACTTTCAATGTGAATTTTGCCTCTGCCATTTCCTAGCTGTGTGACCTTGAAAAATGTGCTTTGCCTCTCTCAGCTTAGTGATTAATAGTACTTTATTCTCCTAGTGCAATTAGAGGCAGCACACATTTTCCTGTTTTACTCCCTCTTTAGTTTAATTATATAACATAATGCAGCCTGCAATAAGGTCCCAGGCTGTGAACTTTTGGAAGAAACCAGGTGAAAATTCACTCTGGCACCTGGTACAGAGTGTGGCACATGGTTGGTTTGTGCTTAATGAATGTTGCATGAATGCGTAGCTATTAAAGGAGATTGTTTCACTTAAATATAACATAACTCATAGCTAGAAGAGATTTTAAGTAAATGTATTAATTTCTAGTACATAAATGATCTGAGATGTCTGAAGTCTGGTCTAATCTGCCCTCTGTCCCAGTCAACTTCCACCCTAGGCTCTGACTCCTTCACTTACCTCAGCTCCTCCCAGTGCTGGTAGGGAACCATGGGGAAGCTTACAGGGGAGAATGAAATCTCTTGGGGGTGGTAACTAAAACAGATGGACTTGTGCATGAAGATGGCTTACTAATGCCTGCTTCTGCAATGGTCGGCCCAATGGACCATGCTCCTCCCATCTTCCCTCCTCCCTTCTGGCTGAGCTCTCCCTTCAGGGGATTGCTGTCCCTTCAAGGCAATTCCTCAGCCCAGACTCCATCTAACTTAACTTTCCCCACATGCAAACATCATACACTGTAATTTGGAGCTGGGTTCAGAGTATCTCCTCCCCTGAGGATGGGTAAAAATGGCCCAATCTCTTAGATACACCAGCACCGCTGTTCTGCATAATTTACACTCTAATTGCATCTAGGAGGAGATGTGTTGACAAAAGTAAGCTCAGTCTTGTCTCAATTACTGGAAATTCCTCATTAGTAGGGACATATTAATGCAGTCTTAGGTGTTTTTTTCAAGCACTAATCATGAAGACTTAACAGCTATCTGGCTTCTCATGCCTGACCTCATTTACTCTCCTCAAGACCACCAAATTCCCAGTGTCCTCACATTCAAAGGATGCTTCCAGATCTGGCTGCAAATACTTCTGTGCAGTTGTCCCTGCTCTCGCTTCTCCCTCAGAGGCCACGTGCTTGAGAGGAGCTGGGATCCTCTCGGAGGAGAGGCACCAAGGGGAGCTGATCTCCCCATGACACTGAAGTAAACAGGAGAGAGAAATGGACTCCTATTTGGGGATTTGGGGATGTTTGTTACAGCAGCTGGTATGTTACCCTGATAGCTATAAACACCAACAGAGAAATTCCTGGAAAGTGGGTCTTGAGGAGATGGGAATTCAAGAAGTAGAGTGTTGGTGGTGTCACACTGTCTCCAGTCCTCTATTATCCTTTCATAATAATCCCGGCTCCTGTCTAGCAGTTAGTAGCTTTCACTGACTTCTTCAGATGGCTCCTACAGATGGGAAGCAGAGAAGAATGACATCCCGCCAGGGCCAGAGTCAGGCACTGCACACTCTTCACCGGTGTCTCCTCTGTGCCCCCTCCCACCATATGCTCACTCTTCAGCTTCTCCATAAGGTACATGGCTATCGATCACCTCCCTGATCTCTGCCTGCAGCCCCAGGCAGAGCGATGGAGGCATGGCCCTGTGGAGCAGAAGTGTGAGATGGCCATAATTTCAGACTAACGAATGCTCTGCAGGCTTCTTTGCTGGTTGCCAGCTCTCAGCTTTGTGTGCTGGAAACATCTTGAACAAAATGTCACGGAGAGCATCTCGGCAGTGTCCTGCTGACTGAGGACATGGGGCTGCCGAGCTTGCCATCTGCCTGCAGCCTCTCTGAGGTAATTATATCAGAGTCTCTCAAGTCCTGGAACAAGGGGGATGTCAAATGCACTTTCCTTCCTCTAGGAAGGTGATTTTCATTTTCTCTGTTCATTGGGAGCCGCTTGTTATTACTGTCTCCAGGTGCGAGAGAGGCGCAGGAGAGAAGATGAGGGGTTTGCGTGGGCGAAGGAAGGAAAGGGGCACAGTAGGGGGGGGAGGGCAGGGGAGAATGTGTGGTGGGGGACAGTGAGGGAGGGGCTCAGCCACTACTGAGCCCAGAGAGGGGCACATATGCTAATTTTGGCAACTTTTAATTAGATGATAGTCTGAAAAATTTCATTATTATTCCTGCTCAGCTTTCTGATTGTAGAGGCTTGATGTCTTCTTTATTAGTGTAATAGTCTGAAAGCATTTTCTTTTTTCTCCGATTACTAATTTGCATTAGGAAAAGGAAATGTGTCTGATAGCTCTTGGAAGGAAAATATTTTCAAAATTTGCTGAAAACAGAGCTTTCATACTTTTTCCTTCTGCCCCTGAGCTATTGCTTTTTTGTTGGGGGTGGGAGGAAAGAGGGATTCAGTTTTAAATATGAAGGGTGGCTAATGAGACCCTTGTTTGGCAAGGGAAATGTAAAACGAGTCCTCCTTGGAAACATTTTTTAAATATGGGGCTCCTCCAAGTCACCGTTTCTGGTTCACCTTTCCTGGGATATGGGTCTTCTGGGTTCCTCTGACTTTAGGCAGCTCACAGAGGCCTTTTGGAAAAAGAGGACAGCAGCATCTCTCACTTATGGAATTATTTATGGAATTTTTATAACAAAGGCATCTGACCAAGACCCTAAGGTTATTAGAGGGCTGGGCTGCTGTGTGGATGTCCTCCGGTCAAGTAACAAAAGGCTTGTAGACATGAAAAAGTGTGCTTTGAAGCGTTGTTTCTTTTGTTCTCCTAGCAAGTAAACAAATCAGGTTTTTTGGTTTTTTTTTTTTTTAAATCATTTTGCAGTTGGAGAAATTGAATTTCATAAAGGAGAAATAATTCACTCAGGGTTGACTAGTAAGTAGACTGATGAACTGGCCGAATTTTCTTGGGATTGAGAGAGTTTATGGGACATGGGACTTTCAGTTCTAAAATGAAGATTGTCCTGGGCAAAGTGGGATGAGTTGGTTACCCTACTAATTAGTTTATTTCAGGACAGGATTTTCTTATTTTTCCTCACAGCTGACCCTGGCATATGCATTGTTTTAATTGGCTTTATTTATGCTTTTATTATTTTGGGCATGGATACTAATTACCCTACCAGTGAAGTAATCTGGCTGATCTTGGCTGATCTAGTGCTATGGAGGAGAATGAATACACCAAATGTTGATACTGGCTTGTACCTTTTGAAAAACTGTCTTTGAGTGGCTGCATACTTCAGTAGTCCATTGCTCAAATCTGACACATTTGGAAATTCCCAGTCTTGCAATTTGTCATTAGATTCAATTTTTAGGGCCATTCGAGAGACAGTGTGTTATTATTTTGCAGTTATATTTTGCGGCAGAATTACCTTTTAGTAATTTGCCCATTGTTTTACCTCTCTTGATTTTTTAGTTTTGCCCAGAAAGTATTTTCTTGCCTACCTCTATTTATATTATGTTATTATAGTCTTATACCAATTTTCTTCGGTTGTTATATATCTATAACAGTAGAAATTGTGGTCGATTTTTAGATAAAGATGGTGTTTCATGGACACCATTATTTCACGGTGTAACCAGAGAAAGTCACCTGGTGAATACTGAGGATACTACATATTAGCATAGACTAACATTTGACATGTTATTCAAATATGCTGTAATATTAGTAAGGGTCCAGGATTTTGCTAATTAAAAAGCAAGCATCTTTAGAGTACCACAGATAAAACCCTAAAAAGGCTTTAGAAAAGATGTTTTCCAGGATGTACTAGAGTAGAACCATATTCATAGGACATATATTCTAGTGGTAGACTAGACATTAATTATTTAATTAAAAATAAGCCAGTAAGGAATATCAATTTCTTTTCAAATGTAGTAGAAATATTTAAAAAAATCCCACATAAGAAAGCTGAAAAAAACTAAGGAGCATTAAGTATTTCCCTCCAGGAGCATTTCATATTTTATCATGTGTTAGCCTTACATTTCGGTGTAGCATTTTTGGTTAAGTATTAGGCTGAACCAAATGAAATATCTTTTAGGTCAGAAATGGTTGCATTTTGGTGATTTTATATGGCTTGACCTAACGTGACTAACATGACTATTTCAATCCTGCTGAGGGAGAAATGGAATTTCTTACTGAGATGGTGAGTTACTGGTGAGATGGAGCAGCCATTCTGATTCTCAGTATGGTGATGTGTCTGTTCTTCCTCTCTCAGCTCCAGTTGCAGTGGCTGTCACAGAACAGAAACTTGGTACATCCATGTGGTGGGTTTTGAAAAATGGCCACAAATTTGTTGATACTCTTCCCATTAAGAGGTGGAGTCCTACTGAATCTAGATAGTCTTGTGATTATTTTGGCCAAAAGTGTGATGGAAGTGACAGCATGTGAGCCCCAAGGCTAGGCAGATTTTGGTTCTCTTGGTTCTCTTGGAATGCTTGTTCTTGTGACACTCCCCTGTGCAGCCCAGTCACCATGCTGAGAAAAGCTCAAGTCCTATGGAGAGGCCACATGTAGGTGCTTCCATGTTCTTTGAGCCATTCTGGTCCAGGGTTTGAGTCATTCTGGTCCGAGCACCAGACATGTAAGTGAAGAAGCCTCCAGGTGTGTTGATCCTCAGCCATTTGAGTCTGCCTATCTGAGACTCTGGGCACTAGAGCAGAGACAAACCATCCCTATTGTGTTTTGCTCAAACTCCTGACCTACAGCATTCATGAGCATAATAAAATGCCTGTTGTTTAAGTCACTAAATTTGCAGGAGTTTGTTATTCAACATTAGGTAAATGGAACAATGTGGAAAGAGTGTGTACTTATTGTCCAGGAAGTCAGGTTTCATTCTGTTTAAAAACTGACATGGGAGCCCCCAAGTCATCTGCGTTCCAGCCTGATGCTCCCTTGCCCATTGAAGCTCATGTTTCCATTGGCTGTGCAGGAGCATAAGCTCTGATTATAGAGGTGACCCTGCCCCTCATTGGCTTGATGATCTGCGAATGCTGAATAGGGTTTCTCCCTACTGTGAGAATCTCAGGCTGTAAACACTTGGATTGTCAGAAATATCCCTTGAAGAAAGTGCCCTTGATTGTGTTCTGAATGCAGCTAGAATGCCAAAGGTGCCTCATATGTGCATAGCATTTAATTTTAAAATAACTTTACAACATTTTTTTAAAAGATTTTATTTATTTGACAGAGAGAGAGAAAGAGAGAGAGATCACAAGTAGGCAGAGCAGCAGGCAGAGAGAGAGGGGGAAGCAGGCTCCCTGCAGAGCAGAGAACCCAATGTGGGGCTCGATCCCAGGACCCTGAGACCATGACCGGAGCCGAAGGCAGAGGCTTAACCCACTGAGCCACCCAGGTGCCCCTACAACATATTTTTAAAGAAGCAATACATGTTCATTATAGCAGGAATGGAAAACACAGACAAGCCAATAAAAAAAGTCAAGGCACCGTAGTCCCAGACATTCAGAGACAATTGCTGTTAACACCTTACAAATCTCCTTTACTGGGCATAAATCATATGACCCAGTTGTATATAACAGAATGGAATAGAATAGAATATATTTAATTATAATAAAACTCATAGACATATTATATATATCATACTCTTCCATTATACATATTTTTCTCTAACTTTTCTTTATACAAAATATTATTGACATTGTTCCACACCTATATTTAAAGCTCTAATTTATTTATTTGTACTGATTGCACAAGATTAGTATGACTGCATGGTAATTTATTACTTTCCTTATTGATGGGTATTTATACTTTTTCCATACTTTTATTGTATAAATCATGCTGTATCACCTAAAGATGGTGCTTAAATGATTCAGCAGGTTGTTGGCTGTTGTTAGTTCTTATTTTGTTTATCCCAGGGAATTTTCTAACAGGTTGTCCCTTATTCTCTAGGTCACATCTCGCTGCCCCCAACAAATCCGTAAAAACACACACACACACACACACAGGAATTCAGTGGGAGAATGCATAACACACAGGAAAATTCCACAGAAGATGGCTGTGGTGTCTTGAGATTAGTGTTCTCTTTCTCAGTCATTGTACAGGGTGGCAGCAAACATCTGCTCTTCCAAGAAAGAAATATTTAAAGATGCCATGGGAAGTAGGTTAGGCCAAACATGAAAGGTTTTTCCTTCTCTCAGTTTTGTATTTGTAAATATATCCCCTATGGTCTTTGCAATTGGGAAATGTCAGCTTAAATGTGAATAAAAATGGGTTGGGCAGTTAATTGGTTAGGTTTTCTAAAATGGTGGAAATGGAGACTGTAAATGGTATGTACATGGATGAAGTCCTCCTCCTCCTGCTTCCTCTTTTTCTTCTTTTCCTCCTCCTTCTTCTCTTTTCCCTCCTCCTCCTCCTTCCCCTGTCGCCCACCTCCTCCCCCTCCCTCCCCTTCCCCCTCCCCCTTGCTCTTCCTCTTTCCCTCCTCCTCCTCCTTTTCCTCCTCCTCCTTCTTCATCTTCTTCTTTCTCCCCCCACCCCACTCCCCCTTCTCCTCTTTCTTCTTTGTCTCTAAGCAGAAGTTCCAAAAGGACTCCCTTGTTTTTTTGTTAGCTGCAGATCAGTGAAGTACAGGCTTTTCATTTCTTAACATGCTTTGCTGGAGTCACCTGAAAACTTTTTTTTACAGGACTGTAGCAATGCTTCTCAGAGGAGGCACTTGGAATTTGGGATTTCTCTATGGGGAGAGAAAAGAAGAGGGAGTGGAGCTGTCTACTGATATGGCTTGGACTTCCTCTGCTACCTTTTCAGCCCCTCAGTGTATTCACAGCTTGAGGCATTAATCTGGAACTGGTTGAGTGGGTGGTTTTGTTAAGAGGTTAAGTGTAGGGGCAGTTGGAGGTTAGGAGAAAGTTTGGGTTTTGCCATCAGTCTGGGTGGAGTAGGTTCCAGTTCTGTCGTTTACTTGTGTTGTGACCTGGAGTGTAATAGAAACTTTTTTGAACCTAAGTTTCCTGTTTTGTATGATGCAGACTGCACAGGGTTGGATTTGTGAGGAGTGTAGAAGGTAAACATGAAGTGACTGGCACATTATAAACACTCACAAATGTTGGTTTCCAACTCTGCCCAAGACCACCATTTTGAATGTCCTAGTGTAATGAACTGGAGAAAATTAAAGTCACTGGAATTCTCTTGAGAAAATGAAAGGTGTCTTTGAGGCAAAGCATTTTTATGAGTTTAGGGTAGCACTAGTTATCCCTTCCTCCTCTGCCCAAAGGGGCAAGGGTATGTTCTAAATCCATTTCATGTGGTTAATGGAAGGCATTGTTTGATTGGTTGTCCCAGGGGTATTTGAGGGTGAAACCAGGAGATTCTAGGAGTATGTGAGTTCTGGGAGGCAGTGCATCCCCATGTGCACCCTGAGTCTTCAGGAAGCCTCCCATATCATAAAGTACTTGATTTGAATGGTGGCTTTCAAAGGAACTGAGGGTCCTATGGATTGCAAAAGAGCCAGGGATTCTGAGGCAATAGAAACAGAAGAAAATGAACTTTTGAGCTTGTGGCTGTTGTGGACAGGGATATTTATTTTTATGGACAATGGAACTGGGAGTTCAGACAAGTGCTGAGTATCCCAGTGGCAGACTGACCTCTGGGTTAGCTTTCCCTTAAAGGTTGTGCATCATTTGTGATTATTTCTATTTATAATCTCTGTTGACCATTGGAACAAGACTGATTAAACCAAATCACTGGGAAGTCTTTAGGTCTGACTTTTTCTCCCCCAAATGGGTTAAAGAATACTTTGGCCTGCTAACATTTTTATTACCTTATGAAATATTTAGTGACTTTCCCCACAAATCCTGGTGCTTTGCTCAGAAATAACATAGCTGGCAGCAGGGATAGGTCAAGGCTGGTTGAAATCTAAAATTAATGCAAGAAATATGCTTGTTTGCCTAGAATATAGTTTCTTTCCATTCTGACCCAATTTTTCTCCAGATCTTGGACGTGGGCTTGTCTTCAAGTCTTCATTATTATGCATTGTACAGTCTAAAATCTCTTCTGTTCAAGGACACAGGCTGTAAGTCAAGAGCTAGAGTTGGATTCTAAAACTTGGGTAGAGACCATCCAGGATCAGAGCTAGAGAACAGATTTCAGGTGGAGCAACCAGTAGGGGAAGTATCCTAATAAAAACAAATAGATGGTCAAATTTGTTCTTTCCTCTTGAATCTCACTACCTGTGTGTATGTTTGTAACACATGGTAACTGTTCTTGATATTCACAACCTTATTACAGTAATTATTGGAAAGAAGGAGAATTAGTTTTGTGCCAGGCCCTGCATAGTCTAAACATAGACTATGCATGTAGTAAATCCAAAGGCTCCTTAAAGAAGTGTAGGAAAAAGTTTTAATTATACATAAAAATAAAACACATATTTTTGGAGTTATAACTGATAATAAGGAATGTAACTAATAGTGGACTCAGGACAATAAACTTATGACTTGCAATTTCAGGAAAGCCTGGTAGAATTTTAGGTTAGAATTTCTTTCAGTAAGATGTTACAAGTTCTGCAAATGCTACCGAATGCTGAAGCTATCAGCCAGGAAAATTACTTAAGGAAAAGAAAAGGAATACTTTTGAATAACCAGGTCTCAGATACTGAAATGTATATTCTCTCCTTGAGTACTTCTAATAATCTTGTGATGTTTGTATTATTATTTTTTAGAGATAAGGACATTGAGGGTAGGAGAGATTAAGAGTTTGTCTAATTTCTTACAGTAAATGAATGCAAATGGGTCTAGGATTCAAAACATGGCTCTTTAGCCCCCAAATGTACCCACTTTCCATCAGTCAGGTCTCTGTAGAGTTAATGCATTTGATTCAGAAGATGTTTTGCTTCAAAACGAAATGTAGTGTTGTTTGAATATAGAATAGTAATCCACAAAATCAAGAAATAAGGAGTTTCAACATCATATTTATTGGCAGTTGGCAAATGGCCATCTTCCACAGCTTCTCTAGTGTCTTAAACAAGAAAAGATTTGTAACTATAGTAAAAAGAGTAGGACTTGTCAAGCTGTTTTCAGATAGAGTGTTGAGGATAAAGATGATGAGTTGAAGATACTAGAAGGGACTGGCTGACTTCTTAGAGAGGGTTTGCAGAGTCAGAACCGTAGTGGGCAATCCTAGAAACCAAACTTGTCAGTGACTCAGGTCTGATGAGGCTCAGGGAAATGACTGAGGTTTAGATACTATTTTAAATAGTATCTATTTACTATTTTAAATAGTAAAATAAATACTATTTATTAATTTACAAAGTAAGATTTAATTTCCTGTGACCATATAATAGTGCCTGTCACCCAAGGACATTTTTCTTCACACTTAGATAATATATAGACTTTGTAACTGGAGGGTTTTTTAGTGAGTAGACACAGAAGGAATGAAATTGAAAGACCATGGAGGAGTGTTTTCTCTAGGTCACCCATGAGATTATGCTATGTTTAGTGACCAGAACATTCTTATCTGCTAGATTTTTGTTTGTTAGTGCCACTTTTCTTAGACACCATATAGATCTTATTCCTTTTTCCAGATTCACTAATTCAATTGTTAAAATTTTTTTAATTTTTAGATTCACTAAGTCAATTGCTAATTGACTTAGTGAATCTAAAAATTAAAAATTAAAAAATTAAAAAGAGTTAAAAATATATATACTCTAGTCACTTTAATTGGATCCCCACAAAGCCCTTCACTGCTCTGAATGTGGAAAACCCAAGGTCAATCTTTTCCATCAGGGTGAGTCTCAGATGTCACAATTATTCCAAGGTTTGAAGTTAAATTCCTGTAGCCACCCTATATACCAACTGCAGGCACAGGAAACCCTTCTCAATAGAGTTGACTTAGTCTGACCTGACATTCAGCAATGACATGGAATTAGGAAAATCATTAGCTAGAGATTGGATTATAGGGAGAGAAAATTAATATTAGGTGAATTTGGGGAAAGATTTCTGTAAATAAGAATTAATTAAAGAAGAAATGAAGTATACAGGAAGGATTGGTTTTTGCATTTTTATTTTGAGCAAGAGAACACACTAAAAGAAATATTCCTTGGGAGAGAAGCTATGGTTCTTAAATATCATTTTCATTTCGGGATGACAATAATTTGAAGGGCTCATGTAAATTAAGCATTACTATTTTTAAAAATATTTTAAAAGTTTTTTCAAATAATTCAAGGGTAATATGGCATGATTGGAGTTCTGTATATCCTAATTATGGTGTGTTTATCCTTATGCAATTGACAGATACCTAATAAGCACTAAGTATGTATGAGGTGACTGTTAGGCATTATGAATAAACATAATAAGATGGTCTCTTCCTTTAAGGGACATCTGCCCTAAATCCCATGATAAAACACTCTAACAAAGATTGATTTACAACCAAGAGCCATATGTACTTTGTGCCCAGCGGGTGGCACATGTCTTACTATTGGAAAGTATTGTGATAACATCTTGGAGGTCAGGAATTGTGTAAGGTAGCATTAACTCAAGTTAGGGAAGTTCATCAGTGCTATTTACTTTGTAGAAGAAGTAAGATGTTGCCTTCAGGCATGTGTCCCTTAGAAGCGTCCTCAAGATTCCCCAAAAGTTATTGTTCTTATTTTCTATTTGGCTACCTTTGCAGGGTCACAGCTCTACATTTACATGGATGTATAGATGTCTCTGTTCAAGTACTTTCCAAGAGAACATACTAGAATTTACAGGTGCCAAATACTTACTAATATCATAGCTGAAAAAAATATTAAGGATTTAGGTTTGCAGTTAACTCCTTCTTTTGAAATCCAAGTATTTCTTTCCAGACCCCAAAATGCTGTGAACTTATATGGAATAATAATGCCTCCCTCAAGACTTGTACTCTGGGGCAAGTTATGAACTATGTTTAGGAACAGAATGAGAAACAGCCTTAGGACACACCCTGGTTGAAGCTGTGGAGAGAATGTATACGAGAATATCTTCTATCATATAGTGCAAATCATGGAGAGATATTTAAATTTATTGGGCAATGTACCCAGTCAATAGTCAAGATTTGCTGATTGACAATAACTCCCTCTTCGGCCATTTCAGTGAGTTTATCCCCCTGTGGTAGTATGGGCAGGAGCAGACAGAGCAATAGAAACTGACACCTTCTATTATTACGACTTGGTCACTATCCAGAGAGGGACATAACCACCAGTAATGAGAAGAAACTTGTTAAGATGGAGAAAATGAGTCTAAATGAAATTATTTCCATTTACCAAATTATGTGACTTAATTAGCCCAGATCTGCACTGTTCAATATGGTAGCTACTAGCCACACAAGGCTATTTACATTTATATCTGAATTAATAAAAATTAAATAAAATAAAAAAATCTAGCTCCCTAGTTATACTAGTAAAATTTCTAGTGCTCAGTAACCATACTTGGTTATTGGACCACTATATTGGACAACACAGATATAGAACATTTCCTTCATTGCAAAATAAGCAGGGTTTCCTATATTGTAGGATAGCACTGGTCTAGAGTATAACAAAGAGAGAATGACCCAAGCGATGAAGTCAACAGTCTATTTTCCAGAGCAATATTACCAGTATGTTTTCTATCTCCTTGCTTTACTCATCCATTGTATAATTAATGCTTTGACTGAGCTGGTACAAATAGACCATATTTATGCAATTATTTCAAAATAAGGGAGATTTTCCCCATTAACCAAATTATGGGCTCACAATTTTTGCTCTTTTCTCTTATTGGCTTTGTAGAATATCTAAATTTGGTACATTAGTATTAATTATTATGGACTGTGGAAAAATTCTGGCTGGGAAAGTTGATTGAAATTAATGGTTTAGGGAGTCCTTTGAATAATTTATAGATTTCAGTTTTTCTTATGTATCTCCTTATTATCACAGATGACTAAGAGTTAGGTATACATTTCTTAAACAACAAAGAAGAAAAATTAAGAGAGAGTCTGACAGAGAAATGGAGAGGGACAGACAAGGGAAGGGACAAATAGAGATGAACAGATGAAGGGACAAATAGAGATGAAAAGAGAGACATTTATTGAGTGTGCCCTGTGAGCCTCTTACTAGGCTAAGTTATTCTGTTTAATTTTTATGGTAACCCAGTGAACTAGATTATATAGCTGAGGAAACAGGTCAGAGAGGGATTTCACTTTGCCCAGGGTTCACACAACTAGCTGGTAGTGTGGAGATTCAAGATAAAATGACCTTACTGGAAGGATCATGAATGTTCCATTCTATTGAGTGTTAAGGCATTATCTCTTTCAGTCCTGAGAATGGACAGCTCTCTATCTCTTTCTGTTGTCTTATATTTTCTTTTATCTCTTCAAATTTTTTTATTTGAGGAATTTTTGACCTCTTTATTTGAGAATAAAGAGCAATGTGTCTGAAATGTTTTCTAAAGTAATTCTTTTTCTGAATTGTGTTATAACTGCCTTTTGCTCTTACAGCTTTTCTAGTTTTTATTGGAATATTAAGCATGGTCCATGCTGTTTCATTTGTAATGATTTCTCATCTTTTGGGGAAGTGATTTTATTTGGGTCTTTGATTTGCTTTTTTAAAATGTTGGGGGAGGGGTGAGAGGGATGAACTAGGGCAGCAAGTAACTTCGGTTGGGTTATATTGTCTCCAAGCTCCTTTTCATTAAAGCTGTTGCATTTTATGTTTTCATCTCTTTTCAAATTTGGGCATTCTGCTCTTTAATGTGAGCAGAAGTTTAGGGTGATCTTCAGCAAAGCTGCATATGTCACTATTCTCTAGTGATTTAATGTGAACGACCTATATTTGTACAGTTAAGCAAATAGAATGAAAATAAAATGCCCATTACACAGGTTAAGTAACTCAGTTGCTCAAACAGCAATTCCTTGGAGTGGGGAGAGCTGTCCTGTATAGGCTCACTTTTCAGATGATTCTAAGATAAAGAAAAAAGAATAAGCTGCAAAGGTAGATGTAGCTACATGTATCGATAGGTTATTTAGGGACAGGTACTTTCTAGGTGTTGGCATGAAATAAATCATTTACATCTTCCTCCTGGGAACAGATGTTGCTTCAAGTGTTTTATCATTGAGGAAACCCAAGTTCAGAGAGATTGACTAACTTGTCCAAGGTCATTTAGTCAGTAAGGGGCAGAGCTAGACCTTGATTCTAGTTCTTTATCTGTGTTAGTGAGAGGCTTAGGGAAAGATCTTTACTCATGAGACTCTCACTCTTATTACACTAGGGGACAATTGATGATATCTGGTGACATTTTTTAATTGCTCCTGGCATCTGGTGAGTAGAAGCCAGGGATTCTGCTAACCATTGCTCAATGTGCAGGCCTGTCCCATAGCAAGGAATGAACAGATTCAAAATATCCGCAGGCTATTGGACAGCAGACCTGCTCTCTAGGTCTTGGACACAATAGAACATGAGAGGGTGAGATTTGGCTGGAGGGAGAGGCAATAAGGACTCTGGAGGAGTTGCAATAGCTCAGTTCACTTGTTCACTCAGTTGGGCTCCTAAAGGAAAGTTAAGAGTTTATACTGAGCTTTGAGATTCAAGCCCTTATTTTCTGATTCCAAATCTAGTGATTTCCATAGTTTTACTGTCTTAACTTGGCAAATATTCTGCACAATTTCAGATTTCTTTTGCAGAGAACTTTTGTTAGACACCTCAAAATGGAGTTTAAAAATATAAACAAGTGTTAGTGACAAACACTTTTGAAAATGAAGTTTTAATGAAGATACATCAAGGTTAAAGTACTAAATCTCAAATTTCTATGTTTTTTTTTTTTAAATTACCTTTGAGAAAATTATGCAAATGTGTAAATGCCTTTATAACAGTCTTAAATATGATTTAGTTCATTAAGTTGGTGGAAAAATTGCTCTTTGTTTTAGAATAAATTTTGGTATATATGTGATGCTGTAAAGAAGACCCAGATTTATACAATATTGGGAAAATAATTTTATTGGTGATTTGTTATAAGGCTCTGGAGCTTTAAGTATACAATCCAGTTTTATTAGAGGACCCAAAATTATTTATGATCCAAATTTATTTCTTCATTTAAAACATTTTTTATTTATTAAAAATAATAGAGAAAGGGGCACCTGGGTGGCTCAGTCAGTTGAGTGTAGGACTTTTGGTTTCAGTTCAGGTCATGACCTCAGGGGCCTGAGATGAAGCCCACACTGGGCTCTGTGTCATGCTGGGAGTCTGCTGGGGATACTCTCTCTCTCTTTGCCCTTCTGGCTGTTCTGTGCATGTATACCTGCTCATGTACAGTCTCTCAAATACATAGATAAATCTTAAAAAAAAAAAATAAAGGGAAACAGTAAAATTCACTTCCCAAGTTTTCTTTCTAGTGTCTCATCCTCTTTTACTATTTTTTAAACAGTTTTTAAATTTTAAAATTAATATATAGTGTATTATTAGCCCCAGGGGTACAGGTCTGTGAATCACCAGGTTTACACACTTCACATCACTCACCGTAGCACATACCCTCCCCAACCTTTTTACTGTTATTACTGTTATTAACTGTTATTAGCTTCTACTGGTGTTTTTTTTTTTTTTTTAGCAATTTTCTTTTCAAATGCCAGGAAATAAAAAGACATGTCTTGTCTTTTTTACATGTAGATTTGTACTACTTATAGTGCTCTTTACTTATACTGCTTTTCATCTTATCTTCTCATTTAACAACATATCTCAGTAATGTTTCCATATTAGTACCTAGAGAACTATACAATTTTTTTCACTACTCTAGGATCTTCCATTGTTAGCCTGAGCTGTCATGTACTTAACCAATCTCTACTGAAAGACATTTGTCATCTCCAAACCTATATTATTAGCTTTATACATCTACCAATTCAAACCTTGCTTAGGTATATCTGTGAGATAATTTTTGAGAATAGGAATCTGAGGGTCAAAGCATTTATGTATTTTCATATTTATTATTTATTTATTTATTTATTTAATTTTTATTTTATTTTATTTTATTTTTTTAAAAGGGTCATTTGTATTTCTCATTGTGATACAACCATTTTATGATACCAGGAAATATGAAGTTGACAAAGAGCTTAAAGTATTTTTTTTTTTAAGATTTTATTTATTTATTTGACAGATCACAAGTAGGTAGAGAGGCAGGGAGAGAGAGAGAGGAGGAAGCAGGCTTCCTGCTGAGCGGAGAGCCTGATGCGGGGCTCGATCCTAAGACCCTGGGATCATGACCTGAGCCGAAGGCAGAGGCTTCAACCCACTGAGCCACCCAAGCACTCCATATTTTTATTTTAAAAATATATTCTAACATTGTTCAACACAAGGGTTATATTACCACTAGTAATGCACAAAAATGTCTGCTCCATTTAAATTTCTTAGTAGAGCATGTTTTAAGCTGTTGGATTTTTGCCCATATAGTGAGTTTAACTTTTCTATTTCCTTTATGGAAATCAATATGTTTAAATTTTCAATTTTTTTCTTGGTTCAGTTGGGGTAAATTCTATTTCCCTAGAATATTATTTTATTTAAATTTTCAATTTTGTATGGATTTTAATGAAGCAATCTCTGTGGTTCTTTAATTTTCTGTGCATCTCATCGTTTTTCCTTTTAATACTTATACCTCCTTTAAAAATGTAAGATAAAGAATGATTTATATATTTTTACCATCCTCCTGTCCCCACTGAAGAAGGATTTTTACTTTATTGGTTCAAATTTTTTCTTAGTTGATAATTCATTGATTTTTGTTGTTATCTTTATTATTTTTCCTTTGTTTTATCTTACTGTAATTTAAAAATAGAATGTATAATTAATTATTTTATTCTATTTTTAGATGAGTAGGTGGCTAAGGTTATTAACTTATTCTCTGAAACTGTTTTAGCTCATTTTTTAAAGTTCTGATGACTGTATTTTCCTCATCTGTGTGTTTTAGAAGTTTTGTTACTTCAGTCTAGTTCTCTTTGAAGCCATAAGTGTTTAAGGAAAAAAAAAATTTAGAGGTGAAATGGCCATTTTATCTTCTTTTGTAATTAGATTCTAGTTTAATTCTACTGTGATGGGAAAAAACTATCTGTTCTATTTTTATTTTTGGAACCTGCTGAGGTTTTATTTGTGGCCCAATACAGGGTCAATTTTTATGGGATATGAAATAAATTTCACTCTTTATTTCAGGGAAATAAATTTGATACATATCAACCAGAACCACTTCCACTTCATCAACTTTATCTCCTACCACTAAGATATCTCTGTTTCTCACCAAAGCTTACAAGATTTCTGCTTTATGAATAATGCTGCTAAGTTATCTGGTGAATAGGTGTTCATAAATCGAAACTCTTCAGTTTGAACAGGAAATTTAGTATTACCAAGTGCCCTTCTTTGTTTCATTTAATGCTTTGGAGCCTTAATTCCAACTTGTCTAGTATTAATATAGTGATCCCTGCTTTGTTTATGTCTTAGAAGTTACTCTGGTCAGTCTTTTTTTCTATTTCTATGAATCACTTTTAAAAGATATGTCTCTTTGGGGCACCTGGGTGGCTCAGTGGGTTAAAGCCTCTGCCTTCAGCTCAGGTCATGATCCCAGGATCCTGGGATCTAGCCCCACGTCGGGCTCTCTGCTCCGCAGGGAGCCTGCTTTCTCCCCTCTCTCTGCCTGCCTCTCTGCCTACTTGTGATTTCTCTCTCTATGTCAAATAAATAAAATATTTAAAAAAAAAAAAAAGATATGTCTCTTTGATTTCTGGTGGTGGGTATTAAGGAGGGCACGTATTGCATGGAGCACTGGGTGTAGTGCATAAACAATGACTCTTGAAACACTGAAAAAATAAAATTAAATAAAAAGAAAAGAATATGACTTTGCCTTGTGAAACAATCTGAAAATCTTTTTTATCGTATGTAATTTAAACACATTTACATTTTTTTTGATATTAGCAAATACATTTGGTTTGAATTATATTTTATGGTTTGTTTTTGCTTTTCTGTTTTTATAAAAGTATGTGGTTGACTGTTTTCTTTTTGTTTGTTCATAGTTCTGTAATTATTAAGGTTTGAGGTTTTGTTTTGGTGGTTACTTCCATAATTATAACATTCTGAGGCCTTCTACACTTTTAGGCACCTATTAGTTCCCAAATATGAGCTAAAAATAAATTGATATGATCATGCTATTAGTTAATAAAATCAAGAAAGCACTTTGTTTATATTGCTAAATGTGTCTCTACTTCTCTTACGGTTTGTATCTTATTAATGTCCTTAATAAGAACTCCTGGGAACAGCAATATTTGTGTTGCTTCACCGTATTTTCCCTGACTGTCTGCATTTTCGCATTGTGGTTCTCATTCAAGGAGATATTTATTTTATTATTATTGAAAAATAAATCCTGGCAAAATGCTGGGTCTCAATTTCAATCTGCTCTCTGGCACTGTTTTTTCTGGTGAGGATTTCTGTTTTTCTTATATTAAATTTATATCAATAATTTCCTATATCTTTTTATTATTTAAATTTTAATCCATTTTATTCTACTGGATAAGCTCCTTATGGGATGCTCTTGGTAATGGTGCCCAGTCTAGTCTTCCAGATTTTACATTCAAAGGGCTTTCTTGTTTTTACTGCTACAGAGACAGACTGCTTCCTGAAATTATAGCTCATCTCTGCTTTACTTTTTTATTTTTTTGTTTTTGTTTTTTAGTGTAACCTCATTTCCTCATTTCCCAAATCAAATTGAGCCCTGGAGGCCTTTTTCCTCCAGTCTTGTTTACCCCAGTTCCTGGTCTCATTCTGACAAACAAGAGAAATAGTTCACTATAGGATGAGCTCCTCATCTTCGAGAAGGGTACCCTTTATTGGCAATTCCTGCGATCTGCCAGCTGGGCCTTTGTACCATCCCTCATGCTTCTTATTGTTACTTCTTGGGCATCCTCTGTCTCACCTCAGCTGCTTTTGGGAGCCCTTTCAAAAATTTTGGAGTCTACAGATTTTATGTGTCCTGATTGCACTGAAAATGAAATTTGTGTGATTTAATTAATTCTTTTGTGAGATTTACAGAAGTATTTATTCTAGAATCCTGATTTAATTTTAAAATAGGGTGGGCACACTAGTCCTTCAGAAGTACAGGTAAGGGACAAAGTAAAGAAGCCCTGCAATTTTTAAAATAAACTGTTTCACCCACACACTTATGAATAATTGAAAACATGGGGAAAAGATGTGGGTAAACTTATATAATCTTGACCTTTGGTTTTATGCTTTAAATCCTGGCTTCTTTCTCTTACACACAAAGTCTGGGCATCTCTGTTACACAGCTAGGGATATGTTTCTAAGTCTCTTTGAGACAGCTACATTGCTGAGATTGTACAGTCGCATTAGGGACAACGAGGCAGGTGCTTTGACATTATACGTAGCCTTGTATTTGTGCAAGGTTTTACCTCACACAATTTCACACTATTTTGATGTCCCCACCTGGCTATACGTGGACATAACTGTTGAGTGCTGGGGAATAACTATGGGTAATAGGCTGGCCTTTTAAAAACACAAGTCATGATCCAGAGTCAATGAGCATTGCAGAGAATGGCTAAGCCACAACATGGAGAATGGTCTTTATTTTTGGGTATCCTGGAAGGTGTAAGCATTCCATGAGATTTGATATTTTCACTCACATGACTTTTTACCATCAATATCACCATCTTCACATGTCAAGGACAAGGTTATCTGTTTTACCTTTTATTATTATCTTCCAGTGTCACTCAGTTGCTTAGCAGCACTCTGGTAACATTTTTTGCATTATTGTCCGCTGGGTTGAAAGCAGAAGTAGTTGGGGTATGGGTTGAGTATTTTTAAAAATTAAAATAAAGAGCACTTTACAATATATAAAGTTCTGTGTTGTTGATACAAAGATGATAAATCATCTGCCTCACAGTCAAATGGAGGTCAGCAGACTACCACTTGTTAAGTAATTATTATGTGGCAAATATGGGGCTATTTTATTAACCTTCTTTTTTTTTTTTTTTTTTTTTTTAAGCAACTCTAGTGTGTGGGCACTCTTAGCCCCATCTTACAGAGGAGACATCTGAGGTTCCATGAAAGGGTAGAGCCCAAGCTTGGATCAATGACTCCTACTGCACCACACTGATTACATTTCAGTGGAGGGAACAAGCATGATTGCAGTTCCCTGACATGAAAATGATGGGTTGGGACTGGAAATCACACCAGGCAGCCTCAGGGTCCTAATTTAAGAATCTGTGCCAAGGTGTCATCTAAAATTAGGTCCTAAGATTATGGATACTATTTGAATTTCTGTCTGCATCGGGAGGCTGAGAGTGGGCTGGAAGGGAAGTGGCTTTGAGGATTAATCACTTTTCGGGTGCTTAATGCTAGGAAGATTAAAAACCAATAACCAAACATCTATATTATTAGGAAAGCATTATTTCTCACCAAGAAAATATGTAAGCTAACGGGTGTCCTACTAATTCTTTAGGGGAAAGATTATAAAAATGTGTTCTGTGCTTTTTATTCCCAGTAGCTGGTGTCATACTTTCTGACTTGGTAAAGTGTGGGAAATCAGACACTCTTCTGCTCTACTTTGGTGGAGAATTCAACGCTTGTCACTGGGTTAGCTCTTTCCTATCAACTTCATTCTCATGGACTCACCAGGTCCATTATCTTACCATTTTACTGTCACGGGCTTTTGTGTTGAATTCACCATATTCTCTTCCTCATATGGAGTTGCTTTCAGCACAAGATATTTGAAGTAGAACTTTGTAGTGTGTCATTTCCTATGTCACATGAAGATAATATGGTTGTGTAATTAAAAAGGTTAGGAACACTGACATTTCTGTGTCTGTGCTAGAATTATCTTGATATTACCAGGGATTAAAGAATGCTGCCACCTGCTAGGAACATATGCATATGTTTGAGCAAAGGTTAATGAGTCTGTTCAGAAAAATGATTCAGGTATGGGCTTAAGAGCAAGTTGGCACATTCTAAAGTAACAGAGCTGTATGTTCTGACCCCAAGTCAGTTTTGGGCCAATCTGAAGTTTCCTTTTTAGGGAGATAATGGGTAGTATAGTGGTTTGATTGATTATTTCAATCTTGAATATATGACACATTTTCTCTGGCTTGACTAGCTGCTCCAACTTGCACATTTATGTGCAGTATTAATTCTGTGTCAAAGTAGTTGTATGTATTGTTGGAGAGCAAATGCCCCTTTAGCTTAATCTCTGTGTATTTGTCTTTGTCTAGTACAGAGCTGTGTACAAAGATGGCAGCTGTTGTGGAGGTGTATACACAGTGACTTGGATTGTATTTATTGATTATATAAATATAGTTGATAAATTTAATATTACTTAATTGTACTCAACACTGCATATCAATTCTCTATTCTCTGGAGGTCTTCTTTAGTTAAATATTATGACCAATCTCTTGAGAATCTTCTAAATCTCTGAGCCTTTGTGAAAAATATTATTTTCAGATACCCATTTGTTGAGTGGTTTTTTCCTCTTTGATTTATAAAGAGTGGTGGTGCTTTTTTTAAAAAAAAATGTTCTCTGGACAAACAAGGCATCTTTCTCAAATCAAGATGGTGGCTTGACCTGAGGAAGCCCTTTCACCTCCCAGAAAAGTGGAATAGTGAAACTTGTCTTTCTCTTACTCAACAGCCTTACTTTAAGAAAGGTCTTGTTAGTTTAAAAATAGTCATCTTTTATTCCCTGCCTGACAGGGCCTCTCTGCCTTCTCTCAAAAGCCAGCATTTACTGATGTTCTTTGATTGACACCCTCCTCAGCACTAAAATGGAAGAGGGAATGGGAGAATATTCCATTTTATTGACAGGTGCTGAGACCTTGTCAGGGACGATTGCTTAGCAACCTCTATGGTGCCACTTTTGGGAAAGGGGAAGAGAGGACAGACTTCCATATAAATGAAAAGAAAGCATATATGACAAAGGCCAACTATCATAAAACACTGAGTATTTTTTTAACTAGTGCTTTAAGTTAGCAATGTAACTTATAAAACCTGCACAAATTATCTTTTTCTTCCCTTTGGTTATTGACTTACTGAAGATTAGAGATAGATAGTGTCATGTGGGGAGTGAAACGTAGCTTGCTCTGGGGAAGAGGGCTTGAGTTCATACCTCGACTCTCATCCTGGCTGTTTGACTCAGCGTAGTCTTCTCCGCATTCCTAAACTTCCTGGGTAAAACTGGGAAAATCACCCTCGTGAAAATGAAAGAGGCTTATAATGCATGGGGAAGGGGCTTGAAAATTATCTAGAGCTTGTAAAGTAAGAAACAACACTGGTTTGCATTTGAAAACATTTTCCAAAATGCCTCTGATCCTTATAGTTCTGTGATATGGAGTAACTGTTATCTCCATATTCCAGTTAATAATTATTAACACCATTTCTAGGTACGGAATTTTCCCACAGCTTTACTGGGGGCAGGCAGGGCTTGATTCAAGTTGGCTGGTCCCAAGCCTGTGGCATTT
This sequence comes from Mustela erminea, assembly GCF_009829155.1. NCBI lineage: Eukaryota > Metazoa > Chordata > Mammalia > Carnivora > Mustelidae > Mustela > Mustela erminea. The sequence continues at coordinate 66,587,289 of NC_045614.1, read as the reverse complement.
CCACTCTTTTATCATTTTCTATTGCTACTTTAAATTATTTTTGTAATAAAATTATGTAAACTACCTCGCTCCGAATGATCTGTGGTGAATAGCCAGTTTTTTTTTTAATAAAGAAAATTCTAATGTGTCGTACATGGATATTTTTGTAGAATATAATACAAATGAAATAGTAGAGTCAATTTCCTGATTTGGAACAATGTGCCATGGTTAAGTAAGATATTATCATTGGTGGGGGGAGTGGAGCAAAGAGTATAGGAAATGCTGGGCTTTTTTGTAACTTTTGGTAAGTGAACTTCCTTCAAAATGTTATTAAGAATAAATTCTTGGAAAATAAAAATAAATACAAAATGTAATTCTTACATTTTAAATTATTAAAATCAACAGATATAAAATGACTCTGTCAAATTCCAACAGAAGTTTTTAAATGCATACCCTCAATTTCTATATTTATTTTGTGGTGGACCAGTGACAGACAGGTTCACTGACCGCACCGGTGTGAATGTGAATGAAAATAAATTTCTCTTTGCTGAAATAAGTAATTCTCAAAGGATTTTTCAACCTCAATTTTCAGTCCAAGGAAGAATGTCTGAATGCCCCAAACTTTGTCTGTGTCCAGTCAAGTATAGTGGAGTGGGGGAGGTAAAATTATATCAGGGCTCAACCTAAGCATTAGTTCTTAGAGCAGCAGGGATGAAGAGAAATCCAAGATGTGATCAATAAAGGAGTCCATATGCGGCCATGTCCAGGGATGCAAAGGTGAGTCCCTGATGGAAACAACTGTAGATTGCTGCCCTGAACTACCAATTTATTAAAATAATAAGAGTCAGAGAAGAGTGGCTATGGGAATTCAGAGAGGAGAAAACTTTTACATGGGGGAGATCACAGAATGTTTCTTGGAGTGGGTGACCTCTGAACAGCTTAAATGATCCTTGTAGTAACTGTAAGGTTTAATAAGAGATAAATGCAGAAGGCCATTGTTGGCTTGTGAACAGGTTGTTATTTTAGGAAGTCACTCTCTTAGTAGTGGGGGGGTTGGATTAGGGGTGGGGGTGGTAAAGCTAAAGTCAAAGAGGCCAGCACTAAGGCTGGAGCATGGGGAGGGAGACCAGCATCTGAGAGGGTGGTTGTAGGATGGAGAGGGAAGTGGATGCCAGAGAAGTTTCAGGTGTAAAACAGAGCATAGCCGCTGACTCGCAGGGTCCTGGGATCGAGCCCCACATCGGGCTCTCTGCTTGGCAGAGAGCTTCCCCCCTTCTCTCTGCCTGCTTCTCTGCCTACTTGTGATCGCTGTCTGTCAAATAAATAAATAAAATCTTAAAAAAAAGAATGAGTTTGTTTCAGTTATACTGCTTTTGAGGGGCTGGTGTTGATTTGGGTGGTGATTTCCCCACATGGTTAGAAATATGGTTGTCAAAAAATCAGGAGTATGCATGCAGCAACTTGGTACCGTGAATAATGTTCCTTGAAAAGATACATCCATGGTCTAACCCCTGGTACTTGTGAATGTGACCTTATTGGGAAATAAGGTGTTTGAAGATGAAACTGAGTTGAGGACATCCAGAGGAAATCATCCTGGATTTAGAATGATTACGTCCTTACAAGTATTCTTACAAGAGAAGAGACAGGGAGATTAGATACAGAGATACACGGAGGAGGCCACATGAGGACAAAGATGGAGATTGGAGTTATGCTGCCACAGGCTGAGGAACTCTAGGAGCCACCGGAAGCTGGACGAAGCCCTGGAGGATTCCCCACGGGAGACTGTGGTGCAAGTGAGTCCCACTGACAGCTTGATTTCAGACTTCGGGCTGCCTGAAGCGTGAGAACAAACTTCTGTTGTTTTAAGTCACCCCGTTTGTGATAATTTATTGTGGCAGGCCCAGGAGACGAAGGCAGCACCTCTTCTGAGAGTTCAGTGGGTATTTTTCAAATGATGTTCCTGTGTTGTGAAGTAGAGGGAAAATGAGCCTATTTATTTATCTTTATTAGCGTCTTGTTTCTGGGTATTTTCAAGATGTTTTTTTTTGCCAGTCAGAAGAGGTGGGAATGGAATCGCTCAGAAAAATGAAGTCTAGGACACTTTAGCTAGTGTAAATGTGATTGAATTAAAGGTTGATCTATACCCTGCCCCATTTAATTCATTTAATTATTCCCTCCGTCCATCCGTCCCTCCCTTCCTTCCTTCTTCCCTCTCTCTCTTTCTTCATTCTCTCTTCCTTATCCTTATCCTTCCTTTCTTTCCTTCCCCTCCTCCTCCTCTTCCTTCTCCTCCTCCTTCATCTTTTTCTTCCCTCTTTCCTCCCCCCTCCTCCCCCCTCACTCCCTTTCTCTTTCTTTTTTACAGAATCTTTCTATATTGGAAGATTTCATGCCATAAAACTACAATTAATTTGATTTAAATTTATATTTTCATTACTTTTTTAATACTTAAAGATTATGTGTGTGTGTATCTGATGTACAATGTTACATTAGTTCCAGAAGGTATGCAACATTCTGAATCGACAACTCTATATATTATGCTGTGCTCTCACCCATTTTTCCATTTCTAACTGTTAATCAGAATTTGTCACTTTGGAATAACCAGTGTTACCCCATTCAAAAGTAATCAGAGCCCCATACACAGTCTTATTCAGTCTTATTTGGGTTAAAGATGTGATTTTTTTTTTTTTTTTTTTTTGGTCTCTTGGGTCTTTGGAGTATTGGAAAATAGTTTGCAGACCCCTCTAACTTCTTTCTACTGTCAATATTTGGTAATATGTGACTTCCTAGAGAGCAGGGATCCTGTTTAGCTCACTGTCTAACACAGGCTATGGCACAGGGTAGGTGAATCTCTTTGTGACTTTCAGAAGGCAGGCAGCATAAAAAACAACTAATGCTTATTTGATAATATCCCTGCGAAAGAATATCTCTACCTAAACTGTCAAACAAAAGTCCTGGACATTTCTCTACTTGGACCAATTAGGGCACATATGTATCCTTGAACCAATCAGGCTGGCCATGAGTTACACCTGCAAGAAAGTTTTCACAACTGGTTTAATGGTATCCAGGTCTGACTCCTAGGGATGAGGTAACTAAGCCCCATTTTGGTTTGCCAGTCCTTGGTTCAGACATTCACTAGACTGGGTTATGTTAGCCTGGGAAGACTGAACATAATAAATAGGGTTATATTTGTGTCTAAGTGAATTGCACTTGGTCATATCCTTTAGTTATATTATATAATACATAATTTCAAAAGGGATGGTGTGTAACTAACCCGAATGAGGAAGTCCCAAGACTCCTTCAGACTAGCTGAACTGCAGAACAGTTTTAACCTTACTTATGGAGGGAGACAATTGGCTATCCAGATGTCTGATGCGACTTTGCTCTCAACTTATTATCTATAGCTATAATAAACAATGATTGTTTAGAATTATTGTAAATAGGAAGCTTACAACTTCTTTGAAGATTACTCTTGACCTTGGCTGTATTGTTTAAATTTTTTTATGATTGAGTGTAGTTGACATACAATGTTATATTAATTTCAGGTGTATAGCACAGTGACTAAACAATTTTACACATTATGTAATGCTCATCACGATAAGTATAGTTACCATCCACTGCACAATGTCTTATGCTCTACTTTTCATCTCCTTGACCTTTATTTTATAACTTGAAGTTGGTACTTCTTAATCCCCTTCAGCTATTTCACCCATCCCCACAGCGCCCTCTCCCCTGGCAACCACCAGTTCGTTTTTTTACCCTCTTGATTTCCTTTTGCATCCCTCAATTTGTAAACTTTGTTTGCTTTGCCCCCAAGCCAAAGTCGATGTTTGGTTTTGCTCAGTGGATCTGAGTCAGCTGTTGACATTTGCCAGTTCAGTGGTAACCCATAGCTAACTGGCCTAAGGCCAATCCTGAACTCTTCCCGGGGCTGAGGCTGTGGCTAGTCCCACCGAAACCGCATCAGTTCCGTAGTGGATCATGGCCAGCACCGATGCTGGGAGAGGCTATTATAATCTTCTATTACAATCTCCACTCGTTTTCATTTTCTGTTCACCTTCTAATGGATATTCACTTGCTGTTGTAGTGACCATTAATGTTTTTCTTTTGCAAAAGAGAAGACTGGAGATCACACTTTTCTAATTGAAAGGTTTATCAGTCTAACACAGATTATTTGCTAAAAAAAAAAAAAATACTTGAAGGTGCAAGAAGTTTTCTTGGAGCCAGTTTGCTAAGGGAAGTTGGTTTGATTTCTGCTTCATGGAGATTCAGGGCTCTCTGAATTGCTCATAGGTGAGATGGACAAGGAAGGATAAAGCTTTGATGCCAACTGTTTTTCAGGCCTGGTGCTCCTTTCTTAGATGTTTCATGCATATTGTAGTTATATATGCAGAATTCCATTTAAGATCTCATGCTGCTGACATGCAGGTTGGAAGCCACTACTCCAATCTTAGTTCTGTGACCTTGAAAAAAAAATCCCCTTTAGTTCTTAGTTTCCTTTACTTGTAAAGTGAGGGTGCTGGATCAGAAGTTCTTGAAGTTTACTTCTTTGCTCAGGAGTCCATGATTTTGTGACTTTTGTCTTTGGCTAAAGTGGTGCTTATTAGTTGTATGAAAACTGACTACATTACTACCTTAGAAGTTATTAATTCGGCATGGCTTCCCCATCTTAGTGAGTTTTCAGCTGGCTAATGCCACACGACACTCAATAAAATGCCAGCATTGCTAGTGTGCGATGGAGTTAACAGTGTGAGATTTGCTAAGTGTTTCTATGCGATCAGTGTGAAAGCAATCACATCTCCAGAGTGAGAAAGGTCAGTGCCCTGTAGCTGCCAACCTTCACCACACTAAGGGGGACGTGTAGGGGACTGCCACCCGCTGAACACATATCAGGCTACAGAATGGATACCTTCTGCCGATGCAGTCTAATAGCTCTGGATGTCAAATGATATTATTTTGGGAGACTGTTAAGCCCCTTTCTCAGTGCACAGCAGTGTATAAATCCCCTCATCTCATTTGATTAATCTGAGTGACTATAGAATATTTTATTAGGCACAGAAAACATGACTGTAATGTGATCGTCTGTAGCATTACTGAACACGGAAATTCTTTTAAGTCCTGACTTTTTGCCCTGGCTCTAGCTTGCTTGAAAAGGGGGGGGGGACCCTTCTTTGTCTCAGTGAATTAGTATCCTATATGAAATGTTAGTGAATATATACATAAATAATATAAAAAAAGGATTATACAGTGAATCACAACCCCTATAGGGTCATATTTCTCCCATTCTAAAGAGAAGACCGCTTCTTTCTCTGTCTTTCACTACTTACATGTTAAGCCCAGGAGCACACACCAGTGCTTGGCAGGAAGGAGACCATAATACTAAAAGTGGTTGTATCTATCTAGCTGGTGAGATTACAAGTGATTTTTTTAAATTTTTATGTTTTTATATCTTATACATTTTTACGGCAGGCACATACTATATTATAATATAATAAGAAATATATTTGAAATAATGTGTTATTTCAAAATGCATTTTTCTTTTGTTCATTTTAAGGTAATTCTTTTTCCCAGAAGCCTACGATCATGCTGGTTTTTTTTTTTTTTTTTTTTTTAACCTGCTAAAATGGAGGAAGGTACCTGAAATGCTGTGTGAAATAGATTAACTGAGCCATGCCTGGGAAGCATCCTGCTTCTTCCTTTTTAAGACCCAGAACTACTGTGGCCTGACAAGCGGTAAGAAATGTGATAATAAAGACGATGAGCCACTCCAGGGCTGGATTTCATTTCCAGCTTAATTAAATCCTAGAAACACACCTGACCTCTAGCTTTGAAGAGATGCCACAAAAGCCAGGTGCCCTCATCAGCTGGGGCTCGCCCCGCAGCGATGGTGGGAAGCCAGCCTGAAAGGAGAAGGTGGAGGGAAGCCGCAGCCAATGGAGATGAAACGGCAGAGTCAGGAAGCAATATTTCAGAGGAAGCTGTTTTATCTGGTGGGCAATCTATTTGCCCTTCTGCTTAAAAGGTGAACACCAAAGCTAACCTACAAATGTACTGAATTGACGCTCTTCCAATGGCACCCCACTGGCCCTGCCACCTGTTCCCCTCCACCAGGTCCTTGACTGGCTCCCTGCCCCCACCTGTTGTGGAAATGGGGTACAAGTTCTGACTGGTTCTCCAGACTCCTGAGGGTGGACTGGATCCTCCTGCATTGAAAAACTTCTGGCTGCTTCTGGTTCTTCAGTTTCTGTGGGCAGCTGATGCTGCCCAGGGTCTCTGTTCTATATCCCAGAGACCAGCAGTTCTCTTAAATGTACCTAAAGAGGAAAAATCCTTGCTATAATTTATTGAGCCCAGGAATTTATAAAGAGATTAAATTACATCATCTCACTAGCACTCACGACTGCTTGTGACCTATTTCCAGGGTTTTAGAGGTGAGGAAATAGGGTTCCAAAAGAACAGGTAACTGTCTTAGATGTAAGAAGCAGAGGCCGAGACCATGATTTGTATTCCTGGGGTTTATGGGGAGGGGTGCTGTTAGGAGAAACCTGGAGGAAGCAGGGGGCAGGCAGGAAAAAGGAAGGGCAAATAAAGTTGTGATCTCAGGGAATCCAGCCTTGGCCTGATCAACAAGGTGTTCTGGAGCATAAACCACACCATAGTGTGGCCCCTACCTTGAGGCCAAGAAGATGATTGAGCCCTTATCAGTCATCTGCTGTGGGGCATCCCTGGGGGTGAGGACATGACTTGTCAGGCCAGGAGGCTCTCATCAGCCAAGGGCAATTTTCTGAAGCAAGGGGCCAGTTGGGAGTTCATGACGGTCAATACTAACAGTGTCTGGGTGATAGCTGTGCCACCCAATAAAGAGGCTCTGGTGGGTACCACCTGCACCCACTAAGCTGCAATTAATCCATACTGCTTCCTTTTGGAATCTAAAGATAACTCTGAGCATTGTGGTGCCTCGGGTCTCTGCTGTTCTTGTAGAGTTGTGAAGGTTGTCACAAAGAGACGTAAAACATTCAGTGCATGGGAGGTACTTAATAGACATGGAGAAGATGAAGAGTCCCTCAACAACAAGCCGTGACTATTTCCTTCTCCCCTTTGATTCTTTAGCATGTCATCCCTTCATGAGAGTTGCCATTGCATTTTCAAAGTAAGAACATTCCTGTCTAGACTTCCAGTCTAGACAGGATTCCTTAGGGAAGAAATCTTGCCTTATTTCATGCAACATTCCTGACGGTCCACATGCCTTGTCTAAGGGAGATTATCAATCAACACTGGTGGAGTTGGATACTCCTTCATTTTGAGGAGGATATCTTTCCTGGTGTTACTATCTCAGTCAACTGATCATTTACCATTAATTAAATGTCGACTAGTTGTGAATATCTCAAGGGGCATTATGTTGGAGGCTCCCTGTTTTACTTCCTACCTACGCGTCTGTGGAAAAGTTTCAGAGTCCGTGAAACAGCAACAGGAGGGTGATCATCAAGGTAATCCTAACAGAGGTCTAGTTACTGGACCAGGAAGGAAGGCACATAGGGAGGCCTGTGGGAGAAGGAGTGAGTGTCTTGGAATTAGGAGACTTGGAAATACCACTTGGCTCTGCCTTTGTAAAATGGGGCAAAGATGCTGCCTGGCTGAACAGGCAGGGCCGGCGTGGAGCAACGAGAGAGACAGTGCAGGGGCGTCCGCAGACCATGCAGAGAAAATAAATACACGTTTAAAGACTAATGAGGGCTCAAAGGCAAGAATGATAGGCAAAATGTCTTGGAATCCCTCCCTGAAGTTCAAGTGACACATTCTACTTTTACTACAAGCGTGCTTACAATTCAGCGCCTCAGGGAAAAGAAAAAGAAAAAGGAAAATCAGCATTCTCCCCTCCTCACCTCCTGACTTTAGGGATCTGTATATGCTATAATTAGGATTCCAGCTTATACCAATTTTTGAAAGTTTCTCATTTAATTTTAAAAGACATATGCACTTTACAATGCCTGACATCTGCTCAAGCAGGCAAATAATTGTTTTGACACTGTGACAGTTGTAGAGAGTATATTTTAAAAATTTCTAAAACCTGCCAATGGGATAATTAGAGTCTAATTCTCATTTGCCAGGGCAATCAATGAACTCTCTAGGCCAGATTGCTCCCTGATGTCATGCCATCCACCTTTCCTGGTCCTCAGTGGCTGGTGGAGATTTGGTTTCATATCGATGGTTCCAGTCCTCACTGGAGGACCTTTTTGACCTTTAATGATATACCAATTATGCATCAAGCACATCACTTTTGGTTTTCTTTGGATGGGTGTTCTTACAATTCTCATGGCTTGGAAAAAAACCCTTTAATTTAATTTAACTGTTGGGCTAGTCAGGCCTTCACTTCCTTTATGGCATGACCCTGACCCTGGCCCAAGGCATGAGGCAAAACAGAACTGGCACCCATGTCCTGGACATGGTGGCCAGGAAAGGAGGGATGGTCTGGGGAATAGAGTCCAAGGAAACAGGTAAAGAGAAAAATCTGGACATGAGATGAAGATCAGTGAGAGAAATGGCCAGAGGCAGCATCTCATGTTTTCAATCAGATTTAGGAAGAATTCTGGACAAGTCAGGGGTAGAGGACATGGTATGGTTTCTTTTCTGGACTGCCAAGCTGCGCCGCTGTAAATGAGCTTGAGGGCTGTTAGGATGCAGAGCCTAGCTTTGGTTGGAGACTCCAAAGAGCATCACTTTCATTCTTACAATTGAAATAGATGTGGCATCTGAGCCCCAGACCAATGAAGGGACCTGTTGGAAGTCACATAACTTGAAGATGCTTGGTTCAGGGGAAATTTACTCTGCTGGGCCTTTCAGGTGACAAAGAAGAATGCTCAGGTATCTATAACTAGTTGCCAAAGTTTTTTGATTTTGTTTTTGTTTTTTTCCATAATTCTACTCTGATTTATGATTAGGTGAATAAAGAAAATGCCTTTAAGAGCTATTTTTTCCCCAAAAGGGTGTGTCTTGAATCTTGTCTACCCACATACACCAAATTGATCATTTCCTTTCAGAGTTTGGACCTTTGATGTGTTCATTTTACAGATGAGAAAAGAGAGACCTCAGGAGGTGAGTGGCTTGCTCATGGTCACATTGCTAGTGACTGGCTCTGTGCACCTTAAACATATGAATTGGCCCATGTATGTATTATGATCTTGGGCTTTCTAGGTGCACAGAGGAAGTTAGTCAAAGCACTTGTAAACCAGTTGGGGAGATAAGATTTTACTAGCTGTTCCCTCCTATCAGGCATAGGCCAGTGCCCAGAAAATGGGGTAATGGAGTGCTGAGCCACTCTTGAGTCCTAGAGTTCTGCTGTGTGGAACAGTAAGACATAAAGAGAAGAAACTGTGTTCTGAAGGTGAGGAAAACATCAAAGTTCAGGTAGAGAGTCATGAGTGTGGGCAGATAGAGGGCGCAGAGTCTCGGAGAGCAGAAGCCAGGTGCCATATTTATGGTTGCAGAGAGTTAAATTTAAACAGTGCTGTGGGGGCATTCAGCAAAAATCACCTGTTCCTTATTCTATCCCTGCTCATCTCTGATCCATTTCCCACAAGTAGGTTCTTTTTCCCTTTGATTCTTTCAATAGTTATCTTCAAAATTCCCCATAGTAGGTGAAACTTTTATTTCTCCAATTATTAATTTTGAACATTAGCTACTGACTCTCTGTTCTGCATGATTAAAAAGGAAAAGCAGAACTGTCTCACTTTCCCCACCTTCCCACCTCTCATCCTACCTTTTTATTATTGGGTGGGTTCTTCCACGGATACAGTAAGAATTTTTAAAAGTAGACTTTAAATGCTTCATCTTGATCCATCAAATTGAGGCAAATCGGACTTTCTGTTCGGAGAGACAGAAGATGAAATGAGAAGCCCTGAACTTCCTTTCAGTTTCTCTCCTTGCAATTCTCATGATCTTCCAGCAACATCATTAAACATCGTCAAGGCTTATTACTTTTTCATTCTTTTTTATAAATATGCCTAAGCCTTCCTCACTTTGCCTATAGCTTAGATTGAAAATTCAAGCACCAATACGGGTCATTAGCAATGTTATGATTACATATCATTCACCCCAAGATGAAGCAGAGAGGCCCTTCTGGGGGTAGGAAATGACACAAATTAGTGTCATGTAGTTTCAGGCCCTCCCCTTTCCAAAATAAGCTTTCAAAATATGAAAATGAGCACTTATTTTCATTTACTTCAGCTTTTCAAATGAAGATATTTTGAATGTGCTTTATATATGTATTTTATCAATATACATGTTGTGTCTAAACTCTCTAATTTTCTTTGTTTTTTTATTGAAATATAATTTCGTCATCATTTTACAAAGATTTTCTCACTTGATCACATTACCTATCAAATAAGAATCTACCTTTTTGTGAAAATTTTCCTTCTGTTATTCTAATATTCTACTTGGGACTTTTTATTTTTCATGTCCTGTTGCGCAGTTGTGTCCCAGTTTTCCTTTTTTATTCACTTGTGGCTTTGGGTCCACTGTTTTCTTGGTTTCCATTTTCTTGATTTTTTTTTTTTTTCTTTGTCTCCTCAAGTGTATTTTCAAGCATTTTTTTTTTTTTTTTTTACTTCAGAAAGGGGGCATAAGGAGATAGCTCTATGAGTCTTGCATGATTTAACATCCAGCCTTAATGTTTGATTGATAATTTGACTGGACATAAAATTATATATTTAAGCTTATTTTCTTGCAGAGCTTTGAAAGCTATTTGTTGTAGTTTGGGTTCTTCAAAAGTGGAGATGGAATTTGGAGGGCAAGATATTTATTAAGGATCAACACCTGGGAGGGCAGGATTAAGCCAACTGAGAACTAGAACTGATTTGTGGGCCTGAAAAAGCCTCAGCCAACATGGCAGGTGTTCTGTACTGAGTGTTAGCAGTAATATCTGGTGTTGGGCTGAAATGGCTGGGCCTTTATATCTCCCTCAATCAGTCACCAGATACAGGAAGCCCTGAGAAGGGCATGACTTTATGGGACTAGTGTCCTTAAAGAAAATAAAGAGACAACAGGGACACATGAATATTCAGGAAAAAGTCATGTAAAGACAGTGAGAAGGTGGCTACCTACAAATCATGAGAAACCAAACCTGCCAATACCCTGATCTTGGATTTCTTGTGTTCAGAATTGTAGGAAACTACATTTAAGTCATCCAGTATGCAGTATTTTGTTATGGCAGTCCTAGCAAACTGATTAAGCTCCCTAAGTTTTTCTTGGAGAAATTTTTGTGACACCATTGTTTAGAGTCTATTGCAACCAAAAGTGATTTTCTAATATTTCTGAGGTCCAAGGTTAAGTACTGTAGAAAACATATTTTAACTATATTTACACTGGTCATGTTCTGAGCTTCCCAGCAGATTCTTCACATAATATTCTCCACTCACCTCCTCTACCTCCCAGTTCTCCAATGAGATTTGTTTTTACTATAGTTTCAAAATGTTCTTTAACCTTTGTAACTTTGTATCAGCTTAATGGTCTATCCTCATCCTTAAATCATGACTCCTTAGTGCTAAGAATCAATAAAAAAAATGGAGGAAGGAATAATGAAAATCAACTTAATTAGTGGTTGGATTTAAATACAACTAACTAGAGAGGTAGGATTTCTGTTTTGCCATTAGGACACATTTTGGAAAAGAGCAAATTGTCTAAAATCAAAACCTAGTTCTTCTACAGCCTAATCCCAGACATTGAATGTTTGATTATCTTTTGATTTGGCTAGATAATTTTTTCAAGTAGTTATTTCCTTGGAAGTCAGTAATGGTGTTGAATTCCAACAGCAAAGTATTGACCAAAAAGTTCATCAACTAAGTAGCATGTTCCAGACACTTTTTCTATCTGTGTGTTTCTATCCGTGGGCTTGGTGCTTGGAGGACATGAAATATCCATAAAACACTGTCTCTCTTCTAAAGAATTGGGTTCTGTAGGATGACTTGCATGAAATGATATGGATATGTCTATTCTGGGATGAGCAGGCTATAGGAAGGTCTGAGAAAAACCATAGGAATGGAACATATTAGCCCAGTTGAATCACAAAAAGGCTGCCTGGTTCTGAAAGAGCGGAAAGGTTTGCTGATTTTTTACTACTTGCTTTGAAGAACACAGGACTCCGAAGATGTTCAGGACTGTTCCCCAGTTGACCATGATCTTTTGTGCTGTGCTTCTTTGTTGCTGTTTGGCCTGGACAATGCTCCTAGTCCCTGAAGTCTTTAGTGGACTCTAGTGACTATCTTGGTGTCACCCCATTACTAGATGTGACCTAAAAACAAGTTATGCATCTCTCTAAATCTCTAAGTGAAGGTAACTATGGTTCCTTCCCAACATGCATGAAGCACTTCCCTAGTTTAGGATGTGTAGTAAATTCTCACTGAGTATCAATTATGTGTGGAAGGTGACTCCTCATCTTCAGGAAGCAATTTGAGCATCATCTTCTCCATGAAGCTTTCCCACACCCTACTCAGCTATATTTGGTCTTTCTCCCTCTGGGCTCCTACAGCATTTGCACTTAACTTTTTTATTTCACATTTCATATTTTACTATAATGATTTGTTTAATTAACTCCTACACTAGTCTTTTAAATTGTGAGAATCCTATTTTATATTTTACTGTAATTGCAGCCTATTATAAACATACCTGGGGGCACCTGGATGGCTCAGTCTGTTCAGTAGCTGCCTTCAGCTCGGGTCATGATCCCAGGGTCCTGGAATTGAGCCCCACATCAGGCTCCTTGCTCAGCCGGGAGACTGCTTCTCCCTCCACTGCTCTCCCTGCTTGTGTTCTCTCTCTGTCTCTCTGTCAAATAAATAAATACAATCTTAAAAAAAAAAGTGTTTGGGACATAATAGGCATTCAAAGACTGTAGTGCATTAAATAATTAAGAGCGATTGCTCTTTGATTGGGGGTGAGGCATATAAGGAAGTAAGAGAGAGGAAAAGATGGAGTTAAATTATATGACACAGGGAAGGGAGATATTTAAACATTTCATGATATTCAGTTGGTTGGCTGACTGGGAATTGGTGAGTAGAAAATATGTGATGTGATCTGACCCAGTAGAAATTGGGCAGGTTAATGAAGTTCTATTTGGGGAGACTGGCATTCTTGAGAATTCACAAAGCCTGTCTCTACCATCAGCTGTAGCATTATTTTGGTTCTGCTTCTAAGTGGCTATTAATGCCTACCTGTAACCACAGCAGAACCCAATATCCTCCCAAATGCCATCCTCAGCAAATGGCAAAAGTACTTTCTCAGACTAAATCCCTGAATTTCTCTCAATCTGCTGTGGTGAATTTGCAATTATTTTTCTTGGCTCAGAGAATATCCTTTTAAGACACAGTTTTGAAAAAATTCCAAAGCACCATTGTTACATGTACAGAAGAAATCTTTATTTTGGAGATTATTCACCTATGATCTGAATCTTTAAAATTGCTTGGTTTATGTGAAGTTTATGATATGTGCTGGGGATTTTTCTCCTTCATGACGGAGAGGGCTCAGCCATCTCTCCAAGGTGAGTTTGATTTAAATATCACTATTAAGAAGCTGAATTGGTTCAGGAAATCCTGAGACTCATCACAATTGTTCTGCTTAGATTCCCAAGGACAAAGCTGGGGAAATGAGCCTTGCCCAAGATCCCGGGAAGGCATCCACTTGGATGCCAGATTGGAGGTAGTGAAACATTTTGAAACAATGTTTAAGGAAGGATTATTTGTAAAGAACCCAGTGTGAATCATGCTAATTCCAACACACTGAGTCTCAGAGGTGTTAACAAATTTATATATGCTATTATTGAGATAGATGGGCAGGGAGCAATTTTGTTCCTATTAACTAAGAAATGGTGCCAGGGTTAGCCAGCTTAAATTCATTTCCTTGTGCTGACAACTTTTTTATGGTTAATGTTTGTTTAAACACTTCCCTCAGATCCTTACGACTGCCCTGTGAGACAGCAATCCCATTTCAGAGATGTTGAAAGCCAGATTTAAAGAAGCCAAGTGACTGGCTCCTGATCACAAAATTGTATGTGACTGTGATGGTCAGTTTAATGTGCCATCTGGTCTAGGCTACTGTCCCCATCTATTCAATCAAATCTAGGGGTTGCTATGAAGGTATTTTATAGATGTAAGTAATGTCCATAATCCGTTGCCTTTAAATAAGGGAGCTTACTCTAGGTAACCTGCAGGGGCCTGGATTTACCAGTTGAATGGCCATTTAGAGTAGAACTGAGTCTCCCCAGAAGAAGAAATTCTGCCTGTAGACTGCTTCAGCTCATGCCTGACGGTGCAGCCTCCCTCTCCCATGGCCCCATCTGTGGATTTGAGACATTCCTGGCTTTTCCTTACAACTTCATGAGCCAATTCCTTGCATTAAATCTCTTATTTTCTACTCGTTCAGTTTCTCTGGTTGAATCCTGGCCGATGCAGTGACCAAGAAGTAACTTTTCCCCAAACTATGATAGCAATACCTTACATTTGTATTGAGCTTTATAATTTTAAAATGTGCTCAGATACATGATCTTTATTAAATCCTGGGGCTGTGAATAGGTAAGTCGGTCATCATCCTTGCCATCACTGTTGTTGCTGTTTTGCAGCTGAGGAAAAGGGTTGTGCAGCCAAAAGGCAGGTCTGGGGCCAAGAACCAGTTTTCTAACCCCAAATATCATGTGTAACATCAGCAACTATCTGTGCAAAACTTCACATACCTTATCTTCTTGGGTTCTTGGATGTCTTCCAATGGTCATTTTCTCCACTGTAGCCTACAGTCATCACATTCCTTTCTAGCCACCATACCCATGGAAAACTCTGCATCTTGTCATCATCAGTAACCACACCACTTCCATAATATGTATTTTAAACATCCATTAAAAAAAATCCTAAGAAAACAAAAATGAAAAACCTCTAGGCATGGTCTCTTCCTGTAGACTTTTCCTTACCAAAATTCTGATCATTTTGAAACCCTAATTTAAGTGATGATTAGTTAGTGTTCATGGTTAAATGAATCCTAACTATGGTTCTTTATAAAGCAGTTTTTTTAATTTAGTAAAACCAAAGTTCGTTTTTATTCAATGAATGTCTCACCACCAAGATTCCAATGTGGGTATCTCCTATCTCTAACATAATGCTTTATAGTCTTGAATGATTAAAATGAGGCCTCATAAAGTGCTTCCACATGATTGTATGTATGTGTATACATGTGTCTATGTGTGTATTGTATATCATAACATGTTAAGTAGAAAATATGTTTGAATCTAACTCCTTGGAAAAATTTATCAAACCACAGAAGAATAAACTGGGACACAATCTCTTGATTTTCTTTTAAGGTTGATGAGGAAAATAAACATCTAACAAAGGTAAGTTATAGAATATTGATGAGCTAAAGTGGCCAATTATTCTTTTGTTGAATAAATTCTTGGACTGCCTGAATAGCCTCACCTCCAGGCACAGTTACAAATCAGGAAAGCATGATCTGCAGTATCATGGTGTAAGAATTTTAGTTACTGTAGAAGAGTGACACCATCAGAATGACACAGATCATTCCTGACTTTCATCCCTTTTATGAGAAGCCTAAATAGCAATAATTTGTAGGTGAGACATCATTGTGAAAATCCCAGAACCCCCTGGATCACAGAGATTGAGAAGGACTGCATTCAGAGGGTAAGAGGAACATCCCCACTCTGACTTCATTGCCCATCCCTCCGGATGGCACAATGCACCGAGAAGGCCTCTTTATGCTCATAGTTTTCGGGAAAAAGAGAGCCCAAGTGGACATCCAGCAACCCCAGCATTGTGGGATGCTCCTGGGGAGACCCACTCAGGTCTTGCCTTGTGGGGATCATTGGGCGAATCTGCAGGGTCACAAGGGAAACCACTGGGGATCAGTTAAGGTGGAGAAGAAGCCTGGGGCTTACAGCAGCCAATGTCCAGATCTTGGCAGACTGCATTCCTGCTGGCCATGGCAGTGGCCTATCCAGTGGCTCTGCCCATCTGCAGAGCTGAACTGGTAGCCCAGTGCATTCAGGGAACTCATTTGGCAGTTAAGCCTGACTTGGGTCCCCACTTTAATGAGCCCTGCTATCTAAGGAATCTGTTCTAGAACCCAACATGTGCAGGAACCAGGTTTGTAACCCAACTACTGGATATAGACTTTAGTCCCAACTGACAAGGAATGTTGGTCAGGGAACTGGGACAGCCACAGGGCCCATCTTATAATCCCACTTGGGTGGGGGTCCAAGACAGCACCCTTGCCAACTGTTGACCATAGTCTCTAACCACACATGTGAGCGTAGGCTATGATACTGCCTGGCCATGGAACCCAGCCTACAGCCCTGGCTTGTAACAGAGCCTAGTCTATGGCCTTGCCTGATTGCCGAACACAGCTTGGCCTCACCTGAATGGATGCTCAATTATGTAGCAAAGTCTCTAAGTCCCATCTAACTACAGTCTATAGCTAGAGGCACCTCTTGACCAGGGAGCCTGGACAACAGCCTTGCCCAATAGCTGAACACAGATATGGTCTCTCTGATCACAAAGCTCCGCCTGTGGCCCCAGCCAACTTTGGGGTACAGTCTGTAGTTTCACCTGATTGCAGAACACAGCCAGAGGCCCTGTATAAACATGAAGCCCTGCCTTAAGCTCTGTCTGAACATGGAGTCTGGCCAGCAGTACCATCTAGTTGGGCAGCACAGCCTAAGACCACATCCAGCCAGGAATGATGAAGAACTCAACTCATAGGCTTGCCCAATCACATAGTCCAACCCAGTGGCACCACTCTGCTAGAGAACACAGCCTGTGACCTTGCCTGACCAGAGGTAATTGCAGAGTCCTGCTGGTGGTCTCATCTGACTGGGGAGCCTGGCCAGCGGCAGCCCCAGCTAACCTCGCGGAGCACAGGTAGTGACCTCATCCACCTAGAAACCCTGGCAGCAAGCCCAGCTTACCCACATATACTACCAGTTGACCTATTCAGGACTTCAGACTGAGCTGATGGTGAAGGACTGTCCCTGCCAAAGTGAACCTCTGAAGTCTGGAAGAGGAGACTACTCACTCAAATGAACAGATACCAATGCAAGGAATCAAGAATCACAGAGAACTGGGTAATATGACACAAACAAAGGAAACTAATAAAGATCCAAAGACAGAACCTAAAGAAATGGGAGATCTGTGAACTGGCCTGGCAAAGAATTCAGAATAATCTGACTTCAGAATTTTACTTAGTTTAGTCTATATGGAAAAAAACATGGATGTTCCTCAAAAAATTAGAACAGCTGCCGTATGATCCAGCAATCCTACTTCTGGGTATATTTCTGAAGGAAAGGAAATCACTATCTTGAAGAGATAGGTGCATCCCTATGTTCATTGTCCCATTATTTATAATAGTCAAGACATGGAAACAACCTAAATGTCCATTGTTGGATAAATAGGTAAAGCAAAGTGATGTATCACTTTTAATTATAAATCATTTTCTTGGGATGTTTGTCTTTTCCTTATTGCTTTTTTTTTCTTTTTTTTTAAATTTTTTATTTTTTATAAACATATATTTTTATCCCCAGGGGTACAGGTCTGTGAATCACCAGGTTTACACACTTCACAGCACTCACCAAAGCACATACCCTCCCCAATGTCCATAATCCCACCCCCTTCTCCCAAACCCCCTCCCCCCAGCAACCCTCAGTTTGTTTTGTGAGATTAAGAGTCACTTATGGTTTGTCTCCCTCCCAATCCCATGCTTTTTTTTTTTTTTTTTTTTTAAACGAACTTACCCAACTGTTAAAAAACAGAGACTATATACACAACATACTTTTTATTTTTATTTTTTTTATTTTTTTCCCATTTTTGTCTTTGTGGGGTTTAGTAGCTGGGTCTGCCAGCTAACGGAAGAATAAGCTTGGGATCGTCATCTCTAACACTCCATGTTCTCATCAGTGAAAGGGCAACAGGAAAGCCTATCCGCATCATTTTGGGGATTAAAGGGAATAACATATTTAAAATGCTTTGGCAGAAGTTCTTGACCTTTTGTTGTCTGTGTATGCTTTTGGCACTCTCATGAAGCCTAATGGATTTCCTGGAACAATTACTTTAGATTCATAAAACAAACTACAGAATGACAAAGGACGCCAATTATATTGAAGTTAAATGTTAGAAAACAATATGTATTTCTTTGCTAATATGTTAAAAATTAAAAGATCAAGCCGAGGGCCTGTAACTACTAGAATTCTGAAGTAGTGAAACACTTGAACAATATTTTAATTTATCTACCAAACTACTACATGAAAATATCTGCGATTTTTGTTGTTGACCAAGCCATATTGTGGGTTTGCAGCCTACCTTTGGAAATGAAGAAAATGGGAGATCTTAGTTAAGGAAGAGTGGGAAAAAAAAAGTGAAATTTTATTTCCTCCAAGTTTAGGGACCTCTGAACCTCCTGTCTAGCAAGAAACAGACATTTGATAGAGGTTAGCTCCCTTCCTTCTTATTTCCTCTTTCAGATGTCTGTCCCAACAAGTACTGTCTTCAGGTTTTCTTCCCTTTTTGCTTCCTAACGAAACGTGACTCCAGGACAGGGTCTGATGTCAGGCATTTGGCCCATGGGGTAGGTAAGTTTATATTTCCTTGATTTTTCCTGCCTTCTTCTTCTTTTTTTTTTTTTTTAAAGATTTTATTTATTTGTCAGAGAGAGAGAGGGAGAGAGAGTGAACACAGGCAGACAGAATGGCAGGCAGAGGCAGAGGGAGAAGCAGGCTCCCTGCTGAGAAAGGAGCCCGATGTGGGACTCGATCCCAGGACGCTGGGATCATGACCTGAGCCGAAGGCAGCTGCTTAACCAACTGAGCCACCCAGGCATCCCTCCTTCCTTCTTTCTTTTTAAGAGTTTTATTTATTAGAGAGAGAGAGAGAGAGAGAGAGAGCGCACAAGCAGGGGGAGCGCCAAGTAGAGGGAGAAGCAGGCTTCCCACAGAACAAGGAGCCTGATGCAGGACTTGATCCCAAGACCCTGCGATCATGATCTGAGCCAAAGGTAGACACTTCACCGACTGAGCCACACAGGCACCACCCCTTGATTTCTTTCTTAAGAGCATTTCTTACTGTGGTGGAAATGAAGGAATTTTAGCATAGGGACAAGGTGGACCTCCCCACTTCCCAGCAAGAAATGGCATCACAAAGAGAGCAGATGACATATGTTCTTAAACTTCAGACTGGCACCGAGGATCAGCTGTGGACTTGACTTCAAATCCCCAGTCTGGATGCTTGGTCTTCCCCTCAAGGGTCAGGGTATGGAAGCTCAGAGAAATGGGACTTTACTTTTTCTGCTTTGGTTCCTGTCCTGTTCTTGGCATGCTAGAGTGAAAGTCCATAGTGTCTCTCTTCCCTGCTCTGCATCCAGTAATGTCACACTGGTAACTTGAAACCAGCATGGTGGTTTCACCATGGTTTCTGTGGTTTCACCATAGAAATGAGCAGATGCTATAGGGCAGGGTTTCTTTCCTCCGATACCATGCTTCCTGGAAAGCCAGCTGTTAAACTTTGGTGAGCACATCCCCGTCTGTATCTAACTTTTCCTGCCTGGTGATTCTACTTTGACAAAAGTAGTCATTCTTTTTGTTTGACCTCTGTTTAGTTCATTGTATCCAGAAGGGGACTTTGTACACTTACATTGTTCCCTGATTCTGCTCCGAAGTCAGTAGGTGACAGCAATTTTCTTCTTTTCCAAAACCTAAAAGAAGGACCTCACTTCCCTACTTGAGTGAGTAAGTGTTCCATGAAATTATTTTCCTCGTACATAGTTTTCTAAACATTCATGCTGAACAAGGGAAAGCAACTTGTGAGAAGCCATGACAAAGAACTTAAGTGATTTAGGATAAATGCATCAGACAGGAGGGTGATGCAGGGGTTAGCAAACTTCTTCTTAAAGGGCCAGAGAGTAGAGATTTGAGGTTTTAAAGGCCAAGAGGAAACATAGAAGTTATTATATAGGTACTTATATAACCATTTAAATGTAACTGCATAAAAATATTAAAAAGTATCCTTAGTTGGTTAGCTATGAAGAAATAGGCAGCTGGTTGGCTTGGTCTATAGGCTGCAATTTTCTGAACTTTGTTCTGGAGGGCTGACTGAGGGTGGGGCTGTAGGGTGAGGAGAAAGGCAAGGTGGTCAGGTTGGTGACTGGCAGATGAAGGTAATGAGGGTTGGGACTAGGGTGGTGACAGTGGGAGGGAGGAAGATGTTTGAGGGAATGTAAATGTCTTATTAGATGTATAGAGAGTAGACAGATGAAAAGATGGACCAAATGTGATCTAGGGGGCTGGCTGAAATTTGTAACTCTGTCTTTGGGATTCACCAACATATTAGGAGATTGAAAGCTCTGAGAAATCCTTCAGTAAGTGAAACCATCTTTGTTCAGGCCAGCATTTCCCAAAGTTATTTGCTGAGTCCTTTATTCATGCCCTCAGTGAAATCATGTATCATGGAAGCTACTAGATTTCACCTATTTGATCTATAATTGCATGGCAGAATGCAATATCTCATCGGGAGAAGAGGAACCACCCATACCAGTTATTTTAAAGAGATAATTTAACTTAGGGAATTGAATGGCTAAACAGGCATTTGGAGAACTGTAACTTAAGAAAGATATAGTAACTGCAAGTAAAATCTACCACCCGTGGGCAGGGGGGAGCAAAAAGAAGAGGTTGGGGTTATAAAAACCTAGAAGCTTAGATTAGACATGAGGGAGTATGGAAAAAAGGATCAGGAACCCCAGCTGCTGCTGGGGTGGAGGGCCATTGTTCAGGTGACTGGCAGAGCAGGAAACAAGCAGCAGGGAGCAAATCCCTTCTTCCTCCAGCCTTGCGTCTCCCTTTCACACCCTTTATTGGCAGATCCTAACAGGAAGCCAGATGGCAAAGGAGAATTTTATCTGTGGAGTCCAGCCTCAGAATTATAAACTAGGAAACAGAAGGGTGGGTGGCGTTGAGAGACAGTAGCTTAATAACCAGCCCAGAGCGCAGCCCATGTGCATGGTCAGTTTCCAAGCAATCTGGATGGCACCAGAGGCCTTTCCCTCCTCCCAAGGGCTAGAATAGCTACAGGTATCTTTTTGAGGCTCTCCTTTTTTCTTAGACAGCAGAAACTTTTTATTATATTAGAGAGAATCATGGTTTTAATTACACTTCTCTTATAGTTCAGAAGATTTTAAATAACAGAAAAAAGATTTCAACAAAGTTGAATGATTTGGCAACTTGTTCTAAAGGGTTTTTTAGCATCCCTAGATTCAACTGCCCCTAATTGTGCGAGTATGGGCTTCCTTTTTCCATTTTAAGCACCAGGGATGAAGATGCACTTCCTTTACTGCTGCTGGTGGGTGCTGAGTTGACAGCCTGGGGACAACAAGGCTGTATGTGGAAACAAGACACACGTGGGACGAAAGGAAAGAGGCACCCTGTTCTCCCAAAGTTTCCCTTTTCTGGGAGGTGCAGAGGGAGGCACCTTCCTGGAGGAAAGCTGAAAGCTGAAGCATCTGGAGTCTTCTCTATAGACATATTGGTGCTTGCTGTGGAATTTCTTGCAGATGAAAATGCTCTGGCGTGGAGGTCTGGTTTAGGGCAAGGTGCATAATTTGAGGAAGGGAGGTTGTTGGCTTTGAAGCCGTGCCAGTCACTTCCCAGTTGGGTGGCACCATGGTAGTCAATTCACTTGATTACTCGCTTTATTCTGGACAATAACTGCACATGTCCTGCTCTCATTTTTGGCTCACCCAGAGGATCAAAAGAGATGGTTGGTAAAAATGAAAACAGTGCAAAGAGTAAAATGAAAAAAAAAATACAAGGACTCAGTAATGATGAGGTTTGGTGCCATTTCAATTCATTGGTTCTTGATTCTAGAAGAGATAAATGTGAGAGAGAGGCATCTTCCACAACAATTCCTTTCTGTCATGGAGAAGCTGCAATGTGTACCTTTCTGGGCTCATGTTGCTCATGGATTTCTATAAAAATATTTGTCTCTTCTGTTATTATCAAAAATGTGTAAGTGAAAACAAGCCTAGGATAAGTATCTCTGTGTTCCCAGACCAAGTCAGTATTCTGTGTCTATTGTTTCAGGTTTTTCTTGGGGCAAATGTGGAGTAGATGTTTCTGAAATTTTAATTTGAATCTAGGAGTCAGTTGTGGCTGCTACGACCACTACTACTCTTTATTATTATTAATTATTACAGTTGTAGAAGTGGTAGTAGCATTTATCGAGTGGTTACTGTATACCAGACTCCTTTTAAAGCACCTATGCTGTGTTACCACCTTAAAGTGAGGAAGACACTGTTCTCACTTCCATTTAATGTTAGGAAACTGAGGCATAACAAGGTAGGGAACTTGCCTGGGGTGACAGAATAGATTATGGAGCTGGGATTTAAACCAAACCTGTCATAAAGTGGGAACTTTTAGCTATTCTCCTATATTCAAGAAACACTTTCATACCTTGTGTGACTCAGGGTTGCTTCTCAATCGCTTTTATTTGTTCCTGTGGGGATATAATTTTTTGGGCATTTACAAAGTGCTAGATCGGATTCTAAACATTTTCTGTGTGTAGTCTTTTTTTTTTATTTTATTTTTTAAATTTATTTATTTATTTGACAGAGAGAGATGACAAGCAGGCAGAGAGGCAGGCAGAGAGAGGAGGAAGCAGGCTCCCTGCCGAGCAGAGAGCCCAATGTGGGGCTTGATCCCAGGACCCTGAGATCCTGACCTGTGCCGAAGGCAGTGGCTTAACCCACTGAGCCACCCAGGCGCCCCTTCTGTGTGTAGTCTTATTTAATACTTAGGGTATTTTATTATCATCATCCTATTTATCAGAAAAAGAGACTGAAGTTCAGAAAATTTAAGCAATTTGCTCAATCAGGTTCACACTTTGAGTAATTGTTGAAGCTGATATTTGAATTCAGGTCTACATGGCTAGAACCTCACATTTTAGAGCAGTACATCACATCACTTTGCTTACTAACCATAATTTTTTTTTCTGTTTCTCATGGAGCCATCCTTAAATTTCCCTGAACAGGAGTGTAAAGCTTGTAACAATGGGAAAGCTGAAATAAAGCTAAATGAAAATCAGAAATCATGTCGTGTCAGCAGAGACTGGGTAATTATATCACAAAACTGGGATGAAGGGTAATGAAATAGAGTTTAATGCTCAGGCTTTGAATTTCTTCCAGACAAGGTGAACCAACAAAAGACAAACAGGCAAAACAAAACAAAACAAAACTGAACAAAACCCAGTTCATCTAGTTTGTATAGTTTTTATTGTCCCATAAAAAGAAGTAGACCAGTAATTCAGAAGACACATTTTCCCTAGCACTCAAAGTCCAGAGAAGTTTCTTGAGAATGTCTTGTATTTGGACACCAGATGTAGTTTGTAGGGAGCTTCCATGATACACAGCATGGTGTGAATGGATACTTGGGGAAGGATACAGATTAGAATTCTATCCTGTGTGAGACAGAGTGGTTTTTTTTTTTTTTTTTTTAAAGATTTTATTTATTTATTTGACACACAGAGAGATCACAAGTAGGCAGAGAGAGGCAGAGAAAGGAAGGGAAGCAGGCTCCCTGCCTAGCAGAGAGCCCAATGTGGGGCTCGATCCCAGGACCCTGGGATGATGACCTGAGCGGAAAGCAGAGGCTTTAACCCACTGAGCCACCCAGGTGCCCCGAGACAGAGTGTTTTTAAAAGAGAATGTACTTTATTCATTTCTGACATCTTTATTAGAACTCACAGTGTAGCATTGGGTGTTACATGCAAACAATGAATCATGGAACACTACATCAAAAACTAATGAAGTACTCTATGGTGACTAATGTAATATAATAATAAAAAAAGAACTCACAGTCTAGTGCAGTATGTCAATGAATGTCCTTAGATCTGTTGTAATAACTACATGGGAAATGTGTTCACCAGTTTCATAGAAGGAAATGACTTTATTTACGTACAAAGAGCTAGTTGTTTTCTTCTTAAAATCCTGAAATAAAAATTTAAAAACTAACAAAACTTTTTCAACTTCAACTTAACAATTTCTAACTAATGGTCTCTATTTTCTTCTTGTAAGATCTGGCTGGACCTCAGCTTGCTCATTCATTTACTCATAGTAGTTAAAGAGGGCCTTAGGCTTGGCCAATGTCCAGACCAAAGAAATGAGGAAAGAAACCTTGGCCGGGAATCTGGTGGGTCCCAATGGCCTGTGGTGCATTTATGGGGGTCTGTGCTCAATTAAGTCAGCTGAGCCCTACCTGCTAGTGTTATGCTGGAAATTCCTACAAATCATTCAGGGACATAAAAAAAAAAAAAAAAAAAAAAGAAGAAGAAGAAGACCTGAGAAACAATCAGGAGATAAGTCAGAATTACTGAATCAGAGCAATAACTTTTCAAGGCCAGTGAGATAAAGATGCCCAGAACTGTGCTTATATTCAAGTGACAATAGTGCAACATTCTTTTTTTTTTTTTTTAAGATTTTATTTATTTATTTGACAGACAGAGATCACAAGTAGGCAGAGAGTGAGGGGAAAGCAGGCTCCCTGCCAAACAGAGAGCCCAATGTGAGGCTCGATCCCAGGACCTTGAGATCATGACCCAAGCTGAAGGCAGAGGCTTAATCCACTGAGCCACCCAGGCGCCCCAATAGTGCAACATTCTTGAGCTTGAGACAGCAGTGCTTTCAGCAAACTATAATCTCACACACTTGTAGCTGGTGACTCCCACTCCGCATGCTGCATCATTTGATGGATAAAACTTGCAAATAGACAGGTCAAGGATAAACTGAGAAGCTCACTGGATCATGGTCATGTGTACAGCTGTATCATGGCCACGTGCTAGGGTTTTGCTTAAATCTGACATCTATATATCTAAGTCTGTTGCTCTATCCATCCATCCAGACAGCCACTCATCATCTAAATAGAGTTATATCTCTTGCCTCAGGAATTAAACCTAGTTCAGTATTAAAGGAAATGAAAGCTAAATTTAATTTCTTTATTTCGTAATAATTAAAGGAATGTACTAGACATGACATAAAGCATAAGTAAACTATGCATTCATTTATAACCACAACTAACATTTATTAAAATACTCTTACATGCCAGGAGCTATAGGAAGAGCTAGGGAAGGGAAAAAGATGAATAAGACATTGTCTTTGCTTTTTAGAATTTACAGTCTAGTAGAAAGTATTTGCATACACATCTATGACTTCATGAACTAGCCTCTTCTCTTTACTGACTCCATTCCTTCCTTTCCTGAAACAGGTACACTACAACACTCTACTCCAAGCATCTCTTGCCTTGGTGCCTTTGCACATGCTGTTCCCTCTTCCCAGAATGTTCTTTCCCTGGATGTATGTAGGGTTGACTTCCACACTGCCTTCAGATCTCCTCCACATGTCATCATTTCAGTGAGTTCTTCCTCGAGCAATTCCCTCTTACTTGGGGAATTATGTATCTACATAATTCTGAAATATTTTTCTCCCTCATCATATATATTTCTTTTTTGTTTGTTTATTGTCTTTCTTCCTCTAGGTGACAACTAGAATATGTGTTCTGTGAAAGCAGGAGAGTTTGTTTTGCTCACTCCTCTATCTTTGTGTCCAAAACAGAGTTTGACAAATAGTAGGAGCTTAATAAATATTGTTAAATAAAAAATACAAAGAAGAAAAATAATGCTAAGATATATTTATATGTTATCTAATATATCTGTAAAATATATATAAATTTTGTATGTGTGTGTATATATATGCATACATAAGTGTGTGTGTGTGTATCTATATCTATATCTATATCTATATCTATATTTGAATTTTGACAGTAACAGGGAAGGAGTGATTAAGATGTGCCTTATGAATCCTTGAATTGAAAGGTGTTTCTTTACTTTGAAAAAAAAGTCCACTTACAAGGGACAGCTAGCTTCCATGACAGATATATCCAACATTTCAGGAATCAAAGTGCTGGTTAGATATGATGAATGACCATATGATGCCTGAAAATTTTCCATTACCCTTTGAATTTTTTTGTAGTCTGGGACCATCTGGAAACAAATGGGTTTGACCTCATTTCCAAAACTACTTGTGAAGCCTGTTCCCGTTAACCAGGAACTAAATCTTCACTTGTGGGCTGCTCCAATTCTTACAGTTCTGACTGGTGATGGGACTCAAGAGAACACTGAGCATTTTCCTTGTCACAAAAGCCATCATTCACTAGAGACTGGGAGCAGAGAAGAACTCTAATATCCACTGGCATGGCTCAGTGCAACCCTGACTGCCAAAGAAAACAGGTGTGTAATGATTACTGGAATAAGTTTGAGGCAAGAATCCAAGCTGTGCATGAGCCCGTGTGACCACTTTCCTTGTAGTGCTGTGGATGTCAGACAGGTAAATGAGGACTCTCAGGCAGCCAGTGAAGACCCTTTGGGGGCAGCTTTTCATTTCTACATTCATTGAGACAACAATTATTTATTGAGCATGTGCCTTATGCAAGGTTCAGAGCATGACCCAGTCTTGATATAACCAGAGGGTCTCAGTAAATTTGTGCGATCCTCTAAGGGTTTCAGGAAACCTTTTGGAGATTGTTTTAATCAGAGTATCTTTTGCAGGAAGGAGAAAGCCATTCAAACAAGATTTTTTGAAACAGAGGATAACAGGGGAGATATTTTCCAGAATCCAAATGCAGGAGATGGCAACATAGCAGCTCACTGCATAATTCCCCTACAAGGTGCCCTGCTCTCTGGGCACTATTTCTCTCTTTCTGTGGGCTTGATTCCTCTAACACTTTGTGCCTCAGGCCAAAAAAAGGCCATTTCAGACCCTGCAGGATAACGTTGTCCAGGAGAACTCCGTGGAGACTGCTCACAGGCCTGTATGCTCCGTTCCACACTCCCGGGAGAACCTGATTGGCTCGGCTTGTATCCAGGGTCCTTTCCTATCCATCAGATATAACCAGCGGGTGAGGTTTTGTAGCCCACGTGCACTCAGCAGGACTGTGGGAAGTGACTCTCACAGAAGGTAGAATGAGGATATCGGGAGGCCATGCCTAGCTAGCATCTCTAGAGTAGACACCAAGGGATGTTCAGAGCTAGGGACCAGGGGTTTAGATGCAACCTGAGGGAACAGAGCTGGATACTCAAGCTGGAATGATGGGAAGAACTAGGGTACCTGTGGTCACCAGCCAGAGACTTGCAAGGAGGCTAATGCCCCTTCACCCTTGAAGGCATTCAGTCCTACACTGGATAATTATATCCTTGAGGGGAGGAGCCATGAGCTTGTTCATCATCGTATTTCAACATCCAGCACAGTTCCTGGGACACTGTTGGTGTTTGAAACACAGTTGTTGATAAAATAAATGAAGGAATGAATGAAGATACTTGGAGGAATATCACCTCCTCCATGAAGTTTTTCTAATACTTCCTCCAACAAAGTCAGAATTCCCTCATTTGTGTTTCCACCATGCTAACAACATTTTATGGTCATTGTTGATGACAAATCAATCTCTCGTGCATTGAGTGAATTCTATCAAGTGGAAAGTGGGTTCTACTAAGCAAAAATAAATAAGTCAAACTAAAAATCTGCACATCAAACTAAAAATCTGCACAGCAAAAGAAATAATTAGTGAAATGAAAAAGGCAACCTGCAGAATGGGAGAAAATATTTGCAAACCATATATCTGATAAAGGGTTAACATGTGAAATGTAACTAATGCAACTCAATAGTAACTCATCATCATGGAAATGTAAATAAAAACCACAGTGAGATATCACTTTAGAAAACCTGTTGGGATGGCTACCATTGAAAAGACAAGTGTTGATGAGAATGTGGAGAAAAGAACGCTGGTGCACTCACTGCTTGTGGGAATGTAAATTGGTGCACCCAATATGAAAAACAGTACTAAAAATAGAACTATCATATGATCCAGCAATTCTACTTCTGGGTGTATATCTCAAGGAAAAAAGTCATTATCTCAAAGAGATATCTATACTCCCATGTTCATTGCAGCATTTCACACTAATCAAGATAGAGAACAACCTGTGTCCATCAAAGGATGAGTGAATAAAAAGATATTCTTCACAATGGAAAAACTATAAAAAAGAAGGAAATTCTGTCATTCGTGACAATATGGATGAAACTTGAGGGCATTACGCTAAGTGAAATATGCTAGACAAAGACAAATACTGTATGTATGGTATCACTTCTATGTGGAATCTAAAAAAATTTAACTCACAGAAGCAGAGAGTAGAGTGGTGATTACTGGGGGTTTGCAGGTGAGCGGCGGGGGGTGGGGGGGGGATGGTGAGATGTTGGCCAAAGGTTGCAAACTTCCTGTTATAAGGTGAATAAGTTAGGGAATCTGATGGAAGGCATAGTGACCATAGTAACACTGTATCATATACTTGAAATTTGCTAAAAGAGTAAATTTTAAGTGTTGTCAACACACACATGGTTAACTATGTGAGATGATCGATATATTAATTAGTTTCATTGTGGAGATCATTTCACAGCATTTGTGTATATCAAATCATCACATTGTATACTTAAAATATATACACATTTTATTTTTCAGTTATATCTCAATAAAGCTGGAGGAGTTCTATTAATCTTAGAGTTTCTAGTTTCTAGTACAGTGCCTGGCTGTGTAGGAGCTTCTCAGTAATTGGCCATGAAATAAATATTATATCTTCCTTTTGATGACCTTGACTCAAAGGCTTAATTTTTGATAAAAAAATTGATTATGTTTATTTTTTCTAATTATTCAACAATAAATGAATAAAATTTCACATTTTGGTATATTTATAAATATCCCATTTTAGAGGGATAAAAATTAGAGTTTTATATAAAATAAACATTTTCTTATTCTTCAAACATTCGTTTTTAATGTCTACAAAATATTTCATCATCTGTACATAATAAAGCTTATTTATCTGTTATTGGACTTGTAAGCTATTTCCAGGTTTCACTCTCATAAATATTTCCTTATGAGAATTTCCTTACACATGAAACTTTGTGATTTCCTATAGGTATATTTCTCAAAGTGGAATGATGAGATCAAAGGGCATACACACTAGGGCCCTTGATAATTATTGCCAAATACCTCTAGAGAGGGCAAATTAATGTACTTGACACCAGTTGTGTATGATCATGCCCGTTTCCCCACGTTCTCAACACCAGATGGAATTATAATTTAAGAAGATGTCAGTTTGATCCATGACTCCACTTACTCGGAATGGGGCAGAGACCTTGACTTGCCCTGGGAGCAATGCCGCTGGCTGATGGCATGAGGGCTGTGGCAGGGCAGAGATGAAAACAATTCAGTTCACGCTCTCGAGAACTTTGAGTCTTTTGGGGTTAGCAGCATTTTAAAAACACCTCACTTAAAAGCAAAGGTAGAATAAAATATCAGTAGTAGAGAGTTAGTAGGAAGACAGGCACAGGCTGCTTATCTGCAGGAGGCCTTGGACATGGGTCATTTCTCGAGGTGCTGTTGCCAGGAAGACAACATAGGCCTTTATAGATGCTCCAGCTTAGTACAATGTTAATGGCAAGAGGCAGGTGCCCTGTTCATTATCAGGTGTCCAGAGTGACAGAAAAGAACTGGGATAATTGGGAGCCCACTTGGCCATGCAAAGCCATGGCTGGTGGGGCTCCTCATGCTGCTTGGAAGTCATGGGCAGACTGGGCCCTGGCCAGGCACTATGGGGCTCAAGTTGCTGCAATGGTAGTCTTAGGACACAAGAGGCTATGGGTTCAGGTAGAGTTAGACCCTGGACAAATGTCTTGAGAGGGGTTGTAGTTACAGGCCTGGGGACAGGACCATCCCAGTGAGAAGAACCCAAAAGATCAAGAGACCACAGGGATTGGCATGCTTATCTTACTGGGTAGAATAACTGAATGATTTCTTAACTTTCTTGTCTTCTTATGGACCAAGCTCTTAGGATCTTGAGTATTAACTTCCCCAGACAATGTAGTTTATTAAAGTATTTTCCTAAGCAAAAAATTGTTCTCTCATGAAAAGATGTTTGACTACAGCTACTAAAATGAATTTTTAAACCCAAGAAATAGAGATCCTGGCCCAAACCAGACTCTCAGTAGACCTCAGCTCTCCCCAGGCCCTGTTGCTGAAGATTTATGTTGACCCCTCTCTTACCTCCTTGTTTAGGACACTGGGCTCCTTTGAACAATCTGCTTTCCTTCATTTGGGCACCAATCCTTCCAAAGTTATGAGAGGGCTGGTTTAGCTTTGGACAGCCACTGGCACTGCACAGAGTGGGAGGTAAAAGGACCTCTTGGTGTGGACACCCAGTCACTGCAGTACACTGAGCCAAAATGCCCCTCACTGGGGCAGGGAACCTGTGAGTGCCTGTGTTGTGCCAACATTGCCTGCTTATCCTGTCCCCTTGTTAGCTCCTTTCTGCCCTGCAGGTGAGACAGTGGTAAAACAATGGTTAAAGGGACTCTTCCAGTCTTCTAGGGAATTGCTGGAGGAGGAACTGAGGAATTGAAGGGCAATAGCCCATGAGAATGTGTCACTGATTCACCCTTCCTTTTCTTCCTTGGATATGGGTGGGTTTTTCTGCACAGTTGGACGTCTCAATATATTGCCATAAAACATGATTCTGAGCTGCAAATAAGAGAGAGCCTATAGACTTGCCTTGATTACAATGTGCAAAAAGTGGAGATGTGTGTGCCACCCCTACCACTTCTAGGTGAAAAGATAAAGGTCTATTTACTGAGTAACTATTGTGTGTCTGGAAGAACAGATTGAAGTGGGTATTACTGGCATTGCACCCAGACTCCCTTGGGTACCTTTGCCATGTCTGTGTATCTATCCCCCAGCTTCAATGGGGATTTCCTTCCCAACAGCCAGCCCCAGGGGCTGTTGTTGGCAGACTGTGCTCTGCTGTGGGACTTGCTTCACTCAAGTGTGCAGAGTTGGAAGTGCCTGTAAGTGTAGGGTTCCCTTCCAGTCCTGCAGCGGCTCTTAGCTGGCGAATGACGAATGCAGGGATATGAAGGTCCTGTTCCCTCACCTCCAATAGGGACAAACTCTGGGACATAACACACTACAGAACTTCCCTGTAGAGTCAGGCTGAGGTCATCTTTTGCACGTTTCTCCTTGAGATGGCATCTCACTTGGTTTCCTACTCTTCCCTGTCCTGCTTCCTCTACTCCCTTGCTGGACTCCATGGGAACATTTTCTTCACAAGTCACTTATCCATGAACTAAGCTTTAGGTCTGTTTCCTAGGAAACTAATCTAAATTGTTCTGCTCTCATGTACACTTGACAAAACTGTATGAAGTAAATGTCTTTATCCCCATTTGACAGATGAGGAAACCAACTCTCAAAAGGTGGTAACATGTCCAAAGCTTGTGATTTGAATCCAATTCTATCTGACACCATAAACTCAATGCCACGGGAAGTAATCAGCATTTAGATAAAGATAGCCAGTGGTCTCCTTACAGACTCACCTGCTTTCTCAAGATCACATGAAAAGGTGGTCTCCTGGATCAAATCACAGGAATTGCAAAGTCTGAAAGGTCTCGGGCCTTAGAGCAGAATTGACCTTGTAGCTTTATGATACCTTTGCTGACCATACGATATCCTCCTTTCTCTCCCTGCATATGGTGTCTATGAGCTCTCCACCTGAAGAGTCTGCTTTCAGCTGTGGCTCCTGTGTGAACCGGTACGCTTGTTGAGGACAAGGACCAGGTGCTAATTATTGTGAAATCCCCAGAACCAGTCAGGGTGCTTGGCAAATAAGAGGCACTTAAATGGATATACCTTTAATTAAAGAATACTGTTATGCTGGAAATAAAAAAAATAAATAAACAAACAAAAAAAAAAAAAAAAAAAAAAGGATCCAGCTACAGGGCAGTTTCCTTCATGAGAAATCTACTCTGGAGTAATCAATTAAGTTAAAATGAAGGGATTTTTGATTCCTTAAAAAGAACTGCCATATCTAAAGTTAATTTCTTACTCTCTAGGACCTACATTGTGGTTTTAATGCAAGGACTTCAAGCCATTGCTCTCTCTTTTGAGAGTCTTCCCTCTGAGGTTTCCTTTCTAATAGCAGTAACTAATTCTGTCAAAAGGTTTTTACCCTCAATACATTTTCTGATGATACACATATTTTAAGGGCCCACTGATATCAGCACTAATTCTAGGGAATTATGAATTTCTCTTCTTAATATTTTATACAGAAATCTTCCACTGAAATCAAGCCTAATCAGTATATTAAACATGAAGCATAGGGTATGAGTTAAGCCAATTTAGGGGGTCAAATAATGGCATTATTATTTTTTAAACTGTGAATCAATATTAGAAGGTCTTGTGTTTTCCTGTCAATGCTGCAAGCACTTTTTCTCATTGTGTTTTTATCAACCCTCCCCTCAGTGTACCAACCCAGGTAATAATTGAGATGTATAATATGGTCCATAGTTCCCGGAATTTTTCTTTTGAAAGGTACGTAGGTGGACTTTGTGATTATGTAAGCACAAAACTAATGGGATTGGCAGAAGCCCCAGCTGAGAACAGGAAGGTGCCGGCAAACTTCTCTCAGTCTTACTCTGCTAATGCCTCCCTGGGTGTGGGCTGGTGCTGGGCTGCTTCTGCTCTGCTGCAGAGCAAGATCACTGCCCACTGTGCCCTGTCACATCTTAGTTCATAGCTGTAACTGAAAATATGGGCTCCAGCAGCCTTTAAAATTACAATTACAAAAGGAGCTTGGATCTAGAATCAGAGCTTGAAAGATTGGGTTGGGAGGAATCTATGGTAGGAAGTGGATTGAACTGGATGCTTATGTTAACCCCTCAACTTTATAGAAAAAGTACTTAGGAATGTGTTTTAGTTACCTATTGCTACATAACAAATCACCCTAAAACTTAGTAGTAGAAAGTATCATTACTTTCTTGTGGTTGTAAAGGTCTGGAATTTGGACAGGGCACAGCGGGGATTGAATATCACTGTTTCATTTGAGTTTGCTGGGTTGGAATACCCTCTTCTCTCACATGTCTGACACTTGACCCTGGATAGTTCAAATGACTAGGGTCTGGATGGAGTGGCTTGATTAGGACCCTATGTTTGGCTTTGATCTTTGCAATCGGCTGCTTTCCTCAGTTTTCCTTCATGTAGTCTTGGGGCCTCTTTCCCTAATCTAATTTCTCCATCCAGTCTCTCCAGCAGGGTAAGAAGAATGCTTAAATGAAGGCTTAGAACTTCCAAGAGTGCAAACACAGAAACTCCTGAAGGCTTGGGTTCAGAACAGGCACAGAATCAGTTGCACTGTATTCTTGTTAATGTTGTAGGTTGGTCCAGATACAAGAAAAGGGAATCTACAAAAATGTGATTACTGGAGGTGTGGTCTCCTAAAATCTACTGATGGGGGTGCCTGGGTGGCTCGGTTGTTGGGTATCTTCCTTCGGCTCAGGTCATGATCCCAGGGTTCTCGGATCGAGCCCTGCATTGGGCTCTTTGCTCAGCAGGAAGCCTGCTTCTCCCTCTCCCACTCTCCCTGCTTGTGTTCCCTCTCTCACTGTGTCTCTCTCTGTCAAAGAATAAGTAAAATATTTAAAAAAAATTAAGTCCACTACGTACCAGACTACCACAGTGTGGTTGGAGGGAGAGGATTGAGACACATGGCGCACACAGAATAGACAGAGGCTGTGATGGTACGAGACGTGCCTAAAGATAACAGATAAGATACAGGACGCCTAGTTAAATTTGAATTTCAGGTAAGCAATCAATAATTTTTTTAGTATAAATGGGTCCCATGCAAGTCAGTATATCATTCAATATCTAGGACATGCTTATACTAAAATAATTTGTTGCTTTTCCAAAATCCAGACTGATTTGGATTTCAACTGAATATTTTGAATTTTTTTTTAATTTTTTATTTTTTATAAACATATATTTTTATCCCCAGGGGTACAGGTCTGTGAATCACCAGGTTTACACACTTCACAGCACTCACAAAAGCACATACCCTCCCCAATGTCCATAACCCCACTCCCCTTCTCCCAACCCCCCTCCCGCCAGCAACCCTCAGTTTGTTTTGTGAGACTAAGAGTCACTTATGGTTTGTCTCCCTCCCGATCCCATCTTGTTTCACTTATTCTTCTCCTACCCACTTAAGCCCCCATGTTGCATCACCACTTCCTCATATCGGGGAGATCATATGATAGTTGTCTTTCTCTGCTTGACTTATTTCGCTAAGCATGATACGCTCTAGTTCCATCCATGTTGTCGCAAATGGCAAGATTTCATTTCTTTTGATGGCTGCATAGTATTCCATTGTGTATATATACCACATCTTCTTGATCCATTCATCTGTTGATGGACATCTAGGTTCTTTCCATAGTTTGGCTATTGTGGACATTGCTGCTATAAACATTCGGGTGCACGTGCCCCTTTGGATCACTACGTTTGTATCTTTAGGGTAAATACCCAGTAGTGCAATTGCTGGGTCATAGGGCAGTTCTATTTTCAACATTTTGAGGAACCTCCATGCTGTTTTCCAGAGTGGCTGCACCAGCTTGCATTCCCACCAACAGTGTAGGAGGGTTCCCCTTTCTCCGCATCCTCGCCAGCATCTGTCATTTCCTGACTTGTTGATTTTAGCCATTCTGACTGGTGTGAGGTGATATCTCATTGTGGTTTTGATTTGTATTTCCCTGATGCCGAGTGATATGGAACAATTTTTCATGTGTCTGTAGGCCATCTGGATGTCTTCTTTGTAGAAATGTCTGTTCATGTCCTCTGCCCATTTCTTGGATTATTTGTTCTTTGGGTGTTGAGTTTGCTAAGTTCTTTTTTTTTTTTTTTTTGAGTTTGCTAAGTTCTTTATAGATTTTGAACACTAGTCCTTTATCTGATATGTCGTTTGCAAATATCTTCTCCCATTTTGTCAGTTGTCTTTTGATTTTGTTAACTGTTTCCTTTGCTGTGCAAAAGCTTTTGATCTTGATGAAATCCCAATAGTTCATTTTTGCCCTTACTTCCCTTGCCTTTGGCGATGTTCCTAGGAAGATGTTGCTGCGGCTGACATCGAAGAGGTTGCTGCCTGTGTTCTCCTCAAGGATTTTGATGGATTCCTTTCTCACATTGAGGTCCTTCATCCATTTTGAGTCTATTTTCGTGTGTGGTGTAAGGAAATGGTCCAATTTCATTTTTCTGCATGTGGCTGTCCAATTTTCCCAACACCATTTATTGAAGAGGCTGTCTTTTTGCCATTGGACATTCTTTCCTGCTTTGTCGAAGATTAGTTGACCATAGAGTTGAGGGTCTATTTCTGGGCTCTCTATTCTGTTCCATTGATCTATGTGTCTGTTTTTGTGCCAGTACCATGCTGTCTTGATGATGACAGCTTTGTAATAGAGCTTGAAGTCCGGAATTGTGATGCCACCAACGTTGGCGTTCTTTTTCAATATCCCTTTGGCTATTCGAGGTCTTTTCTGGTTCCATATAAATTTTAGAATTATTTGTTCCATTTCTTTGAAAAAGATGGATGGTACCTTGATAGGAATTGCATTAAATGTGTAGATTGCTTTAGGTAGCATAGACATTTTCACAATATTTATTCTTCCAATCCAGGAGCATGGAACATTTTTCCATTTCTTTGTGTCTTCCTCAATTTCTTTCATGAGTACTTTATTGTTTTCTGAGTATAGATTCTGTGCCTCTTTGGTTAGGTTTATTCCTAGGTATCTTATGGTTTGGGGTGCAATTGTAAATGGGATGGACTCCTTAATTTCTCTTTCTTCTGTCTTGTTGTTGGTGTAGAGAAATGCAACTGATTTCTGTGCATTGATTTTATATCCTGACACTTTACTGAATTCCTGTACAAGTTCTAGATGTTTTGGAGTGGAGTCTTTTGGGTTTTCCACATATAGTATCATATCATCTGCGAAGAGTGATAATTTGACTTCTTCTTTGCCGATTTGGATGCCTTTAATGTCCTTTTGTTGTATGATTGCTGAGGCTAGGACTTCTAGTACTATGTTGAAGAGCAGTGGTGATAATGGACATCCCTGCCGTGTTCCTGACCTTAGCAGAAAAGCTTTCAGTTTTTCTCCATTGAGAATGATATTTGCAGTGGGTTTTTCATAGATGGCTTTGATGATATTGAGGTATGTGCCCTCTATCCCTACACTTTGA
Source organism: Mustela erminea (assembly GCF_009829155.1). Classification (NCBI taxonomy): domain Eukaryota; kingdom Metazoa; phylum Chordata; class Mammalia; order Carnivora; family Mustelidae; genus Mustela; species Mustela erminea. The sequence goes on along the minus strand of NC_045614.1, from coordinate 66,551,141 downwards.
AGAGTTTTGATCAGGAAGGGATGCTGAACTTTGTCAAATGCTTTTTCAGCATCTATTGAGAGTATCATATGGTTCTTGTTCTTTCTTTTATTGATGTGTTGTATCACATTGACTGATTTGTGGATGTCGAACCAACCTTGCAGCCCTGGAATAAATCCCACTTGGTCGTGGTGAGTAATCCTTTTAATGTACTGTTGAATCCTATTGGCTAGTATTTTGGTGAGAATTTTCGCATCTGTGTTCATCAAAGATATTGGTGTATAGCTCTCTTTTTTGATGGGATCCTTGTCTGGTTTTGGGATCAAGGTGATGCTGGCCTCATAAAATGAGTTTGGAAGTTTTCCTTCCATTTCTATTTTTTGGAACAGTTTCAGGAGAATAGGAATTAATTCTTCTTTAAATGTTTGGTGGAATTGCCCCGGGAAGCCATCTGGCCCTGGGCTTTTGTTTGTTTGGAGATTTTTAATGACTGTTTCAATCTCCTTACTGGTTATGGGTCTGTTCAGGCTTTCTATTTCTTCCTGGTTCAGTTGTGGTAGTTTATATGTTTCTAGGAATGCATCCATTTCTTCCAGATTGTCAAATTTGTTGGCATAGAGTTGCTCATAGTATGTTTTTTTTTTTACATCTTATATGCTCATAGTATGTTCTTATAATAGTTTGTATTTCTTTGGTGTTAGTTGTGATCTCTCCTCTTTCATTCATGATTTTATTTATTTGGGTCCTTTCTCTTTTCTTTTTGATAAATCTGGCCAAGGGTTTATCAATTTTATTAATTCTTTCAAAGAACCAGCTCCTAGTTTCGTTGATTTGCTCTATTGTTTTTTTTGGTTTCTATTTCATTGATTTCTGCTCTGATCTTTATGATTTCTCTTCTCCTGCTGGGCTTAGGGTTTCTTTCTTGTTCTTTCTCCAGCTCCTTTAGGTGTAGGGTTAGGTTGTGTACCTGAGACCTTTCTTGTTTCTTGAGAAAGGCTTGTACCGCTATATATTTTCCTCTCAGGACTGCCTTTGTTGTGTCCCACAGATTTTGAACCGTTGTATTTTCATTATCATTTGTTTCCATGATTTTTTTCAATTCTTCTTTAATTTCCCGGTTGACCCATTCATTCTTTAGAAGGATGCTGTTTAGTCTCCATGTATTTGGGTTCTTTCCAAACTTCCTCCTGTGGTTAAGTTCTAGCTTCAGAGCATTGTGGTCTGAAAATATGCAGGGAATGATCCCAATCTTTTGATACTGGTTGAGTCCTGATTTAGGACCTAGGATGTGATCTATTCTGGAGAATGTTCCATGTGCACTAGAGAAGAATGTGTATTCTGTTGCTTTGGGATGAAATATTCTGAATATATCTGTGATGTCCATCTGGTCCAGTGTGTCGTTTAAGGCCTTTATTTCCTTGCTGATCTTTTGCTTGGATGATCTGTCCATTTCAGTGAGGGGAGTGTTAAAGTCCCCTACTATTATTGTATTATTGTTTATGTGTTTCTTTGATTTTGTTATTAATTGGTTTATATAGTTGGCTGCTCCCACGTTGGGGCATAGATATTTAAAATTGTTAGATCTTCTTGTTGGACAGACCCTTTGAGTATGATATAGTGTCCTTCCTCATCTCTTATTATAGTCTTTGGCTTAAAATCTAATTGATCTGATATAAAGATTGCCACTCCTGCTTTCTTCTGATGTCCATTAGCATGGTAAATTCTTTTCTACCCCCTCACTTTAAATCTGGAGGTGTCTTCGGGCTTAAAATGAGTTTCTTGGAGGAAACATATAGATGGGTTTTGTTTTTTTATCCATTCTGATACCCTGTGTCTTTTGATTGGGGCATTTAGCCCATTAACATTCAGGGTAACTATTGAGAGATATGAATTTAGTGCCATTGTATTGCCTGTAAGGTGACTGTTACTGTATATGGTCTCTGTTCCTTTCTGATCTACCACTTGTAGGCTCTCTCTTTGCTTAGAGGACCCCTTTCAATATTTCCTGTAGAGCTGGTTTGGTGTTTGCAAATTCTTTCAGTTTTTGTTTGTCCTGAAAGCTTTTAATCTCTCCTTCTATTTTCAATGATAGCCTAGCTGGATATAGTATTCTTGGCAGCATGTTTTTCTTGTTTAGTGCTCTGAAGATATCATGCCAGCTCTTTCTGGCCTGCCAGGTCTCTGTGGATAAGTCAGCTGCCAATCTAATATTTTTACCATTGTATGTTACAGACTTCTTTTCCCGGGCTGCTTTCAGGATTTTCTCTTTGTCACTGAGACTTGTAAATTTTACTATTAGGTGACAGGGTGTGGGCCTATTCTTATTGATTTTGAGGGGCGTTCTCTGAACCTCCTGAATTTTGATGCTCGTTCCCTTTGCCATATTGGGGAAATTCTCCCTAATAATTTTCTCCAGTATATCTTCTGTTCCCCTCTCTCTTTCTTCTTCTTCTGGAATCCCAATTATTCTAATGTTGTTTCATCTTATGGTGTCACTTATCTCTCGAATTCTCCCCTCGTGGTCCAGTAGCTGTGTGTCCCTCTTTTGCTCAGCTTCTTTATTCTCTGTCATTTGGTCTTCTTTATCACTCATTCTTTCTTCTGCCTCCTTTATCCTAGCAGTGAGAGCCTCCATTTTTGATTGCACCTCTTTAATAGCTTTTTTGATTTCAACTTGGTTAGATTTTAGTTCTTTTATTTCTCCAGAAAGGGCTTTTATATCTCCTGAGAGGGTTTCTCTAATATCTTCCATGCCTTTTTTGAGCCCGGCTAGAACCTTGAGAATTGTCATTCTGAACTCTAGATCTGACATATTACCAATGTCTGTATTGATTAGTTCCCTAGCCTTCGGTACTGCCTCTTGTTCTTTTTTTTTTTTTTTTTTTTGGTGAATTTTTCCACCATGTCATTTTGTCCAGATAAGAGTATATGAAGGATCAAGTAAAATACTAAAAGGGTGGTAACAACCCCAAGAAAATATGCTTTAACCAAATCAGAAGCGATCCCAAATCGTGATGGGGGAGAAAGGGGATAAAAAGAGGTTCAGAAAGAAAGAAATAAAAAAAAGAAAGGAAAAAAGAAAAGAAAAGAATTAAAAAAAGAAAACGAATAAAGAAAAATATAAAAAAGAAAAAATATATATATATTTGATAAACTAGTTAAAAAACGTTAAAAAAGAAAAGGGTAAAAGTTAAAAAAAATTTTAGCAGTCGAAGAGAAAAAAGATGAAAAAGAAAAAAATTAAATTAACTGAAAGACTAAAAAATCACAGAGAGAAAGCCATGGGTTCCGTGCTTTGCTTTCTCCTCCTCTGGAATTCTGCTGCTCTCCTTGGTATTGAAACCGAACTCCTTGGTAGGTGAACTTGGTCTTGGCTGGATTTCTTGTTGATCTTCTGGGGGAGGGGCTTGGTGTAATGATTCTCAAGTGTCTTTGCCCCAGGCGGAATTGCACTGTCCTTATCAGGGGCCGGGCTGAGTAATCTTCTGGGGTTTGCTTTCAGGAGCTTTTGTTCCCTGAGCGCTTTCTGTAGAGTTCCGGAGGACTTGAATACAAATGGCAGCCTCCTGGTCTCCGGCCTGGAGAAAACGAGAGCCTGGGGCCCCACTCCTCAGTGCGTCCTCAGAGAAGAGCGCCCAGTTACTCCCGTCTGCCTGACCTCCGGCCCCGCTCCGAGCTCACCGAGCCTGCGACCGGTTCAAGGTAACCCCGAGCTGCGAGCTTACTGTCGGCTCTGTCTCTGTAGCCGGCTTTCCCGTTCCAATACCCGCAAGGTCTGCGACACGCAGACACCCCCGATCCTTATGTGACCCTGCGGGACCTGAGGCCACGCTGACCCCGCGTGGGCTTCGCCCCGGTTTAGCCTCTGGAGCGATGTCCCTCAGCGGGACAGACTTTTAAAAGTCCTGATTTTGTGCTCCGTTGCTCCGCCGCTTGCCGGGGCCGGCCCCTCCTCCTGGGGTCTATCTTCCCGTTGCTTTGGATTCACTTCTCCGCCAGTCCTACCTTTCAGAAAGTGGTTGTTTTCCTGTTTCCAGAATTGCTGTTCTTCTTCTCTTCGATCTGCCTATGGATTTGCAGGTGTTTGCAATCTTTATATAAGTTACCTAGCTGATCTCCTGCTAGCTGAAGTAGTCTCAGCCTGCTACTTCTCCGCCATCTTGACTCCTCCTCTCAATATTTTGAATTTTTATTTGTTAAATCTGGCAACCCTTGATGAGAGCCCTGTAAGCCCAGGTCCTGGAAGGTATTATTGGTCTAGTTACATGGTGGTTCTGGGCAAATGAGTACCAGGGCATGAGAACAGAGTGGGGGAGGGCAGATGTCTGAGACTAGCAGAGAAAATTGTGCTCAGGAAACCTGGATATTCAGGCAATGTACGAAGGTGACCAACATTGGAGCAATAGAGTCAGAGAGACCGGAGAGGGAATCTCAACCTTTCATGATTGCTCTGAGAATTAGAGTTTTTATTCCACACTTTTTCAATAAGGCAGATAATTATGTTACTTTATAGGATTGTGGCAAGGATTAAAATAGAGGAGTGCCTGGAACGCATTCAGCGCGGTGCCTGGTATATAGTAAGAATGGGAAGCAGGAGAGGTGTTGTCACCATCAGAGTGACAATTATGATGGTGATACCACTGTGGGTATTGAAGCTGGCACAGACAGTGGGGGAGAAGCACAGAGGGAGTTAACATTCCCGGAACGCATGCCCAGCTCTGTGCCTGGTGTCTGTCTGCAATTCTCCATCTCCCTGAATCATAATAGCCTTTGCAGGGACAATAAATCAATTTTAGAGATTAGCGAATTGACTTGGAGGAATTCGTAAGTTTGCCTGAGTGGCAAAGTCAGGTCCATCTGACAACAGCGTTTTTTCTTCATACTGAAAGACAAGTTAATATAGCTCATTCAGGCGAACTTCAACTCAGGGACCTCCAGTCAGCGTTCTGTTGCCAGGCTTTCCCATTGACCTTGTCCTCCACGTTGCCTTAACTCTGAGCCTTCCTTACTCACTTGTAAGAAAGGAGAGTACTACCCACATGCTTCTCCTAGAGCCTTGTTGAAAGCACTCACTGAGGTGAGGGGGTATGAAGATATTCGTCAACTCTAAAGTGCTCTGCAGACGTTGAAATAGTTTTTTAAAGTACAGCACATCAAGTGTCAATGGAATTGAATATGTTAATCCTGTATTCTGCTTATTGAGACCTTGTCAGGATAAGGAAATGCTTCTCTGCTGAAGTCAATGAAGAAAGGCCTTGGTGATTTTCAGTGTTAAGGCCCTCAGGAAGATGGAGATCAATCTCTTTTTTCCCCTGGAACACTCTAGGACAAGATTCTGGGGGCTGGAGGGAGGGTTACAGCTTTCCCTAGGGGCCTTACAACAGGATTTAAGGGCAAAAGGGTTGAGCAGGGCAAGAGCAGGACCAGTGCCTGCGTGGGCTCTAGGCTTCTCCCAGTGGCTCATTGCTTTTAGGTAGCCTTGCATATCGTCCCTTGCCAGAGGCATAGGGAGGTCTGACACAGTGATTGGTGAAATGCCGATTTCATGTTTCATTGTCTGTTAAAGATCTGGAACTTATTTACAAGGCTACTATGAACTTTTAGACTTCCCCAGAGAGTAGCAGCTTAGAAATATGTGGAAATATTGTCATTATCTGTTTTATGGGTGAGCATGATGTAAACAGTGACTGACAAAGCTCGAGTGAGCTGGGTCGTGCCTCCGGCTCAGGTTTCCTCTTTCTCTAATTCACTCTGGGTCTGAATCTCCATCCACCCCAAACACTGGACGTGCAGCTGCATTCATTATTCTCCCCGGCTCTGCCCAAATCTGCCACATAAGGAGTGAAATGGTCTGCAACCACAGACTCATTTTCTGGGCAGTAAATTATGATAACCTGACAAGAGAACAATCTAGATCTGACACACATTTTCCAAGTTTACCAGGGCTAACAGCATAACTGGTGGTGTATCTGTATGTGTGTGTGTTTGTGTTTATGTGAGATGGGGGTGGAGTGAAAGTGTGGGCTTCTGAAAGGCATCTTGTGAACACCACAGTGGAAGGCAGAGTGAAAGCATTTGCCGCTTGGTAATGAGATTCAGTGTTATGGGGCTGTTATTTTTAGTGTTTAAGCTATGAAAATTTCATTCTCTCCCTAGAGGCCTCCTCTCTGCCATTCTTTAGCACATTAGGTGAGAAATCAAGTGTCATCTTTAAAAAATGATAACAGATCCCAAGTTAGCTTGCAAAAAATACTGCTCCCCCCCAATTCTAAGTGTTTGGTCTGGTAAAAGACATCTTAGAAATTGGAATTTTTGATTTGAGATGAGCAAGGAAGGGACAGAAAAAGAGAGATTTGAAAGTCTTGAGTTAGAGAGGGAGGACTAGAGATAGAGAATATAAAAAAAGAATTGGATACTATTGTTTTGAATAATTATGAATAAATGATTGTGGCAGGTGTGTCTGTATGTATATATGTTTATACATGTATATATGGATATGTATGTGTGTATATATGTATGTATATGTAACTTGCATCTCCCATATGTGTATTTTGGATGTCCTTTTGATGTGTTCTATGAAGGCTGTTTGATGATCTTGATCTGAATTCTCTCCTTCAGTCATAGCCCTATATCACGCTCGCATTTATGCCCATCAAATTCCTTTAGCAGAGCTAGCAAACCAATTGCAATCTCAAAGGTCCAGAGGATTTTCTACTTTGACTATACAAGCTCCACAGACAGATTTCTATTATACTACTTGTATCCTGTTTACCTTTGCATAATTCTAGACAATTAGTGAAATTCAGGAGGCTTAAACAAGAGCACTTCAAATACCAGCTATGTAAGTGGTAACTTCCAAATGTATCTCTAGCATTAACCTTTTCCAGGAATTCCAGACTTGTAGATCCAAGTGCCCACTTGCCAGATCCACCAGGATATGTAACATGTATCTTGAACTTAATGCATCCGAAATCAAACTCTTAATTCAATTCATGCTTATTCCTTATTTAATTCTGTTGCAGCTTTCTATATGTCAGTAAATTCTATCTGTTTCTTGAGACAAGAGTCATCGTTAATCTTGATTTCTGTTTTCCTCCCTTACCCCATGCATTCAGCCCATCAACAAATTCTGTCAGCTCTACTCCCAACATACATTCAGAATTGACCATTTGGTACCTCTACGCTTTCTACCCTGATCATGTCAACACTATCTTCTGCCCTCATTGTTGTAATATCCTCTTAACTTGTTCTGCTCCCTCTATAGCCTATTCTTCAACAACAGTCCTCATGATTCTTTAAAAATCTTGGCCAGATTGTGCCACTCTTAAGTTCAAAACACTCCAGTGGCATTTGAGTTGAAAGCCAGATACTTACATCCATGTGCTGCCTCCTGCTCCCACCATCTCCTGCTCATACTTCACCACACTTCATCTATGCTCATCTCCCTGCTTCCTGTGAATGTAACCTGTTAAAAAATAAACTGGCACATATTAAAATTTTCAAGAGTTTATTTGCAAAAGGAAAATGGAACCCTGTTCTCCCAAAGACCCTCTCTTATGAGAGGAACAAGGTGAGAGAATAGAGCATACAGGGAGATTACTATGATTATTATAAGCAGGATAATTCCCAATGTCTAGAATGCACTGTAGAGCAATGGTTCCTGAGACCCAAACCGATCAGATACAAGGAAGTCAAAGAATAATGCCACTTGTTCAGTGATCTTAAGTAACTGCTTCTCAGCTTCCGAAGAAGTGTGAAGTACAGCAAGTGGTGCTGGCCATAGCTTGCACACCTCCTTGCTCAGCTAAAATATAATCAAGGGCTATCCTGTTACCAAGAACAACTGGCCAGAGAATGTAGGGATTTTTGTTAGGCACATATTATTCCAGCAGTTGATTCAGAGGTAGTTACCAAAGTTCAGGACATTGTTCTATTGTCCTATGTATTAACAGAGAGTAAATACAAGCAGCAAAAAGGAAAAAGGAAGAAAGCTTCCATGTTGGATTTGATGATCTTGACTCATGATCTTGGGAGGGCTATTCAGCTCAAGATGCCATCTACTCTTGGGGAAGAACCTCCTTTGTCGATATTAATTTTAGATTTCCAGTTGGTGTGTAGTTCCAAGTGTCTGGAGGAGTCCTTTCTAATTGGGAGATGTAGACCCAAGGTTCAAGACTCTGAAGTTTGACTGCCATCTGAGTAGTGAGCAGGACCTGGTATAGTCCTTTCCAAGGAGGCTCAAGGGTTGTTCTTAGTGATTCCAAATCAGAAGTGTGGGAAAAAATTTGAAACATTCATTTGGAGAGTTGTAGACAGCTATTTGAGAAAACTAGAAGAATTCAGGATCCAGTCCAGTTTATAGGTATAAAACAAAACCCCAAGGTCATGGAGCAGTACTAGAATTGAATATCCACAAAGTTGTATTGTGATTTCCTACTGAAACATATTTTTTTCCTCTACAGTTACCATCATTTCTATTGAAGATAACACAGTAAGACCAATTTGTTTACAAAAATAAGTCTAGTCCATTAAATTTTTCCTGATTATTTACATAGTGTGGCAAAAATAATTATGGACCATATAGGCCCTTTTAAAATCACATTTGCTGGAACTGTTCGTAAGCAATCTTAGATTAGACTTTTAAAGTCTAAGAAGGCTAAGAAGAGGCCAAGGACTCAACATTGGACTGTATCTGAAATACTTATAGATTTGGGTGAATTCTTCTCTGTATGAGGTCCCCAATATATCCCAAGTTTCCTGGGTCTGCTAGCAAGTGATCTTCCTTACTCACCTGGTTAGGCTACCAGGTACAAGGCCATTTTTTCCCAAGGGGCTTCTATTGGCACCATAAAGTCAATTTTAGTTCTGTAAAGCTATCTGGTCATATCAGAATCTCTGCAGATTTTCAAATATGACATTCCAGGCAAAGTGTTGGTTATTTAACCAATGTTTCCAAATGTGTCGTGGTATAAGAAGAACAGATTCTTATTGAACTTATGCAAATAACTATATTGCCATGAACATAAGAATGCTCAAATTTCCAAATTCTGGACGGATCAGATAAAAAAAGTAAATGTTTAAATTTTGCTTACAAAGGTATACTTTACACAATTGCTATAAGTCATAGATAGCTTGAGAGGAAAACATTTTTCTTAAATCTGGAAAAATTAAACTTTTAGAAACCAGTAATGTATATATAAAATATCCTCATGAGTTTATTCAATTCCATGTAAATAATTTGTGTTCGGCTGAACCCACATTTTCTATTAGTTCTGGAAATTCTTGCCAAGTTCAGTTTTATGATCTTAAAGTTATCAGAAACTCATATACTACAATACATCTCAGAGTCCTCTTCATGAATCTTTCCCAAGGTATGCACTTTTGTAAAAACATCAGAGTAAAGCAGTAACTGTCTGTAAAAGACAAAAGACTTAAAAATGCCCATGGTTAAAGATCTGATGAAGGTTCACTATAATAAAACTGACAAGGAAATTTGGTTATTTCTGTGGCATACATTTTAAGGTAACTGAATTATGACTAATGTTATAACAAGACATATCAGATTTCCAGGAATTTTGTACAGTCTCTAGAACATTTATGTTAATAACATGCATCTATACAACCTAAGGAGGTTTATCAATCCCTTACTTGAAATGTTTCCTATGTAATTTAACACACCATACAAGCCAAATTAGTTTAACATCTCTCTTTCACAAGGTGAGAGAAAAATCCTTTGAGATTTTCCAGGGACCTGCTATGAAATCTCAAAGTTAGTTTTAGGTAAAAAAGAATTTAGAATTTGATTTTGAGAAAATATTAAAAGCTTTGTAATAAAAAAAAGAAGGTTTAAAAATTTGATTAAATAGGATCACAGACCATTATGAAATAATACTTAATTATCTATTTAGCCATAGTGACAATAGAAGATGTTAAAGGCAAATACACAAGGTTATACAGTTATGAACAGAACTTAGCTCTCTTAATATTGAGAAGACTGAGTTTTCTTGAGTAATCAAAGACCTAATTAAGGCAATGTGATGCATAGTAAATTATCTTAGTGAAATATAAAATCTTTTCTTTCCAAGTACATTACTTAAAGGGCAAAGAAACATATTTTACAATCTTTTATCAAGAGCAGATCAATAGTTTGAGAGGAATTTTGTCCTTTTAATAGATGAAAGAAGTTTTGTCCTTTTAACAGATGAACTTTAAGTCCAAGTTTTAATTTTACATAAGTACACTATTGATTCCATAGTTTGTTTTTAAAGCTCTTATTATTTCTAGTAGTTTTGATTATATATATTAATTAGAATTCTTAACCCTTGGAATCCTTAATTCCTAGTGAAAACTAAGAAGTAATTGTGGATTAGCATATTTATAAATAGATTTCATAATTCCTAGACAAATAGTCTTCTTCAGAGTAAATTTTCCAATGTGGCACAAAACATGGTTTTTTTTTTTTTTTTTTTTTTTTTACAGATTTTATTTATTTGACAGACAGAGATCACAAATAGGCAGAGAGGCAGGTTGGGGGGGGAAGTAGGCTCTCTGCTGAGCATAGAGCCTGATGTGGGGCTTAATCCCAAGACCCTGAGATCATGACCTGAGCTGAAGGCAGAGGCTTATCCAACTGAGCCCCACAGGCATCCACAAAACATGTTTAATTATAGCTCCAAATGTCTTTAGTTACTCTGTAAAAGGAAGCCAAGAGTGGATAAATCTGTGTTCAGTAATTAATGCTAGTATTTTATCTTATCTGGAAATGATCTAGATATTCAATAAATATCCATCATTTAACTTAATCTCCAGTATAACTTCAAAGTTTCAAGTCACCAAAAAAGTGTTGGAATCTATTTTTAAAAAGACATACAACTACACATTTATAACTTTATTCTACTCAAATCCATTTAATCCACTTGTTTTTAACAATTATGTTTAGATTAGTCATGAAAATTTTAAGGGTTCCTGGATGGTACAGTTGGTTAAGCATCTGACTCTTGGCTTGGGTTGTGAGATCAAGCCCTGCATAGGGCTCTTCGCTCAGTGCAGAATCTGCTTGAGACTTTGTCTCCCTCTTCTTCTCCCCTCTCCCCACTGTGCAGGTGTGCTTTTTCTCTCTCTCAAATAAATAAATTATTCTAAAAAAGAGAAAATTTTAGAAGACATTATATGGCTAACCACTACCTTAAGTTATTTTTCTCACTGGCAAATTCTGTAGCAGATATAATAGGAGCTTATTTGGCATGTAGGAAACCTAGGTAGAATAGAAGTATTATATTTAATGATGATAACTCTTAAGATATGCCTGTTTTTTTTTATTTTAAAGATTTTATTTATTTATTTGTCAGAAAGAGAGAGAGAGAAAGCAAACAAGCAGGCAGAGAGGTGGGCAGAGGCAGAGAGAGAGGCAGGCTCCCTGCTGAGCAAGGAGCCCAATGCGGGACTAGATCCCAGGACACTGGGATCATGACCTGAGCTGAAGGCAGCGGCTTAACGCACTGAGCCACCCAGGCGTCCCAAGATATGCCTGTTTTAATGAAGCCAACAAACTTAAACAGCTTTTATTTGCTGAAGATTATTTTAGATCATGTGAACTTGAAAAACAGTTGAGTTTGTTTTTGCATTTCTGGGAGTATACTTAATTTATATAAATACTTGTTTTTCTTTAATTAAATAGAGCTTTTTAAAGATTAATTTTGGCAATACCATCCAGAGGTAGAAAAATATCACATATATATAACGCACATGCATAGATGTACAGACAGACACAAATGGAAATCTAAACAGTTTTCATTTTAGCTTAGGTGAGATGATTTATAGAACTTCCTATTAGGCTCTAAATATTAGCTTCCAATTTTGCCAACTTCTGACTGCAAAGTTACTTAAAAAAATCCTTTCAAATATCTTTCCAGGTTTCACTTTCCAGAAAAACACTAAGTTTTCCTGGCAGTACTGAACAACACTTTGGGTGCAAGAGCTGTCCCCAAATAGGATGTAAAATGAACTACTCTTGAAGGTCCAGAGACCATGTCCAGATGTCAAGTTGGACCAGCCTATTATTGGACCCAGTCTGGTTTTTAATTTGGGCCCAATATTACTCCACTTGTTTCCAGATCTAGTCCAGAAAAAGAAATGTTCAAATAAAGTCTGAAACCTCAAAACACAAGAACAGCAGAGTTAGGATCCTAGGGTGGATTTACCCACCATCTCTAGAAGCAACAAGAAAGCAACATGCACTGAAACTCCACAGAGAAGTACCTATGTCTGGTTACTCATTAGCTCCTGGAGGCCTTTGGGGGTCTCATTCTCTTCCCTCTTCTGACCCTAGAACTGTTAAAAGATAGAAACTGAGGCATGTTAAAAAATTTCAGAAGTTATTTGAGTAACAATCAATTTGAATTGAATACCATACAATCTAGAAGGTAGAAAAGAGCCTCAAACAGCTGAACAAAATGAAAGATTTTTATAGCCTGAAGGGAACAGGGACAAGGAAGTTATTATAGGCAAAAAAGCAGGTTAGTTACTGCAAGATCGATTTCCTTTAGGGGATGTAGGGTCTATCAGGCAGATGATCTAACTAGTGCTGATCAGGTGATTCCTGATTGACTGGTTTAAGATACCATTTCTAGGAGAACCAAAATTATATAAGTGAGATCTCCATTCACTGATTTGGGGTTTAGCATAAGCAAGTCTGTGTTGGGCCTATTTTCTTATTTTTAACAGCATATTCCCATTCACCTTTGGTTCACTCTGCCTGGATGCTTTCTTTCGCATATGTGCAAACTGTTCTTCCATTTGGTTTCATCTCTACTCAAATGTCACCTCCTCGGAGAGATTATCACTGATCACTTAAAATGCTGTCCCTATTCCTTATTTTCCTGACTCGCCTCCCTTAATCTACTTTTTCTTCACAGTGATCAACAGTGTTTGACTTTACATGCTTATTTGTCTATTTCCTCTCACTCCAAAGTAAGTTTCCCGAGGCAAAGATCTTTTAAAAATTTACTTTATTTTTAATTTTTAAATTTTATTTTTTTGTACTTTTGTGTCTACAGAGCTTAGAATAATATCTGGCATATAGAAGTTGCTCTATATAATTATTCATTAAATAAACAAATGAATGGATGCTTTGCTGATGCTTTCTACAACATTCCTGTGAATTCTCTCTAGTATTAGTGCAATTATTTCATTTTGATGCTCTGGGGTGTGATGCAAGGAAATGTACCTTAACTGACAGCTTGAATTTCTTTCATAAGAAATTCTGTAGTTCTTAGAGTACAGATCCTTTACCTGTTTGACTGGGCTTATTCCTAGGTATCTTATGGGTTTTGGTGCAATTGTAAAGGGGAGCAACTTCTTAATTTCTTTTTCTTCAATCTCATTGTTAGTGTATAGAAATACAACTGATTTCTGTGCACTGATTTTGTAACCCACTGCATTGCTGAATTGCTGCATGAGTTCTAATAATTTTGGGTGGAGTCTTTTGGGCTTTTCACTTTATGTGAAATCATGTCATCTGCAAAGAGTAAGAGTTTGATTTCTTTGTCAATTTGAATGCTTTTTATTTCTTTTTGTTTTCTGGTTGATGAGGCTGGGATCTCTGGTGCTATGCTGAACAACAGTGGTGAGAGTGGGCATCCCTCTCATGTTCCTGACCTTAGGGGAACCTTCCAGAAGCTCTTCCAGAAGACCTTCCCAGACCTTCCAGAAGCTCTCAGTTTTCCCCATTGAGAATGATATTCGTTGTGGGCTTTTCATAGATGGCTTTTATGATATTGAGGTATGTTCCCTTTATCTCTGCACTGTGGAGAGTTTTAATGAAGAAAGAATGTTATATTTTGTCAAATGTTTTTTCTGCATCAGTTGAGAAGATCATATGGTCCCTGTCCTTTCTTTTATTAATCTGTTGTATCATGTTGATTGATTTGCAAATGTCAAACCACCCTTGTCACCCAGAAATAAATCCCACCTGGTCGTGGTGAATAATCCTTTTAATGTACTGTTGGACCCTATTGGCTAGGATCATGGTGAGTATTTTAGCATCCATGTTCATCAGGAATTTGGGGCTCTAATTCTCCTTTTTGATGGGGTCTTTGTCTGATTTGGGGATCAAGGTAATGCTGGCCTCATAGAATAGGTTTGGAAATTTTCCTTTTATTTCTAGTTTTTGAAGCAACTTTAGTAGGAGGTTCCCCTGGGAAGCCATCTGGCCCTGGACTCTTGTTTTTTGGGAGATTTTTGATTACTGCTTCAATTTCCTTGCTGGTTATGGTCTTTTCAATTTTCTATTACTTCCTGTCTTAGTTTTTTTTTTTTTAAAGATTTTTATTTATTTATTTGATAGACAGAGATCACAAGTAGGCAGAAGGCAGGCAGAGAGAGAGGGGGAAGCAGGCTCCCCGCTGAGCAGAGAGCCCGATGTGGGGCTCGATCACAGGACCCTGAGATCATGACCTGAGCCGAAGGCAGAGGCTTAAACCACTGAGCCACCCAGGTGCCCCCTGTCTTAGTTTTGGTAGTGTTTAAGTTTCCAGGAATGCATCCATTTCTTCCAAATTGCCTAATGTGTTGGCATAGAGTTGCTCATAGTATGTTCTTAAAATTTTATTTCCTTGGTATTGGTCACGATCTCTCCTCTTTCATTCATGATTTTATTAATGTGGGTCCTTTCTCTTTTCTTTTTTGATAAGTCTAGCTAGGAGTTTATTGATCTTATTAATTCTTTCAAAGAACCAGCTTCTAGTTTTATTGATCTGTTCTACTGTTCTGGTTTCTATTTCATTGATTTCTGCTCTAATCTTTATTATTTCTCTTCTCCTGCTTATTTTAGGCTTTATTTGCTGTCCTTTCTCCAACTCCTTTAGATATGAGGTTAGCTTGTGTATTTGAGGTTTTTCTAATTTTTGGGGGGGAGGCTTGTATTGCAATGTATTTTCTTCTTAGCACTGCCTTTCCTGTATCCCAAAGGTTTTGAACAGTTGTGTCTTCATTTTCACTAGTTTCTGTGAATTTTTAAAAATTCTTCTTTAGTCTTCTGGTTGGCCCATTCATTCTTCAGTAGGATGTAATTGAACTTTCAAGTGTGTGTTTGAATTTCTTCCATATTTCCTCTTGTGGTTGAGTTCAAGTTTCAAAACTTGTGGTCTGAAAATATGCAGGGAATAATCACAGTATTTTGGTATCAGTGGAGATCTGATTTGTGACCCAGTATGTGATCTGCTTTGTAGAAAGACCCATGTGCGCTTGAGAAGAATGTGTATTCTGTTGCTTTAAGAGGGAATGCTCCGTATGTATCTGTGAAGCCCATCTGGTCCAATGTGTAATTCAAAGCCCTTGTTTCCTTGTTGCTTTTCTGCTTAGATGATTTGTCCATTGCTATGAGTGTTGAATTCCCCTACTATTATAGTATTATTGTCAATATGTTTCTTTGATTTTGTTACTGATCAGGTCATATGATTGGCTGCTACCATGTTAGGGGAACAAATATTTACAGTTGTTAGATCTTTTTATTGGATAGACCCTTTAAGTATGATATAGTGTCCTTCTACATCTCTTACTACAATATTTGGTTTAAAATCTAATTTGTCTGGTATGAAAATTGCTACCCCAGCTTTCTTTTGAGGTCTGTTGGCATGATAAATTGTTCTCCATGCCCTCACTTTCAATCTGGAGGTGTCTTTAGGTTCCAAATAAATGTCTTGTAGGCTGCATATGAATGGATCCTGTTTGTATCCAATCTGCCATCCTATGCCATTTTATGGGAACATTTAGGCCATTCACATTGAGAGTAACTACTGAAAGATATGAATTTAGTGCTATTATATTGCCTGTAAAGCCCCTATTTTTTATAGATTGTCTCTGTAAATTTCTGGTCTAAGTTACTTGTGGGGTCTTTCTTCTTTTATAGAATCCCCCTTTATTATTTTTTTTATTATTTCTTTTATAGATCCCCCTTTATTATTTCACCAAGCAGGGCTGGCTTGGTGGTCACATATTCTTCCAGTTTCTGTCTATTGTGGAAGCTCTTTTTCTCTTCATCCATTCTGAATGACAGCCGTCTAGATAAAATATTCTTGGTTACATGTTCTTCTCATTTAGTACCCTGAATATATTCTGCCAGCACTTTCTGGTCTGCCAGGTCTCTGTGGTTAGGCCTGATGTCAGTCTAATATTCCTAAACTCTGTAGGTTAGGAACCTCTTGTCTCAAGCTGTTTTCAGGATGTTCTTGGGGGTGTTGATCTATTTTTATTGATTTTGGGAGGGTTCCTCTCTATCTCTTGGACATGAATACCTGTTTCCTTCCCCACATTGGGGAAGTTCTCAGCTATGACTTGCTCAAATATAACTTCTGGCCCTCTCTCATTCCTCTCCCTTTGGCACTCCAATAATTCTGATGTTTCATTTTATGGCACCACTGATTTCCTGAAGGCTCCCCTCATGGTCTATTAGTTTTTTTTCTCTCTTTTCCTCAGCTTCCTTCTTTTCCATCAACTTGTCTTCTATATTACCTACTCTGTGTTCTGCCTTAGCTTTCTAGGTGTTAGAACATCCAATTTAAACTGCTTCTCAGTTAGATCATTTTTAATTTTGGTCTGATTAGATTTCATTTCTGCACTAAGAGATTCTCTAGTGTGTCTTTCATGCTTTTTTCAAGCCCAGCTAGTAACTTTATAATTGTTATCCTGATCCCACCTCGGACATTTTACTTATAGCCATATTGATTAGATCTGTGGTAGAGCGTATTACCTCTAGATCTTTTTTTATTGTGAATTCCTCCTTCTAGTCATCTTGCACAGAGAAGAATGGATGAATGAGTGAAAAAAACCACAAATACCAACCTCAACTCAAGCAAAATACACACTAGACAAATCTGAAGAGATCAGAAACAATAACGACAAAAAATTAGGGTTGGAGGTAGAGATAATAAAATCTCCCAGGTGGACAAAACAAGGTGATCTACTTGGTCTCAGGTATATTTTGGTCTTTGTGTTAGAATACACTAAATCCCAAAATTATAAAAAAAAGT
The DNA here is from genome assembly GCF_009829155.1 of Mustela erminea. Taxonomy (NCBI): domain Eukaryota; kingdom Metazoa; phylum Chordata; class Mammalia; order Carnivora; family Mustelidae; genus Mustela; species Mustela erminea. Next base: position 66,534,135 of record NC_045614.1, on the reverse strand, counting down.
GACTTATATACCTACATAAATAAAATAGAATACAGTGAAAGGAAGCAAAAAATGAAGAACTTTTTATAAAATGTAAATGCAAAAAATGAAAGTTAAAATACTTAAAAACAAAGAGCAGATAAAATAAGAAACTTTTTGAAAAGGGAAAAAAAGAGAAAAAAAAGGGAAAATTTTGAACTGAAATATAAATGAAGAATGAGAAACCACCTCAAATGATACATACTATGTTCTTGTTAGGAGCTGGAGTTTTGCAGTGCTTTGTTAGCTCTGTAAGCTTGATGTTCCCTGTTCTTCCAACTGGCTTCTGGGGGAGGGGCCTGCTACACTGATACTCAGGTGCCTTTGTCTCAGCAGAGTTACACTGTCCCTTGCCAGGGTGCCAGTCTCAGTGTAAGCTCTTTCTGGCTTTTCTAAGTGGCTTTTCTTCCCTGAAGGCTTTCCGGGCCTCTGGAGAGGATGAGAATAAAAATGGCATGGCCTGATCTTCAGCCCTGGAGCCAAAAGATCATGGTCTCTCTTCTTCAGCAAACCCTGAGGGATAAGCGGTCTTCACTTTTGCGAATGCCATACTCTGCAGAGTCCTGTAGTGGGCACCCACACTGATCCTCCTAGGGGATGATGTCCTTTTTTGGAACTCCCTATACCCCCATGGAGACCGGTTGCCTAGTGGAGTGCAAGCCTGGGCCTTCCTTGGGGAAGGCAGAGGACCATGGTTTTTTTTTGTTTGTTTGTTTTTGTCATTTACAACACCCCTCCCACCACCACCCCTCCCTTCAGCACTGAGAGCTGTCCCTGGAATGTGCAGTGTTCCTGGTTTATGGTAAACAGAGCCCCAATCTCAGACTGTAACCAGTTTCCCTGCTCCAATGTTGGGGAACTCTGCCAGCTCAGGCACCCTCGTTATTTCTGTGACTCCAGGGATCTTGAGACCACACTGGCCACCTAGAATTCTGCCCCATTTCACCAAAGAGCACCTGTCATGCAGGAATATCTCTCACCGGAGCAGATTTCTAAAGGTTCTGATTCTGTGCTCTGGGCTATATCACTTTCTGGTAGCCAGCTTACTGAGGGTCCCTCCCCTGACTCTTTATCCTCCACTGTATCCCCTTCATTTCACTTCTCCATATTCCTACCTTGCAAAAGCTGTCATTTTTCTAGTTGTAGAATTCCAGCAATTCTTTTCTTACATTTCAGGTTGAATTCATAGGTGTCCAGAGTGATTTGATAATTATCTAGCTAAATCCAGGGGACCAGATGAAATGAGCTCCCCTGACCTTTTGCCATCTTGCATCTCCATAATGCGTGCTGTATTCTAAACAAAGTCAGGGATGGTATGGAATCTTGTGTCCCTGCCACATGCTGTATTGCAGATCAAACCCTCTTACCTGGTTATGCGGCCAGATTCAGACTATCTATAGCTATGTATTCCAGGATACTGAGTCCTGTCTGCACAGACTTCATTTCTGACAGGCCTTTCCTATATCTGAGAGCAAAGCAAATGGTTTCAGGAAAAATGCCTTTATTTTTTTCCTTGTGGTCTTCTTTTCCATTATTTCCTATAAAAATAATCCAGCTGATGTGATTTCCTCTTGTGTTGATGTATTTCTCTTTCTGGTGCCTCTAAGCTATGTGTCATCTCTGGGGGGAAAGAGGGAGTCTCAGGCCCAGTGGGGAAGGAAAGTGTCTCCTAGCTCCTTCTTATCAGTGGAGCCTCTAACTGACCTCACTTCCTGGGCTCACCTGGAGTTGTAATGGATCCCTGTTCAAACAAGGGGAGAAATGAACTTACCTGGGCTGCCCCTCCCCACCCTGGCTGCCTTCTGTTTCTAGGCTGTGGATCAGGAAACACCTGGCCTGCATCTTTTCCTTCATAGATTGGAAGGTCATATAATACCCTGCTTCTTTGTTATTCCTCCAGTTCTGTGGTTTCAAACCAGTTCACTTTCCTCTTTCTCCTTTCCGATTTCCCCTTTGTTGTCTTGAGTTATTTGCAGTGTTTATTATTGTACTTAGTGAGGAGAAATGGGCTGGGCAAGACTATGCTATCTTGCTCAGGCCAGAAGTTGATAATTTCTGTTTTTATTTTATTTTAAGATTTATTTATTTATTTGAGAGAGAGAGTGTGCATGCACATGAGTGGGGGGGGGGCGCAGAGGGAAAGACTCTTCAAGACACTCTCTGCTGAACACAGGGCCCAAGGTAGGACTTGCTTTCATGACCCATGAGATCATGACCTGAGCCAAAACCAAGAGTTACCCTTAACCAACTAAGCCAACAAGGCATGCTGACAAGTTCCATAAATAAATAATATAAACTAAAAAATAATTTTTAGTCTAATACATTTATGATCTGGAGGAGAAGGCAAAGACTGCTTTAGAATGAGGTAGACTTGAGTTTGAGTCACAGCCTCACCTGTTATTAGCCATGTGACTTTGGGCAAGTTCATTAACCATTGGCAACTTCAGTTTCTACATGGGTAAAGAATAACCATATGGGTCACTTAGGTTTCTTAGATTTCAATCAACCAAAACAGATCTGGTTAACTTGAGAAAAAGAAACAGGGAATGCACTGGAAGATGGATCATTTAGGAAAAGGGAAAATGTACCCAGTTATTTTCACAGAGGGGATTTAGTAAGAAGTTTGGATTACTTGGATACTGGAGGCCAGAAATGGTGAATATAGAACATTAGGATCAATATAAAATTAGTGATGTGCAAGAGTCCAGTGCCCTCTTAGGGCTGCAGAAACAAAGGGAGGTGGTTGGGGAAGTAAGAACCTAGAGATCTGCAGGCAGGGCCCCAATAAGCTGCGATCTCAGCCGATGAGGAAAAAGCCTTGCCTGTTTGAGACTGGTAATTTGAAAGTCAGGGGAGCAATAATGAGGCTGGTTCAGAGTGTGCAGAAATAAAAGCTGGGCAATAGAAACAATGTTACTAGAACCAACTGTTTCTGGAATCAGTTACTAATGGGGTAAAGGGATGCTTCCTGGGTGTCACTGAAAAATAACATATCTACAAGAGAAGCAAGCTCTTTCTCCCTACTGTCTTCTGGGCTTGCCTTTATTCCCCCTTTTGGTACAGTTAAATATAGATCCAGCCTAAAAAAAAATAAAAATAAAAATAAAAAATAAAAAAAGTGTATGGGTCTCACCCTAACAAAATAAAAAGGGGTCTTTTTTTCTTTCTTTCTTTCTCTTTCTTTTTCTTTCTCTTTTATTAACATGAAATGTATTATTTGCCCCAGAGGTACAGGTCTGTGAATCATCAGGCTTACATATTTCACAGCACTCACAATAGCACATACCCACCCTGCCAATGTCCATAACCCAACCACCCTATCTCTACCCCCCTACCCTCCAGCAACCCTCAGTTTGTTTTGTGAGATTAAGAGTCACTTATGGTTTGTCTCCCTCCTGATCCCATCTTGTTTCATTTTTTCCTTCCCTACCCCTCACAACCCCCCAGCCTGCCTCTCAAATTCCTCATATCAGAGAGATCATATGATAATTGTCTTTCTTTGATTGACTTATTTCTCTCAGCATAATACCCTCTAGTTCCATCCATGTTGTTGCAAGTGGCAAGATTTTGTTGTTTTTTGATGGTTGCATAGTATTCCATCATAGATATATACCATATCTTCTTTATCCATTTATCCGTTGATGGACATCTAGGTTTTTCCATAGTTTGGCTATTGTGGACATTGCTGCTATAAACATTCTTGTGCACATGCCCCTTTGGGTCCCTACATTTGTATCTTTGGGGTAAATACCCAATAGTGCAATTGCTGGATCATAGGATAGCTCTATTTTCGACTTTTTGAGGACCTTCTATGCTGTTTTCCAGAGTGGCTTCACCAGCTTGCATTCCCACCAACAGTGTAGCAGGGTTCCCCTTTCTCTGCATCCTCGCTGTAAGAGCCTGCCCCTCCCAGAGGAACTTGCTTGTGGACCCCGGATGTAGGGATGGGGCAGGCTGGGTGGAGATGTTCAATTGGTGGGGCATGCGTATATCCACTGGGGTAAACTGGGATTCAATTGGCCACCAGTGTAGGGGTGGGGCTCAACCACCCCCATAAAGGTTGGTCTGCTAGGCTGTCAGGAGCATTAGAAGGAGAGCCCTCAGAGGAACAAGGAAGAAGGAGAGTTGGCGGAGACTGAAGAAGAGCTGTAAAAGCTGTAACAGCTCTTGTCAGAGGTATAAGAGCTGCCAGTGGCCCCGCCGCCAGCGGCCCCAAGCCAAGCCGCCAGTGGGCCCCAAGCCCAGCTGCCAGCGGTGGTCCCGAGCCTCTGGCAGTCCCGAGCCACCAGCGGCCCCCACGCCAGCGGTCCCAATGCCAGCGGTCCCAAGCCGAGCGGCCAGCAGCCCCGAGGCCCGCAGTCCAGACGCCAGCAGCCCGACACCAGCAGCCTCGCCACATGGAACCACGGCCCTTGGGAGCGGCGCTGCAGGGAACGGCCTACAACCTCGACACCAGCAGCCTCGTCACCACTGAGCCGCAGCCCCGGAGCTGTGTCACTCTGGGAAGAGGCCTCCTCGGTGAGCAGCCCTGCGGGAGCAGCATTGTCCAGTGGCCTCATTCTGGGAAGAGGCCTCGTCCAGAGCAGCCACATTGGGAGTGGTCTTGCTGGGGTCATCGTTGTCACCTCTTCGTTGTCGGGAGCAGCCTCGTCCAGGAAGCGTCCTCCTCTGGGGAGCCTCCTTGTCAGAGTGACATCATGGGGAGCAGAGTCTGTTTCATCGGAGTTGTTGTCCTCCTTGTCATTGACGCTGTTGTCATCACCTCTTTGTCATCCGGGAAGTGGCCTTGTCCGGAGTGGCCTCTTCTTGGGAGCGGCTCTGACCAGGGAGTGGCCTCATCTGCAGAGCAGCCTCCTCCAGAGCAGTCTCGGCCAGAGCGGCCTTCTTGGGAGTGACCATGTCGGGATCATGGTCGTCGCCTTTTCGTAAGAGACAGCCCTGACCGGTCAGTTTGATTTTTTGATGCTTGGCGTGAAATAAAGCTTTGTTTGATTTTCCTTTATATCAGTCTCGTTCCTTTGATCACGGACCCTAACACTTGCCAACATCTGTCATTTCCTGACTTGTTAATTTTAGCTGTTCTGACTGGCATGAGGTGGTATCTCACTGTGGTTTTGATTTGTATTTCCCTGATGCTGAGTGATGTGGAGCACTTTTTCATTCGTCTGTTGGCCATTTGAATGTCTTCTTTGCAGAAATGTCTCTTCATGTCTTCTGCCCATTTCTTGATTGGATTATTTGTTTTTTGGGTGCTGAGTTTGACAAGTTCTTTATAGATTTTTGATATCAGCCCTTTATCTGATATGTCATTTGAAAATATCTTCTCCCGTTCTGTTAGTTGTCTTTCGGTTTTGTTGACTATTTCCTTTGCTGTGCAAAAACTTTTGATCTTTATGAAGTCCCAATAGTTCCTTTTTGCCCTTGCTTCCCTTGCGTTTGGCAATGTTTCCAGGAAGAAGTTGTTGCAGCTGAGGCTGAAGAGGTTGCTGCCTGTGTTTGATGGATTCCTGTCTCACACTGAGGACTTACATCCATTTTGAGTCTATTTTTGTGTGTAGTGTAAGGAAATGGTCCAGTTTCATTTTTCTGCATGTGGCTGTCCAATTTTCCCAACACCATTTGTTGAAGAGACTGTCTTTTTTCCATTGTACATTCTTTCCTACTTTGTCGAAGATCAGTTGACCATAGAGTTGAGAGTCTATTTCTGGGCTCTCTATTCTGTTCCATTGATCTATGTGTTTGTTTCTGTGTCAGTACCATACTGTCTTGATGATGACAGCTTTGTAATAGAGCTTAAACTCTGAATTGTGATTCCATCAACTTCGGTTTTCTTTTCAAACATTCCTCTGGCTATTTGGGGTCTTTTCTGGTTCTGTATAAATTTTAGGATTATTTTTCCATTTCTTTGAAGAAAAAGATGGTATTTGATGGGGATTGCATTAAATATGTAGACTGCTTTAGGTAGCATAGACATTTTCACAATATTTTTTTAAAAGATTTTATTTATTTATTTGACACACAGAGAAAGATCACAAGTAGGCAGAGAGAGGATGGGGAAGCAGGCTTCCTGCTCAGCAGGGAGCCCGATGGGGGACTCGATCCCAGGACCCTGAGGTCATGACCTGAACTGAAGGCAGAGGCTTAACCCACTGAGCCACCTAGGTGCCCACATTTTCACAATATTTGTTCTTCCAATCTATCAGCATGGAATGTTTTTCCATTTCTTTGTGTTTTCCTCCATTTCTTTCATGTGTACTTTATAGTTTTCTGAGTCCAGATTCTTTGCCTCTTTGGTTAGGTTTATTCCTAGGTATCTTGTGTTTTTGGATGCAATTATAAACAGGATCGACTCCTTAATTTCTCTTTTTTCTGTCTTGATGTTGGTGTATAGAAATGCAACTGATTTCTGTGCATTGATTTTGTATCCTGACACTTTACTGAATTCCTGTGTGAGTTCTGGCAGGTTTGGAGTGGAGACTTTTGGGTTTTTCTTGTTCTTTTTTTTTTTTTTTTTTTTTGAGATGAGTTTTTCTACCTTGTCATTTTATCCAGATAAGTATAGATGAATGAGAGAACAAAATACTAAAAGGGTAGCCATAACCCCTGAAAAATATATAGTAACCAAATCAGAAGAGACTTGAAACCAGGGAGGAGAAGATAGGATAAAGAAATAAAAAAAAATATGATTAGAACAGAGCCACACACTTGATTTTGGGTGTATTTCAGTCTCTTGGAAGAAACTACCTCCTAAAAATTTAACAAATAAAAACCTTATATATATACAAAAATAAGGGTAAACATGATGAAGGGGTGGAATATGACTGTAAAGGTGATAATTAAAAAAGATTCTTAAAAAAGGAATTGATAATAAAAGAAGTTGGTTGAAAAAAGAAAAGAAAAATAAAGAGGAAGTAACGTGATCAAGCTGGAGACTAGAACAAAGCCATGTGATAGATTTAGGGTATATTTTGATCTATTAGAAGAAATTGTATCCCAAAATTTTAAAGAAAAAAATATTCTATATGTATGCAAAAAATAAGGTTAAATACAATGAAGGGATAAAATATGACTATAACAATGAAAATTAGAAAAAATTTTTAAAAAGATTGATAAGATAAAATAGCTTAAAAATGTTAAAATAGGAAAGAGGAAAAATTAAAAAAATAGAATAAGAAAAACAATTTTTAAAAATTAACTTTGAAAGATTAGGGGATCGTGGAGAAAAAATGTTCTTGCTGATCTTCTGGGTGAGGGGCCTGTTGCAGTGATTCTCAAATGTCTTTGCCTGAAGTGGACTTGCACTGCCCTTGCCAGGGGCCAGGCTAAGTTATCTGCTTGGGTTTGCTCATGGTATCTTGGTAGGTTTTGTTCCCTGAACATTTTCTGTACAGCTTTGGAGGAGAATGAAACTGGTTGCCTCCCAATCTCTGGCTCCATAGGAGCTGAGAGCTCAGGGCCCCACTCCTCAGTACACCCTCACAGAAAAGCAGTCAGTCCCTCCCATCTCCCTGGTCTCCAGCCACACTCTGAGCTCACCCAGCCTGTGACAAAGCATTTCTGGTGCACAGCCTGTTTGGAGTGTCCAAACCCAACTGGTTCCTGTAGCACACCCCCGTGCCACTCTTCCTGGAGGAGGAATGCAAGTCTCTCTGATGCTTGTTGGGTCTCTGCCCAAAGAGCATTGGTCTGACTATGCCTTGGATCATGGTTTAAGGTAACCCCAAGCTGAGAGTCCCTCCTCAGCTCCATCTCTGCAGTCATCTTCCCAGCTCTGATACCCGGGAGCTCTGCCATACTCAGATACCCCTGGTCTTTCTGTGACCCCACGAGTCCTGTGAGCCCCACAAGGGCTCCACCCCCTGCTTAGCCTCTGGAGTGATGTCCCTCAGTGGAGCAGACTTCTAAAAGTTCTGATTTTGTGCTCAGCTGGTCTCTCACTTACTGGGAACAGGTCCCTCCCCCTGTGGTCTATCTTTCCAAATGTTGCCTTGGATTCATTTCTCTGCACATCCTACCTTCTGGAAAGTTATCAATTTTCTGTTCCTAGAATTGCTGCTCTTCTTCTCTCCTCTCTCCTGTTGACGTTGTAGCTGTTCAGAATGTTTTGATAACTATCTAGCTGAACTCCTGGAACCTGATGATATTAGGTCTCCTACTCTTTCACTGAGAAAGGTATATTTTCATGTGAGGACCAATCCCCTAATAACTAAGAAGAGAAGTATATGAGGTAGTTGATAGAACCAAAGGAACAGATTAACATCAGGTCTTAGAAAGGGCAGGAACAAGGGCTGATAAGGGCAGCCTGAAGGAATAACTTACAGAAGTTTTTAGAGTGCTGACATCATGTAGGGATTGTTCAGGGTATTGCTCAAACCACTTTTTGTCCCTTCATGTCCTCAGTCAAGATCAAAATATCTGGGATAGAGAGAGAAATTGGTCAAGCTTAAGTTATATATCTATTCTAATGGTCAGAAGGATCAAAAAGATGGGATTCCATAAGTGGCAGCTCCTTAGGGTCTTATGGAATAGCAAAGAGCTGTCTCCAAAGGAAATAATGCTGGAAAGGAAAAAAGATTAAAAGGTATATACTACATTCCAATCTCCTATTCGTTTTTGGCCTGGTAGTAAAGGAAGCTTGAAGTGGTCTAGTGGTCTCTTTTTCCAGTTTACTGGGGAAAGAAGTGGTGTCTTCTAGAGGAAACAATATTTCCTTGGGTCCAGAACTTCTAGACTCCACCATCTACAGTCTCAATGATAGAGGGTGAAGAAGATTTTCACAAGAAATTGTGAGGCTCCATCCATGTCATTAGATCCTGGACTTTTGCATCCTGATTATGAGTAAGAACAATTATTTTTTATCTTGAGTTTAGAGTACATAGTAGACTCTGAAAGAAAGACTCATACAGTCTCAAGATTTACCTCCCTTGTAACTGCGTTGGGTCTGCAATACAGTATTTCATGGTTCTCTAAGAGCAGTTAGTTCTGGGTAGTGGGTAATGGTAGGTCTGGTAGATTTCATTGGTAATAACCTTCTCTTACTCTGAAATGAGTTCCTTTGCCAATAATGTTGATTGAGATACTGTGATTGAATAAAAATTGGAAAAAGAGACTTAAATTTAGATATTCTTTTCTATATATATAAAATATCTATATATCTATATATAAAATTTAATTTCTTTTCAGTGTAACAGAATTCATTGTTTATGCACCACAGCCAGTGCTCCATGCAATACATGTCCTCCATAATATTCACCACCAGGGTCCCCCAACCTCCCACCCCCTACCCCTTCAAAACCTCAGATTGTTTTTCAGAGTCCATAGTCTTTCATGGTTCATCTACCCCTCCAATTTCCCTCAACTCCCTTCTCCTCTCCATCTCCCCATGTCCTCCGTGTTGTCCCTTATGTTCCACAAATAAGTGAAACCATATGATAATTGACTCTCTCTGCTTGACTTATTTCACTCAGCATAATCTCTTCCAGTCCCGTCCATGTTGATACAAAAGTTGGATATTCATCCTTTCTGATGGAGGCATAATACTCCATAGTGTTTATGGACCACATCTTCCTTATCCATTCGTCCATTGAAGGGCATCTTGGTTCTTTCCACAGTTTGGTGACTGTGGCCATTGCTGCTATGAACACTGGGGTACAGATGGCCCTTCTTTTCACTACATCTGTATCTTTGGGATAAATACCCAGTAGTGAAATTGCAGGGTCATAGGGAAGCTCTATTTTTAAATTTAGATTTTCATATATTGCTTCTTTTCATCTCTTACCATAATTTAAAGTAACTTTTTTTTTTTACCCATTACCCATTTTTTTTAAGCACATTAATAGGTGGCTATTTTTAATTGTTTGAAAGTAATTTATGAAGTGGTTTTGGTGTAAATGGCTTAGTCATTCCTCTATTGTTGCCTCTGTTTGCTTTTTAATTTTTTTTGCTTTTATAAATAATTCTTGTCTTTATCCACAGATATTGTGCTCTGCTTTTTAAATTCTTTGCCTAGAGAAGCCATAGGAAATTTGGGTTTGCATCTTGTTGTGTAGGGTTGAGCAGGTTGTGCAGCAACTATTATGAATGCTTCTTTCTTGTGGAATGTACTGCACAATCCGCACAGATGTATATGGCAGCCCTGAATCCTGGCTCTGCCATACCTACCCTGTGAGCTTGTGCAAGTCCTTTTGCAACTCTGTTGCCTCAGCTTCTGTATCTACAAAGTAGAGAAAATAATACTTACCTCATAGGGTTGTGTGAGAATTAAATGAGGTAATAGAGCAATTGCTGTGCATATTTGTTATAATTATTTATTATTACTATTATTACTGTCAATTGGAGTGAACATTTTAGGCCATTAATTGCAAAATGCCAAATTGAAGCTCATCTTTGAATGACAGAAGATCATTTAAAGGATTATAAATTAATCTCCTCAATTGGGAAGCCAGCATTTCTGGTTGATGTCATGATATGGATTAAAGAAACTTCAGGAATTATAGAATAAAGTATTTCTAGTCTTGGTACCCTGTTGAGGTGAGGTTGGAATACCAACCCAACTTTTCCAGAGATGAGACACAGAAATGAAGGTCAGATAGCTCTGGAGGGAAATGGGAGCCCTAGAGGAAGTATGTGATTATGGAATCCTAACTACTAAATGGGAAATCCAGGAAGAACACAAGTAGTGAGGAGTTTGGTGGAAGAGAGACCTTCCCTCTGTGGGGAGGAGAGATGATGGCAAGCTCTCAATCATCAGGTGGAATGGAAGTCTGGTTCCCACCAGAGGCTAATGCTCAGGAGATGTCTGTCACAGTTAATCAGAGCCTGGGTGTTTTGTTTACCTTTGACTTCATGTAGTATTATGGTCCAGATGCGAGTCACAAGCTTGAGTCTGTTCTTCCTCTCTGAAAATCACCTTGTTAACCAACACCAACAATTTTCAAAGGAATGCTTTAAAAAAGATGCAGATGTAGCAGAATTCTTGACCAAACCCATCTCGCTTCAGAAGGTCTCCTTTTCTCAGATGTGTCTATTACCATTAAAACAAAGCATGTAAGTTTCCCATACCTGGGACTATATGCAGAAAAGCTCTATTGCAGGCAGTTTCAGAGATCTCTCTAGGAAGAATAAAGCAAACTGAAGACTTGGGCCTGTCTCTAACTGCATGGAACGGGCTGTGGAATGCTTTTTGCTCTCTGACCTCAAACATTTGCCTCTCCATTGACCTTTTTTTCCTGGGAGGAGAAGTGAATAAGACTGTTTGGAGTGTAGGGTGTTCTTTGGGGACACCTTTAACCAATAGGCAGGGCTACAGTGCTGTTCTAGTATAGGGAAAGCAGATCCTAACACAAGGTTTGAGTATAAATTGTTGGGGAGGTGTGAGAGGAACTCAGGAAGAGGGTGGGGCAGTGAGATAGGGAAGGGAAGTCAGCCGGTAAAGGGTTTATTAACAAGCCAGTTAGGGGTGCCTGGGTGGCTCAGCAGGTTGAGCTGCTGCCTTCAGCTCGGGTCGTGATCTCAGGGTCCTGGGTTCGAGTCCCGCGTCGGGGTCTCTGCTCAGCGGACAGCCTGCTTCCCTCTCTCTCTCTGCCTGCCTCTCTGTCTACTTGTGATATCTCTCTGTCAAATAACTAAATAAAATCTTAAACAAACAAACAAACAAAAAACCAAGCCAATTAACTCTGTGGGCAATCCCACAGGGATACTCCGGGAGACAGCTGAACACAGGACTCAGAAGTCTCCAACCCTGTGGTGAGGGAGCAGGGTTGTTTAAATACCAACTCCCATCAGCCATTAGTTGAGGGCTGCTCTAGGAAATGTTAATTCACTGGCATTCCCAAGACTCAAAGTCTTGTTGGGAGCTTTGGAAAAAGCCATTAGGCAAAGACATGCAGGTGCTGACCAGTTGGAAATCGGCTTGCACACACCAAGATGGCAAGGTCTGAGTATTCTGGAGAGACACTCACAGTGCCTGTTATGTGTAGCTTAACTATAAATATACCCAAACTCAGGTCTTCCTCTGGCCCTTTCTCCTGCGGTGAATCTCAGCAGATCAGCATGGTTAACGAGGAAAATATATCTTTTGTATATGATCATGCATCTGGTCTTTAGGATTATTTTACATGATATGTTTTGTTGGTAGACAAAGACCATAGTGGACAAATTGGTTTTAAAGTAAACATATCTTGGGAAACAAGACAATTGGACTCAAAGACATGTTTCAGAGGAAGCAACTCCAGAGATTGGATATTTTTGTAGCTATGAGACAGGTTTCAGTAGAGAAACACCTGAGATTCTATTGAGAAGGGTTGGGTGGGAGTGACAAAGGATGCATTCATTTTGTGAACTTCAGAATGTCTTGGGAATGGCCCAGGCCTGACCTTCCCAATGGCGTGGTTAATAGCCAGTGTGCACCTGCCAACTCTGAAGCCCTGCTGCCTTTCAGCTCCTTCCAGCCAGTTCAACTGTGTGGAAGAAACTTTGGGCTGAAGGATGTGGAAGCACCTTTTGGTGGATTTTGTGAGTGGGCTTGGATTTTTTTTGCCTTGGGTTTAATATTATATAAATAAGAATCATTCTTTCTGTGCAAATATATTTGTAAGAAAATTTTCCTTACTTCTTGGGTGATGTTGTTAGAAGATTCCAGGGTTTTTTTCCCAGTCATTTTGAGGTATCAGGAGGGTTTTAGTTACAAGACTTAAATTTCCAACCCAATCCAACATTAAAACTTCAGACTCCCCAATTTAAAGTCAGACTTAGCTCATGGCTTGAGGATAGACAGGGGACAGGAGAGATTAAATTTAGTTCTTTGTCTCCTTGTCCTGTCAATTTCACAACTAACTCTGCTGAATTTGGGTTCCTCAGAGCCATAGATTTTAGAGTGGAAGATTTACAGGAGAAGGAAACACGTTATTTGACTGTTGCTTTTGTAATCTACACTGGTTGTGCCTTTCTTGTGGCTGTCGAAGCCCTCTGTCAAGGCAGGCATGCAGTTGTTGGCTTTTCTGTGCATTCTCAGAGACCTCCAGTGAGGGCTTCTATGCCTCATTGTTTTCTGGGGAATGGACACAGTCTCTGCTGACTTCTTACAATTCCTCCTCATATCCAATTTGCCAAGACACATCACTGGGAATTCTTTGCCTCTGTAGGAAGGCCTCTTGGGTGGGTCTCTCAAGGTAGTGTAAGCATAGGCTAAAAACCTCACAGAGTCCACAGGGGAACTAGACTTCTTTGATCCATCAAATTCTCAAAGTGCAGCTCATTTCTACTTTGTCCTCAGGTGATTCACCAGCTAACCTCTCACTTTCACATCTCCCCAGGTTCTAGGAACCCTATATTAGTTCTTCCAACAACTCACTCTCACAAGTTTCTGGGGCTCTACCTACCTTCAGGCAGAGCGGGAGTTTCTATTTGTTCCTCTGATCAGATGATACCATTTCCAAAATGAGTTTTTTGGAACTCCCACTTGTTGTGGGTTAGAAGAGGGAGTGTAAGCATCCTCTCTAATGATTCTACCTTTATTAGCCCAACTTATTTTGTGTAGGCTGAATGTAAAAAAATGGAGTGAATGAGTTTGTTATTTGGTGGTCTAAACTGCATAGACATGTCACATATTGTGTAAGCCAACATAGGGTAAGTGCAGTAACAATGATCCTGAATCTCAGGGTCTTCAAACAATAGATTTACTTCTTTATCATGTCCTTGACGAAAGTGCATTTGTTGGTAGCTCTGCTCTGTGCAGCTGTTCGGTATCTAAGCTTTTTTAGTAGTGTCTTTGCTGTCTTCTGTGTGGAGAGTACTTATTTCATGCCATGTCTTCCTTTGGTAGTCTTGTGAAGCATATGGGCCCTTTCTCAGAATGATGTTTTTAAGGGAATAGAATACAGTGATCAAAGTATTGGTAAAATGTGTTGAAAGTTACATGCATGCTTCTTTATTAACACATTCACTAATAAGACGGAGGCGGCAGGGCCAATGCCTTATGTAATTTCAAAGGTTAAGATTAATGAACATAACAATGGAATTTTTTCACATTGAAACTAATAGATTTCCTGAAATGGACCCCTTGAATATCTGTGGATTCTGGTTTAAGAATCTTTACAAGGCCCTGAAATCCTCTATAGGATTTGGCCAGTAGTATAAGAGAAGGCATGGAGAAGTGTGGCAGATGGCAAAAATGGCCCCAGTTCTCTACCCACCCCTGAACACATACTCTTGGCAATTTGACTTTGTACCTTTTCTTATTGAAAGATGGAGTCTAGGTTCCTGCCACTTGAAGCTGGGCTGCCTTTGTGACTTTCTTTGGCCAATAAGGTGGTAGAAATGACACTGTGTCAGTTCTGACTCTGGCCTCAGGAAACTGTACACTTCTGCTCTTTTCCATAAGTCCTGCCATTTCCATATGAATACATCTGGGTCTGTCTGCTGGATAACGAGAGACATGAGATCAGCTGACCTGTCACTTTAGCCAACTGCCAGACAAATTCCACAAATAGGTCAGCTGACCTCCGTCTGACTCCAGGTACAAAAGGGAGCCATAATGAGATCAGAAGAACCCCTTAATGGGAGCCGGGCTTAGATTCTTGTTGATCTGCTGGATTGTGATCTAAATAAATGGTCATTGTGAGCCACTGAGTTTGAGGTGGTTTGTTTCACAGAAATCACTAACTGATGCAAGAAAGATAGCCCTGCTTTTAATTGGCTTGACTAGGTGGTGAGAGTTTCTTTCATGCACATTCCATTTTTGAAAATCTAGCTGTAGGGCCCCACCTATATACAAGAGGAGACTAAACAATGTAGTCTAGCAGTGCATTCAGGGGAGGGGGACACAGATATTGGTGGGTCTCTTTCTTAAGCACTTACTCATTTTATTCTGCTTTGGAGCCTCAGCTGAAGCTCTGGTACAAAGAAAGAAGTACCATGTGAAACCCTTGCTCTGCCTTGTGATAGGCACTGCGACTACCTGATGTTCTAGTGACTCTGCTGCTCCCATCTGCCTCCAAGGAGCAATACAATTCTGGTTCAGCGGACTCAGGGCAGATACAGGAGGGCAGAAGCATGCAGGTCTGAGCCATAATCTCCAGGTGAATTCTTAAGCATCTAGTTTCTTGTGCATTGTTCCTTTGGAGGTCCATAGAGTGGAGCCATGCTGGCGGGATCCATGCCTTCTTGTGCTGCTGTGTAGTGACTGATACCATCACAGCAACATCAATATCTTTATTCATTGCTCTTGAGAATCAGTACCCAGTCTAGCGCCTAGTAACATGATTTATGATCCATAAGTCGGAATAATGTTTCAAGCACTCTGATGCCACACACAGAAACTGTGGCGTGTGTTAGAAGGATTGTAGTGCATCAGATAGACGTAGGTTTCAATATTTTCTTTCTGACTTACTAACTTTGTGACCTTGGGCAAATTCTTTAAAAGCAGGAGCTGTTTCCTTTTTGCAAAATATAGACAATCATACATCCATATTTCTTGTGATCATTGAGTGAAAGAATGAACATAAATGTACTTGGCTCTAGAAGATCCTTTGCAAATACTAAGTGAATCTAAATTAAAGAAGGAAGCAGGCTAGCATTTTAAATCATACTTAGAAAAGCAGATATAGGTAGAGAAGTTGAATTAATCACACACTGTGATCATAAGTCCGTGTAAAGGCCCTCCCTTATATTACCCATTTATTTACTTTCATCTTTATCCCTGTTTCACTGACTCATTCATTTTTTTTTCTTTAGGTATCCATTCTAATATTCTTTACACATATTCTTAAATTCATCTATCCTTGGAAACTATAATGTCATTTTGTGTCTTTATATGTGTGTGCAAAGTTTATGCAAATGGTATTATGCTATACATTTTTCTTTTTTTTTTTTTACCCTTTTCAACCAACACCATATTCTAAATGACTACTAAAAGTAATCACATGTTTTAAATGTGCTGAAAGAAATATCTCACTACTTTTAAGGCTAAATAGCATTATGTTCTAAGTAGTTTCTACTTTTAATTTACCCATTTCCTAATTGTTGGATAATCAGGTTGTTCCCAACATCCAGAGCATGCACTAAAAACACCTTCTAAAATTCCCCTTTACTAACCTGCAGGAAAAGGTCTCTGAGATGTACGCTCCAGAGAGAATGGATAATCTCAGTGTGTGATTTTACTAAGAAGAGTTAGGTGGCTTTTCTAGAAGCACAGTGCTCATTTATATGCCTCCTGGTACCATGTGGGGAGCCTGTTTCCTGCCATCTTCACCATCTTTTTAATTTTTGTATTTTAATGGCTATAAAATGATACCTTGTTGACATTTTAATTTTTTTTCCCTTCTTTCCTGTGAGTGTGAGTATCTTTATGGGTATGTTGGCCTTTGGGGATTTCTTTCTTGCATCCACACTTCAAGTCCTACAGAATCAGTTCCTCAGCACTATATACCAACAACACCATCATTTCCCCAGGCTTTGAAGAGTCATGTTTACCATGTGTCAAAGTCACATACAAACTGGGATCCATGTTTGAAGTCTCTATTCTGTTCCACTCTTGTTCTGTCCATCTCTTTCAGTAACCATCCATACTGCTTGTGTAACAGTGGACTTTTGCAGCCTTCCGAGATCATCAAGAGCAACCTTCCTCCTTGCTTCCATTCTTCTTCATCTGTTTCAAGACCGACTTAGCTCTTCATAGACTTTGTTCTTTAACACGAAGGCCAATTTATTAGCCTGTTGTCACAACACAATTTATTGAAAGAGCTAACTTTTCATAACTATTTCATAAGTTAACTTGATTTCTAAGGTGTGTGGTATCTGTATTTCCAAGGTATGTGGTATTCCTATTTTTTGTTAATTTTTTTAGGGTACATTTTCTTTTCCTCTTTGACTAAAGAGTTATGGAGAGTGATTTTTAATGATTCCAAGTGGCCTTACTTATTTTTTTTTTAAAGATTTTAATTATTTATTTGACAGACAGAGATCCCATGTAGGCAGAGAGACAGGCAGAGAGAGAGAGGAGGAAGCAGGCTCCCCACGGAGCAGAGAGCCCAATGTGGGGCTCGATCCCAGGACCCTGGGATCATGACCTGAGCCGAAGGCAGAGGCTTTAATCCACTGAGCCACCCAGGTGCCCCCCGACAAGTGGCCTTATTTTTTTTTTTTATTTTATTTATTTTTATTTCCAGCATAACAGTATTCATTATTTTTGCACCACACCCCGTGCTCCATGCAATCTGTGCCCTCTATAATACCCACCACCTGGTACCCCAACCTCCCACCCCCCGTCCCTTCAAAACCCTCAGATTGTTTTTCAGAGTCCATAGTCTCTCATGGTTCACCTCCCCTTCCAATTTCCCCCAACTCCCTTCTCCACTCTAAGTCCCCATGTCCTCCATGCTATTTGTTATGCTCCACAAATAAGTGAAACCATATGATAGTTGACTCTCTCTGCTTGACTTATTTCACTCAGCATAATCTCTTCCAGTCCCGTCCATGTTGCTACAAAAGTTGGGTATTCATCCTTTCTGATGGAGGCATAATACTCTATCCCCAGGGGTACAGGTCTGTGAATCACCAGGTTTACACACTTCACAGCACTCACCAAAGCACATACCCTCCCCAATGTCCATAATCCCACCCCCTTCTCCCAAACCCCCTCCCCCCAGCAACCCTCAGTTTGTTTTGTGAGATTAAAAGTCACTTATGGTTTGTCTCCCTCCCAATCCCATCTTGTTTCATTGATTCTTCTCCTACCCACTTAAGCCCCCATGTTGCATCACCACTTCCTCATATCAGGGAGATCATATGATAGTTGTCTTTCTCTGCTTGACTTATTTCGCTAAGCATGATACGCTCTAGTTCCATCCATGTTGTCGCAAATGGCAAGATTTCATTTCTTTTGATGGCTGCATAGTATTCCATTGTGTATATATACCACATCTTCTTGATCCATTCATCTGTTGATGGACATCTAGGTTCTTTCCATAGTTTGGCTATTGTGGACATTGCTGCTATAAACATTCAGGTGCATGTGCCCCTTTGGATCACTACGTTTGTATCCTTAGGGTAAATACCCAATAGTGCAATTGCTGGGTCATAGGGCAGTTCTATTTTCAACATTTTGAGGAACCTCCATGCTGTTTTCCAGAGTGGCTGCACCAGCTTGCATTCCCACCAACAGTGTAGGAGGGTTCCCCTTTCTCCGCATCCTCGCCAGCATCTGTCATTTCCTGACTTGTTTATTTTAGCCATTCTGACTGGTGTGAGGTGATATCTCATTGTGGTTTTGATTTGTATTTCCCTGATGCCGAGTGATATGGAGCACTTTTTCATGTGTCTGTTGGCCATCTGGATGTCTTCTTTGCAGAAATGTCTAGGTTAAAACGTTCTTATTAATTTCAGAATTCATTAGTTTATTGTACTTTGATTAGAGAACGTGGCCTGTAGAATACTTTTTAGAGCTCTAGATTGTTCTTGTGGTCTAATATATGATAGATTTATGTGAACGGGCCATAGGCACTGGCAATCTATTCTCCACAGAGTTAAAGTCTGGTAATTATTTAAGCAACCTTATTAATAATTTAACTCAGATCCTTTTATCTGGTATTGTTAATCCATAAGAGGCCACAAAGAAGTTTATGAATAGGCTTCAGGGTATCCATCAGTCCCCTGACATGCAGGCCAAGTGCCTATGCTTCTGAGCTAGGGCAGAGCTTTCATGAGATTCTCATAGGGGTCCAAGAGTCTAAAAAGCCAAAATCTTGATTTGTGTTTTGTTTTTTTGTTTGTGTCTATTTGATCTGTCCATAGTGCTGTAACTGGGCTTTTAAAATTTTGTCTTGTTTTTTGGCTACTTTTCATATTTAATGTTGAGACTATGTTGATTGGTACATAAAAATTTGCAGAAATTATAACATCACTGTAAATTAAAGTCCTCATTATTATAAAATGATAATTATGAAATCATTAAAAATCCTTTTTAATATGTTCACCTTGAATTCAGCTTTATCTGATTTTGTTATCTCAATTGTAGCTTTCTGTTTATTTGTATTTGTCTGACATATTTTTTCAACTTTGGGTTTCTTATTTAATTAGATTCTTTTTATATCAACCATGTTTAATGTGGAATCTTATCCCTCTTATGCTCATTGCAATAGCTCATATATTTGCTCCTACTTCTGTCATTTTGTTTTATTTAGTCATTAATGATCATGGATTTCTTTCTTGTTGTTTCTCATTTACAGAAACTGCTTTACTCTTCTTCAATGGCTTGCGTACTTTGACAAGTCTATTTTTAAAACACATTTTTAACACTTTAATAATTTTCCCAAATATATTCTAAAATTATCTCTCTATAGGGTATAGAATTAGTGTCTTTTCAGTTTCCTTTATATTTTAAAATAAGAATTTGAATATACTTTTACTTACTCTCTTTCCCTCTTCCATTTATTTAGAAAAACCTACATTTTAATTCGGGTTTTTTTGCAATTCCATAACTATTTTTATATTATAGATCTTCATGAGCATATTGCAATTTTTTGTATTATTATTAATGATATTTCAAGAATTTAGCTAAATCATATTAATTGCTATCAGTAGCCTGGAATATTTTCACACTGTGTCATCTCCTTTCTTGGCTTCTTAATTTTGCCTTTTCTTTTCCATTGTTTCATGTCCATCTTTAAATACTTTTTTAAAGAGAATATATTTTCAGGTCCCTCTTATTCCTGATGTTGTATTTCTTTACTTTCCCATATAAATGGCAGTTAGTGTGAATGTGAATGTGTCAGTTAGCAGTTGTTGCCTAAAAAGCCATGCCAAAAATTAATGGCTTAGAACAATAATCATTTATTTAGCTCACAACTGTGTAGTCTGGTAATTTGGGCTGAGTTCTGCTGGGAAGTTCTTCTGGTCTAGAGCGATCTCAGGCATCTGCAGTCAGCAGCTAACTAGGTTGGCCAGGTGCCATCCTCATCTGGAATGGCTCTGTCTCTGTGGATCCTCTCCTTCAGCAGGCTGGCTCAGGCTTGTTCATATGGCAGCTGAGCAGATTTTCCAAGAACAAACATAGAAGCATGCAAGACCTCTTAAGATCCATGCCTGGAACTGGTTCAGCATGACTTCTAATGTCTTCTATTGCCCAAAGCAAGTGGCTGAGCACATCAGCTCTTATTGAAGAGATAGGGAAATACACTTCACTAGATGGAAAATGTGCAAAATCACATTTGCAAAGAGGGATTCATAAACAATGGGATACTCATTGACATTTCAGCAAGTGTCTAGTATAATATATACATTTCTGACATGATTCCTTAAAAACTCAGATCTTATTTATCTGCTGATATTTAGTGAATTATCTTATTCTATTTCATTTATATTTATATATATTTGGTATTTACTTTTTCCTTTAAATTCCAGAATTGTTTCCGCAGCTTTTCAGGTTTGTCCTTGGTATAATAGAGTACATTTCTGTAGCATTGGATTTGTCCTGTCAATATTTGTAACTGTTTTATTGAGTGATTTTGCCATAAGCTCTTTCTTGAACATCTCTTCTTTCACTTCATCCTGGAGATAGATATATACTCTGCCCTTGCTTATGGTTGGGGAATTTTATTCTGGACTATCTGATTATTTCTAGAGACAATGTGCAAACTCTGAATATCCTCTTTTCTTTAATAGATTTTTAAAATAATAATTTTATATTTATTTTTCTTTATTAATAATCAGAAAAGCAAGCTTTCTCTAGAATCAGTTTTTTCCTTTTTTCTCTTTTTTGGCTCTTTATAAAAATTTTTATTTTTATTTATTAATTTGAAAGAGAGAGGGAGAGGAGAACGTGAGTGGGGAGAGCAGAGGGAGAGGGACAAGCAGACTCTGCACTGAGCATGAAGCCTGAGGCGGGGCAGGATCCCAGGACCCTGAGATCATGACCTGAGCCAAATTCAAGAGTTAAACACTTAAGTGAGCCATCCAAGTGCCCCATTTTGGCTCTTTTAAAAGTTAAATATTGAACATTACTTAAGTGATATATTCACATGCTGAAATATCAAGCAGCAAAGAATGGTTTTAAAATAAAAAGTCATCTTTTGCCCAGCAACCTAACCCCTCGCTGGGAGTGAAGGCCATCTATTGATGGTGGTATCCACCAGGAATAGTTTTTTGCATACACAGAGCATATACTCATATTTAACTCAAATGAGATAATGTATTCACATTATTCAACACCTTTTTGTTTTGTCACTTGATAATATATTTTGAAAGTGTTCCTATGTCAGTATATATGAAATTATCACATTTGTTTTTAACAGTTCCATAGAATTCTGTTGTATGAATCAATCATAATGTAGCTACATATTCCCCCACTGTCAAAATTTTAAGTATTTTTAGGGTGGTGTTAGCATGATTTTTTTCCTATTACATAAATCCTGCAACAAATACCAACATGTTTTTCTGCATGTTTGTATGTATGTATGTTTCTAGATACATTTCTAAGAAAGTAGTTTCTAGGGAAGACCACATGTATTTTACATTTTGGTAGATATCGGCAAATTGCCTTTGAAAAAGTGGCACCAAGGGACATCTGGTTGGCTCTGTCTGTTAAGGGTCTGCCTTTAGCTCAGGTTGTGATTCCAGGGTTGTGGGGTGAAGTCCTGCATTGGGCTTCTTACTCCCTGGGGAACCTGTTTCTCTCTCTGCTTGCTGCTCCCCCCTGCTTGTGCTCTTTTGCTCTCTAACAAATAAATAAATAAAATATTTTTAAAACATGTAGCACCAACTCCCAATCTCGCCAAAATGAATCACCATACCTTTTTCTCCACTTGTTTTTTTGTTAACATTTAGGTTTATCATTTAAGATTGCCAATATGATGGGTATTGGTATCTCAGTGTTGTTTTTTTTTTGGCATCTATATATGACCGTTTATTTGTATCTATTGTTTTGAGAATTGCTTTGTATATGCCTTATCCTTTCTTTTTATTTAAATTGGGTTATCTTTTTTCTTATTGATTTTGAAGAACTTGTTCATAAGCAGCATAAAATGGTGGTTTTAAACAGGGCCTCTTTTGTTAGTCTTCATGGTTTCATGTCCTGATTTCATTATTAGGTGTTTGACCTGATACAAGTTTTGTAATCTTTTAGTACCTCGGTTACATCATCTATAAAATATGGACAATAAGAGTATCTACCATTTAGGTTTGCTTGAGAATTAAAATGGATAATTCATATAAAATACTTACCATAATACTTGATTTGTAGTTAGTGTGAAATAGGTGTTACAATAATAAAATGACCTTTAAAATGCTGGCACAGTATCTAAATGTGCATTGCAAAAGTACTTTTCCAGTTTTTAATTTTATCTTTAAATATACATATATTTAAAGATTTTATTTGTTTACTTGACAGAGAGAGAGAGAGAAACAGAGAGAGCCAGAGAGTGAGGACAAGCAGTGGGAGCAGGAGAGGGAGAGGGAGAGGCAGGCTCCTCGGTGAGCAGCAAGCCCCAGGCAGGGCTTGATCCCAGGACCCTGGAATCATGACCCAAGCCAAAGGCAGATGCTTAATGACTGAGCCACCCAGGCACCCCTAATTTGTCTTTAAATTTAAAGGTATTCTTAGTTCAAGATTATTTTTAAAAAGCCAATGGCAAATTTTTCTAATAATTTAAGGGCTTTGTGTTTTACTTTTAAACCATTAATTTATCTGAAATATATTTTGGTATGAAGCTTGGAGTGTTGATCCAACTCCATTTTATTTCCAAATGGTAAGTCAATTGTCCCAATACTTTTCATTTATGATAAAATATCCTTACTTTATCATATTCCAAATTCCTACATAATTTTAAGGTCATTTATGGACTCTCTAGATTCTCCCACTGATTTTTCTATTTCTTCTCCTAAGCCACATTACTTTTAATTGCTATAGCTTATATTTTCAATAAATACAGTAAGTTTATCCCCTTTCATTACCTGTACTTTTCTCTATTTTCCAGGTTAAATATATATAGCCATTTATTAGTGAGATTTCATATAATTTTAATTGATTTTCATTAAAGATTGAATAATGTAAGTGGATATTCTACTATAAGTAATAAGTGGTTGCTAAATGAACACTTGAGCCCCCACTAGCCTGAGAGAGAGAACATTACTTAGAAGAACACCTGGGGGGACTTACATACCGTATAAGTAAGCACATATATTACAATGGATTGTTTAGCTTTGCCTGTTTTTGAACTGTGCATAAATTATTAAATGATCTCTTCTTGATGTTTTGTTTTTGCTCAATATTAAATTCTTACTATTTATCTATGTTAACTTCTTTTTACTGCTTTTATTCCATTACATAAATATACCAGAATTTATTTATACATTCCCATTGTTGGGGCACCTGGGTGACTCAGTGGGTTGAGGCCTCTGCCTTCAGCTCAGGTCATGATCCTGGGGTTCTGGGATCGAGCCCCGCATCAGGCTCTCTGCTCAGCGGAGAGCCTGCTTCCTCCTTCTCTCTCTCTCTGCCTGCTTCTCTGCCTGCTTGTGATCTCTGTCTGTCAAATAAAAAAAACTTAAAAGAAATTAAAGTTATACATTCCATTGGTAGATATTTGGGCTGTTTCCAGTCTTAAAAAAAAGGTTTTGTTATTCGCATCACTGCTATGAACATTCGTGAATGTTCATGTACGAACATTTTTACATGCATACATTTTACATGCATACATTTTTCATGTATGTAAAATTTCTTACGGAGTGGAATTGCTGGGCATCATGCACGCACATCTTCCATCTTGTTAGCTATCGCCAAATAGTTTTCCTAAATAGATGAATTAATGTGTAATTCCATCATCAGTTTATAATTTTTTTCAGGTTTCCTTTCTTCTCACTTCCCAAATGCCCATCTCTCTACAACAACCACTATTCCTTCCTTTTTTTTTAAAAAAAAAAAACTTAGAACGACATTAACTTAAAAAATTTGAGGGAGAATTGCTATCTTTATACTATTGTATTTTTTTTAATCCTAATACAATGGATATCTTTACACTTATTCAAAAATTAAGTTTTGAATAGGTGTAAAGAGAGTTTTAAAATTATCTGTAGTTACTTGCTAGACATTAACAGTTTCTTTAGGGTTTTATTATGAACATCTTTAGCCATATAAAAAAGGGTAATATGTGTTATATTACATTTGCTGAGCCATTTGAAATTAGACTGTGTATATTATGACACTCTCCCCCTAAGTACTTTGGCCTAATTCCCCTAAGAATAGGAATGGTCTCTTACATAAGCTCAAATCATTATCTTACTTAAAAGAATTAAACATAATTCCCTATTATGAGTTGGTCCATACTCATGTTTTCCTAGTTATCCCCAAAATGTCTTTTAGAGCTCTCTCTTTTTTTTTTTTCAAAAAAGGATTGAATCAAGTTTCATGCATTTGCATATCATATTTTGTCATATATTTATAATCCTCTTTTCAAAATAAAACCCTTTTATATTTAATCATCTTTTTATATGAATCTTTATTACAGATATTTTTACATCATAAAGGTACATGGATTAAGAAGTAAACCTGCCTGTACCCACTACCTAGTTTTAACAATTATCAGTATTTTGCCAGTCTTGTTTGCTTTATTCATCCGTCTTCACACCTTAAACAGTCTTTTCCTTGCTGACAGCTTTCAAAATAATTCCCAGATATCATATTAATATATCAATTCACCTTTAAATAATTTATTATGTGTCTTTCACTGATAAGAATCTTCCCCATGTAACCATCAAGTCATTGTCACATTTAGGAGAAGTAACAAGTTCTTAGCATTATCTCATTTCCATTCCATATTCAGATTCACCTGATTGTCTCAAATTTTCTTCTGCAGTGGATTGCTTGAATCGGGACCCTGAGAAAGGCCCACACCCTGCATTTAGTTATATTATTCTGTGGGAGATACAGTCTGAATACTGATTGCAAATGCTAGCTGGAATGTTTATTTTCTCTATTTTAAATCTCAGCGTATTCTTTTTTCCCCCTTTGGGTTCAATTTTACTATTATTTTTTGAATGTGAGGAACATTTCCCTGTTCAAGAATCTAGAGTATGTCAGACTGAACACTCAGAAAATTTTTGCTTCGCTCCTCCTCCCTACATTCTGTTCCTGTTCCCGTTAACTCTGATTTCTATAGGTGACCATTTTTTTGTACTAGTTGGGGCTTCTTCTTCCACTATTTCTTTTGATAAAAATAATCTTGTGTATATGTCTGTCTGTGTATTTCCGCTTTTTTCTTATACAAAATGTATATTCTATGGACTGTTTTGAAGCCTGAATTTGTCACTTAACAGTATGTCTTGGTGACCATTCTCTATCAGTACATAAAGTCTCATTCGTTTTGAATGGTGGCAGAGCATTTCTGACAAAGGAGTTGCCATGGTTTGTTTGCCAGTCCTCTGAATAATCTTGAACACCTATTGTCTGGTGCTTGTAGAGTGTCCTCCAGGTAGAGTCCGAGATGTGGGATTGATGAGTCAAAGGAAAAAAGCTTATGTAATTTTCTTAGATATTGTTGTCATAACATAGAATCTATTTATTTTTCCTGCTATTATCTTCTATCAGGCCAGATTTCAGCATTTTTCAAAGCCAGGCTTTTGGTTACTTTTACTGTCTGCTTGTGCTGTGGTTCAATTTATCACAGACATTCAGTTAAAGGGCAAATAAATCCACGTAGCTGATGGTTTAAATTCCTCTTTCTGGCGGGTTTTCACTTTCTTTATTGGGGTGGTATCTTTCTCTCTCACTCCCAGTATTGGGCCCTGAATGTTGTGTGTGGTAGGTATTCTGTAATGCCTAGAATGCACTGCTATCTGGGTTCTCTTTGCCTCTATTCCTGCTAATGGCACTTTTCTCATAGAACTTCCACTGCCGTAGAAATAAAATTTACTCAAACATGTATTGCCTTAACTCTTGTTCAGGTTATTTCTGGCTATTACAGTCTTACCTATCCTGAATGTAAAAAAAAAAAAAAAAAAAAAAAAAAAGCCCTTGGGGAATGTGCTGAGGTTACTATTCTGCTGTTATTACAGAATAGTTGGGCATGGCGACAGGCAGTAGAGGGGGATTGCCCTTCAATTTTCAGTTCTATTGTTATTAATTTTTAGATGGAGTTTCTCTGGATTGTATCTATTTTTTCCCAGATTCATGATTTGCCTTTTAGGCAAAGTTTTTGTGATAGTGTGATTTTTCACCGTTTGCTGTATTTTTATTGGCATTTCAGCGAGAAGTTAAACAGGAAAGCATGTATTGAAGCTGCAATTCAAATCTAGTTTTAAACCAGAAAACTAATTTTTTTCAGTATTGTATCTGTCAACTATTGCTGCTTAACAAACTATCTCCAAATTCATTGGCTTACAATAATAATAATAATAATAACAATAATAATAAAGAATTTATTCTTCCTCACTTGTGGTTTGGTTGAGCACCAACTAGTCTAGGCTGGGTTTAGCTGGGGAGTTGATTCACTTGTCAGTCTTATTGGGTTTAGTTTCACACTGTGGATTGGGCTCAGGTCTGCTCTAACTATATTAGAGATAGCTAGGAAGGCTTTTTTATGGTCATGAAAGAAAGGCAAGAGAGAATGGAAGCATGTGTTTCCTCTTAATGCCCAAGTTTGGAACTGGCACCCTGTCACCTAGGCCCAATTTCATTGGCCAAAGGAAATCAGATGACTGAGGCCAAATTCAAGGAACAAAGAAATCTGTTCCACATGCAGTGAAAAGGAGGACAGAATCCCTTGTACTATGGTACTATGCCATATCCTTCCCACAGTTTGTTCATATCTCCCATTTCCCCCAACTCTTCAACAAAATAAATTTCCTTCTCTTATTTCAAAGTGAGGAAACTGAGCTTGAGGGCTTTTCAAGGACTTCCTCACCACTGAACACCTTGTAAAGAATTTCACTGGGATTTTGAACTAGGTCTCTCTATCCAGCAAGTCTATGCTTTGCCAACTCTACTCCTCCAAATTCAATTTCTTCCCAAACCCCACAGTTGTTCAGCATTCTGTAAACACATAGTGCTCATAGAAGAAAATCAGAGACAGAGGCAGAAGTTAAAAGCCATCTGACATTTGAGAAGCTACCATCAACTACTCCCTAATACAGGAGAGGTGGAAGATGATGCACTCCAGAAGTATTGTGATTTTGTTAACTGGAGTGGAGTCTATGCCAGATACCACTAAAAGCCTCCAGGTAGCCTTGTAACTTGGTGTTGGCTGGATCACAGGGGCTTGGAAGCATGATGTGGGAAAGACCCCCAGAAAAGCAACTCAAGCCACACCTGCTGTCCCATGTAGTTAACATTCGACATCTGCTGCACAGAGCAGGTTAGCAAAGGGAGAACCTCAGCTTTGGAGGCACATAATAATGAGTCATACAGTCATTAATGTGCAAACCCCAGGCAGGGAGCTCACATTTTGTGTGAGAGAAGGGTTTTTGTTCAGTCATAAGCGCTCCCCTACTGGGTCTGGAATTGCTCTCTGCACCAAAAATGCCTGACTTCATTTTCTTTGAATTTAAAAGGACCTTCACAAACATTTTGGCTTAAATATACAGGAAAGCTTTTTTTTTTTTTTATAAAGGAAAAGAAATTAGATTAGGAAAAAAGATTAGTAGAATGGTATTGAAGATAGTTTCATTGAAAGTGCTTCTAATGAAAATCGAATTAAAAAATATTAAGAACACGCTGTGTTTCCAGTCCACTCCTTATACCTCTTTCTCAGATACAATATTGTTTCCATATAGAAGAACAAAGGAAAGGAAGCCCAACAGACACAGATTACTTATATTTTGGAAGAGAAACTACAATGGAAGTTTCTTTTAAAGTGATGTGACTAAAATAAACTTTAAAAATTAATTCATGTTCTTAAATAGCATAAAGTATTTTAAATACTTCTGAAAAAGGAGGATTCAGAGTTTGGGATTCAAATAGTAACCCTGACAGTACATTATGGGTTAATCTATTCCCTGCTATTTTTTCTCAGTTTTACTTGAGCTTCCCATTAGTTGTAACTAGGCTGACGGATATCTGGAGTTGGTCACTTTGTCCTTGTAAGAAGGTCTGCTTTGCTATTTGTCCCTACTGGGCACAGCAGAAGCAACCAGGGCCAGTTTGCCCATGTGGGTATCTAACCAGGGTTTTCTTGCTGTTCTAGCCAGAAGCATTGTAAAAGCATTAAAAGTTGGGAAGTGAGCTCCATGATTAATGGCAAACTCTAACTTTCTTTCCTACCAGGAGGATGGAACTTTAGGTATTTTATTGGGAAGGATAATCTTTAATGGATTATTACTAGGGGGGAAATAAGTTTCTAAAAAAGAATCATTTTGAAAGAAAGTGAAGCCATCTTGGGAACTCTATACATCTTTTCTGACTTTTGTCCCAATTGAGTTCTCCAGTCCATGAGTATTCAAGGAAACTTCATCTAGTGACTGTGTTTGCCATTCCTGTGGCTGCATGACAGGTAATGATGTCTTAATCAGGGAAGAACCTCACTCAATCTTAATGTTAAGCCTCAGAACACAGACCCATATATATGTTTTGATCTCTACATATACGCTTCTCTCTTGAAGTGTTTTTTTGGTAATGGATGATGAGTCAGAGGGCATTTTGGTAGTTATTTTTTGGATAAGCATAAGCAACTCATCTGAGTAGCAATATCCAAAAATCTTCACTAAGTTCTTTTCAGAGCCAGCCAGGGGCAAAGTAAAATCTGTAAAATGCATTTTTGCTAGGATTGCATTGCCAGTTCTTTGTTCTTGTCCCCCATTATGAGACCTTTGAGGCTGCTACCTGCTCCCACCCTCATAATTTCTCCCTTGCCCCATCAAATTTGCTCTCAGGTAAGAATCCTAAATTGAATCCCACCAAGGTATAAGCAACTGGCAGGAGGAAAAAAACGCCTTTTACAAAGATGAATGTATATTACGAAGCTACAAAATTATAGATTTAGTGGCTTTCAGCTGGGGGTATGTGGACCCCAAGATTCCATGTAGGTAGTAAAGGAGATAGCTTTAGGCTATTTTCAATATTTAAGAGACACTTACCCATGAGACAGTCATCTAGTAGATAAATCAAGTTTCTTTGAACTTTAATTCTATCAACTCGATGCGATAATTTGAGTTAACATGTGCTGAAGAATAATTTATAAATACCAAATATTTGTTATTCACAAATCCATCAAAGATGTGATTCATGGAAAAGATTAAAACACAGTTTGAAGAGTGAGAAGTTTGGAATCCTGGATTTAAAAAAAAAGATCTAATAGCAATGTTTCCATTTTCAGCTTGGGACTGTGATAAAGGAGAGAAGGATGAACAGAAAAAGAACTATCGCAGAATGAGCATGTGCTGAGGGTCTGGCTAGACACAGCCTCTCACTAGGCTGTGGGGATCTTCATATCAGGACTGTGTCTTCTTCCAGTCAGTGCCTAGTGTCTCATGTAGTAGTAAGTCTGTGGATGGGACCTCATAAAATCATTTATGAAATGGGATGGAAGATGAAAGAACTTAAGTCACCTGCAGGCACACACATGGAACTAATACTGGAATCTAGATCTTCACCATGAATTTTTATCAGTGGGGTGAAGAAGAATCTTCCTAGCAGCTCTGAAGTCATTCATGCAGAAAATCGCATACTCTATCTTGTAGATGAGCCACCTATCTATCTGCCCATCTTGGAGTTATTGCTCTTCCCCATGTGGGTCTCTGTGCTGACTTGGACAACTGTCCACTGTGCACCATACTAATCATATCACTCCAAAGAAAGAGGAGCATCAGAAATGAGTGGCCAGTCTTGGTTAGTTAAACCCTATGGCTGGTTGGGTACAGAAGCCTGTGTGCAGGGTGTGCAGAGACCTTCAAAGCCTGGCTTTGAGCTGTGTGTTCCATCCAACTGGCTTCTGTTCTGCCTGGGGTCTTGTGTGTGCTGCCCTCCAGGGCTTGCATACTAAGCTGGATCTGCCCGCAAGTGAAAGGCTCAAGGATGGGCACAGCAGGACTAGATGCGGGGGGTGGGGGGGGGTGGAAAGCAGCCCACTGACAGCATGAACCTGGAGAAAAGACTCCTTTTCAATATCATTGTCTGCTTCTGTCGGTCAGCCTCAGAATTCCTCTGCAGGGCTGGAATGCCACAGCTCAGAGAAAAAGGGTGACTCTAGGGGGAGATGCACACACCTGTATAAGCACAAATCACATTTAATGCAGACAGGCATGCAGGGAGGGAGTGGGAGACGGAGAGCGAGAGAGCGGTGTGGTGATGAAATCTGGTGAGTCAAGGATGAGAGATCTCCCCTTTTAGGGCTGTAGTATTTTAATTTCAAAAAACATTTACTGAGAACCCACTCCCGAAGAGCACTGTAGCAAGCGCTCTGTGCATTCCAAGTGGAGTACAAAGGCCCCTAAGACAAGTTGCCGTCCTCGCAGTCTAGGACTGTAGAAGCAAAACCCCAAACCAAACAAAAAAGAAACAAAACACAAAAACAAAAAAACCAAAAAACGGAAACAAAACCGGAAACTCTCCACCCCCATGCTCCAATCTTGAGAATTCCCGGGCTCTTTCACAAACATCTCATTTAGCCCTGTTTGCCTGTGAGGCGAGGGAGGCAAGTGTTATCTGCATTTTACAGATGAGAACAAAGGCCTCTCGGAAGATTGCGCAGAGCCAGCAAGTGGGCAGCCGCAGAATCCAGGTCATCGAACTCCCAGACTCCCGTTTCAGGGCTTTCGCCACAATATGACACTGCTTCTTTGTAAACACTTGCTTAGAATACAGCACTGTGTTAGGAGAGCACAAAGAAAAAAATGATTAATTCTTCCTGGGCCAACGGAGATAGAGGATCAGGCTTCTCAAAAGAAGCAATTTTCCATACGTTGAGGAAACACACATTGTAGGAGGCAAAAAGATGCATGGGTTTGGATGGGGAGGTAGGCAACCTTCCCTGCAGGGAAAAGGCCAAGAGACTGTCTTTCTAATGCGAGCTACAAAATGATCAGATCTAGGTCCAACAGAAAACAGCCCGAGATGAGAGAACTCTGTTTGCCTCCAGCTTGCTGCTTGGGCTTCTATTTCCTGTGTGAGGACGCATCTGTATCTTAGAAAATGGACATGGGCAGTGATGACCCCTCTTCATTATCCCTAATCCTCCTCTAATCTCGGGGCTTTGCTGGCCTCAATATGAAGATCCTGTCGATACACTACAGAACTTACGTGTATTGATCATCTAAGGGATGTGTGTATGGGATTCAGGATGTTGTTTTGTTTAAAAAAATGCTCCTAACTTCCTGTGTGACTTAGAGGGTGCTGTTTGGCCCTCTGATCCTATTCTTTATCCATGAGATGAGGGGAATCCTATCAGTTATGCAGGTTGCTGTGGGGACCAAGTGGTAACTCCAGTATAGTTACCATACAGTGTTATATTAGTTTCAGGTGTACAGTACAGTGATTCAACACTTCCATACGTCCCCCGTGCTCATGGCAAGTGTGCTCCTTAACCCCCATCACCTGTTTACCCATCCCCCGCTGACCTCCCCTCTAGTGGCCATCAGTTTGTTCTTATAGTTAAGAGTCTATTTTTCACTTCGTCTCTCTCTTCTTCTTCTTCTTTTTTTTTTTTTTTTACTTTGTCTGAGTGAACGGATTTTTGTGAAGCATATATCACAGTGCCTGGCATATAGCTGTTTATAAACAGGAGTGATGACTACTACTTTTCAACATGAGAAAGGGAGCTAGGTGGAGGTCCATATGTGCTGACCCCATATCTCCCCCTTTTCAGCCAGATGTGGCCCCTGCAAGGCCAATGAGACAGAGGCTGAATGGCCACTGTTGCCCTAGTCAGGTGGGTCCCTCAAAATGGCTGCTGAGGCCCCTGTTTCATAGGTTCATGGAGAAGATGATGAAGGAGAAATCAGGGTTCAGTATCTGATCCGGCTGAAGGAATGGATCTTAGCGTGTTTTCAAAGCTGTGGCTTTGGTTTCATTGGTTTGGTTTGTCAGTGAGACATAATAAACAGGCAGATGATACTCCAAATGTGATGAGGGACTCCTCTATGATACTCCTGACCACTCAGCTATGAGAAGACCCCAGACAGCAGCTGAGGGTGGGCAGGGACTGGGGCCGTAGCGAAGCCAAAAGAGTTGGCGTTCACACAGGAATGGCCAAGGGGAATAAGATATCTATTCTCATCTTCAGGGCAATGGTGGCATGGTCAGGCAAAAGTATGGCTCTGGGATGACCTGGGTATCCATGACTTACTTTTGGCTCAGGTCTTTGGCAGCACAATTAAATCCAGAGTCGCATGAATTGTGGGCTGAGACTGCATGGAAGCTTGTGGTTTTGTAGAGATGGACCTAGGGTTTAGGGTTTAGGACCTAGGTGCAGTGGTCTGGTACTCAGCAGGGTTGGAGAAAACAGGAGCTGAGACCCACATGGAAGTCTCATCAATTGGTTGTTCTTTGCCTAAACCCCTCACTTCCTCTGGATTTTGTTGCTTTCACAATGATCGTCTGTCCCTTGTTAAAACAAACATCTTGACACTCCAACCATACTGTACTTACGTTTCACAGTTATATCAGCTCAGTCTTCCACGTTTGTAGGAACTGCTATCTTTTCCCTCAGCCAGGAAGGCTCTTGCATTCAGGGAGACTCTTCGGTGCAGAGGAACAGTAAAAGGCAATGGAAAAAAGCACTAGTCAGAAAAGTATGTGTCTGGTTTACAAATGGGTGATATTTCCTAGAAGGTAGAAATCAGGGGGAAATGCTGGAGAATTTTAACTGTACTTGGAGCACTCAGGAACTCTGAATACATGTGGTTGACTTTGCAGAAGGTCAATTATATTTCCTGCAGAAGAAATGAAGTTTGAACATTATTTGAACCGATAATACACAGGTAATGCAGGTAATAGGGATATAACATCACAATTAATGCTGGAGTCTAGGTCAAAAGATGTGATATTATCATTTCAGTAAAAGCACCATTGGTAGTAAATGGATAGTAGATAATGTAGACTGGCTTAATCAGCACCCATTCCAGGCCTCTTTAGCTTGCCATAGAAACAGAAGAGCCAAAAACTACATTCCCCAGACTTCCTTGCAGGTAAGATTTTCATGGGGCCTAGGTTTAGCCAGGCAGGTGTACCTTCCATAAGGCTGGAGGCAGATAAGAGCAATGTGAGGTACTGGTCATGCAGAAACAAATCTGATCTGCACTACACTGTGGCAGTGTTCCCCTCCTTCAGCATTTTGTTCTTGTTCCATAGATGCAATCTCTTCTCTTATTTCTTTGAGGTGATTGACAATATATATTATATGAAAGCATTTTTCTTTCTGCAGAGATTTTGTTCCTGAGTTACCTTTTTCCTTTCTTTGTTTGGGCTCTTACATTCTATATTAGAGGTTTTCCTAGAGGAATGATGATTTTTGGTTGTGTTCACATATACGAGGTGAGAACTAAAAAACCCTGCGTAAATGAGTTGGCTTGAAGACTGTGAGCACCACAGTGGTCTGATAGGGAATGTCTGGTGTCACTATCTCCACTATCTCCATCTGATAGGGAATGTCTGGTGTCACTTTCTCTTGGGTTGGGCAGAGGGTAGAAGCATGGCTGCCAGTGTTTTGAGAGCAAAGAGAGGGAAGAGGGCTGGCCTCTGAGTTCACTACATGTAATTTCACCTGACTACCTATCTACTTTGGGTAGGGTTTCCCATGGTCATCTGTACCAGCACAAGGGCTTTCTGCCCAACCTTCTCAGAAAGAAACTTCCAGACTTCTCTCCAGGTGGAAGTCATACTGCAATCTAGGGTGAGGAGAAGATCTGGAGCAATACTTGATTCCCCAACCATCCTTTGGAATTTGGTTTCTCTCCCTTTTGGCCACTTCCAGAAATACTCAACATTCACTGTGCTTGAGATTTTTGAGGATTCTGTTGCATTATTCAGTTTGGCCTTGAATTCCCTGCTGCCATTTTAAAATTCAAATTTCTCTAGTTTGCTAAATCAATTACCTCTAGACCATCTTCCCTTCACTGTGCAATTTTCAGCATTTCGTATCTAGCCTGCCCCACCCTGTTTTTCCCATCGTTGTGAAATTATGTCTTTAAGAAAACCCCTTGACTATATAACCTTAGTGGAGTTTCAGGAAAGGAGGAAAATCAGATATTTTCAACCTGCCATCTTTACATACAGCTTTCCATATATTTCTTTATATTCATTTCCCACCATTTTCTGATTCATTACATTAGTAGAAATAATCTTCTACTCAATACATAAAGGTATTAAAAAATGCAAGTATCTTTTCATGTCATTATACTTTTGAAAACATTTTTATTGGCTATATATTTCAAAGCACAGATGTACCTAAATTTCCATACTTGAGTGGGGAATTTTATATGTACAGATTTTAGTGATTCCTTCCCAAAGAGATCAAGCTGAAAACTCAGATTATCAAGCTTTTACTTTTCACTAGGGTTGGTTATTTATATTGTTTAGATTGTTTCACTAATATGATGGATATCTTTATGCATGAGGGCTTTTTCATGCATTAGAATGATTTCTTTAGGCTAGATTCCCAGGAGTGGAATTGTAGATTCCAAGCTATAAACATTTTTGAAGCTTTAGATTCTCACTGTCAAATTTCTTTCCAGAAGTTATAGCATATTTGCCTAACACAGGGAAGTATTGGGTTGAGCTATGTTTGTGTACGCCCTTGGGAGAGGGCAGAATACATCCTTGGGAGTCAGCCAGCTCATCTCAGTAGCTGAGTATCCATATATAAACACCCACCATATTTTAGCATTTCCTCCTCTGCCCACATATGTTGCTGACTCATTTGGTCATTATGGCTGACCAATCCCAGACTTTACCTGATACCTGGAGTCTTGTGAGTCATGATTGGAGGAGCACTGACTATGGTCTTAGATAACCCCAAAACCACATAGTTAGGGACAATTCTGAGAGGCAGCTCCAGTTTTAGCAAATTATTCCAAACAGAAATCTGATGATAGTTCTGAAATGGGACTCTGAGGTCTTGTCACCATCAGAGCTCACCCTCAGCATCCCCTGTCTCCTCTGCACCCCAGAGGTGGGGTCAGACCCATGCAAATGTGTATCAGGGAGAAAAGGACGGGTACTCAGTGGAAACTTGTGGGCATCCATCTCTCCTTGACTAGTGGAATATTTGTGATATGTCTCTGTCATTTTCCTTATAATGTATCTCTTATCACATGTGTAATTTTGTTTTAAGCAAATGTGTTAAACAAAATGGGCTTGAGTGAACTTGAAGGGGAAAAAATGGGTTTGGGTACATACTTAAGTGAGGGTCACATCCTTTCCCATCCTGCAGGATGAAGAATCTCTTAAGTAGAAATCTCCCAGGGACCATAAACACTGATAGAAAAGGGGGACTGGGTCACAAGCACTTAAGTCAAAACCATGGCTTTATTATGCCTGGTGTGTGTGTGTGTGTGTGTGTGTGTGTGTGTGTGTGTGTGTGTGTTGGTTTAGTATCTCAGAAATTACAGCTCTTGGTTGTTACTTTTTCATAGATGATACATCCTGTAGCGGCTGTGGGGGTGATGCTGTGGTGATGTCTGTGGGGTGGGATCCTCCTGGGTGAGCCCAAGATGGGCACCCCATCATTAGGCTCTTTGACAGCAGCCTCTCAGGACCAGCTCTTTGGTAGTCCTCAGGACCCCAGAAGCCTTCTGAAGGACAAATGCTTTGAACACATCTTTGAACAAACAAGTTCACCTCTCTGATAGGACCTTGATTACTGAACATTGTAACTGCCTTGATAATTTTCCTTAGTGCTTTATTGATGCATCTGTATGAAATGTCACGAAAGACAGCACCTGAAAGCTAAATATATTATAAGAAAGAGCTTGTCCTTTAGTGTTTGAGAGATTTAAATTCTGATTCATCTGTCTACTTCCCAGGGGTTTCCACATCTGATGTGGGAACATGACACTTAGCTTGTAAGGTTGTCATGAGATTAAAATGACCCTTGTGAATGCATGTGGCATAGTGCCCGCCCACAGTCTGTGCTCTAAGTGTTAGTCCCCCTCCTTCCTCTCAGGGGAGGAATGCCTTTGGAGGTGGTCCTGATTAGAGACCTTCCTAAATAACCCAGCTATGACTCAGCCCCTGGAGCTTTGGTCCCACCTGCTTCCACCTAACTCCAATAATTGATGTACCTCTGAGAACTTTCCTCTGCCATCTACTCCCATTTCACTAAGCAGTGGTTCTCAAAGGTGTGGTCCTTGGACCAAAAACATCAGCATCACCAAGGAAATTAGAGATGCATCTTCTCAGGCCTGATCCAGATCTACTGAGTCAGGAACCTGACCATCTGTGTTTGAACAAACCTTATAGGTGATTCTGAGGCAGACTCAAGTTTGAAACCTTTGGTCTAAGGACTCCAGACTCCTGTTTTGTTTTGTTTTTTTTTTTTTAAAGATTTTGTTTATTTATTTGACAGAGAGAAATCACAAGTAGATGGAGAGGCAGGCAGAGAGAGAGAGGGAAGCAGGCTCCCTGCTGAGCAGAGAGCCCGATGCGGGACTCGATCCCAGGACCCTGAGCCGCTGCCTTCGGTCCAGACTCCTGTTAATATGATCTCCCTTCACATCTGATCTGTTGTCTGGACCCCGCCCACCTGATTTAAGACTGAGAAATCAGCTGAAATCTCTACTCAAGTCTCCCCAGATGCTCCGCACCCTAACGATGGAATCATTATTTTGGTGCTGTGATTGTGTCTCACCTGTGCATGCCCAGCACATCTGCAGTGCTCAGCACTTGGCAAAGCCTCAGCCTGTGAGGAGGAAGCCCTGCTGTCAGCTCTCCCATGGCCCTGTATCTGGATTGTGGGGCATACACTTTATTTTACTTTTCCTTTTATTTTGGATTTTACATCATATCAGTCCTTGAAACGATGTGTTTTGCCAAATGAAGAGAAAAAAAAAAAACCTTCAAAAGTTGCTGAATACTTTAATAGCAATGAGTGTTTTCCCTGATCAGAGGTTCAGAGCATATACCAACCCTTGCCTCAGTTCCCAGCTCCAAATCCTGTCACCTCTTAAGTAACTGGGTGGGGGGAGGGGCAGTTGGGAATTTGCACAATGTCAGGCAGGGCAACAAAAATTGCTATAACTGTAATCTTTAAAGTTAGGATAGTGAATAGTGTCATCAAATCCTCATTTCTGTACCTACCCTGTGTCCAGCACAGGTTTAGCATGCTGAGGGTTACTCAATAAATATCCGATCAATGGATGTGCTCAATCCATATCTGGCCTCCAAGGAGTCTACAGGCCCGTCCCGATCAGCTGCTGGCATACTTTGAATGCTATTGAATTAGGACTTCCTTGAGTAGGCTTGTGTTTATCTTGCAAGGAGTTTTGCCAAGATGAAATTAGATTTTATAAGGTCCTGGATGGTTGGAAGAGCATAGCTGTGCTTTAATATTTCAGAAAGCAATTATGTTTGGCTTGATATCAAGATCATGTAAAATATACAACATATTCTTTGGGCAATATTTTGTTAGAGATTATCAGATACGATGGTGAGGGGCCTCAGAAATTACCCTGATTTTAACAGTTGTTTTGGGTTTGGACAGAATTGGAAATGACTCAGTGGTCCCAGTAGAAATTGCTGTGGGTGGGAGGTCTGCTTTCCAAACATAGAAACTTTGTGTTTGCTCTACCCTTGGCCCTGGAGTGCTTGCTGAGGTCTTCCCAGGATATATCTCTTCACAGAATTTGTTAAGGAGCAGCAGAGTGCAGCGGTGAAGAGAGCACATACTCTGGAGCCAGACCACTTGGGTTGGAACACTGCCTCTTCCTCCTTCCAGCCACGTGACCTTAGGCATGTAACCAAAGCCTTCTCTGCCTCAGCTTCTGCAGCAGTAAAATGGAGACAGTAGGACTCACCTCATGGAGTTGTTGAGAGGATTAAAATAATTCATACATGTAAAGTGCCTGGAACACTTCTTGGCATGATGAAAGCTCTCAATCATTGTTAACTATCGCAATTAAATTCAGGTTCAGTGGCAAAGTTACCCATTCTGAGAGACTTTACCTGATCACTCTATCCAAAGCAACCATCTATCACCCAATTTAGTCTTTATCACACCCTAGCATTTTATGGTCTTTATGACATTTAGCACAATCTGGCATTATCTGACTTGAACGTTTTTCATCTGTTTATTTTATGTGTCTCACCAACCCCAGAACATAAAATAAGTTCCATAACACCAGGGATTGTGCTTGGTCACTGCTGAGTCCTTAGCACCTAGAATCCTGTGGAGATCCCAACATTCTACAAAACATTACTAAATGGATTACAAGTTATAGAGTTAGTCTACTTCTTACCAAACTCAGCTATTATTCTGCCACATGGTGGAGAGGGAGGGCATGAACTGGGAACACCCAGGCCCTTGAAATGCAGGTTTTCTCTTGTAATTCTTCAGGGTTGCTCTTGGGGAGACTATGGAGTCTGGTTCATTCCAGCATCTTCTGAGGCCTGAGAGAGAGGAGCAAGGAGTCATCAGAAGAATGGTGGATGTTGATGATTCTAGCCCTCCTCAGATGAAAATGATTTGATCTTTCTAACCCTCCAAAGATTAAACAAAAAATAAGGAGTTTATGTTTATATTGAAGAGGTTTGGCTGTCCTCATGCAAACTCAGGGAGATTGGTACAACTGGCCACACAGTCCACACTGCCTTTTCCATGGATGATTGGCCACCCCTGCCATGAGGTTTTGTTAGTTCAACTCTAACATGGATCACAATGATCCTTCACATGAGAAAAGTCCCATTTTTCTTTGCCAAGCTTGGCCAAGAGTGCATAACATTTGGATGTCCAAATATCTAAATCTCAGTGTTGTTGAGCTTCTCTGTTTATATACAGGCACATGCATTAGGGTACAAACCAGTCTGGAATCACCAAATCAGACACTACTGGGTCAGGTACTTTATGACTCAATGTCACACTTGCCTTTCAGGTTTTGTGGTGGTTTCTGTTTCAATACTCCTGTATTAGTCAGGATAGGATAGGCTATGCTGTAGGAACAAAGAGCCCTGAAGTCTCAGGGACTTAATGCAGCAGAAGTTTATTTATCGTTCTTACAAAGTCTGGGTGATTCTCCAGGGGAGTCAGGGAGCCAGGGTGATTCTCCAAGTGGTGACTTAGTGAATCATGTTGCTCTGAACATGAGACCTCCTCTGTAGGATCACAGAGGAGGGGATGAGGGAGACCGAAGCCTGTGTATAGGCTTGTCCACTTCAGCATGAAGCAATGCATTTCCTTTTTGCTTCCCTTTCAGTGACCAGAATAAGACCCCTCAAAGCGTGATCTTCCCTATACTCAGAAGGGGGAAGAGAAGTGGGAATTGTTGTATACCTCCCAAAAGACTCTGTTTTTCAGAAAAACTGAGGTTATTTATTTTGTACTAGTCAAAGGGACATTACTCCTGCAATTAAAAAGAAATTTGCTTCCTGGGCCAAGAGTGTAGCACAACTTGAATCTTCTCTGTCTAAAGAAGAAAAATAAGCTCACCTATTTCATATTTAGTGGGGGCACCTTCCTGGTAGGATGACTGCTAGACTATGACCCAATAATGCATAGGATTTGGATGGAAGAAAAAAGTAATGTTTCAAGGCCTTGGGATATATAACCAGTGACTTAGAGACAGGAATGATTATGAATAGTACCATTAGCATGAAATTAGAAAACCATTCAGACATGAGAGTTTTTGAGAGATGTTAACCACCTCTAAGACTTATTTCTAACTTCTCAGGATTGGTGATGAGATATAGAGATGAAATATTCAGGTCCTTGGAAAGAGTTGCCAGGCGTTTATCAATTTCTTCAAGGAAGGTCTGGGATGCCTACTGTGTTCCAGGCATTGAACTAGAAGGGGATATGTATATAAGAAAAAATTGGTTAAAGCCTTCTGAGAACTCAGGAGAAAACTCACAGATACTAATTAACAAAATAATAATGTTTATATAACTTAAGAATTATTGTCCAAGGTGAAGTGGTATCTTATGGATCAGAAAAGGCTTTAGGCTGCAGGAAGTATTTGAACTGAATCTAAATTAACCAGGTAGAGCATTCCAGGAACTAAAAACACTGTATAGAGTCACAGAGGTGTCAAACAGGAAGGTATGTTTGGATTGGAGAATAAATATGTAATAATGTGTATAATTGAGAATAAATGAGAATAAATATGTAAATAAAGAAAGTGTGATTGGTGAATGAAATGGGGAGGGTAAGACATGAGATGTGGTTGGAGTGGTCATCTGGGGCCAGGCCACAGAGAGTCTTGTTTGCCCTGTCAAAGAGCCTGGGCTTTATCCTGAGGACAGTATAATGCCTTTGGAGAGTTGTAAGCAGGAAGTGAAGGCTCTAATCAATCAGTGTTCTTTCTAGTCAGTAGAAGGGTCAGAGTTCACAACACTGGAAGCAGGGAGACTGGAAGGGACTGATGAGCTGATCCAGGTGAGACTAGGGCAGAGTCCCATAGAGGTTAAGACAAGACCTAGTGGGTCCACATTGTTGTGGTAGAAGGAAAGAGATGACACATTTTACTTCTGATGCTGCTCAGCTTGGGGACATGGAGAAATCATTGTGGAGTAGGATCCATTAAGAGCTATATGACGTTTCCAACTCCAGGTTCACCAAATGTAGTAAATGCTGTTGATGGCTTGTCCAGATACCATTTGTCATGCTGGAGTATAGGCTGCTGAAAGCTTACAGATGTACCCTTTCTCCATAGCATTGTCTTCATTTGATGGGAGCTGTCTGGCTCTGGTAGTTATATATGCCCCACCCTGGAGAAGCCCACAGCCATGATGGAGTTAAAGGGGGCACTAAAGGTTGACTGTAAAGGTGGGGACAACCTTGTATTGTAGTTTACCTCCAGAGCCCCCTGTGGTTAAGTCAAGGTTAGACTTCACCTGAGACCATATCTTCTTTCCTCTGCCACCTTCTGCTTCCCTCCCTCTATTTCTCCTGAGAGTTCTTCCTAATACAGCACAGACACTTGTCTCAGACTCTGTGTTGAGGGAAACTAACCAGAAATACCAGTAAATGGTGGCAATGGAAGATGAAACGGTGGGGGGAGAAAACCAACCAAACAGCTAATGCTCTGAGGAATGAGAATTCAAAAACTTAGTCTGAAAGTATATTTGGAGATAAATGATATAATGGAACCGAGGGAAGATACCCTCATGCTCTCGCCAAGCTCATGAATGAGAATCTGAAGTTTGGATTTTTCAAAATGTGTGTTTGTGTACTCTGCCCTTAGGGGTATGGGCCACAGATGCCCCGTGAGGATCTTAAGTTCTACTGGGCTGAGTTCCAAACACCTTTTGTTAAAAATGTCTGGGATCAGGGTGCTGTGTGGTTCCGTTGACTAAGCATCTGACTCTTGATTTTGGCTTCGATTGTGATCTCAGGGTTGTGAAATCAAGTCCCACATTGGGCTTTGTGCTCAGTAGGGAGTCTGCTTGAGGATTCTCTCTCTCCCACTCCCCCTGCCCCTTGCTTGTGTTCTCTCTCTCTCTCTAAAATTAAAAAAAAAAAAAATCCCAGGGTCAGGAGGCACTGCTCATCCGTTTACAAAGCAGATGTGATAGGAGGTAGAAAGCACTGTGAGGGTCTAAATTGTGTTATTCTCCTCTTGTTTCAGTAGGGGCCACATGGCAATAAACCTGTAGTGGCTGGACCTTAATCATCTCATATGAAAAGAGAAGGTTGGGACCAAATAATCTTAGCTTTTCCCTGACTTTGATTCTATTCTATCTTCTGAAATAGAACTGCAAATGCTAATAACATCTATCTCCATTTGTTGCCTGGGTAGCTCCTCAGGCTATGGGTTGCAGAAATAGATAAAATTTGCCCCTGGCACACTCTTCCCCCTTTCTAAGCCACCTTTACAAAGCCTTTGGCTCCCTTCTGTCCTCTTTATGCTGAATAACATTACCCATGTGGGTCGAAGTCATTTTTAGCCTCTGCGCCCAGGCGAAGGCTCCAAGTCCAGTCCTCCCATTGTTTTGCTGTCTGCTGTTCAAAGCGGCCCTTGCCATGCTGAGGACCATGGTGGCCAGGAGCAAGCCCGGGCCAGCACCAGTGGTAGCATTTGCCACTACTCTCCTGCCATACTGAAAATGCATCAAGTTGCTGGCATGCAGAACAATACTCAGAGGGGCTGGCTGGGATTTTTATTTTCTGCTTCCTCTTCCAAAAAGCTTTGCTTCATTTTGGCATGGAGACAAAACACAACTACCCCCCTTCAGCAAACACTATAAAACCATCTCTAGACAAAGCCTCCCTTGGTGCTTTAATCAGGCAGCTGTAAGTTACCAGGTCCAGGTCGATGCTGAGGGATTATGTGCAAGAATGAGGCAGTCCAGGTCACCTTAGACACTGTGGGTGGTTTCAACTTGTCATTTCAGCTCTTGATCTTGTGGATGAA
This sequence comes from Mustela erminea, assembly GCF_009829155.1. Classification (NCBI taxonomy): domain Eukaryota; kingdom Metazoa; phylum Chordata; class Mammalia; order Carnivora; family Mustelidae; genus Mustela; species Mustela erminea. Next base: position 66,491,637 of record NC_045614.1, on the reverse strand, counting down.
CAGGCGGAGAGGGACTAAGGAAAGGAAGTGGGGACAGAGGGGTGAGAGAGAGAGAGTAGCAGGAAGGAGAGATGGAGGAGGGGATGATGGCGATGGGAAAAGAAAGAACAAAGCCCTTGAGGGAGAGGAGGGGAGACAGAGAGGGAGATTAAAAAGAGAATTTGAGAGAGAGGCAGAGGCGCTAGATCAGAAGAAGAGAAGGGAGAAGCAAAGGAAGGAGGACAAGGGAAAAGGAGGGGAGAAGTAGGCATATGGATGCATTCAGGTATGGAGAGGAATCTTGCTCATTGCAAAGAATTTTGGAAGAGGAGTGGCTGTGGGCTACAGCACAGTTGTATTGTGGAAGGGTGGTTAGGGGTAAGCAAACAGCTTTGTGAAATCTGACATTTGGGCAGACTAGGACTGGAAGAAATGAGGGATGTAAGTAGTCTAGTTGGGTTTTGGCCTAGAGCACACTGTCTTCTTAGCCTCTGGTCTTCCCAGAACATCCTTACCTGCCCAGGGGCTCTCTTGTATTCTTGGAGGTTGTCTTCCTTTAAAAGGAGTGGGTCTTAGGATCATGACCTCCATCCTGACTCTTTTGAGTGCAACAGGAAAGAGGGGATGTTTTAGGGGCATCTTCAAGAACTTTGGGCATAAGTTTCTGCCTCAGTCCCTTGCCAGCTGTGTAGCATGAGACAATTGCCTGAACTTTCTGAGCATAAATTCTCTTATGTTAAAAAGGACATAATAGTAGTACCGATTGGGCAGTGTTGTTGTTCAGTATAGCAGGATCCCCAGGGCATTGTTTTCTCCCTTTTCCCCATGCAACTTTCCAAGGAGTTCCTGGAGTGATTGTGGAGTCTTTTGTTTCTTCTCTACACAGCCTGATCCCCTGAGCGACCAGAAATAAGGTCCGCCTCCAGCACAGGTTGTGGCCTCCAGCCAGGCCCAGAGGCACCACCTCTTTGGAGGCTATGATGCTACAGTCAATCTTGGATTGGTCATTGTGAGGGTGCCAGGGCTTATGATGGGCTTTCATACCCAGAAAATAATGTCACAGTTTCTCCAGTTCGCAGTTGGCTTCTAGAAGCCTTGCACAGTTAGATTTTGGGATACTAGGCATGCTAATGAGCTTTGGTGGTCAGAATGAAGCTGGGTGGACACTTCTACCAGACTCTGCAGCCTGGTTCCTAGCCACTGGCAGGGAGAGGAAATCAAGGGAGCAAGTGCCTTCCCCGTGTTGCAATTGGAGCTGGTTTTCTTCCTCACATCTTCCAACCATCTTTTCAGCATTTTGGCTTACCATTCCTCTTTCCATTCTTCTGCCCTGGCTTGGGGCTTCTCATGGTTCCACGGTAGCCTGCCCTTAGCTCAATATTAGGTAAAGACCAGAGACTTGGCACTGCCAGACAGAGAACCCAACACCACGGTCCCATTTTATCTGTCTAAATTAGGCAAAGAAGAGGCTCCAGACCAATATTTGCTCTGTCAATTGCTTTCCTAATACCTTTTACCAATCTCCATGAGGGGCCAGGCCCCATTCTACAGATGTCTCATGTATCCTCACCACGTCCCCCTTGAGTTGGCAGGTAGGGACTGCTCCAGTTTTCAATGCAAATATGAGGAAACAAAGAGGTGAAGGACCTTGCTCATAAATAGTAGAACCAGGGTGTGACAGGACCCAGCCCTCCAGACTCACAGACCTCAAGTTGCCAGGAGGAATCCCACAGAATGTTGGGTAGAGGATACTTGCGGGCCAGGAAAGGGAGCCAGAGTCAAAGTGGATGGACAGAAAACTACTCCACTTGCCTTTGACAGAATGGCGGCAGATGGTGACCTCTGCTGTGGTTAGAAGAGGTAGGGACCCTGGGTTTGTCATTACTACCATGGTAGTGATTAATAGAATATTTAATTGAGAGATAAACTGAAAAATAGGGAAAGTGCAAAATCTCGTACTGAGATGACTTCGGCCAATAACTCTAAAAACTTAGTTTGAACTCTTGGATCTTAGTAATTAAGGGAATGAGAGGAATAGAGAGGCTCTCCCTTCATTGCAAATGTCCCCACCGTCTTTATCTCTGCCTCAGACACACCTGTGCGCACATACGCACCAACTCCCGGAGCTTCCAAGACAGCCCAACTGCACTGCTGGGATATCTGGGGAGGCCTCTTTGCCTCCTTCCCAACTTGCTTGAAGCGGGGAAGACAGGCAGACTCCACGTGGGTATTATAGCTGTTGTCTCACCAGGAAGGAACAAAGACAGTATCATGTAAGAAGACGTGTTATTTCCTGTGCCTCTTCCCTGCCTGGGCTGCTGGGTCTCTGCTGGACTGAAGATAGTGAGGGAAAACTGTGTGCTTGCATTCCCTGGGGCTACATTACATGCCCAGGCCCCTGGCCCACTCTCACTGTAGCACTAATCAGTTTGTATTGCAAGGGTCTGTTTCCAAGGCCCTCTTCACCATGTGCTGTCAACTCCCACCGAGCCATGGGCCAAACTCGATTCACTGTTCTGAGCATAGAGGTTGGTGGTGGACACACTGGAAAGAACGGGTTGTGGACAGAGTTAGAAGCCAGGATGACCCTGGTCTGCTCACCACAATTCCATATCTGTCCTTTCATCTGCAGATTCAGAAATCCAGACCTAGCTGTAAACCCTAATCCCAGGGATTCCTAAGAGATCAGGGGCCTGGGCTAGCAAGGCGTTTTTTAGCTGTGCAATAGGAAATAGACTCTTCTCAACCCGGAGTATGGGTATAGGCCAAGTCCTGGCATTATCTCCCAGAGAACAAAGCTGCATTGGATGCTCTAGGCATCGGTTCTTAAATGAGTATCAGAATCACCTGGAAAGGCTTATTAAAACACAGAAGGCTGGACCCCACTCCTGAGCTTTTTCTGATTTGGTAAATTTGAGGTGGACCTGAGCATTTGCATTTCTACTATGTTCCCAGGTGATGCTGTGGATCTAGGAAACTCCACTTTGAGAAGCACCCCTCTATGTCAATCTGAGGATTACGGAGAAAGAGCATAGTTTCAGTGGTCCCCAGATGGCTGGGATGTGTAGCGATATCAGAGCCATTGATCAGGGTCATTGTTTACCACACTGCTTCTTCTTTTCTCTTTCTTGTAAAAATAGCCAAACCAAAAGAAAAAAAAAAAGTCCACAGTGACAAAAATGCTCCTAAATGACAATAACCACCACCACAAAAATAAATAGAAAAATACGTATCCTGGGCTTTGTGAAAGGGTTTTGCAGGATGTCCTTAGCTGGAGGCTGCAAGGAGCCCTGGCATGGTTTAGGGGGGCTAGAGTTTGCCAGCACGATCCACGGCACTGCTCGAGGAAATCGCTCCAGAAAGCTGGTGTGAGAATGAACCGCAATCCCCACCGGTTGTCCCTTCAGCACAGCTGCCTTCTAAGGCACGGACGCCTCACCATCTGTGCCTTTAATGTGTGAAACATGTTTTAAAATATACTATTTAATTAAAAATGGTACTTGTCAGCTCGCTGCTGCACCCACCCCTTCCCACCATTGCGTTGCTGCTGGAACTATAGTTCAATCAGGGACACAGGCCCAGGAATGGGTCAGCTTCCCAGGGAACAGAGGTTGGTGACAGTGTGGGAAGTTCAAGAAGGTGCAAGGCTTTTTATAGCCGGCGACCATATCCTCACGTTGTCCTCTGAGACTAGGACCCTCCAGAGGTTCACGGTTATATAGTCTGAGGTGCTGATACTCCTGGAGTGCATGGGTACCTCTTAAATCCCCCATGAGCTGGTCCCCCATTTCTCCCAACTGCAGTACAGATCCCCTGGGTAGATATTAATCAATCAATATGTGTACCTGAAACCCCTAAGAATCCACAAGCTATGCATCCCCCTGCCTGGAAGCTGATTGGGTACCCTGGGTCTCAGAGCTAGAATGTACCTTCTTCTTTCAAGGTCCACATTATGCCTCTCTGCAGCCAGTTGGCTTCACTCCATCATGGAAATTCCGAAGGTTTTTCACAGCCTGGGTCTGACAGACTCGCTCCCGCTGCGCTATGAATTCATGCCTGCTCAGCCGGTGCCTCCTTCCCAGAAAGAGGTGTCCAGGGGTGTCATCTGGGCTTTTAGCTCTGTTGGCAGCTTTGAAATAAATTGTACCCACATCGTGAGGCAAAAGGGAAGAGGGGCAGGAGGGAGGGAAAGAGAAGGGAAGACAGAGACAGACAGGAGACCGAGCGAGCCTAATTCTAGACAGATAACGTTTTCTGATTCGCCTCTCGAAGACCCTTCCCAGTTAATTGTGTGCCCCAACGGTAGGTCTGTAAGTGGATCTGCCCATTTTTAGAGCTTTGTCTAACTTGTGGTTGGAAGGCAGAAGGCCCACCAGGTGGGGCTAAAGAGAGGCTTGTTTTGGATGAGGCCTTGGCAGACGGGCTTACTTGGAAAGAAATTAGTCTGGGAAAAGAGTTTACTTTTCAAATCTAAAAATGAAAGTGAAGACCCAGAAAGTCTCTGCAGTTCATCTTTCTTCTGTAGAACGGTGTGTGCGTTCAGCAGCACCAGGAGCCGTCCACTCAACCTCAAACCAAGGCCGTGAAAGGGGCTCCCTCCCTCTTTCCAGCCTCCGCCCTGCCTGCTCTCCTCCCTTTCCTCACGCCCTTCCTTCTCTCCACTCTCCCTCCCTCCTTCCTTTTACTCCCCTCCCCATAGCCTGCTCGCATTCTGATTTAAGATCCATTTGTCTGTTGGGACAATCCAATCTCCTTCCCATAAAGCACTATTTTAGAGAGTAGCTATGAAAAAGAAGCCCCTTAGACTCCAAAAGACAAGGCAGAGACACTCACTCTTTATGACAGAGCTCATGACTCTAGAGTGATTAACATTATTGCTTTGGAGAAATGTCTTCCACAAACTTCCAACTGAATGTTTGTGGAGCTTTTCCCAGGGAGATGCTGAGAGTTCTCAGAATACTCTGACAGAGTCTCATCTCACTGACATACTGGTGATCTGTCCTTCGTGGCAAATGATTCAAAAATCCCTTCTCTCCTCCCTTTAAAGTATTAGGGAACAGTTTTAGCAGCCATACTTTAAACACAAACATTTCCCAGTTCAGAGTGCACAGATAATAAACAAATAATGCTCTAAGTTTTTGGATTAATTGGTAATTAATTTTTGCAAAGAGCTTTGGAGAGAGAAAGTGTCACATGCCATCATGTCAAATTAGCATTGATTAGAGAGATTTTTAAGTTTAACACCGTGTGCATGTTGGCTTTTTCAGACTACTTCTATTGTGTTTCCAGAACAAAAGTGCACTTCTTTGGCATCGTACATCAGTTAATTGCCTGATAGATGAGAAGGAGAGAATCAGTGACCTTGATGAACATCACAATCAAACACACACACACACACACACACACACACTCTTTCTGCCTGAAAAGAATTGGGACTGCATTGGGAAAGGCATTCCACATCATCTTTGGGCAGACTGGAATGAAGGAAAATGAAGGTCAATACGTGGCTTCTTGTGGTAGCCTTTTCTCAATTTCCAGTTGAAGGAGATAATGAAATTAACTGAGTTGATATGTTGATTCAGTCCTCAAGGGTAAAGAAAAACCAAGCAGGAGATATGAGAAGGCAGACAAGGGCTCAGAAAAGTACCCCACAAAGCAGTGGCATAGATGACAGCCTGGAATGCCTTGGGGCAGCGCAGGCTGAGGAATCCCCTGAACGTGGACTTACTACTCATCTAGCTGCTCTCTGCTAATACAACTTTGGGGTAGTTACCCAGCCCCCTCGAGGATCTGCTTCCTCTCTGAAAGGTGGGACAATAATGCCTACCTCAGGAGTTAAGTGCTAAATAAGGTCACTTAGCATATTACCTGACAGGTGATGTTTTCCATGTGTTGTCTTATGTGCTGTGATGCCCAGGGACATCCAGAGGGGGTTTCCCTAAATTGTCACAACAGAGAAGGACCCGAGAGGGGAAGAGTATTTGAGACATGTCTAGCGATAGAAACAACTGATATTTGCATCCTGCCTTCAGTTGACTCTGCCCCATCACAATTTGCTCTTTCATAGTATCCCTACAACCTCCTTATGGAAAGGATAAGGCAAGTATTTTTCCAAACTTGAAAAAGGAGACAGTTAAGTGATTTGTTTACCCAGATCTTTTGATTCCAAGCCCAATGCTATTCTTCTGCATCCCTGAAGGTACTCTCGGGGACTCTAGGGTGTAAAAAGAAGGAAACAGATATAGGAGGTCTTCGCTCTGGATCAGAGAAATCATTCCTCAGAGATTGGGATCCACTACCTCTCTCACCTCTATGGGTCAATGAGATCACACACGTGTACATATGTTCACACGCACACATTCACACACACCCCTCTCATCCCTAAGGGTCAAGCATGCACTCATGTGTACACACAGTCACACTCACACCTCTCTCATCTCTATGGGTCAAGCATGCATATGTGTGTACACATATACATATTCTCCATGCGCTTACGCACGCGTAACTGAGGGTGACCTGAGGGCTAGTTCACCCTCCCATATAATTCATTAATAAAGGAAAATACCATTTTCAAAGCTAGTTCTTTTTCTTTTCTTTTCTTTTCTTTTCTTTTCTTTTCTTTTCTTTTCTTTTTTTTTTTTGTGTGTGTGTGAAATAAAAAGGGAATTTTGATGTAGACACTGGTGGAATGAGGGAAAAAATGGGTTAGTTCTAGAAAAGTGGCATGCTGGTCTGGGTAGTAAGTATTACAAATTTTAGTGTTTCTCCTGAGCTTCACACTAATGTCTTTCTTATACATGTCTTTCTTCTATTCTTACGAACTGATGCGGACAAATGTGGAGGAGATGACTTCTATTTTGTTAAAAGGAACTTGATTTGAGACAAGTTTCCATAACAACCGACTTTTTATATATAGCAACAACACTACCTGCTTTTTAAAAATTCTTCTGGAATCAAAGTCTGAGGCATTTTATAACTGGTAAATTCCTAAGATACACTGGAGATAGGCAGAAGGGGTCCGCACACGTCTTCAAGTCAGTGGGCTCATGAGCAGCTGAGCTGCACAGAGCTTTACCTGTTCTCTGTGGGTTCCCTGCTGGAGGGAGGCCTGGCCAGCACTCTGTACTGAGAGGGCTGGAGGGAATGCTGGCAGCTGTCCCTATCAAGTAACACTCCCATCCCAGATAACCTCCTTGCTCTCTCCTCCTCTCCTTTCCTTCACTTTTTTTTTTCTCTGCTCTGATTTAGCAGGGTAATAACAGGCTGGGATTTTTGCCACACACAGATCTCAGACTATGCTATGTGAATCCAGTCACTTGGGTGAGTTGATTGAAACTGCAGATTCTGGGGGCCTCATCCCAGATATCCTGAATTATGTCAGAGAACCTGCATCTCCAGGTTTTCCCCCATGTGACACCGAGCCTACCAGCTTGGCCTGGGTCCTGCTGACATGTAAAGAACAATGTTAGCAAAACAAAAAACACTGGCTGTATGTGAAAGCATTTGATACTTGCAATCACTCCATAGATAGATGTAGAAGCTGAGACTTGGGGAGGTTGTCAGAGTCAACTATTTATTCACTCATCCATTTATTGAATCATTGAGTGATTTCTACCTTCATTATTTGGCGGGGGAGCAGACCCTGAGATATGACTGGAAACACATAGAAGAATAAAGCATGATAGCTCCCCTCAAAGTGGCTGTAACAGCAAATGGGATAGCACATCTCAACCTTCATATTCTGGCTCCAGATCTTATGCTTTTGAAAAACATTTTATTTTGAAATAATGATGGACTGACTCATAAGAAGATCTAAAAATAGTATAGAGAGTTCCTGTGTATCCATCACCAAGCTTCTCCCAAAAGTAACATCCTCTAAAACTGAAGTGCATGATCAAATCCAGGAAACTGACACTGGCACAACATCACTAACATGACTACAGACCTTCATTAGATCTCACCAGTTTCTACCCTAGATTCTCTTTCCCATAGCATGAGGCTACCGGTGGACCTATAGACCTCACTTAGCCTTAATATTGGTTCCCAGTCAAAGTTGTTTCTGATCTCTGGGATAGTAGTTGCTGATCAAAATATGAAGACACAAACTTTACTCTGGGTTTGTTTTTCACAGGATGACAGCATATTTAATATCCAATGGACACTCTGGGTGCTATGATCAGATTCCCTTTACTGGGTCAGCCCCTGTCCCCCAGATGTTGTTAGTGTTGGCTGCTGCTGGCTTATATCTGCCCTTCTCTGGGAAATCAACCCTCAGTTAAGCAAGAGCTATCTTGTCTGAGATGTTATGTACCCCTCTCTACCTCCTGTAGACTACAGTTTGCAGCCAGTGAGGGACTGACAAGTGGGCAAAGAAAACCAGTTCTTGGACCTCACAGCAGGGCTAACTCTGTGACACAAGTCATGCTCCAGATATCCAAGGAGAATCAGGCTGAAGCCCATCTCCAGCTGAGAGCACTTTCTGGCTTAGCTCTTGCCCCTGCCCCATTCGTATCTCCTCATTCTCTTTCTCCAGAAATCACATGCTTATCAATCCCGGTGTCAGACTCTGCTTGTAGGGAACTTGGGCAAAGCTACATGTTATTTTTTCATTTCTCCCTTTTTCATTTTAGGGAAGGGCAGTTGTAGGTTTAAAATAGATTTTCTCGTAGCACATTTAAATACCCCCTTATACTCCTAAAACATACACAGATATCCAAAGGCACACATACTTACATGTACACCCTCATTACCACTCACCTCTTTCTCACACAAAGATGAGTCAGAACAGCATGGCAGATGGCAATAGGGCGGTCTTGAGTAACTGTTTTGTACCCTATACTGGGTGCATAAACAAACAGCAAATTGAAGCCTGGATCAATGGTTATGAATTTCATGTCAGATCTGGTCTCATTAGTTTGTGGACATTACTTGGAGATAATCAATACAGTGTGATTAGAATGCAATTTTAAATGTAGCATAACATCTTAGCTGAAAATCCAAATTACTGTCTCCCTGCCTCCCCATTTACACAAAGTCAACTTTAAATTAGAGAAATTGAACTGAACAGATCATTTGTTTTTCGTTCAGCAGAGAATAACATCAATAAGTCTGCTTCCTAGTCTGCTGGAATGATCATGGCCGGTACAAAATTGTGAAGAAGGACTGTATTCTTTTGAGAGGTACCACTAAGCACACAACTGGGATTTGGACACCTGGGGCTTTCCTGACCAGCTGGCTGTGAAACTCTGGGCATGCTTCTTTAAAATGTCTGGCTTATTTTCCCATCAATGGAGCTAATATACCCCCTCCCCTGCCTCTCCCAGGAAGCAAAGATAACCTTGTTGAATTGAAGGTGCTTCAGAAGTTCAGAAAATGCTGTAGAAAGAGGCAGACATCAGCTTCCAGGACTGCCTCCCTGGATTTGAGCATCCAAGGGATTGAACAAGCTCTGGAAGTTTTATACAAAATATCCCCGAGTGCTTAGCCATTTCTCTTAAGGGATATTTGGAACTGAGGAATTATTCTTCAGATCATCCTTCAATCTGCTGTGACCACTCATCAGCTAAGGGGTTGGTAGGCATTCAAGGAAGGGTTGTGGAACATGTGATGAGAGAGCCTAGACTTCAGGTGTGGAGACTACTTTCTGTGAGCTCATTTTCCACTTTTTCTTGCTTCTGGAAATATACTCTTAATTCCTTCTTCCCACTTGAAATCAGGTATTAGCATCCTCCCTGAAGACGGCCTCCATGTGGGGTGCAAACAGCATCAAAATATAACAGTCCAGATTTTGTGTGCTATAAAAATATAGCACTTATTGACATGAAGTTAATTATATTGGAGGATACCAGAGGAAATAAAAAGATTTAACTTCTACACAAGATACTTCACTTCTCAAAATTCATGTAAGTTACCATAAAACTTGCTTTGGAGACAAAGTCCATATAGTTTACTAGTCCAAGAAACAGTTCAAGGTCAGAGCCTTTTCGAAGTTACTGAAGTCTATTTCCTGAGCTTGCCTGGGGAAGTCCCCAGGGAGTCCTTTTGTCTCATCGGTAAGATTGACTCTGGAAATGCACGGACTGTTCTACTGGGTTCAAACTGGACATTTTGAGCTCATTGGTTTGTGGCATCTTTAGGCTACAGTCAGCAATGTTTGGAAACATTAGAATGTCTTCTTTACATAATACCAAAACAATATCAGCAACAAAAACTATTATATTCCCTGTTAAATGCCAACTCAGTCAATGGTACTATTATCCACTGGTTATATCAGCCTTCAGGGGTTATCTTAAAGCTTTCCTCTCAATTCCCATGTCTAATCCTTCATGAATTCCTTTTGGTTTCACTTCCATAATTCTTTTTTTTTTTTTAAAGATTTTTATTTATTTATTTGACAGAGAGAAATCACAAGTAGATGGAGAGGCAGGCAGAGAGAGAGAGAGGGAAGCAGGCTCTCCGCTGAGCAGAGAGCCCGATGCGGAACTCGATCCCAGGACTCTGAGATCATGACCTGAGCCGAAGGCAGCGGCTTAACCCACTGAGCCACCCAGGCGCCCATCACTTCCATAATTCTTGACAAATCTTTCCACTCCTCTACATTGTGACTGCCCCCATTTGAACTTAAGGACCTCTTGTATCATGCCTGGGTTATTACGACCATGTCTTCTTTTTTTTTTTTTTATTTTTTTTTTTAAAGATTTTATTTATTTTTCAGAGACAGAGGGAGAGAGCGCGAGCGAGCACAGGCAGACAGAGAGGCAGGCAGAGGCAGAGGGAGAAGCAGGCTCCCTGCCGAGCAAGGAGCCCGATGTGGGACTCGATCCCAGGACTCTGGGATCATGACCTGAGCCGAAGGCAGCTGCTTAACCAACTGAGCCACCCAGGCGTCCCAACGACCATGTCTTCTTGAAGCCATATTTCCCTCACCCATCCATTCTCCTCACATCCACTGGGGTGACCTACAAAAATGTACACTCAGTTTCTGATTTAAGATGATGGACTGATATGTTAGTCTTCCTTTTTCCCAAAAGTCCCCCAAAAGGACAAAGGTAAAATTTTAGGAACAATAATTTATAGACATGTAGATGAGTGGACTAGAATAGAAAGCTCAGAAATAAACCCACGATGTTATGGTCAGTTAATCTTTGACAAAGGAGGCAAGAATATGCAATGAGAAAAAGAGTCTCTTCAAAAAACAGTGTTGGAAAAACCGGACAGCAACATGTAAAAGAATGAAACTGGACCCCTTTCTTCCACCATACACAAAAATAAACTCAAAATGGATAAAGGACCTAAATGTGAGAACTGAAACCATGAAAATCTTAGAAGAGAGCACAGGCAGTAATTTCTCTGACATAAGCTGTAACAACATCTTTCTAGATGTGTCTCCTGAGGCAAGGGAAACAAAAGCAAAAATAAACTATTGGGACTACATCAAAATAAAAAGCTTCTGCACAACAAAGGAAGTAGCCAACAAAACTGAGAGACAACCTACTGAATGGGAGAAGATATTTGCAAATGACCTAGCTGGTAAAGAGTTAGTATCCAAAATATGTCAAGAACTTATACAACTCAACATCAAAAAACCAAATAATCCAATTAAAAAATGGACAGAAGAAATGAGCAGACATTTCTCCAAAGAAGATATCCATATAACAGACACATGAAAAGATGCTCAACATCACTTATCATTAGGGAATGCAAATCAAAATGACAATGTGATATCGCCTCACACCTGTCAGAATGGACAAAATAAAAAAACATAGGAAACAAAAGTGTTGTTGGCAAGGATGCGGATAAAAGGAACCCTCTTGTTGGGATGCCACTGTTGGTGGGAATGCAAAGTAGTGCAGCCACTGTGGAAGACAGTATGGACGTTCCTCAAAACATTAAAAATAAAACTACACTATGATCCAATAATTACGCTACTGGGTATTTACCCTAAGAATGTGAAAACACTAATTTGAAAGGGTATATGCACCCTTATGTTTATTGCAACGTCATTTACAGTAGCCAATCTATGGAAGCAATCCAAGTGTCCACTGATACATGAATGGATAAAGAAGATGTGGTAAGACACATACAATGGAATATTGCTCAGACGTAAAAAAGAATTAAAGCCTGCCATTTGCAATGACATGGATGGACTAGAGAGTATAATGCTAAGTGAAGTAAGTCAGTCAGAGAAAGACATATACTACAAGATTTCACCCATAAATGGAATTTAAGAAACAAAACAAATGAATAAAGGGGAAAAAAAAGAAAAAATCAGGAATCAGACTCTTAACTATAGGGAACAAACTGGTGGTTACTAGGTTACTAGGCAGGAGGGATGAAGGTTAGGTGAAATATGTGAAAGGTATTAAAGGTAGTTGTCTTGATGAGTGCTGACTAACATATAGAATTGTTGAAACACTAGGTGGTACACCTCAAGCTAATATAACACTGCATGTTAACTACACTGGAATTAAAAATAAATACAGTGTATTGCAAAGAAAGAAGAACAGTAATGTAAACATAATAGTGCTAGAAGACGAGAATAGAAGTCAACAGCAAAAGAGAAAGTTTAAGGAAACGCTGGATGATAAAAGACAGATGTGGCCAATTTGATAGAGGTTGGAGACGTGCCAGTCTGGAACACCTGAGATGAGAGCAGTCTTCTCAAGGGAGGGCAGAAAATGTTTTGAGGTCGAAGTCAAAACGTACAAAAAATGTGAGACACAGGGTGACCACCAGGGTTAGTAATTAAAAAAATGAAATGGTAACAGCTGAGTCTCTTGGGGGTGTCCCTCTTTCTCCCACTCTCTCTCATACATAAAGCATATGACAATGGCATGAAATCCAAGAACCTGTCTCTAAAGAAAATGTGTGCTCTTTCTAGGAAGCTATCCTCCTAGAAAGAAACCTCTCATGGTTTTGGGGGATCTGGAGAAAAGTTGAGCAGGGCAGGAATGAACTTGGCAGAAATTAACATTAGAAAGAAAGAAATAGGTACATCAAGAACAAAGCTGCTCCACCCAAGAAGTCATTTCAACATGACATCCACACCCTCCTAACATGGCACTTGTGGGGGTCTGTGCCTGCAGACCACTTTCCAGCCCTGCACTGCACAGGGAAGTCTGCAGTCACCAACCTCTGCCTCCTGCTCAGAACCTGCCTTCAGCTGCCCCACTTGTGGAGGGAGACAAACCTATCCAACCATAGAGGAGGTTTTGCTTTTTGTTCGCAAGTATTAATTCTCAAGCAAGAATCACCAAACATTTAAGGAATACCAGTAGCACAAAAGGGAAGGATTAAGCTGAAAAAAAAAAAAACAAGACAAAACAAAACAAAACACAGAGCAATGTTCTGTGGAAGAGGCAGAAGTAGTTGGAAATTAAAAAAGAACTGGAAAACTCTATTAATATCCTCAAACAGAGAAATGGATGGATAGTCTATTTTTTCTATTTAAAAAACAAAGAACAAGATGTTATTAACAAAAAATAACAATAAGCAGTTAACAAAAAAAGGAATCCTTGGAAACTCAATGTGTTCAAGGAAAGTGAAAAAAGAAATCAAAGGACTGACTACATAATAACTAGAAAGGCCAGGGTTGAAGACCCAAGCTGGAAGATAAGTCAAGGAAATCCCTCATAATGTAAAACAGAAGCCTAAGAGGTTATCCTTTCAACAAGGGAATGGGCATAAGTCAAAGGAGAGTCACACGTGGGAATGTATACAGTAAAGGGAACAAGCCCACTGCAATTACACACACAGCATGGCTGAATCTTATGAACATCAGATTATGCAAAGGCAGCCAGCCACAACGAACATATTATAATTATAATATACTATATTATATTAATCATGTATATGTTATCATGTGTAACTGAATTATATGTATTACAATTATCATATTGTGTATATATTAATTATATATATAATATTACACAAAATTCAAAACAAGCAACCCCATCCACCCTATGGTATTGTAAGTCAGGAGAGTGGTTGCCCTTGGGGAGGTGGTGACAAGAGGTGGCATGGGGGCCATTGGGGAATTGGAAATGTTCTCTTTCTTAATCTGGGTGCTGGTTACACAGGTTGTTCAGTTTGTGAAAGTTCATCAATTCATGCACTTGTATGCACTTTTCTCTATGTGTATTACACTTTGATAAATTATATCAAAAAGAGAAAAATATATATAAAACTTCATGCCTTCAGATTTGTCAATTTGTCCTTAATGGTTCTGAGTTTTGTGTTCTATTCGGAAAACTTTTCCCTCATCTGAGATTTTAACTTTCTTTATCCAGATGCTTTCTTCTAGTACATTTTTGGTTTAATTTTGTTGTTGCTGCTTAAATGGCATGCCCATCTAGATTTCATTTTAAAGCATCATTTTAAAACCTACTTCATATATCACCAACAAATGGGTAATGATATATTTAGTCAATGCCCTATTGCTAGAAATGTAGATTGTATCCAGTTTTCACTATGGAAAAAATAATAAAATGCAGACAGTTGGGCAATAAGGAGTTAAACATTCATGCCTTAGGAGTTCCAGAAAGAGGACAAAGATAATGAAGTAGAAGAAACCAATGGACAGTAGAGAAAGTTCCTCAGGAGTGAAGAAAGAAAAGAGACTTCAGAGTGTAATGGCCTCACCACACTGAGCAGGATACTGAGAGAAAAGGTCCATATTTAGAAGCAACCAAGTTAAAGTAAAAACCTCCAAGGATACCAAGAATGTCATAAACATTTCTGTATATTAGAAGCAGGTTACCTGAGATGCAGTGAGTATTGGCTTGGCATTAGACTTTTCACCATTAAAAGTGAAGAAATCCTGTTTCTTTTTTAAAGAAAATGATAAATCTCAAATTCTGAAAAAGTTCCCAATGAAACTTACAATTAGAGATATTTTTGATAAATCAAGTACTCAAAATATTTACCACCCATATAGCCAATCTGAATGTTAACTACTTGAGAAGTTTTCCTTAAACATAAGGGGGAATATAAGAAAATGATTTGAGGTACACAAAATAGTAACACGTGAGCATGGTAGAATGATTGAGGAAGTTAGAACATGAGGAGAAGCACTTGGACCTATGTGATGCTGGAAGCTTTCTCGAAGCAGCAGGGGTTTTGTGGCATCTGTAGTAGGGTTTGCATTTGCACATAGTTCTACCCATGTTTGTGAAGACAGTGTTGCTTTAGTTCTCTGTAACTGACCTAATATTAATAAGTAACAGGCTGTCCTCTCTTCCTATCCATCACTAGAACTGCAAAATATATTTGTCAGATATCTCTCCTTGTTTCTGTCTTAAACTGAATTTTTGAGGTAACTCAGTATTTTTCTGGAAAAAGTCCCAGCTCTCATTATTCTTTTCTCTCTTTCCCAAGATGGTAGTGATTATTATTATTATTATTATTTTTGGTGGTGGTGAGGTTTATGTGTTTTTATGATGTTGGGAGGGAGATCTTTAGACACACTTAATGAGATCTTTAGTTTCTTGCTGGCCTCTGCCATGGACTGTATGATTTTGGCTGGTTCTTGAGCCACTAGGAGGTGTGTGTTGGGTTGTGGCTCACCTTGTCTGGCCTTCCAAGGAGAATGCTGTCATCTTAAGTTGAAATGTTATTGCAGAGCCCTAGCTCTCCATAATCTCTTTGTTTGGACTCCAGATCCAGTGGATTCACAGTGTTCTTGTTACCTCCATTTTCCCTCATCAGGACATATGAAATCTTCTGGGTCTCCTCTTACCTCATGCCAACCATAATGAATCAAAGATGCAACCTTAGGTCCTATATTTAGGTAATTCCTTCCACCCATGCTGCACCACTAATCCCTACTCATTTGTGACTTTGTGACAAGCTGAATGGAGGGCTTCTCCTAAAACATTGCAGTGTCCCTCAAGTTATGATCTAGGAAGTAGTTGCTCGCCCCCCATGGTCTCATCAATCCTTGTGCTAACTGGAAGGTTACCACTATGCATAAACCCTGTAGGATTTCAACCTGGAGGGTTAGTTTCTTTGTGTGACTATCCTCTGTTTATTACATGGGTCCCCCTATATCATGTATGTCATGAGACAAAGGCTTCTGGACAAATGTATGAATTACCTTGAGAATAAGATATCTTTTTTTTTTTTTTAAAGATTTTATTTATTTATTTGACAGACAGAGATCACAGGTAGGCAGAGAGGCAAGCAGAGAGAGAGGAGGAAGCAGGCTCCCCACTGAGCAGAGAGCCCGATGCAGGGCTCGATCCCAGGACCCTGGGATCATGACCTGAGCCGAAGGCAGAGGCTTTAACCCACTGAGCCACCCAGGCGCCCTGGGTAAGATATAAGATATCTTAAACCCATGGAAGACTATCTCATTGTTGTTTCTCTGTGTAAAATGACAACAAAGCTGAGAAGTGGGAAACTACACGTGCCTCATGTGAGGCACGGGCTGAGGAAGGGCATAGATCTATTTTGTCCTCCTTTGTAGATATTTTCACAAATATCTACAATGGGATTCCACAATGGGACCTTGCTGGACTTGGATGCAAAGGAGCCAACAGTTTAGTTCTGCCATATTGTTGCCATGAGAAAAAATCATTATATATCCTTGGGTCTATTTTTTCTTATCATGTCACTGTATATTTCCTTTACAGTGTCCTTTTAAATTTTCCAGGGAACCATGTGAGGTGGCAGATCATTGCTGCTGTGATGACTTTGATGTGGAAGCAACAAACATAGCAGAGCTGAGACTAAAATTGTGTTCTGGTGATTCCTATGCATATCTCTTTCCACCACTGAGTGCCACATCTCTGGTATTTATTCATTTGAAAAATCACTGCTTTACCTGGATGATTTATCATTCACTCAGTTTGCTCATCCGTGTAATAGGGATAGTAACAATTACCCAACTAGATCTGTTGTGAGGATTAACATTTGTAAAGTGCTCAACACAGGACAGAGAGTTGATCCATGATATCTGATAACTTTTACTCTGAAAATCACCTCGTTGTCACAAGTTAGAAGGAATTGTTTTCTCTAGCCTAATATTGTGACACTTTTGCAATAATAGCAATCGCAGATTTCAGGTGTCAATTTTAAGCACCTGTTTGGCCATTCAGAATAAGAGCCACTGAGTGTTTTTTCTACTTCCCATGTGGAAGATAGTGTCTGATCAAGAGACGGGGCTTGTGAGTCATTTAGAGTTACTCCATTGAAGTACTGAAGGTAGCAGAAGCCTTAACTCCAAACTGTGACTGATTGCTTAGCAGTGACTACTTACAGTAGTACTGCTTTGTGAAGGATTCTCGGGCTTCATTCAGACTCAGTATGACAGGAAACTGTAGTTGATTACTGATGTCCATAATGAGAATTGGTGGTTCAAGCAATAATAGCAAGGCACCCTATTTCCCATTCATAATGTTTGAAAATAATGTAAAACTTGTATGAAGCCACAAAAACCCCTGAATAGCCAAAACAATTTTGAGAAAGAACAAAGCGGGATCCATTACACTTCCTGATTTCAAACTGTATTATAATTCTATAGTGATTAAAACAGTGTGGTACTGGCGTAAAAATAGGCACATAGCCAATAGAACACAATAGAAAGCCCAGAAATAAAACCTAATCATATATAATCAATTGACCTTTGACAAAGGCTCCAAGAGCACACAATAGGAATAGGAAAGTCTCTTCAATAAATCATGCTGGGAAAACTAGATATCCATAAACAAAAGAATGAAACTGGATACAATCTTGTACCTCTCACAATTAACTCCAAATGGATTAAAGACCTGACAGCATAAAATTCCTGGAAGAAAGAAAGAAAAATCTCCATGACATTGGTCTTTACAGTAATTTTTTGGATATGGTGCTAGAAGCACAGGCATAAAAACTAAAATAAATAAGTGGGACTATATCAAACTAGGAAAGCTTCTCCATAGCAAAAGAAACAACTGATAAAATGAAGAGGCAACCTATGGAATGGAGAAAAATATTTTCAAGTCACATTTGATAAGAAGTCAATTCCCAAGCTATATAAAAGGAAGTCATACAATTCAATAGGAAAAAAAAAAAAAGAAAAATTATAGAAAAAAAATGGGCAAAGAACATGAACAGATACCTTTTCCAAAAGCATACAAAGGGCCAACAAAATGAAAAGGTGCTTAATATCATAATAATCAGGGAAATGCAAATCAAAATCATAATATCAACTCACACCTGTCATAATGGCTATTATCAAAAAGACAAGAAAGATCAAGTATTGGTGAGGATATGGAGAAAATAAAAGCCTTGTGCACAGTTGGTGAGATATTAATTGGTTTAGCCAGTGTGGAGAAGTCTATGGAGTTTCCTCAAAAAATTAAAACTAGAGCTAGAAATCCCACTTCTGGGCATATATCTCAAGGAAACAAAATCCACAATGAAGAGATATATGCATCTCCATGTTAATTATGGCATTATTCACACTAGTCAAAATATGGAAAGAACTTAAGTGTTCATCAACAGATAATGAAGAAAGAAAACATGGCATATATCTACAATGGGATTTGGCCCATAAATAAAGAAGGAATCCCTAACACTTGCTACAATATGGATGAATCTGGGGGGTGGGGTATTATGCTTAGAGAAGCAAGCTGAACAGAGAAAGTAAAAAACTGTATGGTATCACTTATATGTGGAATAATAATAATAATAATGATAATAATAAAAAGCTGTTTTATAGAATCATAGAGTAGAAAGGTGGTTGCCAGAGGATGGCAGTCACAGGAAATGGGGAGACTTAGGTGAAAGAGTACAAACTTTTAGCTATAAGGTAAACAAGTTCTGAGGATCTACTGTACAGCATGGTGACTGTAGTTAATAATCCAGTTTTATGTGCTTGAAATTTGCTATGAGTAAATCTTCAGGCTTCTCACTAGAAAAAAGAAAAATTAAGAGTTAATTATGATGTGATAGATGTGTTAATTAAATTGATCTTGGTGATTGTTTCATAATGTGTGTATGTATAAAATAATCACATCATATGCTTTAAACATATACATTTTCATTTGTCAATTATTCCTCAATAAATCTGGAAAATATGTATGCTATACAATTTTTGAAAAAGGTAAACAAAATATTATTTGAAATATGTGCTAAAATGTACTCCTTATTTAATTTGAATCACTTTACATAGTTATTTTCTTCTTTAACATACCTGGGATCCTCCACCTTAATGGAAAATTAAGTTTTAATTTGGAGAAAGTAGAGAGAGGACATTTTGGATCCTGAAGAATTTGGAAGGAGAAGGAAAGTTAAACCTAGGAGGAGCAATGAGCTAGGGGTCTGGATTGATTGTTCTTTCTTTGCCCTCCCACATTCTCTGTCTCCACTCTGCTGTCTGTACTCTGGAAGGGTGACCCACGTAGACTGTCCCTTGCTTTCAGCTTCCAGGTGGATTTGGACATGGTAAGGCCTGTCTTGGAGAATAAGAGGATGGAGAGGCCAGAGTATTTGCCTCCCTCTGTGCCCCTGCTGTCATGCCTCTCTCTGGAGAGCTGTGCCCTCCATGATTATATGGCTCACTGTGTGGTCTTCTGCAATCCACCCTCACTGAGCCTCAGGAATGCTCTTTTTTTGACTTGCCACATCAGACAAGGGGGTTAGAAAAGGGGTTATGCTTTCCTCTTCTCTGACTGCTGCAACATTCCTTGTTGATTTCCTTATCCTTTTCCACACCTCCATAAGTCCTCCTTCAAAGGGTCTCTTCATCTGAACCACCCATCTGAATGAATTCTGAAACTTGATGGGGCCCTGGCTGACTCAGGTCTTATCTGATCCTGTTGAAAAAGGAGAATATTGGTAAGTGAGGGAGAGAGTCCCACTTGGAACAAATCTGCCTAGAAAGAGCACAGACAAATGTACAGGCAGGAGTGACCTTCCACACTGTGCTGCCTAGTAACAGAGCCAGTTGTTGATTAATGAAGAGAAAAGAGTGCAGAAAACTGAAATCTACAGATGATTTTCAAACCTCATCTTTAGCAATCATTTTAACCTCCTCTCTGATTCCATTGAACTTTAATTTTTTTTTCTTTCTCTTAAGACAAGAGCTGCTAACAAGGAAAAAATGGTCTCATTTAAATTTCATCTTCTTTAATTTTCTTGGTGCAGGCTGAGGCAGAGGTGCTAATGAGCAGTGGAAAGACAACAAACGTTCATTGGAGGAGTGAGAAGGAAGGCTGGAGAGGCCAAAGCCCCTGCCTAAGTGGTAAAATTACAGAGAGGGATGGTCTGCATTAGGATGCGCTAGGTGCTATAACACACAATTCCCAAATTTCTTGGCTTAACACAGTATAGTTTTACTCTCATCCACTGCAGATCCCAGTGCAGTAGTGGGCAGTGGTACTGTGCTCTATGTAGTCATTCAGGAAACCTGGACTGTCCCATCCCTTGGGACATCAGAGACCTCCACTGTATCTTCCGTGTCTAGCTTGGAGAGGAGGAAAGAGAGAGGGCATGAAGATTGTGAGAGAAGTCTTCTGTGCCAGGCCTGAAGGTAACATATAAGTTCTGTCTATGTAGAACTCAGTTGCATGGCCCCAACTTGCTATAGGGGAAGATGAGAAATCCAACCTAACCACATTCCCAAGAAGAAAAGAAATAGGATGAGTGAACATAAAGGAACACCACCAAATCCTTTGTCTCTGTTGGTCGGGAGCTCAGGGCTCTGAACTGGGGAAAGAACTTTCCTCAACAGTGTCTGCTCTCATTCATGGTCTTACTCATGGCTCTTGATTCTTCCCTTCCTTGTCAGACTTCAGTTCATCCCCAGCACCCAGACCATAGCTTCTTTAAGTCAAGGGAGCTCTTCCTGATGGTAATAGACTCTTTCTGAAGGAGGGAAAAGGAGAAAAAGAACTACTATTTCCTTATAGTCTAGTGCTGAGTCTTTTTTATGTCATTCATCTTTCTGGGCCTGAATTTTTCCGACGGTGAAACAAGAATAAGAAACCTTATCTCATAAAGCTATTGTGGTATTGAGGGTAATGGTTGTCACAGTATACAGGTCTAATATCATATTAGTCTATAACTTTTGGTGGGCTCAGACGTGGAAGAAAACTTTCAGATTTTGCTTCCAATCCCTATAACTCTTGGGAGTTGTTAACTTAAAGAGAAATCAAGTTTCCTGGTGCTGTCTCTTTCCTGCAAATTGACCATTGAATTCAGTTATGACCTCTTGTAACTAAGAGTACACAGGAATAGTGGCAAAGAATATCTATTTCTCTCTTTCTGGAATAAAATGAGGTTTAGAAGGGCATGCCTAACTGTCTGATTCTGCCAGTCTTAGAATATGAAAGGACCAAGTGGATAGCTGCTGAAACAGTGTTGGAAAAAAGAATTGATAGGAACAATTAGGGTTGATTTTGAAAATTTGGAGCTTTGATGATCTTCTGGATATTTCTGTATTTCCTAAGGAAATATAATAAATAAAGATAATCCTTAATTTTCTCTGCCCAAAATCTGTTTTAGTTTGTGCTGCTCTAGGACTGCAGGGGCCATGATTGTAGTGCTGATTACTGGAGTAGTACTGGTCCTGACTGAATGGTATGAAGCAAATACCCCTACTTAGTAGTTACTATATGCAGGCACTTTCAAACTTGCTTGGAAGACCTAGAATGAATCCAGTACCAGCTGGCTGCAGAGTAAAGCCTTTTCCATAATATGATGCTGTCTCCTCGGGTTATGTAACAGTGCTATAAGTTCATCAGATTCATGTGCTGATCATGTGATGATGTACCTTTGTTACACTGTATGTAAATTGCATAGTCCTTGTTACATTACTTGATACGTAGGCAATAGTTGGGGGTGACTGTCTCCAATAGTTTTCATTAAGAATGTCCCATATTTCACTTTTAGTCTTTTAGCTATTGGGTTTCTGTGGGTCCACCTTCCAAGCAGGGCCAGAGTCCCCTGTTTCATGAGACTAAGTGGATCTGGATGTCCAAAGTTGTGTGTCAAGAATGAAGGTTCCCAGGGGAGTTCAAGAGGAACATTAATGTTCTAGCAAAGATCTGTATCAGAGTGGGGAGAACAAGCCTGGAGAGCAAAGGAATAGAATCGGGTCTGAGCTTGTCAAGTGGGTCCTAGAGTCTTCGTGGGAGCTATTTGATATCCAGGACATAGAAAGATCTCAGAAGGACCCTGACTTCACTACACAGATAGGAAGGCCTCCACTCTTTTCTATGTCCTGGCCAGGAGTAACCTTGGTGGACAGGGTGTGTCCATTCAAGGTCTTAGTGTCAGTGGCAGTGGTGGGTTCTAAGGTAGAAATAGCCTGAAGCTGGAAGCTGTGGACAGCTATCCCTACCCCTGTCCACAAGAGTGAGGACAGGTGAGCAAGACCCTCATATATATTTTTTTCTTACAGATTTCCAAGAAATGGAGGAAGGACAAAGGCTAACTCTTGTTTGACATTTCCGCTGGTCTCCCTCTTTCTTACTCTCTATGCAGGAGTTTGAAGTATAGAGAATTACTTTGTTAACCAAATGGGCAATTTAATGAATCCCTGAAATAAAAAGGAAGACCTGCAATATCTTTATCTGTGTAATTAATTAGCCTATGTCTGTGAAGTGTTCTGAGCATGTGAAGCACCACGGAAATTTTGTGTTATTAATTATTATTATGCATGAGAAACATAACTGCATTTCTTGACCTCTGTGCACTTGATGGTTCCTGTTTAATGGTGCATTAATTGTAGCTTTACTTTTTGATCAGCTTCAATTCTTTTTAGGTGGTGATATATTGAAACAGTTTTCCATGCCTTTCAAGACTTTGCTTTAGAAAATTAAGTTTTGAAAATGTGTGTGCAAGTGTGAGTGGCAGTGAGGAGCAACTGAAGGGAGGGGAGAAGAGTGTATGGCTGTGTGGGAAACAGATCTTTAGAAGATGCACTTGCTAGCATCAGATTAAATTAAAAAGGGGAAAGAAGAGACCCACTTAGGTATGAAGTAATGAAAATCTGAGCAAGGGTAGTGACTGGGAATTGGAGATTGTATGGTAGAGAGAGAAATTTATTATTTTTGGAAATGTTGAAGTTAATGTCTTAATGAGTCCCTTGGTGTACTAGGGAAAAACTGTAGGTAGCTTAATTCCCTCTCTTAAAAATGAAAAGGAATTTGGGGAGCTGGAAGTAGCTTTGTAAATGGATAGATACAAAATGAATTTGGTAAGAGAGCACCACCACAAGACTCCCATGGGCTTGAGGAAGAAATCCCCTGTGGTGAGTGCATGGGTCTGGGGCATGCAGCCGCTTTCGCCCATGCCCAGTTTAAGCACAGGATGGTCTACCAATCAAGTTTGTCTGCTAGTCTATACTTTGCTACATGTAATATTCCCCTGCTATTACTAGTCTGTTAAAAAATGTGCAATACCAGTGTTGTGGAGATGGTGCTTTGGAGAAGTCAAGGTATTCCATCCCTGAATCGGCCACAGGAAGTAGAAGCTGAAAGAGCCATGTGAGTTGGGTGTGGTGTCAACCAACATCAATTCATGTGATTAGGGGAACAAAAAGCCAATAAGGAGTTCAGTAAAATCTTGAGCATGGCATGGATTTCCCACAGCTTGTGAAAGGGGGATCAAGCCAATTTTACTTGATGATCAAACCCAAAGTGACTTCAGCAGACATCTATATATCAAAAGGAAAGACAAATCCTGGAGTTGGAGATATTTTTCAAATTGAGGGCTTTATGTAGAATCTTATGTGAGATGGAAGCCCACTGCCTCCCTCCAGTTTTGCCCCATGTGTATCCATTCACTATATGTATATATATTTATTTTTAAGAATAGACACCCATATTTCAATGGGACAGACTAACAGAGGATGGACTAAGTTCATTTTTTCTCAAGCTCCCCATAGCCCAAATATAACTCTGCCATCCCAGGAAATCTATACAGACAGGAAATGCAAACATGTGGATAAAGTCTTCCAAGTTGCTACCTTCTTTCCCTAATACCTTTCCACTTCTATTCTTCATCTTTTTTTTTTTTCTTTTTAATTTAGTATGTGTGTTGGTAGACACTATCAGTGGAGAGGTAGAGGTTGAAAGTTGGGTGGATAACTATTTATGACTTCTAGACATTGACAACTTTTGTCACTGAATAGTTATGTGACCCTTGGCAAGTCACCCAGCCTTTCCTCCTCTGCCCAGCTCTGGCAATCTACCTATTATCCACTGTTTGGATTTTTATTAGATTACCTTGTTTAGCTGCCTCTATTGACAAAACACTCAGGGTGACTGGTCATTTTATCTGCCAGAATGAACTAACCAACCAGCCAAGTAAGAAACTGAATGAATGTTGTCTTCCACAATAACACTGAGGTAAAATACTACATTATTGCTCACTTTAATAACTTGAGGTGGAAATGCCTTCCCAGCCTGGCCTCTGGTACTCACCTATGAAATGGCTTGAGGGTTGGAGTCACTGCCTTGTGGGACAGAGATTTCTCTCCCCATGGAAATTACCATTCCACCAAGGCATGCAAGTCATGTCAAGGATTCTAGGTGAATATCTCAATATGTCTCTAAGATATATTTCATTCTCTGTGTTTCTTTTTCTTTTCATCCTAAGTCGCAAACAGATTGAAGACAGGAGCTCTCTTTAATGGAATCTGAACAGGGCCTAACCCTTGTGGATATTCACTGAATGTTAAATAACAACAGTGATCATGTAATAACAATGCCCAAGCTCACTTGGGAGAGAATACCAAATAGGTTGGAATTTTCCCATTACTGACAGCACAGCCCAGGAGCATCCTGAGGTGAATTAAAGACCTCAGCAGTTCGAATTACATTTCCCATAAGAAATACAACTTCTAGCTTGGAGTAATTGTTTGGTTTATTGCTGGTTTACTGTGTGATTTGTTAGTCTTTGTTTGAATCTTCCAGGTCTGGAAGAAACATATTGTACTTTAATGATAAATAATCTCAAAAAGAGGGAAAAAATCTAAACAGTTCCCTGGCTGGTATCTTTTTCCTCTTTTTCTTCATCCAGTATTTTCTTTCAAATGCTTCAGTTGTTCCAAAGTAAGTTATTACCATATGAGATCAATTTTAAGAGCTGCTATAGAAAACAAGCTGCCACAAGCTATTAAGAAAATAGCCCTATTTCTGTTTTGAGTGAAAAGGAAAAAAATAACTCCATTCAAGATACATATATATTTTTTCATTGAACCAGAGTCCTTCTCTATAGTGTCAGTGAAGGGGAATTGTGACCTTCTTATTCTCCCAGCTTTTTTCAATTTAGTCCCCAGTTTATTCCATAGTATCCTGGTGGAAACTGTCAGAAGCCTTGGTTAAAAGCTTTCTGATGGGGCCATTAATGACTGGTTTGGAAAAATCCAGGGTTAGTGGGTGTTAACATAGCTTCCCTCTTAAGATCTGCTGTGCTGTGTAGAGAACAAATATCTTCTTCTTGACAAGTGTCTAAACACTGCTATGGTTTATTGGGCTTGTGCATCATTTACTTATTTATTTATGGTTTACTAAGTGCCAGACATTTTGCTAGGTGACAGGGACATAATAAATAAGACACAATCCTGTCCTAAAATGACCTCACCACAGAAATGAATATACAATTATAGACTCCCCCTTGATGAATATAATGAAAATGACAGATACAGCTTGCAGGTGTGCTGTGGGACCAAAGTAGCTTTCTGGAGGAGGTGATACTTGAGTTTCTTTCAAGGACAAATAGGAATTTGCCAGTTGAAGGAGGACCAGGAAAGAACCTTTCATTGTAACATATTATTTGCTTTCTGTCCCTTGAAATCTAGGTAGAATTATTTTACCCCACACTTCCAAACTTTGCCACAGTCAAAGGGGGAGAACCTGTCATGGCCATTTCTGTTTCTCTGGGTCCACCACTACTTCTAACAGCTATCAAGCACCTAAAATGGATCTGATGTTGTGTTGTGTGCTTTGTAACATCTCATTTATCTTAATTTTACACCCATATTTACACGCTGAAGTCATAAAGCAGATAATTCAGAAAGCCTAGTCTTTTTTCCAAAATCTAAGCTCTTCTCACTACAGTATATTGCAAATTAAAAAGAAAAAAAATCTATATGGTCTAAATGGAAAGATATTCCAGTTTGACCTCTCTACTTTCTATCATGAAAGGTCATCTACAGGGTTTATGGTATTTGCCTGAATAAGGAAGTACGATTATTATAATTATATTTGAACAGGGTTATTCGTTATGCTTGTCTTTTAGTTTTCACTATTGTTAGGTTTTGAAATGTATACTTTATAGCACATTTCCATTTCTTATGAAACACACCTCAACATTTCTGTATTATTTGTCTGTGGACTCAAACAGAAACTCAAATTCCTAAGCCAGTTGCTATTAGACTTTCAGAAACACTGAGCAGCATGATGACAAGGTAAAAGGCTGGAATCTTCACAGTGTCCTGCTCCTGTGTAGACATAATGACATATGAAACTGGATTCTGAAGTGTCTATTTGGGGCTTTTTCCTCTTACGGGTACACTAAAATTCAAAGAGTATTAGGAAGTTTTGAGCTGATCATAATTCTTGGACTGGTCCAAAGGCAAAGACCACTGACTATATGAAAATGGTTTTCCTTCTTCCTAGGTGTATGGGTAGACTACATTTCCCAGCCTTCCCTGCAGTTCACTGTGGTCATGTGACTGTCTTTAACCAATGGACTGTGGGCATCCATGATGTCCATCATTCCCAAGTTTAGTTCATAAGACCTCCCATGCTCTTCAGCTTTTCCAAGTGTCTGGAATGGGGATGACTTTCAGGGTGAACTTGGAAGCCTTGTGGTGAAAATCCATGATCAACTGTTTCACTGAATCACTACATGGAATGATCCATTCTCTGCCAAAAACTGTTAAATGAACATGGAATAAACTTCTGTTGTACTCCCATTATTTTTTTTGCAGGCTTATTTGTTAAAGTATCTGGTGGTGTTTTAAACAATACTGGCCATCATTCCTGGAGACTTTAGTGTCATAATCTTCATGTCTCTGTCCTGAAGCTTGCAGTTTCTGCTGTGGAGAACTCAGCAAGGATAAAGTTGGAAGAGTTTGTGAGGCTTTAAAATGAAGTCAGTCACACAAGTTACATTCTTCAGGTCTGATCTTTGCCTAAAGTCACTTTGCATGACTTGTCTCCTGAGGGCTTTGCAATCATGGGGGATGGGGGAATGTTCTGACTGTGGCCTAGGAAAGATCTTTTCCCTTGATTGATTTATCAAAATGGTTTATTCCTGGTGAAGGTTTTCTGGTGAGAATTCTGGCCACCGTGGTCTGCCATGTCTCTGTGCTTATTTTCCTTCTTCTCTTGAAGAGTTGTCTATTATAGGGGCACCTGGGTGGCTCAGTGGGTTAAAGCTTCTGCCTTTGGCTCAGGTCATGATCCCAGGTCCTGGGATCGAGCCCCTCATCAGGCTCTCTGCCTAGCAGAGAGCCTGCTTCCTCCTCTCTCTCTGCCTGTCTCTCTGCCTACTTGTGATTTCTGTCTGTCAAATAAAAAAATAAAATCTTAAAAAAGAAAAAGAGTTGTCTATTAAAGTTGCTTCATTAGCTCTGACTGTTTTCCAAATTTTACTCAGGTAAGAGGATGAGAATCTTCTCACTCTCCGAAGTCAGAGCTACTGACTGAAGGCTATGTTTGGCAGTGGGGAGTCATGCTATTTCTTCTTTTACTGATCAGTGAAAGGTACTGGCAAGGGCCTGCTATCTAATACCAATTTAGTTTGAAAAATATGCATATATCCTGTCAATGTTTCTAGAGTTCTTTGTAAATCTGAGGGTTGGCGAAGTTTTCCTGTGTAGATCTGGGGGAAATTGGGGTCCTTCCCTCTTGGTGTGTCTGACCCATATGCAGAAAATAAGCCAGGGAACATCTCAAACTGGGCAGATTTAATTTTTACTTTATTCTAATAATCCAGAGCATGACCCAAAAAAGAGTGGGCATAGTGGTCCATGACCCTGTTACTAGGGTCTGAGAACTAGATTAAATGTTTGTTTTCCCTGTCAATCTGCATTGTCATTTCCTTCTTATATCTGTAGAAAAAAAAGAGGATTTAAGTGGGAAGGATGCCCATGTATTATGCAGTATGGATGGTCTCCTCAAGATATGTTCCTCTTTCTATTTCTGGGTACTGACAATACAGTGCAAGTGGGTAGAAATAAGACCACTCAGCAGCTGGGAATTTTAAAGGTATGTTTGATATTACATATTATCCCTTTTATACCCATATTTCTAGCCTAGCATGTCACAACCCAGACTGAATTGAATAAAATGTTACTTATCTCTCTAGATAGAGGCATCTCCTTTTACTCTGCTGGGTTTCCTATTATGGGTATTTATAACAGAATATCCCACAATTCTTCAAATATGTACTGTTAATATGTTGTTTATTACCATTTGGAAACCTATCTGAGCATTTGTCTCCACTCAACCAAAATACTCCTGACACCATCCTGAGGCAGCAGTAATAGCCATATTACTTAGAAAAGGCCATGACTTTCTTACCCTTTTAAAAGATATGTCTAAATAATTCTAACTTTCAAACCCCTATTGAAGTTCTTAAATTGATTATCCTCATTCACAGACTCTCCTAGGGGAAATTGGAGTAGCTTCCTTAATAACTCCTCTTTCATTTTGATCATGTTAAATTGTCTCAACTTCAAAAGCGACTGCTAAGTTACATCAGCAGCAACCAATCCTTGAAGCTGTTGGAATTCAGATACTTTTAACTTAACAACGGACCGAAACATTTATTGTACATACCATTAATGTGTCCAGCTGCTCCCTGAGCACTTTGTCTTGGGGTCTGTTCTTCCTAAGTCTCTGGACAACTGGTGAGAGTCAAAATCTCTTACTAAAATGGATAGCTCCGTGGAAAATCAATGTCTGATAGAACTCAATGATAGACCAATATTGAATGCCTTTAATTCTGTCTTGATAATTTCTAGCTGAAAAACTGTATTGGTTTTCATATGGAGATCATAAGACTGGTTTAGTTATATTAGTGAGAAATCACCATGGGGGCTGGTTTTCTTTCATTTTTTTAATGTAGCTCGATGGGTCCCCCCTCCTCCCAATACTAAGAAAGTACTAAGAGAGCTTTTTTTTACAAGATAGTTCAGGCCTGTCCAAAAAGCAGACAGACACTGTTTTTAACATAATCAAATAGAGGAGGTGTGCTAGCAGGGCAGTAATCTCACCCCTTAGCCTGAGATGATCTGGTTGGGCTGGATATCTCATACTGTAATCAGATCCAAATAGTGGTTCTTTCCCTCCTCTTCTGTTCTAGCTTCTCCATCTTTGATAGAAGCAACATCTGTGAGAACTGATAGACTGCCCAAACATCTTGGAGGCCATAACCAAGAGAAGTGAGAAAAGGAGGAGATAGGAGGCTTTCAGTGCAGAAAGAGAGAATGAGAGGGAGAGTCTGGAAGGTGTACTCTGTCCCTGAGGGACATGGCCACCTTGATCTCATGGGGGTCTGAGATCCTGTATCAGATGAGATAATTTGACACCAAGGAAATAAGGAGGCAAGAAGGAAAGCTTATTTCGTGGAGATGCAGTTTGTGATACATTTGTGATGGCTCTGGTTTCCTCTGACTTTCTCCAGTTTGTGCCTTCTTCAGTGTGCCAGCTTTGTCCTAGGACTGGTGGCCTCAGTGGCTTCAGGTCGTCTAGACACTAACACACCAGATGGAGAAGAGTGGTCTTTTCTGTGCCTTTCTCTTTACAGTAAGACAATTTTTCCCATTACGTTATTTCTTATTGGTTTCTTACCCATTCCTTAATAATGTATGAGGGGTAGAATTATCAGGATTGGATTTGACTAATTATTTGGAGTAAAGTGAGTATTGGGGGATTAGTCACCATGACCTCAAAGTTTCATACCTGTGACGGCATAAAATTGCAGTTTCTTATTTTATTATCTCTTATATGTTATCTTATCAATTAGATAGATTAGTGTTACTTAGATACTTAAAACATTTAATAACTGGTATGTAATATAAAATAAAATCTGACTGTAGTCCCTTTTATTGCTATAACTAAAGTATATATACTGTATATATAAAATAAATTATATCAATATATACTATACATGTATATTTATATTATATATTAATATGCTTATGTATTATAGTGTATATTGCATATACTATATATTTTTAATTTTTTAATTTTTTAAAAAGATTTTATTTATTTATTTGACAGACAGAGATCACAAGTAGACAGAGAGGCAGGCAGAGACAGAGAGTGGGGGAGCAGGCTCCCTGCTGAGCAGAGAGCCCAATATGGGGCTCGATCCCAGGACCCTGGGATCATGACCTGAGCTGAAGGCAGAGGCTTTAACCTACTGAGCCACCCAGGCACCCCTGCATATACTATATTATTACTATATATAAAATGTATATGTATATATGGTGTGTGTGTGTATTATATATAAACTAAATTCTATACAATCTAAAATCTTCTTTCAAAGTGCCATATGTTGTAATACAAATCCTTCATCATATCACCCTAATAACTTACTAGTTGTTTGTTTGGTTTTTGAAGCCGTTGTTATGTTCTTTTGGTGGATCCAGCATTCACTAGCTAAATGGTGCTCTGTCAGAGCCATGGTTAGACAAGTACATCAAACTCTTGCAACACCTTTCCCATTACCCTGATAGCCAGTAGGCACTGGGCTTCTTGTTGGAACGTGAGCAGGTTTCTTGACTTTGCCCCGTCTTACCATAGAGCTCTTTAATAATCTCCAGGCCTCAGCTCCTGTTCCCATCTTCTCTTCCCTACAGTTGGTCAGGCCACTACCTGGGTGCTGGCACCATGTTGGAGCTGTCTCTAGGGGGAAAGAGGTCAAAGGGACAGGCAGAGGACATCAGGAGTAGGGGATAGCAGGTTAGGGGCACATTGGCCGCTCCTAGCTACATGACCCAGGACCTGGATCTTTGGTTTACTTTTCTCATGGAGGGAACTTGAAATAACTGGAGCCCTGTCTAGGCCAGTCACTGGAGAGGGGGCTCCGTGGAGAGGAGGCCACTGGCTGGGGTGCTGTCTAGGAAGTAAAACAAAGGCAGAGGGGAGAGACAAGAAGGGAACATGCACAAAGAAGAAAGATGAATCATGGCTGTCAACAGCCTATTTGGGTGGGTTCACCCTGGGAAGCATGGGGTATGGAAGGTGAGGGGTCCATGAGGCAAAGCTCCTCTTTCCAGAGGTCACTTGAGGAGGCACAAGGGATTCATGAAGACATTTGCTGGGATATCTGGGCAAGAGTTCTCTCTAAGACTTGTTCAGCTCCCTACTGGGGTACAGGTTTGTCAAATAAAGCAAGGTCACCTGGGGTCCCTGTTCTGAGATCCATCTAAGCCCTTGGCCCTGACCATTATTCAGCCCCTTTCCGAGCCTACTAGGGTTAGTTGTGTCTTTGGAATGCCTGCAAATGATCCTCACCAGCTTGCTGAATGGCCGCCCTTTTCTACCCAATGGCTTTTAAACCCAGAAACAAATTCTCAGCTCATTAAAAAAGTAACAGTGGAGTGCAGCAGAACGAGTATCCAAAAAGCAACTTGACATTGCAGCGATGTGTGGTTTCTGAGATAAACCACATGTGCTAGAGTTTACTTTATTAATTAATCTTACTATTTATGGCAGTTTTACTGTTTACTGGCCAATATGGAGGAGGTATTTAAATATTTGAATAGTTTATAATGGTGTGTACCCACTGAATATTAGCGTTTCTCCCCATCCCTAAAAGGTGGCTTCTGGAAGGGGTTGTTGAATTATGTAATTCAAACCTGAATAAAAACCTTATTGATTCTTTTGGGGGCCATGTGGTTTTTTTGTGTTTGAGGGAGGGGATAGGCCGCCTCCTCAGTCTTTATGGGAGTGGCCTCTCAGCTGTTTCCAGTATGGAAGGTGAATGCTGAGCTTGACCTCTGACCAGTCAACAGGTATTTCCTGAGGGTCCCACTCTCTTCCCCCTTGTATTGAGGGTAACACATCATTCATCATTCGGTTACACTTTTTTTTTTTTTTTAAGTAACATATTCTCCTCCACTAGGGAACTCAGAAGTAGATGTTCTGTGGAAATGTGAACTATAAAAGTGTATCCTGTAACTTATGGTCAATGTGCTTTGAAGGTGAAAAACACCCTCTAGTCATACAACATAACTGTAGCTTCTGTCTGTCCTTTTATCCACGTCTACCCTAGTTTGCTAGCTGACTTCAGTAACCTGTGAAAGAGATCTGAAGAAAGAAGGAGAAATGAAGAAGCACACTGGAAAAATTCTTCATTTATTATTAAGTAAAAACTCCAATAGACTTGCTTCCCCCAGGGCTGGAGACTACAAGGAGAGCATGGAATTGGTCCAGTTAGCCTCAAAAATTCTGAGAGAGATGGGTGTTGTAGAAAAATCAGTGAACTGGGAAGAGAAGAGCCGAATGCCCGCTGTGGTTTTCTGAGTCCCTTCACTTCTCAGTGACTCAGTTCATACTCTGGACACTGTTCTTTCTCTCTGTTGGCTCTGACTTTCCTTAATTCTGTGGGTTCCTTTTCTACTTCTTGGATGGCTTAGAAACATCACAGAAAACACCTTAGGACTGTGTTTTGGTTAAATTTTGTTGTGTAAAAAAATCATCCCATAACACTGGCTTAAAAGAGAAGCCCTTTTATTTAGTTCATGATTCTGTGACTTGTCCAGTTCTGGCCTGGGCTGGCCCAGCTGATCGTGGCTGGCAGGACTGCTGGATGATCTAGAATAACCTCCCTGCCGGTCTAGTAGTTGGCAGGTGGGCAGCAGGGTCTGGACGCTTGTTGGCTGGGGTTCTCCCTGGGGGTGTACTGGTTCTTTTCCGTGTGACCTTCCATCCTTCAGCCAGCTTGTGCCAAATCATACAATGGTCTCAGGGCTCCTAGTGCAGCTGGTAGGGAGGCCAGAATCCTCAAGCATTTTTCAAGCCTCTTCCTGCATCACATTTGCTAATGTCCAATTGGTCATTGCAAATCACATGATCCATTAAGATTCAAAGAGAAAAGAACATTTCCTTTCTTGATGGGAGGAAAGGAATTTGTGGCCATTTTTGACACCTAGCACAGACTGCATTTGGAGATGCCTAAAAAGAATAAATGATCACATAGATAAAAATTTTGAGTATTAACTAGATGCCAGACATACTGATCATTAAATTTATATGATCCTATGACACTTGATCTCATGGGTCCTACGTCTTTGGTGCTTCCATTAAAAAAAGAAAGGGACTATGTTAGAACTCTGCTCCACTTTGCACAGCAGATATGGAACAGAGGTATTTCTTGTAAATAGAAATTTTGTAGCTTAAATTATATTTTCAGCCCTATAGGGGAGTTGGCTATTTCAAGGAACCCTGTTGTGAATCCTTTTTGCAAGCAAAGAATCCTTTTGTAACATCCCAAATCACATCCTGGTTTAGCTGCTTGGCAGGTCAAAGCACAGGAATTTCAAAATTTAGATGATGTAGAGAGGGCTCCAACTTCAGATTTGAACTTCCATGGATTCAAATCTTACTGGCTGCGTGAGCTTCGGAAAGTTACATAATTTTCCTAAGTCTTAGTTTCTTTTTATTTTTATAAAATAAGTTAAGAGATACCTACCTCCACTGATTTGTTGGAAGGGTTACATGAAATGGGGAACCTGTATGAAAAGGGCCCAATATTTTATAGTTCAATAAATGAATACAATATATTCTTCCACATTTTAAGATACTATATTTTGCAACTACCTGTTCTGTCATTTTCTATGGAGAAGAACTTTATGAAATATTTGTTTTCCAGTTTGGGAATTAAGTTGGCATGGTTCCCTTTGTCTGTTCTTCCAAAGTCTTGCAATAAAGCTTTATAGGCATTTTCATTCCTTGATCAAATTCAAGAGGATAGATGAGGAAATGAATTCATAGCTCTGTAGACATCACTAGCTAAAGAGTCTGTACTAAACCAATTTAAAATAAATTAGTTGAGAATAAGGCAGGTGCTGCCTAACACAGTCTGCAAAGTTACCTTTTAACCCAATCAGCAGAGAACAGGAAAACAATGAATTTGGAAGCCATCCTAGGGTGTCTGAGGGCCACTGACCACAAGGTGGCCATCAGAGTGATTGCTACTGACTTAGGGTCACTGTAGTGTCAGCACAAAACCTTGACTTGGGGTGGCCAATCTCCCAGTACTGGGAGAGCATTGGAAGGAATTTATAGTTGGCGAATTACAAAAGCAGCTCTAATTAGCCCCAAGTGACAATTGCATAAGAACTACAGAGAACATTGCAGACTCATATTTGCTTCCTTCTCAGGATTTCATATGAGAGCCTGGTAATGAATGTTCTTTAGCAATAGGAGCTGAGAGACCTTAGCTCTAATAGTACTCCTGAGAATATAGCCTCCTTTATTTGCAATCCTGCAAAGATTATTTGGTTACTATTGTTAAACCTTGAAATTGCCCCCCAGTTTGCATTGTGGTTTAAATCAGAAGGGAGGACCACAGGGGAAGAATTTTTCCTTAAATGCCATTCCCTCTCCCCATGCAATAAAGAACAGTAAATAATCT
The DNA here is from genome assembly GCF_009829155.1 of Mustela erminea. Classification (NCBI taxonomy): domain Eukaryota; kingdom Metazoa; phylum Chordata; class Mammalia; order Carnivora; family Mustelidae; genus Mustela; species Mustela erminea. The sequence continues at coordinate 66,457,071 of NC_045614.1, read as the reverse complement.
AGCACTAAAATAGATTCCTGGACCCAATTTCTTTTCTTTTCCTCCTCTTTCTTTCTTTCTTTCTTTCTTTCTTTCTTTCTTTCTTTCTTTCTTTCTTTCTTTCTTTCTTTCTTCCTTCCTTCCTTCCTTCCTTCCTTCCTTCCTTTCTCTTTCTTTCTTTCTTTCTTTCTTTTTTTTTTTTTTTAAGATTTTTTAACTTATTTCTTTGACAGAGACAGATCACAAATAGGCAGAGAGGCAGGCAGAGAGAGTGAGGGAAGCAGGCTCCCTGCCAAGCAGAGAGCCCGATGCGGGGCTTGATCCCAGGACCCTGAGATCATGACCTGAGCCGAAGGCAGAGGCTTTAACCCACTGAGCCAACCAAGTGCCCCGTCTGGACCCAGTTTCAATGTCTGTGTGTGTGGTGTGTGTGTGTGTGTGTTGGGGGGTGGTGTTTCCCACACCAATAATCAACTCTTGGACATGAGTAGGGTGTCCTACAATTCAGCTTAATTCACCTCCATTGCTGACACTATATATCCAGAGATAGCATCAGATCCCCCAGGTTAAGAGGTTAGTCTTGTAGACTACAAGACTTTTCCCCATCATTCAGAAGACAGTTGCAAGCCTGCCCAGGTTGTTACCTGTCCTCCTGACCCATTGACTATAAATCAGAGGCTCCCATGACCCTTTCTTTGGCGTTGATTAATTGGAATGGCTCACAAAACTCAGAGAAATATTTTACTTACTAGATTTACTTACTGATTTATTATAAAAGGATGTAAGTCAGGAACAACCACCTGAAAAGAGGCACAGGGCAAGGTACGCAGGAAGGGACTCAGAAATTACTTGCCCTCTCCAGCCACCATTCTTCTAAATCTGTTTTCATCAACCCAGAAGCTCTCCAAAATCCTGTACTTTTGAGGTTTTATAGTGGATTCATTACATAGGCATGATTGATTAAGTCATTGGCCATTGATAATCAATTCAGACTCCAGCTCTAGGTGACCTTGGGGTCTTACAAAAGTTGCTCATTAACATAACAAAACACCTTTATCTCTCTTACCATTTAGGTAATTCCAATGGTTTTAGAAGCCTAAGAAATGGGGGTAAAGACCAAATACATGTTTCTTACATAATCCACAAATATCACAGGCCCTCATAGGTTTTAGAATTATATTTTGAAGAACTAACACATTTTTAAAAGGAGTTTTAGGAACAAAGGATTTTTTTGTTGTTTATTAATCATTTGTATTAATAAAGAGTAACAACACCTCTCTGGAACTCACAGGTTAAAATATTTTTTCTCAAGTCGGGGCTGCTTTGGCTGGTTGTAGTCATTGGTTCCTTTGGTCAGCTTTCCCTAGGTCTCAGTGAAAATGTACTCAGTAGACTAATTTTCTAGTTGGATTTTGTAGGGTGGTTCAGAAAATTCCCCCCTTTTTCCCTCCCTTTATTCAACAAATAGATAGAGAATCTAGTGTACTGTTCTAGGTGCTAGACATGCAGCAGGGAGCCCAGTAGTTTTGGGTGCAAGATCATTCTTGGGTCTTCCCTGAAATCAGAGCCCTCTGGTGTTGCTAGTATGGCTAGAAATCAAGATGGATACCTAGAGGGATCTTAATGGGTAACAGTGGAGAATCAGCCATATCCACATGTTGAATTCAGGTGACATACCAGGATAAGGAAAATACAGGGATAAATTTAGCTCTGTTTTCCTTGAGTCCTGCAATATGGTTTTAATAGATTTAAATATAGGCAATTAAAAGAGATAGGAAGGGGTACTTGGCTGGTGCAGTTGGTAGAGCATGCAGCTCTTGATCTTGGGAATATAAATTCAATCCCCATGTAAGGTGTAGAGATTACTTAAAAATAAAATCTTATGTGTTGGCCTGGTGGTGAGTATTAAGGAGGGCACGTATTGCATGGAGCACCGGGTTTTATATGTAAACAATAAATCTTGAGATACCACATCAAAAACTAATGATGTACTGTATGGTGACTAACATAACATGATAAAACGATAATAATTAAAAAGAAAATAAAATCTTAAAAAAATAGAAAAAAATAATCTTCTCAAGGCAGTTTTTGAGCCCATCCTGGTGGTGGCTGATATGGAACTTGAATGGTAGACCTCATCCAGGAGATGGTTCAGCATCACTGACCTTCTCTTGGTAGAACCACTTAAGAGCTTATTAAAATACTGATTCTAGAGCTTCAGCCAGAGACTTCTGAGTCTGTATCCAGGGAAGAGAGTGAATTTCTGCCTTTTCAATGAGGATTTCTCTGATGTGGCCCTTGGCTAAAAATCAAAGGCTGGCCCATCTGGCTTATGGAAGTTTAGGGCATTGTCTTCTAGTCTCCTGGCAAAAGCATCTCACTTTCTTTTATAGAACTACTCTGCTCATCCTGTGGAGTAGAGAGCCGTGTAATAATGGTTGTATGCCCTTAGCTCATCCAATCAGATGTTATTTTTCCCAGAGTGAGGTAAGAATAGGAAAAAATCTGTTGGAGCCCATTGGTTCTACAGTGGTACTCTGACCACCTGGTATTAATGTCTGCTACCTAAATCCTTGAAACATCTCTGGTCTCCAGCTTTTGTCCAAATTCAACTCTTCAGCCATTCCTTGGATTCTATGAAGCATCACAGAGTCTTCAGAGATTATTATTGTAAGGTTTTATAGGCAAGATAAACACAATACCAGGCAAAGTGGGTGCAAGGCAAGGTTCATTAAAGGCACTCTTTGGTGAAGTTTCAGGTCTCAGGAGACAGGGAGCCAAGAAAGTTGTACCGGGAGGAGGTGGGCACCCTCAGGCGAGGTTCTGCGACTCTGGAAAGCAGAGTGGGGGAAGTCGCGCTGGGAGGGAGCTGGCGGGGATCTTTTATCTATCTCCTGCATAGGTATCGGGTTACCTATGGAGCCGTGACCTGGGCAAACATCCTTTTGGCAGGAGAGTCAAGGGTTAAGGAGGGGGTGGTTGGCTGGAAGACAGCGGTGAGACCCTGCGGCGGTCATTTCCATTGCTCTTCCTGCACTCCGGGAGACTCCTGAGCCGCCGGTCATTTCTATTGTTCCTCCTGCACTCCCGGAGCCCGCGGACCCAACAATTATTATTATTATTATTTTTTAACTCAGTCAGCCAGAATTATTCTGTTAATATAACTAAAGATTCAGTGAAGAACGTGAAATCTTGTCAAGTGGTTGGTGTTTGGCTATTGGTGGATGTTGTGTCTAGGAAGGAGATGAGGGTCTTCTGCATAGTCCATGTCAGGAAAAGTCTGCCAAGCTCTTCACCTCCACCCCATAGGGTGGGGCAGGTTTCTTCCCTCTTCTTGAGTTTGGGTAACTCTGTTATATCTGCCCAATCTTTCTCTGTCTGTTCTTTCTAGGTTCTGAGGACAAAAACTTTTCTTATCCCCATCTGTCTGCCTTTCTGTGGGCTAGTGAGGAGTTTGGAATCTAGACGGCTACATATGTGGCTATGAAATGGGATTATATTCTAAATTTGAGCAGTGATGCAGGGGCTGGTCTTTTCTTGGGATCTATGTTGTGAGCCCCACCTATTAATCTGTCTTTGATTATCCCTGTGCTTCCTAAGGAAAAATCACTACTTTTCAGCCACTTCTGATTTTGATCTTTGAAGTCCAGAGGTGTCTCATTTGTTTAAGGATTGGTGTATGTCTTGGATTAATTTCTCTTATTTGGGACCAAATTTTATTTCCTGCCCCTCCTGAGTTTATTCTGTGCTAATGGCATGATAGACAAAAGAAAGATATCTGTCTCTAAACTCCCCAGGACCTCAAGTCATAAGTTTCCAATTAGCATTGTTTCCTCGGCAGCCCAACTTCCTGATTAAGAGCTTCATTGGCTTTGGAAAGTTTTAGAATTTAAAAACGAGTGCTAACAGAGACCCAGGGGCAAGAACTTATGAACAGAGGCCAGAAAGGAAAGCAGGAAAGCAGAGTCAATGAAAGGGGCGAGGGAGGCCACTGTTTCTGGAGAGGCGATGGAGGACAAAAATAGCCCATGGAGATAATTTGCTCTCCCACTAGTAGAGTCTGTGGTGAGTTCCATAGAGGCAGTGTGGTCTGAGATTCAGGAAATTCCAGGGGGCTTGTCTTTGTTCCTGCTTTGTGAAATGCCACTGAATAAATCAAGGAATCTTGCTTTGTAACTTCTTCCTCTATAAACTCACTTCATGGCCTAGATGTGCTCTGAAATACCACATTTAAAGCAGCCATGCAGGATATCAGAGTTCAGCTTAGTATAATGGAGAGAGGAAATGTGACTGGCTATATGTCAGGAGATAGGATTCTGTCCCCTATCTACCTTGTTTATATCATGCCACACTATAGCTCACCCCTCTGCTCCAACTTACTGTTACTCTGCATCGCACCATGCCTTCTCACATCCATGCCTTCGCACGCATTATTCTCTCTGCCTAGAATAGCCTTCCTCTTTGACTTAGGTAGAGTTCCCAAAATACAAAGAGGAAGACAGGATTCTTAGGATTTCTTAAAGGAGTGGTCTCAGGAGAAAGGAGTAGGGGGAGGAGCTAAGAAAGAATGTGAACTCGATCAATCCTACAGGGAGTTCTGTGTGTGGACTGCACCACAGAGATTGTTCCAATTTCAGGAAGGGCCTTTGGACCCCCATGGAAGTCAGTTGTCGGAAAGGGGCTATTCCTGTAGATAGGGTATTAACCTCCTGATTAAGTGTCTCTCAATGGCCCAGGAGCAATTGTCTCAAGAAGGAGGCAGATGTGAAACATAGCAGATAAAGGAGATCTTGGTGGAACACCAACAGGATCCCCCCCTCCCCCAATTCTTCACCTTGGTAAGTTCTAGTCACTGATTTTTCAAGACGTGGGCTCTGGCCACATGTTCTTTGAGCACTTCTTTCCTTTCTCGGGTGTTAGGCATCCCTCATCTCTATTCGACTGTCTCCTGGACGTCTCGACCTCCATCTCATCTCACTGTATTAATGGACCTACATGAATATCTTTTCCTCTATTCTTTGTCCTTGGTGACATGGGATTACCTTTCTAATCTTTTATTTGCCATGCTTACCACAGTATGCACAACAAAATAGTGTTCCATAAAATTGTGTTGAGTGAGTGCGTGAAATTCTGGATCCTCCATTAGTTTGCTGTGTGATCAAGATCACATACTTAACTTCTGTGAGCCTAAATTCTCACTTTTGTAATTAGGGAATAATACCTGTCCACTGGTCCCTTACTATTGTTGAGGTCAGGCCTCCCAGTACTATCATAGCCATGAGCATGAGGCATGATATAAAAACCAGATCTTGCTTTAGTGCAAGAATCTAGTGCAAGAATCTGGGTGACGTTACCCATAAGGAAGTGGTGTGCAACCTAGACAGACGTGCCCTTCCTACCCCTTCCCTCTGTTGGCATTTTGGACAGCTCCCATAGATCTTTTTCAGTGGGCTGAAATCTGTCTATCGGTAACTTCTCCTCTTGAGTCTTAATTTTGCCTCCTGAAGCCAGTCAGAACAAGTCTGCTCTGCATTTCACATGACAGTCCTTACAGATTGATTATTTCAGGGAGTGTTGCTGTCTCATCTGCTGTTCTCACCTCTTGCTGACAGCTGCATCCAAACCTTTGATGTTTGAATCTTTTTTTCTCCCTCCTTCCTTCCTCAGTTGTCATCAGCTCCCTCTGTTACCCAGATGGGTTGAAGAGAGTTGGAGGTTCATTGTTTGCTAGGTTCCCAGGAGAATGGTCCTTGGGAAGGTCTTTTGAGGACATCCATGGAATCTTGTCTCTGTTTTTCTAACCCTGCCAACTCAAGAACATTCCTGCTTAGGGGAATCTACATGCCCCTATTCTTCCTCAACAATATCTTGATGGCAGATGATATAGAGCCATAACTAATTTTTGGCTTTTCTGGATAAAGTATGGTTATATTAGGGTGACAAGGAAACACCAATGCATTAGGGGTAGCATGTCCAGTGGTCATTAATTAGCTATATGATCATATGCAAATTTCTCTCTTGTTCTGGGGGTGGCTCCTGCAGCTCTCAACAAGTTAAAGATATACAATAGTGGGCAAAATAATCAAATATCAGAAAGCCCAGATGAACAGATTTAGTGATGTTTTTGATGGGGGTGAGGGAGAGAGGACAATCAAGGTACTTTATCGTACTGGATGGAGGGGAGGAATTTGCAAAGGAAATAGAAAAGCCAGGGAAGTGGGAGTAAAATCAGGTGATAGTAAAGTCCTGAGAGCCCAGATGGTTCCAGGTGTTGAGAGTAGTCCTCACTGCTAAGCTACAAGTAAGATGAGGACTGAAAACTGTCCTAGGATTTCAGCACCAGAGAGGTCATCTGATGATCGCAGAGGGTATTTTAAGCCTGCGGTAGGGGGTGGAAGACTGAGTGGAATCAATTGAGGAGTAAGTGGGAGGGGAACATATGGGGACTACAAGGATAGACGACTTTCTGGAAAACTTTGGGTGTGAGGAGGAGGAGAGAGGGCTATAGCTGCAGGAAATGTGGAGTGGAAAGAAGATATTTTTAAGGTGGGAAAGACTTGAATCGGAGAAAATGTGACTGAGAGGAAAGGGTTGACTCCGTAGAAGAGAGACGGATGACTTGGTGCCCTGAAAAGACTAGGGAGGAGAGCCAGTGTGTGGGAGGAGGCACCATCCTTGCAGAGGAGGACAGGGCCTTGAATGTCGATCAGGGAAGCCTGTGCTGCTGTGGAAATCACGTTCTAATTTGCTGGGCTGCTGCTATTCCTCCTTCCCTCACCTGGGGCCAAAACGCTTGTTCAATATCTGTTACTCAGACCTTCCTCCTCAGCAGCAGCCTGAATTTCAAATGCATGTGCCAGATGCGGGGAGGAGAATGTCTCAGGACCTCATAGGCTGGTCCTTAGTGATTGGGACTAAACCCCTCCCTGCCTCAGTTCAAACAGAGGTTGATCAGGTGTGATGATGGTGCCAAGGCTCCTTGCTCACTGCCCGCTTTCAAGTGTTCATTGTCATCCGACTTTCCAATTCTCATCTTGCTGACCCACAGCTGACTGTCTCTTTTTGTCCCCTCAGACCAGCAGGACAAGCCGCTATTGCCGTGCATGATGGTCTCATTTCCCCTGGTCTGGCCCAAACTCCTCTGTGTCTGGGTCCAGGGTGAGTCAGCATTCTCTAATGTTCTTGGCCAAGGCCATTTTTCTTATAAATGAAATGATTGGCCCCATTTGCCTAGTTTATGGAGAGGCCTAAGGAGTCTATCTGCCTCACCTGTGTGTGCTAGGTTGCTTGGGTGTCATTTAATCTGACTTCAGGATGTGTCACTCATTTCTGTAAGTGTTAATAAAATGCTGACCATATAAAAAATATCCAAGTGTGACATTTTTAAAAAACCCAAGAAGCAATGATCAGAAACACCAATTAACTAAAAGCTTTAATATGCTCATATGTGTTTCTGCATAACTAGCTTTTTAAAGCCTTGAGACAGAACGACAGACTTTTTTTTTTAAAGCACCGAAAATCTGCAAGTCAATAAACATTCTATTCCCGTGCCACCCTATACTCATCCAACCCAATGATGATGAAATGCACACTGACAAGAGCAATAAGAAAAATAATAACATTATCACAGGATCAATGTCTATTGCTGGCTTCATAAATAAAGGACTTGGCTTCCCATTGATGTTTAATTTTTGTAAATGCCTCTGGAAATTTAAGTAGCAGTAGGAAAACATTATCCTGAGATAATGTTCAATTTCTCCTAACATAAGCTCTTAAACCTTGGACGTGTGCAGTTTTCAGTCTGGGACAAATTCAGGGGAACAAATCTCTTTGGAACAGACTGAGGGAGATTTATTTTAAATAGGCTGGCTTTAGCGCTGTAGGTCTAGGGGACATGAGAGTAGATGGTGGTTAGAACAACAGAGGCAGAGAAATCCCGGAACCTTGCATTTTCCGTGGCTTCGTCTGAGGTATCCCTCCGCCAAATGGGGAGACTCTTTCTTCCGTTTCCATGTCCTATGGCTGGTGCTGCAGCATGTCCCACATTTGTACGAGGGGGAAAGTGTGGAAGCTCAAAAGGGTTCACCTGTCTCTGTAGGACATTAGGATGTCTTAGCATTTTGTTACCCCTGTTGTCTCTCAACTGCTCTGGCAAGGACTCAAATAAATCCCTGGGGCTGTATAATCAGCACCAGGCTTGAATAACAAATGAACTCCTGCTAGCTCTATCCTAGGAGAAGCATTAGAGTACTTTGAAGCCATAGAATCACAGATATTAAAGCTGAAAGAGAGCCTCCTTCAGAGATCTAATCTAGGATTCCTTAGCCCCCACTGCTCAGAAGGAATTCTGAAGATCCAGCTCAGAGGGCTGGGAAGTAACATCCATGTCTACGGGTAGGTAAATGTTCCTCTGACTTGGGCTTGTACAGAACCACCCAGAGGCTCATTAAAACACAGATTCCCTGATGCCACCCTTAGTTTCTGATTCTGTAACTCTAGAGGTGGGGCCCAGGAATTTGCATTTCTAATGAACTCCAAGGTCATGCTCAAGTTTTTGGTCTTGGTGAAGAGTTTAGACTTTGAGAATCACTGGACTGGAGTTCTCCTCTCTTGATTTCATGATCCATAAACTGGGCTCTTTTGAGGTAACAGGTGAGTTTCTGCAACCTGTGGGGTCGAAGAGGGGGCAGAAATACCCATATTCCCCAAGAGAAACTTATTCCACTATAGGGACTCTGCATAGTTTTTGCCTGAGTAAGAGAAAGCTCCGTTCCTGGCTGTGACCTTAGGGCCAGGATCCAGCTACTCAAAAGCCACATGGGCTTGGAAAAACACAGGGATTTCTCATGTATCCCCACCTCTGACCGCAAGTCTTTTAACTTGGGAGAAGAACTGTCACTTTCCTGGGGATCTGAAATAGAAAAGCGAACTTGAGAAGGCCTCGCTGATGTCTGAACAGTGGATTTGCATTCGCTGTGGTGATCACTCAGTGCCGGGCAGACCTGACAGTGATGAACGATGCTGGATTGCACTAAAATTCCATCAAAGCTCGCAGGGTGGAGACCCTAGCCACTGAGCCCAGGGCCTCTGGCCTTTCCTGTCAGGGCATCTGCGGGACCGGTAGACGGTTGACGAACTGATGGTTAAGCAGCAAGGAGTGGGGTGGAGGGAAAGAGGCAGCAAGGTGGGCATGGCAAGGTGGGTAATTAGACTGAGCAGTGATGAGGTCAGGGGTCAGCGGGAGAGGAAGGAAGGGTGAAGAGCAGTGGGAGGATTTCCTTCAGTTCTGAGAATTATAGGCCCTAACGCGGCCTCCCTTCTTCCCTGATGGAAGTATATCAGGAGAAACTCCGTTTGCCTCCCATTGTAGTCCCATCCATGCCTGGAACAAGAGGAGAAAACAATTCGGCTCTTTGCAGGGGTGCGCGTGCTAAATCTTGCTGCCTCCCTCACACTGAAGTTAGAAAACAGAAGCTCTGTAATTGTCAAGTCATTGTCCTGCTTCTCTCTCTTGTTTCTTGTCTGCAGCCTTTCTAAGTATTTTCCCCCTTTGTTTTAATTCCTTACATCATTTTCCTCTTCTGTTCTTTCTCGCTGGCACCGTCTTTGTTCCTTTTTGGGGAATTCAGACTTCTGCTCTGAATTCAGAGCAGACTGCATAGGTGGTTATGAAACACACGGTTTGTGGAGCCACTCCTCCCCCATCCAACTTTCATTTCAGGCAAAATGAGCCCCCCCCCCACTTCTATTTTGCTTAATGTAGATACTGGTGAGATGTAACATGCATATAGGAAAACACACAAATCATACATTTTCAGCCTGATGAATCTTCACAGAATGAACGCATGGAGTGACCAAAACCAAGATCAAGAAACAGAACATGGCCAGCCCCCCTCAAAGCCCCTAGAGCCCCCTTTCAGTAACCCCCCACCCCCCGGAATTTCTTTCATCCTGACTTGTAACACCACACATTAACTGTGACTGGTTTTTAATTTTATGTAAATAGAATCATTCAGTACATACAAATTTGTGGCTGGCGACTTTTCTCAGTATGACATTTCTGAAATTCATTTATGTTGTTACATGTCCTTGTAGTTAGTTCCTGTTTTTATTGTTCTCTCTCCCTCCCCCTCTCTGTGTAAAGGACGTATCATGCTTTATTCGTTCCACTATTGATGGACATTTGGTTTTTCTAGTTTGAGACTGTTAGGAGTTTCATTGCTATGGACATACTTTGCATGGTTTTCTGCAAACACACATCCTCTCTCTGTTGGATTTCTGTACGAGTGGAACTGCTCCACAGACTGGCACTTACTCATCTTCAGTAGATACTACTAAGTGATATTCTGTAGTTGCTTTACCAATTTATAGTCCCACCAGAAGAGTTCAAGAGTTCTGCTTGCTCTAGAGCCTCACCGGATATTTTTAATTTTAGTCATTCTGCTCTCCGGGTGTTGATAGAGGATTGTGGGTTTAATCTGCATGTCTTCAGTGGTGAGTGGAGCACCTTTCAGTGTTTGCTGGCCATTTAAATACATTTCTGGGGAAGTGCCTGTTAAGTATTTCATCCATTTACAAAATCAGATTATCTGCTTTTTCCTATTGCTTTGTAGGAGTTCTTTATAATTGTGGGTGTGAATTCTTAGATGGATGTTCTAGAGCAAATGTCTTCTCCCAGCCAATGGCTTACCCTCCCACTCATCATTAGAGTCCCTAATTTGCAATTGTCAAACTCATACTTTAAACTCTAGCTCAACTGTCAGCTTTCTGGTGACTTTTTACCCATCCCCTATCTCTCAGGGTCATTGCCCGCTCCTTGGCCCTCTACAGCATCTGCCTAAAACCCTCTCATAGAAATTGTCACTTTAGCTACAACGATCCATTTTCTTACTGCTCCCCTTCCAGCCCATAAGCACTCTAGGGAGAGATGACTATAAATGGAACAGAGGCTGCTATTTTCATGGAGCATCTGGGTATTTTGTTTGTTTTTTACTTTTTAATTATCTGTGTCCTAACTTTCTACTATGTGTATTACCATCATAATGATAAAAAATATATATCATACCTTAAAGAAAAGAAATATATATAATATTGTGCCCTTATCCCTGCCTCATCTCCAACACTATGTGTTGGATGGCTGTCTAGCATAAATTTCAGTCGATGTGGTAAAAAGTAAGCTCTTCATTTTGCTTTTCTGTCCCAGCTCAGTTTCTTTTCTGGTCTCTATGCTAGGTGTGGGATGGCAGGATTACAGCCCAGAAACTAAGAAGAGAGATTTGCTCTAACTTCTAAATTTGCTTTACTTCCTTCTCCAACATCCAAACAATGCTTTCTAGCTCTACTGTCTTTTTTTCTCTCTGTTCTTTTGGAAAACTATAACAGCTTCTAAATTGCTCCTTTGCTTACCTTTGTCAGGGAAAAAAAAATCACACTTGATGGAGTTAACGATGTAAGGAAGATTTTAGTCAGGACTACTGTCATAAAGATCAAAATTATTGCCATAGGGGAGAAAGATTGAATTCAGTTTCATAGAAACAAAAGATGGGAGTTTTTAAGTTTTAAACAAAAGATGGTTCCGTAGAGTATTGGGTGGAAAAGTACTGGAGGACTTTAGGGGGCAGGTTGGTCAATGTGATTAGGCTGTCTGTATTTGTTAATTGGTGTTTATCAAAGTTAGGCTTCTATCCTGCCAGCAGAAATTGGGAAATGGCTTTAATCTTCTCTTGAGGATTGCATTTCAAAGGGATGACTCCTGGGTCCTTCAGAACAACATCCCTGAGTTGTAATTGGCTGGGAGAAGAGTTAGTTCTCAAAGGCACAGGGAAAGAATTTCCAATCACCAGTTTTCTAAAGTAAATGCTTGAAGGAAAGGGAGATCAGAGCCAATAGTCAGAAGGAAGCCTGTCAAAAGTCAGACCTAGGGAAATGTTAGTCTTGGTTATGCTCACCCCAACTTAAATGTCAGAATTTAAACTGATCTTAACATTCTATTTCTTTTTTTTTTTTTAAAGATTTTATTTATTTATTTGACAGAGTGAGATCACAGGTAGGTAGAGAGACTGGCAGAGAGAGAGAGAGAGCGGGAAGCAGGCTCCCTGCTGAGCAGAGAGCCCGATGTGGGACTCGATCCCAGGACCCTGAGATCATGACCTGAGCCGAAGGCAGCGGCTTAACCCACTGAGCCACCCAGGCGCCCAACATTCTATTTCTTTATTCCAAAATCTTCTATGGCTCTATGCTAAGCACCGAAGGAGCTCTAAATTCATGCACGCATTGAAGTATCTCTATGCTCTCACCCCAGGTTCCCCTGAGTCTAACTCCTGCCATATGGGAGGTGGCACTGGTGTGGCATTCTGGGAATGGTCACATGTCAGTGTGTTGATGAGGAGTGTCTCTCATCTCGGTTCCCTAGACCAGCCACTGGTAGCCCAGAGGAGGATCATAAATGGGAGCCATTCTCTGGGGCTGGGACAAGGGGTCTCAGAATCTCTCTGTAAACTCTGCCTGGTGACCTGCCCTGTAGTGACCCAGCTATCCCTTAAGAACTATCTGATGGGGGCATCATGTCAGGGTCAGTTGGGCAAAATTCTGTGACTTCTCATTTGAAACCACCTGTGCCCCAAGTCATGTCCTCCATGTTAGCCAGTCATGTCCTATACTTTTCCTGTGAGTTCAAAGATTGGACATGGCTTTCTTTAGTGTTTTCTGAATGATAAGGAAGATCTAAGATTCTCTACCTCTCTAATCCACCAAAGATGCAGAACTCAATAGAAATGGTATAACAAATTTAAGTGTCTGAAATTCAACCTGAAGTTGAAGTGACAGCATCTAATGTTCCTTTGGAGAAGTCACTGTTACACTCTGCATGTGGAGGGTGAAACTGCCTCCCCACTTCCTCTGGTCCCTCAGAAATGATAAGGACTCTTCACCCTACCTGTCCATCAGACATGGGGCTGACTTCAACTTCTGCTGTGGGTAGAGGTTAGGTCATATTTAATTCTTAGGACCGCTTTTTTGGGTCCTACTTTTCATGCCTCTCAGATGTACTTTTCTTAATAAAGGGACAAAAGGGTGAGGGATTAGTAACTATAGTTATCATTTATTAAGTTACCATTATTAACTTATCAGTTAAGGCTTTTAGTAGCAAATAGTCAAAACTGACTTGAGCAGAAGGGTAATTTATTAAAGAATATTAGCTTGTACACCGAATCTCCAGCAAAACTAAAGAACAGTTTGGAAGCTGTGCAGCCAGGAAAAATATCCCAAATCTCACTACAGAATTTGAGGTAATGAGGACATTGCACCTCAATGAGGACATTGAGGTAATGAGGACTGCCACCCCTGGCCATAGCACACAGCTTGACCTAGTAATGCTGAACTTTGGAAGCCACATCTAATTTTCCCTGCAGCGACAATGAAAGATAAATACTATTATTGTCATTTTACAGTGATAAGTGAAGTTCAGAGATGTTAGCTAGTTTCTAAAGTCAGCTAGAATGTCTCAACTGTAAGCTCAGTGGGGGTGGGGACTATATTGAGTTTGCTCACCGTTGCAAGCTCAGAGCCCAGTACAGTGCCTGGTCCATAGTAGGTACTGAATATACTTATAGAATGAATATGCAGGGAAAGTGGTAGAGATAGGTATGGTTACTTTCCCTACTTTCTTTGGTACCATATCCCATGTTTCTGGTCAAAGCGTTGGCCAAACCACTCAGGATCAGGTGGTCATAATGTTGTGTCTTCTTGGCTGTGGTCATTGGTTCCAAAGTTTGAAGGATGTGAATTTGGTCAGATGTCCTGTTATATGGAGCAAGACTGAAAGCCAACATACAGAGAGAAGTGAAAACAGGATTTGTGACTCAATTATTCTGCACGATGTTAAATTGACTCTTTTATAAGTAAGTACTATTGTTCTAGTCAAAAAGGGCAGGTTGAAAGTGGTGTTGTCATAGGAAGATGGTTTTATTTTGGATGTCAATTCCATTGCCCCATTAGATGTATGTGCTACAAGAAATATTCTAGAACTGGGTCAAAATGTTTGTCTTCTCAGTCTTTCTTCCTCTCTTCTTGGCAAGCCCTCAGGCATTTTACCTTAACTATATTTAAAGGGAGTCTCTTTTACTTAGTTTTTCTACCTCCAAACCCAGCTCAGTGAATATCACTGAGATCTGTTTGTTGGATACCTGCTCGGCCAAGGTTGGGATGGTGATGATGGATAGAGGAAAGCAGTGCAGATTCTGGTGGCTATGGCTGGTTTCAAGCCACTTGAGAACAGTTCTACTGGAAGCAGTCTGTTGTTCGGGACTCTTACATGGCCATTCATTCAGGCTAGCTATAGTAATAGGACTGTTGTGAAGTTGTCAGTGTTATGAAGTTGTCCATGAGTTGCTCTGAAGACCTCTTGCAGGAGCAGAGCCATAGCTTGGGGTTCTGTGGATACTGGAATGTAATTTGGAAATTAGATGTTTGCTCTACCCAAGGTAACTCCTGTCTCAGACCATCTTGGTACATTCTTGTAATATGGCGGTTCCTTCATTATTGGGATTCAGTCATCCTCCCTTTGTTCTTACTCTAGCTCCAGCACTGACAACATGACCCTCTCCCACATTACTTCCATGGACCAGTAGCTAGCCCACAGATTAGCTTTTTAGGGAGAGATGTCATTCCTAATCAAATCAGTTCTTGCAAGGGGGGCCAATGTCACATGGTATGAGCCTAGTGACTTATTTGTAAGTAACCCCTTGGGCTCATTCCTCTAGGGTAGAACTGGAAGGGAAAGGAAACCATTCTAAAGCTTGAATTCTGCCTTAGAAAAGATTTGTTTATAATTTTACTCCAAAAAACAGCTTAAGTTACTCTATAAAGAATTACTCTTGAGATTCATGAGTGTACCAGGTACTTGTCATGCACCACATTGCTTCCTTTCTCGAACCCTCTGATTCTTGTATGTTTCTGGCAACTTTGGATCAACCTTATACCTCTCTGTCTCTCTGCTTTGTTGCTTCAGGAATTTCTCTGAAGCCAAGGAGAACATTCAGTCGCAACCAGAGAGGTGGAGTAATTAACGAGTCCCTTCCCCAGAGCAACCCTTAACCAACTGGGGAAGAGAATCAGTGGAGCCCCTTGACCTCCTTGTCTTTGTAGATGTCTTCTCTCTGGTTCTTTCACACATCCCTAACAGTACTGACCACTAGATGCCCTAGAGGTAACCAACAATTACTGCCTTATATATCAGCTTTTCTCTCTTCTCTGTCTTATTCCTTACTTTTTCTTCTTGGGACTGCCTCTTAAATAAGTTGTCAGCACCCAAGCTTTTGTCTTAAGCTTTTGTGTTTTGACACCAATTCTCTGACACCAACTGGGTTCCATTCAGACACTAACTACCTGGTATTTTTTATACCCCACAAGGACAAAGTTCTTCACAATACTGCTCTACTTCAAATGTCACCTGCAAGCCTCAGGGTCACCTGATTCTGACCTACTGGCTATAAATTGAGAGACTTCTGTGATTCCTGAGGTTTGATAATTTGCTAGGAAATCCCACAGGACTCCCTGAAAGCACTGTAATTATGATTACATTTTTATTATAAATGTTGTAACTCAGGAAGAGCCATATGAAAGAGATGGATAGGGCAATCTCTAAGAGGGTTACCAGAGCTTCCATGTCGTCTTTCTGTGCAACCTGGGTACCTCATTTATCCTGCACATCAGTATGTTCAATGAGGAAGCCTCACTGAGCCTTGGTATCCAGAGTTACTTTTGGAGTTTCATTACATAGGTATTATTCCTGATAATTATGGATTAACAATTATTATTGATTAATTCACTGATTAAGTCATGATTGAGCTTAATCTCCAGCTCCATTTCCTTTCCCATATGTTGGGCTGGCCCATAATTCCAATTCTCTAATTATTTGGTTGGTCTTTTTGCTGACCAGTTCCTATCTTGAAGCTATGTAGAGGCTACTGTCTTAAATCACTCATTAGCATAACAAAGATACTCCTATCACTAAAGGAAGCTCCAAGGTTTTTGAAAATCTGCCAAGAACTGGGGACAGTGACCAAATGTATTAATTATGCTACAGCTGCACTTTTGGAGTAATTCAAACTGAGATAAAAAGTTTTTATACTCATATCCGATACCTGGAAAAAGCACTTTGTTTGTGGGTTCCAACTTTCCCTCACGGGGTGAGGGAGTAGAAATCACGGAAGTTTTATGGGACATTATCATGGAAAGCCTCATATCCCCTGCTTATAATGTAAACAAATGACAATCACTTGAATTTCCTGAGTAAATAATAAGTGAATGAGTGCATTGGCCTTGTAGGCCAATGAGAATCATGTGCAAAGCTAGGCATCCTGAAGACCTCCTGGAGTACCATGTGGACATCCAACATTCTGAACAGCAGTCATGACTGAGACCCAGTTCCCTGGAGGCCTTGAGAGCCCCATCCATGTTAATCAGCAAAGGATTCAACTTAACGTCTGTTTTGTAGGGAAAGTTCACTCCTGTTTTTATAAGACTTGTGATCCTGTCCATTCCAGTGTGCTTCAGAGCCTCTGAAACACTCTGGCTCTATGCATCTGTATACCCCACTGGGTTTCAGAGCCTTTCTTATCTCTGTACTTGATGGATAGAGCTGCTGGCCCACTGGCCTTCCCCATCCACCACTGGACTCAAGTCCCTACCACCCCTCTCATCTCCAGAGCTTTCATCAGTCAGTTTCCATTTCCCAGACTCAGGTATGTTCTCTGATCATCTCTTCTGCTTTCCCAAAATGCCCAGTCTCTGGGACTTTTCGTTCTCCCTGAAATGCTGGCCTTTCTTTCCTTCTTAATCATAAGGAAAACAGTCTGCTGCTGCTCTGCCCATTGCTGCTTGTCTTAGTAACTTTGCTTTTCATAATGAAGCTTAATTGTAAGTTTTATTGACAGACTTATGTTATGCTACAGGAACCCATCTTGAATCAATTAAAATCAATTAATCACATTGTGATTAACTTTAATGGTGGGGTGTTTCCTACACACGGCAAATAACCATTCACATATGTTTCAATTAATATTTTTACCCCCTTTTGTTGACAAATGATCTATTGTACTTAAAATTAATTAAATGTTAGCATGGTCCCAATTAACATTGCATTAACAATAAAAAAAAATGCCTTGATTGTCAATACTGAGTAAAATCTGTGACAATCTGGCACCTCCATTGTGCAGAGTATCCCATTTAAACACATGGGGCCTAAACTTTTTCCAAATATAGAAGATGATGTGGTCAAAATCTCAGGCCATGTTTAAAGCCACTGAAAAGTCTTGAGGGTTTTGGCTCTCACTTGAGTAAATCAGGGGAAGTAAAACCTTATTCACCTAGAAATAGTTGCCTATCCTTCTCTGTCTCTCTTTTGCTAACCCAACGTTTAATGCCTCTCATTTGACATTACTTCAGATATAGTCTCTTTTTATTTTGTCAATATTTTATATTACTTTTGTCCCTTTCATCTCTAATACTGTCTAATTCTCCTCTATCTTGAGTGTTTCTTTACCTAAATGCTATTGTGCTATAAATTCCAAACGGCATCTCTCATTTTTCTCTCAACCTTTTGTCTTTGAGACCCATCTAAGTAGGTATATGGGTCCTTTTCATATGCAAATATTATTGATCCATGGCCCCATTTAGAAGCTTTCAAATTGTTTCCAACTTTCTCCTTTTATAAGCAGTGCTGGGATGAATATCTTCATGCATCTGAATTTGGGTACCTGTCTGAAATATATTCCTTGGAGAAAGCAATCATTGGGCCATAGAACGAGTGTACACTGTACCCCAGAATCAATCAGCTTTTGCCTAGGAAGAAATGAAGATCTTGAGATGTTAAGTAATTTTTCAAGGTCAAGTTTGAAGCAAGGCTTGATCTCAGATCTTCTAAATCTAAATGAAATATTTATTTCACAATATGTTACTCCATCTCAATTTCTCAGTGGTCTCTGGAATTGTCTAAATAAAAAACCTTTGGTATGATAGTTTCATGTGTGTTATAGCCTGGAATCTTCCTCATTTTGGTCACCTAAGTAGGGAAAAAATTCATTATGTAAGTTGCAGTTCACACAGAGACATATGTAATTGCTATCAAGCTGTAGCATTGGGAATGTAAGCCCCAAACTGTTTTCTTTAAAAAGAGCTTCTGTTTTCTGGCAAAGGTCTATAAAACCAGCCAAATATTTTAGAATGGTGATAGAGATGTAACAGTTATCAATCTGAGATATCAAAGTTCCACTTAAAAAAGGGGCAAACCATTGCTTTAATAATTAAAAAAAAAAAAAAAAAGAACACAACTGCTACATTTATCTTTATATATAAGCTTACCCTGAAGGGTGTATATGTGTTTGTCTTTGAGAGAGGTATAAAATGATATGTCATCTAAGATTTTGAATTATCTCTGGAACTTTATATTTCTTTTGGGTATTTGAAGAAGTCTTCACTGCCAAAATGTCATCCTGAGGTACATTATTCTCCCTCCCTATCTCCCCTGCCTCAGTTCACATTCATTCCTTAAGGGTTAATTGAGCAACTACTGGATTCCACCAATGGATGACAAGAATGATACATATTCCTTGTCTTTGTAATGCAAAGCAGAGGACAATAAGTGACAGATTTGTGTGCTGAGCCAAGTACTGTAGGTGACCCGAGGCGAGAGCCATGAATCAGTGAGAGTAAGCAAAGAGCAGGGAGGCGATGCCTGAGCTGGACTTTAACAGATGTGGAGGAGGTAGTCAGGCGGAGGAAGGAAGGCAGATGTCACAAGTACAGGAGACAGCAGAGCCCTTCTTCCTCCCCCTGCACTGACACCCCCACCCCCTTCTCCTGTCCCTACAGTAGCCATGTTCAGAAATAATCCAGCATCCCTGAGGGACGAGGAACAAATGTTCTACATTGCACCATGCTAAGCATACCCCTTCAGTACTTGTGCCTGTGAAATGCATTTCACGCCTCATCTGTTCCCTAAATGAGATGTGAAAGCAGTTTACACCTCGTTTACATTTGTGCTGTTTTACCAAACAGCATAGATACAGCTCCATCCAAAGTAATGAAATGAGGTCAGTCACCCCTTTCTCTCCTTGGACTGAATCCATCCAGCTCTTCAGGTTCTTCCCAGGCTCTGGTGGTTCCCAGGCAACCAGGAATCTACTAAGTGTTGGGAGAAAAGGTGCAAGGCTTAGACATGTAGGCAGCCACTGGTGTTCTATTCCTTGTGGGTGGGGCAAATGGCCTTTCTTTCAAGCCAACAATTTAAATTTATTTAAAATGCAGAAATCATAAATGGACAGTTAGAAGAATTTTAACTTTTGCATATAGCTATATAATCAACACTCAGATTAAGATATGGAACACTTCTCTTACCCCTGAAGATTTTTTCATGTCCCTTTCCAGTCAATAGCCCAATCCCCAAAGATAGCCTCTATTTTGTCATTTATCGCCATAGGTACGTTGTTCCTGTTCTAGAACTTCAAGTACACGAAAGCATATAATGTGTACTCTTCTGCTCAAATAATGTCTGTGAAGTTCACGTGTGTTGTTGTATGTATCAGTGGCTCATTCCTTTGAATTTTTGAGTGGCATCTCATTACCTGAGTGAACCAGTTTAATCATGCTCCTGTTGATGGACATTGTGTTCTGTTTTTGTCTATTATAAGCAAAACTTCTGTAAATATTCCTGCCCAAGGTTCACACATAGAGATGCTGAGTGCTCTCAGGTATGTAGTTAGAGTGGAATTTCTGGGGTATAGTGTCAATGTATTTTAACTTTATTAGAAACTCCCAAACAGTTCTTCAAAGTGATTGTACCATTTCATACACCCATTAGTAGCAGATGAAAATTCTGGTTGCCTTTGGTGATTCAAAGTAATGAGATTGTGTTGGAAATCACTGTAAAGTAGCACAAATTCATTTGAGGAACTTGGGATAAAAGAGAAGATTAAAAATTTGGTAGGAGAACTAGAACATGAAAAGAATTCTATGCATGGGTCTGTATTGCCCCCACTCATATCCCATCAGTGTCCTGCTTTTGCCTGAAACTCACAATGCTGATAAAAACACAGTACATTTTGTGTATTTCAAACTACATGGCTGTAGCATAGAAGAAGTGAGTACTAGAAGTTGATCACTAAATGTAGACTGATAATGTTTCAAAGTTTTGCCTATATGATTAGTGAATATTTATATCTTATTTCCATCAAGTTTTTCATGCTTGATAACTAATAGAGTAGAGCATTTTATTTATTTCTTACCAATAGTTGTATTTTTTCTTAGTGAACTGACTTCGTGTCCTATGCCAATATCCTCTAGTGTTTAATTCCTCCTGGTGGTGTTTATATGGCTGTATATTGCTATTGCTTGTCATATATGTTGCAAATACTTCTCTCATTTTGTTGTTTATCTTTCTTTTATTTATTTTTTAATTTTTTTAAAAGATTTTATTTATTTGACACAGAAAGAGAGAGATCACAAGTAGGCAGAGAGGCAGGCAGAGAGAGAGGGGGAAGCAGGCTTCCTGCTGAGCAGAGAGCCTGATGTGGAACTTGATCCCAGGACCCTGAGATCATGACCTGAGCTGAAGGCAGAGGCTTAACCTACTGAGCCACCCAGGTGCCCTTTCTTTTAGAAAAGTGACTTTTATTACCTAAAAAATACTACTTGCTCATCATAAAACATTCAAGCAATGGAGGAAGATCATAGAAAGATAAAAATTCTTCCAAATTCCACTCCCCAGAGACAAAACAAAAAACAAAACCTAGAGATAATCAGTAATATTCTGGTGAAAATCACTTCAAACATCTCTCTCTGCATATAATGGAGAAAAAGAACTGAGTATGTAGGTAGAAGTTTAGAAGAATTGCCTGAGTACAATATAAATCATAATTAAAACAGTTATACTTGAGATAATTGGGTCTTTATTACAAAATATATTAATTTTCAAAGATCCTTTAGTATGAAAAAAATTCAAGAGTTTGGAATTATGTTTGAACCATATAATTTAACTTTGGAAGTTATCTGGAAATATTTGCTATAAAAGTTGAAGAATTAACAAACATACTTTCTTCTGTTATTTCCTTAACACTGCTGATTTTATTAGTTATCTTATTTTAATGTTGCCAAGTTTTATAACATTTACAGCCTTTTCTCTAACTGTGATTCCCACAGTGGTCAATTTTTTTTTCCTATTTGAAAACACATCATCAGCATTTCTTTTACCTTGGCATTGCATTTATAGTTTCTTTACTTTGGTTTATTGCTATTTATATTCATTTTATTATTCTAACAATTTTCTTCATGAGAGGTTCACAGTGTTAGATTTCCTGAGTTCTTTCATCTTTCAGGATATTTCTCAGTTGCATCTGTACTTGGAGAATGACTTGGCTAGGTATCCAATTAACAAATATGTCTTCTTTTTACTCAGAACTTTATGGATATTGCACCATTGTCTACTGATATTAAATGTTGCTTGGATAATGCTGAGCCCAATAGGAACCTCACTAAATCCCCCTCCTACACTCAATCACACACTCCATAAGCCGATCTATGATTTTCTCTTCCGGCCTCGATGCCCACCTGATTTTTCTCTTTTTAAGTATTTATATTTTGATGATTACTCTGGAGATTATAGTGTCTTGTCGAAGTCTGATATTATTTGGAACTACTATCCTCTTCATGGACAATGTTAAAAATTTTAACTCCATTTAACCTCCTATCAATTTATAAGCAATTGTTGTGCATTTTAGTTGATTTTACATTTTAAACACAATACTAATTATTATTAATAAAACACAATTAACAATAATAATTATTATTATTATCATTATTTTATACAGGAAGCATTCATTTTGGTTGACTTACATCTTTGGCTTTTTGTTGTTCTTTGTTCCTTCCTGTATCTCCAAGCCTCCATGTGGAGTCATTTTCTTTCTGCCTGAAGAAGATTCTTTGTTCTTTTCCCTAAGTGTGTTCTAGAGCCTTCCCATTTTTATTTGTCTTTGTTCCACCCTCCATTCTCCAGTTGTATTTTGCAAGTATTGAGTTCTAGATTTGTAGTATTGTGCTTTCTGCACTTTGAAAGTATGAATCCACTATCTTCTGTTTGATTCCATTGTTTCTGAAGAGAAGTCAGTCAGCCAGCAGTCTGATTATTCTATGTAATGAGGAGTCTGACTGCTGACAGCTTTTGAGCTGACAGCTTTTTGAGCCTATCAATAGTGCAAGAGGGTTCCCTTGTCTCTACATCCCTGTCAACACGTGTTGTTTCTTGTGTTTTTGATTTTAGGCATTCTGACAAATATGAGGTGATATCTTATTGTAGTTTTGATTTGCATTTCCCTGATGATGAATGATGTTGAGCGTCTCTCTATATGAGTTTGTTGGCCATCATATGTTTTTGGAAAAATGTCTATTCAGGCTTTTTTCCCCATGTTTTAATTAGATTATTTGTGGTTTTTGTTTTTGAGTTTTATAAATTCTTAATGTAATTTGGATTTTAACCCCTTACTGGATATATCATTTGCATATATCTTCTCCCAATCAGTAGATTGCCTTTTTGTTTGTTGTGGTTCCACCTGTCTTCTCTTTGCTTTATATCTGGGTGTCTCTTTGGGTTAGGAGTCTTAGGAAGCACATTGTCCAGATTTGAATAAAAGATTGGTGTGCTGTTTCTGCAACATGTAGGATTACAATTTAGGCAGAGTCCAGGAAGGAACATAGTCCAAATCTGAAGGCAGAGATTTTTTTCTGGGCTGGTGACCAGGTGCAAGTGATGGGCCTCAGCCAGTGTCTCAAGGCTGGTTTTATATTGGAGTTCAGCCTGTCATAGGAACTTCTGCTGAGGGTTGAGGACTCTTGGGAAGTTTCTTCTTCAGGCCCAGAACAGCTATTGAGCTGACCCTTTTCTGATATCAATCCTTCAAGGACCTATTCAGATGTTTTTTTCCTCAATAATCACCACTATCTACTGCAGCTTTGGGTTTTCATATTCCAGAGATTGATTGTGTGAGAAATCAGTTTCTCTAGCTGTCCTGAACAAATGTCCTGAACAAATTAAAACCTTTCTGTTTTAAGAGTTTTATTATTTACTCCTCTGGGCAGAAGGTACCCCAGAGTGAAGAAAATAGTAGAGCAAGAAAGCCTATAGAACTGAGATCCTGATTCCAGGGTTATAACCTTTGACTTCTTTCTGAGTCAGAATAATGTAAGGCCTTTGGTCTTACTGTAGTTAGTGTACTGGGTAAGAAATTGGGTTTTAGATTCAAGTTCTGGTTCTACTATTTACCACTTGTATGATTCAGAGACTTGTTATTTAGTTTCATCCTTGCTAAATGGATATGATAATAGTATCTACCTTGTTATTTAGTTTCATCCTTGCTAAATGGATATGATAATAGTATCTACCTTCTGTGACTTTTAAAGTGTTAATTGAGCTAGTACTGTAAAGGGGCTCAGGGTTGGTACATAGTAGGTGTTCAATGTACATTTGCTATTATTAGATTCCTTGCTTTTCTTCCTCATCATGGAATCCTTACATCTCCCACTCTTCTTAGGAAGGTCACATGGAGAAGAGTTCTGGTAGAGGAATCTTGGTAGAGGAACCTGGTAGAGCCTCTTCACTGAGGGAATTCTCCCCATGAGCATCCTTCTCCTGTAGGAATCCTAAAACAAGGAGGACTCTTACCCCAACAAAATCCTTCCCATGAGAATCCTTCCCTATGAGAACATTTGTTCATGAGGACCTTTTCCCTTTAAGGACTCTTACTTCATGAGGATCCCTCACCCATGAGAACCTTTCTTCCATGAGGACCCTACCCTAAGAAAGTCTCTTTTCCCATAAGGACCTGTTCCATCTGAGTACTAATCCTCCCAAGAGGCTATATTCCTCTTTAAATATTGCCTCCATGAAGACCTTTCTCCATGAGTATCTTTGCCTTAAGAGGACTATTACTTTCTAAGAACTCTTGTTTCTCAAGGACTCGTACTCTGGAAGTGGCTTCAGGAGACTCCTGGAAAAATTAGTACCAAACTTTGGGACAGTTTCTCTTCCTGAGACCCTCCAGCTGGGTTATCAGAACTCAGTCCTAAGACAAGTGTCACCTCTCTTTACATTGTGCATAATTGGCTGAGGGCTTTCTCTTCATTTTGGATATACATCTGGCTTTTGGGAGAGGAACAGTGGTGGCAGGTTGGCATGGACAATACTCTCATTTTATTGATGACCCTGATTATTTTCCTCCTGCTGTGTATGCAGTGACAGGAAAATGGGGTGTGCAAACCACATGCCCATTAGCTCAGGATGCTCTGACAGCAGACTTTTTTGTGGGATATCACAGCACTATGGGCATAACAGGGTAAGCATTCTTCTATAGGAAGGTATATGACAGGTTCTGTGGTCTCTGGAACTAATCATCTAGAGGAATTGGAAGAATAAACTGTGGGATATAAACAAAGTGGAATGTATAGGTATCGAATTCAACATTGTTTTTTTCACTTGCACTCAGTTAACTATATTGTTTCAAATTGTGGTAATTTAAAAAGTAAAATATGGTATTCCAAAGAGAGGAATCAGTATTATCAAAACCCAGGGCATTAAACGAAGGTGAACATGCATGGCTTTTTATTCTGGAAAAGTCTGGCAGGCCCTACTGCCAGAAGTACATGGCTGGTAAAGAGAAATCATGGGAGATGAGGCCAGAGAAGCATTATAGTTCAGACCCTAAGAGTCTGTGCTAAGGATTTTTGATGAGATTTTGTAAGGAATGAGAATCCAGAACAGGTATTCAGGAAGGGAGTGATCCAAATCACTTGGGAGAAAGGTTATACTACTATTGGTAGTGTACAGAATTGGAAAAGTGAGAGGCTGAAAGGAAGGAGTGCATTAAGATGCCATGGTAGGAAGCCAGTTCCAAAATGCTGAAGGCCTGAAGTAGGGAAAGGAATGGATGAGGCTGATATGAAAGCTTGATTAATCCCTCCTCAGTGATCAGAGGAATGAAATGGAGGCAAATCAAAGAAGGCTTAAAGTTTCTACCACAGGTGATTTGGAAATTGTCAGTCTTACCAAATGAGACGTCACATGCCTACTGAGAACATCATGGGCAATCATCCTTGATTATTGAGTAATGTGGAGAAGGGTATGTAGAGTGATGATGAGTACACTGGGTGGAAATTAGAACACACAGGTCCTACTTCTACCCCTTCCATAAACCGGTAACCTAACTGGGAATAGAGCTGTTAGCCTCTAATCTCTTCAATATTAATATGCATGGCTTGCTGATTTTTTTGAGTGGAGATAGTCTGTTTTGAAGGTCTGCACATTTCTGCTTCCTACTGAAAATGCAAATTACACTTTGTTTTTCTTCTGATTGCTTATATATCCAAAATAGAAGAAAGGCACCTGGATGAAGCATTTTCAGAGACTTTGCAATTCCCTCAAGTGGATCCCAGGGCCCTTAAGCTTCTCTTAGGTTCCTTTGAGGTCTCTCAGCCCAAAGACTGTCACCACATGTCTTCCCTCTTGTCCACACTTTCAGCAGGTGTGTGTAGGCGGAGCTCAAAGTTAAAAGTAACTCAAGTAAACTCACACATCTTTTTTTTGCAACTTGCTCTTCAGTTGAAGCTCTTAAATTGTCAGTATTTTTCTTAGTGGCTAAACAGAACTAAAAACAAAGACAGTAGCCACTAATAAACACACTATGCCTCCTACTTTTGCTCCTAAACCTACCTCCCCAACAGACATAGCAGCAATGTGATAAGAATTGCCTATATACATAAGGAACCCCAAATATAATGTTCCTGAGATAATGCTCATTGACAATGACTCCAAAGTTGAATCACAAGTAAATAAAGGGGTTATAACACAAATGAGCTGTTTAAAGCTCACATTCCAACAACAGAAGCTTCAGTAACTTAAGTAAAAGGACACTTGCTTCCAAAGTCAGGGAAAGATTTAGAAAGGAGTACTCAGTTCTGCCACACTGGGAAAGTTAATTCAGTTACTTAGTGTTGCCTATTTACTGATTCTATACTGATTGAATTATTGGTGACTTTGGAGATACAAGTTAGAGCTCTAGAAATAAGAGATGTCTTCCAAAAGTCTCAGATAAGAGACCATTTTGCTATCTCATGTGATTGAGGAAATTTCCATTGGGTTACTTTGAAACTCACTGAAATATCTGCATACTGGAGTTCCATGATAATGGAACAGAATAATGAATTCCTCCTAATTTCTGTTCCAGATAACCATCTTAGTCCACAGGACCAATTCTTTAGTAGTTTTCCACATGTCCATGGATATGGCTCAATAACAAAGAAATCACTATGTCACGGCTATGAATTAGCAAATAGTGGCTTTCTAAAACTTGAAGGATGACAAGAAATGGTAGAGATGTGAAGGAAGAATTAATAAGTTCCCATTCTCTCTGTTGAGAGGAACAACCTACCTAGGAAGTTAAGAAGACCTCTGGTAAACAAAAATATAACAACTCAATAAATAAATTTTTCTTGACCGAATTGAGAATGAGAACTGATTATTGGCAATGGATGTGTGTGTGTGGGGAAGCATGCAAATCTATGATTATATTAGATTTACCAACCAAGCTTTGCAAGGATGTATGCAGAGTGGGAACAATCCCAATATGGTACCCCAGATGGCCTTGAGTATAGATGATAAGCTGAAGGTTATGCGGACACTAGAAAGGTATTAGAGGCAGATATTGTCTTGGTGAGTTTCCTTCTGTTTGATTAGGTGGAATGTGTGGGGAAGAGAGATAGGATTCAAGGGGTGGAGAGAATGTTTAGCCCCAAAGGATTTTCCTGCCCAAGTCTGCCTTGTTTTGCTTGTATTTACCAAAATACCCCATGCAGTCCCTATGAAGACTATTGTTTTGCAATAAATTGAAACCTTTTCTTTTTCTTTTGATATTTTATTAAAGATTTAAACACTAACATGTTTGAGCCATAGAACCATCTGAAGCAGCTAGGTCAGGTGCTACTAAAACTGAACAGACATAGAGAGACTTCCTACCACCACATAAGAATGAGTAAACACTTTAAAACCTTCCCAATATATGTATATATAAAATCTGCAACTATTTATAAATCTCTATATATCAATTTCCCATCTATCCATCTATAAAATCAGTAATAAAAAATTTAGGATACCAATATAGACAAATAGTCCCTTTACAACAAATTTACTGCCATTGATAGATAAATAATAATAGAATTCAATGAAATCAGAGGGGAAATTAAGTCAATAAAATGTAAGTAGAGAATCATGAAAGAATTATCTTTCATGAAAATGGGAGAGTCCTTAGAAATAAAAAAAAAATGATGGAGTGTTAAAAAAAAATACTTAATGATCCAAATAATTTGCTGACTGCATATTTCACTTGCCACAAACCTTCCTCAAAGTTTATCCAGGTAACTTAGATAAAACATAAACTTAACAAAAGAAAAAAGAATCCTAATTACTCAAGTGCTGTGAACACAGAAAGAAGATGCATCACAGTGTCTGGCTAGACAAATACCACAGAAGGCGAATGCTTTCCCTACCAACGGGATGGATATGGTTTGGTGATGGATCTACTCCATTAGAACCCTGTTTTTTCTCATCTGCAGAAACCAGGGAAGTATGGATGCATTAATCAAAACAATCCCATTCTTTGTCTGTAGATTAGCCCTTTTTGTAATACTTCCCTTCTCTGCTCTTGTTCATCAAAACAGGCCCAGATCTGTACTGGTTAATTGTCCTCAAGGATGTAACATCAGAAGCGAGAAATTGTTTTTTAACAACTTATATCCTCCTAAGGATAATCTGAGGGGTGGGGTCTAATTGTTCTTCACTTCTTTTTTTATATAAGGAGACAAAAATTGACTAATGATTACTGTGTTCATATAATTTATATTGCAAACCAGGACCGTTCTCAGAATGAAAATAGGAGCTATTGATAATTGTCCTAGAACAATGGACAAAATGAGATTAAAGGACCTCTACTTATAATAAAAATAATAACATATCTAGCTGGGTTTCCATGATTTATTGCACATTTAAAACTAAAACACTTAATAACCGACAGAGACATGGTCATATGACTTTTATTTTAATTCCCTGTTGAGGGGAGAAAATACAATAACCTATTGAAAAATGTCCTATACAGCCTGACACCTGATTTCTTTATTTTTCATCCTCCCAAGGTAAGATAATCATAAATGGAACTTCAATAAATATATTACATAAAACAGTGAACCCTGATGACCCTCACAGAAAGTAGATCTAGGAGTCTGGTAGCTGTTGGAGTAATATTCCTACAGCTCAGAAAAAAGTGAAGATATTCAAA
Source organism: Mustela erminea (assembly GCF_009829155.1). Taxonomy (NCBI): domain Eukaryota; kingdom Metazoa; phylum Chordata; class Mammalia; order Carnivora; family Mustelidae; genus Mustela; species Mustela erminea. The sequence goes on along the minus strand of NC_045614.1, from coordinate 66,428,722 downwards.
CTTTGAAAGAAGAGATAATCTAGGTAGGGAATATCAATTACACTTGTAACAAGACTTAAAAGAAAGAAAAAAGCAGAGTGTAAAAGCAAAAATAAGGGGAAAGGGATAGAAGTATATTTCCCTAAGATTGAAAATTAAACAAAACAAATCCCACCAAAAACACAAGGTAGAGATAAGAAAATATTCACTAAGGGCCAGACTAGATGAATGAAGAGATCCATCCCCAGATACAGTCTAATGAAATGCAATTGTATTTATTCAACAAGTATTTGTAAAGAATGTGATGTGTTATTGTTCTGAATTTGCTATCCTGTCTATAAGAGGGTTAATATATTCCTGCTTATGCTGTTTGACTTGACATGCTTTGCTGTGGGGGAGTATGCCTCCCCATTGATGTCTGCCTTGGTCATGTGACTTCCTTTGGCTAATGGAATATAATCTGAGGTGTTACATGCAGAGAGCCTGATGCGGGACTTGATCTTGGGACCCTGGGACCATGACCTGAGTCAAAGGCAGAGGCTTTAACCCACTGAGCCACCCAGGGGCCCCTTAACTTTTTTACATACTTGTGAATGTAATTAGGAACAAGATTTCTGGTATCAAAGTAACAAAATTATATGATACCCCAAAATGCAGTGAATAAGAAATGTGATACAAAGAAAACTTTACTGAGTGATATAAAATGAATGAAACAGTCAAAAAAAACAAAGAGGCAACCCACGGAATGGGAGAAGATATTCACAAATGACAGTACAAAGGGATGATATCCAAGATCTATAAAGAACACCTCAAACTCAACACACAAAAAACAGATAATCACACCAAAAAATGGGCAGAAGACATGAACAGACACTTCTCTAAAGAAGACTTACGAGTGGCTAATAGACACATGAAAAAATATTCATCATCATTAGCCATCAGGGAGATTCAAATCAAAATCACACTGAGATACCACCTTACACCAGTTAGAATGGCCAAAATTAACAAGACAGTAAATAACGTGTGTTGGAAAGGATGTGGAGAAAGGGGAACCCTCTTACACTATTAGTTGGATTGCAAGTTAGTGCAGCCACTTTGGAAAACAGTGTGGAGATTCCTTAAGAAATTAAAAATAGAGCTTTCCTAAGAACCTGCAATGGCAACTATTGGGTATTTACCCCAAAGATACAGATGTAGTGAAAAGAAGGGCCATCTGTACCCCAATGTTCATAGCAGCAATGATCACAGTCGCTGAACTGTGGAAAGAACCAAGATGCCTTTCAATGGACAAATGGATAAAGAAGATATGGTCCATATATACTGTGGAATATTATGCCTCCATCAGAAAGGATGAATACTCAACTTTTGTATCAACATGGATGGGGCTGGAAGAGATTATGCTGAGTGAAGTAAGTCAAGCAGAGAGAATCAATTATCATATGGTTTCGCCTACTTATGGAGCATAAGGAATAACATGGAGGATATGGGGAGATGGAGAGGAGAAGGGAGTTGGGGGAAATTGGAGGGGGAGATGAACCATGAGAGACTATGGACTCTGGGAAACAAACTGAAGGTTTTGGAGGGGAGGGGGGTAGGGGGGTTGGGTGAGCCTGGTTGTGGGTATTAAGGAGGGCACATATTACATGGAGCACTGGGTGTGAGGCATGCACAATGAATTCTGGAACACTGAAAAGAAATAAAAAGAAAACAAGAAAATGAATGAGAAGATTAAGTACTAAGAAGGTATTCATTCCCCCAAATTAACTTTTACACTTAAGGTAAGGAAGAAATTGAGGTTCAGAGATCCTGAATAACTGGCCTGTGCTAACAGAAGGAAGTCAGAAGATGAAACTTAGTCTCTCAAACTGTGCTCCCCTTATCATTTTATACAGCACCAAACTACTAAGAAGCAAAACATGTCTGGTTTTGAATAAATATAACTTTGGACACTCAAATTCTATGAGGATAGTTGGTATATATGTCCTGGCTATATAAGTTTCTTCTCCCTCATCTGCTTCTCATACAGATAATCCTAGGTGTTCCATCCACACCATCTAGGTGTTGGTAGCATTGCAAAATAAATACATCAATAAAGGGACCCTCAATCAAAGTTTCAAGCAGTGCTCTGACTGGATCTCCAGACTCAAATTCCCCTTTTCTGTTAGAACCCAGTGCAGCCACCACATCCTTGAGAGCTATTGTTGATTTTGCTGATTTTTTTTTGCCCTTGTTCTTTCTTTCTTTTTTTTTTTTAAGATTTTATTATATATTTTTTAAAATTAACATATAATGTGTAATTTTGCCCAAGGGGTACGGGTCTGGAATCATCAAGCTTACACATTTCATAGCAGTCACGATAGCACATACCCTCCCATTGGGGTATGGACTCTGGGAGACTATGGACTCTGGGAAACAAACTGAAGGTTTTGGAGGGGATGGGGGTAGGGGAGTTGGGTGAGCCTGGTTGTGGGTATTAAGGAGGGCACATATTACATGGAGCACTGGGTGTGAGGCATACACAATGAATTCTGGAACACTGAAAAGAAATAAAAAGAAAACAAGAAAATGAATGAGAAGATTAAGTACTAAGAAGGTATTCATTCCCCCAAATTAACTTTTACATTTAAGGTAAGGAAGAAATTGAGGTTCAGAGATCCTGAATAACTTGCCTGTGCTAACAGAAGGAAGTCAGAAGATGAAACTTAGTCATAACCCATAACCCAGCCACCCTACCCCTACACCCCACCCCCCAGAAACCCTCAGATTGTTTCCTGAGATTAAGAGTCTCTTATGATTTGTTTCCCTCTCAATCATATCTTGTTTCATTTTTTCCTTCCCTACACCCCATGACCCCCCCCCCGCCTCTCAAAGTCCTCATATCAGAGAGAGAAATATGATAATTGTCTTTCTCTGATTGACTTATTTTGCTTAGCATAATACCCTCTAGTCCATCCATGTCATTGCAAATGGCAAGATTCCTTTTTTTTCCTTTTGATGACTGCATACTTTTCCATCCACATGTGAATATACCACACCATCTTTATCCACTCATCTGTTGATGGACATCTAGGTTCTTTCCATAGTTTGGACATTGCTGCTATAAATATTCAGGTGCATGTTCCCCTTCAGATCTCTACATTTGTATTTTTAAGGTAAATACCTAGTAGTGAGATTGCTGGGTCACAGGATAGCTCTATTTTCACCTTTTTGAGGAACCTCCATACTGTTTTCCAGAGTGGCTACACCAACAGTGTAGGGAGGTTCCCCTTTTCAGCATCCTTGCCACAATCTGTTCTTTCCTGACTTAATTTTAGCCATTCTCACTTGTGTGAGGTGGTATTTCACTATGGTTTTGATTTGTATTTAACTGATGCCGAGTGATGTCACGTACTTTTTCATGTGTCTGTTGGCCATTTGGATGTCTTTTTTGCAGAAATGTCTGTGCATGTCTTCTGCCCATTACTTTTTAGATTATTTGTTCTTTGGGTGTTGAGTTTGATAAGTTCTTTATAGATTTTGGATATCAGTCCTTTATCTGATATGTCATTTGCAAATATCTTCTCCCATTCTGTCAGTTGTCTTTTGGTTTTGTTGACTATTTCCTTCGTTGTGCAAAAACTTTTGATCTTGATGAAGTCCCAATAGTTCATTTTTGCCCTTGCTTCCCTTGCCTTTGGTGATGTTTCAAGGAAAAAGTTGCTGCGGTTGAGGTTGAAGAGATTGCTACCTGTGTTGTCAAGGATTTTGATGGATTCCTGTCTCACATTGAGGTTTTTCATCCATTTTGAGTCTATTTTTGTGTGTGGTATAAGGAAATGGTCCAGATCATTTTTCTGCATGTGGCTGTCCAATTTTCCCAACACCATTTATTGAAGAGACTGTCTTTTTTCCAGTGGACATTCTTTCCTGCATTGTTGAAGATTAGTTGTTCAAAGAATTGAGGGTCTCTATTCTGTTCCATTGATCTATATATCTGTTTTTGTGACAGTACCATACTGTCTTGATGATGACAGCTTTGTAATGGAGCTTGAAGTCTGGAATTGTGAGTCCACCAACTTCAGTTTTCTTTTTCAACATTCCTCTGGCTATTTGGGGTCTTTTCTGGTTACATATAAATTTTAGGATTATTTGTTCCATTTCTTTGAAAAAAAAAAAGATGGTATTTTGATAAGGATTGCATGAAATGTGTAGACTGCTTTAGGTAGCATGGACATTTTAACAATATTTGTTCTTCCAATCCATGAGCATGAAATGTTACTCCATTTGTGTCTTCATCCATTTCTTTCATGAGTACTTATAGTACTTACAGTTTTCTGAGTCCAGATTATTTATTTATTTGGTTAGGTTTATTCCTAGGTATCTTAGGGTTTTGGGTTCAATTGTAAATGGGATCGACTCCTTAATTCTCTTTCTTCTGTCTTGTTGTTCGTGTATAGAAATGCAACTGATTTCTGTGCATTGATTTTATATCTTGACACTTTACTGAATTCCTGTTTGAGTTCTAGCAGTTTTGGAATGGAGTCTTTTGGGTTTTCCACATCAAGTAGCATATCATCTGCAAAGAGTGAGAGTTTGACTTCTTTTTTTGTGGATTCAGATGCCTTTATTTCTTTTGTGGTCTGATTGCTGGGGCTAGGGCTTCTAATACTATGTTGAATAGCAGTGGTGATAGTGGACATCCCTGCCATGTTCCTGATCTTAGTGGAAAAGATATCAGTTTTTCCCCATTGAAGATGATATTCACTGTGGGCTTTTCATATATGGCTTTGATGATATTGAAGTATGTACTCTCTATCCCTACACTTTGAAGAATTTTGATTAAGAAAGGATGTTGTAGGGGCACCTGGGTGGCTCAGTGGGTTAAAGCCTCTGCCTTTGGCTCAGGTTACAATCCCAGGGTTCTGGGATCGAGCTCCACATCGGTCTCTCTGCTAGGCAGGGAGTCTGCTTCCCTTCCTCTCTCTTTGCCTCTCTCTGCCTACTTGTGATCTCTCTCTGTCAAATAAATAAATAGAATCTTAAAAAAAAAAAAAAGAAAGGCTGCTGTACTTTGTCAAATGCTTTTTCAGCATCTGTTGAGAGTATCATATGGTTCTTGTTTTTTCTTTTATTAATGTATTGTCTCACATTGATTGATTTGCTGATGTTAAATGAACCTTGAGCCCAGCAATAAATCGCACTCAGTCATAGTGAATAATCCTTTTAATGCACTGTTGGATCTTATTGGCTAGTTTTTTTTTTAATTTATTTTCAGAAAAACAGTATTCATTATTTTTTCACCACACACAGTGCTCCATGCAATCTGTCCCCTCCATAATACCCACCACCTGGTCCCCCAACCTCCCACCCCCCCGCCACTTCAAACCCCTCAGATTGTTTTTCAAAGTCCATAGTCTCTCATGATTCACCTCCCCTTCCAATTTACCCCAACTCCCTTCTCCTCTCTAACACAACACCCCTTGCCCTCCATGATATTTGTTATGCTCCATAAATAAGTGAAACCATATGATAATTGACTCTCTCTGCTTGACTTATTTCACTCAGCATAATCTCTTCCTGTCCCGTCCATGTTGCTACAAAAGTTGGGTATTCGTCCTTTCTTATGGAGGCATAATACTCCATAGTGTATATGGACCACATCTTCCTTATCCATTCGTCCGTTGAAGGGCACCTTGGTTCTTTCCATAGTTTGGCGACCGTGGCCATTGCTGCTATAAACATTGGGGTACAGATGGCCCTTCTTTTCACGACATCTGTATCTTTGGGGTAAATACCCAGTAGTGCAATTGCAGGGTCATAGGGAAGTTCTATTTTTAATTTCTTGAGGAATCTCCACACCGTTCTCCAAAGAGGCTGCACCAACTTGCATTCCCACCAACAGTGTAAGAGGGTTCCCCTTTCTCCACATCCTCTCCAACACATGTTGTTTCCTGTTTTGTTAATTTTGGCCATTCTAACTGGTGTAAGGTGATATCTCAATGTGGTTTTAATTTGAATCTCCCTGAGGGCTAGTGATGATGAACATTTTTTCATGTGTCTGATAGCCATTTGTATGTCTTCATTGGAGAAGTGTCTGTTCATATCTTCTTCCCATTTTTTGATATGTTTGCCTGTTTCGTGTGTGTTGAGTTTGAGGAGTTCATTATAGATCCTGGATATCAACCTTTTGTCTGTACTGTCATTTGCAAATATCTTCTCCCATTCCATGGGTTGCCTCTTTGTTTTTTTGACTGTTTCCTTTGCTGTGCAGAACCTATTGGCTAGTATTTTGATGAGAATTTTTGCATCCATGTTCATCAAGGATATTGGTCTGTAATTCTCCTTTTTGATGGGGTCTTTGTCTGGTTTGGGGATCAAGATAATGCTGGCCTCATAAAATGAGTTTGGAAGTTTTCCTTCCATTTCTATTTTTAGAACAGTTTCAGGTTAATAGGTATTAATTCTTCTTTAAATGTTTGGTAGAATTCCCCTGGAAAGCCGTCTGGCCCTGGGCTCTTCTTTGTTGGGATATTTTTGATGACTGTTTCAATCTCCTATGGGTCTGTTCAGGTTTTCTATTTTTTCCTGGTTCAGTTGTGGTAGAATGCATCCATTTCTTCCAGATTGTCAAATTTGCTGGTGTATAGTTGCTTATAAATTGTTCTTATAATTGCTTGTATTTCTTTGGTGTTGGTTGTGATATCTCCTTTTTCATTCCTGATTTTATTAGTTTGGATCCCTTCTCTTTTCTTTTTGATAAGTCTGGCCAGGGGTTTATCAGTCTTATTAATTATTTTGAAGAATCAACTCCTAGTTTCATCGATTTATTCTGCTCTTCTTTTCATTTCTATTTTGTTGATTTCTGCTCTTATCCTTATTATTACTCTTCTCCTGCTGGGTTTAGACTTTCTTTGCTGTTCATTCTTCAGCTCCTTTAGGTGTAGGGTTAGGTGTACTTGATACTTTTCTTGTTTCTTGAGAAAGGCTTGTATGGCTATATACTTTCCTCTCAGGGCCGCTTTGGCTGTGTCCCAAGGATTTTGAACAGTTGTGTTTTCATTTTCATTTGTTTCCATGAAGTTTTTAAAAATTCGTCTTTAATTTTCTGGTTGACCCACTCATTCTTAAGTAAGATGCTCTTTAGCATCCATGATTTGAGTTCTTTCCAACTTTCCTCTTGTGATTGAGTTCTAGTTTCAAAGCATTGTGGTATGAAAATATGCAGGGAATGATCCCAATCTTTTGGTGCTGGTTGAGACCTGATTTGTGACCCAGGATGTGATCTATTCTGGAGATTGTTCCATGTGCACTGTGGAGGCCGAGAAAAATTAAGGTCATCCCACCTCAGGTTTAGCCTTAGCATAAGTACAGCCATCTTAGCTCTGGAAGCTATCTCAAACCCCTGTGCCCAAGGGCTGAACTTTCCCCTACTCTACTTTAGTTCTAAGGACCCTTACCCTGCTTTAGTAACAGAAAGCCCCACCCTGCTTTAGTTCCAGAGACCCCCACCCTGCTTTAGTAAACAGGAAGCCCTACCCTGCTTTGCTTCCAGAAACACCCACCCTGCTTTAGTAACAGAAACCCATAAATACCTCTGTCTTAATTAAGCTCGGGGTCCAAATCCCTACTCTGCTGTGTGGGATATACTTGAGCCCAAGCTTAAGCTTGTTAAATAAATCCTCGTGTAATCGCATCGATGTTGGCTCCTTGGTGGTCTCTCAGATGCAAAAACTTGGGTATAACATGCACTAGAGAAGAATGTGTTTTCTATTGCTTTGGGATTGACTGTTCTGAATATATCCATGATGTCCATCTGGTCCAATGTGTCATTAATGGGCTTTATTTCCTTGTTGATCTTTTGCTTCGATGATCTGTCCATTTTAGTGAGGGGGTGTTAAAGTCCCCTTCTATTATTGTATTATTGTCTATGTGTTTCTTTGCTTTTGTTATTATTTGGTTTATATAGTTGGCTGCTCCCATGTCAGGGGCATAGATATTTAAAATTGTTAGATCTTCTTGTCAGGCAGACCATTTAAGTATGATATAGTGTGCTTCCTTATCTCTTATTATGGTCTTTGACTTAAAATCTAATTTATCTGATATAAGGATTGCCACCCCAGCTTTCTTTTGATGTCCTTTAGGATGGAAAGTTGTTTTCCACCCCCACACTTGAAATGTGGAGGTGTCTTTCATTCTAAAATGAGTTTCTTGCAGATAGCATATCAAAGGGTCTTGTTTTTTAATCCATTCTGATACCCTGTGTCTTTTGATTGAGGCATTTAGTCCATTTACTTTCAGGGTAACTATTGAAATATATGAATTTAGTGCCATTGTATTGCCTGTGAGGTGACTGTTACTGTATATTGTCTCTGTTCCTTTCTGTTCTGTTACTTTTAGGCTTTCTCTTTGCTTAGAGGACCGCTTTCAATATCTCCTGTAGGGCTGGTTTCGTGTTTGCAAATTCTTTCAGCTTTTGTTTGTCCTGGAAGCTTTTTATCTCTCCTATTTTCAATGACAGCCTACCTGGTTATAGTATTCTTGGCTGTATATTTTTCTCCTTTAGTGTTCTGAGTATATCCTACTAGTCCTTTCTGGCCTGCCAAGTCTCTATGGATAGGTCTGCTGCCAATATAATATTTCTATCATTGTCTGTTACAGACCTCTTATCCCAAGCTGCTTTCAGGATTTTCTTTTTGTCACTGAGACTTGTAAGTTTTATTATTATAGGACGGGGTGTGGACCTATTTTTATTGATTTTTGAGGAGGGTTTGTCTTTGCCTCCTGATTTTGATGCTTGTTCCTTTTGCCAAATTAGGGAAATTCTCTGCTATAATTTGTTCCAATGTACCTTCTGCCCCTCTCTTTCTTTCTTCTTCTGAGATCCCAATTATTCTAATATTGTTTTATCTTATGGTATCACTTATCTCTTGAATTTTCCATTCCTGGTCAAGTAGTTATTTGTCTCTCTTTTGCTCAACTTCTTTATTCTCCATCATTTGGTCTTCTATATCATTAATTCTCTCTTCTGCCTCATTTATCCTAGCAGTAAGAGCCTCCATTTTTTATTGCACCTCATTAATAGCTTTTTTATTTCAACTTGGTTCGATTTTGGTATTTTTATTTCTTCAGAAAGGGATTCTCTAATACCTTTCATTCTTTTTTAAAGCCCAGCTAGCATCTTTTAATCATCATTCTGAACTCTAGTTCTGACATATTGCTAATGTCCATATTGATTAGGTCCCTAGCCATCAGTACTGCCTCTTGTTATTATTATTATTTTTTTTTTGTGGTGAGTTTTTATACCTTGTCATTTTATCCAGATAAGAATAGATGAATGAGAGAACAAAATACTACAAGTGTAGTAATGACCCCAGAAAGATATACACTAACCAAATCAGAAGAGACCTGAAACTGGGGGTAGAAGAAAGAGGACAAAAAGAACAATAAATAAATATTTTAGACTGGTAAATAGAACAGAGCCACACACTTGATTTTGGGTGTATTTTGGTCTGTTAGAAGAAACTACCTCCCAAAATTTTTGAAGAAAGAAAAACTTATATATATACAAAAATAAGGGTAAACATGATGAAGGGTGGAAAATGACTGTAAAGATAAAAATTCAAAAAGATTCTAAGAAATGAATTGATAAGATAAGAAGTTGGTTGAAAAAGGAAAAGAAAAAAAGGAAGAAAGAATGTGATCAGGCTGGAGACTAGAACAAAGCCAGGCACTAGATTTAGAGTATATTTTGATCTATTAGAAGAAATTGTATCCCAAAATTTTAAAGAAAAAAAAAAACCCTATATGCACACAAAAAAGGTTAAATATAGCAAAAGGATAAAATATGGCTATAACAATAACAATGAAAATTAAGTATTTTTAAAAAAATATTGTTGATAAGATAGAATAGTTAAAAAATGTTAAAATAGGAAAGAGGGAAAATTTAAAAAAATAGAATAAGAAGAAAAATTAAAAAAAAACAACAACAAAACTTTGAGAGACTAAAGAACCATAAGATAAAAGCCATGAATTCTATGGTTCCTTTCCCTTAGCTCTGAGTCAGTTCTCATTGATTGGTGAAGTTGGTCTTGGCTGGATGTTCTTGCTGATCTTCTGGGGGGGAGGGGCCTGTTGCCAGTGATTCTCAAATGTCTTTGCCTAAGGCAGAATTGCACTGCCCTTGCCAGAGGCCAGGCTAAGTAATGTGCTCCAGTTGACTTGGTAGCTTTTGTTCCCTGAATACTTTCTGTACAGCTTTGGAGCTGGAGAATGAAAAAAGCAACCTCCCAATCTTCAGCTCCATAGGAGCTGAGAGCTCAGGCTCTGCTCCTCAGTGTGCCCTCAGAGAAAAGCAATCAATACCTCCCGTCTCCCTGGTCTCCTGCCACATTCCAAGTTCACCCCGCCTGTGACTGAGTGTTTCTATCTCTGGTGCATAGCCTTGTTTGGAGTCTCTAAACCCAGCTGTTCCTGCAGTGCCCTCTACCACTGCTCCTCCCAGAGGAGGAAGGTGAGTCTCCTTGGATCTGCCACATGTACGGTCCCTGCCCAAAGAGTAGTGGCCTGACTGTGCCTCAGATTATGGTTTAAGGTAACCCCAAACTGAGACCCCACTCCTTGGCTCTGTCTTAAAGGCTGGTTTCCCTGCTCCAATGCCTGGCAGCTCTGTCACACTCAGACACCCCTGGTCTTTTTGTGACCCACAGGTCCTGAGACCACACTGTCCCTACGAGGGCTCCACCACCTCCCTTCCCCCCTGCTTAGCCTCTGGAGTGATGACCCTCAGTGGAGCAGACTTCTAAAAGTTCTGATTTTATTCTTAGCTGCTCTACCGCTTGTAGGGAGTCAGCCCCTCCCCCATGGTCCATCTTCCTGTATATTGCCTCAGATTTACTTCTTCGCACACCCTACCTTCCAGAAAGTGGTCTTTTCTCTGTTCCTAGAATTGTTCCTTTTCTTCTCTTCTCTGTCCTGTTGAGTTTGTAGCTGTTCAGAATGGTTTGATAACTATCTAGCTTAACTTCTGGGTCCTGATGATATTTAGGTCTCCTAGTCCTCTGCCATCTTGCTCCTCCCCCAGAGATCTTTTGTTCTTGTTCTTGGAATTGCTGTTTATCATATAGTTTTAGCAGCCACTGCAGGTGATGACCCACTATCCTTGCCCTCCCTCTTATGTGGTTGCTCTTGATCTTGTAAGATAACCTTATCTTAGTCAATGTGCTTATTAAGCCTCACTCTTTGCATTGTCTACAGTATCTATGTGAACTTGGTCACTTCCAGTGATTTTTGATATTCTGGCACAAAAGATCAGGGATCTTGATGCCTGGCATTATGAATCTATTTTGTGCTTCTCAAACTTGAGAGTTTAGTTTTCACTGGCTTAATCTTGAGGTGAATATAACTCTTCCCTCATGAAAGGTGGAGGCTGAGTTAAAGGAAAATATAAGTGAATATCTTTATCTCTCCCCTTCTTCTACAATAATTTTTAATTGGACACATTTCCCCACTTCTCTTGCATCTAGATTTGTTCATGTAATTAAGTTCTGGACAATGGAATATTAGGGTCGTGTGCCATTTCTGAGATATGTCATTGAAGTGACAGGGTACATTCCTCTTTCTTTCATCTTTCATTCTGCTGCTTAGAATATGGATATAATAATAAGCCATCTTTTATCATATGAACACAACATCCGAGGGATGCCAAAACAATAAAATAGTAGGAGCCTAGGTCACAGATGAATTTGCAAAAACAGAGATTTCTTACCAGCTTGGGCTTTTATATGAAAGAAAAATAAACTTCTATCTAGTTCAAGCCTCTGTTATTTTTGTTGCCACAAGTAGGGACATTTGTACGTAAACATAATCTCTCTTTCATGTTCATCATGCAGACGTAGCTCATTGACTCCCCAACACTAAGCTCTTTCCCTTTTGGAATACTGCCTTGGAAGCAAATATTTGGTTTACTTGGTACTTTTGGTTTGGAGGGCTAGCACATCAGTTTCCATCCATCCATTCTTCACCAACATGTCTAGTCTGTATTTCCAAGATGAGGTTGAGCAGGAGTTGTTCCCTCATCTCTCTGGGGCTTGTGCTCCTGGAGTGTCTTCCCACTGCTAGACTGGGAGTGCTCCTTCTTTCTTCCCATTGCTGTAGACTTTGTGTACCACATTGCCCAGCTTATAGCAGAAACTCAGCAAATGTGTGTGGATGTATGAACACCACAGAGGATACATAAGCGAAACTTGTAATTATTACTCCCAACTCTTTTCTTCATGTTGTACTGGTCCACAGAGACCTGCAGTGCAGTATTAACCTCTGAGATTAGGGAAAGTGTCATTGTTATTTCCTGTGTGGCTTGCAAAACCCTTGGTGCTATAGCTAATGATGGGGGCAGGGTTAAGTTCATCTTTGGACCAGGAGAGAAGCAGCAACAGACACATTCTGACCACTTACTACTGGGCTCAATAAAAGAGATTTTTATGATGGCTTCTTTAACACAGAATCTAACTTTGTGATTAGTAAGTCATTCTCTGTATAATCCCATGCCATGCTGAATCCAATACAGTGTGTTCCCCATGGAATAATAATAATTGAGGTAGTTCTAAATTTGAGAACTTTTAGAACTTTTAGAACAGTTTATTAATGAAGCAACATTACCAAACCTAACTTAATAATTAAAAGCAGGCATATGTATTTCAAATAAAAATTTGGCTTCTTTTTTTTAAAGGTTTTATTTAGTCATTTGACAGACAGAAATCACAAGTAGGCAGAGAAGCAGGCAGAGAGAGAGGAGGAAGCAGGCTCCCCACTGAGCAGAGAGCCCGATGTGGGGCTTGATCCTAGGACCCTGGGATCATGATCTGAGCTGAAGGCAGAGGCTTTAACTCACTGAGCCACCCAGGTGTCCCCAAATTTGGCTGTTTTTAAGTAAACCTTGATCAGTGATTCCTCCCTGGGTGAAACCCTAAATCTTTAGAAGCACTTAAAATACTATTCCCTACAGTACCTATCAAATCTAATTAAATGTAAAAATCTGAGTCTCAGTCACTCTTGGACACACACTAAAATTTGTATATATGTAATTTCTGAGTTAAAAGATCCATAGCTTTCATCAGGTTTTGGAAATCCTTGACTTAAGACAACTCAGCAACCCGTGTGGTGTTTACTAGAGCTATAGACATAAATAAAGCCTCCACATGCCCCACCAGAGCTCATTGTCTGAGAAGGGGCCCCAGAAATTATAGAATTGAAATGTGGTGTTAGATGATTTAGGTTTAACGACTTCTAAAGTTAGTTGTATACATGGATGAGTCCTACCGAGAGAGAATTGAACCAGAAAAGCCAGGTCTGAGAAAGAAGGCATTCAAGCCCTCATCTTTTTTCAATGGGTTTATGTAGACACTTTCTCCTTCTCTGCTGTTAGTCTCCTTTCTTGCTGTTCCGACTCTACAGCCTTGCTAGAGTGAACATTTCAAAAGGCAACACTGAAAAGTTCCTGGGGTTTATAATTTGATTTTTTCTGTCTTTGTCAGATGCTTGTTGTCTCTTGCACCCTGTGGTCAGCGGGTTGTATTTTGCCTTTCAAACACTTGAACATGGACTTGAGGGCCCTCCTGCCCTTGCCTGCCTGAGAAACCCATTCATCCTTCAACTTTCTGCCTGGTTCCTGTCTCCCTTGGCCACCTTTCACAATACCCGCAGGCAGATGTAGGATGCATCATCTCGGATCCCACAGTGCCCTGTACAAATTGTAATTAGAGCTCTAATCAGATTTCTGTTATGGTTCATGTCTGAATCTCTTAGGATTCTATGACTGTCTTTTGTTCATCATTGTATCTTCAGCATGTGAATGAATGGGAAGATTGCTGGGTAGTGAGCTACAGCTTAGTTATTTTGATTTCATTAAATCAGGATTTGTGGAGTTTTGGTGGATTGACTATAGAGAGCCCCAGAAGGGGTGTGGGGCATATTTAAGCCTTTTTCTTTTTCCCTGGGGACAATTGCTATGCTTGAAACATTATAGATACCTTTTTAGATATGGCTCTTTGTCAGAATTGATGTAAGACATAAAATTGCAGTAAGATTCTTTAACTACTAAAGACAAAAGTGTTTTTAAATACTTCTGTCCTTCTGAGACATTAATTTTCTTAGTTAAATCACTGATTTTATTGTGTACAATACGTATCAGTTTATTACAATAAATATGTCTACAAAGCTTTATTGACATTCTTTCGATTATTCTTCATAATTGGAAGTGATGCTTTGTTATGTCTTAAAAAATGGTCTATATTTCAAGCTTTTTTTTCACTTTTCTTTCATTAATTGTCCTACTCATTCAGACATGATGAGGACCTCTGCTCCCTTGAGAGAAAGTTTGAGTGTAGGACATAGCATATGAAGGAGCCACAGTGGTAATTCACATTTTTTCTTAGTATTTTCTACTACCCCCCCAACCTCCTTATTATCATCGTGAATAATATGCTTAAGCTGTGGAGCAGTATCCACCAATCTGCTGCAAAATGAGAAAGTAATTGTCATTTATTCTGAAGGTACTTATACTTAATTGAGGAACAGCTGACACATTTTAAAGCAAGGGAATGAGAGAAATCAGAGCTACGTTTTTGGAAAGGTTATCTTGCCATGTTATCCAGTGGAGTCCTGTCAGGCCTCCACAGTCTAGGCCACCACCACACCCCCTGTCTCCTCTCTCTACGTCTCTTTGTGAACATGTCAGGGTAAATAAACAGTTAGACATTCCCCCAAATATGTCATACTCTCTCTTCCTGGAGTACCCTCTTCTGTGCTTGGCAGTTATGCTTCAGGTTTATTTCACCCATCACCTCTTGGGTGAGTTCCCCTCAACTCAGCTTCCCCAGCATGGACAATGCCCACTGTGAGGGTGGTTACTTTCCTCTCTTTTATCACGCTGTGTCATGGGCATCTCTTGCTTCCTCTTTGCCTTGTGAGCCTGCAGCCCAGCTGATGGCAGGAGATTTGTTCATGTGACCAGCTCAGTGACTGCTCATGGCAGGTTCCCTAAGTGAACTAGAGAATGAATGTGGTGAGAGTCCACATAAGGCAGACTAGAGAATGGACTGATTTTTCAGAGGTGGAGTCAGAGCCACCCCTGACTGGATGTCATGTATAATGCAGGAAAGAACAAAAGTGCCAGAAGCTTTGGCCTGCTTTAGAAGACTGTGTGTGCTAGGATTGGAAATATTGGGGGGAGGGGATAACTTTAGGGTGGTTTTATAGAAGTTGAATTTAATAGAGTAAAAAATACTGCAGCTATTTAAGATAGGTTTGCCTTTTTTCCATCTGAAGCTTCTTTCTTCTGCTGAACCTAAATTTTCAATGTGTAATTTAAACCCAGCTTGATACAAAATTTACTTCTTTTCTTATTTTAAACTCCTGAATAAATGTGTTTGCTTTAAAGGGAGAAATAAAAATTTAAAACAGTAAACAGTTGAAAAATTAGAATATGAATAATTTACATGCTGACTGTCAGTTATTTTGTTGATTGCTAAATTATGTGTTCATCGAATGCTGACTATGTTTAAATATCTCCTTCAGTGTTGCTAAGGGAAACATACTTTCGTACCTGACTTGTGTGTATAGATTTTATTTTTGTTTATATTGTTGCCACTTTATTTTTTGAAAGAATAATGACTATTATTTATTCATAAACATAAATGTTCATTTTTAAAAATAAAAATGCATTAAAATGGGGCATACCAAAAAGAAAAAATAATGACCCGAAACTCCATTACCTAGGAGCAACTGTTTTTAACACTTGGTAAACATAATTTCATATATCCTTTTATTGATATATATGTAAGGAGAGATAGATATGGAGATGGAGAGAGAGAGAGAAAGAAGGAGAGAGATAAAAGATGAGGTTCATAAAACACATGCTATTTTTACTGACAGTATTAAACCTAATCCTTCTTTAATTTAGTAGAGATAAATTCACAGTGAAATTAAAGGAGTCAGTGATCTTTTAATTCTCTAGTTGCTTAGATTAAGTTTATATTTATATGAATTCTGTGCCCACTACCGGTCCTTGTTTTACTCTTCTCTCTTCCTACGATAATTTTTATAAGAGAGGCTCACAAGTTCTGGATTTTCTGTTATTGCCTACTAGAGAATGTCTGTTTATTGCTTTTATACTTTCTACTTGAAGTTATACTTATGGAGTATTCTTCTCTCAGAACATTTGAACTACTTGTCTGCTGTTTTCTGGCTTTGATAGTATTGCTTTGGATAAATCTGAGATCAACTCTTGCTTTTTTTTTTTTTGGTTTTGTTTTGTTTTGTTTATTTTCCTACTGCAATGGTGGTTTGATATTTCCTTTTAACTATTGTGTTTTGAACTACAACTCACAAAAAATCCACAACACACAAAAGAAGCCCTTATGTATCCCATACCCAGGTCAAGAAATAGAATGTTCGCTATCCACTGCCTTCTCTGGATTCACAAAATTCTTACAAGAAAACTGGCTTCTCATGGAGGGCTCACTTCCATTTGTTTTTTACTTTTCTCAAATCTTGTAATATTAATTCTTACTGCTTGCTGAAAAGGCTGCTTTTCATTGCCTTCCAGAATATTTTTGAAAAGTATTATGTTCAGCTTTTGTGCTAGTTGCCTTCCATGGAAGTGCTGTTCTGAATTACAGAAGTCCCCGTTACCAGAAGCTGAACTCCCCAGCAGGGTTCTATAACATTGAATTTCAATAATTTTGGATATGATTATGGTTTTGTTGTTATTTATTTATTTATTTTGAGGTGAGAGAAAGTCATTGCCCTTTTTACCTGCAAATTTAAGTCTTTCTTTACATCTGGAATTTTTTCTTCTTCTGTTTGTTCCATATTTATCAGCATCTCTAATAATAAATTTAAAAAATCAGCATCTTATTGAAGTGTTCCATACATACAAAACAGTTCTCAAATTTTAAGTGTCTAAAGTCATGAATTTTCACAAACCGAGCACCTCCATGTAATTAAGAAATTCAACCTCTCCAAAAGCTTGTCTAATGACTACCTACTCTCCTCCACGCTCTCCAAAATTAGCCATGATTTTAACTTCCAACACCATAGATTAGCTATATTTGATTGTGAACTTTATATAAATGGAATCACATGGTATATAATTTTTTGTGTCATCTGCTTTTACTCAACAATACATAAGTGAGTTCCAGAATCCTTGTTGCTGTTGTGTGCTTGTATATTTAGTATGGGTATAGCATGGTACTCTATTGCATGACTATATTGCAATTTATTAACCCCTGTTTGATGGACTTTGGAGTGTTTCCGGTTTGGGGCTATTGTGAATGATGCTTTACAAACATTCTAGTACATGTCTTTTAGTGAACGTGTTTATATATTTCTTTTGTATACTTTCCTAAGAGTGGAATTGCTGGGTCATAGAATAGACATGTGTGCAACTTTACAGATTTTGTGAAGCAGTTTTCCAAAGTGCATGTGCATTTCCTGTGTAATACCAATTTATACACGCACCAGCAGCATATACTATGAGAATTCCAGTTTTTCCACATGACCTTCATTTGATGATAGTTCTTCTTCTTCTTCTTCTTCTTCTTTTTTTTTTTTTTCATTTTAGCAATTCTGGTGAACAGGTTTTTAACCAACTTTATTAATCTCATTCCATTTTGTGTTCTGGATTTCTAAGGACTTTAAGTCTATATCCCTTAGCACAAGACCTCTTTTTTTTTTTTTTTCCTGGGTTGTGGTACTCCATCCTGATTGTTGAGATAGTAGCAAACACATTTCTAAGTGACATATTTTCCCTTTTCACTATACATCTAAAATTCTCTTTATAGGTTTCTCTAATAGTTGTATGTGTGTACATGTGTATGTGCATGTGTGCATATGTGTGTGTGTGTGTGTGTGTGTGTGAGATTAAGGATCATGATGAAACTTCTCTTCCAAGGAAACTCAACCTGTAGTTTCTGACTTCCTTCTCAAGACCACCTAGGGGAGATGGCAAGTAACACTGCAGGTTGCACAGAGGACAGAGCATTTTGTTGGATCAGTCTAGAAACACTGATCACTCCGTATCATTAAATGATATTTAAGTGCACTATTTTTTTTTTTAATTCAAATTTGACCTGAAAAAAATTGCTGGTAAGAGCAGAGTGTCAACGTCAGAGTTTGAATCCTCACTGTTGTGAATGCCTCTCATTTTCTCTCTGTGCCTCTTATAACATTGAGCGCTTTGATTTCCTGAATACTGAGGTGCACAGGGCTATGCGTAGTATCATTTTATACCTTCTTGTTAACCTTCACAGAGGAGCTGTGTATACAAAACACAACAAAGCTATAGAGAGAGCCCATTTGAGGCTCCAAAGAGCTGTGTGATGATTATCCTATGGCTCCTTCTCAAACGGAAAGAATGCCTCCCAAAGGCAAGCAATCAATCTTCTCCTTGGCACATCTGGGAGTCCTGGGGTTGCACAATGTCAGGAGATTGCTGCTTGATTGTTCCTTGGCTGAAAATGACTCTGGCTATTTATATTTCCCTGCATTCATGTTCCTTTAAAGCTCACTCATTGCTGATACTGCTACTGGTAACAATAAAGAAGAGTCTAAATTTAAAAAAAAAATTTTTTTTTAAAATAGAAGTAGCAAGATATAATGATCTCATTCATGCTTGAAACAGAACTATTAGTGACTGTCATGACTCAAGATTTCATTCATGGAGGTTCCCTTTCAGAGGTAATTTTGAATGATGGACTTTAAAGATGGGGGAAGGCCCAGATCATAAATTCTCACTATCTTGGTCTCTGTATGAAGGAAATGTCCCATCTTCCAAGACCAGAGAGGAGGTAAAACTTTTCATTAGCTATTTTAGTTACTTGAATTCTAGTTCATTTATATCTGACCTACCTATGTTGTTCTCTCTTGGTCCCTTAAGACAAGATGGAGAAATGGGCTCCATGGGGAGATTGATGGGTTCATTGTAGGTGTATGCGTTGGTAGCCTCCCTGTTGTAGGGACATTGAGGTTGAAGTATTTCAGTCCTCTGACAGGTAAATGTTCCCCTGAAGTTTCTAACTAAATACTCATATTCTTATAAGTCCTAGAAACCTGTACCAGTGGTCTCTCTCGACACTCCTCCGAGGTGGGAATGGGGGTGGCTTTGGCCTCATTGGCCTGGCAGTCTAAACAGCGATGGGTGGCAGAATGGATGTAGGAAATGGCCATGTGCATTTCCTGTGTAGGTCCAGTTTTATCATGTGATGATTTTTTAAAAAGATGTATTTATTTATTTGGTGGGGGGAGGACGCACCCACGAGCAAGGGGAGGAACAGAAGGAGAGGGAAGCAAGCAGACTCCCTGCTGAGTGGGGATTTCGACATGGGGCTCCGTCCCAAGACCCTGAGGTCATGACCTGAGTCAGATGCTTACTGACTGAGCCACCCAGGTGCCCCTCAAACTGACCCCTATGTTTCAAAGCTGAGAGAAAACTACGTGTCAGGACTGTCCAGGCCCCAGGGTTCAAGGAGGCAAGGACAGCTTTGTTTAGCTGAGTGGGCTCTGTGTGACTTCAGAAGAGGGATGAGAACATAAACACAGGCAGAAAATCAGGTATTGTGTGAAACATTTGGCAATGCCATTGTCTGCAGTTTTGATGTGTGGGGTCGCTGCTCACAACCTTACTGAGAAAAGGACAAAGGAGAGTGTCTCTTTGGCTACTTTCCTGGAAAAACAGCCTCTTCTTCCTCCAGGGCCTGTTAACAGGGTAGCTTTAGGGAACGCACATGTGACTTCCCATTCCTTTCTATTTTGTGAATGTGGGTGTAGGGGAGCCATAAAAATCTGCTGAGGGAGAAAGTAATGCATCTAAACCTCTTTAATGGGTTGGTTTTATTGTGCTTTGATGAGACCTGCATGGAACACCTGTGCCTCATTCAGTCTTTGTTTATCATATTTCTTAGTTTTCATATTGACTACATTGTGTATATAATAAAACAATTAAGAAAAAAGAGACGGGTATGTAAAATAGTTCTTGATAGCGTATTTAGGGGACCTTTTGAAACTGGGCCTATACATAGCAGGATGAAAATACCCTCTGGCTGCCAAGAGCATGAAGCAGGTGAGATGGACCAGTGCCAATGTGGGTCCTCCCTTAGACTGTCAGGCCACCTGTCAACAGGGTCACAGTGGACTCCAGGGGAGCAATTGCCCTCAGGAGGCCACAGGTGTGTGAGAATGGCTCTTTACTCATGACGCTCTCTCCCTAGATGCCCATTTCCATCTGAAATGTATTTAAGCATTTTTTCTTCCTGATGACTACAGGCTGATTGAGCAGGTGAGTCCAACTTGCAGACCATAAAAGGCAGAAGAGAGGATGCCTAAGAAATGCAAATGTTTCTTAATGAGGGCAGTGAATTAAACTCACTTTCAAAAACCTGTGTGAATATCCAGGACTATATTAAAATGTCGTCCTTTAACAAAGACATATTTTTATACTTTGCTGGAGAAAAAAATCATACAGCTCTTTTGGATCTATTTTTGAATAAAGGAGTGGAGACCAAATGTGTTCTAGCTTCAAGTCTCTTTATTGTTATTGGTAACTGGTTTCCTTCTCTCAGGAAGGGGACAGAATTCCTCCATGGAGTAGTGAATTCCCAAAGAGCACATTTCAGTAAGACATTTTAGAGAGCCCAGATTTTGCCTCTTCTCTTTGGCAGGGCATGATCTTTGCCATTCTTGCTAAAAACAGAAGATTGATTCAGCCCAGACACCAGCAGCAGACAGTACGCCAGGACCTTCTTGGGGCCCCACTTCTGATGAATTAGGGAGTTCACTTGGAACAGGTGTGAGGGGTCACGTGGAGGGGAGGGTCATGTGAGAGGGGCTCAGGCAGTCCCGAGGGGTAGTCAGCATGAGCCTCTAAACGTGCAGGAATTATTCTGAGATCCTGAAAGGAGTTGATAGAAATATCACAGCATTGCTACAGATTTGACTATTCAAACACTCTGGCAAGCTGTAATTGTTTATGCAGATAGTACTATAGAGACTGATATGGATAAGGATATAAAACACCATTCTGCAGTTCCTGGAAGTGTTATCCTGTCATTAAGTCTTGATTTCCTGAATAAGCTTTCACCTGTCCTCCTGAATCTTTTGATCTTGTCTCCCCATGCTGTCAGGGGAAATATGACAGTGCACTATATTTTATGGGTTCTGGCTATAGCTGCTGTGTTGGACTGCAATTCTGAGATCCAGTTCCATTTTTTTTCCCCTTGACTTTGTTGGTCTGTTGTGGTCATCTTTTTTTCTTTTCAACTTCACATGCACACATGTCACATGCTTGCACACACAGATATGCACAAATGCACACTGTACACATACATGTGTGTTCATTCGCATTCTGATTTTAATTGACATTTCTCACATTTTAAAATGGTCTTGTGGGATAAGAAAGGAAAAAGATAAGAATTAAATCTATCTGTTATATAAATATGAAAGGCACTAGAATAACATGAAATCTAACTGTATGTGTTTACCAGTAGGCACCCCTCAACAAAATGAAAGAATAAAGCTTATACACTTGTCAGAATGACTAACATAAAAAAAGACAAGGAACAACAAGTGTTAGAGAGGATGTGGAGAAAAGGGAATCCCTGTGCACCGTTGGTGGAAATGTAATTTGGTGCAGCCCCTGTGAAAGACAGTATGGAGGTTCCTCAAAAAATTAAAAATAGAACTACCCTATGATCCAGTAATCTCACAAATGAGTATATAATCAAAGAAAATGGAAACACTAATTTGAAAAGATACATATACCTCTATGTTTATTGCAACATTATTTACAATAGCCAAGACATGGAAGCAAGCAAAGTGTCCATCCGTGTACGAATGGATAGAGATGTGGTATGTATATGTAATAGAATATTGTTCAGATATAAAAAAGAATGAAATATTGCCATTTGCTAGAACATAGATGGACTTATCTCACCACAGTGAGATAAATGAAAGAAAGTCAGAGAGAGATAAGTGAGATAAGTCAGAGGAAGACAAATACCATATGATTTCACTTAGAAGTGGAATCTAAAAAGCAAACAAACAAGAAAACAAACAAAACAGACACAAACTCATAAGTACAGAAAACAAACTGGTGGGGAGACAGGCAAAAATAGGTGAAAGGGATTAAGAGGTACAAACTTCCAGTTATAAAATAAATAAGTCACAAACATGGAAAATACAACATAGGAAATGTAGTCAATAAAATTATGACAATTTTGTATGGTGACGGATTGTAACTACGCTTTTCATGGGGAGCATTTTGTGATGTATAGAATTGTCAAATCACTATGTCACATACCCAAAACTAATATAAAATTGCATGGCAACTATAACTCAATTAAAACAAAATAAGTGCTTAAAAATGAGGGGATGAAAATATACTTACATGTAATTTTAAACAGAAGAAACCAGGGTTAATATTAGAAGTAAAATTACATGGAAATGTTAAATGTAAAAAAGGGAATAGTTTAAATTGCTAATGGTAAAGTAAAAATAAAAATATAATAATCATAAAATTTTAGATAATGAATTACAAAAATGTACAAATTAAAAAAGAAAGAAGTTAAAAACTCAAGGAAACATGCAGGAAGCAATATTTTAAATACTGAATAGGTAGCAGAATGTAGAGAAGTCAATAATGAGATTATTGGGCTTTATTTATGGTTATATTTGGAATTGTGTCCTATCCAAGG
The DNA here is from genome assembly GCF_009829155.1 of Mustela erminea. Classification (NCBI taxonomy): domain Eukaryota; kingdom Metazoa; phylum Chordata; class Mammalia; order Carnivora; family Mustelidae; genus Mustela; species Mustela erminea. Next base: position 66,406,019 of record NC_045614.1, on the reverse strand, counting down.
AAGAAGTAAATGAAAATATGAATAGAAATTAATATTTATGAAAATAATATAAATGATAAACACCAGAGATTTTTCCTTCCTTCCTTCTTTCTTTCTTTCCTTCTTTCTCTTCTTCCTTCCTTCCTTCTTAAGAATCAAGGCCAAACATTGCGGAGGGTATGTGTTATGTGAGTGCTGTGAAGTGTGTAAGCCTGACAATTCACAGACCTGTACCCCTGGGGCAAATAATACCTTATGTGTCAATAAAAAGAAATTTAAAAAAAGACTCAAGACCAATAAAAGAGATAAAACTCTCATAAAGGTGATCAGGGAACTAAAAAGAAATAGCTATACACTTTATTAGGAATGATTAAGGGAGTGTAATTAAATAGTTATTTATTGATGCTTATATACACATATCAGAAAAAGAATTCTATATCAATACATGTCAATACAAATAAATACATGGATCAAAGAACAATTTTATGGGACAATGTAAAAAGCAACTGATTGTAAAAAAAATATGGAAAAACTGAATAGAACCTGAAAGACATTGTGAAAAACATCTAAAAATAACCCCTGGAAAGATGTCAGACCCATATGGTTTAAGGAATGAGTTCTTTCAAACAATTTTAGAACACAAAAATCTTGTGCCACTTGAAGTATTTAAGCACAAAAAGGCAAGTTTCTCCTTTCTTTCACTTATAACTAGTGTAACTATACAGAACTATATTTCTTAGATATAGAAATGCAAAATTCTAAATGCATGATGGCTGCATGAATTCAGCTATATTAAAGAAATTATGTGCTATGAATAAGTAGGCTTTATTCCAAGAGTTTAATGATGGCTCAATTGATAAAAATATATATATTATTATAATCTATTATGTTAGTAACAGAAAAAGGAATGAGTATTTCTGATGTAAAGTTATAGTAAAATAGGACTTCTTACTATTTTTGTATGTAATGAAAACATACGTGGCCGACACTTGTGCAGTATGCTTACAATGCAAGCCTGAGAGCCAGTCTTAGTACAAGTTAAGACTGTCTGCTCTCCCCATTATACCACAACTGATCCAACGTATAATAAAGTGCTCTAAATTAACGGGGTAAAGCATAGATATTTGTTAATATTATTGGGAAAATTGTGAAAAATAAAAACAGGAAAACAAAAATTAAGGAGGATGCAAAGTCTTGTAAGTGTAACTCTTAAGCAGACAAAGGATGTCAAGGTGAAAAAAAATGAAACTATTAACATGCATGGAAAATATAATCACATATTTATGTTAGTTTGGAGTAAACAAGAACTTTACAACTATGATGGAAGTCATAGAATAAAATCTGAAAGGAAATAAAGTCACCTTAAATTAAAAGAAAAATGAACTGGGTAAATATTTGTGAACAAGTATGACAGATGCAAGGTTGATATCTTTTATTTAACATATTTTAAATTTAAGTTTTGAAGAGCTCTTACAAATCAACAGATAGATAAATATCCTTAAAGAGAACAGGCAGCTATAGAAAATGAAACACAAATTGTCAGGAAACGAAACAATAATGACTTATCACTAATCTTATTAGTGAAGCAACATTAGGTTTTGGAAAAGGTGACTGAGTGAATGAAAGATAATCAATTAGGGCAGCAGACAGAAAGGTAATTCAGATGTAGGTTCTGGAAGAGGACTCTTGGAGTTAAAACACTTCTCTTCCACTTTCTAACTGCAAATTTCAGCTGACCTCTCAGTACTCACAGCCAACATTTATAAACCAACAGGAGTGGCCTTTACTCCATCCCTGGTTAAAGTACATGTGAAAGACACCCCCCCCCCCCCCCCGCCGAAACTCACAGAAGCCCATCTAAGCATCGTATCTGGCTGTCCCACTATTTATCTGTATCTGTCACCCACCATTTATATCTTTCTTTCTAATTATATTTGTACATCTCTATGTTAAGAAAGCATAGGTAGGTGGAGAGAAAGAGAATTATGTTCAAAGATAGTGCAGTAGTTAAAGCTTGTATAATTTTAAGTCTCAATTTTTACAACAAATAGTTAAGCCAAAATATATAACATCTATAATCAAATTAATAAAACTTAATTTAAAAAAATGACAAAGAGTGTGGTAGAAGCAGTTTGGTGGCCAATGTAGTCATTGTTCAGGCAATTGATACTCACTCCCACACTAGGTAAGCCCTGAAATCTCAGTGGCTTAGGAAGATTAAAGTTTACTTTTTGCTCATGTCACAGCTAGATGTAGCCATACCATCTGGAACATATGGCCTCTAAGGTTGCCATAGCAAGGGAAGAAAGTACGTTGGAGGGTTACTTTGGACTTTTTAACGGCTTATATAACTTTTTGTCCCCATTCCTTTCGTTAGAACTTAGCCATATAGCCTAATCTCACTGCAAAGGAGATTAGGAAATGTAGAGAAGCCCATGAAGATCTGGTGGGCATGATTGGTCTTGGTCTTTGAAAGTGTATGAATAGGACCAGGGTCTGCAAGATGATACAGTTGCACTGTTAACTTTTTAGAACCATCTTCAGAGTTTGTTCCATTGTAGTAATCCCTTTGTGGTAATCCCTTCATCCAGGAGTTGGTTGGAGAGTATCAAACTCACTCCACCCTTTTTAAAAGGTTGTCAATCTGGAATAATAATAGTAATAATAAAAGTAGTAGTACTAATAGTAGTAGTAGTAGTAGTACTCAGAACAAATCTGCATTCCAGATCAGAGAATTAAAAAAAAAAAGAAAAGTATGCTTTTCCCACTCCCCCAAATTTTATTTGAATTCTACTTAATTAACATATAGTGTAATATTGGCTTCAAAAAATCTGATTTCCAATTCTTACTTAAAGTTTAGTTGAAATAAGGAATATATGAAAATGGGTATGTGGGAGGTTTTGAAAATTTTATAATTCCTGGATCAAGCAAGATAAATATACATGCTCTGTAGATCCTCCATATTATTCCCTCCTCTACCCCTTCATTCCCCCTACCTCTCTCTCTCTCCCTACCCCTCCAGACTGCTTTGAGAGGACTACACTTTGGTTTTGTTCCTTGAGGGGTCCTAATGAAATCCATCAATGCATTTGCAGTTGGGTTACTATGCACACTATCTCTCAGGGTCCATATATGGACCTCCAAGTGAGAAATTTCTTTCAATACTGAGTTTTAGGAAAAGCTTGACTTATTTTGAAGGATGCTATATTGTATTCATTTAGTTAATTGTCTTCATACTTTCTCTTTTGCTTTGACACCCAGGAAGTTCAGTCAAATTGTTGGTTCAACTAGTATAGCTAGGACATTAAAGGCTATAAATATGTACTGTACTACCCTCTCTCCCATGCTGATCTTTAATTTAGATTTATGTTTCTGAGTTCTGAATTTTTGTTTTTATTTCTGTTTTAGCATTAGGATATGTATTTTAAAGTCACCTTAAGTCCCATGAACTGAATTTGCTCTGGGGAATCAGTCAGCCTAGAAACTTCCAGGAATGATATTGGAAGAGATTTTTGACACTGAAGTTGGGACACATTTGCTTTCAAGGCCAAATTTTACAGAAAAGTATCAATTTCTTGCACGTTCTTGCATGCATATTTTATTAAAGAGCAGGCTTAGAAGATAGGATGTTTATGGAAAGTAAAGAAAAATATGACAACCAATTTAATAAGGAACAAAAATAAATTATAGAGTCCTTTTAGGATTCACAAAAGGTTTTGCATTCTGTTCTAGAGGACATACTTCCTATCTCATTTATGTATTGCTTCACTAATGGGTGGGGAGATGAAGTACCTTGACTAGACTGTTAATATCTCTATAAAGATAATATTCATGAGTGAATCAAGTCGGATTTGCCCATTTCTCAGAATATTGAATGTGATAGATAGAGCGGTATTAGATTATAGACTCTGACCTGGTTTCCAAGGCAACAACATTCGTTACCTTATTATTTCTCAAGTTACCCAGTTTAACAGCCTTATCCTTTTTATCACACCTCCCCCTCATTAAACACTTACCAGATCCTTTTCTGTTGTTATGTAGGCAGTATAATAGCTTTCACAGCTGCTTGCTGAATGAAATGGGAAAATACACATACACACACACACACACACACACACACACACACGGAGTTTGAGAGTGTGTGTGGAAAGAGAAATTTCAGCAGTATTTCAGGATCAAAGGATGCAGGTGGCAGGTATGTGTTCTATATATACGCACACACAGAGCATCCCCTGGCACATTTTGCACAGAAATATGCCCTGATTTGGTGCCCAGAGCTGCCATGTGTGTCTATTTGATGGAGTCTGGGTTCTCCTGACAGGGTGACAGGCTATTAATCACATGTGACCAAAATAGCACACAGAGGAGGGCACTCCTCTTTCTTTTCTTCCCTGGGTGGTAATGGGTAATTTGTTGAAACTCCTTTTCTTTGCATCTGTTCTAGTTTCTTTGTCTTTGTGTCACCCTTTATCCTTACTAGAGGACTTCTCATTTAGAACTGCGAAATCGGTGTGTTGTCTTGGGTGGGTGAGGTCATGTGGACCAAGTCAGTGGATTAGAGACAACTTAAAAAAATAGATGTTTGTTTCACATCAACTTGTTTTCTCCTAAGACCCGTTGAGAAAATCATATGGCTTCATAATTATTATCCTAATGACTTTCTCTTACTTAGGAGAATTGAATAGGTAATATTTAGGCTTTAAAACATTTTTAATGGCTGGATCATGCTAATAGTTAATAGTTATCTTTGTATGGCTCACAGATACATAATACTAACATACTTATTACATTTTTACATGTTTTATTTGGAAGTGAGGTGATTACGTTCTGTTCTGTTGGAAATTTCTAATATGAGACAGTGAGACCTTAGGGTCAGAGTCTGCTGTCACATGCCTTGCCTTGGACAGGAACGGCTTGGGTATTTGATGTGTCCAATCTTCTATCCATGATGTGGGATGACCAATTAAAAAATGGAGTTGACTTTATGTTCTCTCTAGCCCAAGGACATAAGATTATGTTGACCTCACCAGTCACTGTGCCTGAGGTTGGAGTACAGATATCTGGAAACGGGTCTGTAGGTGGGAGGTTATGGAAGCAGGGGGCAAGATCAAAGCCAGGAGAGCAGAGTTCAACCATATTTTTAAGTAGGAGTTGGTAAATATTTTCTATAAAAGGCCAGATAAGCTTTATAGGTAATATAGCTTCTATTGCAATTATTCAGTTCTATTGTGGTGCAGAGGCAGTCACAGATCATAGAGAAATGCATGGACATGGCTGTGCTCCAATAACATTTTAGTTATAAAAATAGGCAGTTGACCTATTTGACCCATGGGTCACATAGTTTGCTGATCCGTATTTTTAAGAATGGTACCAAACAGATAGTATTTACTGTAATATGGGTTCAAAAAGGATGGCTTGAGCAACAAATATTGCAAGGAGAAAATGAGAAGAAATGATAAAAGTTGACAGGACACCTGAGTGGCTCAGTCAGTTAAGTGGCTGACTCGGTTTCAGCTCAGGTCATGATCTTGGGGTCCTGGGATTGAGCCCCACGTTGAGCTCTGTACTGAGTGTGGAGTCTGTTGGAGGATTTTCTCTCTCCCTCTTCCTCGCCCCCCAACCCCACACTCCCTCTCTCTCTCGAGTAAATAAATCTTCAAATAAATGATAAAAATTGACAGGACACCTGGGTGGCTCAGTCAATTAAATGTCCGACTCTTGGTTTCAGCTCAGGTCATGATCTTGGGGTCCTGGGATGGAGCCCCACATTGGGCTCTGCACTGGGTGTGGAATCTGCTGGAGGATTTTTCTTTTTCCTCTCCCTCATCCCCTCTCCCCACTCTCTTTCACACACACACACACACACACACTCTCTCTCTCTCTCTCTCTCTCCCTCTTTCTCTCACACTCTTTCTCTTAAATAAATACATCTTCAAAGAAATGGTAAAAATGGACAATTGAGTGATACTCACTGTATGCTAATCACTCTCCTAAGTGCTCTACATGGGTTAACACATTGCATCCCGTGAGATAAGTACTAAATTACTGGCTGGGATACATGGTTATATAATGTCCCCAAGATCACACAGATAATGAATGGTAGAGATAGGATTCAAACCCAGGTTCTGGAATTCAAATCAGGTTTCAGAATGCAAATCAATTTCCAAAAATCCATGCTCTAAACTATCTTAGTTTATTTCTCTGCATGTGGAGCTGGCAAGTAAGAGGTGGTCAGGAGGAATTCTGGGGATGGAGTCCATAAGCTTGCAGTAAACTTTATGTTGTTTTAGAGCATGTGTGAGGCTGCATTTGGAAGATCAGAGAGGCTTGGACAGGCCACACACTGACTACCCCTAGTATGGAACAACAGTTGGGTGTAACTACAGAAAGATCGGTGGACAGGAGATCCTCACTATGGCATCAACTTTCTTAGCATGTGAAGTGTGTCATATACATAAAATAATATATATAACATATATGAGGTAGGTGTAACAATCAAACAAGAACCCACTATCCCTCTTGGAAACGGATCATTTTTAAGACCATAAAAACAGCTTCCCAATTCCATTCCATTCAATTTTCCCTCTATAAAAGCCCATTTTCTCCATTTTAATTAATATTACTTACTTTTCTTTATAATATTATGATATAATGCATGTAAGTTCCATGGTATGCTATTTAGTTTTGTCATCTATAGGAGTGGAACAATACTACTTTGGTAACTTACTATCTTCTGTCAGCATCAAAACTCTGAAGTTCATACATCTTTCTAAGTCCAGTTGTGATTCATTTGTTTCCATTGCTCTATCATATTCCACTGAATGAAATGGAATTTATTTATTTATTCATCCTGTTATGGCCATTAGGTTTGCTTGAAGGGTCAGTTTGCTAAGTGCAATGCTACTGTAAACATTTTTATGTGTTTCGGATAATGGAGCACTAATGAAAAAATTTCTTTAGGAAATAGTTTTATAATTTCTTGCTCATAAATTGTGAGCACATTTAACTTTAAGAGGTAATGCTGAGTTATTTTTCAAAGTGGTTGCACCAATTTACATGTCCACCAGCAGCATCTGAGAGGTGGCGAGGCTCTCCATCCTTGTCAACCCTTCATGTTGCTGAGCTGGTGGATGTGAAAGAGTATCTCAATGTAGTTTTAACTTGCATTCCCCTGAGAACATTTGAAACTTTTTCAGGTTTTAATATTATTGCCTTAGATTCTTCCTAAATACTATGGGTAAACACCAAATAGACTTTTTTTTTTAAGATTTTATTTTATTTATTTTAAGATTTTATTTAGATCACAAGTAGGCAGAGAGGCAAGCAGAGAGAGGGGGAAGCAGACTCCCTGCTGAGCAGAGAGCCCAGTGCAGGACTCTATCCCAGGACCCTGGGATCATGACCTGAATTGAAGGCAGATGCTTAACCGACTGAGACACCCAGGCGCTCCCCAAAGAGACTCTTAACATAGAACCTCTCCATTGGGTCTTACTTCTCTCTCTCCTGCTGGCCTGGTTGGTGAGTATGCACCAATCCACGCATAGAAATGTCCTCTCAGGATTCGGGTGGACAAATTTACGTCTCCACATCCATCAGCGTTCCATTCATTCTTCTGAATTTTAGAGGTAGGCTTATTTATATGGCCTTGCCACTGCAAACTGGCTGTGTGGGTCCTTAGGCAAAATTATTCCACTTCTTGGAACTAGTTGCTTTGACAATAAGATAAGCCCAGTAGCACCTCCCTATGAAGTATTTTGCCTGTTGATTCTGTTTTTCCTTGTTTTGTGGGGGCTTGAAGGCTGAAAAATACTTTCCAGGACCCTCTGGTTCAGATTATGCCACCACAAGGCATTCATGCAAATTTGGGGCAGAGAGGAAGAGAAGCATTTTGCCCTCTGCCTTGGTGGTGACCAAGCAAATGTAAAACCAGGCGTGACGGTTTGCAGTGGCTTCCACATGAGCTTCAGTGCGATGTGCAGGTGAGGTCACTGGCAGGGGCTTCCTATGCTCTAAGTATTTTCTGATCTCTTCAAAGCCAGAAGAGATTCTTACAGGTGTGGCTCTCCTGCCGTACGTTTAATGATCTCTGTATTAACTCCCTCTCTGCTGACGTACCTAGAATGGTTTCTGTGCTCCTGAGTGACCCCTGACAGATGAGACTACCTTACGCTGCCTAACTACTTCAGGCTGTGTGAAGATTAAGTGAAATGATTCATCCGGAGCATCTAGAATGAGCTGGGCACATAGTGGATTCTTTAAAGAAGAGGATCGCCTCCCATGTTGGAATATGGAAATGGATGGAGATGGGTGAAGGACCTCACTTCATGCACTAGGTTAGGAGGCTGTGGATAAAACTTTATATAAAACTATCTCCATGACACATGGGCCAGGGCTCTCATGCAGCTGCTGCAGCACTGTGGGATCTGTGGTAAGACTCCCACATGCCTGCAAGCCAGCTTTGTGTGCCGCTGGCCAGGCTGGGTCTCCACCAGATATGCTGGAAATGCCAGCATCCCTCCTCAGCTGTGATGATGACTTTCTTTATGGAGCTTATCAAAACATCCCCACCCAGAGTTATCCTGAGATCAAGCCCCTACTAATAATTGCCAGGAAATTTTCCAAACAATTTTCCAAGTTGAGTCAGGGTATAGAAATCACCTCTCTCCTCACTGTGGACACTTCATCTGGAAGGTAACTGGTGCAGCTATGACCGTCTGTTCGTTTCTTCACGAGCTTCAAGCAGTCTTCAAATAAACCACACCGTGACTGGCTAAAAATCAGACATGCTGCCTGGCTTGAGCTCATTTCTAAAGCTCATTGGATACTCTGTGTTGTCATTTTCAGAGTCCTCCATGGACAACAGAAAAGCCAGGCTAAAAGTCAAATTCTGCCTGACTTCAGGGGTCTTAATTTTTGTAACTATAGGAAGAAATGCGCCACTCAGAGGTGTCCTCCTTTTTCCCTTCCTCAGCACTATCTAAACAGATTTTGCTCTGCCCATTCTCCCCAGGCTAAGATATGTGAATTAAGCAAAGCATGCCTTTGTTGGTCTCCTATCTTTCCTCTTTTTGGAGTCCCCTTCTTTTACACTTCAGAGACTCTGTGTTCTTGAGTGAATTTATATCACTCTATCCCCTTTCCAAGGGACATCTACATGTTAAGGCCTAGTGCCCCCTGGTGTGGAAAGCTCTGCCTTCTGTGTAATTGGCACTGTGGCCAGCAGTGGGTATAGGAATGAACCAACTTTCCTGTTCTCAGGAAGCCTGGCAGAAAAGACATTCCCAGGCTTGGCTTGGGGAGGGGTGGGTGGTTGAAGGGAATCGTCTTGGTGGGTCGTTTAGGCAAAGCAGGGAGGCAGGCAGTCTACACTGAAGGTGAACAGCAGGCTTTCTGGTGAGATATCTGTGAGACTTTCCTGATTGCTGGGCATGTTGGCAGCAAATGCAGGGTGGCTCTGTCTGAGCCCAGGTGCGAGATGGCCTTGGCCTGCAGGAACTGGGGGCTGGGCTCTGTGGAACCACTTGGAGCACGGTGGGGACAGGGTCTAACTCCCTGTCCCCTACAAGAAGTGGAGCTGGGTCGGGGAGCCATTTGTGGCTAATCTCTTTGCTCTGAAACAAAGCAGGTTCCTTTTAGAACACACACCGTACTGACAGAGGGCACCAGGGGCCAGAGGCCTGTTGGGTGTGTCTGTCTGCTTGTTTGCAGTTACAGAAAAGCATATTACCAGAGCCAGCTAGTGGGATTCCCCAGTGGCTCCCAGATTTCAGGCCAGGCAGCTCCACAGCCTCTAAACAGCTCTAAGACATACCAGAGATGTGTTGCTGAACATCTGTTTTGTCCCAGTGGTGCCTTGGATGTGTGACAGAATTCCTGCTGCAGGCCTCCTGGGGACACAAAGTGTGAACAATCACAGCAGAGAGGAGGAAACCATGATTTCTTCTGGAACTGGCTGGGAAACAGGCCCAGGGCATCTAGCAGGACAGAGATGTCAGGGGTTGGAGACCTGGTTTGAAGGCATTAGAATTGGGGAAGTAGTTTGGGTCCCCAACTAGTACCCCCGAATGGGATTTGGGCAGGGATTTTGCTTGGGCAATGACCTCGGTCAGCAGAGGAAGGGAATGGGGACGTCAGACAGGCCCAAGTGGAAAAGCCAGTGAGGATACATCAATTAGCAGGTCTCTGCCATGGGTGACTGGAGCCCAGTCCTGAAGAGAGGCTGTACAGAGCACACCCCGATTTCATCTTGCGGTGAGTGAGGAAGCTGGGGTGTTTGTCTCCCAGCTCCGACATATTCAATGTGGAGGGCACTCTTAGGGCATATCTCCCTGGCACCACTGACATGTCCTGAGCCTGGCCTGAGCACGCTCCCCTGACCAGCCGTTGCAGATGACCAAAGAGAGCGGAGAGGGCATGGAGGGAAGTGGGGGCTGGCACCTTCTACTATGGCAGCTGATAGAAAAAATAGTGTGGGTCATGAAGCTCCTCGCTAAGAGGTGTTGGCCATGAAATGCTGTATACTCCAGGTCTCCTTTCACTTTTCCTCTCTTGCTTACTGTCTTCGATGGTGGGTGCAAGGGTCAGATTACCTAGAGCATCCTCCCTCTCATCTCGCTGATGACGCCTATGCTAGAATGAAGTCTGGTTTGTGTTAACTGGGGTATGTGTGTGTGCAAACGTATGTGTTTATATGCGTATAAGTGCACGGGCATACGTGTGTTTGTACATCCTGTGTATTCACACATGTATCAGTTATGTAATTTCTGAATAAAAAAGCACTAACCAAGAAGAAAGAGGGTTTCATCCTGTGCCAGGGCCCTGCTATTTCATTTGGTAACACTGGGCCCAGTTTACTTCTGTTCAGTACAAGTCAAGAGCAAATGAGGGCCACTGTATCTTCTTTATTTTATCTCGAGAATTGGTGCTTATTGCTTAGTGTTTTGAGAATACCTCTTCTATGGGGTATTTACAAGGGAAACTAGTTAGACAGGTTTTCTTTCTTTTGTTTTCTTTCTTCCTTTTTTAAAGAGACATCTAATTTAGTGGCAAAATACCTGCAACTTTTCAGGCGCTCAGCGGGTTTACTCCAACAGACACAGAGCCCAAGGACACGCCAGTGCAAAGAGAAAGCACTTTGGAAGCAATCCAAATCAGCCTATTGTGTGACCAAATCCTGTTCTAGAAAGAGGAGGAAAGAAGTAGGTCTGACAGAGGGTGGAAGGTGCTGGCGATGTTGGAAGGCCCACAGCCAGTTGCTATTCTCATGGCCCTACAAACAGCATTCACCTTCATCTGCATGCTATTTCCTATGATAGCCATTATTCTTCTCATTCTAGAAAAACTGTAGCTTCAAGAACAACTTGCCTGATAGTGGTGGAGTAAGCATTTGAGGCCTGGTGTGTCTGACGCTCAAACCCCTCACTTCTTCTGTGTGGGGCTGTGACAGTGCTCATTGCTATGGTGCTGCCTTTTGTCATGAAAGCAGAAAACTTAGGAGGCCTTGGTTATTGCCTGAGGGTCACAACACCTCGCTCACGTATCTGGCAACACCCTGGGATACAGATTTTCTCTGGATGCCTGGCATCAGTTCAAGGACAGTATTATCCTAGCCCTGAAATCTTCTTCCTAACTTCAGGATTAGGTCCCACTCACTCTAGTGTCTCCACCATGCCTCCCCATGAATACTCTTCCCCGGACATGCCAAATTTGGTACCGTCTGTAAACTTGCCATGTTGTTTCATGCATCCGTGCATCTGCCTGAAAATGCCCCCTCTTAATTTTTTCATTATCTTATTTTTACTTCCTTTCTAAGACCCATATCAATTGTCTTCTTTTCCATGAAACTTTGCTAGACCTGCTCAAACAGGATTAACAACTCCCTTCATTGTGCCACTGCCAAGCCTATGCCATAAACCAAACGTGTACTTGACTTGCTGTAGTGCTGTTATTTTTCCATCTGTGGTGGAGACTGTTAATATTCAGCAAATATCCGGGTGCGCCTCTGGATTTTAGTTAGACTGGAGCCGTGTGGCTGGGTTCTGCCCAGTGTGTGCCACTTCTGGGCCTGCACTTGAAATCATCCCACATGACCCTCCCTCCCTTTTCCTGACCTTGAAATTCATCGTAACTACAGATTTTGTGACTGCAGCATAAAGGAAGGCTGCCTGTCCCATATCTGGATGTTGTGTGAGCACAAAATAAACTTGCATTAAATTACTGAAGTGTTGGGTCTGTTGGGAAGTGGACATTAATTACTTTGATTACTATAGCATCTGTTATTCCTGTTACTTACGAGTTCTTTGCAGATAAGGACCATGACATTCTTGCCACCTAGTGCAGTGGCTAAGGTGAGTGCATTGCATGGAAGGGCAGCTCCTCTACAGCTACAGCCTGCAAGGAGCATGGCACATTTTCATCTTCACTGACAGTGGCATGAAAAGGTCCTTATGTGCCTGGGGCTTTATCACCCAGGTAGGCCCCAGAGTGAGCCACTCAGGCATTGGCTGACAATTTTATCTGGTATTTCTGCCTTAGTTTTTCTATTCCCTTCTTCTTCTTTCTGCTGTAGCAAGATATTGGCAGAGCACTTGGCTTTTGTGTTCAAAGTTAAAATGTAATTATTCCTGCTTCATGTTCCTTCATTAACTCCATCACTCTGGTTCTGTGAAGGAAAAAGGGGGCAGGTGGGCCTGTCTTCCTACTGAGTAACATTGACCGCAAACCTGATGCTAGGCATATAGCACAGTGTTTGTCATTATTTTACAGATAGAATGAATGAGTTCATCGATGTGTGGTTGAGTGTTCTCATGGAGTCCAAGTATCATAATTGACTTTGACTATATTTCATTTTGTATAAACACTGAGAGTTTCTCTAAAAATTTAATTTCCTAGGGCAATGGCCAAAAGATAAGGACTGGAGAGAGAACCAACAGTCATGTCAACCATGTGTCCAGTGTTTTATAAATATAATTTGATTTCATCCCAGAGCAATATCGGGGAGCTGTGAGTCCATTTGTCTGATGAAATAAAGAGATTCAGATAGGCTTGTTAAGTATGTACAAAATCCCAAAGTTGGCACAAATCATAATCTGTCTAGCTGCTATGTCCCTATTCCTTCTTCTCTACCACAGCCTGTGATCTTACTTCTCAACCTCATTGAGCCCCATATAACTGCATGTCATCTCAGGGCATAGCCTTGGCTTCTCATTTCCTGCTGACAAGGATGGGCATGTGCGATTTTCCTTCTCTGATCTTCATAGAAGGCTGCTGCTATGACTGAAGGGAAAGACCTGGACCACAGAGAAAACACTCTGTCTTTCTCCTTCCCTTTCCCTCCTCTCTCACCACAGCAGGGTCTGGTCACCTTAGGAATCTTCTACTGCCTTTCTGGATGGAAGGTGAGAAATGGGGGCTGCTATATATTTTTCATTCCACTAGAATTAAAAAGAGTTATCTCAAGTTAACTGAAGCTCCACAGTTTTGGTTATCCAAGAGGTACTGGCTCCCTTCCACAACAGAGTCCTTACCTCTTGTCCTTGGAAAAAGAAAGTCTAAGTCTCTGGAATTTTATCTTGGAAGAACAGTTTAGGCTTCTTTAAGGTGCTGACACATTGCTGTGAAGAGTCATGTTGGTCCCTAAGCCTGAAAAGAACCCATGTGAAGAAAAAAGGAGGTGGTAAGAACCTCTCCACAGTGGGAGTGGGCTTTTACTTCCATACAGCTCCTATCTGGCTTCTGTCCACCAGATTCATGATTTTCCTGTAGTCAAGATTTCTACTTGGCACAGTAGTGAAATGAAATTTTTTGGAGTCTAGATGACTTGAATTCCCACCCCAGCTCAGTCACTCTGTGGCTTCCTATTTGCATGTCTGATAAGTCACTTCACTTCTTTGGTCCCCCTTGCCTTACACGTATGCAACCGGTACTTTGAATAATCATGACACTTGGGATGTGATAAAAACGTGTCCCACTCCTTTTTTTTGGTCTTTGTCTTCATCTTCATTTTCTTTAGTCTCCCATTGTCCTTTAAACTTTATTCCTTGGAGAAAACTTTTCCCCTACCCCTTGATTAATGCTCAGGAATCCCCATGACTTTTCTGTTTATTCTTAGGAAACCTATAGCTGCTTTAAGTCCTATAAAGAACAAAAACAACAGAAAAACTACAATTGTGCTATGGTGAGTGCTGTGAATTGTGTAAGACTGACAAATCGCAGACCTGAACCCCTGAAATAAATAATACATTATATGTTAATAAAAAAGGAGAAAGGAAAACTACAGTTGCAATTCTATGGAAGAAAATATGCAGCCCTAGGCTTTAATTGATACTTCCGTCTTCAAGCAAATGTGAAATTTCTCCCATCTAGCTAAGACCTGTATTTTCTGGCCTCCTGCATTTTGTGAAAGAGGATGTGATGGCTTGATTCCTCATTCCTGTATCAGCATTTACCCTTTCCCTAGCTTACACACATGTTTTTCCCTTGCCTGGGTTCAAGTTGGTAGAGACTCTAGGGGAAAAGAGGTTACAAGGAAGTTCTTATATAACTGATGAGAAGGGCTGTTCTCTCTGGCTTCTTGCTCTCTGATACTTGCCAGAGTTTCGAGCTTACTTTCTCTCTCAAGGTCATGTTGATAAGCTATTTGGATGTTCTTTTTGCTTGGATTCCTCTTTTGCAAAATTTTTAACCTCCAAAAGATGATTTTTAGCTACCTGGCACTCATTTTCATTGATCACCTGCTGGGGTCCACTTACCATTTTGGTTTTTGGACAGTATCTCTGGTAGGCGGAATCCTAGGATAACCCTCAATGATCTTCATCCTTCATAATTCCTTTCTCCTGAATGTGAGTGAGAATATGATGGGTATGACTTCTGTGATTATTACACGACATGGCAAAAGATATTTGCATATGTAGTTGATGTTACTTAATCAGTTGACTTTTCTTAAGTACTGATTACTTAAAAAATTAGTCAACTCTGAGTTAATCAAAATGGAAATTATTTATGTTGGCCTAACTTAATCACACATGTCCTTTAAATCTGGGGCAAGAGGTCAGAGACAGAGGAAGCCACAGACAACAAGTTAGAGGGGTTCTCCACTGCTGGCTTTTTAAGGCCACTGTGCTCCCTGGCTCTACCACTTGCTACATCTTCTTGAGATGGGTGAGGCCATGTGGTAAAGAATGTTGGGACCCTCTAGTTGCTGGGAGTGGCCCCAGCTGACAACAGCAGGAAATGGGGCCTGCATCCTAAGCAGCAAGAAACCAAGTTTGGCCAACAACCTGAATGGGCTGGAAGCAAATTCTTCCCCAGAGTCTCTGGAAATGAATGCAGCCCTCAATAGAGAACCCAGACACTTCATGCCTGAACTTTTGACCTACAGAATTGTGAGCTAATACATGGGCGATGTTTTAAGCCACTGAGTTTGTTATAACTTATTACACAGCTTTCGAAAACTAATACAGGTCCTAAGAGGAGCTATGTTGGCTTTTTTATGCAGGCCATATACCTTGGGCCTATGAAAAACATACATATCTTTCTGCTGATAAAATCTGGGAATTCACACCTATACCAAGGCACTCAACTTTAAAGGACACTAAATTAGCTTGCTAGATCATGCTTCCTGCACTCCATAATTTGAGGGACGAGGGTCATATTTCAGTCCACTGAGTTTCACAAACCCCAGGAGATACATATTAGACTGAGTGGTCCAGTCTCATCAGCGAACTTGAGTGCATGCTTGAGTGATGGAGGGAAACCAGTCTGTCAGTTTATTTTCTCAGGCCCTTTCAGGGACTTCCCCAAGAGGTCCCTGATTTTCCCCAGGGGTTAGAAAGGGCTAGTATGGTTAGCTCTATCAGGGCATAGACATTAAGGGGGGTTGAGGTCTTGACTTTTCCCCAGTCTAAGTGTCTTTAGTAAATTCAGAAGTTTTCTCACAAACAGCCTGATCTTCTTTCTGTCTTCCCTTCCTGCCTGGGGAACAATGACCCCCAAGTGGCTTGGAAGTTGGCTGACAGTGAGGCATCCCCTGGTTAAACTGATGCTGATTCCCTGGTTGGTCTCAAATAATGCTCTTGGCAATCTAGGGACATTTCTCGGGGTATTTAGAACATAGCTTTTCTGAAGTAATGGTTCTCAAACTCTGACCTGCATCAGAATCACAGGAAGGCTTATTGAAACAGATAACTGGACCCCACTCCCAGAGGTTCTGATTTAGTGGGTCTGGGACAGAGCCTGATAATTTATATTTCTAAGTTCCCAAGTTGCTGGTGCTGCTAGTCTGGAGACCACATTTTGAATATCATTGCTCTGAAGACGTATTTCTCATGAAATCCTCTTTTCTTTCCGTATCTTCACCTCTTTTCACATCTGTGATTTCCTACCGGAGCCAGCCAATGTGGAAATGGTTCTCAAACATTCCTTCAAAAAATCTAGCATTTTTGGGAGCCTGGGTGGCTCAGTGGGTTGAGCCTCTGCCTTCAGCTCAGGTCGTGATCTCAGGGTTCTGGGATCAGGTGCCGCATCGGGCTCTCTGCTTGGCAAGGAGCCTGCTTCCTCCTCTCTCTCTGCCTGCCTCTCTGCCTACTTGTGATTTCTGTCTGTCAAATAAATAAATAAAATCTTTAAAAAAAATCTAGCATTTTTTTCTGGTATCTAACTTTGGCAGGCACACCTGTTGTATCTTGGTGACTTATTCAAATTTAATTTTAACATCTTGTTTTATGTTAAAAAGCAGAAGACATTACTGTTCAGGGATGTTGTGATCACTAAATAACTTGCTATATGCAGAATAGAATGAAATGCATGTGGGTGTTCTTCACTGTGCTCCCTGGCCCTACCACTTGCTACAGATATTTTGGGTGGGATCTGAGAATTTGAAAACCACTTGAGACACCAATTAAGAGAAGTTTTTGGAAGAATTAGTCCTGGGGAGGTTAGATGATTGACTCCTTCGAGAAGGTGTTGAGGGGACATCAGGAGATATTTCAGTGAGGTCTCCATGGCACTTAGCCTGTGAAATAACCAGCCTGATTCTGAGAAATGACTGCAAAGTTCTAAAAGTTCTTTTGGATTATATATCATTCACTCCAAAAAGGTCTCCCAAGAGTTATTCTCAAAGGGTCCTAGTTAATGCTTGTGCTGCCCTTCTCTAAGCTCATACATAGGGTTTTTACATGGCAGATGAAAATCAAACACTTAGCTGAGACCCCAGAAGCCATAACACGGTTTCAAGGCAGTCAGCCATCTGCAAAATGTCTAGAAAGGCAAGTGTGTGCCATCTTCTTTCTTTCTGGCTTCTAATTTATTGGCAGAGAAATGTTAAGTGGATTTTTTTAGAGAGTCACCATATTGCAGAAACAGATTGAAGCAAGATGGATTTGAGAGAATAAAGTTTGCTCTAGGATAGAATCAGGTCCTGAAAGGGAAGGCATATGGCTGATGTCACAGCCCATACAGCCTCCCTGAGTAAGGTGAAAGCTTCTTAATTGTGAAAAGCCACAATACTAGCAATATTTATTGAACAATTACTTTGTGCTTGCTTTTTATGAATTGCTTTATTCAGTTTTTAACAAAACTATGATTTAATTACTGTAATTATTTTATTTTTTCCAAGTAAGGAGATGTAGGTAACCTTCCTAAGGTTGCACAGCGATTAAGTGGTAGCATCAGAATTTGAAATCATGATCAGTCGGACTCCAAGTTATGGAAGACCTTAAAATGAGACCGGGCATTACTGTTCAGAAAAATTCACTAACCCTGTGTTATGGGTTTAATTGTGTCCACCCCCAAATCCATATATTGAATCCCTAACCTCCGATGTGATGTATTTAAAGCAGAGCCTTTGCAAGAGGCAATTAAGTCAAATGAGGTCATAAGGATGGGGCCCTAATCCAATAGAATTGGTGTCCCTGGAAGAAGAAGAAGAGACACAAGTGGTGTGCATACTCAGAGGAAAGTCACGTGAGGACACAGTGAGAAGGTGGCCATCTACCCACCAAGGAGATAGGCTTCAGGAGAAACCAAACAAGCCAACACCTTGACCTTGGACTTGTAGCCTCTAGAACTGTGAGAAAAAATATATTTCTGCTGTTGAAGCTACTCAGTCTGTGGTGTTTTGTTACGGCAGCCCTTGTGAACCAATATACTCTACCACCTTTAAGGGTAGAGTGTACTTTAGCATCCTTGATTTTGGGTTTCTTCATATGATTTACTTTGGTCAATGGAATGTTAGCAGTCCTGATGAGAGTAGAGGCTTAAACAACAGATGGGTGTTTGGGCTTGCTGCCTTTTGCCAGTGCTTGTGCTGGGAAAAGATATCTTCCATTTAGCTGGTCCAAGGAGAATGAGAGACAGTGGAGTAGGGCCTTGCAGCTTAAAGCAAAGCCACCGGGCTGAACTTGCTCTAAGTTGGGCAATACCAACCTGTCATAGTTTGAGCCAAGCTACCCTAACTCACCTCTATACTCAGAACAGTACATAATAACTGTTTTAAGCCTTTGTAGTTTTTAGGCAGCACCACTGTAGTAATAGCTAGCTGATATGTTAATCAAAGGTCAGAATAGGGAACTTTACATAATTTCTGCACAACACTTTCTCTGGTCACTTATTAGGGGTAGACATAGAAGGATATTTGAGAAAAGGTAGACAAATGGTTGCTCTAACAGTTTTCTCAACCTTCAAATTAAAAAAGAATAAACCACGTTCCTTTAAGAATATGTATAAGGTGGAATTGAACCAGTATTTTCTTCCAGAACAATATTTAAATGGAAAGAAAGAGATACACATACATAGAGACAGATAAAGGGAGAATGGGCTTTTTGGACTCAGTTATGCTGAGCTTAAATGTCCTGAGTTTGTCCTTAGCTATGGGTGATCTGCCTCAAGTTCTATAACCTCATTGAACTTCAGCTTTTCCATCTGTAAAATGGGAATGCTAATTATATTATCCTTCCCACCCACATACAATTATTCATACCCCCCATGGGTTCTGCCTGCAGAATTGGAAAAGTCTGACTCAGAGCAGGTACTCTTTATTATGCCTTTTTATAGTTAAGGAATCTTAAAGGGACAAGGTATGATAGGGAAGATTAGAGGGATTATTTTTGCTACCTGGTACATGGAGATATTTAGCTCAGAGGACATGATGAGGCTGCTTTCCTTTCTAGCTTGGGTTGATTTTGAAGTTTTAAATCCTAAGTTTGTGGCCCAGTGGAGAAGGATGTGGGTTCTCAAATCATCAGAGCTGAAAGAGCCTGAGGTATTATAGAATGCAGTTTTCTAAGCCTTGAATAATGTATACATTCTACTTTGACAAGCTGGAGTCCTGATTAGTAGTTCAAATTCCAAGCTGCAGAATTTCCTTGTCCTGTGATCTGGAAGAGTTACTTAGCCCATTTGAGTCTTTGTTTTCATTATCCATAAAAAAAGAGTAATAGTAGTGTGTGTCCTTTTGAGTGTAAAGTTGTCTATAATGAAAATCACATTAAACAAAGGAAAGCTAAAGCTTATAGCACAGCATCAAGCCACAGATAAAAGCTCACAAATATGATCTTGAGATATTTAATTTATTGACCCCAGTCCCTTTCTTTTGCAGATAAGTAAACTGAGGCTCCCTGAGGTGAACTGACCTTTTCCAAAGTCACAAAGCTATAAAGTGCCAAAGTAGGACTAGATAGGGGAAAATTTTGCAAGTGACAAATATCTAAAGGGGAGGCATCCCCACCTGTTGAAATTTTAAGATGTAGACATAGTTTGAAGACCTAGGAGAGGGGGTTGAAATGATAAATTCTCATTAAAAATGATCAAGCATGTAACGTGTTATTTTACAAGAATACTCTCTAAAAGTACTAGCTTAGCTTAACCTATTATACCACCAGTGACAGGAAGCTCATTACCTACTGTATCGGTGCATTCCATCTTGAACAACTTGTTAGAAAGCCTTTCCTTACGGTGTGCCTTAATGTAGCTTCTACTTCTGGAGCTGCACAGAATGAATCAAATGCTTTCTTCCCAGTGTAACCTTTAAATATTTGAAAACAGCTCTTGTGTCTCCTGTTTTCATTCTTCCATCCACACATACATTTAGCAAGTATGTATTGCAACTACATATCAGGATTCTTTTAGTGTTAATAAATGGAAAACTCAGGGCACCTGGGTGGCTTGGTGTGTTGAGTCCCTGCCTTTGGCTCAGGTCATGATCTAAGGGTCTTGGGATCAAGCCCTGCATTGGGCTCTCTGCTCAGCAGAGAGCCTGCTTCCCCCCACCCCTCTGCCTGCCTTGCTGCCTACTTGTGATCTCTCTCTCTCTGTCAAATACATAGATAAAATCTTAAAAAAAAATGGAAAACTCAAACTGACTTAAACATTGGTTCATTTATTCATGCATTCATTCACTCATCTATTTATCTATTTGACACATATTTATTGAGTACATTTTTATGTTTCAGGCACTGTTCTATACATGGAGGATAGAGCAGTAAATATGAGTCCCAACTCACATGGAGCTTCCATTCTAGTGTAAGAAGGTAGACAATGAACAAATAAATATGTTCATCTCCAAATAAACATAGAGATGCTGTATTTTCAGGAAAAATAATGTGGATTGAAAGGCATAGAGAAAGCCAAAGGGTAGGGACCTGGGGGCATTGAGTCATTTAACTGGAAACTACAGAGGCAGGGCACAATTAACTATCCATAGTCTTTTATCTATTGTTCCCTAAGATTTGCTTTGTGCTAGACTGGCTTCCCTTATGTTAGCAATTTGGCTGCTGGTGGACCAGAGCTATGTGGTTTCTTCTTTATATTCAGAAGAAGATTAACATTAGTTTCTACAAGGCAACAGAAATTGTGACCTTCATTCAGATACAAACACTGTGATTCCTGTGTCTAGGGAAATGTCCTTTATTGATTAGCCAAAGCCTTGGTCTATTCCCATATGAACTTTTAGAGGGATGTGCCACTAAAAACTAGAGTGTGCTCATTGTCACCCAAAGCGTATGACTACCATGCAACAAGGGAGGACGGGCTTTATGATGGTGAGGCAACAATAATAGTCACTACAGTTACTACATGTAAGCACTCAGAGCTTAGAAAGGTAAACAGAATATATAGTACCTGACCTTAAGGATGCCACAGCTTCAACGGAAGGATACAGATGAATAGGTAATTCTGTAATAGGGATAGCCAATCAAATTGACCCAAGGCCATCATCAGCCTCAGGGTGGCATATGAGAATGAGGCGTTAAATGATCTTTCTAAAATAGTCAATATTTAAGATTTCCTTTCATGTTCTTCACTCCTGTATCAGTAACAACCTTATCCACACAGCTTTGCACAGCTCTCTCAATTGAGGTGGATATATTTGTCCATCCAACATGATTCCCTTTTGTCAATGGGATGTTAACAAACCTGAAACCAGCAGAGGCTTGAAAGCACATTTGGGCTTCCTTTCCACACTCTTTCATTTCCCTGAGGAGATTGTTGGCCTGGTTGTCCCAAGGAGAGAGGAAAGAAGCAAGTGGAGTAGAATCACCCCAGCTGAGCTATCTTATTGGAACCCAGCCTCAACCAGCTGACCCTTAGGCCTCCAGACCCAGGAACCTCATCAGTGTTTATTGAGAGTAACACTGAGGTTTTGTGGTTGTTTGTTATGCAGCATTAATTGTAGCTATAGCTAACGGACATAGGCTTGAAGGACAGTCTTTGTGGAGATAGTAAATATTTTAAATTGTCTTCGTTCTGATTTAACACAGCAAGAGGTAGGTCTGGTAGACTAGGTCAAAGAATATTGAATTCAGAAGTGTACAGATCAAAAAGAAACAGGGAGAAAAGCCCATTCTTTCTAGTCCTGGCATATGTGGGAAGAAGACAGGAAATGGAGATGGAAAAATGGAGATATGGTCAGACGAGACAAATGGTCAAATGGGCTGCCGTTGGCATCCCTGAGTCACTTCAGTTCCCCAGGGTCATGGTGGGAATCAGGGATAGAAGGTACATGTGCTGAGATAAAGAGGCCAGCATAGGGTGGCCCTGTAGGAAAGGCAAAGTGACCTTAGAGCAGTTGTAGATTTAGACATGGCAGAGACTCCGAGGGTCTATGGGAGGAGTAATGAGAACCCAGGTGAGGACTCGACAGCCAGAGAGCACGACCAGATGCTGAAGAAACTGAGAGAGGCCAGTCCACAGCTCAGACCAACCAGAGATGTAGCAGCAGGTCCTGGCAGGATGCCTGGAGTGGGACTGGCATCTCCTCAAGAGATTCCACTTCAGGGCATGACCAGCTCTGTGTCTCCACAGCTGAAGCCAGAGAGGACTCAGAAGGCCCCCAGTCAGTTCAAGGACACTCTACTCTTTCCACTCACCATATGCAGCCCATCCACCGATGGTGCACCAAGAGGGGATGGGATGGAGCACGTGGGAGTGGTGTCAGAAGTCTGAGAGTCTGAGCACTGTCATCTGAACAGACCAAACACTTAATCCAACAGATTCTTTAAATTTAGGATCAGACCCAAGAGTAACAGCCTAAACCAAATTTAGTCTTTTTTTCCTGCTTACCATTTGGGAGGGGGCTTACGAGGAAGAACAGACCTGTTATTGACTGAATGAGGAAACCACATTGTCATCGTACGCAGAAGAGTGATGTGGATGGATCCTCTACTCCACGACAATGACAATTCAGCGTGGTGAAGTCTAGAACGATGCTAAAGCTCCAGTGTGCTGGGAGCTGCTGAGACGGCTCTGACTCAGAATGAAGAGGGGATCCCCTAGAGGGGGCTCATAATAAGCTGAATCTTACAGGACCTGTAGTGGACACTCAGATGAAGAAGCAAGGGAAAGGAAGATTGATGGTGGGGAGACCAAGGCGGCGGGGGGTGGGGGAGAACACCTGTCATCCCTCTAGCGGACCCTCATGGATTACCCGTGAGTCTCCTTTCAGCTAGGGCATGGAGGGTCTTGGTAACATGGTGGCAGAGTAGGTGGGAATGCACATGCTGGCTGACGTAGGGATCTCCTCTCCCCTCTCTTCCCTCTACTCAGCTCGAAAGATTGTGTGAATTCTCCAGAGATTTTGCTTTACTTGGAAAAAAGTAGTAAGGTGCAAGGCAGAGGTGGGCTGAGAATATGGCAGTGTGCAAGGCACTTTGCATACACATTTCATTTTATTCTCCTTTTTCTTTTTTTTATAGATTTTATTTATTTATTTGACAGACAGAGAGCACAAGTAGGCAGAGAGAGAGAGAGGGAAGCAGGCTCCCTGCTGAGCAGAAAGCCCAATGCTGGGCTCAATCCCGGGACCCTGGGATCATCACCTGAGCTGAAGACAGAGGCTTTAACCCACTGAGCCATCCAGGCACCTCTCATTTTATTCCCCTAATAGCATTCTCATATAGGTGTTACCCCTGATCCACCAGCATTTCTTTGGCTTTCATATTTAGAAGCCAGCCAGAATCAAGCCACTACTTCCAACTTCTACCACTTCCCCACTTGCCCATTGGTCCAAGCCACACTGTATCCCAGCTGGACTATTTCAGCAGATTCCAAACTGGTTTCCCTGACTCCACCTGTGCCTCCCTACTCTACTCCACACAGAACAGAGTGATCCACCAAACATGCCGAAGCTTAGTTAGGTCACTCCAGTGCATAAGCCATCCAGTGGCTTCCCATGTGATTTGCAATAAACCCACAGTCCTTATGATGGTCCGTGAGGCCCTCTGTGATCTGACCACCCTCCTGCTTCCCAGTCTCATCCCGTGCCACTGACCATCCCAGTCTCACAGACCTCTGTGGGGTTTCTTCTTGCTATTATTTCAATATGACAAGCACAAGGGGCTCTCCAGTCTTTTGCACCTGTTGACTCTCAGACAGTGTTCTTTCTTCAGACATCCTTGTGACTTCCACTCTCCCTTGTACAGGTCCTTATAATGGAAGCCTGACTGATATCCTACTTCCATCTTATTTTGACTTTTTATCCGGTATTATTTTTTCTTCATACCACTCATCAGCATCTGACATAGTCTTTTTTTCTTTGTTCTACCTCTAAAATGTGTGCTCTGCAAAGACAAGGACTATGTTTTGTTGTTTGTTTTGTTTCATCTTCAGTGCCTATAACATTGCCTGGCTCATGTAGACACTCAATGAATATTTGTTGAATGTTGCTCAGAGAAATTAAGCAACTTGCACAGGCTTCCCCAGTAAACCTATGACCCAAGGCCTGTTGGCACTGAGGACAATGCCCTTTCTAATCAGTTTTCCCTTTCCTTTGCCTGCTGCCTAGACATCAGGACTAATGGGACTGATCAGATAGATCCTTGTGACTCTTATTTCTCTAGAAAAATAGGCTCAGTGAATAAACATGAAGGTTAATGACAAATGTTTTACTTTTGGTAATCCTGGAAATCAGAGGAATGAGTAACCTCAACTCCCTCTCTATAATGAGAAATTTCACAAGGGCTTTCAATTTTCTTGTCCATGTTTCTGTCTGCTCAAAATTCTTAATTAAATTTCATTTTACTTGATATTTGTCCTATGTAAAAGAAAGAAGAAAGAAAGAAAGAAAGAAAGAAAGAAAGAAAGGGAGGAAGGGAAGGAGGGAGGAAGAAGCCACACGGCTACCTCATTTCTGCTTTGCTTGCGGAAGCAGAGAGAAAGCAGGTCTTGATAAACTGGCCACACCAATGGGCACCTTATCTTCAGGAGAGTTGTGGAAATGTCAACCCCTCTGGCCCTCTGCTCAACTCCATGTAGGCTAAGCACGGTGGTAGACCACTGTCCTGGGCTCATTCCCACCCTTGCTTTCTGACTCAAACTCACATTGCCCTATGGCAGTGATGATAAGGGTCAGCTGGCTTTGATTGTTCCCTTTATCTGCTTGTTGGAAAAGTGTATTTTCCAAAAATTGGTACCATCTATATATATCTCATCCCACATGATATTTCACAATGAAATGTCTTTACTGAGTAGTGGCATCTCTTTCCTTTCTATGGATCTAGGTGAGCCAGCCACTGTGGTGAGAATAGTGATGCTCTGAGACTTCTGCGGCTGTCATAAAAGATGACACAGCTTCTGCCTGGTCCCTTTGGGACTCCCAGTCACCATGCTGTGAGGGAGCTTTGCAGCTACAGGAAAGGCTATATATACTCATTCCAGTCACGGTCCCGGGGGAGGGTTTGGCTAACAGCCAGCATCAACTACCAGACTGTGAGGATGAGAATCTTCCCACAAGAAGCTCTAGCTTTTGTGCAGCTCCAGCTGTTACAGCATGGAACAGAGGTGCACTGTCCTTGCTAGTTTCTGCCCAAATTTTGGATTCATCAGCAAAATCAATGTCACTGTTTCCCGCTGCCCAGATGTGTGTGGGGGGTTTGTCACTTAGCAATAGATAACTGGAACGATGTGAAATCAGCAACAGTGTGACGTCCCGACTGTGCATAGCCTTATGAAGAGAGGACAGCCTTAAGACATATATTTTAAATGAATAGATTAATTAAATTAATATTTCTTCTAAAGTGAATTAAGGCCTACTTAATTATATTTTCTTACCAATCTCACCAGTAGTATGCACTTTACCACAGATATTATTTCATAGGGAGATTTTATAGCAGACAAAGAACTGACTCAGAGGAAAGAATCTAACCTGAAGTGATGGGACCAGTTTTCACACTCTATATTGCTAAGTTATTATTTGTAGACCATGTTGGTGGTAGGGCAGTTGCATTTTAGCCCATGACATTTCTTCAGAGGAGGGAGACACTAATACTCACTCAACTAGGATTGGAGCACGGCCTGGTAAAAGATTTTGGGAGGAATCCCAGCAACACCCATTACAGTGGTAGGTCATGAATCTGCCATAGGATATTTTCCATCCTCCTTCTTCCCTTCAACTTTCTCACCACCAGTGGAGTTCTCTTGTGAGAATGGACTGTGGATTGAAAGTTTCTATCTAACCTGCCAGTAATAAGAAAGAAAGAAAGCCACTTGCTTTTATAGTTAGTCTCATTTGTTTGTGTAACAAATAAATGGTAAGTAACATCTTAAGAACCAACATTTATTTATTTATTTATAAAGATTATTTATTTATTTATTTGAAAGACAGAGATCACAAGTAGGCAGAGAGGCAGACAGAGAGAGAGGAAGGGAAGCAGGTTCCCTGCTGAGCAGAGAGCTTGATGCGGGGCTTGATCCCAGAACCCTGGGATCATGACCCAAGCCAAAGGCAGAGGCTTTAACCCACTGAGCCACCCAGGCACCCCAAGAACCAATATTTAAATTCCCTAAACTATATATATATAGTTTAGGGCAAATATATATATAATATATATAATATATCATAATAATATATAAAATATAATATATTAATATTTAATAAACTATTAATAGTATAATTAAATTAATATTTAATAATTAAATTAATAATAATTTAATTAATAATAAAATTATAATTATATAATATAATAATATATAATAATTATATATATATATATATATATATATATATATATATATATATACTCTCTGCCCCCAGGAGGAAGCTAGAAGTGTTGACAGTTAGAAAATCTGGAAGTACACTATAAGGGTAGCCCTTTGGAGCCTGTGTTCACACATGCACAATTGGACACCAAACAATGGGTATTGAGTGTAGGACATCTGTCTGAATGATGGTCTTCATGAAGTAATTTCTCTTCTAGTAAACAAAGTCAAAGGTTGTATTTGAAAATCACATCTCTCCCCATCATGCCACCTGGCACCTCTAAGTGATGTCTAGTAATAGACAGATAAACAGCATCATCTAATACACAGAACAAAAATTTTGTCAAAGAGAAAACAAGAAAATAAAAATCACTCTTGAGGTCTGTGTCATTTGGATTGTTCTGGAAGCAGGAGTGAGACAGGAGTGCAAAAGCTTTCTTGGGATTGGAGTATAAAGTCTGAAAGAGTAAAGCGCGAGAAGATTCTGGTCCTAATGCAGTTCTCACAGCATCTCAGCCAACCCAAAATGCAGCTTCAGAGCAAGGATTGTGCACTAGAGGAGGTGATGCTTGAACTGCAATGCCCAGGGCCTGGGACACTTATTATGCATGGGTCTACCTTGGAAGAGCGTGGCCTGGGTCTCAAAACTGAGGTGGAATCAGAAGGCTCTGCAGCTGCAGGCTATCAGATGACTGCATTCCTTGCCACCAAAAAGGCAAAACCTTTCTAGAAGGTATAGCTAGCTCTGAACCTACCTTGCTGCCGCAACCTTCACAGCTGCAGGAACCTGGTAGGAGGTAGAGCTCTAAAAATTTCGCCTTTACCCTCCAGCAGCACCCTGCTATTCTGTCCTGCCCTCCCTTCCAGCCACTTTCTGCCAATGGGGAGCTAGGGTCCTCAATCAGGAGTCATTCTGAGCAGCAAGGAGCTGAGCTTGCTGAAACTCCTGGCCAACTCTTTATGAGACACATTTTAGTTGAAGCCGGCCAGAGTGGGCAGCTGGGAGGAGTGGAGCAGAGTAAGGCTCTTCTTCCCTTCTTGTCCTCACACAGTCAAGGGAAGCTCAGTGGTCAGAAACTGCCAGTGTCTGCCTTTTGCCCATTGGATCAGGCCTTGGGGGCTGCCTCCATAGAACAGAAGGCTCAGAAAAACAGTAAAGGATGCCTGCAAGCCCAGGGACCATGGTGGCAGGGGTGAGCCATGCTCACAGCCTTTCCTTTCATGACCCATTCGTCTGGAATTGTACACTAACAACAATTATGGGATTGGGTATGTCTGGCACCTCCAATCCTGTAGGATTTTTCTGAGAAATGCTTTGATGACTTTCTGCTGACTGGTGAGATCAACACAAGTTTTGCCTCTCAAGCTGAGGAAGTGCATGGTGAAACCAGGTAAAAAGCCCTGTCCCAGCTGTAGGTCAAGGGAATTATCCTTCTTGGTTTATCTTAAAGAAAAAAAAAATGCCCATGCCATTTTCTAGGACAACTGAAGGAAAAGTGGCTGAAGCTTCTGTAGCATAGGGGTGAGTGCTGGTCATTTGAAATCTGAGCATGGGAATTCTAGTTTCTAACCATGGGATCTAGGCAGGTTTTGCCTTTCCAGAATATATTTTTTCGATATGTAAAATCAGCAGGGCTTTGGAGATAAAATGTTTCCTCCTTCTTTCCCGCTTTCCTTCTCTCCCTTCTTCTTTCCTATGCTCCTTCCTTCCTGCCTGCCTACCTTCCTTCCATTAGTCAGGAAACATTTATTGAGCTGCTGTGCTAGGCACTAGGGAAACATACATAAACAAAACCATCGATGACTTCAAAGACCCTAGTGCAAGGAAAAACCTACAGTGTTGTATGTTTATGTAGTAACATATGTGTATATGAGTTGAAGCAGGTTATAGAAGAGAAGGTGATGATCTCTTGGCAAGGGTCATGGAGAACATGTCTGAGCAAAAGTTTGCAAAGAAAGTAGCTTATGAAATAAACCTGTTGGGGTTACAGGTCCTTCTGACAACTGGACAGCTGGAATCAGATCAGTAGGGACTGAATGATTAAGTTGGAGGCTGTGGGGGAAACTTAGCAGAGGCACAACAGGGGACCTGGTGAGAGGGTTTGGAGATCTCACAGCAAACGGCTGAAACAGAGCCTTGGGGAGCACCCAAACTTGAGTTTGTTGAGAAAGAGACACCTACTGAGGCCTGGCAAGGAGAATGATGGATGCGATCACATTGCTCAGTGCACAACAGAGTATGTGTCTTGGAAAAGTGTCTGAGAGCTTCAAATGCTACAGGTAGGCCAAAGTCAAGGAAAACCTAGGGTGTCCATAGTGTCCATGGAATTTAGTGATTAGGAGGTCAGTGTGAGGGAGGGAACCATGTGACAGTAAATTAAGGCATATGAAAAGGCTTTTTAAAACTGTGAGGAGCCATAGGAAAGAAATGCCACTTCCTGATGGAGGCAAGAATTAGCTACCTTAGGCTGATCAATTCAGAATGTGTGGAGAGAATTTGACGGGAAATTCACCATTGCAGATTTACAGCCTCTCAATTACATCATGTGGGTAACAGAACGTCAGCATTTTAAATAGACACTTCTGTGCTCATAATGAATGTGTTTTAACACTTTTACATCCTTTTCTCAAAATTAGCTTCTTGTTGGCTCCAGAAGTTTGCCTGAAATATGTCACCCAGGAGCAAAAATAAAATTAGGGCATAAGAAAGAGTGAGAGAGAGAAACTGTAAGTTATGGGGTCATTGGTACTTACGAATAAATAATCTTGGTGATGGGGTAGCAGTGCTGAGTTGTAGAATTTATTCTCTGAAGAGAGAAGTTTTAGTCTTAGAGTCTGTTTTGGTTAATGCCAATAGGGAAAGGGTTTCCAGCAGAACAAAAGGGGTTTTTCAACTAATAGTTTTATTCTGCAAGAAAGAAAAGGAAACTCATAAAATACAAGAAAAGTATGGGTGCTGAGGAGACGCTGTCTAGGGGCTACAAGGGCTTTCAGTAATTCAGCGTAGATCATCAGGGTTTACTGCAGGTGACCCATGGCTGCATAGGGCAAGGAGACAGCTGGGCTGAGGGATATGGGACCCTGAATCTATTTGATTTGTAGTATCTCCTTACAATATTACCTGAGCTCCTTGCAGCTATCTGGTAAGGAGTCTAACATAGTCATGTGCATTGTATCCATGGCAAATGTTTCTGAATTGGGGTTTGAGCATACCTGGCACATTCCTACCTTGGCAATTACTATTTCCACAAGGTCATTACCCTCCTTATTCTCAGACCTTTACCGAAGTACTGCCTTCCCAATGAAGCCTTCTCTGACAGCCCTTTTAAAATGACACCTGCCTCCTTCCGCAGGCTCTCCCTCTCCTCTGCTTTATGTTTTCTCCATAGCACTGATTACTTTATGATATATATTTTACCAGAATGTTAGCTACTCAAAACAGTGATGTTTGATTATTTCAATCACTGTTAGGCCTCCTATACTAACAAAGTTCTTGGCATAAAACCGGCACTCAGTTAATATTTTCCAAATGAGAGAAGGTTAGATTTTGGCAGCCTGTTGGGTTTCGGCTCCAGAGAGAGATTGTCAAGCTTCTAGAAAGGCACTTCCTTCGGAAAGGTCACCATTAAGTTATTGCTCAGCCTTCTTCCTTCAACAGGCTCTGTGTTTAAGTTCCCC
This sequence comes from Mustela erminea, assembly GCF_009829155.1. NCBI lineage: Eukaryota > Metazoa > Chordata > Mammalia > Carnivora > Mustelidae > Mustela > Mustela erminea. The sequence continues at coordinate 66,375,896 of NC_045614.1, read as the reverse complement.
ATGAGGTTTCAGGATATTCCTCTAGGCCTTCTTTCTGTTATGGTACAACTGTGTCCTCCCTTCAAATGCCTGGAAGGTCATGGACTGGAGCCATTCCTGAGGCCTATAGATATTTCGAACATCAAAGCCCAAAGGAGTCTGGGGAGTCCATTAGTCCAGTCTGCACTTCTATCGATGAAGAGCCTAGACCTCAGGAAAGTGTCATCATTTCCCTAATGCCATGCGGCTCATTGGGTGAGGGGGTTCTGCACAGGAGAGGAGATCACTGAAGCTTTGCATGTATGTTATCACATGTGATCTTCACAAGCAGTACGAGTCTGGGATCATGATTCCATGAACAGACTGGAAAACAGGTGATCAGAAGTGTTAAATTACTTTCCCAACACTGCTCTCTTACTGAGTGTAAAAGTCAGGGTCAGGACCCAGGTTTGTTCTTATTATAAACTCATGCTCCATGGTCTGGATTTTATTTGTGCTGGGTGACTACGCAAGACAGTGGGAAAGTGGATGGGTGGCCACCCAGCTGACTACCCAGCTTTCTTTGCTGTTGGTCACCTTTACACTTCTGAAAGATGGTTTCCTCCTTTCTTCTTGTCACAGCAGGAGAGGCCTTCCTCGTTCCCGTCTAGTGGTGAGCCCTCCATCATTTTCCTTTCTCTCTTTGTTCACTCTGCATCTGCTCTTTCTCTTCCATGGCCACTCCTACCAAATCTTAAGCATGCTTGGTTTTGTGTATGTCCCATAGAACAAAGGGACAAACTGTCTATTGTCCTACATTCTGCTCTTCCTTCTTCTTTAAGATGAGTCTCCTTGAAGGAGTCCTCTGCATTCATCTCTTGCCCATCTCCAACTCAGCTCTTGGCAGTCTGTCCCCACCAGTCTCAAAGCTGTTCCTGGTCCCTCTAGCCCCATCCCCCTTCTGGTAAATACCATTCTATTCTACTTCTTTAGATGCCTCATAGAAGAGGAATCAAGTAGTTGTTGTCCTTCAGTGATTGACCTAGTTCACTTTGCATAATGTCTTCCAGTCCCAGCAATGTTGTCACCAATGGCAAAATTTCCTTCTTTTTTAAGGATGAATTACATTCCATTCTATCATCTCATGCTAAGTGTTCTTACCACACAAGAAAAAGAGCGAGCGAGAGAGAGCATGTGCTCAACAAAGGAATACAAGGAAATTTTTGAAGATGATGAATATGTTTATTACTTTGGCTTGGGGTGATATGTCCAAACTTAACAGATGCATCATTTATGTTTATTTATTTATTTGTATACCAATTAAACCTCAATAAAGCTGGGGAAAAGTGACATATTCATTACAAGACATGTTATCTATTTAAGTAAAAGTAGTTGCATACATGAAAAAAAAAATAATAACCTGTCCCTGCTAAGAGCACTAGCAACTTCTTTGCTGAAAGTCCTGCTTCCTCTCTTCAGGTTTATCTCTCTTGAGACTTCTATAGCATTTGACAAAGGGTGTCATATTATTAATCTCCAAATTCTGTTTCCTTGGATTATGCATCAACAAACTCCCAGGCTTTCTGCAAAACACTCTCCTGCTTAGTTTGTTCTTTGCTGGATCTCTGGAAGACCGCAAGGATGGCTTTGGTGATCTCTTCCAGTCCAGTGTGCTGGTCCCTATGCAATGCAACTTCGCTGGGCCTCTGTCAAGAGGTGGAGTTTATTTCTGCACCCACTGAATCTGGATATAGTCTCGCAATTTGCTGTTAGGAAATTAGCAAATAGGATTTAGAGAAATTAGCAAGCAGAGTCTTAAAATTTCCTTGCATATTGGGACTTGTCCTCTTCTGACTATAACTGGAACTCTGAGCCCACAACGTCAGTTGTAGCTAGCTAGCGGAGAGGTCACATGAAAGGGAACCAACATACCCTGGCCAGACAAGTGAGTGAGACTATTTTAGATCAGTCAGTTCCTTTGAATTACCAGTTCATTGTAGCCATATGAATGACTACAGGTGAGACTAGCAGAAAAACCATCTTGATGAATCCAGCCCAAACTATCAAACTATATGCAAATAAAAGCCAATTATGTTATGTCGCAACATATAACTGATGCAATCTTCTACCTAATTCTTCAATTTTTGTGTTTTAAAAAAAATCTATACATTGTTGTGACACATACTCTTTTCCAAATATTTCATTTCAAAATTAACATTCATATTCTAACAATTCCTGAAAGGGTATCTCCAAATTAAACACTTCTTCTGACTCCTTGATCATAAAACCAACTACCTATTGAAAATTGGCTGTACCCTATGGAACTCAGAATCGTTACATTTTATATGGAATTCACCCCTTCCACCCCAACTCTTCTTCTCCCATTTTCCCCAACTCAGACAGTAGACAGTCTGGAGGAAGAATCTTTCTTGCCTCTTCCCATCTCTTGCACTTGACATTTAATTAATCACCTCGTTCTATGAATATTCATCCTTGATCTTTTTAAAATTCCTCACCTCTCCTTGTCTGCATTTTCATTATTTTAATTCTGGCCACCATAATTGCCCACAAGGATTACTTTCAGCATCTTCTTAGATTCACTTTCTTATACCATCTGGGTGCTAACCAAATAAATACACTTTCACTATTTAGCTGTCAACCAACCCATTCTTGAAAACAATGTATGGTCTCCAGTTTGGGACCATAGCATTCCACGTAAGTATATTAGATTTTTTTTTTAAAAGATTTTATTTATTTATTTGACAGACAGAGATCACAAGTAGGCAGAGTGGCAGGCAGAGGGAGAGGGGGGAAGTAGGCTCCCTGCTGAGCAGAGAGCCTGATGTGGGGCTCTATCCCAGGACCCTGGGATCATGACCTGAGCTGAAGGCAGAGGCATTAACCCACTGAGCCACCCAGGTGCCCCAAGTCCATTAGATCTTTATTTGACTTTCTCCCCCATTGTTAATTATGGGGATGGGTGTGTTAAAATCTCATGTTATGGAATTATCTAATTCTTTTGGTATTTTTGTCAAGTATTGAGTTTTATATTCTGAACTGATATTTTAGGTGCATACAAATCTGAAATTGTGGTGTTTTCCTAGTGAATTAAGTCTTTATCATTATGATATGACCTTTATTATTAATAATACTTACTATTTTAAATTTTATTTTGTGTGATACTATTCTATGCACTGGTATTTGCTCTGTAAATTATAAATCTATCTTACAATTTTTCTTTGTCTTCATGTTTAGCTACATTTTTATCCAGTCTCACTATCTTTATTTTTAAACTGGTAAGGTTAGTACATTTCCATTCATAGTATTTACTGAAATATTTGGATTTATTTCCATTCTTTTATTTTACATTTTCCATTTGTCTGGCTTTGAATTTCTTTTTCTTTTGTATTGAGTGAGGTCTCCCTGCCCCTGTTATTCCATTGGTTTTCTCCTATTATTTTGGAAGTTTTCTGTTCTATTTGTATTATTTAGTTGGTTACTCCAGAAATTTTTTGCTACATATTAAACAAAGTTTAAAATCCATCAATAAGTTTGATTTCTTCCCACAAATATAAGAAATTTAAACTACTTAAATCCCAAATATTCTCTTAGTATTAACATAGTATTATTACTTAATAACCTTTTGTATCTTGTTCATATTTTATGACACAGATAGGTCATTGTTATCATTGTTTTATAAGTTAAATATTGTTAGATTTACCCAGATGTTTACCATTTTCTTTGCTCACTATTTTTATTAAATATCCAATCTTCTATCTGAAATCATTTTTCTTATTTTTTAAAAAAGATTTTGTTTATTTATTTAACAGATTGTGAGAGATAGTGAGATAGTGAGATAGTGAGAGATACAGGGAGTGGCAGAGGGAGAGGGAGACGCAGGCTCCCCCGCTGAACAAGAAGCCCGAGGTGGGACTCAATCCCAGGACTCTGGGATCATGACCTGAATTGAAGGCAGATGCTTAATTAACTGAGTCACCCATGTACCCCTGAAATCATTTTTCTTTTCTTTTAAAGTAGATAGTTTAGAAGATCCTTTAAGTAAAAATCTCCTAGAGACTAAGCCAGTTTTTGTTTGTCTGCAACTGTCTTCTTCTCACCCTTATTCTTTAAATATTGCCTTGATGGTTATAAAATTCCCAGTTGAAAGCTCTTTTATCTCAGCACTTTAAATGGATCCCGTTTTTGCTGCTAGGAATCATTTGTCAGTCTTAGTGACATGATCCTGGAGGTAAGCTGTTTTTCTCTGGGTACCTTGAAAGGCTTTGTCTTTTACTTTGTGTTTGGCAGATTCAGTATACTGTATTCAGTATTCAGTATACTGTATTATTTTTAATTATCCTACTCAGATTAGGAATGAGAGAACTCACATTTTTCCTCAATTCTGGAAATTTCGAGTCACTATCTCCTTAAATATTATCCATCTACCTGCCCATTATCTCCTTTTAAAATTCCAATTAGACATGCCTTCAATCTCATTACTCTATTTTCTATATCTCTTAACCTCTGATTCATACTTTTAATCTTTGTGTTATATTGTTATTTTTCTTTATTTATTTAAGTAGGGCTCCATGCCTAGCTTGGAGCCCAATGTTAGGCTTGAAATCACCACCATGAGATCAAGACCTGAGCTGAGATCAAGAGTTGGATGCTTAACCACCTGAGGCACCCAGGCATCCCTATTTTTATTTTTAAAAAACTTTTTGCATTCATCTTCCTATTGAGTAATTCTCTCTTCATTCTGGAACTATTTCCAGTTCAATAATTCTTGCTTCAACTGTGTCTAATCTGTTAGTTGGCCTTCATCTTGAGTTTTAACTTTCATTTATTTTATTTTTCATTTGAATAAGTTCTCTTTGAATCTTTACTTCAAATGCTTGGTCATTTGGGGGGTTTATAATCTCAATGATTTGTTTCTCTAAATGTAATACATATGTTTTTAAGGGGATTCTAATTCTAAATATTCTAAAATCTGAAGACATTGTGTTTTATTTTCCTCATTTGGAACATGGATTTAAAAGCAATTACAGGGATGCCTGGGTGGCTCAGTTGGTTAAGTGTCTGCCTTCAGCTCAGGGCATAATCTCAGGGTCCTGGGATTAAGTACCGCATCTGGCTTCCTGCTCCATGGGGGAGCCTGCTTCTCCCTCTCCCTCTGCCTGGTTCTCCCTCTGCTTGCATGCGCACTCTGTCAAATAAATAAACAAAATCTTAAAAAAAAATTACTATTCAATGGGTTGCTTTAAGGATTAATGGTTAAATATATGTAACATTCTTGGGGTATCTTCCACAGAGTAACCTATACAGGTGTTTATTAATTAGTATTATTATTGCTACTGTTACTTGTAGAACTGATTTTGTGCTTTGCTGACTACTTCTAAGCTTTTCTCATGTGTTAAGTAATTTTTGATTATGAGATAATGTACCTTTAAACATTGTCACTGGATATCTAAGCCTTTTATGTGTGTAAGGTACATTCCTCCAGAGAGGACATAAGTTAACTTTTTCCAAACCATGAGGATACTCCAGTCCCAACTAGTTTAAATTAAATTCTAGCCTTGGGTATTTCAATGGCACAAAGTGAGTGTGACTTCCAGCCTCAAATTTGCCTGAGGGTTGATTGTGGTTATGAATTCTCAAGGAAGACTTATTTCCCTTTCCCAGAAACAAGACTAAGAGAGGCTAAGTTCATACTTTGTATGGTAGTTTCTTTGCTGGTTTGCCTGATGAGACATTTTGTGTGGTTCACTGATTATAGGTTCTAACATATGATGATCCTTTATCTTCAGAGAGAAAAGAATGATCTTGGATCATCCACTAGCTTAAATGCTTAACTATTTTTGTGAGTTTATTTTTTTTCTGACCAATTTTGGCTTTCTTACATATCAGACCTTCTTTAGAAATGTATTTTGAATATTTTATCCAGGATTTGTCCATGTTTTGAACTTGGAGATTTTTTTCTATATGGGACTAGATAGTGAATATTTTAGGCATTGTAGGTCATATGGTCTCTGTTGTCGCTACTAGCTCTGCACTTGTAGCATAAAAACAGCCATAGACTATTCATAAGCAAATGGTTATGACGGCGTTTCTATTAAACTTTATTTACAAAAGTAGGTGTTAGACTGGATGTGACCCATTGGCCTTATTTTTTCAAACTTTGTTCTACAATATAACTAGCAATAGAAGCCAATAAGATAATCTTTCTGAAAATGTTGTCTCTAAGACTCCTGGCAGGCATAGAAAAAGGGAACCAAGGTTGCTATCTGATTAAAAATTTCCTATTTGGAGCTTACAGTTTTACAGGAGAAAATCCTATAAGGGCTTCGATGGGGACAACCCATGGGAAGAGACACAAGGGTTTGGGCACAATCTAAAGTTAGGATGTAGGGGAAACTTAAGTTATTTTTTTGTCTTCCAGATTCTTTCTGATAGTGTCTCCTGCTTGGTGATTGTAATGAATCCTGCTGGAAAAGATGTTTGGAAATTCCCAAGTTTCTTCCATCCTTTCTGCGGTTCATTAATGTCAGTACAACATCTAAACAAGCAAACCCTCTTCCACTGAGCGAGCATCTTTTCATGTCTTTGGTGATGATCTAGACCAGCATAATTGTTTTTTTTTTTTTTTAAACTTATGTCTTCATTGTGAAGTAATGCTATGCTTTTGTTTGACTCGTTGGGCCTAAATAATAGCATGATTTTTCCCATGATCTAAAAAGAGGGTAGAAATGGGGAGGTGGATGTATTTCATAATTTCCTGAAATCTGAGGACTAGAAATATCACTTTTACAATGCAGGTGACTTCAATACAATTTTCAGAAACATGAAGCTTTCTGTTGAGTTGGTTGTGAAGTCTTATTGGTTGGAGAGAATTCAAGCATATTTTAATGGCACAGGTGGTAGAAGTTGTAAGTAGGAAAGCAAAAATAGAGTCTGAGGCTACAGGTGCAAACAGATTTTTATGGAGACCACTTCTCTAAATGTAGTTGCTCAAAAGCTGGGGTTTTCCATTCTCTTATATGAAGCACTCTGAAAACCTGGCATTTCTACAGGCATCTTTGTTAGTGGTGAGCAGGGAGGGCCTGTCTGCTCAGAGGTTAATCTTACTAATTAACAGAAAGGACAGTGGCCTCAGAAGGCATCTCAGTGGACTGGAAGATTTTTCCTATATTTCATTAGAGTGACTTTGAAAAGATTGCAGGCAAATGGCACGTTTTGTTTTAAACATCAGAACCATGGCCTTTTAACCATTTTTTAAATTAGAGTTTGAGACGACCACAGTGATGAGGATATGGACAAGTTGGCTGGCATTATTCAGAAACTTGCCCATGGGAAGTCTGGAGCAAAGGAAAAACTGTATTTTTAAGAGCATCCTTATTCTTCATTCCTTCATGCCTGGCTTTTCCCTTCTTCACACTTATTTTGAAGTCTTCTCCCTCCTCCTCCCAGCGAAAGCCCACGCCATATCCCTGAGTCTGTTGTGGAAGAACAGACTGGTAGACATCTGCCTCTTGCCTTATTTTTTTAAATTCCTCTAAATGATAGAGCCAAGTCTCCACACCAGAGCTCCCGCTCCCTGAACAAACCAAATGGCGGCTGTTGGCGGCATATTGACAGCTTGTTAATGGAGGAATCCTTGACAGTGTGACAACCTGTGTGGGCTGCTTCGGGAAGCCAAACCCGCCCCCGCACAAACCTCAGTAATTAACAGGTGGGGAGAAATAGCAACTAACTGCTGCTGAGGAAGGAAAAATACTCAACTGAATGAATTATGTATATTAAAAAAATAACTTCAGGCTTGTCATCTCTTTCCTAGTTCTTGTTAGCGGTTCCTCTGCAAAGTGCTTTGACTTTGGGGTCAGATGAGTCTGGATTGGAATCTAAGTCTGGCCACCTAGCCACTATGTGACTGTGAAAATCCCCTTGCTGAATTTCAGTTTGTAAACAGTAATGTGGTTTGAGAAGGCACAATCGTAGATGCCACATACCAGGATTCAATTGTTAGAATCTCTTTTTATGATGATGGATTTGCCAAATTGTTCCTGTAGTTCTGTCAAGTTTTGTATTGTGAGGCTATGTTTTTTCAGTGCGTTAAGTCTGAAATAGCTCTGTCTTCTTGATGAATTGGACCTTTTATCATTAGAAAGTGGCCTTCTTTACCTCTAGTCAGGCTTTTTTGTCTTAAAATTATTTTGTGTGATGTCATTTTATGTGCTGGTAGCTCAGTGTATATATGCAGCTGTACTCCATTTATTTTATAATATTTCTGTGCCCTCATGTTTCTTGGGACTAGGAAAGAAGGATGAGAAGTGAAGAGAAAGGTCAAGCTCAAGCGGGCTGTTGCTTGGTTAAGGCATTCATACTGACTGGACTGACCTCCCAGACATCCTTCTTTTCCTAGGTCCTTGAAGCCCCAAATTTACTTATACACATTCTCTGAGCCGAAGTGTCTTGGAGGCTACATGTGGTAACCCCACACACACCAGGCTCTGAACATTTCACTCTCAGCTATGACCTATATTAGAAAGACTGTAGATGAAATGTCTCAAAACTGATATCTGTAGTTTTTTGTATATTTCTAAGGGCTAAACTTAATTTAGGAAACATCCAAGATTGTTTAAAATAACAGTTTCCAAGCTTTCTTGGGTCTCTGATGCCTCTGTGAATGTGATGAAAGCTATGGACTTTCTCCTCAGGGGAAAAAAACCACAAACACAAAATTTAAAAATCATTTCATCCTGGTTTATGTACCTCATAAAGTTCCAGAGGCTCCAAGTAAAGGATTTAAATGCTTATGTTATAATGTTATAAAAATTAAGGGACAAAAAGCAGTTTGCAAAATATAAATAAATGCAAATGTATTTGTCAGAATGGGAGTCTGTGTAGTCCTAGCACAAATTATGCTGCCTACTCTGGTCTGAGGTTGAATCAGATTTACCATGAAGCCTGTGCCCTGAGCTGGCACTGCCTGTGTATACCTGTGTACACCAGTCTGAGGAAGCCTGAGCTGAGGACTATATGAAAATGTCTAGAACAAGTGGCCCCTATGGCTCTAGCTGAGGCACCTAGGAAACATCTTCCAAGGGAGGCATTTATAACCTAGGACATGTCTCAGGCTCCCACTGAAGAGAATCCTAATTGAAGATAAGCTGAGGAGAAAATATCACAAAACAGTGGAGAAATGCTGCCATGAGAGATATTCCATAGTGTCACCTGATGGCTCAGTGGGTTGAGCCTCTGCCTTCAGCTCCGGTCATGATCCCAGGGTCCTGGGATTGAGTCCTTTGGGCTCCCTGCTCAGTGGAGTGCCTGCTTCTCCTTCTTGCTCTGCCCACCTCCCTGTGCCCTCTCACTCTCTCTTACTTGTTCACTCTTGCTCTCTCTATCTCAAATAAATAAATAAATAAATAAAAGAGATAGCAGGTGTAACAAATGCAAACATTGATGCCTTAGAAAAGCAGAAGCAACAAAGTCACCTGGGAAAGCAGTTTAAGTATGTTTAAAATACTCAAACTTAAAAAAAAAAAAGATAGAATCCATAGAAATGGAAATAAGGGAGGAAGCAGACAAATCTGAAATAAAGAAGTAGCTAGTTTTGGAAATGAAAAATATGCCTTTCATTTTGAGAAGGAAACTTTAAGAATAAGAAGTGAGAAGGAAACTTTAAGGATAGTCTAAACAGAAAATTAGACATGACCGAAGAGTGAATAAATAAGATGGAATAATTGTCAGGGGAAATCATACAGAATACAGCAGAGAGGGATATAGAATTGGGAACTTTGGAAGAGAAGTTGAAAATTGGAGGAGAGCACATGAAATTTCACCCTGGACACAGCATAATGAAACCATAGTGTTCAGATGGAATAAGAAAGTCCGAAAGTTACTAGGCATTTAAAAGAAGATGACTTAATGAAGTTACTGTCAGACAAAAGCCAGGCTCTCATCTTTAGTGATATATTCAAGAAATAAAAAAGAAAGAAAGAAAAAGATCTCCAAGGCACTGAGGCAAAATTGTGTGTGTATATGTGTCTTACTAACATTGATGAAGAAAAAAAAAAAGCAACACCACAAAAACAGAAAAACTCAAGCCAAAAAACACAAAACCAGCCCCTGTAGGAAATGTGCACAAGTGTTGAGTTTATTCTGGTTGGTAAAATTAAAAGTGAATGTTATTTTTATCTTAGTATTTCTGTGGTGTTCACATTACCCGCAATAACATGATATACTTATGTAATAAAAATCAATATTAAAAAACAGTAATCTGTGTTGAAGGGAAAAAGTATGTCTATGTCTCTGTCTGTTCAAATTAGGCCAATTCTTTAAGGATTAGCTCCAATGACACTTGATCCATGAGACCTTCCTGTTGTACCTTTACCTTTGCAGGACAGACTCATCTGTTAACATAGGCAGCAGAGTACCTAGGGCCATGACAATTTTTAAATTTTAAATCTTAAAATCTGAGCAAAAAGCTGAAAATGATAATAATTGACATATAATATTGAATATAATCTGGATTATATTATATATTTATCTTTATACCAGTGCAGTGGGAAAACTTATTAATTTAAATTTAAATATGTATATATTAATTTAAATATTTATATTTTACTGAAGGCGAAGAGGCCTATGATAACAAATTGCCCATGGCCCATGAGAGTCACAAAGAAACCGTGCACTTCTGACTTCCTGTCTTAATTTTAGTTTCCCCAGACGCATAGCCTGAGATGAGCTTCCACAGGCAGTTTATTTGAGAAATGATCTCAGCAAGAGATGGGAGGGAGCAGAGAGAGGACAGGGAGAAAAGAAAAGTCAGTAAAAGCATGTGTTCTCAAGGTCATTATTGTGTGCACCAGGGTTTGGTTTTCCTAGACCTCCATTTCTAAAGACAAACAGACTACCCTCTTAGTATTCCTCACCTGAAGGATGGGCGGCCAGTGTTTCTCTATTGACCACTGTCCTTCATTTTTTGAGCACTGTCCCTGAGACTGTTTACTCCCTTCTGTGGGACTTGTATAAATGCTGGGTAGCTCTTGGCACTGGAGCAGAAAACATCAAGTGCTTGCTCAAGGTGAGAAACTATTAGCATGCGAGCAAGATTGTAGGCTATCTCTGACTGATTTATCTCACTTTATATCATATCATCTAGGTCGATCCATGTTGTCACAAATGGTAAGATTTCATTCTGGTTTTGGCTTAGTACTTAACACTGTATGTCGATTATACTTCCATTAAAAAAAGAGAAAAGGTTGCATGGCTAAACAGAGCTGAAACTGAAATGTAAGGTGGTCAAGGTGCGGGTACTCAAAATACAAAAGTGTCCACTTACAGTTCCCCTAGATTCAATCTCACATCAACCCAGTGTTCTTACATATGTAAGAACACGTTTTAAATTCAGCCATGTTTCATGCATCCCACAGATCCTTTTGTACTAGAAATACAAGTTCCTTAAAGTCATGAGTGGTGCTCCTGGCACAGAACCTTGCACTTAGTAGGTACTTGATACGTATTATTGACGTAATTTAACTAGCACGATTTGGGAGAACAGAATTCTAGTCTCCACTCTATAACTAACATAGTGTGTGAAGTTGGGAAACCCCTCAATACCTTTGAATCTCATGGCTACATCTATGAAAGGGGAACATGTACAGGATCTTCTCCAATGGCCCTTCAGCATCTCTTTAATTATTCCCATCCATACAAACCCTCTGAACATTAAGGAGCTCCAGTTAAACTCTAAGCCCATTGCTAGTTGCTGGGATCATGGAGGTAGACACAGTACAATCTTACTGTGGAGAAATGAAGTGGTCCTTCAAGGAGAGAGACAAATGAAGAATTACAGCATATCATAGTGTGACAGAAGCAAGCACAGCGGACAAGAGTGGGATTTGTAATCAAACCTGGGATATGTCAGGAGAACTTGCAGAGATGACAGTGGAGGTGATTCTTTCAGGATGAATAATGACAAGTAATGGAAAGGATGTGGGGAGGACAAGGGAGGACTGTCATGCAGTGCTGGTCCAGGGAAGGGAAGCATCTTTCTCAAGACTGAGGACTGTTCGCCTAGGACAGAAAAGAGATGTTCCTAAGGCTTTCTGACTTTTGGGCCCGTGCTAGTCCCACATCTCATTTTGCCATTCCCAGGGCAATTGTTCGATACTGTCACATAAAATTTTTAACGTGTGTGCTGGCCCCAAGATTAGGAAGGGAGAACCAGTTATATCCACAAACTATAGCTTCTAAGGTGGGAGACAAGACATATTTTTCTATGTGTGCTAGAAAGGAGAATCACCTTCACTTTATTTTATATTTATTATTAAGCAGCACTGTGGAAATGGATTTTAAAAAAAATGCAGTCATAGACTAATGGAGAGAAGAGGATATATTAGCCACTAGACAGGTCTTCAGTCAATTTTTACATGTTCAATCAGTCCAATGTTCCCCTCTTTGATAGTAATGAGTACATTTCTTTCCAGAAGTCAAAGTCTCTGTTATTTTCTCCCTATTTATGGTGATCAGGTATTTGTGTTACTCCAAGTAAAATACCTTGGAAATGGCTTGTAGAAGCAGCCCTTCATGCTAAGTGCACTGTGGGAAAGATGCATTATAGAAACTCCAATCCTCTGGATATAGCTGCTGACATTTTCCCCTTCCTGCTCAGCATGAGTATGAGATCACCCCATAATTTTACCTCATGGAGTCATTTGCTGCTTTAGGAAGAAATGCTCTTTGCTGATAAACATCCCTCTACACATAAATGTCATGCTGAAAAGGTTTCTCTTTTTGGAGAAATGGCCAAAAGCCCCCGATTTCAATAACTTGCTTCATTACAGAAGAGGAATAAGTGATAAAACTTGCCAAAGTAGGGGCTGGAGCACACAGTCTTCCCAACATTTCCCCGAAAGAAAAAGCAGAAGAATGCTGGAGGGACATGTGATTATTTGCACAGAATCTCATTTCTTAGAAAAGTTTGGTTCAGAATCTGAAATGTAATGTTGATTGCAGGTATGAGCACTGAATCATTGTTGCTGATGCCAGTTCTGGACGTGTAGTAATTGCTCAAGGCTAAATCTGGCTGCCACTATTTTTCAATTGTACTGTGGAGTGTTTTAGTCTTAGTACAATCAGACTCCTAACCTTACAATGGAGGGGAACAGAATGAAGCAAAGGATGTATCTGTTGAGACCATGAAGTACACTCTGCAAAGTGTTATCTCATTAGTTTTTTACTAATGACTGGATGAAGCATTTTACATATGCTATCGATTCAATTAACACACATTAATGACAAACATGGAATGAGTCATTTACTGTGAGGATTAAAAAATCGTATCATGCCATCTTCACTGGAATATCAAAAAGTTAGGCATTTCATTATCCAACATTTATAGATGAGCAAACGAAGCTCAGAGAGTTTCAGTTGCTTGAAGTTATACAACTTGTAAATGGCAAGACTGGGATCTGAGCCTGGTTTGTCTGCTCATGATTAGGACCTCACAGATTACCTGTAGTCACCCATAATTGCCTGTAAAAGTGAACTTTGATGAAAGTGAACAATGATGACAGACTCATTGAGGATGGGCCCAGAGCACGAGAGAATTACTATCTTCAGCATTTCACTCCTTTTCTATTCATTGATTCACTTATCAAATCCTATGTAAGTCTATATCCCTGTCATTACATGCGATTCGGAGTCCCTGGACTGCCTGATAGGGAAAACAGAAAGAAAAATAATTATAATGCAGCAGCCTATATACCAATTCAGGTATAGTTCTGGTGCTCAATGACTGAGTAATAGTCAACTGAAAACTTAGCATCTTAAAACAACAATTTTATTGTGATCTACCATGGTTCTATGGGCTTTTGGACCCAGCTTGGGTTCTCTCATGTTTTTCCTCCCTGGTGATGGTCGAGTCTGTGGTCATCTGGTTCCTTGAGGACTTCTTTTTATCCATGCCTACTTTCTGGATTAGCAAGCTAGGGGCTGATCTGACAGCTATCTCTTTGCATAAATTCTCCACATGGCTAGCTTGGGATTCCTCATAGCACAAAATCCATGACAGATGGATATTTTTCTTGGTGACTGGCATACATGGAGCGAACATTCCAAGAGACAAAGTTGGAAGCTGCAAAGCTCTTCCGGACTAAGCCTCAGAAATCAGTGTCACTTTGGCTTCATTTTGTTGGTTACAAGCAAGTCTCAAGTCTGGCTCTGATTCAGGAGGTGGGGATATGTGGGAGTATGGATACTGAAAGGCATAATTCATTTTGGGGGGAGCATCTTTGGAGATTAGCTACTAAGGCTCAAGATGTATCAAGCGCTTTGAGAAATCCATAGAGACCTAGGCCAAGTTTATACCAGGGCAGAGATTGCTCAGCCTGAAAAATTCATGTGGCAAAGGTGAAACAATTTTTATACTCCAAGATGTCAGAGTCTGGGAAGCCCAAGTAATGGAGTTGAACAGTAATGTGTATGAGCAGATTGAGGGGTACAGAGAGTGGCATGTGAATATGGAGTTTAGCAATAGCTAGTTTCTTAGTGGCCATGCAGGGATTATGGGATTGAACAAACAGAAGAAGAACCATTAAAGGGTTTAAAGGACTAAAGGGTACCAAGATGAGATTTTCATTTAGAAAGATCACACAGGTTGCAGTGGAATATAGATCTGAGGAGGCAGTGAATTCAGGGAAATTGTTGAGCTGGGATGAGGAGGAAACTCTAGTTGTTGGAATCTACCTTCCTTAGAAGGCAGCAGCTGTGAGTTTTATGTTATAAACTGGTTCACTAAAAAGGATGAAGGGGATGAAGGAGGACCAGGGGGCCTCTGGGCCTCTGCATTAGATAATCTGTGGAAGTGCAATTTAATACAGTGGAGAACACAGAAGCAGGGAGTGCTGGTGCATCTAGTCTTGAACTTGTGAATTCTGAGATACGTGCAGGAAAATCAGATGGAGATGCCCTACATGCATTGTAGTGTACACCATTGGTGCCCTTCCCAGATTTCCTTTCCTGGACTAGTGCACGCCTGCCTACCACCCCTCACCCCGCCCCACCACCTTAACTGTAGTAATGGCTGGCTGCTAACAGCTCATACTTGCACCCTCATTCTGGAGCTTTCTCCCACCTAGAACTGCCTAGGAGGTTGCACACCTACTTCCTGCAGTCAACTTGCAGCCAATGATGGACTAATACGGGGGTGGACATCCCCCTTGCTACCAGCTATCTGTAATGCCATTTATGCTTCCAGGCTCCCTGAGACTTTGTCTGGGATCACATCTTTACACAGCTTCCCTTGCACCCCTCAATCCTCTTTCTCTCTCAGGAAGTCAGCTGCAGAATAACCTCAGAGAGGTCTACCTCAGGAAGCCTGACTAAGGCCGGCCTTTAGATGAGTACCCCGTGCTCAGTTGTTTGGAGACAATGTAAGTTCTTTCGTGGTAAAAATCCTTTCTAAACAATAGTAGAGCCTTCTTGTAAATTGGTGTAAGAATCAAGACACGTGGAACATTTAAGCATGGGTGTGGATGTGGACCTCATAGGAAAATGCATGAACTCTGGAACAATACTACCTAATTCCAGCTCCACTACTTACGACTTCTGCCATCGTCTGTATTTCAGTTTCCTCCTCTATAAAATAGGGATAATATACAAAAAAGTTATTGTGGAAATTTAATGAATCTCAATATCAACAAATATGTCTAAATATATATCTAAAATTAAAAAATGCCTCAAGAAAAATTTTATCTGTTATGTTCACTGCTGTATTCTCAGCACCTAGAATAAGACCTGTCACATACTAGATTCTCAATAAATATTTGTTGAGTGATAACATGTAAAGCAATTAGAAGAGCACCTAGTAAAATTTCATTCTTGGAAGTTTATCTAAAAAATCTATTCACAAAAACATAAACCAACATAACTAAAATATTATTTTTTAATTTAATGCTTCTCTTTATTATTTTGTAATCCTTTTTTATTTTTATAATTTTAAAAATTATGTTAGTATATGTAAACAATGAATCATGGAACACTACATCAAAAACTAATGATGTACTCTATGGTGACTAACATGACATAATAAAAGATTATTAATTACAGAAATAGCAATAACTTATTTGAAACAGCAAAAGATTTGGAAAATATACACAAATATTTCCTGAATGTGAACATATATGCATATAATTATTGAAAAGGCATAAATTATGGCTCATTCAGGTGATGGAATATTATGCAGTCACTAAAAACATGAGGTACCTTGACGTGTACAGGTATGGAATGATCATTAGCATGTATTGTGAAAAAGGAAGTTGTAGAAAAAAAGCAAGGTATCGTGCATATAGTATGTTATCATTTGGGGAGGAATAGACACATATACCTGTACTATGCACAGACACACATCCGCAGTCTACGGTAGGAGTCACCAGAATTACCTCTGGGGAAGGGATCTGGCTGTGGGACTCAGGAGCCGGAAGGAGACTAAAGGTACACACTGTTGATTTGTGTTCCATATGCAAGGCAAATATATCCTATTTAGAAACTAATAAAACATGCACATTTTTTAAAAGGAAGAATTGATATTAACCAAGACTTGGCTGCTTAGGGGCAGGTGAGATGGTGGGTGTATTTCGAAACGTCCAAGAGCAAAGGGTTTCAGACTCAAAGCACGTGTGTGAACAAAGGACTGGTAAGATAGCAACATTTTCTGCACAAGGGGGCGCCAAGCCCTTTACCTGGTAAATCCCCTGTGAGTTGACCTCTAAAGATTGATTACAGCTCAGCCTTCCACTCCTCTGGCTTGGAAAATTAGATTGAATACCATTATTAATTTTGATTACCAGACCTGAATTCTCTGTAAGCTCACTTCGCAGGCAGACAGACTCCAGCCTTTCATAAACACTGCCTTCAAAATCTGCCTTGCGATTTTTGGATGGAGGGTGCTGAGAGTAGGCCAGAAGTTACCAAGTGCCAGGCCTCCCTGCTGGGTAGTTGCCTTCTTTTGTATCACATTACTCACTTATCTCACCTTCTCTCTGAGTAGGCGTCATCACCTTCATTTAAACAGGAATCAGACTTAGGTTAAAGGACTTGCAAGAGTAAATAAGAAAAGAGAAAGCACATGGCATATGCCATCAACTACACCTGAACTCATGAATTATTAACAGTTAGTTGGAAGGGGAAACACTCAAGAGACCTAAAAAAAAAAATCACCAAGAAGGGGAAAGATGTTGGCCTGCCAAAAATGTTCCTGACTACAAAGAGAAAGGTGCTTTCCTCCAGCAGAACACCTTCCCCTGATTCCCTGCATGCTGGAAGGAGTAGATGATTTGAGAAGGGAGATGGATCACTCTGGAGAATTTCAGTGGTGCTGAGGGCTCCAGGCCCTTCCATGCTGACTAGGAAATCCGAGCACTTTCCTAAGGTGGAGAAGACTTACATGTCATCAGATGTATGATATTTGATGTCATACAAATATAGGATATTTGATGGACAGGTCACTCTTATTTTATAGATGAGGGTGCTGTGACCTAAGGAAGAAAAGAGAGCTATTCAGGTCATACAGGGGTATGTGTGAATTAGGGCCACATTCTAGGTCTTTGGATGCTGATTCCAGTGTTTTTAATTTAAAAAAATTTTTTTTCTAGTTCTTCCTAAAGTTGGGTCCTGAAACCTTATAGAGGCTGCATTACTCTTGGATCTAGTATTACAGACCCTGGAACAGACCTTTAATTTATTCTGGGTCTCCTCCTTATTAACTCTCCATTTTCTTCATTGGTGACTAAACCTTTGAGTATGAAAGGGACCTATTAATTTTTATGAATGTAATTTTTAGCTGTTAATCTTTATAAATAGTAATTTCCAGTTCTCTTCAAAGTATATTGGAAGCACCTACTGCGAAGGGACTGAGTCTCTTATTTGTTTTGACTTTTCTAGGCTGTTCTGTGCCAGGCATGCAGTAGGAACTCATCCCAGCTTACCTAGTTGAGTAATGATCTGGCATCCATTTAAAATCCATTTAAAAGACCTGCACAGAATCCAGAGATACTGTTACACTGATACATGGATTGCTAGTAGAATATCAAACACTAGCGCAAGCACTGCAATTTAGAAAGTGGTATTGCTTCTATGATTGAAGTTGGAAGGTGGTCCCTAAGATTTCCATTGCTTAGTGTCTCTTCCATGTATAATCCCCCTTCCCTTTGATTGTGGACAGGACCTATGAGTATCATGGATGCCACTCCCATAGTGATGTCATACGAAATGGCAAAGGTGATGGGATTTAAAGATGTAGTCAAGGTACCTAATTAGTTTGACTTTGTTAATCAAAGGGAGACTGTCTGTGGGCCTGACCTGATCAAGTGAGCCCTTTCAGAGAGGGCTTAGGCCTTCCCTGAATTTAAAGGGATTCTCCTACTGGCTTTGGGTTGTCCAACCTCAAGGAAATAAATTCTGCCAAAAATCATGTGAGTTTGGAAGAAGACCCTGAGCTTCAGATGAACCCCAGCCAACACCTGGCTTACAGACTTGTGAGACCCCAAGCACAGAACTCAGTTAAGCTGTGTCCAGACATCTGCACTACAGAAATTTTGGGATGATAGGTGGGTTTTGAACTGTTAAATGAGTAACCCATTATAAAGGCCTAAAAAACTAACTAAGCTTCTGTGATTGTGGAAGGGATCTGGACCCTGCCTTGGGTGGTCCATGAGTTGTCCTACACATAATTTCTCCCATTTTTTGTTCCTCTACTTGAATTGCGTGTATTTTTCTTATGTGACGATATTCAAAGACAAGAATATATATAACTTTAGGCACCTTTGCCTAATATTTTAAAAACCACTTAATTTGCTTATGACTCCTTTCATTTATCTATGAAGCAGGAGGGTCTGTGGTTACATGTCAGCTGGCCCATTAGGAGCACTCATCAGGAAGCTGGACTGGAGAGAAGCTTCTACAAACAGAGCTATAATCTATGGACTTCTTGGAAATATAAGCAGCTGTGGTGGATTGGGAAGAGAACTGGATTTGCAGTCCAGATAGTAACATTTACATTCTTACCGCTACTGTCTGAAATAGTGATATGACCTTGGGCAAACCATACAACTTTCCTAATCCTCAGTTTTATTTATCTTTACAGCAAGGGATAATAATAGATTGATGGCAAAGGACTAAATGAGCTATTGTGTTTGACTCATTTTGTCACCTTTAGTTTTTTTTTTTTTTTTTTTTTAAATCTTGTCTAGGCCAATCCTGTCTTATAGACTGTGGAGTGTCCTCACCCTCTTGATCATCTGGATTCTTCAAGTAACACTGGAAGGAAGCTCTGCAAATGGAACTTTATTGGGGTGGGAAATTGTAAGGTGACAAAGATAAGGAAAAGTTTCCATTTCCTTTCAGAGGAAAATGTTGCCCTATTCTGTTTCAGTGAAGAATAAAAGGAATTTAGACAAAATGTCCATTTTCCTCTGAACTAATTTGGGAATTATAATGACATGCAGAGTCTCAGTTGAACACATGAATATTCATAATTAAAAATGAAATTGTCATTTTTTTCAGATTGTGAAAATGAACAGAAATCCCCAGGGATGTCCAGGGCCAGAAGAGCTATTCATTTTAAGAAAAGTTCAAAGATACAGAAGGAAAAAAAAAAAAACCCACAAAAAACAAAAACAAAAAAAACACCAAAAAAATTGCAAATATATGTATGTGTATGTGTGTATGTGTGTATGAGGGAGAAAGGGATAATACTGTAATATTGCAGTAGATACCAGCTGAGAATTAGTGAAATACTGTTAAACTAGTAGTGTCACTTCTATCTTCTCCACATGGCTCATTATCAGAGGACATGAGAGGTGTTCACCTAGGAAGGGAAGAACTTTGAAGATAAGTCCTGGCTTCTCAGCCCCCCATCCCACTTCATCACCCTGCTGCTCGCCAGCTCAAACACACATTTTGTTTTTCAGAAATATTGAGCCTTTCTCTAACTGTTCAAAGTTCAGTACAGCAGACATAACTTAAATAAATACAATAGAGTATGGTATATACACAGAAGGAGAGTAAAGTGCTCTTGGGGGGTTTTGCCTTTCATCAGTATTTACTATATCCATGTTGTAAATGAGCAAAGTGGGACCAAGAGATGTTGTGCATGCCAGTTTTTCATGACATTTTAGAAAATTTATTCTCTTAATTAGAATTGTTATCTGTATTTTCCACTTGAAGAGTCTTTATAGGATATTTCCTTAAATGTAGCATCAATAGAGACCCAGGCTGCAGTTCAGGGAGAAATGGACAGACTCGAGGTCTGAGGTCTGGGCTATGTGGCCTGGAGTAAGGCTCTAATTTCTAGATCCTCATTCTTGGTGGGGCAAGTCTGTGCTTGAACTAGATGACTATTAAAAGCATTCTAGAGCTCCACGATCTGTGGCTATGATTCGCCTCACTCGTATGTTCCAGTTCTCCAGACATTATGAAGCTGCTGTAGTTCATTTCTCTGGGCCCAACAGAGGGGATCATTTCTGGGAGAAAAGCTAAGAGTTGTGTCAGAGCCTTTAACCTTTAATAATCTGCTCTACTTTCTGCTCAAATCCAGGGGAGCAATTATTTCTGTTTTGCCATGGTAAAATGGGAGAGCTGCTAAGCTGACTTGTTCTAGATTATTGACTTTAACCAAGATACATCTTCCTTGGTTGAGAAGGTAGAGAGATTTAACAGTCTAGTAGCTGTGTAGTTTCTCCCAGATACCTTGGGAAGCACGGATTTATTTCTTTTCTTTCTTTTGTATTCACTAGCTTCTTTGGAGTTAATGGTTTCTTCCTGTAATAGTGCCATGATTGACTTTCCTGGACACCACCCACATCCATTATTCTAGTTTCAGAGCCTTAATTGAAATGACATCTTAGAATTATTTCTTTAAAATTCATTGTTTAATTCAGTAAATTTAGTATTAATTAATGCCAACTGCCCTGATGTTTTGGTCCCCTATTTGTCACTCTCTCAGCTCACGGAGCAGTACAGGATATAATAGGTCTATTTGATTTTACGGGACTTATTCTACTTTACAATTCAGATTTACTAATGTAGCAAAAATGGGAATTCAGAATGGCTTGGTATTTTGTAATGATCATGCACTTGGAAAAGAGAAAATAAAGGAAGAAAGGAGGAGGATATGCAGGAGGGGAAAGAAGGAGGAAGATTGGTTGCCAGATGCCACTCATCAGGTTAAGAGCCATGGTACTGAGTTCAAGACAAGGGCACAGTGGCTGTTAGAGAACTCCTAGAATAACTGCAGATAGCCATATACTTCAAAAGCCATGTTCCATTTGTATGACATTCAAAATGAGATGTGTGTGTGTGTGTGTGTGTATGAAAATATAGTTAACTCTATTTTCCAGCCCTTTGGGAAAATGGTGTGTGTAATTAATCAAATAATGCTGTAACAAAGAATAATCATGCATCTTGTTAATACAGTATAAATTTTGTAAGAATTAGTCTATGCTGGGAATGTAATTTTTGAGTCTTAGTGGTTAAATATGGACTTAGGTTGGGCTTTTCCAGAAGACTCTTGAGTTTAGGATTTGAGAGCAAGTAACTTGCTTGAGAGGTGACCAAAAGAAGCAACCAAAGGTGAGGCCTAAGAAGGAGGACAGCTAAAAATGTGTATTTTTTTTTGCTCAGTTACCACACAGGCAAGTGGGGCTCAGCCTTGCTGGAAAACTCTGAAGGATGGTGCAAAATGCATCTCCAGGGGATAGGAAACAGTGTTTATTCTCTAGACCCCATCTGTTATCCTAAGGGCTACTCCCAAGGGCACTAATCCCTGGCACTTCTAGCTTGCCCAGTTCATGTGGGCCAAAAGAAAGTCCCTGGGCAGAGAGGAACAAGTACTTGCTTTAGGTTGCAAAAGGTTTGTAGTGAAGGATGGGTGCCACAGGGATGTAAGGGGAACACTAATGGTGTGTGTTGTGTTTAATAATTCATGTCTTGTCAGGCCCAAATGCTGTCTGAGGTAGAATGGGGGTTTTCAGATCCTGGGCAGATTGCTTTGGGGTCATGATTACCATGAGGGTATAAATACATATTATACTGTAAAACTTCTCAGCCTGGTACAATTTATCTGTGTGGTCAGTATTCTGTCCAGTTCACCTTCCTGGGTCAGTACAGCTGTCTCTGGCTGCCATGAGTTTTGGCTGCCAATGGCTTATAGCTGCCCCCACTTCTCCAGAAGATTGCCCTGGCTGATGGGAGCCAGATGTCCAGGGAGGTTATATCCCTGAAGGTGCAACCCACAGCCCATGACTCAGAGCCCTGACTTATCCTGTATATCATCCAAGTAGATTGCTTGTTCTATCTATAATGGCAATTGTCCATTTATGCCCTAAGTGGTATTGATACCCTATCTGTGCCTCTTGGCTTCGTACACCAGTGTTTGGCTACTCCATGAAAAATGCCTCTTTACTATACCATGTTAATAGTTTCATAAGCCTTAAGAAGACTACCAGACTACTTAGCAGAGCAAAGTAGGTAGGTAGATGGAATTCATGTGTCTGTATTTGGGTCCAGAGTAGGTGATATTAATGTACCCCAAGCCAGCAATAGAAGGCAGTGACCATCATTTTATAAGAGGAAAATCTTATTATCCCATTTTAGAGATAAGGAAACTGAAGCCCGGTTATTTCATTAACTTGCACAAGTTCACACAACTTTCCAAAGTATAGATTTGGTATTTAAATAATGACTTCCTAGACACAAGGATTATATTTTCTCTACTGTGCCACACTGTCTCTTAAAGGTAAGATGGCACAGATCCTATTAGACTAGAACCTTGAAATAAGGGAAGAAAGTATGGCAGTGGCAGGAAGCTCCCCAATTTCCAAAGATTCTTAAATATCAGGGGTTGATGGATTTAGCCAGTGCAACATTGGAGGTGGTCTGGTTCTTCCTGGCTGTATTGATCATGTGATCTCCGATTACATAAGAGTGTCCCAGACTTGGTAATGCTTTCTGATTGGCAGGCCTGACTGATACATCAGTGGAGGGTCCCAAACTCCTTCCTCATAGAGATTGATCACCCTGATTCTCATGCTGAATTCAATTAAGTCTTCTCTTATTTATAACTTAGAAGAGCTCATAGTGTCTTGAGGCCAGTGTAATGCATGCCCTAACCATTAGAACAGTATTGAGAGAGATGCTTTTACACTAGGGCCTGTTGAACACACATTGTCAAGCAAGAAACACCATCTCCAAATGAGACTTTTATGTTTCCAAACCAGGAGGGCTCTAAGAACATGGGGCCTGCAGATTGTTTCAAAAAGTGATTCTCCTTGCTCTTTTTACCTGACTTTCATTTAAATTCTATAAACATTTGCTGAATACTTACTAAGTGCCAGGCCCCACTGTAGGCCCCGAGGAGACTACAAAGATCAAGAAGATGTTGTCTTGCCTTCATGCTTGTAGAGAAGATGAACAAATAAACAACCAAGCATTATACCTAGTAGAAAAAGTTAATGGATAATTAGTCATTCGTGTATCCAGCTGTGTGAGTGCAGAAGGGCAAGTGGTTAATTCTGACCGCAAGAGATTTGGAAGTGACATTGAAGGATGAGCACAATACTGAAAGACAAGGAAAGGGGCTGGATCTATTTACCAGTGCAGGCCACATTAGAAAAGAGGAAATAGCAGTTTTTAAACTGTTTTCTTACAGTAGAGCTAATCTGTAAGTTACTGTGCATAGATATTTTTGCATGTGTGTGGAGGAAAAATTCAGTGAGATGCAAAGGAGAGAAATATTTTACAACCGGCAGAACTCCAGCCAGAGATGAATTATTATGTTCATCACAAGTTTCCCATGACTTAGTCTTAAAGAGCCAAACTCCTGTTCACATGACATAGACAAAACCACGACAGCGTGATTGTATTAACATTTCTGATCATCTGCATAACTTATCATATGGCAACTATCTGGACCCAATATGTCCTGATGCAGTTTGGTTGTCAGGCAGCTGGAATAGACTGTCTGCATTTGTTTTAGTTTAATAGAGCCGGGCTGTGTTTATGTTGAGCAGAGAAATAATTTTTTCCCATTACAGTGATTTACAAAAACTGTCACTCTGCACTTCTGCAGGTTCATTTTAAAGGAATTTGGTAGGATTCTGTTTGTTAGTGGTGAAGGAAGAAAACAATATTGCCCTAGTTTTCACCAAGGGAGTAATGGAAAGTGGCAGCCTAGAGGCAGGCTGAAAAGGCGAGAGCAGAAATAGTTCAGTGCAAAATGAGGAGAAGAATGATATTTATTGAACACCTGCTATGTTCTAGGCACAGTTCTAAGCATGATTTATGTATTGATTCATGGAGTGTATAAAGATCAAATGGAATTATGCCTGTGAAAGTGCTTTATAACATGCTTTACAAATGTAGGCATAATTAATATTTCCCTTTATTGTAAAGCATCCTAAGATTCATCTGAGACCATTCTCTGTTTTCTGTCACCAGATGTTAATTTATGTTGAAGCAGCAGAAGGTCATTTTTCTGTTACTCATAACATCTAAGCAGGAAAAGGTGATGGAAGAAGCAGGTGAATTGACCCATGGGACAATGGAAATGTGTTCTGGAAGGGGTCTTTATTTAGATTCTTGTTTTCAGTTCCTCTTGACTTTGACCTTATGAGCTGCTGGTACACCGCTCAGTGGAGCTATCAGGGATGAGCAGTCACTTTCTCCCCTCCATGTGACTTCATCCAGTGCTGGAGAAGGAATAGTGGTAGGAGAGTGGACTTGACGTTAGAAGGACTTGCCCTAGAGTGTCTGATCTCTTTGTCCTCTATTCACCTCATTTAACCCTCTTCTGCTTCTTTTCAGTGAGTTTGAAGGTCATATTCCCTACTTTTGGAGAAGTTGTGATGAAATGCTATGTCCAGTTTCATTAGATATTTCTACCCTATTGGACCTCACTGCATCTACATGTAAAAGGTCTGCTAGTTGAGAGATGGCTAATGGAAATAGACCACTCATTCCAGAGCCTAAAGGAGCTGATACTTAGGTTTCTGCCCTGGAACCAGAAATAACTGTATTATTTTCCTATGAGGGAGCAAATGGCTGATATTGTAGCATTTTGAAATTCAAACATTAAAATGTGCCTCAGAGCCAGTCTTTATCTCACAACATCCTTCCCCAAAATAAAAGCAAAAGCCTTAATGTACAATGAAGACACAAAAAGAGATGCTCAAAGAACCAGAGGCATTCTTATTTCTCTACTTCCATTTTACATCAGCTTCTTTCACTATGTATCTTGAAAAGTCTTCAGTGGCTCCCACTATTCAGAATGCAGTCTGAATTTCTAAGTAGGGCATCAAGATCAAGATGCTTCATCCAATGTCTCCACCAAGTCCCTCAGCATTATCTCCCTCTCTCTCTCAAGGATTCCCTGGGAATACCCTATACTATAGCCAAATTGTATTACTCCAGATTCGCAGAAGGCCCCATGTCTTCTATCTTCCATGTTTATTTTAACATTTTCAGTGCCTATGGTGTCTTCTTCTTGATACATCCAAATTCTACCCTTCTTTTTTGTTCCCACTCAATTTCTTCTCATTCATGAAGCCTTTTCAACTCCCTCCTTTTCCCCTCCAGGTGGTCATGGTCTTCCTTCTTTCAAAATGCTTCAGTCTTAGAACATTTTGCCCAAAGTATTTAACCATCATTATGGTAGTTTCACATTATGTAGTATTCAATTCTTATGTCTACATCATCATCTTCTTATAGATAATATGTTACTATGTGCTCATCTTTCAAGACCATTCTTAGTAAAACTTTTTACAATTCTGCCTTACTTGATCTGAGTTAGCTCTCATAATCATTTAGGACCCTGTGTGATACTGTATTATAATCTCATGACTGAGTCATAGTAGAGACGAGAAGAGCAGATGCCTTTGAGTCAGACCTGGGTATGAGTCCCAATTCTTCCATTTTTAACCTCAGTGGTATTGGACCAGCTATCTAACCTTTTGGAACCTCAGTTTCTACCCTACAAATGAAGACAATCACTTCACTTGGTTAGTTATTGTGGTGGTTTGAATATGACCCTTTACCACTACCCCTCTAACTCCCTACAAAAAAAGATGTTTACATCCTAATCCCTGGAATCTATGGATGTTACCTTATTTGAAAAAGGGTCTTCACAGATATAACTGTATTAGGAGTCTTGAGACAAGAAGACCATCCTGGATGATTTGGGTGTGTCCTAAATCCAATAACAAATGTACTTATAAGAAACACACAGAAGAGAGATCATACATAGAGGAGAAGGCAATGTGAATATGGAGGCAGAAATCAGAGTGATGTGACCACAAGCCCAAGAAGCAGTGGCACAGATTCTCTCCGAGAGCCTCTGTAGGGACTACAGCCCTGCTGACACTTTGATTTTAGACTACTGGGTCTAGAATCATAAGACATTGAGTTTCTGTGGTTTTAAATCATATACTTTGTGGTAATTTTTTATGGCAGCCCTAGAAAACTAATATAGTTTTTATTATGTTGTTTTGCTATCTGTCCCATAAACCTCAGAGTGTCTCAAGATCAGGGACTGTCCTTTGTCCCTTCCCAAACCACACACCCTTGGTTCTAGCTCAGTTCTTGGAGCAATCATACATGGTTGATAAATTATACATAAAATATTGTCTGATTAGCCCTCCAACAGATCCATGGAATTGAGATTGTTGTCACAAAAAGGAAAGGAAACTTGGGAAAAAAATCAGAGAAAAATTTAAAAGGAAACCCCTGTACTTTAAGAATTTATGCTCCTATGTTTTTTTTCTAACCCATTTATTATCAGTCCCAAAAAGCCAGGACAGTTTTAATGTATAATTTAGATCAGAGACAATGGAATTTAGCTCATTTTTCTACAGTTGTCAATTAACATTTATCAGGGGTCTACTTTGTGCAGAGGCTTGTGCAGAGTCTTGTGTAGCATTAGGCTCTTATAGTAGCTACATTTCAGTTTCTTGACTGATTACCAGCCTCTAATTCCTTTTACTCATGCAGAGAATGCCCATCCTAACTCTGGGGAGAGCCCATCCTCCTCTAGTGGGATAGGACATTGTCCATGGTGTTGAATGTCATGCACTTCAGAACTATCACAACCAGCATAGTAACTGTGTACAATATATGCATGCTCAACCATAAAGGTAGTTAATTAGAGTAACATTTTTAATATAAAGAAGTATTTCTAGAACTCTTCAACTATTTCATTTATTCATCTTCATCCAAATATTTGTTAATCCAGTTTTCTGTACCAGATACTCTGCTAGGTGCTAGAGAGAATGTCTCTTGTAATGAAGATGGCCTCAGTTTTGTAGGGGAGACAAACACACACAACAGAGAAAGGCTTGTGTTAAAACAGATAGACTGTATTACCAAGAACAGTGGGTCATAGCCAAAGAAGTATAAAAAAGAAAACTGATATGTGTTGTGTTTTCATTCATTTGTTCATGTCATCCCTCATTTACTCCTTCATTCAAGATATAATCACCATCTACATTAATAAGTTTTCAACTTTTATGGGAGATTGAGCCCTGGAAGCCAGATGTCATTTTCTCATGAAGCACTTTCTGCTATAGTTGGACATTTGACATTGGTGGTATCTCATTCTGTTACAGCTCCAAGATTCTAGACTTCCACAGATAAAGTGAAAGAAGTAGAGAGAACAGGATCAAAGAAGGGAAATGGATTAACATGAAATGCTAAACCCCCTATTTATGTTATTTCATCTAGTATTCCCAACAATTCTATGGAATCTGGTAGTATTGTTGATACTGCTTTAACAGTAAGGTAGAAGATACTAAGAAAGATTAAATAGCTTTCTCAAGGACACACAGATAACAAATGGAGGAGTTGGCAACAATACCTGTCTGAATTCAAAACCTAAAGATACCCCAAAATCTCCCTATACATACAATCAACCTAGGTGCATTTTATGTACTGTGATACAGGGGGAGCTGTGATATAGGGAGGTCATTCTCATACCTTAATTACAAACCCCCTTTGGTTTGTGTACAGGATAATGTCTTTGTGAGTTGTGATGTATTGAGACCACTGTAGATGCTGCCAAATGACTAGAATGTCCCTAAAGTCTGGCAGCCAAGGGGCTTGAGGGGGAGTATTGACTGTGCTAGCTTTTTCTCTGGGAGAGGACCTGGTATCAATCTCTGGGCTCAGTGACAGCTGTCCTAAGTTGTAACTCTTTTTGGTTTTTACTGAAATAACTCATCATGATGTTCTATTTGTCACTTGTCAAGGAAATCAATATAGTCTAGACTTGTTACCTTGCCAAGATCTGTATTGAACAATTTATGGTCAAAGGCAAGTTTAGCAACAGAGCAGGAAGGGGAAGAGCTGATAAAAGAATTTGGATCTCCCTCCCTCCCTCATATTGAGAATCCAGTACCTTTCTCTAATGGTGTGGGTAGCAGGAGTTGTTGAAATACCCTTGGCAAAACTAGGGAAGGGAGGACATTTTACAAAAAGAAGGGGCCTGAAAACATGAAAAAGGTTTTCTTTAAAATAGGGACAATCATATTTGCTTTGCAATGTTGCTGTGAGTATTCAATGAGATACTTAATATTATATAGTGTCTAGCATAGAGCCTGGCATGAAGCAGATAGTGAATGACTGCTAGCCATCATAGGAACCAGGGAGAAAGAGAGAGAAAAAGACTGTGAGTGAAAATAACATCCACAGCAACAGCACAGAAATCTTCAGGGCCAGGAGTGAAAAGAAGCAAATTGTCAACGTGAAGGATATTCATTTGAATATGAATGTTCATTCATTTGAATATTTATCAAGCAGCAAATGCTGTTCCAGGTGCTGGAGAAATGGAAACAAAGAAGAAATTGTGTTGCCTTGCAGGCCCTCGGTATCTACTTGAGGAGACAGCTGTAAACACAGTTGCACTGTGGGTTTATGGAGACTGGAAGAGGGGTGGGAAAGGTGCAGTGGCAGAGGTGACATAAACTCCTGGAGCACAGGGTTCACATGCCCGTTTGCTACAGGACCACCACTGTAAGAGATACATGGAAAGCCCTCAACAATACCAGTTAGATTAGGACATATTAGATGAAAGAGTGAAGAAATCTGCTGGGGTGGTAATGAAAGACTGCATGGAGACAAAAATGTTTGAGCAAAATACTTGATGCTTGATCGCTAAGAGTTTTGAGGGGCAGATGAGGATGTGTGCATGTGTGTGTGTGAGTGTGTGTGTGTGCGCGCATGCATATGTGTGTGTGTGGTGGGAATTGGGGTAAGGTGAGAGAGATGCCAAATCAGTAGAAAAAGTGTGTGAAAGATACAGGAGCATGAAATTGCAGAGACCACCAAGAAGCACTTGGATGTGGTTGGAGTGTGGAGTGTGGAGAGAAAGATGAGGCTGACATGGCAGACAGTGGTAGATTAAAATATGAGCCAATTTCACTGGTTCATTCTTTTTTTTTTTTCACCTAAAATGTATTTACTGAATGATTATTATGTGTTGGTTGTGTCACAGGCTTTGGAGATACAAAACTGACGAGATGAAGGAAAAGTCCTCAGCTCGTGGAATGTACATGGAGAGACAGACAATAAAAAACACTTAAAATTACATAATGTCCCATTGCAATTAGCACTGTGGAGAAAAGTAAATCCTGGAAGAGAGGTGCAGAGGGCTAGGGAGGATGGAGGAACCACAAGTGGGTCCTAGTGGTTAGACATCCTGCTGTTCTTTGCCTTAGGACCTGAATTTGTAAAGCCAAGTTACATTTCCTCCCAGGTACCATGACTTGAGCTTGAGGCTTCCATGTGAAGTCTGATCCCCAGAGTTCATAATTGCATTGGTAATGTTGTAAGATTCCCTGGACCTCTTTAGCCAACCTACATAAAATGTCATAGGCAATTAGTTTTTCCTGTCAAAAAAAAAAAAAAAAAAGAAGAAGAAGAATAGTTGATTTATTACTAATTGTCACTTACAGACTTTGTCATCTGTGTCCTGGAACTAGATTTTGATATACATAAACTCTTCTACTAAAGTTCTCATGTCAGCTTAACAGAACACTGAATTTTTCACATCTTTAAGAAAATAAGGAGTGTTTCTTCTGTTCCTGCTTCTACCACAGGAAAGACTTGGTTTTCTTCTCCATACAGTCTTTTAGTGACAGATTTAGGGGTGCAGTATCTTCAAATTCATTACTTGCTATAATTGTTTTAGCATTAAATCCTCTTTTGAGGAAAGGAGTGAAATATCTAGATTATTCTTATTTTGATTAATCACCTTAAATCCTTTTGGGTCAAAGTAGGTATAAATAAATGAAATAGTCCCCAAATTAGGATTGCTACCTAATCTGTTCTTGATGTACAGTGAGAGGTTTCAGGTTAGTGAATGGAAATAGAAGTTCCATTTTATTTATGCAATGTGAGAATTGGGCTATTTGCTCATTTTCATAAATATAGGTCATGAGACCCAGTGACATGAAATCAACTCTGCATGTTCTTTGAAAGACCTTTCCAACCAACCATGTTGCATTGTTCTTCAGTCTCCCAAATACTACAGGGATGGGTCCTCTCTCTCCTCATTGCTTCACAATTTCCTGACAAGAATGGGACTGGCCATGCTGAGACTGGGGTTCTTAGCTCACTATCTCCTGCCTTTTCCCCCCATCTTCCCTGTTTTTCAACACTTCCCTTACTGGCTCTTTCCCCTGAACCTGCTAGTTTATCCCATATTTAGAAAATAAGAATGAAAAGGAAAGAAAGAAGGAGGAAGGAAGGGAGGAAGGAGGGAGGAAAAGAAAAAGAGAAAGAAATCCTTTAACCTCTGTTTTCCACCAAAGTCATATCCTTTTCTTCCCTTTCACAATAAAATCTCTTGGAAGAGTTGTCTGTGTGCACTTCCTCTCCCTCCCTTTCCAACCATACAGCAGCCTATTTGCAGCAGCATTCCTGTCACTGCACAATCTACAGAGACTGTTCCTGGTGGAGGTGTCAGAGGTCCCTATGTGTTTTAAAGAAGTTATCATTTAATTCCTTGGTAGAACTGACACAGCTAACAGGTGGCCTCCTCCTTTGTTGCTCGGTACTTACTCACTCTGCTCCTCTCCTGTTGCCCTCTCCACCCCGCAGCAGCTCTTATGCTATGGTTTTCGCTCCTTCTCTTCTTCATTGTCTCATTCGCCCCCTACCTGCTTTTACACCTCCATGACTTCAATTACTATCTTTAATCGTTATGCCAATCCTGATTAGATCTGTATCTACAGCCTGAATGTATCTTCTAATCCAAGATTCACTCACTTAATTGCTTGCTGGTCATCTCCACAGTGACCCTTCCTTCATTCAGTAATCATGTGGCTATGTTCACATTGGAATGGTTGCTCTTTTTCTTTATAAAATTTTTATTATTGAAGTATAGTTGACATACAGTGTTATATTAGTTTCAGGTATGCGACATAGTGATCTGACAATTCTAGACATTATAATATGCTCACCATGATAAGTGTAGTCACCACCTGTCACCATTTAATACCATGATGATATTTTTAACTATAATCCCCATGCTGTGCTTTTCGTCTCTCTGACGTTTTTGTTTTGTGGCTGGAAGTTTGTATCTCTTAATCCATGTCACCTATTTTGTCCATCCCCCCACTACCTCCCCTCTGGCGACCACCGGTTTGTTCTCTATATTTGTGAGTTTATTTCTGTTGTTGCTGTGAAGTCATTATGGTATTTCTTTTTCTCTGTCCGGTTTATTTTACTTAACATTCTCCTCTCTGTATTCTTCCATGTTCCACAGTCCCAGCTTCTAATTTATCCCAAGGAGCATACAGTTTGGGCTGTACAAATATCCAATCTAGACGCCTGTCTCTTCCAGAAGTGTTTCACAAGGTAACCACAGTGTTCCTTGGTTTGAATAGCTCATCTGCTTGCAAAAGGGGCCAGAAGTCCCTGGAATGTCACCCTCCATGCTGACCCTTGGCTCCTTGTGGTAGAGACTGCCTAGCTTTTCACCAAACCCATTTTGGGGGTCGTGGGGGGTACATATTTAGACCACATTTACCAAACTGCTTTGCAGTGACTGAATGGAATGTGATATAAATAATTTCTAGACCTGACCCATAAAAGCTTCTTTTGGGATTTTCCATTTCTTCTGCCTTCTTATGTCTAAATGGAGAGGACTCAGAGGCCTTTGGGAAGGATGGAGACAAAAACAGTTGCAGATTGTCTCTTTTGTTTTGACTCTAACTGAATTTTTCCCAGCAAGAAATAAGCGTATTCTATTAAGCCAGCAAAATTGAAATGTTGGATGTTATAGAATTTAGCCTATCTTAACTAATATACTTTTATTTCCTAATAGTTAATGATTACATAGCACTTAATATGCCCAGTCACTTTCTTCATGAATTCATTTAATGTTCTCAAAAACTAGATAAGGTGTGTATGGATTATTAATGCTCTTTTAAAGATGAGGAAACTGAGGCCGGAGAGGTTAAGTAACTTAATTATGATCATATAGCTAATAACTGGCAGACCTGGAATCTGAACTTATATTCTTTTTCTTTCCTTTTCTTTCTTTCTTCTTTTTTTTTTTTTTTGAGATTTTATCTATTTGATAGAGAGAGATAACAAGAGAAGGAACACAAGCAGGGGGAGTGAGAGAAGGAGAAGCAGGCCTCCTGCTGATGCTGGGCTTGATCCAGGACCCTGGGATCATGATCTGAGCCAAAGGCAGATGCTTAATGACTGAGCTACACAGGTATCCCTGAACCTACATTCTTTGCTTCTAGAGTACATGCTCATATACAGACTCAAAAGGGATGTATAGAAGGCATAATAATGCCCCCCCAATATGTCTGTGTACTAATCCCCAGAACCTGTGAATATGTTTCTTTATATGATAAAAGGACTCTGAGGATATGATTAAATCAAGGATCTTGAGATGGGGAGATAATCCTGGATAATCTGGATGCACTCTATGTAATCACAAAGGTCCTTAAATGTTGAAGAGGGAAGGGCACCTGGGTGGCTCAGTTAGTTAAGTGTCTGACTCTTGATTTCACCTCAGGTCATGATCTCAGGGTCCTGACTGAGCCCCCTGCTCCATGCTCAGTGGGGAGTCTGCTTGGGATTCTTTCTTTCCCTCTCCCTCTGGCCCTCCCTCTTGCTCTCGCATGTCCACACATTCTCTTTCTCAAACAAACAAACAAACAAACAAAAAATCTCTCTCTCTCTCTCTCTCTCTTTTTTAGTTGAAGATGGAGGTAGAAGAGAGGGTTAGAGTGATTTAGTGTGGGAAGAATTCAACTTCCTTTGCTATCTCGGAAGTTGGAAGGGGACCATGAACCAAAGAATACAGGCAGCCTCTAGAAGCTAGAAAGGGCACAGAAACAGACTCCCCCTGGAACCGCCAGGAGAAACACAGCCATACTGACATCTTGATTTTAGCCCACTGAGACTAGTATCAGACTTAAGACCTACAGAACTGTAAAGTAACAAATTGTGCTATTTGTGCTACTAAATTTGTGGTAATTTGTTACGGCAGCATTAAGAAACCAATATAAAATGTAACAGAGGAAAATGTTCCCTCACCATGGATAGCATTCACATTTCTTTTAAGTTTTTGAAAAGCAAGCTTGCCATTAAGATAATCCTACTTAATTAGGAGACTATCAATACCTACTGTGCCCCATTTCTTTTTTTTTTTAATTCAGTCATTTTCAGTTGAAAGCTGGAGTATTTTTCCATTTAATTATTCATAAAATTTACACGTTAGGAATGAATAATCATGAACATTCAGATTTGGTTAGAAACTTTCTGCTGCTCTCCGAGAATCCTCCAAACTCTGATTCCTTTCAGAATGACAGTAAAACTATCTAACCGAATTGTTGTGAGACTTGGGTGAAATGTGACTTCTCAAGAATGTAGCCCCAAATTGGATTTCAGTGAGTAGTTAAGTAGATGCATCAAAACCTGGGTATGGTATGTTCGGTAATAGAAGAATGTCCAAAGTGCTGGGGAGACTTTAGAGGCAGTGAAAATTCTTTCTGACCTCACCTATAATAAAAAGAATCTTCAGAGTCAATGAACTTTAGCATCACTCTTTTAAGATTAAATGGTCATAAACCCATTTTGTGAAATCTTAGAAATATGGGATTTGTGGTTGAGTTATATCTAGTGGTGGGTGTGGCAGGGAGGGAGGTGTAGGAAGGAAGTCCGAGTCCAAGTACTCCTGAAAAATCACAGCCCTCTATGTTTCAGTTCTTCCCTTGCTCTGCAAGTAAGGAGAAAGCATTTTTCTTTTCTAAGAACTGACCTCTTATTTATACACTGACTCATTTTTTTTTTCTCCATGCTTTTCAGCATACATCATTGAATCCTTATGACAACTCTGTAGAGATTATACTGACTTTTGTAGATGGTGAAGAATAGATGACCTACTTGTCTGAACTCAGGGCTATGGACTATCCATGAAATGATAAAAAAAAAAAATGAAACTCCATTTCTTTGTTTCTTGGGGGGGGATATCACTGGGGCAACTTTAAGTTTGTATCTGTAGTTTGGCTTCAGGACTTCAGCCTAGACTGCCTACACTTTGCGAGAGCAGCAGGGACAGTTGTGCTGGAATCTGGCTTTATGTAGTGTCACATAGAGACAACCTGGCTCTTCTTCTTCTCCTTTTTTTAAAATTTAATTTTATTTCTTTTTAAAAATTTTTTATTAACATATAATGTATTATTAGCCCCAGAGGTACAGGTCTGTGAATTGCCAAAACCTGGCTCTTCTGATGTCCTCTCCCATGGTCTCTGTTTGACACAGCATGGCCCAAAGCTCCAAGTTCTGGACTATATGTGAGCAGTGGTGTGTTCCTGAGCTTATATTGTGAGGATCTCATGGGACTATGCAGAGGCCTTCACCACTCAAACACCCCTCACTCTCTTTCCAACTAAGCATGAAATAGCCTGCAGACAAAATACACTTTCATATTCATGGGTCATAGCACAACCAATATATGCAATGTTTTTTCCCCTTGGTAATGGGACTTTCCAAAAAAAAAAAAAAAAAACAAAAAACAAAAAAACCAAAAACAAAAACACCAGTAATTTGGAGTTCAATGAAAGGGATACATTATGCACATTTTACATTATTTATGTTACATTATTTACATTTTACAGCTATCTATTGAATGCTTACTGTGTATTAGGCTCTCCCAGTATATAAATTTGAAGAAAATACAATTGTTGCCCTCAAAATCTCAGTCTATTTCTCAGTAGGCAGAAGACAAATTACTCTGAACCAATGTAGAATTACTGATATCTGACCATTTCTGACTTCCAAAAACAAACAGACATTTTGTGTGATTCAGTGTACTACATGTAAGAGATAAAGTAGGGAAGTGATTACAGCTCTGTGTCTCACAATCATAACCATACTGAGCCTTTACCATACTCCGGGAGCTTTATGTGAACCATTTCACTTAGTCTGCACAACAGCCAGTAGAGCGGGACAGTAGAGTTATTCCCATTTTGAAGTGAGCAAACAGATTTAGAAGGATCAAAGTCTGCTAGTGGTAAGTGTCTGGACCAGAGCTTCACTCAGGTCTACCTAACTCTGAAGTCTTTGCTTTCCATGTTTCAGTCTTATTACCTGTAAAATGAGAGAAAAAGTAGCATCTTCCTTCCAGTATTTTGCAGTCACATTGAACTTTATTATGAAATGACACCAGTTTAAATAGCACATCTAAATCCTCAAAAATCTGTATATAATTAAAGCATAAGAAAAGTACACTTTTGAGGGAAAATTAATATTGCATTTGCGGAGAGAAAACCCTATATATATGCAAACCCTAATTTTATTTTTGGTTGGTTAGAAGAGGAATGATTCACAGTACCATGTAGGGATAAAAAAAAATTCAGAGACCTCACGATGTAGAGCAAGACTGCTAACAATAGCAAATGGACCAATCGATAGCGAATCATTTTAGAGAGCTCACTCATGGAGACTATTGATATCTAACTTGGTCATTCTGCCTGTGAAATAAACAGGCACCTCTTCTCTCTGTGAGAAAAACCACACAGAAGAGCCTGGGCAATGTTTCTAAACAATTAATTGGATTATTATCAAGGCTTAATGGATTGGTTCAATATATTCACATAAAACCATCAAGAGAATTGGGCTAGCAGTTTCCTTGTAGCTGTCATCAAAATATATGACAGGATGTAGGAGTTTTAAATTATTATTACTTTTTACAGCATTTTGTGTGCTTCATTTACATTATAAATAGGGTCTATTTGAAAGTCATTGACTGGGTCTTTGGCTTTGTTTCAAATTACAGATATGGTAGATATTGTGGCATACTCAGTTTGCTAAGGAATATGATATAGCTATTTAAGCTGTAAATGAAAGCATCAAAACTTCCTGATTCTTTTTTTTTTTTTTAAGATTTTATTTATTTATTTGACAGAGAGAGAGAGATCACAAGTACACAGAGAGGCAGGCAGAGAGGCAGGCAGAGCGAGAGGGGGAAGCAGGCTCCCCGCTGAGCAGAGAGCCCGACGCGGGGCTCAATCCCAGGATCCTGAAATCATGACCTGAGCCGAAGGCAGAGGCTTTAACCCACTGAGCCATGCAGGCACCCCAAAACTTCCTGATTCTTATATTCATGCAAAATATTTGTAATGCAAGGTTTTATGCCAGAGGTGTAAGAAAGACCTTATAATGCATGTGTCAGTTCAACCTGGCCACTGGAAATATACCGATATTTTCTTCATGGGGAAGGAATGAAGGAAGAGGAATATCATAATGTTTGACTTGCCCTCAGGAATAATCTGTCCTAGATATGGACCAAAAAAAAAAAAAAAAAAAAAAAAGTTGTCAAGTTAAATATTCCTTGCTTTAAGAAGCCACAGATACAGATTCAGTGAAAATTCATTGATTACTTTGAATGTACAGGTATTTCACACATGTTGCCTCATTAATCCTCAAGGCAACCCCTTGAAGTGAGCCAGTATAAAGATTGACGCAATAGTGTTTTAAAGAATTTGTGTGGTATACCCAAGGTCATATGATAATTAGATAGGAAAGTGGCCTGGTCAGAACTTAAATCTTTTGATTTCAATCTTTGAAAGGGTGATGCAAACTAATGGAAGGAAGCCATTAGGTTGTTCAGATGAATGTAATGAAACTACAAAACTCACTTTCTGTTCAGGTTAGAGTTTAGGATGTGAGTACTTTCCTCCCTAATAGAGGACCCATATCCAGTGCTCCAGTATCTAAATGCATAGATTACCGGGAAGTTTTACGTATCCCTTTGTCATTCTTTATGTAGTTCCATGTTCTTATTCTGGCTTTTGGGTGGCACTGTGCCAGCTTAGCCTGCTGATCTGATGTTTGGCCAGAGCTTATGCTATAGACAAGTTGAGGGAAGTTCAAAGCAGCTGGCCTCTTAGATGCAGAGCAACACTGCCTTCAGTATCAGGCTTGGTCCAGAGAGAACCACAGCCAGGACCCAGATGAGATTCCAAGGGAGAGCCATTTTAAGCACATTTACTGGGTTTTAGGGACATCTTCTGAGTGGGATAGGTGGTCCTTTGATGGATATTGGTCACAGTTCTTCTTTGTTACACATTAATTTCAAGATTTCAGCTCTTTTAAATCACAGGCATGTTCCCAAGAAATTTAGGCCAGAACAGTCTCTATTATTTGCTGTATCAGAGGGTCAGAAAAACAATATCCTTTCTCAGACTGACCGGCTTGATGAAGGAACTGGCCCACTGATGTTTCTGCTGATGCTGATATTTAAAAAAAAAAAAAAAATACAAGGAAAACATAAATGAAAGAAAAAGTGATATAAAATTCCAAACAGAACCATTTTATGATTTCCTCATTATCTTTTGTTAATAATATCAATTTCTTAGTCTGTCCATTCTTCTGTTTGGGCCTCTCTAAAGTCCTAGAATCAATGAAAATAGAATAGTAATGAACATTCCTACGATGCAGATTGTGGTATCTAAACACAATTCCCCACTAAATGGAATCAGAATTCCCCAGACAAAGTTGATTCTAGGTTTGAAACAGAAAATATAGAAGGTGAGTCTTAGCATTTTGTGTAATAGAAAGCAAGAAACAATCCAAGACTAATGGGATCAGGTAAAACAAAACTGGGGTCAATTTAAAGGAGCTCCTACTGGCCCAGGGCAGAACAATTTAGGATCATCCCCATGAATAATGACTACAGTGGACTGAAGCACATCAAATACGTAAAAATCCATGAGTCCTTAAAAAAGAAACTAAAAACTGATTTAAAAAAAATCTCATTGACCATTATAGGAGTTTACTAGGAAACAAACTCATTACTCTTAAATTTGTTATGAAGAGGAAATAAGCATTTACTCTGGCTTTTCTACACAAACTGTACTTCAGATTAACAACACTATTGATGAAGGAGATTTCTCTAGAGAAGAATTCTTGCTAGTACTTGCAGAAGGAGATGATAGGATCAGATAAATCAGCATTTGCAATGATTAATAGATTCAGATGATTGAGTTAGAAGCCATTAGAAGAAGGTTGATTAGGGACTTTATAAAGAAGAATTAGGCTGACCACATAGGCCTACTGGTCAATCTTAGCATCACTGAAATTGGAAAAGACAAGTCATTACGTGGCTCCTGATATGATATAAAATAAAATATTTGGGATTACCTATGAAGTGTTTTTTTTTTTTAAGTGTTTATTTTAATCACATGGTGCTCATCATGATAAGTGATAAGCTCCTTAATCCCCATCCCTTAGCCCCACCCACCTCCCCTCTGGTAACTGTCAGTTTGTTCTCTATAGTTACGAGTATGTTTCTTGATTTGTCTCTCTTTCTCTCTCCTTTTTCCCCCTTTGCTCATTTTTTTTTTTAAATTCCACATATGAGTGAAATCATATGATATTTGTTTTTCTCTAACTGACTTACTTCACTTAGCATTTTACTCTCTAGCTCACCTTTGAAGTATTCTTTTTTTTTTTTAAATTTATTTGACAGACAGAGATCACAGCAGGCAGAGAGGGAGAGAGGAGAAAGCAGGCTTGCTGTCTATCAGGGAGCCCAATGCGGGGCTCAATCCCAGGACACTGAGATCATGACCCGAGCCGAAGGCAGAGGCTTAACCCACTGAGCCACCCAGGCACCCCACCTTTGAAATATTCTTAACTAAAAGTAAAACCTAAAATCTAATCAGGCTTTTTTATCAAACTACCAGCTGATAGGAAATTTGGGAGATAGACGAGCAATTTAAAAGACACCACAAAAATACAAAATTTGGGGGGATAAATGACTTTATTTCTCTGCAAATCAATGCCACAAAAAGAAGGGTAAATATTATTGGAAAATAAAGAAAATATGTTAGGTAGCTTGCAATAATCGTCATTTTTTTCTTTTTTAATGTGATTATTTATCTCATCCTATCAAGAGGTGGAGTCTATTTTTCTACCTTTTGAATGTGGGTTGGCCTTACTACTTGCTTTGACAAATAGTACATTGCAGAAGTGACAGTGTGCAAGCTCTGAAACCTACACATGAAGGAGGCTTATAGATTCTGTCCTTGCATGCTTGGAGCCCGAAGACTGTTTTGTGAAGAAGCCCAGGCTAGTTTCCTTGAGGGGAGTAAATGTGGATAGAGAGACCCAGCTGACAGCCCACACTAGTCACCAGACATGAGGCCACTCTGGGCCCTCTAATCTTTACTAAAGCCAGCTGACTGCTGCATAAAGGCCCCTAGGCAAGACCAGCAGAAAACCACTCAGCTGACTCCAGGATCAAATTGGCGATCAGTGGAATATGGGACTAATGTATTATTCTCATTGTAAGCCACTACGTTTTGAGGTGGTTATCACATGTAACAAACTGCTGGAGAGTCGTAACAACTAAATGCCATATGTGGACACTACTTGGACCTACATTTAAACAAAGCAACTGAAAAAGGATCCTTTGAGACAAATTAGGAAATTTGAACATAGATTGCATATTAGAGGATATCAAGGAATTACTGCTGATTTTGTTAGTTCTTTCATTATGTAAACAAAAAATGATTTAGAGACGTATTCTGTAGGTTTATCATGGACATAGCTTGATATATGGGGTTTGTTTCAAAATAACCAAGCAAACACTGAAAAAATATAAAAAACAAGCAAAGAAAAAAAGTGAAAAGAAATTGGTAAAATATTGATAATTATTGAAGTTGCATGATATGTTGATAATAGTTTTTATACTGTTCTCTCAACTTCTGATTTTGTTTTCATTGTTTCTTGTAGTATTTTTTTTTAAAGAAAATATCAATTGTTCTTTGTGGCTTCTCAACGAACATTCTTTTCTCTGCCTTTTCCTGTTGAGTGGCAGTTGGCTTATCTGGAAATATCTCTGGGCAGAGCCACTTGTAGACTGTGTTAATTGTTGCATTAATGCAGTTTGAGAGCCATTAAGGCTGTTGTAGTGGATAAGGCCAATATCTAGTTGTTACTGTAAGTGGGCAGTACACTGGCCATTTGGACAGTGGTCTACAATGCAGAGGAGAGATTTCTCTCACTGATTCTGCCAAACTTCTGCCTGCACCTCTCTTACTGTCCATCCCCAACTCCCACTCTCACCTGTGGTAGAATCGTAAAAGATTAGTTCTGTTATGGAGGGTTCTCCTTTGTCTCTGTGCAGAACCCTCCCTAACCTCCAGCTCCCCACAGATATCTACATCCCAAACATGGCATCTGCGTATTTTGGATTCATGGTTTGATCAATGTTGGTGGCAGGAGAGGAGGCGGTGGTGGAGGGTGTCAGTGTGGGTTACTCTGCTGTTGGTTTACCCCCAGCTTCTTGTCCTTTTGCACCTTTAACTCAAATGCCTGAGCTCCAAGGGCAAACGTCAGCTCCTTCCTAGCTCCTAACCAGTGGCTTCAATACCCCTCTGTACCAAGCTCTGATCTATATCCCTCATGCCATAGCAGCAGGAAACTACTTCTCAACATTTTGAAAGTGAGAGACATGAAATCAGGGAAAGCTTCATGGAGGAAGCTGTATATGAGTTGGGACTTGAAGGGTAGGTGTTTTTTCCACAGGGAAGGATGGCGAGAAGGCAGGGGGGAAAGACTTCCATGCTGTAGGAGCTGCTAGTTCCATACTAACTTGAGCCCAGTTACACTGAGGAACTTCACGTGGGAGCTGTCCCCAAAACTGACAGCCCCATTACCCCTGTGCTTTTATTTAAAGGGAGGTTTTATTTGACATTGCAGGAAAAAAACATAATGTTACCTATCTTCAGTCTAATATCTACCAACAGACAAGCTAGCTGTTAGTTAGGTAACAGTCCAGCTGTCCCAGGTGGCTAAAGCCCTTATACCTGATAATTGAGCAGAGCAAGAAATAGCCACACTGAACTTCCATCTAAAGGTACAACAGGTGTGAGTCTGGATCATGTGATGTAAGCAAAAGCAGGCTTGAAAATTCCATTGAAGAAAGGTTTGCATGCATGGAAGGTGGCCACTTTGGTATAGACAGTTTCTCTGATATGGAAGTGTCTGAGCATTATGTTGTCCAAGGAAAGAGTGCCAAGTGAGGGGTTATCCCACCCTTGGAAACAAGACACCTCAAGCCCTGATTTTCTCGAAAAGGAAAAAAGAAAAGAGTGAAACAGATCTCTTTACTTTCCCACCCCCATTTCTCACAAATTTTTAAATAGAGGGTTTCACTGAGGGCCTGCAACCAACCATGTTCTATGGAAAGTGGTCTGCATACCTGATTGAGTCCTCACTAAAATCTGCACTGCTTGGCTTAGTAGGTCATAATTAAAGATGAGCCATTTGAAGTCAGAGATACTATATAACAGCCTCAAATCCTCCATAGTCCTCTACCACCTCTTAAAATCAGAATGGATTCTGAGCTGAGCCATCTTGTAAAAACAGTATTGTATCTACATTTTTAAAAAAGACTGCTTCTTGCAACATATATAAAGCTCACATATGTATAGTTGTAAAAGATAATACGGAGACAATAAAAATAAGTTGGTTGCATTTCTTACTGAGTTGAAAACAATGGAGTAAACTTTGTAAAAAAGGTTTTTACTTTTAACTCACCTATGGGTCAGGTTATTGTAGGAGAAAGAGGTTTTTGAGCCAGAAGAAGCTGAGATTCAATTCTAGCCATGTCCCTTATCAACAGTGGTACTTTGACATTAATATCTCTGAGTTTTGGTTTCCTTATCTGTCAAATAAAAATAATGATGTTTGCTGCCCATGAAGGAAGAAATTAGATTATATAGGAAAGTTTCCAATGCGGGATCTAACAAAGAGTTTTCTTCCCTTTGAAAGGAAGTATATGCTTTTCTATGTATTGTATCTAGTCCATGCTCTATATATTCTTTTTATAATTCTGTACAATGTAATCACCATTAGTAATAACAAGGTTATTGTCGATGAAGCGAGATTAAGAGATGTGAATAAGAGAGTCGTTTATGGAATGTATTGACTCCCATTACTGGAGTTACAGTAAAAGCAGTGAAAATTTCTGGGGAGTGGCTACCCATGATGTACCCCCCAGTCAGTTTTCATGCATCAGGAAGTTGTTTTGTCTTTTTCCAGTCCAATGTTCCTTCAAGGAAGCCATACAAAGCAAGGTAGAGGGCATGACTTATCATCTATACTAATGGGCAATCAGGCAGAGAAGCACAGAGACAAATGTATTACTTACTATATATCATATTCTTTCTCTTGTTGATGTCATTTTTTATGAGAATCCTTTTCCAAACTTCTCTTCTGACTTTCTCCTAAGAAAGAACCAAATAGAACACATATGGCCCTGACGATTTTTTAAAAAACACTTTATTTGCTTCTGATGATTCTTATTATAATGCTATTCAATTTGACTAAGACCTTTTGTTCTTTTTTGTCAGATCTCTACTGCATTCTTGGCTTCTTTCAGTGTTGTAATTTAAAATAGTGCAAACCTTTTCATTTCTGTATGTTTTCTCTACTTATTCGTCTTTTTTTTCCTACAAGATCCGACTCTCTTCCATGCCAACAAGATCAGCAGCTTCTCTTTAACTTGAGATTTCCCCATATTCCAGAAAATATATCCCCTGAGTTCTGCTCAACACTTCCCACTCAGCATTCTCCAGCTCGAGTACCCAGGAAAACCCAAATCCTTAGCTGCCCTTATTCACTGTGAGATGCCTAATCTTTGCAAAACTTTGGCAAATCTTGCAAGGAGAAGCATAACTTTGTTGTCATCCAATGACATGGTCTCACACCTGCCTCTACAGGTCCTGGGAGTTAGATAGGGCCTTGGCTTTCCCACCTGGTCTCTCCACTTGAGTTTGTATCACAACTTAGGTGGAAAATTCGAGATGACTCAGAGCATGCTCAGAGGGCACCAGAGGAAAAAGAGAAAGATACATAGACAACAAACACAAGAAAGTTTTCCCTTATGGTCTAGAGAGGAATGGTCTAGGACACTCAGCCAGTCTTCTCAGGGGTGAAAGAAGGTGGAACAGGCTCTGCTTTTAGCAGAAAGCAGCTGCATTCCTGATCATGCATTTTTTCTTTTCTTTTTTTTCCTACATCTTTTGGAGCTTCCACTTTTAGATAACATGGTCCACAGGGCAACTACATACTTGACCCTTAGACCCAATCTATGACATATAAAGGAGGGAATGGCTAGAAAGAAGGAGGCTTTAACCTCCTAGAGGCCAGTAACCATCATCTCTGTTTAATTGCAAACTGATTTTGAGCTTTGGTACTATACTCAGTTCCTTTATTGCAATAGCCTGATCCCAAATTATTAACTTTACATTTTTGTTTCATGATTAAGCTGCGTTCTTGGAAATTTTGGGGTTTTGGGTCTGGAATGTTTTAATATAAATGGCTAAGTGGTTTTGAGATTAAATTGTGAATCTGGAATAGGATTTAAAAAATATGTTCAGATTAATAATTTGTGTGTATTTTACAGTCTAAATTTCAAAATACTTCTATCATGAAGTCATTTATTCATGCAATAAAGATTTTTTTAAGATACGGCTATACCCCAATTTAAGTACTAAGAGTTTGAAATAGGAATATGTGTGATACCTATTGTATTGTTGATGCTCTTGTTAACCCTGGGAACTAGGGGATCAGCTGTAAATAACACCACTAAATGAGACATTGGAATCTTATGGAGGTTTGTCCATTTGCCTGAGGTTCTCCTAGAATAAATTATGGAGGTGACATTGAAATCTATGACTTCTGTCATTCAATACACTGCATTATAATCAGTCTCCTAAATGACCGTCCTTTAGTTTCTTTCCTTTCTTTTCTCCTTTCTTTCTTTCTTTCTTTCTTTCTTTCTTTCTTTCTTTCTTTCTTTCTTTCCTTCTTTCTTTCTTTTTCTTTTCTTCCTTTCTTTTGAGAGAGTGAGGAGGGGCAGAGGAAGAAGAAGAGAGAGAGACTCTTAAGCAGGCTGTACATGAAGCACATGAGTCCTACACAGGGTTCCATCTCACAACCTTGAGATCATGACCTGAGCTGAAACCAAGAGTTGGATGCTTAACCAACTGAGCCACCCAGGGGCTCCTGTCCTTTAGTTTCTTAAATTAAGTATTATGGCTTAATTGTGACTTGAAATCCATAGTTTCATTTCCTTGAAATG
Organism: Mustela erminea; assembly: GCF_009829155.1. Taxonomy (NCBI): domain Eukaryota; kingdom Metazoa; phylum Chordata; class Mammalia; order Carnivora; family Mustelidae; genus Mustela; species Mustela erminea. The sequence continues at coordinate 66,331,267 of NC_045614.1, read as the reverse complement.
AGTCTGTTACTGGAGTTCTATGATCATGGTGGATAGGGGCATGGCAGCTCTCTTTCTCTTTCTCTTGGCAGAGAGACAGCTGAGAATCATGACTAAAATAGTTCTGATTTTTGCAACATAACTATTCCTCTTTGCCAGCCTTCCTACTATCTGGGCTTTGGAAGGAAGAAAGGAAAGGAAGGGGAAGAAAAGGAAACAGAAGGGAAGAGACTGGGAATCTAGAGACTTTCTAACCCTCATTCACATGGGCGATTAGCTATCTGATGTTGAGCATGCCACTTTGTCTTCTCTGAACCTCAATTTCCTCCTCTGCAAGTGGTTTCAACTGAACATTTTTTAAGGTCCCTCTGCCACTTATATTCCATGACTCTAAGAGAGGAGAAAGTAAAGGAGGGGAGGATATAAAGGAAATACATAGATGAGTAGGACTTCACTGAAAAACAGAGGGTCTTCAGCATTGCCATTTCTCTTTATCAAGGAACATGTGTGACTTAGGATAACCTTTTGAGAAGCAGTTTGACATTATCTTGTAAAGCTGAAAATTCACACGTTCTGAAAACCAGCAATCTCCCTTCATGTGAATGAGAAATCATTCACATGCACACCAGGAGACATATCTAAAAATGTTCATAATACTGAAATGGAAGGAAAAACTTGGGAACCACTTAAATGCCCATCAAAAGGAGAGTAGATAATCAATCAAAGGAAGGAAAATGATGCCTTCTGCTTGCCATTATGACCTAATTGGCTGAATTTCTTCACACTGCCAACAGGTACTGGGTGTATTCTTTTTACCTGTAACTGTGTCATTTGGGTGTTGAACATACTACGATGGCTAATGCACATTCCTGCCTTTGTAGAATTCTATCTTTTTGCTTTTTCTCATAGTATTGACATACTAGTCCAATAAGATAATTTTTTTCATTTAATTGTGGAGATGGTACAATAGTATACCAGTGAATTCTCTGTTTTTGAAAGGCATTATGAAATTATGAAATTTCTAAAATTTCATAAAATTATGAAATGCATTATTATGTTTTTTCCTTAACAGATATTTTTATTCCCTTCTTTTTTTCCATCTACTTTCTGGCTGTATATATTTACCTATTCTGGACATTTTTACATAAATGGAACCATACAGTACGTGGCCTTTTATGACTGGTTTCTTTCACTTAGAACTAGTGTTTCCAAGGTTCATCCAAGTTGTAACATATATCAGCACTTTATTCCTTGTCATGACTGTGTAATATATCACAGGATATGTAAGGATATGCCATATTTTGTTAATACATCTATCATTTGATGACCATTTCTGTTGTTTTCATTTACGAATAATGCTGCACAAATATTTGTGTGTGATATTTTGTGGACTTATTTGTTTTCAGTTCTTTTGGGTATATATGTAGGAGTAGAAGAGCTAGGTCATATAGTAACTGTATATTTAATTCTTTGAGAAACTGCCAAATTGTTTTCTAAAATGGTTGCACCATTTTACAACCCTGTCAGAAATATATAAAGGATCCAATTTCCCATATATTCTTTAATACTTGTTATTGTCTGTCTTTATTTTAGTCACCTTATGGGTGTGAAGTGGTATCTTATAGTTTTGATTTACATTTCTTTAATGGCTAATGATGTTGAACGTCTTTTCATATGCTTATTGGACATTTAAAAACTCTTCTTTGGAGAAATGTTTATTCACCTCCTTTGCCCAATCTAACTGGATTGTTTGTCTTTCTGTTGTTGTTTTTATAGTTCCTTATATATTGGGTTTATATATGAGTTCTTTATATATTCTGAATATAAACCTTTATCAAACATATGATTCACAAGTATTTTCTCACATTCAGTGGGAGTATCTTTTTACTTCCTTGGAATCCCTAAAAGCATAAAAATTTTTAATTTTGATTAAATCCAATTTTTTTTTCTTTTGTTGCTTATGCTTTTGGTGTTACATTTAAAATAAACTATTGCCTAACTTATGGTCATGATTACTTCTAGGTTTTCTTCAAAGAATTTTATAATCTCAGTTCTTATATTTAGTCTATTGTTGGGTCCATGGTCAAAGGAACAAGACTGATACAAAGCGAAGGTCAAGCAAAGCTTTATTTTGCGTCAAGCATTGAGAATCAAACTGACCGGCCAGGGCCATCTCTTGCAAAGAGGTGACCTCTTCCTGCCTTACCGACTAACTTTTAAAGGGCAAAGGCCATGTAGTTGGGCCTGGCCATGCACAGGTGGCCAATGAGATTGTAACATGCAGAGAAAGCTGCACAGTCATGTAGGTCAAACACAGGTGGCCAATTGAATTACAATTTACCCTAGTAGATATTTGAATTAGCCTATCACCTTGGTCAGAATTGGTGCCCAAAAGGAGCCCAAAGGGCAGGGCCCATACTCCTTGGTAGCTAGAGAGAGAGTATGTGCCCCCACCGATTGGATACCTCCACCTGGCCTGACCCACCCTTGTATTTGGGCTTTGTTACCTGGGACTGGTTTCCGGGACTTGTTTTAAGTAAGTCCCCTGGGGGAGGGGTGCAGGGACAGTTTAAGTTTTACTGCATAAACAACAAAATCACTGTTTAACCGGATGGCCTCGCTCTGGCTAAATAGGCCCTTACATCTATAATCAAATCTGAGTAAATTTTTTGCATGTAGTATGAAGTAGGGGAATGATTTCAATCTTTTGCATGTGGATATCCAATACCATTTCTTGAAAAGACTATTCTTTCCTTGTTTAATTATCTTTGCTGAAATACAATTGACCATTAATGTAAGGGTTTATTTCAGGATTCTCAATTTTATTCAGTTGACTATATGTCTGTCTTTATGCCGGGACTGCACTGTTGTATTGCTTCTTTGTGATGAGTTTTGAAATTAGAAACTATGATATCTACAATTTTGTTTTTCTTTATTAAGATTTTTTTGTTATTCTGAATCTTTTGCATTACCATATATGAAATTATGCACTATTTGAACCAATATATTAAATTATTAAGAATATTATAAAGTTACATTACGCATGCACTTACTGAGCAATAATTTTTCTAAGTTTATACATAAATAAAAAAGAAAAGAGGAAGAAGAGAGATTCTTCCTACCACTACATTTAGTGCCCCCACTACATGTTGAGATAAAAGACATGAATCTGAGGTCTTAGCAGTTGTTCTCAGTTCTCATGTACTTCTCAAAGTTTGAGCATTTTACCAAGATACATGCTTCTAATGTTTAAGGTTGCAGGGAGTATTTTAAGGATTAATTTTGAAGATATAAAATTTGTATTATGTGTGTTTACATTATAACTTAATTCTTACTGAATATTAACTTTTCCATAAGCTTCTTGAGGGCAAAGAGTGTATCATCAATGCCATTTATAGCTTCTTATATTACACTGGGGAGTTGTGGGGATCCTGATAGTCTTCTACTTCTACTCTACTGCTATTTATACAATCGTAATTCTCTAAGATTGGTGCAGGTTGGTGGAAGCCATTGCTTAAAAGAGACATCTAACTGTGTGAGAAGAGTCTTATTTGCAGTTCCTGAAGTAAATGATCAAAAAATGATGAGGAAGAGAGTAGATTGAATAATGGATTATGCTGGGGGGACCTATTAGAAAATATAGGGAACAGAGGAAGATTGAATGACAACCTGGGAACTTATTTCATCTATAGCTGAGTTTATGCATATTCCAGGACACATAGTTTTGCTCCAAGCCATGGAGGCACTTATAGTTACAGTATTCCTCAGTAAAGACACAAAGTGTATTCCACAATAGCTTTCTTGAAACTTTTATCTTATAAGTTTTATACCATAACTGATTTTGATCTGAACATAGAAAGGAGAATCAACCAAGTGCTAACTGCCATATTGAGTACTTTTTAAGATATTTTATCAACAATATTAACTTATTGCCAAAGGCAGATGAAAATAGCAGCTCCCTGGGGAACAGGGTCACGACCTGAAAATTAGATTTCTATAAAAAGCTAAAAGGTGTATTTTTCTAAATTCTTTATTTTGACTGCTATATAATTATCTATGTAGACTTATTATACCAAAAGAAACCCCATTTGCTTTGGTCATTACAGGGAAAAAAAATCAATATTTGAACATCACCCAGTCACAGTTATTAGATCATTTGTTTGGATTTTGAGCCTCTCTATGGTGTATCTACCTCTCTCAATACTAGTCTTGTGCTTATTACCTAAGCTTGGAATTACAGAATTTAAACATTAGATTTAGGACAAACCTCCTCAATATTAAAAGTCTTTTGCAAGATGGCATCTAGGCTGTACTTGACTACCTCATTTTGGTAATGAGGAATGTATTCATTACCCAAGCCATTCATTTTCCATCTCTAGGCTTCTAAACATTGAACAAAAATACACCTCAATGCAACTTTCAATCATTAGTTTATTTTACTCTCTGGACACATTTCTTCTAGATATTCAAGACAGCCATCATCTTCCATCAGGATCTCATTTCTGTCTTTACTAAATGTTGCTACTTTAAGCATTTGTAAATTTGCAGAATTTAGCCCCTAATAACTGGAATCCAAATTCCCATGAAAAATGTAGGCATAGCTAAGTCACACAATTATAATGCTAAAATTTCCATCTAGGAAAGAAAACACAAGTCTTCAGATAAATTCAGGCAAGTTACTCTCATTCCTTGATAATAGATTGAGAGTGTTTGTTGATTTTATTTTCTGATGTGACAAAATATGATCTCCATATTCCCACTGCATGAAGTTAGATGAGTTGACTGTGCTCCCAGAGTTGCAGAACCATGAAGAGAGGATCCTGGCTTCTGGAACTTCATTCATCACAGCTAGTAGACAGTTATACTTTCACTTTGGCCCTATTCCAGATGTGGCTATAACTCCAATTCCACTCCAGCCTTTTATGAAAGTGATGGATCTCAGAGGTATGCAAGCCTGCTCTTATCATCTATGCAGGTTAGGAGAAACAGCTGGGCTCATAAACCCTATTCTTCATTAACCACTTCTTTTGTCATGTTTCAGCCCATTTAACCTTCTAGCATGTATGCACATTGTAGTCACACAATTACCAGAGCTAAAGCAACATAACAATTATAGAGCTATATCATGGCAAAGCAACTCAAGAGCTCAGTGACTCTATTAAAATTTTAAAGAAGTTAATCCTCTGGGAAGTGTTCCCATTAATTAAACAAAGGTGAAAGAAAATAGGTTTTATGTTTATTCTCTGCAAGGAAGAAGGTGGGCCATAGCCTGAATGCAAAGGAGCTATATGATCACAAGTAAATGTATTCACTTAAAAGGTGAAAATTTCATCATTTATCTGCAAAGTAATCTGGGTCAATATTTGCTCAGTCTTTCCTGGAAAAGAGAGGATTTTTTGGTCAGGAATGTTTTCTAGAAGTACATGAGGATTTAACACAAATCTTTGCTGTGGCATAGGAGAAAAGAGGTCAAGCCTCGACTGATGCTGAGTTCAGTGATAATACATCATGGAATGTATCAGAGAGTAGAAAATTGGTGGAGTGGATTAATGGCCACAACAGAATTAGAGACTTTGGGTCTTCTGCTCCCTACCCTCACCACATCCATCCCATCTAAAAGCATGAATGCTATGCACTCAACCTGTGCCTTTATGGATAATTGAATCTGTATTCAATGGAGGAACCTAGTGTAGATGGTTTCCCAAACATACCTATAAACAGAACCCTTTGCCAAGGTGTACCGTAATGGACCAGATCCTTTGTGGGCCCAGAAAGCCACAAAGTAGAGCTATTGGCTAAGTGTATCAGAGGCTTGAGACCCTGGAGTCTGGGGACTGTATGTGCTGGAAGGAGCAAAAACAATGGAAGTATACTTCAGGAATATTGTGTTTCCTCTAGTGATCATTATGATTAAGGAGTCTTTGTAGATGGTCACTCAAAGGTGGACAAGTTCAAATTTGAAAAGCAATTTGGGTACTTAGGTTAGTAATATCTCTTGATAAACTTTCTGTATCTATATTTGTTGATCAAGCAGGTTTAACTAGTTAGTAGGGTAAAACTTGTGTATTTTAGAGGTGCCTAGAAACTGGAGAGAAAAAAATTTTTCTTTTCCAAAGAAAAATGATTTATTTTTGTATTTAATATTGGTATCTGGAAAGAGGAAATTTGTATTCTACTGGTTGTAAGATCAAAGACAGAGGACCAAAGGAAATTTAGATATGAAGGGAAAAGGTTAATGAGGGAGAAAAGTTGATGGAAAATGTTTTAGTTCAGGTTCCCTAAAAATAGCCCAAGACAGGAATTCTTATACAATTGATTTATTGAGTGGTGATTTCAGATGGAAATTGTAAGGAAATGAGGGAAGCACGATATGACAGGGAAGAAGCTAGGTGAGGATATAGGTATAGTTGATATATAGCCTAAACTTAATCCGTGGTGAATGCCACTACAGAGTTGGCTCTCCTTTAGACAAGGACACCAGTCCTTGTCTCCCTGTATCAGCCAGTCACTGGGTGAGAAGATCTCATAGCTTTGAGAGCAAGTTCAATTCTTGCATGGTCACAAAGAAAGAAGGCAGGATAGCAGTTTGGAAAAATCAGTGAGTGCAGTCCGGAAGGGAATAGGATTCTAGATTGAACTAACATTTATGATGAGACAATTACCTGTTAACTACTCTCTGCTACAATTAATGCATTTTAAGGAAGAAAAAACTCTGGCTTGGAAAAGTTATGTAATGGACCCGGAAAATGGAGGAAAAAGAAAACAATGCTCGGTGCTTGGGTTTCCAGCCCTGGGCTTTGGGTAGCCTGTCCCATCCTAAGAATCGATAAGAGCATGTGTGCAGCGACAGGGCTACCTGTGTGAATTAAGGGTAGAGGAATGTGAAAGCTGGGGTTTATTTGGATCTATAGGGATAAAGGAAAGCTAATGCCAGTTGATAGAAATCAGTGTAGAGCTGAAGGAGAAGTTATATATGCCACTGAAGCCTTATAGGAGCTTGAGCTCACCTCTGGACTTCTGAATCATTACATTGATAGTTTTATTTTTGTAGACAAAGGGCTTTGTATAATCTAGATTCTGGAAGACTGGCCAGAATCCCCAAACACTTCTTATGTACCATTCAAAAACAGTAACAGCAACAATATAAAACAAGGCTTAGTTGCTCTGTAGACTAAGATGCCTACTTTGAAAGCCACCCTTGAAGCTGTCTTTACGGCTTCACCAAGCTTTGCTCTCAAGTCCAGGATAAATGTTCTTCCTGTGACTCTGGGAGATGTGCAAGGGACATGTTCTTCTGATTGACTAGAACTGCTCTCTTAATCTTTCCAATGGTGCATTCTGTAGGAGAGTACTTCCATATGGCATTTATGAATGTTTTGGGGGTGGGAAGAGAGAGGGTAATCATGTGTTTAAATAAATTTGGGAGAAAAAGAATTAAACTAACTTGACTGGGTTTCTCTAACTGGGTTAATGTTAAGTGGCTTCAATGCACATCTGAACATGCTCTGTGAATGACTAGCTAACAGGGGAAACTGGGATCTAAAGTTTCCCAAATACACTTGAAAACAGAATCTTTTTCTCAAGGTTCTTGACAGGAATAGTGCTCTGCTATATCAGCACCATGAGAACTCTTCTGTGAGGTTGCTGGAAGATGTTCTGCTCTTAGGGTTAGTGATCCTCTCTCAAACGGAAATCTCCCAGGGTAAGGTCAGCACCTCCAGCTGTAGCCAGTCATTTGCACCACTGAGTACGTTGAACAGAGTCCTTGAGAGGAAGTTTTGTTCCAGGTGGGGGAGATACCCCAAGGTCAAAAGGATGGGGGACCCTAGGGTGGCCAGTGAAGGAAACTGACTTATACCTGCTCTACTTGCTCAGACCTCTGAGAATAGAAAACACTTCTGAGTTGCAAGCATCTCAATTCACTTTTTAGGCAAGATGAAAAAAACACAACACAGTGAATTGACAGTCTCTTCTTCTGCTTTAAAATCAGACCCAAGCAAAGACATTAATTAGGGTGGGTTGTCTTGCAAGCTCTCTGTTTCAGTCATTTGCCCCATAATATTGGTTAGGAGATAGGGTTGGAGGTCCACAGAGCTGAATCAATCAGGAAGTCTGATCATGCAGGAAAGAAACCCAAACACTGATTCCAGTGAAAAGATCTCATGGTAGTAGAGGTTGAAATCTAGTATGGGGAACCGAAAGGAATAACAGGATGCTAACACTCCTAGAAAACATTATGGGATGAAACAGTGGTCTGTAAAGTGGGGAGATGCTAGCACCAAAAGCCCAACTGCAAAACCTGCAAAAATGAAGTAATAGATTCATTAAAATCCTTTGTCATGTAGAACACATAGAAATAACAAAGACTTTCAAATATATATTTATCATATGTGTTGAGAAAGATGCCCTCTTTCAGGCTGGATGTCCGCCTTCCTGAGGAGAGCAGGCACCTCCCCACATTCATTTGCTTTCGGTGTTTGCAATGCTAGGTACCTCTTAGCTCCTATTTAGATTTAACCAAACCAACACTCACGAAGTAGATAATTGACTGCAAGATTTTGTAAAGAAAAATGTAGATGGAAGAGGGTTTTAATAATGCAAACAGAGTAAACAATAACAAAATGGTGAGATGACAGGGCTTCTACTCTTCACTGCTTGGTAGTTAAACTTAGACACATGTTGTTTTTTTTTTTCAATGTCCTAGAATAATTGGAACTTTATACATTAGGTATGGAGATTAATTATTATAAGGATGAACAATCAGAAAAGTTTGGAAATTTCTAAGAGAGCAGAGAGACAATCAGATTCGGAGTTAGATGTGTGTTTACACCAGGCTCCGTGTTTTTACGGTTAGGTGGGTGATCTAGGACAAGTTAAAGAACTTCAGAACAACTCAGTTTTTTTCATCCTTAAAATAGAGGCAGTGATTTAATGAATTAAAGGAGTTGAAGTTTGGAGCACCTGGGTGGCCCAGTGGGTTAAAGTCTCTGCCTTTGGCTCAGGTCATGATCCCAGAGTCCTAGGATCCAGCCCCGCATCAGGCTCTCTGCTCAGCGGGGAGCCTGCTTCCTCCTCTCTCTCTCCCTGCCTGCCTCTCTGCCTACTTGTGATCTCTGCCTGTCAAATAAATAAACAAAATCTTTAATAAATAAATAAATAAACAAGTAAATAAATAAATAAAGGAGATGACGTTTGAAAACATCTAGCTTGGTTCCCAGTGTATCTGATATGCAAATGAGCTCCCTTTGTTTTCCTCTTTAGTCAGTCCTACTAAACTTTATGAGATGTTTGTTTCTCTAATCCAATATTAGGTAGGCAATGTAAAATAAATCTCAAGATCATATTTGTAATTTTCTGTGTTTATTTTTTTTCTTACTTCATTTGAATCCAGGATGGAGGCTAACCATCATCAAAAAATGTATCTTTTGTACTGGGGCTAGATATAAAGAAAAGTGTTAATAAGCTTATGTCCCTGAAGCTCTTTATAATTGCTGGTAAAGAGTTGCCATGCTTACTATGTTTTTATTATTACTAATACATGCATATCATTTACTATGGGAAGAGACTTAGAAATCTTGGTTTGTGACTGTGATTTATATATTCCTCATGGGTATTTTGTCATCCTCCAGGTTTCCTTGCTCATAGTTCTCCAGACCTTGGAATTTCTTGTAATAAGAGCCATAAATGTGACTTTTGTTAATGTGTACCCCTTAGGTAACCAAAGGGTAGGAGCTGGTTGCCTGATTAGAGGGCTGGGGCTGAAACTCCCACCTCTGCCTCTAGGGAATGGAGAGGGGCTGGAGATTGGTTCAATTGCTGATGACCGAGGAGTTAATAATGCCTGTGTAATGTAGCCTCCATACAAACCCAAAAGGAGAGTGTTTGAGAGCTTCCAGGTTGGTGAACATGTGGAAGTGCTGGGAGAGGGGTACCCTGGACAGAGCATGGAAGCTCTGTGTCTTTCCCCATACCTTACACTGTGCATCTGTTCCATCCGGCTATTTCTGAGTTACATTTTATTATAATAAATAGGAGGTCTAGTAAGGAAAGTGTTACCCTGAGCTTTGTGAGCTGCTCTTGAAAGTTGATGACACATAGGAAGGGGGTTTCGGGTACCTCTCATTTATAGCCAGTATGTCAGAAGCCCAGGTGACAACCTGGGCTTCTGACTTGTGTCTGAAGTGGGTTGGGGGGCAGTTTTAAAATTGGTCTGTGCAATGTGATGCTATCTCTGGGTAGACAGTGTCAGAATTGAGTTGAATTGTAGGACGCTTTCCTGGAGTCCTGAAAATTGTTTATTGGTTTAGGGACCCCCTTCCCGCAACATTAGAATTGGTGCCACAACCTGTTTAGCCTCCTTTCAGGTTGTGTTCTCTAGAAGCAGAGACAACACAAGGATTTAGGGATCTCTGGTTTACTGAGAATATTTAAAAGAAAGAAGGAAAGAGAAAGAAAGAAAGAAAGGAAGGCAGGCAGGCAGGCAGGAAGGGGAAGAAAGAAAGAAAGAAAGAAGCCAGAACCAAAAAATCTCTCCCAAACTGACCAAATAGGAGAAAATTTACAAAGTCACAAGAAAGGGAGCTAAGCAGGATAAACAGGAGGAGGAGCTGAGCTAATTAAAGTCTAACCTTGGCTTTTTCAAGAGGCACTTTGTAAATAGAAACAGTACTGGAAACTCCTGTGCCCTCAAGGCAAACAGACTGGCTTTTGACCCCTAAATAAAGCATGAATCATTCTCTGCTTTAGTTGGGAGCAGGCAAGTGAGAGAGGGTTATAGCTTCCTTGGCCAGGTGGCTCCTATCAGCCTGGAAGAATATTCTAAAGAAGGGGGCTTGCTGTGAACTGTTAGCAATCTCAGCTCTGCAGCTGAAGGGTTGGTGCCCAGGCCTGGTAAGTGGAGCTGTAGGTGGACACACAGTGACTGCTGTCTACCATGAGGTGGAAAAATTCAGTTTTTCTGGAGACTATTTTTGCTCTTATGGCATATACCAGCAACACCATGTCAGGTGCTTGTCTACCAATAGTAAGTGTTCTCTTTATACCCCAGAGCAATGCTGTCCATATATAACATGGACCAAACCCGTAATTAAACATTTCCTAGTGGGCCCCATTAAAAAACAGAAAGTGAAGCAGGTAAAATTAGGTTAATAATATATTTCATTTTACCCCAACACATCCAAACATTGCCAAATTAGTATGTAATTAATATAAAAATGATTAATTATTTAAAAGATTTTATTTATTTGACAGAGAGAGACACAGCGGGAGACGGAACACAAGCAGTGGTTATGGGAGAGGGAGAAGCAGACTTCATGTGAGCAGGAAGCCCGATGCGGGGCTTGATCCTAGGACCTTCAGATCTGACCTGAGCCCAAGGCAGATGCTTAACAACTGAGTCACCCAGGCACCCCTAGTATAAAAATTATTAGTGGCATTTTACATTCCTCTCTTTGTTCTAAGTCTTTGAAATCTGGGGTGATTTTCCATGTGGTTAGTGACTACTATATTGGATAGCACTGGACCCCAGCATCTAGAGGGATGGGTGATTTCAAAGAGGCCACTTTGTTGTCGTATCCTAATCACACAAGAACTCCTGCATTTACTCATCATGTACTGCATACACTGGGGATGTAGACTATATACTGAAGGTCAGAGTTTATCTTCTAGAAGTGGGGAAATAATGGACTTTGTAGCTGGGTAAACTCGGATTTCAGTTCTCATTCTGCCACTTACTGATTCTGCTATGTATTTAACCACAATCTTTTTGAATCTCTGCTTCAAATGGGAAATGGGATGAGGTTTACATGGTAGGGTTGAGAACTGGAGATGTGTCTGACCTAGAAGACGCTCAGTCAGCCATGGGTTATTGACCTCATATTGCTAATGGAGTGTGTGCCCCACGTGGAGAAGATAGGTAGATATCCCTTTGTCTATTTCCTCTTTGTGTTCTCCGTCTCCCTTTCCTTGTCTCACTCTCTTTTTTCTCATTATTTCATTTTCTCTTATTCTACTTTCTTTCCTACTGTGTATTTTTTCATGCACAAATTTGAAGCATTCTTGAAAGTATTGTTTTGAGCCTAGTTTCCTTAAAAATAAAGATTTTCAAAGATTAGAAATTGAAAGGTTCAAGTGTAACCTTATTTTATTTTTTTAATGTCATAGCATATTTTTTTCTTTTTTAAATTAAATTTATTTTAGTTATTTATTTTTTAATTTAATTTTATTTTTTTCGGTGCTCTAAGATTCTAGAATTGAAGACATAATGATGTGAACTCTCCCTCCTTCCCTCTCTCCCTTCCCTTCTTTTTCTTTATTTATTACTCTTCCCAGTAAGCCGATAGTCCTCACTCTGAAATTCTTGAGTTTTGATGTTTTGCTATTAAATTCATATGTTAACAAAGGAAAGGCCAGCTCCACTTATATTTTTCACCAAAACTAGCCTTGGGAGCACTTAGGGGAAAACAAATAAATAAAATAGATGAATTCTATGTCTAATATGGTAGGAAAGATTATTATTTTTTGCTGTTTTTTTTTTGTAGTATGTCCCACATTGTCATTACCTAACAGATGGCATTGCGATTATGTAATCTTATAATGAATATTATTAATAATGTAACTGACTGATGTCAGCTTTCTTTCCTTAACTAACACTGAAAGAGTCCTAAAATATTTCCAGTTTAGTTCACAGACTACTATTTAAGTTCATTTATTCACCACATGACTAACTGTTCTGGGGAAGAGCAACAGCCAAATCTCTGAGTGGTATGCAACCAGTAGCTGTCCTACACAAACAGAAGACTTTATATACATTGTCAATGTGCCCACAGTTCACAGATAATCTAAAGTAAGACACATTTTCTCTATGGTACAGAGAAGTGCTGTCAAATAGAAATATAATCTGGACTACATGTAATTTTAAATTTTCTAGTAATCACATTAAAATGTAAATAAAGGGTGAAATTAATTTAATAATATATTTTATTTAACCCAATAAAGAAAAGCTTTCCTCAATACTTCTATGACCGATTACAACCACTAGGTTTTCTCATGAACAAAATGAGAATTGCATGTTGAATGGATTGAAGAAGTCAAGTCCCATTACAGTGAACAACACTTGATAGACAATTTCTTTAACTCTGAACATGAGATGGTCAAAGTAAGATTTGGCCTATGCTAATTAGGTTGGTCATGTTCAGATAAGTCTAATTTCTGGAATTTGTATAGGAGGGCAGAAAGTCATGCTTGGACAAGGAAAGAGCTAGTTAATGATTATATTTAAAGGTCATCCATTTACTTTTCCAATACTTAGTGACATTTATCCTAAGTCACATAAGAAATGCTATAAAATGTCACAGATCCATGTAGCATTGCTATATGGAGGGCCTGGATCCTAAAATTGGTCTATACAGCACTGTGACTCTATATTGCTATTGATAATTAAAAGAAAACTTCCACTGGAACAGATTTGAAGACTGGAATCAACATTTTGTTAGTTCACCTTTATTTAGTAGTCTAAATTTCTGGAGAACCTATAGAACCCTGCAATGATTTGTTAATAGACTAGGAAAATAATTGTTGTGGTTCATTACAGTGTAGTATACAATAAGGGAGCACAGAGTGGCCCTGTAACATCTTACACAAGAGATGACACAGATACAAGGCAAGGGATGACTTTGGGGGGGGCCACATTATTGGCATATTCATCATCAAATGTTTGGCATGACTGTAAGATTTAAAAAGTGAGTTTTCCTGTGTAATGAATTAGTTGTATTACTTAAATGAATTCCCTTAAGTACTACTAAACATGAAGAATGTAAGGAAATTTAAGAAGAAGGTCAAAGTTGAGAAGGAAAAAAGTAATGGCCACATGGCCAATTGGAAAACATGACTTTTAATGTGGAACCAATGACGCAAAGAAGATGTGCAAAATGGCAGACTCTAATGAACTGGACATTTTCTATGGCCATCTATTATTTAATTCCTTATCTTTTGCAGTATCACTCATTTCCATACAAGAAGTAAGATGCCTCTAGCTTTGTTCTTTCTTTCTCAAGACTGCTTTGTCTATTTTGAGTCTTTCGTGGTTCCATACAAATTTTAAGATTTTTTTTTCTATTTCTTTGAAAAAAGGCATTGGAATTTTGGTAGAGATTGCATTGAATCTATACATAATGTTGGACAGCATGTACATTTTAACAGTATTCATTCTTGTGATCCATGAACAAGGGCTATCTTTCCATTTGGCTGTGTCTTCTTCAATTTCTTTCATCAGTCTTACAGTTTTCAGTGTATAGATCTATCACCTCTGGCTAAGTTTATTCCTAAATATTTTATTGTTTTTGATGATATTATGAATGAAATTTTTAAAAATTATTTTTTCAGATATTTCATTGTTAGTATATAGAAATGCAACTGATTTGTGTATGTTGACTTTATATCTTGCAAATTTATTGAATATATTTATTAGTTTTAACCATTCTTTTTGGTGGATGGAGTTCTTAAGTTTTTGTCTCTCAAGATTATATCATACTCAAATAAAGGGAACTTTACTTTTTCCTTTCTTATTTGGAAGACTTTTTTTTAAAGATTTTATTTATTTATTTGACAGAGATCACAAGTAGACAGAGAGGCAGGCAGGCGCTGGAGGTGGGGGGCGGGAAGCAGGCTCCCTGCTGAGCAGAGAGCCCAATGCGGGGCTAGATCCCAGGACCCTGGAATCATGAGCTGAGCCAAAGAAAGGCATAGAGGCTTTAACCCACTGAGCCACTCAGGCGTCCCATTTGGAAGGCTTTTATTAATTTTTTTCTAGCTTTGACTTCTGATACTTCTGATACTATGCTGAATAGGAGTGATTAAAAGAAACAATTGGCAAAATGAGAAGGAAACCTATGGAATGGGAGAAAATATTTGCAAATCATATATCTGATAAAGATTAACATTTAAAATATGCAGAGAACTCATATAACTAAATAACAGCAACAATAAAGAAGCAATCCAACTGAAAGACAGGCAGAGGAGCTGAAGAGGCATTTTTTCCAAAGAAGACATACAAATAGCCAACAGGTACCTGAAAAGATGTTCAACATCAGAAACCATCAGGAAAAATGCAAATTGACCACAGTAAGATATCACCTTATAGGGGCGCCTGGGTGTCTCAGGGGTTAAAGCCTCTGCCTTCGGCTTGGGTCATGATCCCAGAGTCCTGGGATCGAGCCCCGCATCGGGCTCTCTGCTCAGCAGGGAGCCTGCTTCCCCCCTTCTTTCTCTGCCTGCCTCTCTACCTACTTGTGATCTCTGTCAAATAAATAAATAAAAATCTTTAAAAAAAAGATATTACCTTATACATGTTAGAACAGCTGTCATTAAAACAAGAGATACTTGTTGACAAGAATGCATAGAAAAGGTTTCAAAACCTTATGCACTGTTGGTGGGAATGTAAATTTGTGCAGCCTCTATGAAAAACAGTATGGAAGCTTCTCAAAATTTATGATCCAGCAATTCCATTTCTGGGTAATAGCTAAAGGAAATTAGGATCTTAAAGAAATGTCTGCACCCCATGTTCATTGCAGGATTATTAACATATGAAAACAATTTAAGTGTCCAACAATGCATAATTGATAAAGCAGTGATAAAGGAATGAAGATATTCTGTCTATATAAGATGGAGTAGTATTCAGCCATGAGAAAGAAGGAAGTCCTGGCATTTGTGACAACATGAATGGATTTTGAGGACATTATGCTAAGTGAGATAAGCCGGACAGAAAAAGACAAATACCATATGATATCACTTATATATGGAATTAAACAAACAAACAAACAACAAATCCAAACTCCTGGAAACAGACTGCAGTGGCAGTTGCGAGGGGCTAGGAGGTAGGGAAAGTGGGGAGATATTGGTCAAAGGATACAACTTTCCATTTGTAAGATGAATAAATTCTGGGGATAGTGTACAACATGGTGATTTTAGTTAATAATACTGTATTATATACTTGAAAATTTATATGAGAATAGATCTTAAATGTTCTCAACACAAAAAAGAAATGGTAATCATGTATTACCACTGGAGGTAATGGCTAGTGATGGGGGTATTAACTAGTGTTACAGTGTAATCATTTTGTAATACAAGTATATTAAATCAATACAGCTGTATACCCCAAATTTATACAACGTTATAGGTTAATGATCTCTCAATAAAGCTGGAAAAAAAATCTCTGGCAAAGAATCCCAGTTGCTTTCACTTAGAAGCCTTGGGGTTAGAAGCACAGAATTGTGAGTGCTGAGGACTTACAGTGCTTACTATTACAAGAATTGTGGCAAGTAAAGCAAGTTATATGACAAATCTTGGTCAGATTAAGGCCCCTTCTCTTTACCAATAGACATAATTGTTTTGTTTCCTTTATGATTGACATAACTAATTCCTTAGGGAGGACAGGGTTAGGGAAAAGGCATATTGGGAAAAGCATTACCATTAGAATCTAGAGAATTAGAGAGTTTGATTCCCCTTTAGTTCTGTTACTTAATGGCTGTAGCAAACTTTAACCAAATCACCTTATTTCTCTAGGTATCTTCCCCTGAAGCAAATTACTTTGTGTTTGTTCAGCAGGATTCCAAGTGAATGAACAGAACATGAAGACTGTTGAGACCCCAGCTCAGCACTGGTGCTCCATCACTTTCACTGCATTCTATTGGCCAAACCAAGACCCAAGACTAGGTCTGATTCAAGGGGAGGGGAAATAAACCACATGGCACGCAATCATACCACATTATGAAAGGGACATGTGGACTCAGAGGGAGGTGAAGAATTGCAGCCATTGTGGTTTAGCAGATTGGCCATGGTTGACTGACTTGGACGGCTGAACTACCCCAGGCCTTAGCACATGAGCATCTTTTCTCTCTAAACTCTTCTCATGCTGTGGATTTCTCTTTTAAATTTTTTGGGAAATTGGGGATAGGCAGCGGGTTTGTGGGACCATCAAGAGGGCAGAACAGTGGTGTACTAATTTCTCCATCTGCCCCACCAAACCTTCTAGTCATGTGATCCAAAGGGCAAGTATTTCTTCTTTTGACTCTCTAGCAGAGATACATCAAAACTGCTTTCTTCTTGGATATCTTTTTTCCTTGCTGAGCCAGAATAGTATGGAAAATGGTCAAGACTAATCATTTCTCTCTACCAGGACATCTAGGTGCCAGAGTTAAGAACTGGGTTCAAGGAGTTTTCAGTTTATCAGTGCAGCTATACCTAAGGTAAGAAGCACTGAACTCATTATTTATGCTTCATGCCTTTGGGCACCTAACTTCAAGGAAAGAGGCCCCATGGCAGTGGAAATGGAAAAGTCATGGGCTGCTGATTAATAGGCCATGGTTCCATCTACTCCCTGCTAGTTAGTGGCTTTGTAGTCCCAGGCACCTGACAGCATCTTGATCTCTCAGGCTGCTTACATTTTAGGATATATCAGGGGGAGATGGTAGAGCCAAAGCAGTTCAGGTGTCTGTAAAGCTAAAGATCAGGTTCACAGGCTTGGCTTTGAGTGATGATTCTGTTATAGGATGCAGTGGCTGATGAGTAAATCCCTGCTGTCTGTACTTAGACTTGCCTTACTGCCCAGCACCTATGGACTCAGAACTGAGTTCCAGAGAGAGGAGCCTCTAAGTAAAATTATGAGAGTTTTTCTCACCAGCCAGCAAGACCTTGGGGTTTCTGGCAATAGGAGAGGTATCTCCTAAGTAGAAGGTGCACAATGGAGATGGGCTTCAGATGACAGAACAGAGCAAAAAGTGTGGAGAGAGTTTGGGGGGACAAGGAGAGACAGAGGAGATACCAGTGTTTTCCTATGAGATGTAGCAACAGAGCAGATGTCCTTTTTTTTTTTTTTTGGAAGATTTTTAAAAAAATTTATTTGACAGAGAGAGAGGGAACACAAGCAGGGGGAGTGGGAGAGGGAGAAGCAGCCTTCCCACTGAGCAGGGAGCCCGATGTGGGCCTCAATCCCAGGACCCTGGGACCATGACCTGAGCTGAAGGCAGGTGCTTAACGACTGAGCCACCCAGGCGCCCCAGAGCAGTGGAAATTGAAAAGTCATGGGCTGCTGAGATAAGATGTCTTATCAATAGACAGCACTTAGGGCATCCAGAGGGATGAAGTAGGAATAGGGCAGCATGTATGAGACATTCTCAAGGGGTTAATTTGCAGTGGAACTTTTGTTGGGAGGGGCATTGTTCAAATCAGTGGGTATAACTAACATTAAAGCCAGAGAAATACGTGTTCTGGTTGAGTATATGTTGCTAAGAAGATAATTATTGAGCTCCTGCCACATGCACAGAACTATGGTGGGGACCTTAGAAGATAACTTGGGGCAAGTTGTGATACCTGCATAAAAAGAGATCAGAGTCCAGTGGGACAAAGAGAACTGGGAGAAGCCCACTTTTAACTGTTGACAGCAAGTGCAGTGGGTGGAAGGTCAAGGCATTGTTGTTGTCTAGGCAGGGTTGTTCCAGAAAAGCTTCAAGATGCAATATGGGCATAGGGCTTGGAGGGCGAATAGGAGTTTATGCAGCAGAACAGACTCTGAGTGTGTCTGAGTGTGCATGTGCACATGCATGTGTGCTTTCTTTGTTCTTACTTCTCTGTGCCTTCATCTCATCTCTAATGTTGAGTTATTCATGATTCACGGAGTGGTTGTGTAGGTAAATATTTCTTTGTAAGTAAGTCATAAGACACTAAAAATATCACTTAACGATAAAAGTAGTGCCATGAAAAGCTTTTTACCAAATCAAGTCCATGGTAATTGCTAACATTATTTAAGAGTTTAATATGTCCCAGGCCCTGTCCTGAATACTTCATTTGCATTAGTCCAATTTAGTCCTCACATTGTTACTTTGATGTAAATACCGATATTACTCATTCCCATTTTACAGAAAAGAAAACAGAGGTGCAGACAGCCTTAGGTCACACTGCTGGTAAGTGATGGAGGTAGGATTGGTCATATGAACGCTTCCTGTATTCTTCTGCTCAGACAAATGCTGCCATAGCAAAACACCACAGACTGAGTGGCTCAAACAACAGCTGTGAAGTCCAAGATCAAGGGGCTGTCTGATTCAATTTTGGAGAGCTTCCTTCCTAACCTGCAGATGGGCACCCACTCTTTGGGTCCCCACATGGCTCTCCAGTGTTTCTTCTCCCAGGGACAACAGTGCTATAGGATCAGCCTGCCTCCCTACCCGATAACCTCATTCAGCCAAACTAACCCCTGATAGGTCTCACTTCCAAACATTGTCATACTGTGGTACAGGGTGCCTACATATGAATTTTGGGAGAACACAATTCAGTCTATAACACTGCTTGATATAAGCATTCTAGCTACTATAATTCATCGATTATTAATCACTCATTGGTTATTACTGTATGGCTGAATTTCTTCTATGTACTGCAGATATTGAACTGAACAAAACAAAGTTTCTCTTCTTTTTTTTTTTTTTAAAGATTTCATTTATTCATTTGATAGACAGAGATCACAAGTAGGCAGAGAGAGAGAGGGAAGCAGGCTCCCTGCTGAGCAGAGCCCTGCCAGGCTCGATCCCAACCTGAGCCGAGATCACAACCTGAGCCGAAGGCAGAGGCTTTAACCCACTGAGCCACCCAGGTGCCCCTGAAGTTTCTCTTCTTGGGGAGCTAACTGTATCCTCCATCCTAATGGCAGATACAAGCAGTGAACACATAAATATCATGTCAGGTTGTGAGAATGCCAAGGAGCAAAAGCAAAGCAGGCCAATAGCAGAGAAGGAGAGAGTATGATTTTGGTTACAGTGAGAGAGTATGATTTTGGCTAGAGTGAATGTCTGTCATAATGTGATAATGAAGTCTTGACATTTTAGCCTGTCTGGAGGAAAAACATTTCAGGCAGAGGGCTGGATGCGAAGGTCTTGGGATGGAAATGTGTTAGAGTGTTCATGGGTCATATGGCAGCCAGTGTGGATAAAAGGAGTAAGCAAGAATAAGAGTGGTTGAGGTGTCGGAGACATGGTAGGGACAGGACCATTTAGGGATAAAATGTTTTTATTCTGAGTGATATGGGAAGCACTGGAAGCCTTGGATGGGAGGAGTTACATGGCCTCACATGTTTGTTTTTTTAGAGAAGCACCTGAAGGAAGAGATAAGGATGTTGATGTAGAAGCGGGGAGGTTGTTGGGAAATTATAAAATCCCAAGAGAGAGTTGATGGTGGTTCAGACTCAGAGTAATATTGTTGGAGGCAGGAAGAATAGGAAGATTCTGGTATATATTCTGAAAATAGAAACAGTAGGATTAGATAAGGGATAAAAGGAAAAGGAAGGAATTAAGGATGGTTCTAAGGTTTTAAAGAAGAATAAGCATGCCATTTCAATTTGCTGAGGTAGGACTTATGGACTAGAAGTGTGATTGGGAATATAGAGAATTAGGTCTTGGACATACTCTATTCAAAATATTTCTTAACTATGGATGTGGAGATGGTGAGTAGGCAGCTAGAAATAAGGATCTATAGTTCAGGGGAGAAATTGGGGCTTGATATTTAAATGTGTATACACAAATGTCACTTGTGTATAGATGGCATTGAATTAATGAGATTAAATGAAATAATACTTGACTTTATCATACTACTGTACCACTTTAGTGATTTCTCTTCATGTCTCTCTTAGTATGACTTAGTAGATGGCTATTTATTATTTTTTTTAAACAAGTATCTGTGGCTAGAAAAGAGAAGAAACCCAAGTCCAGAGCTCTGGGTCATTCTGGTATTTAGAAATCTGGAACACAAGATGTAGCTGGCCAATGAGACTGAGAAGGAGCAGCCAGTGAAGGAGAATGATCACCAGTAATAAAACTCTGTGGGCTGAAGAAGAGCTGCCTAATCAGCTGTGTTAGATGTTGCAGGTGAAGTGAGTAACATGATGTCTGAAAGATGACATATGAACCTGAAAACGTGGAGGTCACTGGTGGCCTTGATAAGAGGGTTTTTATGGAGAAGAAAGAAGCAAGAATGAGGAAGTAGAAAGCCTTGGAAGAATTTGCTATGAAAAAAAGGAGGAAATGGGTTAGATACTGCAGAAGACTGTGAGGTCAATGGAGAGCTTTATTTATTTATTTATTTATTTACATTTATTTTTTAAGAGGGTGTGTGAGCAGGGGCGAGGAGGAAGGGGCAGAAAGAGGGAGAAAGAGAATCCCAAGCAGTCTCCACACCCAGCACGGAGCCCAACGAAGGACTCTATCTCATGACCCTGAGATCATGACTGAGTCAAAATCAAGAGTCAGATGCTTAACCAATGAACCACCCAGGTGCCCTGCAGAGGTTTATTTTTTATATTTGAATACTGAGGAGAATTATTGAATGGAGGGTACATAAAGGAGAAATATTTTTGACAAGTATTTTGAAACACATGTATCCTAATGAGTGTTACCTCCAGGAAAATGATTGCCATGAGTGGAGAACAAAACAAAACAAAACAAAGAACAACAACAACAACAAAAAACCCCAAATACACTTAATCCGATAATGCTTGCACTGTCAAATATGTTAAATTCATTTTTTATTTTGTTATTGAAACTTGATTGCTTCTTGGACCATCAGAAATCCCATCCTTAACCCCTGAATTGGTCTGAAGTCTAAGTGTTCAAAGTCCTGTAAGTCTTTTCTAGGGGCAATTTATTTATTCCTTCCTTCCTTCCTTTCTTCTTCTTTTATTTTTTAAATAACAACTAATAATAATTCATTTGTCATTCTAATTGTTCATTGTCATTCTAATGGTTTAAGTTCTTTAGATATATGTTGAGTATTCCAGTGTGCCAGTCGATATGTTAGGCACTGAGGGTAAAGATGAATACCATGTCTCCAAAGTGAAGTGGGTGTGTAAACTACAGCTTAGTAAACAAGTGGATGAGATCAGCACAGGTGCCTTCGGGTGAAAACTGGCCAAAGGGATTAGATACTCCTGAAACAGTGATTGTAGAGCTGAGTGGTGTAAGTAAGAGACAACCAAGTGAGAAATGTTGAGATTGAAGAGTTGGCAAGATCATTCCCAGTGCAGGGAATGGCATGAGCGAGAGTCTGAGGACTTGTAAGAATGAAGTCAGCTCAGAGAATTCAAGGTATGATAGGCTGATATTTGGAATGCAGAGTGGTGACACGTAGCTTAGAGAGTAAATGAGGTCCAGGTAATGAAGAGTCTCCACATATTTGGCCTATTCTAAGGGCAATGGTTTGTCACTAAAGGAATTTAAGCAGGGAAATGATATGGTCAGATAGATTTGTATTTCAGAAACTTTACTTTGTGCAGTGTGAAAACTACACTGCAGATGGAGATAAGACTAAGCAAGATAAGTTCAGAAGGTCTGAAATGTTCCAAGAAGGACATCAACTACCCAAGGGGTTTTTGAAATGAGTAGAATAGAAGAGACAGATTGAACAAAAGATGTTCAATAGGGAGAATCAATAGCACTACTGCACATAATGGCAGAGCTGGAGAAGGGGCAGCCATTCAGGGGTCTTGGCTCAAGCTGACTGGACAACAGGGCTGTTCACTAAGCAGAGTGTAAGGAAAGGCTCCATTCTGGCAATCCTCAGAGTGGTACAGGATTCTGTGTGTTCCTCAAATCCTTTTGTGTGTTCCTCTGTGTGTTCCTCAAACCCTTTTCTTTCTGGGCACAGCGAGACTGTTTCTCATTTTCTCTTGCACTGGGTAGGACTGTATTACTGAATTTAGGTCAGTGGAATACTTTTAGCAGTGATGTCTGCCCCTTCCAGACTTGACCCCTTACACAGAATCTTCCATGCATCAGCTCTACTAAATATACTGGATTTACTGGAGGACTTTGAGCCTTGGGGATAGTAAAGCCAGTGAATGGAAGGAATCTGTTTTTGAATGACTGCATAGAGCAGAGAGAGACTCCTCTCCCCTCCAGCCCTGCACTGAACTGTGATTTGAACAAGGAAAAAAAGCAAAAACACAAAAACACCTTGTAATCTTATGCTATTAAGATTTGGGGGTTATTTGTTTTAGCTTACTGTGACTAATAAGCTTGGATTGTTATATGGGAGCACCAAGAAGCTAGAAAGTGTGGTTCTGGGCCAAGACTCAGAGGTAAGGATGAGGTTCAACACCTTTCTTTCCTCCCCACTCTCTTCCTGCAGGTCATCTCTGCACCTCTGCTTGAATTCTTTCCCTTGAGGAACTGTATGAGTTTGTTCTTAGTCACTGAATTTGGAGGCCTGGCTGTAATTCCCTACTTCTCCCCTGTCATTCACAAATTCATGGTGATGGGCTCTGCCAGTTTTGCTTCCTTCATACCTTGTGCATGTATATCTCTTGTCTTCATTTCCATGTGCCTTCTCTCATCCATTATGTGTTGGAGAGGGCATTGTCCTATATGTGACAGGATGCTTAGCAACATCCCTTACCTCACTAGATGTCAGTGGCACATGCTCTCTAATTGTGCTGGCCAGAAACATCTCTAGATATTGCCAAACATCTAGGGAGCAAAACTGCCCCTAGTTAAGACTTATAGGACTTTGAACACTTAGATTTCAGGGATAAGGATGGGATTTCTGATAGCTCAAGAAGCAATCAAGTTTCAATAACAAAATAAAAAATGAACTTAACATATTTGACAGTGCTAGGATTATCAGATAAAGTGTGATTCATTCATTCTTTCTTTCTCTCTCTCTCTCTCTTTCTTTCTTTCTTTTTTGGTAACCTCTCATGGCAATTATTTTCCTGGAGGTAACACTCATTAGGATACATGGGTTTCAAAAAAATATGTCAAAAACTTTTCTCCTTTATGTACCCCCACTCCACAGTCCCATCTGGATTTGCAGGCACTCTCTGCTATAAGAAGCACAGAGTGACTCCAATACTGGAATAATTACAAGTTCAGCCTAGGCAAGTGGTGGCTGAAGGTTGAAATTGTAATTACGGGCTCACAAGGTGTGCCTACATGCCTGGTACTAGATGCTCTGTGACTTTCATGCCTCTGAAAAATCTTATTTTCTTGTATTTCTCTTGAAGAGTGGGGAGATTACATTTGGAGGAGGAAAGAAACTAAAACTCCATGGAGTTAATTAACTAACATTGAATTTGAAGCTCAGTCTGGAAGAGTAATCCTGCCCACCTTACTCTACCTGGGTTGCCCTCTAATTGCCTTGCCTGCACTTACAATTTCTTCATTTCACTGAAGCTGGAGTCAATTCTTTGAGGTGCTCCAGTCAGGAAATATTACCAACTAGAGCTGAAAGGGATTGTCATTTTGAACCATGCAAAATAATTTTTTGGAATAAAGTTTCAGCAAGCTGGGGACACTAACTTTCTCATATTTTTAAAATTGGAATCCTAAGAACTCTTGGCTTTCTAACTCATGAGTTGAATACATGGGAAATGCCTTGAAGAGTCCCTCACTAGGTTTTATAGGAAGTAGCTTCAGCCTGACCCTTCAGCAGCATCTCCTGGCATCACTCTGTACCTTACATATGCCAAGATTTTTATATACTGTACCTGGGAACGGCTGTGCTTTCTTCACATGCCTGTTTTCCTGTTGTGATAGTCTCTTCCCAGAATATCCCTCCCACTCGTCTGCCTGGTGAATTTCACTCCTCATGAAGAAACTTCCTGTGCTTCTTCCCACTGAAGCACCACTGAGGACCAGGTAGTTACTTCCTTCCCCAGTTTCCCACATCACATAGCTTGGTAACATGCTATTTAGCAGTCTTCTAACACTGGATTTTGAACTCTGAAGATGGGCACCATTTTTGTTTCCCTTTGTATTTCTGTCTACCTGGTCTCCTCAAAGAGTATATTCATCAACAAGGAACTACATTTTGCTCAAGAAAGCGCATATTGAAGTGACCCAGTAGCAAAGAGCAGGTGAGATGCTATATACCCATCTTGAATTACCTTCTAGAGAAGAATCCTGTGGCCATATGCCACTACCAACTTAACCACTGTGTGATGCAAGTGTTGGCTCACTTACCTAGAAATTCCCATATGCTGAGCATCAAGCTGAGCCAGTTCTACTATCGACTTCATTCAGCAGGTCTGAGTCTGCCCATGGGGCATTTTCAGTAACTTGAGTTGTGCATAGTTAACCGGGAGCACAGAAGCACGTATGGAAAATGAGACATGGACCCATATCTGCTTGAAACAAATGTTTCAGGAGACATTTTATTTTTTTACTGTTTCATTTTTTTTTTCTTATTGATGCTATGAGGATTTTTATAAGATCTAGCTGGGCGAAAATGGAAGGTCTCATTTATGGTGGTCATGCTTGTGTGTGCACAAGCAAGCCACAAGGGCACCCAGAGTCCACTCAGCTCATTCTGACAGCTGTTTCCTTCCCCAGGTTCAGGAGTAATTCCGTCAGCTAGGACAGAAAACTGCTGCTAATAAATGTAGCCCTGGGCCAGTGACCTTTACCGGGAATCATCTGTTACTGTGACAAGAGCCAGTGTGTGTGGAGAAGACTGCATATAAACGTGCTGGGGAGGACGGGGCAGAGCAGGAAGAAGAGATCACACCAACCTGGAACGCAGTTGCAGCAGGATGTTTGCCCTGAGGATCTGGAGGATTTTCAGGCCCTGATTTCCTGACCAGGTGGAAAATGAAATAAGGATCAAAAGGACAACATACCCCCTCCCCACTGCCTGGTCCATCACTGGCCAGTCCCGATGTTCCCAGCATACTCCTTGGCTTTTTGCTATAAACAAGCGCTGAATCATCTTCTACTCAAAGCTGGAGGAGGAAAAATGAAATCGAATGGAACCAAAATTTAAAGGCTGAACTGTTAATGAAAAGCTTCACCCCTCTGAGCTCAGAGATGGATTTAGGTCTGGTTTTGCAGGGCTGATGTAATTTGTGTGTATGTATATGAACATTGTGTGGTAGGTTTCTTAAAACAAACACTTAAAATACAAAATTAGGTATAAAATGAATATTTACTTTTAATGCAAAAATAATTAATACAAATTATAACATTAAAAGTGCTAAAAAAGACCACATACACATAAAGCCAAGAAAGTATAAATTTTGTCAACCACCTGCCAATTTTTATTAATGATTTTCAATGCTATCATATATTTACTTATGAACATCTATGCAGATAGATACTGAAATGCTTCTGTGGGTAATTCTATACAAATAAACAAAATTATTCTCAAATTAAGACATAAATAATTACAAAAAGTTATATAACATTATTGCCACATTGTATTGAGATCCATAGTTATCTAATCAATTCTCATATCCATTGACATATAGATAAAAATGTGCAAGCAGTTTGTTGTTGGAATAATTTTCTCTTCACGTGGCTTTGCTGTATCAGAGGCCATTTTCTGTGTCTTTTTGTCTGGGATCACCAGACTTTGCCCCAGGTATTAGACATGCTCAGATCCAGTTTGATGCATTGGGACACATAAAACATGCAGCTTAACATAGTGCTGTATCCATTGTCTGACATACTACTACAGAATTGTACCTTACAAACCCAGGGATTTGGCTTGATATATTCTATTTTGCATGATTTTTATCAATACAAAATGAATTTATAATTATTTAAGGTATTATCAAATATCTCCATACAAGAGAATTTTTTTCATTTTTCGTTGGGATTAATTGGGATGAGATAATTTGCTTACAAATTTACATGTCTCTTAATTGAAAAAAATTTCCATAAGCTAGCTGCTGACTCCACACATTTTAAACCTATTTTTCCTCCATTGTATCCATGCTTCTGATACCGAGTTTTGGGTCATGTTTGCCTTAAGATTTCAACTCAAGTCCTGTCATGATGCCATGTGAGTCAGCACAGTAAGGTTATTCCTGGAAGTTATTCCCACCTTTCTACAGCAATAATTTAACTGTTCGTGAGAAGGATTGTGAGCCACATAAACCTGTCCCACTAAACCCAAACAAAATATGTGTCCTTCCTTAGCTGATCTAGAAATAGAGATAACCACCGTAATGTTGGGCCACAAGAAAAAGCAGAGACAGAAGCTTTGAACAGTCATGGTTTAAACTTCTTACTTTTACAAATTTTGCAAAACCTTAAGGTCTTGTGAACACATTATGATAGCTCCTCCTAGGGTCTTGGAAGAGCCCTGTGCAAGTGGCTGTTTCTCAAGTTTAAGTTTCATTATTGTTATTACAGACCCTACTAGAAGTCCATGGACTATCTGACTTACGGATTACAGCTTTGAGGGCGTTTTCATTCATTCATTCATTCAGGCATTACTTTTTTACTTATTTTTTATTCATTTGGTTATCCAGCATTTATATACTGTAATAGTATATACTGGTATCCAGTATGTGATGGGACAGGCAGACAAACAGATAAAAGCCTACACCAAAGTCCAGAGAGTTCCCTTTTCCAGTTCCTATTATTGTGGCTACTTTGTAAGGAACAAAGGAAAGTATGTGTTGCTTCGTCTCTGGTTTGGTGGCCGTTTTCAAAGCCACCACAAAGTGCAGAATCCTTTCTTGCTCTCCTTGCTGATGTTATCTGTGAGGTTCAGAAAGCTTGCTCTTAACCTTTTCCCTGCTGGCAACTCCTGCTTGACCAGCCATCTCACTGCTCCAGGACCAGGGGAATCAGAAACTCTGACACACTAGGCAGACACATACTTTGATAGAAGAAGAGGGTCATTTAAGGATTTCCAAGACTTCTTAATCACAAGTGATGCCGCTGTTGTGCCACTCCATGTCATGGGTGCCTGGACTTCCCATGAGGGATTCATTCAGTTCTCAAAAGCCTATCATCTCATATATGAAATTTTTCCTTTTTTCCTATGACCCTGGGCCAGTTACTCATCTCAGTGAGCTTCACGCTCTGCATCTATAAAATCTGGGTATAAAGAGGGGAAAATGAAAGAGTATTTGTGGTGTGCTTGGCAAATAGGAAGATGTGGATAAAGTAATTTCCTTTCCCTTAGGACCTAAGTGTTCAAGGACAGGAACATTCTGAAAGATGGTGTGGAACAGGCTTCCTCTTCACAGTGAGGACATAGAGGCTGTAGGTTGAAACCATGATCTGCCTTTTTATTCAGTTTTGGCAAATCTTTTAGGGAATGTATTAATTGAAAATATATTGCTGGAAATTAAAATTTATCTGAAGAAAAGAAAAATAGACAAATTGCTAAAATTCTTTAGTCCATGTCCTTGCTTTTGGCACCAACCCAGGCACATGGAATTGTCCATGTATCAGAAATACAGAAAGAGCCTACACTGATTTCCCATTTTATATTTTTAATTGTATACCATGTCCCCTTTATGTTGCTATTAGGGCAACTTGCATGGTATTTGTGGTCCATTTTGCACCAAAGGGAGGGATATTAATTTTCATTTGGGCTGGATCTGAAAACTGCTATGCACACACTGAGTGACATCTCATTTTTCCTGATAATGATGTTGATATGTCTCTGGAATATCCATATGCTCAGCATTTGCTGTTTTGAACTTGTTCTTCATTAATTATGGCTATGTAGAAGCTGCCAAAAATTAAGTTCTATGGAGGATTTAAATTTGAGCTCTGAAGCGGGTGAAATTTATACATAAATGAAGAAACAGACTCAAAGAGGTGAAGTTTGCACAGCAAAAACGTAGCAGAGTGGGCAAATTGACCCTGCTGGTTTGATCCTAAAGTTTTCTTGATGTCCCCATGACACCACATGGCTTCCCATCCTGACGAACTGATGAGTACAGACAGTTCCCTGGACTCTGCATGGAAAGAAACACAGATAGGAATTTTGCAAGTTGCTGCTTCACAGGCAAAAGTGTGATTTCTGCTGTTCCAGAGATTCATCTGGGAATATAGAAGGGATTTGCTTTCTAAAGAAATTGTACATACCCCTGCATCAGAATTTCTGGTATCCAAGATTATGAGCTTTTAACTTAGTTTGCCTAACATTTGGGGAAGTGGAGAAGGGGAAGGATTTAGGTAAAGGCTGTGCAAGAGATCATGCTTTCTTTTTAAGGATTCTGCACTTTTATGTGTCATTTTCAAATACACAATTTCAGTGGTTGGCAAACATTTTTCATGAAGGGTCGTATGGTAAGTCCTTTGCAGCAGTGTCCTTTTCACAGAGCTCTGATGTAGATGTATATCTGTTGAAATATATTAAGCACTTAAAATGTGTGTTTGCTTCTTCTCCCATCTTTTCCTCTTCTTTTTGCTTCTTTTCTCTCTTAGAGTGGTTAAGAGCATTGGGTTTTGAATTAAAAGCCCAATTTCAGTAGGTTGACTTTGGATCAATTACTTAATCTAAGTCTCAGTGTTTGATCTGAAAAATGGAGATTTTACTAGTAGCTCACTCATAGGGTTGTTAGGAGAGTGAAATATGTTAGTGCATGAAAACTATTTATACTTACGCTTGGTGTTTAGCAGGTGCTCAACAGATAGGTCCAGCTACTCACTCCTCCTCTTCTTCCACTCCTCTCCTAACTTCTTTTCTTCTTCATTATATAAACAGCTCTTCAAGCACTATTTCTGATTTTATTTTTTTTCCTAAACTTAAGGAAACCTTTGCATCCTCAAGTGTTAATTTGCACCCTACTCATTCATTCCCAAGATGTGAATTTTCTCAGCAGTCTCTGACATAGTATTCATACCTATCTGTGCATAATGTCCCACAGTTAAGTGATAGTGCAAAGGCAGAAGCCCCTAGAGCTGCATCGTTTAGGGCTTTGACACATACTCTGGACAGAGCCTCTCCTGGATGTTATTTCTTAAACATCCTTTGATTCATGAACCAGACATTCTGATGATCCTTTGCTGAACCTGAATCAGTTTATTAATTCAAAAAATCGATAGCAGATCTACTGTCACCCTGATTCAAACACACATACACGATTACTCTGTTGCTGCAAGAATAGGAATGGGTTTCCTCAAGTACTTTTTGTTTCTCTCTTAAAGAACATTGGTGGTGGTGGTACGAATGGTATAGTAAATATGCATGAAATGACAGGCCCAGAAAAATCTGAGGGAGGGACTCTCTAATTCCTGTTAGGATTGTTTGTAAAAACTTCATGTAAGTTTCTGAGGGGGAAGACCTCGAGTTACTGGCCAACTGTATGCCTCTCAGGACCAGCCATGTCTCATTTCCATCAGTGACACATGAAGACAGAAGGGCAAGCAGACGGGAATGTTCACACACAAATAAGGGCACTGGAGAGGTTGGCAAGCTCATCCTTCCCTCCCTGCAGCTCCTGCTTCTGTCTTTAACATATCAATTGGATCAAGCTTGAGTCTTTCTTTGATCCTCTTGACACCCTGCTTACTATTGTTTATTTAGCTTATGATTCTTCTGCCCCCAAGGTAAATCTTCATACTGCATGGATCAATAGGCTACAGGGGCCTTAATTAAAGCTGCAGGATAAAATTGATACTAGAAACAAAATACCTTCAGTATCTGGAAGAAAAGGAAATGCTATTTCTCATGAAAGTATTTCACTGTCTCACACTGTCACTTTTTAAATTTGTTGAAACTTTGGGTATCCTATGGTAGATTTTTGAGATGTAGCTTAGATACATGGGTAGACATGTGAAGAAAAATGAGGTCCTTTGATAAAGCTTTTGGATATTTAAGTGTCTCTCTAGAGAATCAATATCCAGTATAGTTGGTGGGTGTTAATAAAAAGTCTGAATGCTTATTTGAGCTGCAAAAGAAACCACAAATCTGGATTTTTGGTCCTGTCTCAGGTACAGAGAGACAGAGTTGGAGAGGCACTTGTGAACATAGTCTACAAAGATTTTGATTTCACTAATTTAACTGCCTCTAGGAGTTTTTAAATAAGTCCCTTGAATGAGAAGTCTTTATCCTCTGCCCAGCTGATGGGAGCTGTCCCCAATCATGGTACTGAAATAGCTACAAAGAGTAGCATTGAGCCATCAAGCTCCTGAGGCTCATTGCTGATGATCAAAGAGGTGAGGTCAACTAGGGGGGCCATCACAGTTACTGACAGAAATTGCAGTTAGCGGTTGTCATTACTGAGTGTAGTGGACTTAAATTTTTTTTCTATCATACAATAGCTTTGCAACTAGCAAATTATTTAGTTTTTATGAACAATTATTTGCCCATGATTAAATTTGGCTAATATGGGTGTCAAATGAGTTTTATATGTGAGAATTCCTAGTACAGTATTTGAAATATTTTGCATGTTTATCAGATGATATTCATCCTCAGACCTTTGGCTATCTGAGCCTAACAATTCCAGGAGTTTTTGCTCTTTTTGATGCTGGTGGGGAATCACACTGATGGGTGTGCCTTCTTGATCAAAGAAGAATATCCAAGCTCTTTCTGCTATTTTCACATACTTGTGGTATTCAGCATGATTTAGAGAGAAAGCACTATTGATGGATGCTCTTTCAATAGAATCCACAGAGTAGGCGAAGAATAACAGTCTTATTTCCAGAAATCTGATGGAATTAGTATTCTGGAATCCAAAAATGGGAAGATGGAGGTATCAGAAGGAAAATGATAAAAATAAATGACACACAAACAAAAGGGTAGAAATTTATGTAACTTAAAGTTCAGACTTTATACACCTTAAGTCTTTTTATTTTCTTTAGGTTTTGCTAAATGTTTAGGTTTGCCTGTCAAGTGATTGGAGAAAAGAGAATGTGAAAATATATTTTAGGGCACATTTTAAATTCGTATGTTCTCCTGAATCCTTGGGGTTATGTAGGATCACATTGAAACAATTTGACCTGCATTATCTTCTGCAGAGGATGGTAGATCTGTCATTCCAGAAACGCAAAAATAAAAATATTTGTGAAAGAATGCACAATTTCTTAGCATGAGTTTCAAATTTGGAAAGGAGAAGTGTCAAGTGCTAGGTGAAGTTAGTTAGGGGGTAAGCATTTCTTACAGAATTTAAAGGCACTTAAGCATATGTACAAATGTAAACCCCATATGCTGCACCTGGCACAACTCTGCTCTATTGTTTATCCCCTTGAAGTTGGGAGAAATCTTTCATAAAGTAAGTCCTCATCAATGACTGAAATAAAGTCGCAGTTTGAGCTGACATCCACTTTTTAATTTCCATTTCATTTTTGGTAAAAGTAGTACTTATTTCTGGTCCCATTCAAATAATGAATGTTCAAGGGATTTACAATAATTTGATGTGTATGTTGTAGTTATGGACAGATTCTGAATGGTTCTCTGATGCGTGTGTGTGACAGTGTGTGTGTGTGTGTTGTGTGAGTGTGCATGTTTGAGTGTGTATGATCGTGCATGTGCATGTGTGTGTGCGAGTGTATGTGGGTGTACACACATAACATGAAATGAGCATCAGAATAAAAAACAGAGTCCTAGGGCTTTTAATCCTAACTTTTACTTACTTATTAGCTATATGACTTTGGACAAGTCGCTTAATCTTTCTGACTTTCAGACTCTTTATGTATACATTTGTGATATTAAGACTCTGTTTATATTGCAAGGTTAATGGAAAGATGAAAAGAATGGTCACATAAGAAAGCTCCTTATAGACCATAATGACCATGCAAAATTAAAGTATTTTAGGTAATAGATACATTTGTGCACATCAAGAATGGAAAATCACATAAATCTTTGAGCACAATACCTAACGTGTTCCTTAAACTCTGCAATTCAGGTATAGCATTTCACTGACAGTTTCCAATATCCTATACTGGCTTTATGGCAAGAGCAAGGGATACCTCTAGCTATAGCTACTGTGCATGAATTTGGGCAGAACCAAGGTTAATGTCATTCAGAACACACACATATATCCAGGGTGCTGTCATCCTTATGCATCTCCAAAAGCTTCCCCAGACCTACCTGGTATCATTCCATTTTGTACATGGGGAATCTAGGGATGAAGAAAGACCCAGGTGCATTCAGAATCAAGACCACCAACCACCTTGAAGAAGAGCAGGTGAGTGGTCACACATGCAAAGTATTGCATCTTGCTCCCTCTGAATTTGTTCATTGGTTCGGTCCATCTGGTCTTGGATCACAAAGTTTCCTGGTTAATGAAGCTTTAAATAAACATAACCCAGGGGGAAATAAATGAATCACACACAAGAATAAAGCACTGAGGTATAATCTTATTTGCTCACTTCCAAATTAAAATGAGAAAATACTGCTTCTTTCTCTTTAGGAAAAATATGAATACCAGTTAATTAGAATAGAAGAAGATGTAATACATCTAGACAGAAGAACCTGTCTCCAACCCTGACTCTTTTGCACTATAAAAAGTCATCTATGCATTCTGGAATCTCAGTTTCCTCACCTGTAAGTAGGGATATAAATTCCTGCCACATAGTAGAATCTCAACACTTTTTCAGTACTTAGATGGTAGATTTCATGGCTGGGTGATGAATCAGACATCTTTGTCCTCTGTTTCACATCTCTAAAGAGAGGGTGTGAAGTATGGTGATATCTAAGATTCCATCAAGCTTTAGCTTTAGTATAGGATTGTTCCCGACCTTGAGGTTACCAAGTCCCACATCCTCACTGACAGAAGAAAGACATGTTGTAATTCCATAAAATGCACCCTCTAACTACTTACTACATCTTTGTCTCTTTAATATGGTTTCTGCAATAGGGAGTGTTAATGAGAAGAAGACTTTACTGCAATCCAGGGAATATGGCCTGGCATTTTGGGGAAGCAGTTATGGGCGGCTTTTACTGGCTCATGTAAGTTATTTGAATACTCATTGTTTCATTCTGTGCAGTGCCACAGGAGGAGGCTCACAGGGCTTGGGCCCCACTGACTGAAAGGAGGCATAGCAGGATTGGGAATTGATTTGAAAGGAATGAAACTTCATCTCATCAGACATTTTCAAAAGAGTTTGCAGAGTCAATAGGTGATGGGGCTTTAATTAAAAATAAAAAGAGCTTAGCTTCAGCATCTGAAAGGAAAGATGACCTTTGGGATCAGAAGAAATATTGTCAGAATCCCAGGACAGAAAGAGCTGTTGAATTCTATTGAATTCAAGTAATTTAAACATATGACCTACAACAACAACTGGGAGAGAAGCTCCTGTGCATGGTTGCATACCACCATCCAATTTCTCTCCACCTTCCATCTGGGGGAGATGACATTTTCATGGTGTGGTCAAGTAGGATGAGACAACAAGTGGGGATGAAGGTGAGGTCCACAGACTCTCATCACTGGTTGCTTGATGACAGTGTGGCATGCCCATGTCCCAGGAGGCCCTGAGATTGCCACTTGAGATAGCTTAAGGCAAGTCTGGAGTAAGCCCTCCTTTTTACCAGGGTAGCATAGTCCTTGGATCTACTCAGAAGAATAGAGAACACAGACCTCTCCTCCGTTTACATTCATTGATTCATTTTATAGCATTTAGTTGGCACCAGTGCTGGGACAGTTGGTATTCTGGAACTACTGGAGAGCTGCAGAGATGGATTAACCAGGGTCTCTTCTCTCTAAGGGGCTACATTCTAGTGGGTGAGAATGACAGTATGTGACCAATTGTGTTGCAAGGTGAAAGGAAATAAGCAGAGGCACACACAGCATGCCTCTATAGAATTATAGAGAAAGGTTATGGAGAAATAAATGGTATCTTTTGAGCATGTCCTTTACTTTGTGTCTTGAACCATGTCAGACATTTTATTTATGTCTTTTACAATCATGAACAATTCTAAAAGGGAGATGAAATGTTCTTTATTTTACTGTTGAGTTAATCAAGGCTCAGGAGTTTAAGGAAGTTGCTCAAGGTCTTACAGTTAACTTTAAAGCTGGGTAGTAAGCCTTACTATAAAGCTTGCATATTCATGGATTCCCTGTAGCAGCCATTCTCCAGTGACAATGGAAGCAATGGTTGCTTTGATAATTGATTTCAGTGAGGAATGTTAAGCAAAGGGTTTATCCATTTCAGTTACAGTAGGCTAGTAGCCTCAAGTACCTTGATTTGATTCCCAAACCCTTTGAGACCGTGACTATATACACCTCCCAAACTTTTGCTATCCTCAAGATGGTCCTGGAGGTACTGTGCCATAGAAAGGAGGTGTGGATAGTGAGAGATGATTGATTTTCTGGCTTCAGATCCCTTGTCTTCCCAACTTCTGGTCTGTCACTTCCACTTGTCAGTCATTGACTGAAAAGAGTAGGATGACAGGTGCTAAGAACCAGGTTTAACTCTTACTTTCTGGGGTGATTTTGTTTCTGGGGTGTGTTTGCTTTACATAGTAGCCTCTTTACAGTCTTCGGGGTCTACACTGACATTCTTCCTTTATTCTCTGCCTGGTACAAACATTGAATATGCATCAGGGAGAATCTTAATATTCTGTCTTTGTAGCACTTTAGAAATATATCTCTTTGGCTACTTCCTTATTCATATCATGTACACCCCAATACCTCTGTCTAGTTAAACACATAGATTTGTTTTCCAATTTATCCATAGATTTTGAGTTTTCAATTTTTGGTTCTCTGGACAATAAAAATTGTTCTTAATACCATTTTCAAGATTTAAATGATCAATTTAAAACATACAAGGAAACAATGCTTATTTCCCAGAATGTATTTTCAAACTTGTGAGAAGGGGTAGAGAGGGAGAGCTAGGAAAGGAGGTGGGAGTGATGATTTTATTCATGTTTCTACAGTGGGATCGGCAGTTTCGTTCTACCTATAGCTGATATGAACATTCAAGTTTGTTTTATATTTTCTCTACATTCAGAAGAAGAATTAATTAACAATCTATTATTAAGTGCTTACTAAGTATGTTATGTAGTCCTAGCCTTTCCCATACCCTGAGTTCTGGACTTGCATATCTATATATTTGCTCAGAATCTCCAATTCCTTGTCTAAGAATATCCTGCAGTTAACATACACAACAGAAATCTGGATTCCCCACTCCACTACCCTCTACCCCCACCCATATTTTGACTCTCTATAGTACTCTTCATTTCAGCAAAAGGCATCTTCAGTTACCTACCTGCTCAGGTAAAATGTTTAGGGGTCATCCACTGTGTCTTTTTTTTTTTTTTTTCTTTATCACATCCCACATCCAATCTATCAGAAAATTATGTCAACATTACCTTCAAAATATATCCTTGGTCCTACCCTTCTCAACTTGTCCAGCACTTTCCATCTTAATTCAGAACACCATCATCTCTTACCAGCATTATTACTATCACCTGCTAAAATTGCACTGCTTTCTTCCTTGTCACACTAAAATTCATTGCTAAAAATATCTCTTATACTCTTCATCATTATCAAGCAAAGACTAAACATCTTTCACAAAACCCTACCTGATTTCGCTCCTGACTTCTGAACTTCATGCCCTTCCACATTTTCCTTTTTATGCTTCTAGCTACACTGGCTTTCTTTCTGAACTTTTAATGCATTGAGCTTATTCTTGACCCAGGGTCTTTGCATACACTGCTGTTTTTGCATGAAGAGTTCCTCCACCATTTACAACGGTTACCATTTAGTCTCTGTCCTAAAGTGCTTTGTCTGAAAGTTCTTCCTTAGCCATCCAAACTAGAGTGTCACCTTTCTACCCTCATCGTGCTCCTGTTTTCCTGCAGCCTGAAATTATCTTGTTTAAGTATTTATTTGAATGTTTATTTTTTATTTTCTTTGTTAGAAGGTAAATGTCTTAAGGGAAAAGACAATCTTACCCTTGCTAAATGCTGAATTCCCAAACCTAGGAGCAGATAGCATGTGGTTAGTGGTCAACAAATATTCTCTTGATAAGCAGCATGACTTATATTTACTATATCATTTAAATATAACAGTAATCATTTTGATTAAACACCTTGAATATACCAGGCACTGTGTTAGGATCTTCATGTGATCATCCCATTTAATCTTCAAATAATACACAAGATGGTTTTTATTATTTATAGTCTATAGATTAGGATTATGATGCTAAGAGAGAGTTTGTATAACTTGTCCAAGGTGTATCATCTCATACAGAAAGTTGGATGAACACCCCAGTGTGTCTGAATTCAAGGGCAGTGAACTCTTCCTCAGCAGTCTTCACGGACATCCCAGTGATCCAGAGGGACCCATTTGTGATGGGTGTAAGAACGGGAAAATACAATGAAATTCAGAGCACCTGACACTTGAGGTGAGATTTAGTTTAGGTTTTGAAGGGGCAATAGTGTGAATAGGAAATAATCATCAAAGAAATAGGGAAATGTGACCTATGTTTAAGAGAAAATGTAGTCTATAAAAACTAATCCGGAAGTGAACCAGTTGTTTGAGCAGACAAGGGCTTTTATAATAATAATCATAGGTAATTTAGATAATCTCCAGGAAAAGAAGAAAGTAACACGTAATGCAATTGGGAATTTTTAGGAAATATATGAAACTGTTGAAGTTTATAAAACAGAAAACTCAGCATTGAAGAATACTATACCCTATATTTATAGGATGGAATTGCCAGAGGACTGGGCATAACAGAAGAAAGGATCATTGAGATGGAAGACATATGGAAAGAAATAATGCAAGTTGAAACACAGAAAGAGAAAAACATAGGGGAAAAAACTCCAGAGATTTCATGACCTGGTAGAATCAAATGATTCACCACAGGTGTATTTTTAAGGAGATTGGAGTAGGATGGGGCAGAATAATATTTGATAACATATTGGCCAAAATTTATTTAAATTTGATGAACACCAAGAGCAAACCATATGTCCAGGATACTTAGCAAATCCCAAGTGAGAGTATCAGACACAATCACATTTGGACACATATTTTTCAAAATGCTGAAAATAAAAAATAAAGAGAAAATTATAAAAATAAATAAAAAACAATCAGAAGGGAAAATCATAAGAATTACAGCGAAGAATTAATTTTCTTCTATTTTATAACATATTAATGCAAACTTAGAGTCTTAGAACAATACTCATTTGCCAAATCCCAATTCTGTAGTGGTGCTACATGACAGAGTTCTTTTCTCAGGTTGATATAAGGTGCTAGCTGGCTGTACTTTGATCTGGAGCTTGGAGGTCCTCTCCCAAGCTCATTCTTGTTACTGGCCTACCTTGTTTCTTGTGGTTGTAGGAACCTCAGTTGCTGCCACTTAGCAGGGGGGTGCTCTTGGCTCCAGAGGCTGCCTGTTCTCCTCACTGTTAAGTTCCCTGAATCTTTAAGTAAGCAATGGGGTGCTGAATCTTTCTGAAGCTTCAAGTATCTCTGATTCCCCCTTAAGCTACTAGTTTAGCAAACTTCCCTGCTTTGAATAGGCTCACCTGGCTGGGTTAAGGCCACCTGATAATATTAAGATCAACTGATTTTTTACTTTAATTGCATGTACAAAATACCTTCACAGCCATACCTAGATTAATATTTGATAGAATGATCAGGGAATGAAAATCTCAGGTAGGGGGAGATCTTTAGATTTCTGGTTACCATAGAGTACTTCTTATCAGAAATAAGTTCAGTCAGAAACAATGGAACATAGGGTAGCTTTGTTTTCAAGAGCCGAATATTAGAAACAATTCAGCCAGAGAAAGGACAAATATAGTATATTTCTTCACTATGGTTTGATTCAATAATAAAAATAAATATTGAAACAGGTCTAGCACAGGACCAGAGAAGTTCAGATGTAGCTTTGGGTGACAGGATGTCAAAGACCTGAACTTATCTCTAAGAAATTAATGGTTCAGCAAGAATTGTGACATGAGTAAGTAGTGAAGTTAAGACCTAAAATTATCAAGGAATGCACTATTTGGCATGGGAGTCTGTAGGTGACTGTAACAAAGAAGAGTAGTTGGTTATAGTATGAGGACATGAGACTCTCCTTCCATTGCTGAATATAGACTTAAACCCTGGGTCTTTGGACTTTATTGTCTCATAGACAACTCTATTTGGAATTCTTTTGTTTGCCAATGTTATGTCTTTGGGGTGGGGAGGAATAATTGCACCCAAATCTCCAATTTTAAAGGATGGAGAATAAAATCAGCAAGAAGTGGTGTATAGCAAACATGTCATGCTTGCTGGAATACTAATGACCCATTGCCTTGGTTATGAAATGAGACTCCTGGTCTTCCTTTTCTTCCTTTGTCTGTTCTCTTGGAGGATCTTCCTCATCCATTTCTTTCTATCACCATACTTGGGAGGGGAATTAGGAGGGATTCCCCTTGTGCAGGTGGTAGTTTGAAAGTTCCAGTGTCTCTAGGGATTCCTTCAGATTCTGATAATACAAACTGGAAATGTCATGAAAAACTCTAAAAAGCTTAGTGGAATGTCCATTCAGTTCTATTGGCTTAACTGCAAGCTCTAGTAACCAGAGGTAGAGATCCCATGTAACTACCATGTTTGAGTCCACAATGAGGCTATGCTCTGCTCCTCCCTTAGCATTCAGCCCATTAGTCTGTATCTTGGCCTCTATCTTAACAAAATTTAAAAAAAGGATGGATTGGGAAGTAGTG
Organism: Mustela erminea; assembly: GCF_009829155.1. Lineage (NCBI taxonomy): Eukaryota > Metazoa > Chordata > Mammalia > Carnivora > Mustelidae > Mustela > Mustela erminea. Next base: position 66,291,910 of record NC_045614.1, on the reverse strand, counting down.
TTAATTTTGCTGTGCTCCCAGGCTGCAAGAGTTACCTGTTCTTTATAGATGGGGGTATATTTTCCTTTTCTCAGACTATGTCTTCATATAGGATGCACATGGGAGATCTCTGGATGTTTGGCCTCTGAGGTTCAATACTATTCTTTTGTTTTACCTCCTTGTCTTTGCAGTAAGCAACCCTAGGCTCAGGCAGAGGAGTCATCTTTTCCAATTTTACTAGACTCCAAATTATTGGAATCATAACGCTCTTGAACTGAGATCACCCAACCTAAAGATTCTCTCATACAAAAGTAGTATCACCCACCTTTAAACATTTGTTCTTTCAGATAGGTTGATTTCAACCCAAAACCTCATGACATGGAACTTTATCAAAGTCATCAAGAAGTAATCATCGCATTTCAATGTTATAATCCCCCCCCCCCCCCACTAGGCTCTCTAAGACTTTTGGGGAGGCATTGGAGCCTGAGCTGTAAGACTTACCAGATATTCAACAAGCAATCTCAAGGGTGGTGACTTCTCAGACTAGACTGTGTTCTCTCACTGCCCTCATACTTTCTGGATCTTGAACTCGTTCATCACATTGTGTAAGTTTTAACCCCAATTTAAAAGTTCAAGACCTGCAATTCCATAATAGGTTTCTCTGCAATTAAAAGCCTGCCAGGATCTCACCAGCTTTGAAGATCATTTTTGCTCTTCTCCACTTTCCTACCTGGATACCAGCATCAAGCAGAGATGACCTCTTCTTCCACAGGCGCAAGTCTCCACCCCACCTTGAGACACTGCTTCTTGCTGCAGATCATCTCTCCATCAGAACTTTCCTTCCCCTCAAGTCCCATCCAGGCCCTCACCCTAACAAAGCTGTACTCCACCCCTCAATTTCTTCTCTGGATCCCACATGGATTCCCCACATAGCTTTCCTTCCAAACCTCCCTTTGGGTCCATTCCAATAATGCCCTCCAAACCAGCCTCATTTTTCTAAAGTAAGGTTAACATTATAAATCCTCTCTGTTCAAGAGTTGTTTCTCAGCATCCAGTCTGGCATGTCTCCAGCTTGTTCTGTGTGCTATGTATCCATACGTTAGGTCCAATTTCATTCCTTACAGGTCTGCTTTTCATGGGGTGATTTCCTTTTTCCCTCTGGAACCATGAAAGTTCCTGTATTTTTGTGTGGGTGTTTTGTTTGATTTTTTTGTTTTTGTTTTTGTTTTTGAATGCTGCTTCATCTCATCCCCCTGTTCTCTTCCTGCCCAAATTTCACTTACCCAGAAACTTAAAAAGGGTTTTCATTCTTCATGGTCTGCTAGAAGGCTTTCTTCTCTAGGGTTATTCTCCTTTAACCTCAGATTACTTCCCCTTTTCAGATTTGATTTCAACAATAAAGAATATTAGTTCCAGTAGAATGGGATTAAAAATCAGTATTTTTAAAAAATCTACACAGACCCAATACTTACCTTTCTTTTCATACCTCTCTCTACTTGCCAGGTGAAAAGAAGTTTAATCTTTATACTATTCCTATAAGTAATATTCAGAACCAGTTAAATCTGATCCCTATTTTTTGCATGTTATCAAATATACTTTAATCTCATGCCCCAATGTGTCTTCTTTCTCTAGGTGTTTACACAATTAAAAAAAAAATTCTAACTAAACAGTTGGAAATATGAAATTACAAAATCAATTTAGTCTGGGAACTTTGGCTGCATCATTACTTAATATTTCTCATGAGCCCCAGATAACTCACGGGTAGAAGCAGGCCCCTTCTTCGCCTCAAACAGAGAATACACATTGACAGGCCTTCAATTACTTGTCGCTTATTTCTGTTTTATGTATCTCAGCAGAAATCCAAAAGTCACACTTGAGAAGAAACCCCAGAGTGGAGTTTTATTTTAGCAAACCCTCAGGAAGAACTTACCAGTTCCAAATCAATACAGTAGTAAAATACCAGCAGGAAGTTATTAGTGGTATATTTAGAAGCCTTATTGGAAGCCGGGTAATGAGATCCTGAACTTACACCTGCCCCTTGGTTTCACTAGAAAAGCAACACCTCAGCCTTGCTTGTAATTAGGTCTAATTGTTTCCTTGCAAAAAGTAATCAGAGTAATTTAACCAGTGATCTGTTTTGGTTTTTGATAATTCAATCTGCTGCCATTCTCATGTAGTGAGGTCTGGCAAGGGTAGGACTAAAAAGTTGAGGCCTTTAATGTTTCAAAGCTCCTAACCCTGAATTTTTAGGGAACTTGTTCTTTTTTTGCTCTTTTAGTTACATAACTACAGCTACACTGCAATTACTATCCATGTAAACATGAAGAAGTTGCACGTTTTTCTTCTTCAGGAAAAAAAAAAGTCTGTCTGGCTTATGGCTTAGTGGTTCAGCAGAGATGAAGTGAGGCTAGTAGAGTCCCACCAATCATTCCTTGACTGGGTAAACTCAACCCAGCATGGTAGTAACAGAAGACAGTAATGAGGAAGTGACAGAATGTTCTGGGAAGTCCTACTTACAAAACAAAACCAGTTAACACTTTTGAATTTGCCATATATTTATGTAGGAACTAATGCCCCAAAACTGCAGGTTTTGGAAACAGATTTCAGGACTGGGAGCCAGGTGAGCTTGATTTCTAACTGAGCTCTGACCCTTCATGTTTGTGGGATCTTAACTAAGTTTCCTAATCTCTCTGAGCCCCACATTTCTCACTTTTAATAAAGGGATGTATAATTTGTAATGGCATTAAATAATTTGCTGACTGAGCAGTGAAATCTGCAAATGTATGTTAGCATTATTAACTAGTGAACTCCTCAACCTAGGGCCCTATCTTAGCAGACTTCTGCCAGGGCAGAAAGAATAAAGGAGCTTTCTCTCATGGTGACCCAGCTCATGTTATGTGGATTTAGGAATATTACCAAATCCTGCCCCTGGAACTGTAGCTCCAAAGGGATATTCCAAAGCCTTATAAAATAGGTCCCATAACAGCTCTGTCATTAATCAACTGAGATATTCTGAAGGGGAATGCAAATTAAAAGGGGAAAAATAAGCTCATATTTGTTGATAAGAATTCTAGGCACTGAAATAGGTATTTTACATATATCATCGCATAAAATGCTCCAACTTCCCTGAGAGTTATGTTCAAAATCCCTTTTAATCTCTTTGTGGATCAGAGAGATAAATTATTTTGCCCAAAGCCACACAGCTAAAACCTGACATAGGCATAAATTTATGTCATTCTGTCTGACTTAAAAAAAACTTATTTTCTTTTCACTAAAATACATTGCCATTATTTTTAAGAAACTTAGCATCCTACAAATAGGTAGAAATCATAAATATGTAGTTAATACTTGGCAAGAATCATTATATCTTACGTGGTAAGTTGTCTACAGCGTACTTTCAGTATCAGAGATACGAGAAAAAGGGACAAAATCAAAGTTTATATCGACAAATTGAAGGGGAATTTGATTCAAGTAAATGGGTAATTGTAGCTTTGATTTTTCTGAAAACATGTAGGTATAGGAAACAGTTTTTGAGCATGAAGTTGGCAGACAAGGTCAAGTTACCAGACAATGCCAAGAAACCAAAGCTATTCAGTCCACATGTTTTGAATGTTTTTAATATGGAAATCTGATCTAACATAATAAATGACTCAGCAATTACACAGACCAAATCGTGTGCTTTGAAACAAAAAAATCTCAATTTAAGAACAAATTATATGTTGATTCTTACCAAATAAGGATGGTAACCCTCTATCTAAGACCAGAAATGTTTTTACACTGCCCGTGTGTTCTAGCATTTGTTTAAATTAAAACATATAATAAAATAAGCGATTGGGCTGTGAACTGACATAGTCATCTAAAGTGACCTCTTGCTCCTATTTCAATCAACATAAGACAAAGTCACAAGAAATTGAAATGGTATTTCCAACGTCATACTGCTGCTGGATGATAAATCAGGGCCAGAGTGAGTGTATAGTCCTTGTTACCTGCTGTTTCATTTTTACAGTTTTGGTCAGTTAACTTTTGCAGTTAACTTTGCTCTGGAAGCAGATGATCCTCCATCTCATTGGGTCGGAAGGTCAGTGCAGCCTAATACTACCTCATGGTGCCTACATCATCCACCTCACTTCATCTCTTCAATAACATCTTTTTTTTTTTTTTAAAGATTTTATTTATTTATCAGAGAGAGAGGGGGAGAGAGCGAGCACAGGCAGACAGAATGGCAGGCAGAGGCAGAGGGAGAAGCAGGCTCCCTGCTGAGCAAGGAGCCCGATGTGGGACTCGATCCCAGGACGCTGGGATCATGACCTGAGCCAAAGGCAGCTACTTAACCAACTGAGCCACCCAGGTGTCCCTTCCATAAACATCTTTAAAAAGATTTTATTTGAGAGGGAGAGAGAGAGAACAAGCAAGCACGAGCAGAGGGCAGTGGGGAGAAGCAGACTATACGCTGAGCGTGGAAGCCCAACATGAAGATGCATCCCAGGACCCTGAGATCGTGGCCTGAGCCAAAGGCAGACACTTAACAGACTGAGCCACCCAGGTGTTCCCATAAGCATTTTATCATCTCACATTACAAGAGAAAGTGGAAATACAGTACAAAAATTTATTTTGAAAAAGCCCAAACTCACATAAGTTTTACTAGAGTATAATTGTTATATATAAACTTACTAGCGATAAAGTAAACTTTATCATTGTTATGTATGTATATGGAAAAACATGGTATATACAGGGTTCAGTACTATCCATGGTTTCAGGCATCCACCAGGGGTCTTGGAACATATCCCCACGGATCAGGGGAGATCACTATATAAATGATTTTCTGTCTCTTTTATGGCAAAAATAGTTCAAATTAGTCAAGCACAGAGTTAAGTCTAACAATAATGGTTTCAAACAGAGTATGAAATCTGTATGCCAATGTCAAAAATAATAACACATGGAAGAGATAATGTATAATGTAAACATAATTATAAAATAATAATCTATATTCCTGAATGAAATGATAAAACTTGGGAACCTAAGAGAAGCAGCTAGAAAAGAAATTGTGTGTTAAATTCTTTTTCGCACGGGTGAATTTAGTAGATGCTAGTTGATTATACAGTTATTAGAGGATTGTCGGTTCAGTTACATTTTATAAACCTTAAAGGTAGTGAAGTGTGGAAGCTGGCTTGCACTGGCTCTCAAGGGCCAGTTGTGTGTCTCTTTGTACCCGGGATTCAGTGACCTTAGTTGGTAGCTTGAAATTGGCAACAGTGTTAATATCTGTACTATCAAATTGGCAAATTCTATAAATCAGAGGGTCTGCTTCAATTTCAGGGAGACATGTTGATACATTGTTCCTTAAAGTTTACTATTAGTGGAAGTGTGCCTTCTTAATCACTAGAAAAAGAAAAAAAAAAAAAAAAGGAAAACAACACAAGCCTATGGAAAAAGGCACAAACAAGGAAGTAAGGACTCAAAAAACAGAGTAACAGGTAATTGTAGCAAATAATATTAATATAATGTGAGTAAAAGGTGGGGGACAAGTGTTCTAAGCAGAAGAGATGGCATCTGGTAAGATCTGGAGGCAGAGACTGAGGTGTCTTTGAGATTCTGGAAGCATCCTGGTGCGGAAAGGGACAGAGTTTAAAGAAACTGATTAGACCAGCAGCCAGATTAAGATGGTCTTTTATGTCACACTGAGGAAATTGAATTTTTTCTTAAAGGGCAAATAGAGGTCCCTGAATGTTTTAGGCAAAAGAGAAAAAATGATCGTATTTGAGTCAAATGAAGCTTTTCTTGCTTAGAGGATGGCAAATAGAGTCGAGGCAGAGATGTGCACAAGTGGAGGTAAGGAATGTAAGGAGTCCGCCAGGCTGATGGGTACTCCTGGAGGTGTCATAGTGGTTCGCTGAATAGGAGAGTACATTTTATGCCCAATTTGGTGATTGTATATGGGGGATCACGGCCCAGGGGCCCTTGGGAACAATGCCAAAGTTTATGATTTGATGACTGGGTGATGGTGGTGATGTTAAGGGGGGAAGTTGCTATAGTCTTTGGATATGTTGAATGTGACCTGGCTTTGGTAGCCCAGTGGATGGACTACCAGAAAGAGTAGAATATAGGAATGCCTAACTCAGCTGGGAAAATTTGGGTGGGATATAGAAGTTTGAGAACCATCAGCAAAGAGGCAGTGTATAGATTTGGACTGGAGATAAAGAATTGGAAGTCGTCAGTGTAGAGGCCATATGGATAATTCTGGAATTGAATGAGATTTCCTAAAAACCTAAGACTAAGAACAGAAGCAGATGTATAACAGAATCCTGAAGAACAGCAATGTTTAAAGGTTGTGTAGAGAAGAGACTTCTGCAAAAAGTTCTGAGTAAGCTCCAGGTACACACTCAATTAAATATCTGGAGAGTGAATGAGTAAGGGAGGAAGGGCAGGGGAAAGGAATTCAAGGACAAGAAATGATGGGGTCAGAAGAGATCATACATACACAAATACATACATACACACATTTACTGTGAAGCTGATAAAGGTGAAGACTCAGTGTCCCTCATTTCAAATGTCCCTGCCAAGGCTCCATAACTAAACTTGTGCTCATAATGGAGTACTTTGTGACTTTTCCTATAAAGGGTTCAAAAATAGCAAAACCCTCAGGTCCTTCTAAGCCTGGTTCCAACTCTGAAAAAAATTCAAGGGAAAAACATGTCAAATGAGGGAAAGGTAGGTATTTCAGAATATAACCTCAGGAATGTTTATGCACTGAATTTCTGAGCTTCAAAAACCTAAAGTGCGAACTATAGGAAATTGAGAAAAACTTGCAGAAACACCACTAATGGGAGAGTTCTCCTCTTGAATCAGCACTAATGAAATACAGGGCATGAAAGATAAGAAAGCTATAGAGGATCTGAAGAATATAATTAGTAAGTTTGAGCCAATGGAGATACAGGTAACCTCTATCCAATAAATGCCATAATGGAAATAGTTCAAAATGTTCCCTTTGGCTACAGGCAATACAACTTGAAATTAGTCTAAAAACAAAAACTAAACTAAAAAATTTTGAATTTAAATTTACTAAAAATTTTACTTAAAAATTTTAAAGTTTACTAAAAAAATTTAAAGTTCTCTCAAAGAATTTTCCCTTCAAAGGTAATACAAATAGGTATTTTAGTACACTTCAACATCATAATAAAAAACAACATAATTGTGAGAGTTGATACTATGAAAAAAAGCCATGTAAGACAGCTAAGTGTTGACATAAGGAAATAGGAATAAATGAAAATTAATGCACAAACATCTATATCAAGAAATTAGCAAAAAGAAGATCAAGTAACTTTGAGAAAAGGAGAAATAAAGAAAAAATAAAATTAATACAGAAATGGGTTTCTTTGCAAATAGGAAAACAGCCCAGTTAGTACATAAACACAAGAGCTTTTCTGGAAAACTAAGTGAAACAAAGGAGGTAGCCCCAAACTTGTCTAATCACGGAAATAAACAAGTGGGACTGGATGCAGAGAGAAGTGTGCATACTCAGAAGTAGGAGCTAGAAATCACCATTGATACAGTGGAGATCACGAGAACTCTGTAAGAACATTCTACAGAGCTCTCTTCAAATAAATCTGAATAGCTAAATGAAATGGATAATTTTCTAGGAAAATTCAAATTTCTAAAATTATACCCGAATGTTACAGAAGACTTCTGTGTGGGTGAACATGTAAAGATACTGAGAAAGTTTTAAAGACTTCGTCCTCAAACAGTGCCAGGCACAGATGGTTTCCTGGGTGAGTTCTTTCAACCTTCAAGGAACAGAAACTTCAATACTATTTAAATTGTTCTCGAGCAGAGGGAAAAAAAGGAAAACTTCCAAATTATTTTTCCCAAGCCAGCATAACACTGATATCAAAATCTTAGAGGAGGGCAGAGAAAACAAATTTCTTGAGACAAATTTCTGTTCATAATACCAGAGCTGAGGTTTCTGAGACATGAAGAAAGGGGTCCTGAGTCATTTGAGTTAAATTTCTTAAAATGGCCAAAGGAATCGGTCACAGTCACCATTCACATAAAAGATTATATATATAGTTTTCTTATATCCAAATATAGATGTAAACATTCAAGTATTTATTTCATGATTAAATGGAATTTAATAAAAAAAAATTTAAGACTCTTTTTTACAAAGAAAGCAACAATAGTAAAATAATAAAGTGCACTTAGTAGTTATTCGTTGCTGGGCCCTGTGTTAAGCTCTTTTCAAGAATTATCTCATTTAATCACTATTAAAACTCTAGGTGAGAACTATTAACGTTACTCGCCATTAAATATAAAGAATCACAGCCTCAGCAAGTGTATTTCACAGCCAGAATGTGGTAGAGCTGGGGTTTAGACTAAGGCAGTGCACTCTGGAAACCTCATTTTTCAAATGAATTTTTGTGGACTTTTTCTTTTCTTTTTCTTTTTCTTTTCTTTTCTTTTCTTTTCTTTTCTTTTCTTTTCCTTTCTTTTCCTTTCCTTTCCTTTCCTTTCCTTTCCTTTCCTTTCTTTTCTTTTCTTTTCTTTTCTTTTCTTTTCTTTTCTTTTCTTTTCAAGATTTTATTTGTTTATTTGACAGAGAGCACAAGAGAGCAGCAGAGGGAGAAGGAGAAGCAGGGTCCCCGCTGCACAGGGAGCTGGATGTGGGCCTCGATCCTAGGACCCTAGGATCATGACCTGAACCAAAGGCAGATACTTAACCACCCCTGAATTTCAGTTTGTAAAATGACCATCATCTGGCTCCCTGAGTAAAGTCATGTGCTATGCAGATTCCCAAGTGCTGGAAAAAACACCTTCCATAAGACGTAGGGGTGACATTTATGCTCCCATGTGTTAAATATATTTGTTGTCCTGGAGTAGAGGCATAGCTAGGCTGGCTAAAAGCAGAGCTGTTGACCACAGCTAAGAGAGTAGAAAAGTGAACAGGATGAGTCGAGATCAATAGGCATTGAGGTAATGAGGCAATGACATTCATGCTCATAGTAGAAAGACAATCGTGTGTCAGTCTTAGGTCAGAGGATGCTTTATTGGGCCCGTGATTCATCGGACAACTGAAACAGGAGACAAACTTTTAGATGCATGTACATATAGGTATGTCTGCAGGTAACATCTGTGACTTTCAAAAGATTATCCAAAAGGGTCATATATTTGCAAAAGTTTGTACCTTCTTGCTGCAGGTGGGAGTAAGATGCTAGAAGATTATAGCCACTCCAGGTAGCAGAGAAAGTGACCCTGACAGCTGTCTGTTTTCAGGTTGTGCCAGCCAGTACATCAAGCTCTATCCTCTCTCCTCTGCCCTCCCCAGCAGGGTTCCTACTTCTAGACTTTGCCTTCCTGCTCTCTTCTGCCAATTCAGTGGATAAGGCAGTGGGTGTGGGGAGTACTCTTTCCTGTGAGCATCTGAGACTTTGGGCCTGTGTGTGTGTGTGTGTGTGTGTGTGTGTTGTTTGGCAAGTATCCAATTGCATAAATGTTCTGGTGGATCTCATCCTGGTCCTGAGAGCCAAAGCAACATCACAGATAAGATTAGTAGTAGAGGGGCGCCTGGGTGGCTCAGTGGTTTAAAGCCTCTGCCTTCAGCTTGGGTCGTGATCCCAGGGTCCTGGAATTGAGCCCCACATTGGGCTCTTTGCTCTGAGGAGAGCCTGCTTCCCCCTCTCTCTCTGCCTGCCTTTCTGCCTACTTGTGATCTCTGTCAAATAAATAAATCAATAAATCTTAAAAAAAAATCAGTAATAGAATGAGCTTGTCAAATCACCATGTTGTACCCTTGAAACTAATGTAACATTGTGTGTCCACTCTACTCAAATTAAAACTAAACAAAACAGATGAAGGGATCGGTTTGGGGTAAAGGGTCAGTGTGTATCTTTTCTTTCCACAGAGCTTCTCCTGAACTGGCCTCTGTCTTGCCAGGACTAACTATTCACTTAGTGCTTTTATATGGATCCCGCATTATTTGGGATTAAAAGAAACAAATTGGAAAAGTCGTTATTTCCAGTCCTGGTTCTGGATTTAAAAAGAACAATAACAACAACAAAAATGAAGAGTGTCGCTGGATGCTCACAAGAGTTACCGTGTAGGGTGCGTTGTCAGGTAGAAAATTGTCTCCTACTGAGGAGATTCTCTTTTCAGACATCCTCAGTGTGAACCTTAACAGGCACAGCCGGAAAGGGAGTGCTGTGTTGCTAATGTAGCTCAAATTAACCATTGGAAGTGGGGTGTGTGGTGTCTTTATTTTAACCAAAAGCATATTCTGCCTGGAAATAACGGGGCTGAGAGCAGGAGAGAGGGTGGTGCAAAAAGCAACAGGAGGAACAAATCCAAGAAAAAACGAAATTGCCTACTGCAAGAGAATAAATAAAAAACCGCAGGAATTACTTATTGGTGTAGTCTCAAAGCCCTCATAAAAAGTAACTCTTTGATTTACCTTCCCTGTTTCCTGTAGTGGCTGCCAGACAAAATTAAAAATGGGCCCATGAAACTAGTGAGACCGAGACAGACATAAAGTATGCTTCAGAGGCTCCAACTTTTAAGTGCCTTTCCACTTAATTGTCTTTGGTTGCCAGCTATGGAGGGTTGAAGAGGGAGAAGATGCAGCCTGGCTCGAAACATTTGCAGAATATCAAGTCTAAGCATTCTGCCCTGCACATAATGACAGCGACCCTCCTGTGTTTTATCTTATCCCGACACCACATTCCTCCTTTCTTTCTTTTCTTTTTTTAAAATTTTTTATTTTTTATAAACATATAACATATTTTTATCCCCAGGGGTACAGGTCTGTGAATCGCCAGGTTTACACACTTCACAGCACTCACCATAGCACATACCCTCCCCAATGTCCATAACCCCACCCCCTGAACGTGCCTGATCTCCTCCGTCTGATCTTGGGAGCTAAGCAGGGTGGGGCCTGGTTAGTACTTGGATGGGAGATCGCATTCCTCCTAACTGAGTGTATGCCAAGGCTCAAGTATTATGGATTGCCAGAGTAGGGAACATTTTGGGGAAGTCTATCAATGTAATTCCCCTGGAAATACCACTCAATATTTCCCAGCTCTTTTGATGAGGCCTTGGTTGGACATAGTTCTAGGAGTGGGAAGGGGGAATAAAATCTCTCCTCTCTGCCTCAGCCCAGCACTTTCATGATGGTGTAGCACTCAGCCCCTTGGATGACACTACGAACTGATTTATATGCAATAAATGTTTACTGCATACCTACTATAACAGTTATCTCTTGATCCAGTGATGCTATTAAACAACCACAAATCACCGTAGCATACAAGAATAAGTGATTATTGTGTCTGGAATCAACTAGAGGACAGTTAAGTGACTGCTGATTTTGACTGGGCTCACTCATGAGTCTGCAGATTAGTTGGCTGGCTGTTGGCTAATCTGGGATGGCCTTGTCTAGGACATCTGGGATGACTTGATTCTCTGCCATATGTCTTTCATCATCTATTGGGCTAGTCTGGGCATGTTTTTGCATGGTGATGGCAGAAGCTCAAGAGAACAGGCAGAGACACACAAAGCTTCTCGAGGTGTAGGTCTAGAGCAGGGAGGGACACTGGCATTCCTGCGACATTTTCTTGGCTGATGCAAGTCACAGACTAGTCCAAATTCAAGGAATAGGATAGGAAAGTAGATCTCCGGTCTTTAGTGAGAAAAGCTGCAAAGTCACATGGAACATAACAAGGACACAGGAAACGAGTACAAATTAGGATTGTCGCAACACATCACCCATACTGTATGCCAAGTCTGTGCTACATATTCCTAGAAACCCAAAGTTTCTCTGATCCCTAGCCTCTTTCCCTTTCTACATGGTCGTGTTAGCTCATCCCTCCTAGGGAGAAAGGACAATCCCGACGATTTCACTCTCTGTCATTTTCATGTATTTCCCAGCCTTGTAACTCTTTGTGGAAAACGGCAGAGGTGTACATGAATATAGGAGGAGCACTTCCTTTAACCGTGTAGCCTGGGCTATAAACATAATGACACTGAAACTCATAGAGTGGATGCTGTCCGTGCTCCACTCAGATCCCCAGCTACTGGGAGTGTTGGCTACTAAGGCCTCGTAGCTGTGTCCTCTTCTCCAGAAATTTGCCTTCAGCCAGGCAAAGGCTGTCTTGACTCAGGCACCATGCACCTGTCTCCACCTCTCCTCCAGGAGCCTGTAGCTGATGACACAAAATAAGAATATAAAAGACTGCTTCCCTTTCCTGAAGGGATGGCCAACTCTGTGGTGCAACTTGAGCTTTAGCACCCTTGCTAGAATCAGCCTGACTTTAGCCTTTAGCTCAAACTACATTCTTAGTTTGCATCTTCTACTGTTCTATCCTGCTTACATCACTCCTGTTTTCCTGAGAGTACTCTGTCAATAAATCATGTGCAACGAAATCCCCATCTCAGGCTCTGCTTCTAAGAACCCAAATTAAGAAAGCCAAGTCCCCTCTTCTTCCCAAAGACCAGCTTGTACTTGGGACTCTAGGGTGACTCCATCGTTAACACGTGTGGTTTCCCCCTAAAGGGCAGCAGTGCCCAGCAGGCTCTGGAGGGATGACTATTGAGCAGTGGCGATGCTTAAAATGTTTAGAACTGTCTGTCTTCCCTCTGAGGTACCCTGGAGGCTCTTAGACATAACTGGCTGAGAGTTGGAGAAAGGAGAAGGGAAGAAAATCCTGTGTAAGTAAGAGAGAAAAGAAATCAATAGCACCGGTAAATATTAATGTTAATGTGAGTTCACCTATATTAAGGATCAAATTCAATGAGAACCGCTAAAGCTTGGGCTACCTTGCCATCCTAAGTAAGCATAGGGAGTTTGTTGTAGAACTCCTGGACCAAAGTATGCTTCTCTGAAATACATCTGAGGATGGAGACACATTGCAGTATCTCGTATTTCAAAAGAGCTACTGCCTGTCTCCATGTCTCCATGGGGGCCTCAGCAACACTGGTGCACTCGAGTTCTTCAGCTTTCATATCTCCCGTCAAACTTCCAACTAGCATCTGGCCTCAGTCAGTCATTTTTAATCTACTCTCTCTCCCCTTTGATTACAAGTTAAAATTCAAACAACCTTGCATAATATAAAAGGCATCCTATGACATGGTCCCCAGTGCCTTTCTAGTCCAGCTCTTTCTTCACTTTTTGCTGGATCTAGACTGAGCTAGAGACTATTTCTGAGTAAGCCAGGAGTCTTGCCCTGGGATAACTGTACACATGATCTTCCTGGAGTTGCTGTGTCCTACTTTCTGGTCTATGATTGGTGAACTTCCAGTTGTCTTTCATGATCCGCCTTCCTCCTCATGGACTGTGTCTTGACCATATTAATGTGGTTTCTGCCTCAGGATATATTATATACTCATTATATTCATTCTGGGCTCCCAGGGCACTTTGAACCTGCAACTCTCATAGGAATTCTCAGCTGGATGAATGAATTAGAATACATTACTCCTCTAGAAAACCTGCCTAAGCCTTGAAAGTAAATATGACAAAAAATAAAAAATACACCAAATAGTCCAAGTGTATTGAGCAAAACAGAATGTCTATAAACTTTAAGCTGTGTTTACCCTTTTATTCAAACTCACTTAGTATGACTCCTTGATGTTGCTTAAAATATAAAGTGTGCTTGGTAGAATTTGGGCACATTTTCTTGTCTTTTGATGGTATGAACACCGTATGGGTAGACAATGTGTCATATCGAATCCAGCTCAAAGGAATAAACCAGGCCCCCTTCCTTTGTTAATTTATATATTTTGTTCTCTTCCAAATTTAGGTCAAACCTGTCTCTATAATAACTACATTAACTAAGAAGAAAAGTTAAAAATTTTAGCAAGAGATAAGATGTGGGAACCTTTTGTGGTTTCTCCTTAGGGTTTTAGAATGCCTTGTGGTGGGGGAGGAGAAACTCTTGTGAGTTACATACAGCCCATGTCTATCAGTGCTATGTTATAGTCCTCAAATGATCTGGAGTTTGAACTTCTTAAAACAAAGGATACTGCACATAGATGTGTCCTCCTTGTTACTCGGCATCAAATCACCAAGGTTGGATGATCAAAAAAACACAAACCTCATTAAAAAGTAAAGGGAATTAAAAAGATCACACTGGTATCTATTTATGTGACTCTGTTGTTTTAGACACTCAAATAGGAATCACTTGTGGAGCTTGATACAAATGTTTTGCCTAAACTTAGCCATTCAGAAAATTGTGATTCAATGATACTGAAAGTGGTTAAGGAGTCTGATTTTTTTTTTTTTTTGAGAGATCGAGAGAATGGAGAGAATGCAAGCAGAGGAAGGGCATAGGGAGAGGGAGAGAGAGAATCTTAAGCAGACTTCATGCTCAGTGTGGAGCCTGATGTGGGGCTCAATCTCCTGACGCTGAGATCATGACCTGAGCCAAAACCAGAAGTCAGACACTTAACTGACTGAGAGCCACCCAGGTGCCTCAAGGAGTCTGTCTTTTTTTTTTTTTTAATATTTTATTTATTTATTTGACAGAGAGAGAGAGAGATCACAAGTAGGCAGAGAGGTAGGCAGAGAGAGAGGGGAAAGCAGGCCCCCCCGTGGGGCTCAATCCCAGGACCCTGAGATCACAACCTGAGCTGAAGGCAGAGGCTTAACTCACTGAGTCACCTAGGTTCCCCAAGGCATCTGCTTTTTAAATTAATGTTCCAGATGATTCTCAGACAGGAGGGATGTCAACCATAATTTGAGCACTCACTGCTTTAACTATTCTGTAATCACAAAAGCTACAATTCTGAGGAAAAAAGAGATACCAAATATTATTCTTACATAAGAGCAGGTCAGTTCCATGGTCAATAGTTTCATTCTTTCTCTGGTATAGATCTTCATCTCACTTGTTCCTGTCTAACTTCATTAGACTCAACTCACTTGGCAAGACTATAGCGCTGGTCACATTCAACTCTCTGCTCATTCCACAGCTGCATTCATCCCACAGAATATGACAGAGAAAAACTCAAACTCACAGCCATGCTGACTGACCTCCCATCTGGCTCTGTGGTTTCATCAAGGTAAGATGCCCACTGAAAATATTACTAAAAAATAGACAAAATGAATGAAAGCTATATATAATGGTTTGAAGGTATTTGATTGTAACCAATACAGGCAGGTGTTGAGGGATTATAATCACTGAGAAGAAGAAAGCAAAGGAGATGAGGTCTTTACTCACTCCAGCTTTCTTACTGGACATTTACCAATTTGTCATGTGGAGAAATAGAGCCCAGGGGAGAGAGGTAGCCAGGCAGCCAT
This sequence comes from Mustela erminea, assembly GCF_009829155.1. Classification (NCBI taxonomy): domain Eukaryota; kingdom Metazoa; phylum Chordata; class Mammalia; order Carnivora; family Mustelidae; genus Mustela; species Mustela erminea. The sequence continues at coordinate 66,276,660 of NC_045614.1, read as the reverse complement.
GCTGGGTTGATAACACATGTTGATGCTCAGAGCTTTCAACACTGTGAGAGCTTGACAAGTGAAATTCTAGAGAGAATTTTGTTATTTTTCCTTCTACAAATTCCCTTTGACTCGACGTGGCAGCCGCAAAGGTGCACGTCTTGTGTCTTCCTTCAGAGAAGAATTGCTGAGGGGCGCCTTTATGTCTCAGTTGGTTGGGTGTCTGCCTTTGGCTCAGGTCATGATCTCAGGATCCTGAGATCAAGCTCCACATCAGGCTCCTTGCTCAGCAGGAGCCACTGCTTCTGCCTGTGGCTCTCCCTGCTTGTGCTCTCTCTCTACCAAATAAATAAATACATTAAAAAAAAAAAAAAGAACTTGCTGAAGGGTGCATTTAGTTGATAACCTTCAGGTGCAACACTTTCAGGATCTTCCTCAGTTCTTCCCATGCAGATCCCAGGCAGTAGCTTGGCATGCTGAGGCCTGGTCACTTCTGCATGATGTGGGACTTCTGTATAGACAATCATTTCACCAGAGGTCCCTGATAGGTTGGTTGTGGACTTCCAAGAGCTGCATCATAGTTGGAGGCTCTCATACCTGATATGCCTTCTTCCCCCTCTCTTTTGTGGCCCTCAAACCTGTGCCATGGCCTGAGAGCTCTCTCTACTCTTGTTTCCCCCAACTCACCACAAATCCTTTACCTTCTAATTCTATTTCTCTGTTTCTTGGAGACCCAGTTGACATACTCTGCTAGCCACCACCTCAATTATTTGCTCCCTTTTAGTAAAACTTCTTGAAATAGTTGTTAAACTCACTGTCTCTGATTCCTTTCTTCCTGTTGGCTTTTAACTCCCTGCAATCACATCTTAACAACCCCATCAGCATGTGGAACACATGCACATATTTACATACTCCTTGGAAACTATCCTTACTAATGTCACCAAGGACTTCCATATCACTCTCTGCTCACTTGCCAAAGTGAATTACCCCTCCACCTTGATGGTAAGGTTTTTCACTTGATCTCCAGTATACTGCTCTCCTTGTGTTTCTTTCTTTGTCTCTATTTCTCTCTGTCTGTCTCTGTCCCTCCACTCTTCTCATTCACATATCTTCCGGGAAACTCTAAGTCTTTATTGTGCTTCTCCGTCTTCAGGACAGAATGCCCCAGAGCTCAGTCCTCGGGTATCTTCACTTCTCTATCTGCTGACATTCCTTAGATGATCTCATCTAGTCCAAGGAATTTAAATACTATTTAAAATTTGACAACCCCCAAACATCAGGTAAACCCACCAGCCACCTCTCTTCTCACACTCCGCACTCCACCTCTCCTCCGTTTGGACACTTGGAAGGACCCTCCACTCTACAATTCTGACCTTTCTCCTTTCCCTCAACTTTTCTCCTTTCAGGTTGTGGTAATTCTACCTTCCATCTGCTCTATCTTTGAAGCTGCTTTCTCTCACTTCATATCCAATTCTGTTGGCACCAGCTTCAGAATATCCAGAATATATGGAATTGGACAACTTTTCACCTCCTCTGCTAATACTGCCCTGGTCTGAAACACTGTCATTTCTCTCCTGGACAATCACAGTAACAGAGTTCCTGGGCTCCCTTCCTGCCCCTTGCTGACTCTATTGTATTCTCAACACAGCAGCCATAGAGAACTTCTTAGTATAAATTAAATCATGTCACTTCTCTATTCAAAACTTTCTAATGGCTGCCAGTTTAAAACAGAGCTGAAACCAGAGCCCCTCTAAAGTCTTGCAGATCCCGCTACCCTCTCCTACCTCCTGATAAGTCTCTGGCTTCCTTTCCTATCACTGGCTTCCTTGCCATGCCCCAGCACATCAGGCATGCTCCTGTCATAGGGCTTCTCTGAACCTTTTCCCTCTGACATGTTTATTTTTCCATGAGAACAGCCCTGAATACCAGAGTCCCTCCTTATTTGTGGTTTGTTTTCTGTGGTGTCACTCATGACCAACCGTGGTCTGGAAGTAAATGTTCCTCCTTCTGAAGGATCAACAGAAGGTCTGTAGTAGCCTAATGCTAAGTCACAGTGCCTATGTCTCTCACCTCGCTTCATTTCATGTGGGCATTTTATCATCATCACAAGGAGAAGGGTGAGTACAGTACAGCAAGATATTTTCTGGGAGAGAGAGAGAGAGCCCACATTCATGTGACTTTTGTTACAGTATATTGTTATAATTGTTCTATTTTATTATTAGTGAATTTGTAAATTAAACTTTATCTTAGGTATGCATGTGGTGGGGGACATAGTATATATAGGTTTCAGCACTATCCATGGTGTTAGGCATCCACTGGGGGTGTCAGAACACATGCCCCACAGATACAGGCACACCCTATGTCATAATGCCACCAGAGCACCACTCCCTAATTCTCCTCCTTCCCATCCCACTTAAGAACTTTCTTTTCTCTTAACACCTATCACTATTTAGTTACTTTAAAATTATACGACACATTATGCTTACTATTTGTTATCTATTTATTATTTATTGGTGGTTTAAGGAATCATACTGAATGATTTTTCTAGATATTCTGTCTAACTGTGAAAGCAAGTATAGGTACTCCCCACTTGCCACAAGTACACATTGTGCCACTTTGCTTTTGGGAAAGACCTCCTTTAGTACCTGTTTACTCTAACTGAAAGAAAGCTGAAGAGGATTTTAACTTTCAAGGCTAAGGTGAAAATACCATTTTTGCACAGCAAGCCATTATAGAGGCAGCGAACACCTGAGCAGCAGAGGGCCCCGCCAACTCCTTCCCCAGGATCCACACTCAGCATCTCAGCATCCAGCCACCAGAGCTTTGAACTGGGTCTGTGAGCATCTGTGCTTTGTCTTGATTTATTTTGTGCATCCATTAGCAAGATGGGTCCTAAGATATCAGAAGAACCCAATAATGTTAGTTGTTAGCTCTGGGAATCCTCAAAATTTTTTTTTCACATAAATTAATGATAATTACTTTTTCTCTTTAGGCCATTCCAGGTTACAAAAAGTTTCACAGGAATGCTCTACTTTCACTTACTGGGAGAAACCTGTATCCCAGACGAAATAAGCAAAAAGTGCTTCACGTGCTGAGAGGATTAAGCTGAATACTGGTGGGCAGGGACACTTGGCCCTTTGTTACCTTATGAATTCAGTGTCTGGTTTACAGCAGGTGCTCAATGAATATTAAGGTGGTTAAAGGGAAAATGAATATTGCCAGAGGAGTGTGACTCTGCCTGCATGTGGAGATCCTAATCTTGTTTATTCCATTTGGCCTCCTCCTGCCCTGTTAAGCATCCTCACCAGGTGACACCTATTTTTTTTTTCTATAGCTTCTAGAAATTTGGTTTCTGGATGCATTGCCCATCTGGCACTAAACCTACCTAAAACTTCCAAATAAAGTAATATGAAATTTTAGCTATGTCTATGACTATTCAAGAAATAGTAATGCTTCCCCATTACTGCCAGATACCTGAATTTTGCCAGGGTAAAGATCATAAATGGTATTGTAGTAGATGCCTTTGTTCTTGTGGACATGTCACACTTTTCAAAATCCAGGGGGCTTTAGCAGAATTTTGAAATGATGATGATGATAATGAGGATGAAGATTTTTTTAAAAGCTGATGTGAGAACTTGTTGAGTTAAAATGTGAAAACCTTGATTTCTGTGGTTGTTTTCCCAGTGTTTCTTTTTCTTTTCTTTTCTTTTTTTTTAATTTTTTATTTTTTATAAACATATATTTTTATCCCCAGGGGTACAGGTCTGTGAATCACCAGGTTTACACACTTCACAGCACTCACCAAAGCACATACCCTCCCCATTGTCCATAATCCCACCCCCTTCTCCCAACCCCCCTCACCCAGCACCCCTCAGTTTGTTTTGTGAGATTAAGAGTCACTTATGGTTTGTCTCCCTCCCAATTCCATCTTGTTTCATTTATTCTTCTTCTACCCACTTAAGCCCCCATGTTGCATCACCACTTCCTCATATCAGGGAGATCATATGATAGTTGTCTTTCTCCGCTTGACTTATTTCGCTAAGCATGATACGCTCTAGTTCCATCCATGTTGTCGCAAATGGCAAGATTTCATTTCTTTTGATGGCTGCATAGTATTCCATTGTGTATATATACCACATCTTCTGGATCCATTCATCTGTTGATGGACATCTAGGTTCTTTCCATAGTTTGGCTATTGTGGACATTGCTGCTATAAACATTCGGGTGCACGTGCCCCTTTGGATCACTACATTTGTATCTTTAGGGTAAATACCTAGTAGTGCAATTGCTGGGTCATAGGGCAGTTCTATTGTCAACATTTTGAGGAACCTCCATGCTGTTTTCCAGAGTGGCTGCACCAGCTTGCATTCCCACCAACAGTGTAGGAGGGTTCCCTTTCTCCGCATCCTCGCCAGCATCTGTCATTTCCTGATTTATTGATTTTAGCCATTCTGACTGGTGTGAGGTGATATCTCACTGTGGTTCTGATTTGTATTTCCCTGATGCCGAGTGATATGGAGCACTTTTTCATGTGTCTGTTGGCCATCTGGATGTCTTCTTTGCAGAAATGTCTGTTCATGTCCTCTGCCCATTTCTTGATTGGATTATTTGTTCTTTGGGTGTTGAGTTTGCTAAGTTCTTTATAGATTCTGGACACTAGTCCTTTATCTGATATGTCGTTTGCAAATATCTTCTCCCATATTGTCAGTTGTCTTTTGATTTTGTTAACTGTTTCCTTTGCTGTGCAAAAGCTTTTGATCTTGATGAAATCCCAATAGTTCATTTTTGCCCTTGCTTCCCTTGCCTTTGGCGTTGTTCCTAGGAAGATGTTGCTGCGGCTGAGGTCGAAGAGGTTGCTGCCTGTGTTCTCCTCAAGGATTTTGATGGATTTTTTTTGCACATTGAGGTTCTTCATCCATTTTGAGTCTATTTTCGTGTGTGGTGTAAGGAAATGGTCCAATTTCATTTTTCTGCATGTGGATGTCCAATTTTCCCAACACCATTTATTGAAGAGGCTGTCTTTTTTCCATTGGACATTCTTTCCTGCTTTGTCGAAGATTAGTTGACAATAGAGTTGAGAGTCTATTTCTGCACTCTCTATTCTGTTCCATTGATCTATGTGTCTGTTTTTGTGCCAGTACCATGCTGTCTTGATGACGACAGCTTTGTAATAGAGCTTGAAATCCGGAATTGTGATGCCACCAACGTTGGCTTTCTTTTTCCATATCCCTTTGGCTATTCGAGGTCTTTTCTGGTTCCATATAAATTTTAGAATTATTTGTTCCATTTCTTTGAAAAAGATGGATGGTACTTTGATAGGAATTGCATTAAATGTGTAGATTGCTTTAGGTAGCATAGACATTTTCACAATATTTATTCTTCCAATCCAGGAGCATGGAACATTTTTCCATTTCTCTGTGTCTTCCTCAATTTCTTTCATGAGTACTTTATAGTTTTCTGAGTATAGATTCTGTGCCTCTTTGGTTAGGTTTATTCCTAGGTATCTTATGGTTTTGGGTGCAATTGTAAATGGGATTGACTCCTTAATTTCTCTTTCTTCTGTCTTGCTGTTGGTGTAGAGAAATGCAACTGATTTCTGTGCATTGATTTTATATCCTGACACTTTACTGAATTCCTGTATAAGTTCTAGCAGTTTTGGAGTGGAGTCTTTTGGGTTTTCCACATATAGTATCATATCATCTGCGAAGAGTGATAGTTTGACTTCTTCTTTGCCGATTTGGATGCCTTTAATTTCCTTTTGTTGTCTGATTGCTGAGGCTAGGACCTCTAGTACTATGTTGAATAGCAGTGGTGATAATGGACATCCCTGCCGTGTTCCTGACCTTAGCGGAAAAGCTTTCAGTTTTTCTCCATTGAGAATGATATTTGCGGTGGCTTTTTCATAGATGGCTTTGATAATATTGAGGTATGTGCCCTTTATCCCTACACTTTGAAGAGTTTTGATCAGGAAGGGATGCTGTACTTTGTCAAATGCTTTTTCAGCATCTATGGGGAGTATCATATGGTTCTTGTTCTTTCTTTTATTGATGTGTTGTATCACATTGACTGATTTGCGGATGTTGAACCAACCTTGCAGCCCTGGAATAAATCCCACTTGGTCGTGGTGAATAATCCTTTTAATGTACTGTTGAATCCTATTGGCTAGTATTTTGTTGAGTATTTTCGCATCTGTGTTCATCAAGGATATTGGTCTATAGCTCTCTTTTTTGATGGGATCCTTGTCTGGTTTGGGGATCAAGGTGATGCTGGCCTCATAAAATGAGTTTGGAAGTTTTCCTTCCATTTCTATTTTTTGGAACAGTTTCAGGAGAATAGGAATTAGTTCTTCTTTAAATGTTTGGTAGAATTCCCCCGGGAAGCCATCTGGCCCTGGGCTTCTGTTTGTTTGGAGATTTTTAACGACTGTTTCAATCTCCTTAGTGGTTATGGGTCTGTTCAGGCTTTCTACTTCTTCCTGGTTCAGTTGTGGTAGTTTATATGTTTCTAGGAATGCATTCATTTCTTCCAGATTGTCAAATTTGTTGGCGTAGAGATGCTCATAGTATGTTCTTATAATAGCTGTATTTCTTTGGTGTTAGTTGTGATCTCTCCTCTTTCATTCATGATTTTATTTATTTGGGTCCTTTCTCTTTTCTTTTTGATAAGTCGGGCCAGGGGTTTATCAATTTTATTAATTGTTTCAAAGAACCAGCTCCTAGTTTCGTTGATTTGTTCTATTGTTTTTTTGGTTTCTAGTTCATTGATTTCTGCTCTGATCTTTATGATTTCTCTTCTCCTGCTGGGCTTAGGGTTTCTTTCTTGTTCTTTCTCCAGCTCGTTTAGGTGTAGGGTTAGGTTGTGTACCTGAGACCTTTCTTGTTTCTTGAGAAAGGCTTGTACCGCTATATATTTTCCTCTCAGGACTGCCTTTGTTGTGTCCCACAGATTTTGAACCATTGTATTTTCATTATCATTTGTTTCCATGATTTTTTTCAATTCTTCTTTAATTTCCCGGTTGACCCATTCATTCTTTAGAAGGATGCTGTTTAGTCTCCATGTATTTGGGTTCTTTCCAAACTTCCTTTTGTGGTTGAGTTCTAGCTTCAGAGCATTGTGGTCTGAAAATATGCAGGGAATGATCTCAATCTTTTGATACCGGTTGAGTCCTGATTTAGGACCGAGGATGTGATCTATTCTGGAGAATGTTCCATGTGCACTAGAGAAGAATGTGTATTCTGTTGCTTTGGGATGAAATGTTCTGAATATATCTGTGATGTCCATCTGGTCCAGTGTGTCATTTAAGGCCTTTATTTCCTTGCTGATCTTTTGCTTGGATGATCTGTCCATTTCAGTGAGGGGAGTGTTAAAGTCCCCTACTATTATTGTATTATTGTTTATGTGTTTCTTTGATTTTGTTATTAATTGGTTTATATAGTTGGCTGCTCCCACGTTGGGGGCATAGATATTTAAAATTGTTAGATCTTCTTGTTGGACAGACCCTTTGAGTATGATATAGTGCCCTTCCTCATCTCTTATTATAGTCTTTGGCTTAAAATCTAATTGATCTGATATAAGGATTGCCACTCCTGCTTTCTTCTGAGCATGGTAAATTCTTTTCCACCCCCTCACTTTAAATCTGGAGGTGTCTTCGGGCTTAAAATGAGTTTCTTTGAGGCAACATATAGATGGGTTTTGTTTTTTTATCCATTCTGATACCCTGTTTCTTTTGACAGGGGCATTTAGCCCATTAGCATTCAGGGTTACTATTGAGAGATATGAATTTAGTGCCATTGTATTGCCTGTAAGGTGACTGTTACTGTATATGGTCTCTGTTCCTTTCTGATCTACCACTTGTAGGCTCTCTCTTTGCTTAGAGGACCCCTTTCAATATTTCCTGTAGAGCTGGTTTGGTGTTTGCAAATTCTTTCAGTTTTTGTTTGTCCTGGAAGCTTTTAATCTCTCCTTCTATTTTCAATGATAGCCTAGCTGGATCTAGTATTCTTGGCTGCATGTTTTTCTCGTTTAGTGCTCTGAAAATATCATGCCAGCTCTTTCTGGCCTGCCAGGTCTCTGTGGATAAGTCAGCTGCCAATCTAATATTTTTACCATTGTATGTTACAGACTTCTTTTCCCGGGCTGCTTTCAGGATTTTCTCTTTGTCACTGAGACTTGTAAATTTTACTATTAGGTGACGGGGTGTGGGCCTATTCTTATTGATTTTGAGGGGCGTTCTCTGAACCTCCTGAATTTTGATGCTCGTTCCCTTTGCCATATTGGGGAAATTCTCCCCAATAATTCTCTCCAGTATACCTTCTGCTCCCCTCTCTCTTTCTTCTTCTTCTGGAATCCCAATTATTCTAATATTGTTTCGTCTTATGGTGTCACTTATCTCTCGAATTCTCCCCTCGTGCTCCAGTAGCTGTTTGTCCCTCTTTTGCTCAGCTTCTTTATTCTCTGTCATTTGGTCTTCTATATCACTAATTCTTTCTTCTGCCTCATTTATCCTAGCAGTGAGAGCCTCCATTTTTGATTGCACCTCATTAATAGCTTTTTTGATTTCAACTTGGTTAGATTTTAGTTCTTTTATTTCTCCAGAAAGGGCTTTTATATCTCCCGAGAGGGTTTCTCTAATATCTTCTATGCCTTTTTTGAGCCCGGCTAGAACCTTGAGAATTGTCATTCTGAACTCTAGATCTGACATATTACCAATATCTGTATTGATTAGGTCCCTAGCCTTTGGTACTGCTTCTTGTTCTTTTTTTTGTGGTGAATTTTTCTGTCTTGTCATTTTATCCAGATAAGAGTATATGAAGGAGCAAGTAAAATACTAAAAGGGTGGCAACAACCCCAGGAAAATATGCTTTAACCAAATCAGAAGAGATCCCAAATTGTGAGGGGGGAGAAAGGGAATAAAAAGAAGTTCAAAAAGGGAGAAAGAAAAAAAAAGAAAAAAAGAAAAAAAAAGAAAAGAATTAAAAAAAAGAAAACGAATAAAGAAAAGTATAAAAAAGAAAAAATATATATATTAGATAAACTAGTTAAAAAACGTTAAAAAAGAAAAGGGTAAAAGTTAAAAAAAAAATTTTACCAGAAGGCGAGAAAAAAAAACAAAAAATGAAAAAGAAAAAAATTAAATTAACTGCAAGACTAAAAAAAATCACAGGGAGAAAGCCATGAGTTCCGTGCTTTGCTTTCTCCTCCTCTGGAATTCTGCTGCTCTCCTTGGTATTGAAACCGCACTCCTTGGTAGGTGAACTTGGTCTCGGCTGGATTTCTTGTTGATCTTCTGGGGGAGGGGCCTGGTGTAGTGATTCTCAAGTGTCTTTGCCCCAGGCGGAATTGCACCGCCCTTACCAGGGGCCGGGGTGAGTAATCCCCTCGGGTTTGCTTTCAGGAGCTTTTGTTCCCTGAGCGCTTTCCGTAGAGTTCCGGAGGACAGGAATACAAATGGCGGCCTCCTGGTCTCCGGCCCGGAGGAGCCGATAGCCCGGGGCCCCACTCCTCAGTGCACCCTCAGAGAACAGCGCCCAGTAACTCCCGTCTGCCTGACCTCCGGCCGTGCTCCGAGCTCACCGAGCCTGCGACCGGTCAAGGTAACCCTGAGCTGCGAGCTTACTGTCGGCTCTGTCTCTGTAGCCAGCTTTCCCGTTCCAATACCCGCAAGCTCTGCGACACTCAGACACCCCCGATCCTTCTGTGACCCTGCGGGACCTGAGGCCACGCTGACCCCACGTGGGCTTCGCCCCAGTTTAGCCTCTGTAGTGATGTCCCTCAGCAGAACAGACTTTTAAAAGTCCTGATTTTGTGCTCCGTTGCTCCGCCGCTTGCCGGGAGCCGGCCCCTCCCCCCGGGGTCTATCTTCCCGTCGCTTTGGATTCACTTCTCTGCCGGTCCTACCTTTCAGAAAGTGGTTGTTTTTCTGTTTCCAGAATTGCTGTTCTTCTTCTCTTCGATCTGCTGATGGATTTGCAGGTGTTTGCAATTTTTAGATAAGCTATCTAGCTGATCTCCTGGTAGCTGAAGTAGTCTCAGCCTGCTACTTCTCCGCCATCTTGACTCCTCTCCTTCTTTTCTTTTTTTTGAAGCTGGTATTACCATGGTACCCCATTCATTTGCTTGTTTGTTCATTCATTCATTCACTCATACTATGTGGGTTTTTTTGTTGTTTTGTTAGCTTCCTCTGTGTCGGCTAGATTTGGAGGACAAAAGATGCAAAGACATGGTCCATGTCTTGCAAGACTTTCTAGTCTAGAAGAAAAGAAATAAAGAACAGCAGACAGACATATGAAGCATTAAAAACATCATAGAAAATTTAAATATGCAGTAAGATTTCAGGGGACTTAAAAACAAAAACGATAACAATCAACAGGAACCCCCAAATGCTTAATTCTGCCTATGGCCATCATGGAGTCCTCATGGAGAAAGCTCAATATGAGGCAGAGGTAGGAGGGTAAGTTACAACTTGCCACAGTGTTTAAAGATGGGAGTGTGGGAGAGGAGAGAGAAAAATGAGGGGTGGGGTGCCTGGTGGTGGAGTCAAATAAGCATCTGACTCTTGGTATAGGCTCAGGTCATGATCTCAGGGTTGTGAGATCCAGCCCAGTGTCAGGCTTCACACTCAGCAGAGAGTCTGCTTGGGATTCTCTCCCTCTTCCCCTCCCCCACTTCATGTGGTCTTTCTCTAAAGAAAAAAAAAAAAAGGGAAAAATGGGAGCCAAAGTGTGTCGTAAAAACAGCTTGATAAATTAGAAAATCCATGAGGAAATTGATGTGCCTCTAATTTAGGGGATATACAGCATAGTTGGGACAGATCACGAAGGCCTTGGAATGCCATCTGGCATTTTGGCATTTATGTCATTTTTGATCGTATTTCTGTGAAGATCTATATATTTTTTAACACATGCTATAAATATGTAAGTAGCCTTTGTGCTATCTAGTAAGGACAATGACAGAGGCTTGTAAAGACAGGGAGAGAAAGACAGAGTAATAATAAGCTTATAGAAGGCAACAGTGAGCGCAGCCTTCACTTTAGATTTCCTGGTGGTGCAGAGAAAGAAGACAGCTCACATTTTGATGGGTGACTTCGTTCTAACAAGGAACAACTATCTCTGCTTCACGGGAATATGCATGCTTTCTCAGGCTTGTACTTGGAAAGATCACTCTCTGGTGGGTGTTTGCATAAAGAGTCATTGAATAATGGTGAGAGGCATTGTCTTTGAACATGTTTTACAGATAATGCAGAGTTTTGTACTTAGAACTGCTCATTTTATCTTCAGCCTCTCAGTGAAAGATGGAGAACATTAGGCTGACATTTTATAATGGCAAAACCCAGGAGGCCAGAGCTGTCAGATGTGTTCAGAAGACATAGGTGTGTCTTTTCTTCCTATTATATTGCTCTCAGTGCCTAGCAAAGAGGCCTGAACCAGCTGGGCAGCTATGATGGTACAATACACTCTCTAGGACACACATTCTCATATGGTTTTACCAGGACAAAACCAACTTTGAGACCGAATTTGTTTAGAATCTTAGGTTTCCAGAGTTACTTTCATAGTAAAAAGGTTCCTTTGTCCTTCCTTCAGAGACTGCTGTGAACTGAGAAGTACAAACTGAAGGGTGAAACAAGGACAACCAGGTAACTGTCCATGGTCTTGCTGAGACGTCTTAGTAAAGGTGGGTTTGGGGAGTTGGTGAGCTGTCTCTCATTGGCTGATCCAAGATTCACATCTAATAGCATTAGACACTTTCCCCCTCTTATGGGAGACAGTCACAAAGTCGGAGTAGGACTAGAGAGAAAGTTTATTGCAGACACGAGTTGTTTATCCTTAAATCCTCATGAAAACTATTTTTAAATGATTTAAAGAACTATTTGATTTCTGTGGCTTGTATTGCAAAGATAAACTATACTGGGAAAAAATAGAAGCCCCATCTTCAGTTAGCATTGGCAAAACATAGTTCACCAAGCATAAATAACCTCCTTTGATATCGGTGGTTCCTCTAATGCGGAGGGATTATTATTTTTCCTTCACCAGTGAGGTGGAGGAAACTGAGGCACAGAGGGGGGAAGTGAGTTTCCTTTGATATGCTTCCCTGGGCATGAAGATATCTGATGGGGATCTTAGATATAGAGATCTTGGTTTTCTGAAATTCAATTACGTGTATGCCATAAGCCAGGAGATGGACTATGCCATTTCTTAAGGAGTTTTTCTTTCCTTAAGTCGCTTGGCTCTTTGTAGCTTAACAGTATCCCTGGAATTCGGTGACCTTTGGTGTTGTATGGGAGCTAGTGGTGGGTGGTACCTACAGCTTCGTTGCACGTGGTGGTTGTCTTTCATAGCAACCAGCTTCCTACCTTATTCATGTATTTCTCAGGAGAAGCTGAATACTTCATTTTAGAAAAACTGGACTCTAACCCAAAGTGACCCTGAAGCCTGAGCTGCATACTAATCTCTGTCAATGAGAGAAAAGCACTTTGTTCTTAAAAATCCACTTGCTCCTTCTTCTTGCCCTTGAAGACTTCCTATTTGAAGCAGCAGGGAACAGAGGAAAGCTAACACATTTTGTTCTTTGGATTTCTACCAGTTCAATTTTCTAACTGTTAGTTTCTTAAAATAAGTGTTGCCATAAAGGACCACAAAGACCTCTGATTTTGTCACTCCATCAAAAGCCTTGATATGCAGGAGGCATGCATGTCTGTAAGGGCTGAACCATGGAGGGGTACTGACTGGAAGTCTCAGTTTGCTTTCATTTGCATGCCACGAAGATCAGCAGCCACAAATCCTTAATAAATGACACTGCAAATAAAAATTTGTATTAACAGTTTGGGGTTGTGAATCCTCTTTCTTTCCCTTTCTAGTTTCCCTCTTAGGGTCTGCTTCCTCCTTTGTGTATGATCTTACCCTTCCTCTCACACACAGCATGCATCTTCTTCTCCTCTGTATCTGAGTCTTCCATTAGCCTTCCAAAAGTATATTTGCTTAAATAAAAGAACAAATAGATGTTGACCTCATATTGTTATGCACACACACACACACACACACACAGAACAATTAATTCATTTGTGTGTATGTGTGTGTGTGTGTGTGTGTGGCAGATCTGCTTTGCTCCAATACTGACAGCCTTTGAAAATGTATATTCCATTTGAGATCCTAGCCATATTTTGTTTTCATCTAGATGCTCAACGGAATTTAACTCCAAGTTAGGTTCCAATTCCCTTAGTGAGAGTCTTCAATGGTTCCCAGAAATAAAACTAGTGAATATTTCAATTTTAAATATTTGAAAGACCTTTTTTCCCAAATGTGCTCCCATTTTAAAAATTAGCTTAACCCTTGTCTATCATCGTCTGCTTCATCAGAGGCAAAATGAAGTTACAAATAGTTTCTGGTTAGAGTTGTTAAGAATTATGCATAATCTTGGGCTAGATATATATAGGAGATAAACATGTTTTAGGGTGTTCCTCCTGGATGAAGTTTCTGTCCATTTAAAAACAGATTTCATGACTTGATTGCCCTTGGAAATGTCTGAGGATGGACATATAAACACACACACATATGCACACACACAGACAGATAGACACACACACATGCACGCGCGCTTCCCACTTGTCTGCCTCTCTTTTACGACTTTCTGGCTCAGCATGATCATGTCTTGAGCTTATCCTGACCTGACATAGGAGTCTTAGCAGTCTTCTAGTAGTTAGGCCTGAACTAGTTGTTCAGCTATAGATCTGGTGCCTGGCAGATGTGAAGTTCATATTCAATATCCACGGTTCATAAGGTCTATAAAGAAAAGCTTGATTTCAGCCTCATCTTAATTGTGGCATTTTGATTTCCCTACTAGGTCTGGAGCCCTGCTCAGAGCAATAATTAATATGTTTTCTACTGATATTCTGATTAACTCATTCCAGAATGTTCTATTTTAAAACCAGAAACTGTCCTACATTCTTGATCATGGTTCAGACCTTTTAAGCAAAGATCTGCCTTGTCCTGGTATCCCCACAGCTGATGTTGATCATATCAGTACTGCTATCCTTAATCCAAACCCATTTCTTATGCTCAAACCATACCCATTTTCATCTCCATCTTCACCACTGTCTACACCACCACCCTCAACTCCATCTACTGATATCACTTGTAGGTTTCTGTACTCCACTGGCCACAGTCATGGCACTGCTCAATGTGCTAACCTATTCTGAAATCCAAACCAACTTGCTTAGCATTCACTATTGTATATCTTCTGTGAGATCAGCCAACTGATAGATGTAAAGTAACTAGTTGGGCTAGTTACACTAGTTGAGCCATAGATGATCAGAAAGCTGACTAGGTGCTACTCCAGCTTCCTCACTAGCACTTCTTTGTTCATGCCCCAGACTACTTCCACCAGCTCTAGTTCCTCTCACATGGGACAATTGCCCAACTCTCTCTTTGTTCATATATTTTAAACATAGCCTTCTGTGTTTTTCCTTCACCTAAGACCCAAATCTCTTTCCCCTACTTGTGTTTCCATTATTCTTTGCCCAAGCATAGGGTTGCATTGAGTAACATACCTCTTATCAATATCCCCTACTTTAGGAAATTGGGTTGTTGGGCCTTTAAAGAAAAATTTGGAGATAATACTGAAATCTCTTTCTACTACCTGAGATTTGGGGATACTTGGAGAGTCAAAACATCTTACATATATTCGTTCGCAAGTGGATGCTTTACCCATTTCTCTAATTGTGTTGTAGTGTATCAGATAGAGTTTACTATTAACAATAAAGTGTCTGAAAGCTGGGTAGAAGATCTAAAAAAAAAGTAATAATAAATTTTTGTATAATAGAATCTGCTCAAGATAGAGCATTGAGATGAGCTGGCAGACACAGAGAGATAAAGAGATCTGCTAAGAAAGTCATTTAGTAGATAATAAATCTAACCTAAATGAGGCCTCTGGGTCCCACTCCAATGCATCAGATACCCTAATTTCAGAAATGCAAATGTTATAAGATTAAAGCAAAATGAAATATTGAGAGAAGATTAAGCATAACCTGATGCACTATTAATCTCAGCCTTCCTCAGAGAGTCATGTATCAGGAAGAGGTGGAAGAGAGCTCCCCAAAGGAAGCATTATGTCTGGGAGCCTATTCAAGAGGAGCAAACAAGCCTTGCTTCCTGTGTAGATGTTATGGAGAGGAGACTTCTATCCCCACTCTCTCTGGCTTTCTAAAAGTAGCATTGACCTGTGCCATCATCAGAATATAGCGATGTTGTTTGTAATCACGGCTCCCACCTCACAACTGACACTGCGGCACCTGCAAATTGAACTTAGGAACACAAGACAAATTATGCAATTTGTGAGGTGCCCGGGAAACAGCTACTGTGCAAGTTAACATTAATAACAGCCTCATTACAAGTTTAGCTTATTCTAAGCTACACAGAACTTTGACTTTCTTACCAATTTATTATATCCTCTATTCTGAAGATTATTCAGAATTTTTAAAATTATCAGAAAAAAGGGCTTTCTCAAGAGCAGAAAACATCAAACAAAAAGTGAAAAGAATAGTATTTTATAGAATCCCAGGATTTGCACAAATGCATCATGTCAATAAAGAATCAATACTTGTCAAATCTGCACTGAAATTTCTAACAACTGAAAATACAAATTCCAGCTGTCTAATTTCAAGTCAACACAGTTTGTATAAATTCAACCTTTTGACATAAAAACAACCTGAAATTTATTGAACGACTTTAAGCTGGCAGTTTAGACTTGTCAGAAACCCACAGAGCACAATTGGGCTAAGAAAATTCAACTTCTGTCATATACAAGAATTAAATCAACCAGATTTTCTTTTTTAGTCTTTCCAGTCAGGTTCCTATTCAATGCACTGGTTGGTTCCTGACATTACTGAGATTCATAGGACTCTATTTTCTTGCCCCATTGGGATCACTTTTTTTTTTTTTTTAGCACAACCTGGAATATACTTATTTGTAGAGCTTAATAAGGCCCCGTTGATGTCAGAGAATCAGATTGTTTTAATTATTATTTGCTCGTTGAATGTGAAAATATTTTAGACAGGTTAAAAATCTTTCAGGCAATGAGTTATTAAAAGAAATCTGAATTTTCATTTATTGATCTAAAAAGTTTAAGACTTGCGAGGTGGCACAGTTTTACCCTTCTTCTCTAAT
Organism: Mustela erminea; assembly: GCF_009829155.1. Lineage (NCBI taxonomy): Eukaryota > Metazoa > Chordata > Mammalia > Carnivora > Mustelidae > Mustela > Mustela erminea. The sequence continues at coordinate 66,260,524 of NC_045614.1, read as the reverse complement.
TTTTTTGATCTTGCTTGTTCCTAGATTCTTTTTGACCTCTGCAGCATGCTTTGGAATAGAACTCTCTGGAAATAGTGACTTTATATCTTACTCAGTTTGATAAACATATTCTTAGCACCTACTCTGGCTAAGACCTTGAGTTAGGCTTTGACCTTACCAAAATAGAGCAAATGCTGCTATCACAAACCTCAAAGTTTGGCAAAATAGCTGAAATAATAAGGTCTAGGGACATGAAGTTCCTAAAAGAGAAAAGAGAAGCTGCTAGAAAGGGAATCTATCACCCCCGGCATGATTTTGCCAATCCTGTTAATTATTTGTGGCATGAAAATACCAGTCTACCCTGGTGGAGGGAGGGTGGGCTCCAGCTTCTACAGATGATGAAATATTCCCAAACCTCATTTTGTATTGCCAAGGCATGTTTTTTCCCCTCTGCTTTGGTCAAGCCCGTAACGTATACAAAAATGACATACACTGCCTGTTAGATCTCCTTAGTGATCTTCAAAGGCCATACATATTCACTGGATCTGAACCATGTGCCAAGTACATACATAGTGCTTGCTCTTTAAAAGCCAACTAACTATATGGTGATGAAGACAGAAAATGAACAAAACAGAACCTCTAAATAAGTAAGTTTTTTGGATTGGTGCTATGGATGAAAGGAACAAGGTGCAACAAAAGAAGATACATGTATTAAATGTATGAGTGCTGTCACTTAGGGCTGTAAACCATGGCCTCTCTAAGACAGTGATACTTAATGTGAGACTTGCCAGATGAGGAAAAAGCCATTTGAAGCCATGGAGGGGAGCATGTTTCTGACAGTGGGAAAGAAACTGGAGTGGGTAGAGGAGAGCAAATTTGGAAGAAAGCCGTCAGAAATGGGGTTCAGTGTTCAGGTGGGATACTGACAAGGCTTTGTAGGACAAAGCAAGGAGTTAGTATTTTGAACTCAAGTCCAATAGGAAGATATTAAACATTTCAAATGCATTTGTCCTACTATGTGGTTTACATTTTTTAAATGAGACTCCTTTTCCAGTTTTATTGAGAAATAACTGGCATACATTGCTGTACAAGGTTAAGAGGTACAGCATCATGGTTGGATTTACATATATTGTGAAAAGATTACCACAATTGGTTTTGTCACCATCTCAAACAGATACAACAAAAAGAAAAGGAAAAAAGAAGAGATTTTTCCTTGTGATAAGAACTCTTAGGATCTATTCTTTTAGTAACTTTCCTATATATCAAACAGCAGAGTTAACTATAGTCATGGCATTGTACATTATATCCCCAACACTTATAGCTGGTAGTTTGTACTCTTTTACTTATTTATTTATTTGAGAAAGAGAGAGAGAGAGAGAGAGAGAGTGTCTCTGTGTGTGTGTGTGTGTGTGTGTGTCAGTGGCTGTGGGAGGTGGTGAGGGGAAGAGGGAGAGAGAAAGAATCCTAGGGGGGAAATCCATGCATAGGGCAGGGATCGTGACCTGAGCTAAAATCAAGACTCAGATGCTTAACCAACTGAGCTACACAGGCACCCTCAGATGTTTGTACTTTTTGACTACCTTCTTCCAATTCTTTTCTTCCTCTGGTCAGAGATAACTCAAATCTGATCTCTTTTTCTACAAGTTTGATGTTGTTGTTGTTTAATTATTAGATTGCACATATAAGTGAGTTCATAGAGTATTTGTCTTTCTCTGACATTTTTCTCTTAGGATAATGTCTTCATGGTCCATGCATATTGTCATAAATGGTAGAATTTCCTCTTTTTTTAAATGGTTAAATAATATTCCATTGTGAATATATATATGTGTGTAAATATGTATATGTGTGTATATATGTATGTATATGTGTGTATATATGTATGTGTATACATATATACATGTATGTATGTATATACACACATATATGTATATATGTATACACACATATATTTGTGTATATTGTACATATTGTGTATATATGTATGTATGTATACATGTGTGCATATATATGTATACACACATATATGTATAGACACACACACATATATACACATGTGTACATATATATATATATATACACACACACATATACAATTTTTCTGTAATAGACTTTCCAGTAGCAAGGGGTCCAGAGCTACCCTCAGCCTTAGCTATGAATTAATACTTCTGCCTCTGTATAGCAGGGGAACCCTGTATGCCCAGTAGTGGCTTTGATATAGGAGCCATCAGTTCCTCATGCCTTCTGCTAAAAAACACTGCTACACAGCTATGTAGTTGCATAACCCCTCTGCCCAGATGGGGCCGGGAGATACTCTCCCCAGTGTATCAGGCTGTGACTCAGCCCCTTATTTGGGTATAGGCAAACTAGGCTGTAGGGCCAGTAAAATTAATCATTTAAGTATCTGAATCAGGCAGAACTGCATCCCAGTGAATTCTCTGGTCAAAGTGTACCACTAACTTTGTTCTACAGATGAGCAAAGTTGCTGGTTGGGGTTACTACTTGGGTGCTGTAGGTATGAACTTGTCTACAAGATTCATATGCTGGTCGTTGTGAAACTCTCTCTCCATCTCTATTACAGTTAGATTCCCAGTGGTTAAGCCCTGCAGATTCTCCTACAACACCTGTAGGGTAAAGCCAGAGAGATGGTCATGAAAAAACGCATAATGCTGGGAGGTGACTTGTTGTTCCCCCTGGGCTCTCTTTTCCTACTGGAGGAATCAGAGACTCCCTGGGGAGATCTCTCCACCTGGTGCTGTGCTGGCTTGGGGGAGGAGCAATTTTGGCAGTCATCATGTAGCTACTTCTCTTAACCTTCTAATGCAGTCTGTCTTTGCCCCCGTGGTACAAGGAATGCTTCAGTCCCAACCTGTGTTCTAGGATTCTCTTGATGGTGTCTTGTTTATAAATAATTGCTAGTTGTTCTTGTGAGGGTGGGCAAAGTTAGGAACAACCTATGTCACCATTGTTGTGATACCATTCCTATCTTTTCAGAGATTCCTGTCACTCATGGCTACTTGCAGAGAACTTACATGGTTTGTACGCAGGGGCAGAGGTAGAGGCTACTGTACTTTTCGAAGCCTTTGCAGCAATCCAGACAAAAGATTTTGGCATCTTGGCCGAAGACATGGGTCATAGAATTGTCAACCCTAGGAAACTAGGATTTGGCAACTTGCTCTGGATGGTCTGTTTTTTCACATGTCATAATGTAACCCAACTTTTCCAATAAAACTTGCATGAACCCATTTATTCATTCAGCTAAATGGGAATATGTGCTTGGCACGTTACTAGATAGGGTGGTGTAGAAACCAAAAAGTCTCTTTCTTTGTGCTCTTGAAACTCACATCAAGTGGGGGAATATACTGATCTGTAAATTATGCTACACTAACAATTGCAACAACGGAAGCTCATGCAAAATTAACCAGTTGCATGAAGAAGGGTGTGATTTGACACCAAAAAATTATACTCTACCCAGTGTGTATCATCTCAGTGTTTATCACATACCCTACTATAAGGCTATGTCTACTGGAAGCTACTTACTAATGGAAATCCAAGTATCACTTAAGGTGGGCTTTTCCATTGATGAGAAAACCTCAGAATGTCAAAATGTTTATATTCTAAGAAACTGGGAGCTGTTGGTGTGTGAATGGTCTCATCGTTATCTCTTTTTTTTTTTTTTTTTAAAGATTTTATTTATTTATTTGACAGAGAGACATCACAAGTAGGCAAAGAGGCAGGCAGAGAGAGAGGAGGAAGCAGGCTCCCTGCTGAGCAGAGAGCCCGATGCGGGACTCGATCCCAGGACCCTGAGATCATGACCTGAGCTGAAGGCAGCGGCTTAACCCACTGAGCCACCCAGGCGCCCCTCATCATTATCTCTTATTCTCTGTGCCTGGAATACAAGTTGGCAGAAGTGCTAAGTAGATGATCATAAGATTCTGTCTTATCATACTTGTAGAAAATAAGCAATATGTAGAATTTTTCATGGTGGAGGCTCAATGAGTGTGTTCAGAATTTAGGAGATTCTTGGCTGAATTATCTCACTAAAAAATTTACTTTACGAACAAATGAAAGACAAAAAATTTAGTAATACAGCTCAAGAAATTGCTAGCTTGTTAGAGAATGAGAAAAAGCCCTCAAGGAAAGAGCAAGCTGTAAGTAAAATGGAACGTGTGGCTGGCCTAGACCTGACTCATTTCTAGGGTGATGAGAGAGGATTTTTCCAGCCCATTTAGACCTTCAACATAGCATAGACAGTCTCAATCCATGCAGCACCCTGTTGCTTGATAAGAGATACTAGAGCTCCAATATGATTTGAGAACCTTTCACTTTCCTCATATAATCCTGAGGACTTAGAATCTAAAATATTTGCTGAAACCCCAGTAGCCAGAATCAAATCTCTCACCAACGCCCCACGTCTCTCCCTCATTATCTCTGTCTGTCTGTCTCTCTCTTTTTAAGACTTGTTTATTGATTTGAGAGAGAGAGAGACAGAGAAAGAAAGAGAGTGAGAGAAGGGGAAAGCATATGCAAGCAGGGGCACAGAGGGAGAGAGTGAGGGAGAGAATCTTGAGCAGAATCCCCACTGAGCACAGAGCCCGATGCGAGGCTCAGTCTCATGACCCTGAGATCATGACCTGAGTCCAATTCAAGAGCTGGATGCTTAACCAACTGAGCCACCCAGGGCCCCCTGTCTATCTCAAAGAATTAAGAACTCTTCTCTTTCACTATTAAATCTAATAGAGAAGAATTACTATTGATGCTAAAATTACAAGTGGTGACTAGATTTTGTATTGTATTCTAGCTGCTATTTCATAGCTATGTAGGTTTGACTAAGTGATTCAAATTTGACCAGCAGATATTTATATCAGCAATATAGGGATAATAATTCTGGTTTCAGGGACATTTGGAAGAATGCACTAAATTATGTATATGCAATGCCTGGTTTAGTGCTTGGTACATGGTAACATCCAACGAGTATTCAATCTAAAAATGCAGTTGGACTTGGCTGCATTGTGGGCATGGGTTATGGCACTTGGTACTCTCTGCATTCCATTTCTCTAGACTTTTGGTCTTTTTTGAATGAAATAGAGATAAGGACTTTTTATTTCTCAGAACTTAGTTCTTCTCAATTTAATTCATATTCTTCCACAACTCAAACTTTTACATTAAATATTTTCAAACATGGAGAAAAATTGCAAAATAAAACAATGACTATCTATATACCATCTAGATTCAACAATTAATTAATATTTTGTCATATTTGCTTCACTTCTATGTATTTATCATTTTTTTCTAAACATTTAAAATTTGCAGATACTATGAGACCTCTCCCTAAATATTTCATTCAGCATGCATTTTCTAATATAGATGTTTTCCTTCATCACCCTAATGACATTATCATTTCTGAGAATATTAAACATTAACGCCATACATCACTTAATATCCAGTTCACAATCAACATTTCTCAGTTGTTCTAAAAATGTCTTTTATAGCTGTGTTTCTTTAATCTTTGAAGCAACATCTGATCAAGGTATAAATATTACATTCAGTTATGTCTCTTTTGTTCCTTTATCTGAAGCAGTTGTCCCAATTACCTCATGACTTTTTTTTTTTTTTTTTTTTTTTTTTTTTTGGAGTCCAGACCAGTTTTCTTATGGAATTTTCCAACTTCCGGATTTTTCTGATTAAAACCTATGCCTATGACTCAGTTATACATCTTTTACTTACTGGCCCAAGGGTCTTTGAAGAGGCCACCTTGCTGCTAGATTACATGCTAAGACCCTGAATCCTTGTTCTTTAAGTTATAGAATGGCAATGTGGTATGTACAAGCTTTAGTGAGGCTTGTAGAACATTTTGCCTCACATGAACCAGCTCCAAGTCACCAAGCTTTGTTGTTGTTGTGATAAATTATACATAACATAAAACTTAACCATTTTAACCACTTTTAAGATTAGTGACATTACATTCAGTTGTGTATGTGTGTGTTTACTTAGGATGAGTATGTTTTCTTTTTAGCTTTATTGAAATGTAATTAACAAATGAAAGATTTGGGTATTTAAAGTACATTAATGTTGTACAACCATCACCACTAATCATCTTCAAAACTTTTTCATCATCCCAAACTGAGATTCTGTACCTATGAATTGGTTAATTACATAATATCTTCCCATTCCCCAATTTCCCCCGGTCCTCGGGAACACTATTCTACTTTCTGTCTCTAAGAATGTGAATATTCTGGCTTAGAGTTTCCTTATTGCCATCTTGCCCTCAAGTCACTATGCTTTTAAGGCCAATGCACTACTGTCCACAAACAGTAGGGGTGCAGATCAGTTTGAGGTATGTGTGTGGTGGGAAAGAGATAGGCAAGGTAAGTATAAGGTTAAAAACAGAGTGAAATTAAAGGTCACTCACATATTTAGTACCCATTTTTCCAAGAACAAAATGGGGAATGGCTGCTAGCTTCATACTCTACATCACTCTTACTCCTTCTCCCTTCCCCCCACAAAGATATATAGATATATAGATATCTATATATCTCCTAAATTCTGATAGCATCAAGGAGTAGAAGCCCAGATAATTCAGGAATCTGGTGATTTTTATTAATGGAGAAAACTGAGATTTGATTATCACATTCATCAAATTCCCTTCTATTTTAGAGCCAATAGGGGCACTGGGTTTCAGAGGCATTTGGGCACACTCGAGTACCAACCAGTAGAACCAGCTTATTCTGGTTCAATTCAGAGACTCACCAATTCATTTCAGCATTCTCTGAAGTCTGTGTCCTCCCTTCCTCCCGTGGGATGTAGAAGGTTAAAAATAAGGTCTTCTCCCTGAAGTAAGAAGCTGAATTCTTATTTTCTCCTTCGATACATTATTGAATATTTCAGGGTTTGATGTGCTTTCAGTGAAAACAAGTCTTTCTTAAAGTAATTTAGAGATATATGAAATTCTCATTATCACAAGAGAAATGTTGATCCCTTTGAGTTATGCAGGGAAGAATAAATATCTAATTATTTCAGCCTAATCACTGTCATTCCTTTTCATCTCCCAAAACACAGTCATTTCTTATTGTTTTTTTCTTCCCAGCCCCATCAGCTCTTTTAAAAAGTGATCCTTTTGAGTTCAGAAGAGATAAAAGAGGCTTAAAGATAAGAAATAACAGAAGTCCCTGCACTTCATGGGGATTACAAGTGGAATTAACACAGCTCTATAAAATGAAGCCAACGTTTGGGGTTTGGAAATGACAAGGTTATTTATTCTCCAAAATCCTGGGCACTCGGTTAGGTTGTTATTAATCCCAGTGACTACACAGCCGAGGCTGGAAAGCTTCATTTGTGGATGGAAAACTATTGGGTTTTGAGTCTCTATGACAGTATTCTTTTTAATTTATTATTATTATTTTAATTGTGTTATGTTGGTCACCATACAGTACATCATTAATTTTTGATGTTATGTTCCATGATTCATTGCTTATGTATAACACCCAGTGACAGTATTCTTTTTAAAAGCAGTGTCTGAACATAGAAAAATCTAGTTTTTGAAAACTGTCTAAAATGGAGTATGAAAGTATCATTCTCCACCCCCCCCCAGTGCTATACTCTAGAGGTAAGTATCTTTTAACCAGTTTCTTTTTTCATTCATGTGACAGTTCCCATTAAATTTTCAAATGTTTTTATTTCTGCTTCTCTTATTTCTGTTACCAACTTTAGACAACACTGATCTACTCTGGGCAATGAAAGATCAAGAATTTGGGAACACTTTTTACTATTCTCTTCCTTTTCTTTTTGCTTCCATACTTCAATTTTGTCAATTACATTATTATTTTAGTTCTTCTAGTAATGACCTTTATAACTGTATAGATCAATACGGACAGTTGCATTTCTTGATTTGTCAACTTAAAGTTGGATACTTTTGAAGGGAGAATAAATTGGTGCATCTCTAATTGCTTCTCTTTCTTCTCTTCCCTTACCTACTTTTTTTTTAACTTTTATATTTTTAAGGTTTATAGCACTTGTGTTGTTCTCTGATATCTGTAATATTATTTCTGCATTTGGTATATAGGTTGCCTTTCAAAATTGAAACCTCCCTAAACAATATTTACAGAGCCATGATTATATGATTATTACTCCTTTTGAAACAAGAAAGTTGCATAAAGGAGAATTTTTAGTTCTTATCATTAAGTCCTTCTATCCTCAAGATACCCAAGTGTCAAGACCCAACAGATTCTGCATTGACCCCTACCCCAAGTTTTATTCATGTTTTCTAGGGACTACTCTGTGCTGCTATTTCTTAAATCCACATTATCTGTTCCTTTTACTTTTTGTACTCCTGGAGTATCTCTGAGGGTTTTCTTTTTTAATTTGGATTATATGAGTCTTATGTTTTAGGAGATCTGGCATGTCTAAAAATCATTTTTTCCAGTATTTGTTTAATAGCTTGGTTGGGTATATATCTTAGGGTTTGAAAATAAGAAATTTGAAAAAAAAATTGTTGCACTGTCTTTCAGTATCCATTACTGCAGATGAGAAATTTGATGTTACTTTGATTTTCTCCAACTATGGAAGCTTTTATAATTTTTTCTTTGTTCCAGTATTTCTGAAATTATCTGAGTTGTCTTAAGGTGCAAACTCATCCCACCTCCCACTGCTAATTTTGGTAGCCATTTGAATCAACTGGAAACAATTTTTTTTTCAGCTCAAAGGGACTTTCTCTTAGTTTGGTCTTTGTAGTTGGCTCTATCTATTCTATTACCCAGTCCAATTACTTTTTTGTTTTGTTTTGTTTTGTTTGTTTTTGGATAACATGTCTACCTTTCTGAAGGTTTCTCTTTTTTTTATGTTTACTTCCCTTCCCTGGAAGCCTATTTTTGTCTTTGGAAGAAGCAGGGTTTTTTTTCTATCCGAAGATACTAGAAACATTTCAAAGTTTTCTTCTTTGATCAATTCTAACATCTGTGAGGTCAAATATATGTTTTTTAGGGTATGTAGCTATTGGTTCAGTTTTTTGAATGAATCTAACATACCTTTTGTGTGACTATACCATGTACCTTGGTCCCCTTTGGGTTTCAGATGCTGCTCTGCTGGACCAGTCCCTCACATTGCTGATAACCTACCTCCATTTCCTGCCACATCTCTCTACAGTTCTGCCTTGGTGGTTTCAAAAACTGCTTGGGTTTGCATAATCCATGCCAGGACCACATTGGAGATGTGGACTGGATAATGCTTCTGGGCAACCCACACCTTCTGTAAGAGTGGGGGTCAGTGGACAAATGTTTTAGTCTTCTATTCTTCAAAGGCACAGTTCTTTGTTACATGGTTCCTAAGTTCCTCACAGTATAAATTCCTACTTACCTCCAATGCCAACCCTCAAGTTATATATTCTTTATTGAATTTATTTATTCCTGATTCATTCTTGTTATCTTCACATCTGCTTCTTGGAATCACCTCCCAAAGAAACTACCTGCTCTCATGATTTTTATCTTACGTTGCACTTGGTGAGCACCCAAACAAAGGTGAGGAGATTAGCATGCCTAGGAGGCTGTGCTTTTCTCTGGAGCTGTGTAAATAACTCTTCTTTGAGTGGGAGGGCTCGCTGAGTGCTGTGTATGTCATGGGGTGTTTTAACAAGCAGCTTCCTTATAGGGTAGAAAATGCATTCTGGTTAATCTACCACAGTAGCTCAAATAAAGAGATTTTTATCCTGGAGGTGGTGTACATTGGTGCTTTTGACTCTGGAAGGAGCTACCTTATTTTTTTCTGTCTCCTGACTGTACAGTTTGAAGTGTGTAAGTCTAGCGTTGTCTCTATCTTGCCTTACTCCTCTCACAGGCTCTAGGGATCAGTAGATCGGCTTTCTTTAGATAACATTTTCTCTGGCATTATAAACTACAGCTTTTGCTATTTGGACTCTTTAAATAGGGATCAGGTGAGGTCAGGAAGACTATAAATAGCTTTTCTGGCCAACCAGCTAACTTATTACCATTATGATTAATGGGCGTATGCCCACTTTGGCATAAATCAATTGTATCTGAAGCTTCTCTGAGGCTCCATTTTGAATGCTATCTCTTACTTGTTATGCTTTAAGTTGTGACTCTTTCTCCCTTTCATCTGCCCTGTCAACACTTTTTATTTGTTTTCTAACCCCTAGAACTTCCTCCAATTTTTTTCCCATTATTGTCACCCCTTCTTGTTTTCTGACATTATTAGATGTACATTTTTTCCACTCAAATAGACCATGTAATGGGTTCATATGCATGTTTTGGGTCTGTCATCTTGAACAATTTGTTGTATTTTAGATGATGAAATTGCAACTGACTTGTGTGACTTTCCTGCTCAAACAGATATAGAGCATCAGAATCTAGACTTAAACTCGCTTCTTTTTTTTTTTTTTTAAGATTTTTATTTATTTGACAGACAGAGATCACAAGTAAGCAGAGAGGCAGGGAGAGAGAGAGAGAGAGATGGAAGCAAGCTCTCTGTCGAGCAGACAGCCCGATGTGGGACTCGATCCCAGGACCCTGAGATCATGACCTGAGCTGAAAGCAGCGGCTGAACCCACTGAGCCACCCAGGCACCCAACTCACTTCTTTTTATTGTAAGTCTTGTGCTCTGCTATGTCCTCATTTTACTCAGAGCCTTGAGGGCAGCTGAGGAAAACTTCACATGGAAGGGTAACCACATTTTGAAAGAATCCATAAAGAACCAAAGGGAACTCATAGAAGAGAAGTCACAGGGATAACAAAACAAGACCTTTGATACCAGTGGTCACAATGTAGTATTTAGGTTGCTCCTTACTTATTTACAGAAATGGGCTGCATATATCTGACCTTGTAAGCAGCTGAAATACAGGAAACTTGGGCTGGGTTAGTTGACAAAGATAACACTGTGGTAGTAATAGAGAATTATGAAATCAGGAATACTTCACCCTCTTCTGACTAAAATTGACTATGAAGATTTGGGCAAATCCTTCTGTCTCTGAGTCAGCTTTAATTTCCTTATCTATAAGGTAAGGATAGAATCAATGAATTTTAACTTTCTCTGGTTCAAATACTAAGCAGAGGGAGGCAAATGGCAACTTAATTAATTGGCAAGATTACTGATAAAGAGCTTTAAGGGTATAATCCTTATAAGTTTTGACATTTGGGTATGTATCTTGCTCCAGTGGACCGCCTGGAGTAATTGTTGTGGGTTACGCTGAATCCCAGGCTGGATTCCAATTAAGGTTTGATTTTCATCCATGATAATAGTGTGATCAGTGGGAAGGGAAGATGCACACACAGACAGTGCTCAGATGGACAATTTGAATGATTCTTAGACAGATGCTTCCACTTTAAGGGCATCAGCATTTATATTGTGTAGAGATCTATTCTATCAGTAGCTAGCTGATTCACTTCTCTTATGCCCACTATCTATATCTCTCCTTATTCATGCCTTCCAAAGAGAAGCTGTTGCTGTGATATTCCTAACTAGAACAACTTGAGCCCCAAGGGTATGGCCTTTATAACTTGCTGAAGACTCCTTTCTAAGAGTCACAGGATAGAGCCTGGTGTTATGGGAAAAACTTTGAGTAATTAAATACTATCTTGTTGACTGTCTTAGATGTATCTTCTGTCTCAATTTTCCTGTACAGAACTTCTGGTTCCATTCATCTGGTGACTCCTCAAGAATTCTATTCTGAAAGACCTAGTGCTGGCTGTATGTTTAAAAGGGAGAGCTATGGATCTTGTTTTCAACCAGCATATGCACACCAAGTGTCCTCTTTCATTTCGTTCAAGCGGTTCCACTACTTTGTCTTGTCCTTCTTGGCTTCATCCTCAGGAGGTTGGACATGAACCACCTGTTTTGGGTTCTTCCGAGATGTAGGGGTTTCAAGGATCATTATGGAATAGCATTATGTATGCAATGACCTCAGGCCTTGCACCCATTTTTGAGACACCTTCGGATCCATTTGTGCCTGTGTTTGTCTTAGTCACAAGCCACATAGCTGGCATACCCAGCCTTTGTTTCACTCATTTCTGGCTTCTACCCAGTCCCATTGACTCCCATGCAGGGCCTTATACCTGCCCATGGTCACCAGAGGAATCCTCACTTTTGCAAATTATTTTAAAAGGAAGAATGGGTCTCTATGCACCCAGTTAATGGATATCTCCTATGTGCCAGAAACTGGCAGGACCATGGCTCTCTAAAGCCATATTCAAAAGAGCCTTATCTGCATCTCTCTTCAGCCCCATTTAGTTCTCAAGCAGGGCTTCCATGGAGAAAGAAGCTGTCACTGCCTTTCATGAATCATTAAGAAAGGGAAGTAGAAGAGTTGAAAGGTTGGCAGTAACAATGACAGTAGGCTATTACAAGCAGGTCAAGAGTCTTCTTTTTTTAAGTTTCATACCCCCAGCTGCTGTTCCAATAAAAAGGGGTCCTCCCTGAAACTGATTTAATTCTCAGAAGGAATGAAAAGACATTTAAAGGGCAAGCCAACTTCATAAAATGACATTAAAAGGTTTTAAAATAGTGTTTTGCTTCTAAAGGGTGTTTGTAAATGTCAGAGGTAATGTATTGATTATGGTGCTGGCAGTTCTTGCTTAAGGATGCCTAGCTGCCTTTGCCTTAACTAATGCTATTGAATCTTGTTCATGGTATGCATTATCTCAGCTATCTTACTTTGTTTGCCTAAACTTTCCCAGTCCACTGGGCTTTATCCACAAATGAACAAAGGGTATGGTCAGATCTGTGATGTTTGTAATCCTTGTCCTTTTTAACTTCTCATGGAAATTGCATAGAGATAAAATATGGAGAATGGCTAGAGAAGTTAATTGCCCTACACGCCTCTGAGATAATGTCTTAGAGTCTCCTGTGAAATGTTGCAAGTTGGTTGCTTCATCAGAGACTAAGATCATGAATGCCTAAATCAACAAGAGAGGCATGTTGAAAGAGACACATAATCCCATTTAAATTAAGATGGGGGCATACCTCTCCCATATTTCTTGGGCTCAGGCCTCTCTGATGAAAATATACCTGATATTTTTATTTGATGATATTTACCAGTTGTTAGTGGTAGCCAAGAACCTTGTGGAGAAAGCTGGTATCATCATCACCAACACAATCTTGGATACGTCCCTTAATCTCTCTGAACTCCTGTCCCTAATTTGAAAACAACAGAAATCATACTAGTTGCTCTGACTACAAGGTGTTAGAACTCAACCCCGATCCTCACCAATGTGACTGGGGTCCTGTGGAATCCTGTGAGAAAACTCTGGGAGATGGAGGGCAAGAGTCTTCCTGGGCTAAAGCCCAGAATAAACATGGGAGGATCCCTGGAATGTTTTCATGTCCTCCTTTAGATAGATCTGATAAGTGGAGAATTCTTAACTTGCTATTGTCATTTAAAGCTAAGCGATAGGGGAGGAGTCAAGATGGCGGAGAAGTAGCAGGCTGAGACTGCTTCAGCTAGCCGGAGATCAGCTAGATAGCTTATCTAAAGATTGCAAACACCTGAAAATCCATCGGCAGATCGAAGAGAAGAAGAACAGCAATTCTGGAAACAGAAAAACAACCACTTTCTGAAAGGTAGGACCGGCGGAGAAGTGAATCCAAAGCGACGGGAAGATAGACCCCGGGGGGAGGGGCTGGCTCCCGGCAAGCGGCGGAGCAACGGTGTACAAAATCAGGACTTTTAAAAGTCTGTTCCGCTGAGGGACATCGCTCCAGAGGCTAAACCGGGACGAAGCCCACGCGGGTTCAGCGTGGCCTCAGGTCCCGCAGGGTCACAGAAGGAGCAGGGGTGTCTGAGTGTCGCAGACCTTGCGGGTATTGGAACGGGAAAGCCGGCTACAGAGACAGAGCCGACAGTAAGCTCACAGCTCGGTGTTACCTTGAACCGGTCGCAGGCTCGGAGAGCTCGGAGCACGGCCGGAGGTCAGGCAGACGGGAGTAACTGGGCGCTGTTCTCTGAGGGCGCACTGAGGAGTGCGGCCCTGGGCTCTCGGCTCCTCCGGGCCGGAGACCAGGAGGCCGCCATTTGTATTCCCGTCCTCCGGAACTCTACGGAAAGCGCTCAGGGAACAAAAGCTCCTGAAAGCAAACCCGAGCGGATTACTCACCCCGGCCCCCGGTAAGGGTGGTGTAATTCCGCCTGGGGCAAAGACACTTGAGAATCACTACAACAGGCCCCTCCCCCAGAAGATCAACAAGAAATCCAGCCGAGACCAAGTTCACCTACCAAGGAGTGCGGTTTCAATACCAAGGAGAGCAGCAGAATTCCAGAGGAGGAGAAAGCCAAGCACGGAACTCATGGCTTTTTCCCTGTGATTTTTTTTTAGTCTTGCAGTTAATTTAATTTTTTTCTTTTTCATTTTTTGTTTTTTGTTTTTTTTTTTCTCGCCTTCGGGTAAAATTTTTTTTTTTTTTAACTGTTACCTTTTTCTTTTTTAACGATTTTTTACTAGTTTATCTAAAATATATATTTTTTCTTTTTTACATTTTTCTTAGGTGTTTTCCTTTTTTTTTAAATTCTTTTCTTTTTTCTTTTTTTTTTCTTTTTTTTTTTTTTTTTCTTTCTTCCTTTTTGAACCTTTTTTTATCCCCTTTCTCCCCCCTCACGATTTTGGATCTCTTCTAATTTGGTTAAAGCATTTTTTCCTGGGGTTGTTGCCACCCTTTTAGTATTTTACTTGCCCCTTTATATACTCTTATCTGGACAAAATGACAAGACGGAAAAATTCAACACAAAAAAAAGAACAAGAGGCAGTACCGAAGGCTAGGGACCTAATCAATACAGACATTGGTAATATGTCAGATCTAGAGTTCAGAATGACAATTCTCAAGGTTCTAGCCGGGCTCGAAAAAGGCATGGAAGATATTAGAGAAACCCTCTCGAGAGATATAAAAGCCCTTTCTGGAGAAATAAAAGAACTAAAATCTAACCAAGCTGAAATAAAAAAAGCTATTAATGAAGTGCAATCAAAAATGGAGGCTCTCACTGCTAGGATAAATGAGGCAGAAGAAAGAATTAGTGATATAGAAGACCAAATGACAGAGAATAAAGAAGCTGAGCAAAAGAGGGACAAACAGCTACTGGACCACGAGGGGAGAATTCGAGAGATAAGTGACACCATAAAACGAAACAACATTAGAATAATTGGGATTCCAGAAGAAGAAGAAAGAGAGAGGGGAGCAGAAGGTATACTGGAGAGAATTATTGGGGAGAATTTCCCCAATATGGCAAAGGGAACGAGCATCAAAATTCAGGAGGTTCAGAGAACGCCCCTCAAAATCAATAGGAATAGGCCCACACCCCGTCACCTAATAGTAAAATTTACAAGTCTCAGTGACAAAGAGAAAATCCTGAAAGCAGCCCGGGAAAAGAAGTCTGTAACATACAATGGTAAAAATATTAGATTGGCAGCTGACTTATCCACAGAGACCTGGCAGGCCAGAAAGAGCTGGCATGATATTTTCAGAGCACTAAACGAGAAAAACATGCAGCCAAGAATACTATATCCAGCTAGGCTATCATTGAAAATAGAAGGAGAGATTAAAAGCTTCCAGGACAAACAAAAACTGAAAGAATTTGCAAATACCAAACCAGCTCTACAGGAAATATTGAAAGGGGTCCTCTAAGCAAAGAGAGAGCCTACAAGTGGTAGATCAGAAAGGAACAGAGACCATATACAGTAACAGTCACCTTACAGGCAATACAATGGCACTAAATTCATATCTCTCAATAGTTACCCTGAATGTTAATGGGCTAAATGCCCCTGTCAAAAGACACAGGGTATCAGAATGGATAAAAAAACAAAACCCATCTATATGTTGCCTCCAAGAAACTCATTTTAAGCCCGAAGACACCTCCAGATTTAAAGTGAGGGGGTGGAAAAGAATTTACCATGCTAATGGACATCAGAAGAAAGCAGGAGTGGCAATCCTTATATCAGATCAATTAGATTTTAAGCCAAAGACTATAATAAGAGATGATGAAGGACACTATATCATACTCAAAGGGTCTGTCCAACAAGAAGATTTAACAATTTTAAATATCTATGCCCCCAACGTGGGAGCAGCCAACTATATAAACCAATTAATAACAAAATCAAAGAAACACATCAACAATAATACAATAATAGTAGGGGACTTTAACACTCCCCTCACTGAAATGGACAGATCATCCAAGCAAAAGATCAGCAAGGAAATAAAGGCCTTAAACGACACACCGGACCAGATGGACATCACAGATATATTCAGAATATTTCATCCCAAAGCAACAGAATACACATTCTTCTCTAGTGCACATGGAACATTCTCCAGAATAGATCACATCCTCGGTCCTAAATCAGGACTCAACCGGTATCAAAAGATTGGGATCATTCCCTGCATATTTTCAGACCACAATGCTCTAAAGCCAGAACTCAACCACAAAAGGAAGTTTGGAAAGAACCCAAATACATGGAGACTAAACAGCATCCTTCTAAAGAATGAATGGGTCAACCGGGAAATTAAAGAAGAATTGAAAAAAATCATGGAAACAAATGATAATGAAAATACAATGGTTCAAAATCTGTGGGACACAACAAAGGCAGTCCTGAGAGGAAAATATATAGCGGTACAAGCCTTTCTCAAGAAACAAGAAAGGTCTCAGGTACACAACCTAACCCTACACCTAAAGGAGCTGGAGAAAGAACAAGAAAGAAACCCTAAGCCCAGCAGGAGAAGAGAAATCATAAAGATCATAGCAGAAATCAATGAAATAGAAACCAAAAAAACAATAGAACAAATCAACGAAACTAGGAGCTGGTTCTTTGAAAGAATTAATAAAATTGATAAACCCCTGGCCCGACTTATCAAAAAGAAAAGAGAAAGGACCCAAATAAATAAAATCATGAATGAAAGAGGAGAGATCACAACTAACACCAAAGAAATACAAACTATTATAAGAACATACTATGAGCAACTCTACGCCAATAAATTTGACAATCTGGAAGAAATGGATGCATTCCTAGAAACATATAAACTACCACAACTGAACCAGGAAGAAATAGAAAGCCTGAACAGACCCATAACCAGTAAGGAGATTGAAACAGTCATTAAAAATCTCCAAACAAACAAAAGCCCAGGGCCAGACGGCTTCCCGGGGGAATTCTACCAAACATTTAAAGAAGAACTAATTCCTATTCTCCTGAAACTGTTCCAAAAAATAGAAATGGGAGGAAAACTTCCAAACTCATTTTATGAGGCCAGCATCACCTTGATCCCAAAACCAGACAAGGATCCCACCAAAAAAGAGAGCTATAGACCGATATCCTTGATGAACACAGATGCGAAAATACTCAACAAAATACTAGCCAATAGGATTCAACAGTACATTAAAAAGATTATTCACCACGACCAAGTGGGATTTATTCCAGGGCTGCAAGGTTGGTTCAACATCCGCAAATCAGTCAATGTGATACAACACATCAATAAAAGAAAGAACAAGAACCATATGATACTCTCAATAGATGCTGAAAAAGCATTTGACAAAGTACAGCATCCCTTCCTGATCAAAACTCTTCAAAGTGTAGGGATAGAGGGCACATACCTCAATATCATCAAAGCCATCTATGAAAAACCCACCGCAAATATCATTCTCAATGGAGAAAAACTGAAAACTTTTCCGCTAAGGTCAGGAACACGGCAGGGATGTCCATTATCACCACTGCTATTCAACATAGTACTAGAGGTCCTAGCCTCAGCAATCAGACAACAAAAGGAAATTAAAGGCATCCAAATCGGCAAAGAAGAAGTCAAATTATCACTCTTCGCAGATGATATGATACTATATGTGGAAAACCCAAAAGACTCCACTCCAAAACTGCTAGAACTTATACAGGAATTCAGTAAAGTGTCAGGATATAAAATCAATGCACAGAAATCAGTTGCATTTCTCTACACCAACAGCAAGACAGAAGAAAGAGAAATTAAGGAGTCAATCCCATTTACAATTGCACCCAAAACCATAAGATACCTTGGAATAAACCTAACCAAAGAGACACAGAATCTATACTCAGAAAACTATAAAGTACTCATGAAAGAAATTGAGGAAGACACAAAGAAATGGAAAAATGTTCCATGCTCCTGGATTGGAAGAATAAATATTGTGAAAATGTCTATGCTACCTAAAGCAATCTACACATTTAATGCAATTCCTATCAAAGTACCATCCATCTTTTTCAAAGAAATGGAACAAATAATGCTAAAATTTATATGGAACCAGAAAAGACCTCGAATAGCCAAAGGGATATTGAAAAAGAAAGCCAACGTTGGTGGCATCACAATTCCGGACTTCAAGCTCTATTACAAAGCTGTCGTCATCAAGACAGCATGGTACTGGCACAAAAACAGACACATAGATCAATGGAACAGAATAGAGAGCCCAGAAATAGACCCTCAACTCTATGGTCAACTAATCTTCGACAAAGCAGGAAAGAATGTCCAATGGCAAAAAGACAGCCTCTTCAATAAATGGTGCTGGGAAAATTGGACAGCCACATGCAGAAAAATGAAATTGGACCATTTCCTTACACCACACACAAAAATAGACTCAAAATGGATGAAGGACCTCAATGTGAGAAAGGAATCCATCAAAATCCTTGAGGAGAACACAGGCAGCAACCTCTTTGACCTCAACCACAGCAACATCTTCCTAGGAACAACGCAAAAGGCAAGGGAAGCAAGGGCAAAAATGAACTATTGGGATTTCATCAAGATCAAAAGCTTTTGCACAGCAAAGGAAACAGTTAACAAAATCAAAAGACAACTGACAGAATGGGAGAAGATATTTGCAAATGACATATCAGATAAAGGACTAGTGTCCAGAATCTATAAAGAACTTAGCAAACTCAACACCCAAAGAACAAATAATCCAATCAAGAAATGGGCAGAGGACATGAACAGACATTTCTGCAAAGAAGACATCCAGATGGCCAACAGACACATGAAAAAGTGCTCCATATCACTCGGCATCAGGGAAATACAAATCAAAACCACAATGAGATATCACCTCACACCAGTCAGAATGGCTAAAATAAACAAGTCAGGAAATGACAGATGCTGGCGAGGATGTGGAGAAAGGGGAACCCTCCTCCACTGTTGGTGGGAATGCAAGCTGGTGCAGCCACTCTGGAAAACAGCATGGAGGTTCCTCAAAATGTTGAAAATAGAACTGCCCTATGACCCAGCAATTGCACTATTGGGTATTTACCCTAAGGATACAAACGTAGTGATCCAAAGGGGCACATGCACCCGAATGTTTATAGCAGCAATGTCCACAATAGCCAAACTATGGAAAGAACCTAGATGTCCATCAACAGATGAATGGATCAAGAAGATGTGGTATATATACACAATGGAATACTATGCAGCCATCAAAAGAAATGAAATCTTGCCATTTGCGACAACATGGATGGAACTAGAGCGTATCATGCTTAGCGAAATAAGTCAAGCAGAGAAAGACAACTATCATATGATCTCCTTGATATGAGGAAGTGGTGATGCAACATGGGGGCTTAAGTGGGTAGAAGAAGAATAAAGGAAACAAGATGGGATTGGGAGGGAGACAAAACATAAGTGACTTTTAATCTCACAAAACAAACTGAGGGTTGCTGGGGGGAGGGGGTTTGGGAGAAGGGGGTGGGATTATGGACATTGGGGAGGGTATGTGCTTTGGTGAGTGCTGTGAAGTGTGTAAACCTGGTGATTCACAGACCTGTACCCCTGGGGATAGAGTATTATGCCTCCATCAGAAAGGATGAATACCCAACTTTTGTAGCAACATGGACTGGACTGGAAGAGATTATGCTGAGTGAAATAAGTCAAGCAGAGAGAGTCAATTATCATATGGTTTCACTTATTTGTGGAGCATAACAAATAGCATGGAGGACATGGGGACTTAGAGTGGAGAAGGGAGTTGGGGGAAATTGGAAGGGGAGGTGAACCATGAGAGACTATGGACTCTGAAAAACAATCTGAGGGTTTTGAAGGGACGGGGGGTGGGAGGTTGGGGTACCAGGTGGTGGGTATTATAGAGGGCACGGATTGCATGGAGCACGGGGTGTGGTGCAAAAATAATGAATACTGTTATGCTGGAAATAAAAAAAAAATGACTTTAAAAAAAAAAATAAAAAATAAAGCTAAGCGATAATGTCATTTCAAGCTAAGAGATAATCGTTGTTCACTTGTCTCGCTTGATCGCCTGCACATAATTCACATCTCACACGAAACCCACGCCCTGCACATAAATCTATATCCTGTTTGTAATCGGATCTTGCGGAAGATAAAAAAGAAGTGATTGTAAGAAATAAAGACAAACACTAATCGTCAGTCAGTACTACCCGCATCATTTCGGCTCTGACCACCAGGATCCCCACCTCACAAACGTGACAACGAGGTCATAGTTAAGGCTCCAAAGAAATGAGAATAGTGCCTGGGTTCTCTGATTTACATTTTACAAAGTCCCTTCAATACTTGATGAGGCTGAAACTGATCACTTCCCTTCCAGGATTTTTAGGACCACTCAGAATCTAGACATCATATGTGTTTGTGGCATTTAACCCAGCCAGGGATGAGGGATGGGATCTACATCACATGCATCCGCGTAGACCAGTGCATGCCAGCTGTGATGTGCAGCTGTGGCCTTGACCCTATGCTAAGATTGTTTTTGCCTAATTCATCAACAGAGCAAAACTATTAGTTAAGTAATAGGTATGCTCATTGCCACTATGGTAAGTTTGTTACTAGCCCAGGAATCAGCAAACTATGGCCTGTGGACCATGTCCCACCTGTGGCCTATTTTTGTATAGCCTCTGAGCTAAGAATAATTCTAGAATTTTTAAAGAGTTGCAAAACCAAAACAAACCAAACTAAAAACAAAGCAAAAAAAATACAAAGAAATAATTTTTTAAAAAAGAATATATGAAAGAGGTCACATATTGCCCTCAAAACCTAAAGTATTTACTATACGCCTCTTTATGGAAAAAAAAAGAAAAGAAAAAGTTTGTTAATTTCTGTTCTAGGCTTTATCAGCATATAGAGCTAAGAAAAATATTTTGTGGATAATATCAAATTTATATTAATAGCTTCAATTTAATTCCAGCATCACAAGTTTCTCCTCCCTTTCCTCTATTATGCAGTTGTAACTCCCTTCTTTCAATGAGAACCAGGCTCCCAATAAACATAATATATTTACTTATTTGCTTATTCTTACTATACATACCAAGTCATTTCAGAAACACGCTATCAATACCACTATTAACAACAAATCTAATTCAAGTTCAAGATTTCTTTGTGTGGTGTTTTGTTGTTCTATTTCAGGGTGTTTCTTTTTCATCTTTTATACATTTTATTTATAAAAGTTAAAATATAGACTGCAAAAAAATTTAGAGTAGTCACATACCTAGACCCATTTTTCCTATCCTAGTCCCATGTAACCTATAGGCACCGGTTTTCATTAAATTTTGGTTTATTTTCTTATATTTACTTTTGTAAAAATGAGAATATATATATATACACACACACATATATATGATCATATATATTATTTTAATCAAATTTATACAAATATAAAATCATCTATATGCTTCAGAATATATATTTCTTAGGTCATTTTTCTTACATAAAATGTAGTAAAGTGTGTATACTCTGTTATACTTCAATTTTTTCACTTAAAACGAGACTGTCAGTGTAAGCCCCTATCAATCTATAAAGAGCTTTCTCATTCTTTCCTATGCGTGCAAAGTTCTCTACTGTGTGAGTATATCATTGTTTATTCGAACATGCAACCATTCTGGGTTTTAGGATTTTTTTTTGCACTTCCAATATTTCACCAGCACCATAAATAATCTTGCCTATATTGTTTCTTGCTGTAGAGATAAAAGTTCAAGGTAAAATTTCCAAAAGTGGGATAAAGGTCAAAGAGTAAATAACAAATATGTAGTTTTGGCAGACATTTCCAGTTTCACTTGATTTCATTTTATTTTGTTTTAACTGGTGATTATATCTATGACAGAGAGAAAGCTTTCCTTTTCCTTTCAAGGTCTTTCCTCTTCCCTTCAAGGTCTTTCTAGCCAGACTAAGGATCAAATTGGCATGAGATAGATGAACAGGAGAAAATTAAATTTAATTTCATATATGCGGGGAATCCACATAGACATAGAAATGCCAAAGACAGGCAAAATGAAGTACATATATGCCATTCTAAACTAATGAGAAAGGGGTAGCAGCCTGGGACTTCAAAGGGAAAACACGCAATTCATAGGAATATAAAAAAGAGTAAATGTTTAATAAACAAATGTTTGCTGGATCACTCAGAAACAATAGGACACAGAGGACTCCCATCACCCCAGTTCTTGCTAGGTTCCTTTCTGTCTGCCATACCTAGTTCATAGGATAATGTGGCTCTCTACAGCAATAGTTCTCTTTGTGGAGCAGCTCCTCCACCTAAATTTTTTTTTGGCAGTTGTGGGGTAGGTGAAGAGCCAAATATATATGGGTTGAATCAACCCATATATATTTTTCAAACTTCTAGTGGTGAATATTTATTAAAAATATAGCAAATTAACAACATACCAAAACAGATACAATGTAGTACAGAAAAATGTAACCTCTGTAAGAAAAGTTTTATATTATTTGTTTAAAAGTAGTTGTGATTCTCCAACACAACATTTTTTGTAATGTGTGATATTTGCAATACAAAGTTACCATATGAAAGGCCAAATTGGAAAAAAATATGTTATATACCATTAATTTATTTTATTTACTTTCAAAATTCCAGAATTTATTGTTTATGTACCACATACCCAGTGCTCCATGCAATATGTGCCCCCCATAATACCCATCACCAGGCTCACCCAAACCTCACTCCCCTTCCCTCCAGAACCTTCAGTTTGTTTCTCAGAGTCCAAGGTCTCTCATGGCTCGTCTCCCCCTCCAATTTGCCCATTCACTCTTCCTTTCCTTCTCCTAATCTGCTCCACAAGTAAGTGAAACCATATGATAACTGACTCTCTCTGCTTATTTCACTCAGCATAATTTCTTCCAGTTCCATCCATGTTGATACAAAAGTTGGATATTCATTCTTACTGGTGGAGGCATAATACTCCATTGTATATATTGACCAAATCTTCTTTTGTTGGAGGGCATCTTAGTTCTTTCCATAGTTTGGTGACTGTGGCCATTGCTGCTATGAACACTGGGGTACAAATGGCCCTTTTCCCCACTACATCTGTATCTTTGGGGTAAATATCCAGTAGTACAATTGCAGGGTCATAGAGTAGCTCTATTTTTAATTTCTTGAGGAATCTCCACACTGTTTTCCAAAATGCCTGCACCAACTTGAACTCCCATCAACAGTGTAAGAGGGTTCCCCTTTCTCCACATCCTCTCCCACACATGTTGCTTACTGTCTTGTTAATTTTGGCCATTCTAACTGGTGTAAGTTGGTATCTCAATGTGGTCTTGATTTTAATCTCCCTGATGGCTAATGATGATGGACATTTTTTTCATGTGTCTGTTAGTCATTTGTAAGGGAAATGAAAGAATTGATTCCATTTATTATGGCACCAAGAACCATAAGATAACTGGGAATAAACCTAACCAAAGAGGTAAAGGATTTGTACTTGAGGAACTACAGAACACTCATGAAAGAAACTGAAGAAGACACAAAAAGATGGAAGACCATTTCATGCTCATGGATTGGAAGAATAAACATTGGTAAAATGTCTATACTGCCTAGAGCAATCTATACTTTCAATGTCATCCTGATCAAAATTCCACTGGCATTTTTCAAAGACCTGGAACAAACAATCCTAAAATTTCTGTGGAACCCAAAGAGACCCAGATTGCTAAGGAAATGTTGAAAAAGAAAAACAAAACTGGGGCATCATGTTGCCTGATTTGAAGCTTTACTACAAAGCTATGATCACCAAGACATCCTTGTACTGGCACAAAAAAAAGACACATAGACCAGTGGAACAGAGTAGAGAGCCCAGATATGGACCCTCAACTCCATGGTCACATAATCTTTGACAAACCAGGAAAAAAATATACAGTGGAAAAAAGACAGTCTCTTCAATAAATGGTGCTGGGAAAATTGCACAGCTTTGTGTAGAAGAATGAAGCTCGACCATTCTCTTATGCCAAACACAAAGATAAACTCAAAATGGATAAAAGACCTCAACGTGAAGCAGGAATCTATCAAAATCTTAGAGGAGAACATAGGCAATAACCTCTTCAATATCGGCCACAGCAACCTTTCTCAAGATATGTCTCCAAAGGCAAAGGAAACAAAAGAGAAAATGAACTTTTGGGACTTCATCAAAATCAAAGCTTCTGCACAGCAAAGGAAGCAGTCAACAAAACAAAGAGGCAACCCACTCAATGGGAGAAGATAGTCACAAATGACTCTACAGACCAAGGGCTGATATCCAAGATCTATAAAGAACTCAAACTCAACACACACAAAACAGATAATCACATCAAAAAATGGGCAGATGTCATGAACAGACACTTCTCCAAAGAAACAACACATATATTTAACAATAGGAGAAAAGACAAATAAATGGTGTTATACACTTATAATATAATATAAATAAATGAATTACACAGACATAATATTGCATGAAATAAAGTAAATAAAGTATGATTGCATTTGTATGAAGTTCATAAACAGAACTAATCCACGGAGACAGGTCAGGGCTGTGGCTGGCTTCATTTAATGAGGATGCGTGGTCATGATGGGAGTGAGCCTCAGAGAGGGCTTTGGGTAGCCTCTAATATTCTATTCTTGGGCTGACTGGTATTTATAATGAGTAGAAGTGTTGACAGTTTGTGAGCACTTACCCTTATGATGTGTGCATGTTTCTGTGTGTATGTGATACCAAAAAAATGAGGCTTGAGAAGTCTAAGTGAGCTCTGAATGATTGGTAGAAGTTGTTGAGTCTTAACGAATTCTTACTCCTACATTGGGGAAAAAAAAATGCATGGGATCTAAATGGAGGGAGGCCTGTTGTTAACTAGGAACATTCTGGACCCAAATTTATGTGAAAACAGCCAAAGGCTGTCAGCTCATTTTTATCACAGGCAGGCAGGCCATTTGTGTATAGTTCTTGAATAATCATCACATTTCCTTGTTTTACAAATGTGCAGCCGTCACTCCAACAGGGAAGGTGATGACAGCAGTCGCTTTTGTTGTTACTGTAGTGGTTTTATTTTAGGCATTCTAAAATTAGAGGTAAATAACTTGCTGGAGCTTGGGGTTTATTGAATTTTCCCACTTTGTTTATTTTGAACGATAACATTACCTTGGGTATTGAGCTCTTCCTAATTTTCCTTGCAAATGCCCCCAGCAAAACAGCACTGGAACATTTTTACTACCTGCAAAGAAAGAACATCAGCTTGGAGTCTGACCATTAGGGGTTCAAATTTCACACCTTTAATCTTGTCATGTGACTTTTCTTCATAATAACATTTTGGCTAATGGCTTCTTTACTTTACCTGGATAAATCTATCTCTTTTCAAGATTGATGTGAGTTTTAAAAATAATCTTATAGTTTAGCATGCCTGGTCATGGCTCCATCCATATTTAGAAGTGATGGTGTGATTTGGGAGAGCAAGAAAGTGAGAGAATTTTTTTTTTAAAATCCTTTCAAGGCAAGCGGTCAATTTCTGGATGTCTTTTTGTGTGTGTGCCGTTCATCGCCCCCATTATATTTATTATCTGAATGAAGATATATTCTCAAGGCTTGAGGTGGCATCATTTCACATTTGGTGAATATTTAGGAAGTTAATCAACACACTTATTTATGATACTTTACTCATCTGCTAATAACTTGTGTGCACAAATTTACCAGTTTTCCAATTATTATCCAATCATTTGTTCATTTCACTCAATGCATATGCCTGCACAGACCAGGCATGGTGTTGGCACTGTTTTTTTTGTTGTTGTTGTTGTTGCTGCTGTTGTTGTTGTTTGTCCTTTCATACTTACATAGGCTCAAGATGGGTTTCAAACTCATGCCCCTGAGATCACTTCTACTGACTGAGCCAGTGAGCTGTCCCTGTGTTGGGTACTTTCACATGTGTTGTTTCACTTAGATTTCTACCAACGCCAGAACTTCATTAGCAGTTTGAAAGTAAAATAAATTACATCAATAAACCAAAGATTAGTGATCATTTTGAGAAAGATCAAGATAGTGTTCAAGTTCCCCTTTGCATAGATTTCTTCTTGACTATGCGTAATGGAACTCAAAGGCTGTGCTCATTGGTATAGAGGCTGCTTTTAGGTGAACAGGCTTGAGCAGTGGAATGCAGGAAGGGCCACAGTGATTACCTGGCTACATACAGACAGGTGCATCAGGCGACCAGCTTCAAAATATCCATAGGCCCCCACTAACCAGTGGGCTACTCACAACAAGGCCCAGTTCCCAAAAAAGGGAAGATTTCATATGTGAACACACCTCCTCATTTCCCCCTCTAAAAATGACCCTCCGTCCACTGCCTTTTTGCAGACAGTCTCTCCTCTGTGGTCCTGACCCCCGCTCCCCCTTCCTTGTGATGTATTCAATAAACTTCTAACTCCTTTGTTCTGCATCTGGTGAATTCTTTCACTGCCTGTGCCACCAGCTTCCCCACATTTGGGGCCCCCCATCTGATAGAGAGACATCCCATTTAGGCACCACGGTTGGGGGATGTCAAACTGAACACAGCCCAAAGAAGTGTTGAAGACAAAGAACTTTTTATTATTTTTACAGATAAGGAGGCAGATGTCTCCAGTGGTATAAGGACAGGAAACCTTTATTCAGTGTTCTGGGGGCAGGGGCAGGGAGCTTGCGTAAGCACTTTGTTTCAATTGCACATGCCCAGCACATAAGCAGGCTACTGCATACATCATATATTCAAAAAAATGGCAGAAAACTCTACCCATCATAGGAGATCTTAGTATTATAATCAGCTAAAGGCAATTTCAGCACAACTCAAAGGGCTTCCATGTAGGTTCTTAGCTCTAGTCCATCTCAAACTAGTTCACATAAGGGGCCAGGAATGCCTACCAAGGAGCTATCAGGCGAAACACCTAGCTGGGCATCTCTCTGGCTAGAAGTGGTTCTGCAAAACAAAACCTGTTCCTTCCTTGCTTTTTGTCACTTCCCCCTCCTCCTTTCTGCCGAGAGCTTTCAGTCCTCTCTGGTGCATCCTAGCTAATGTATATTTACCTCCCTTTTCTTAGAACATTTCTGCTCCTTTGAGATGTCAATCTTCTCCCAGTCTCTTGAAAAGCACCTGTTAGCATATCCAGATGGCCTACTCCTGCCTTGACCAACCTCCTTCCTGAGGTACTCCAGTAGGACCTGCTAGCTCACTCCAACCTTCAAAACTTCCCTACTTCTTGTTTGAGCAAGGCCTTCCTTGCCTCTTTAACTCCCTTTGGCACCATTTTTCTCTGACATGACTAAAGGAGTTGAACACTTTTATATGTACTTATTGAACACTTCTATACTCCTTTATTTGTGAAATGTCCTAAGACTTTGTCAAGTTTTCTATTGTAGTTTTTGTGGGGTGTCCCTGTTGGGTGGGGGCTGGCAGCATGGGCAGTGAAAGAATTCAGCCAAGGCAGAATAAGGAAATAGAAGTTAATTGAATACACTGCAAGGGAGCAGCAGGTAGGACAGCAAGGGAGAGATTGTTATGGGGTGGTGTTGAGGGTCCACAATTATAGGGTAAAGTGGAGAGGTATGGGAACTATGGAATTTTCCCTCTTTCGGGAGCTGTGCCCGTTTGTAAGTAGCTCACTGGGTAAGGTTAGAGTCTAGGGCTCTTTTGAGGTGGGTCACTTAATGATCCTGTTTGCATTCAGCTCAGAGGTATGGGCCCTTCTGCTTTGCTCAAGTTTCCATTGCTTAAGTCTGTTGCTTAAAGATGGCCTCTATAATTTTTGCCCCTTGTGTTACGATTTGTAATTGTTATTCTTCTCCTTGGGTTTGTGATCTATGATATTTGTATTTCCCTCACTGCATTACAGAGCCATGTGTTGCAGAAGTTAGGTGACTGTATTACAGTCAGGTTCTGTACTCCATTTTGTTTTTTTCAGCTTATTGTTTAATAATATGCCAAAACCTTTGATCTCAATTTTTGGAACTTTAGAACAAGACCCAGTGTCTGGTAGTGTAGTGTAAGTGTTCTAAATTTGTCCTTCCACTCCAAGATTGTCTTGGCATTCTTGGTCTTTTGCATTTCCATACAAATTTTAGAATCAGTATGTAAATTGATGCAAACCCACATATATGCCGGGATTGCATGGAATCTGCAGGACAATTTAGTGTTTTTGTATCGTTATATGTTTTACCTTCTTATCCATGAAAATGGCATGGCCCTCCATTTAAAAAAATGTTTAATTTATTGTAAAAGTTCTTTTAATTTTTTATATAGAGACATTTATTGCATTTTGTAGATTGACTTACATGCATTTGATATTTTTGATATGATTAAAAATAGCATTTTGTGTATTGCTGGTTATATAAATACACATTTCATGTTAATTTCTAAAACAATGACCTTGCTAAATGCACTTCCATATTTCCGTATTTAACTATATAAACTAAACAATGCTTTATGTATATAACCATGTTCTACAAATATGACAGTTTTATTTCTTCCTGTGTGTGTATGTGAATGTATAAATATTAAATATACATGTGTTGTCCTATGGTACTGGTTATACGACAGTATTGAAAAGGAGTGATAAGAAGGGGCATTTTTTAAAATTTAATTTTATTTTTTTCAGTGTTCCAAGATTCATTGTTTATGCACCCCAACCAGTGCTCCATGCAATATGTGCCCTCCTTAATACCAACCACCAGGCTCACCCAACCCCCTTCCCCTCTCCCCTGGAAAACCCTCAGTTTGTTTCTCAGAGTCCACAGTCTCTCATGGTTTGTCTCCCGCTCTGATTCCCCCCAATTCACTTATCCTTTCCTTCTCCTAATATCCTCCAAGTTATTACTTATGCTCCACAAGTAAGTGAAACCATGTGATCATTGACTCTCTCTCATAATACTCCATTGTATATATGAGCCATATCTTCTTTCTCTGTTTGTCTGTTGAAGGGGATCTTGGTTCTTTCCATAGTCTGGCAATTGTGCCCATTGCTGCTATGAACATTGAGGTAGAGATGGTCCTTCTTTTTCACTACATCTGTATCTTTGGGGTAAATACCCAGTAGTGCAATTGCAGGGTCATAGGGTAGCTCTATTTTTAATTTCTTAAGGAATCTCCACACTGTTTTCCAAAGTGGCTGCACCAACTTGCATTCCCACCGACACTGTAAGAGGGTTCCCCTTTCTCCACATTCTCTCCAGTGCTTGTTTACTGTCTCGTTAATTTTGGCCATTCTAACTGGTGTAAGGTGGTATCTCAGTGTGGTTTTGATTTGAATCTCCCTGATAGCTAATGATGATGAACAGTTTTCCATGGATATGTTAGCCATTTGTATGTCTTCTTTGGAGAAGTGTCTGTTCATGTTTTCTGCCTTTTTTTTTTTTTTTTTTTGATGTGATTATCTGTTTTTTGAATGTTGAGTTTGAGGAGTTCTTTACAGATCTTGGATATCAGCCCTTTGTCTGTAGTGTCATTTGTGAATATAAAAAGGGGTATTTTTGTCTCACTCTGGATCAGAAGGAAATCTTTAGGTATTTTACAATTAAGAAATAAATAGATATATATTTATTTATTATACTATATTATTTATTTCTCTCTATATTTATATATAAATATGTATATATATTTAAGATACCTTTCATCATATTAAGGAAGTCCCTTCTTTTTTAATGCTAGTCTGTTATGAGGTTTTGGGTTTTTTTTTTAATTTTTTAAAAGATCTTATTTATTTACTTGACAGAGAGAGAGCACAAGCAGGGGGAGCAGCAGGCAGAGGGAGAGGGAGAGGCAGGCTCCCCGCCAAGCAGGGAGGCCCGATGTGGGGCTCAATCTCAAGTCCCCAGGATCATGACCTGAGCCGACGGCAGACACTTAACTGATTGAGCCACCCAGACACCCCAACTAAGAGATTTTAATAAGAGTTTTAATAAGAACTACTTTTAAGTCAGGTTTTATTCTTAGTAAAGGCTGATCTCCCTCGTTTACTTTTACTCTTGTGCCATAGAATATTAAATACTGTGGCTAAAAGTCTGGAGAATGTAGAGAGGATATTCTTCTTACCAGTCCTGGAACTCCATGTATTATATCCTCAGTATTTTGAGACTGCTGAAAACTATACAGAGTGTACACAATATCTCGGTCATTTCACTGTAATTTTCTTTTGGACTTCTTAGATGCTTGTTCTATCACCAAGTAGAAACTACTAAAGGAGGATATCCAGGGAAAACCTGAAAAATAATTTTAGGTTTATATTAATATAGTTCCCTCCTCTGGCATCTTGAATCCCTCAAATCTTAGATATTTGGTTACTACACAGTTTCTTCAATAGACTCTTAAAAATCTAACTCTTCTAATTGTCTGGCGATTTAGAGCTAGAGGTAAATTCCATCATTTTATGTAATGGATTATCCTGTATGCTTCTACTATAACTACACCATTGTATTATACACTGTAAATATTCAAAGAATAAGGAATTCTCCCATTCTCAAGAAAGTTATTGTCCAATGGGCTGTCAGAAACATAATAAACATAATAAAATGCATTATGTGCAAATGCTGTTGCAAGTAGAGATTAGAGGATCCTTTCACCAGGCTGAGAGCCCTTATTGGGACACATTTTTGTCACATTTATACTTTGCATGCTGGATAGTAGTGGCTGCCTAGCTTGATGGATGTCATAGGTTAGCAACACAAATACCCTGAGTCTAATCCCAAATCTCATACAAATAAATTTTACATTCATGAAGAAATTGGCTTAATAGAAGCACCTACTATTAAACGTTAAAAGAGGCCTATTGGGGAACAAGAATTCCCATCTCCTCAAAGGTCCTTCTAGCTGGACTAAGAATCAAATGGACATAACACAGATTAACAGGAGAAAATCAAATTTAATAGAATTTAATTTACATACAGGGAATCCAAAAAGACATGGAAGTTCCAAAGACAGTCAGGCAAAATGAGGTATATATGTCATCCTGAATCAAGGCCCCTAAAACACCCCCAATTTAAATTCTTCTATGTAGGTAAGGGAGGGGGCAGAATTTTTCTTGAGCCCATAGGGTGTTGGTTGCCTTTAGTTCAGAGTAATCTTCATGCAGAAGTGACCCATCTTGGCGCCACCTGTCCATAGCCCCCATGGTTGTCTTCTCTTCTTGACTTTTGCCCTAAATAGCATAATCTTGGCTGCTCACTGGACTTGTGGCTTTCAAGCTGGTTCCACTCCTGAGTGTTCTACTGGTATTTGATGCTAAAACCTTTGCTGTAACTGGAGGTTTGACATCTTCAGCTCAGTAAGGGATTGGTAATTTCCTCTGATAGGCTTATCAACACAGCCCTCTTCGGTGTTGAAACAGCCTCTGACTGCAGCAGTATCTGATGCCTCACTCAGCAAGCTTTGTTGTCTGGTAACTTCAACCTGGCCCTTGCTATGGAGGAACCTATGACTGCGGCAAGGTTGCTTCCTGTTCTATCAAGGGCCTCCAAATCACAGGAAGTCAAAGGGAGTTTAGAGGTCCAACAAAGGTTTTTTTTGTTTGTTTATTTTTCCCTGCATGAACACGTCATCAATTTATCACTCTTTAATTCTCCAGTTAGTGCTATTTGAATTCTACCCCAGAAATCTTTGTCTACCTCAGGATTAAGAAGATATTTTATTTCTTTGAGAAGTTTCACAGTTTCAGTGTCTATATCTAAGTCTATAATCCATTCCTTCCTTCTCACTCTACCCTCCACCCCCCAAATAATTCTTCAGGCTAGAAAGGCCAGCCTTAGGGCTTCCTGCTTCCCTCTCACATGTCCTCTGCCTTCCTCCTCCGGCCTAGGAGGAGGCCCCACGCATCCAGAAGCTCTCTGGATACTTTTACATGATAGATAAAGGAACGGAGAATCTCTTCTTTCTTGCAGTATGTCCTAGCTCTTACATTGTCCTTTTGTTACTTTTATACTTGTTTTAGATAACAAACAGTATTTTTCTTAACTCTATCTTTCTATCTCTAGCTCTCACACAGGCTGCCTCTTGCTCAGGGAAGAGACAGTTGTACACAAAAATTTAAAAGAGAAATAAGTTCATTGATATATTTGAAGAATCCCAATCTCCATTACACGGAGGTTCCCAGCAATTGTGTAATACCTGAATTCTTCGCCAAAGAAGCTCTCCGAAGGAGTGTTTGAGAACCTGGCTGCAAAGACCAGAGGATGCGGTGCAATATTAACGTAGCTCGGTGACTACAAACCTCCTGAAGGCAGTGGAGGCTGTGCCTGGGAGAACTGTGGTCGTGTAGGAAGGAAGGCAGGAACAAAGTCGGTGCTGGGAAGGGGAAGAAAAAGGAAAATAATAGTTCAATATTGGATTGGGGAAATGAGTCTGGTTGTAAGATGGAAAAGCCTGGGAGCATGTTGGAAGAGACCAGAAACGTCACTTCTTTTGCACAATCAATCTAAATAAAGTTGTATTTTCTTCTGATATGTCAAAGGTTGATGCTATCATGTTCATACCAGAAGACATTATAGTGCTGTAATATAATATAGTCTTGTGCTATTTATATATAAAGAGGCTAACTTGAATAAGGCTGAGGGCAATGCATTTTATTATTCTTACTAAATGAAAATTTAGCTTCCTTAATCCATTTGTGCCAGAAATATTGTCTATTTATTGGGCACTCTGTATGTGCTAGATCTGTGGGATATGAAGATGAATATGCGGTTGTTTCTTCAAGAAGCTTACAGTTTCATGAACAGCCCTGCTGCGTAGCTGGACAGCAGTAAAATAGTATGCTAAGAGCTGTGATAGCAGATTTCTGAAAGAAGGCATGAGTGCATAAAGTCGCTTGAGTCACATGGCAACAAATGTGAGTTCATGGAGATTCTAAATTTTATCACCAAAATGAGTCAAGACAGATGCTGGGAAATATACCATATAATAACTCCTTGGGGCAAAAAGTGTTATGCGGTATATATATTTGTTTATATAAATACATGTAATGTATAACATTGTGTATATATATATGTATATATATCCATATATAACAAATTATCACAGAGAACAAATATGCATATATAACAAATATCCCAAGCCTTTGGAAGATTTCAAGTGAGGGAATGGTGAATACAATGTAAGACGTTTTTTCGCTGTGTGTAGACTAAAATCAGATTGAGAATGAAACTTGTTTCTGCCTCTCTAGAATCATGACAACAGAATTTCCCTGTAGTTCAGAAATATTTAAAAAGAACAATAAGACAGAATTTAATTCCCAGGTGCTTGCTTAGCAAGCACCATGCCAGTTAAGCACTGTTCTCGTGTCATTGTGCAGGTCCCCAGTGGGCCAGAATGGAAACTTCTTAATTAGATTTCAATGGTCCTTGTTTGCCAAGGTGCATTGTTCAGGGATAGCTGTTGAAGGATTGGCTAAGCATTTTGTTCCAGTTTTTGCCTCTTCTCTGTAGTATTCTGTTGAGATATGACTCTCTCATGTAACTTTGCAGTTTCCTCTGACAACAGGTTAAGTTAGTCTGCCCCTGTCATATGCAGAACCTGATGGATGTCAAGGGATGAGACCAAATTAATTCAACAGGTGGCAGAGAACCCTGGGGGAGGAGAAGCCTGCTCCACATGGATATGCTAATACAGATTTCAGTGCGTGATTATCATTCTGCAGTTCAGGAATAATTGAATTTGCATATCCCCAATGTTTAAGAATTGATTTCCTAAATGAGGAAATCTGGGGCATAATGACCATGTGCCCATGCATCACTGCACATTATTTCAGGATCCAAAGGAATCTGCAGCGAGTAAATTACTTAGTCCCCTTGGATAGATGGAATTTTCATGTTATCTTAGGAAATCTGTGGGCATTTTTTTCTCCTTCGAAATCGAATGGAATCATTCTCTGTTCTAAACATAGGATCAGAAGTGCCTTGGAGGCTGCTGGGAGGGTAAATAATTAGCTATCCTATTGCCTAGAGAAATAGCTTAGAGGTTTTTAGAGACTCTACACAAATGGACTGGGATATTATGCAAAATTAGTTTTGTTTAGACTCTAATTTATCTAACTTAATATAATTATTGAGAAAAGCAAACTGTGGACAGTTAGGAGTAAGGAGCCAAGAGCCTGTGCAAAGGAGATTGGGCATGAATGTTTGACTAAAGAGAAAATGACAATTAGATATGACTGGATCTTATTGCTGCCTCTTCACACTGCACATATAGGGTTTGTCCCTTATCTATCCCACTGGGATTTCAGTTGTGTCTTCATTATTCAGAAAATCTTATCTTTATTAGGATCAAACCCTGTAAGTAAAGGTAAGTAATTGTGTAGTGTCATCATATGTAGCCAGCTTTTTCAAATACGATTGAATTTGATATGCAACCTATTTTTTTTTTTTTTTTGAAACTCCAGACACGGGCAGAAAATAACAAAACCAGCACTCTAAAGGAAGATTTAATGCTGTGAAAGAAATATTTGGAGGGGTAGAAGTTTTAGAGGGATGCTTATAACAAGGCTGGTTCTCCCCCAGGTCTGGCTCAGCTGACTCCAACAGTAATTTAAGGAAACATGATAGAGCATATTATGGGCTGTGTAGGATAGTTAGATCCATTTGATATCTTCTGTGTCTTTTAAACTTATTAGGAAAGTGGAGTCCTAGGCCTCTGTATTGTAAGAACCATGAGAAGTAGGTTTTGAATGGACTGGAGATGATAAAACCTAAAGGCGATGGAACATTTGATTAAGTCATAAGTTAACAGAAAATGGCCCTTGAGGCTGGCTCACTAGAAAGAAGCTCAGGTTGGGTGGACGGCTAATGGGGTTCCATAATTAATATTTCCATGGGGCTTCAGTCATGTCAACACCAGCATCTGTCTTCTCTCTTATGAAGCACAGAAACATGTGTCATTTGGCTGAGAGGCTGTATTCAGGAGATCTATGTGGCATATTCTTTCTCAGGAGTTCAAACTGCTGGTTGAGAGCTGATCCAGTTGTCAGGCAAAGGCCTGCTGAGGAAGCTGGCAGCATTCACACTAGGAAAGGTAGGAGAGGGAGGGTAGAGAGCCTGAATGAACACCCGGATCCCAGAACTCACTCTTAACTGAGGAACTTAAAAGCCCAGGATTTTCAACAGCTTGCAAAAGTCACCAGATAAAACCGTGTGACATTTAGAGGTGGCTGGGGAGGCAAAACAAAACAAAACAAAAAAACCCCAAACCCCCAAAACAACCCCCCACCCAAAACTATGGAAGATTTAGAGTTTGAATCCAAACCCAGCAGACTCCAAAGCCTGGCCTCTCCCATTTTAATGCATTGCCTTTACTAAAATGGCAAGGTTCCTCCCAGACAAAGTTCCACTTTATCAGTGAGAGCTTTCGGAACTTGTGAACCTCTTTTATTTGGTGGCAAATGGCCATCCTAGAGTAGGCTATGTCCTGAGAAGTTTTCCTCTGACCTAGGTTGTTCTAAAGGAGCAAGTTCTCATCACTCAACATCTGCATCTATCACATGGTAGTTACTTCTCTCGTGACTTCTGGCAGTGGCCACGTTGCACTGTTCCTGTGGAACACATGAGGAAACAAAGTCCAAGTGACTTGCCTAAGTCTGCATCATGCACGTAGTTTACAATGAAGATACGTCAAATATTATAGTAAGTCTTAGCATATTTTTGTCTTCAAATTCTAGCAGAGTGCCTCACTGGCAATTTTAGTTTTAATGGTAAAAATAATAATACCTATTGCTTATAGGTAGGGAAACTAAGTTGTTCAAAGCCAAATATCTAGTCACATTGGAGTCTTCTTACTCAAAACTCCAGATTCTATCCATTAATCCATTAAACTGAGACTCTTTATGTCATTAGTCATTGGCTGCTGACCACACCGTAAATCATCGTAAATTTACTGGGGCAGTAAATTGCAAAAATAAATGACCACCTTCCCTAACCCCTGTCTGCAATCACGTCCTTTGGAATGCGACTTTGCAGTTCCTCCCATCAACGTGTGAAATCTATTTTTCTTCCTCTGGAAACTGATGGACAACGTGACTTTCTTTGACCAATATCATGCAACAAAATGAAGCTGTGACAGTTGCCAGCCTAGGCCTCAAGAGGCTTTGCATGCTTGTGATAGCTTTCATGTTGCTATGTGAACAAGTCTGAAACAGTCTGCTGGAAACCCCCCAAGGTATCCTGCTGAGGGTAGCTAGGAACCAGTCAGTCTGGCAGCTGACTGCAGATGCATGACAGGACAACCAAGACCGGAAGAATCATTGAGATAAACCCAGCAGAAGTGTGAGCCAAATAAAAGGATGCATTTTTAAGCCACTAAATTTTGCGGTAGTTTACTATGCCTCAAAAGTTAAGTAACTCAGCAGGGTGCTGCTTATTGTCTCTTGGCTTTGTTGTTACCTCTGTATCTGGTTCCTCTTCCATCTTTCACTATGGTTACAAAGGATTTCTATTCTTTCAGAGATAACTAGTAATTAAAGTTTGATCTTACTTCAAATGTCTTCAAAGTGTATCACTGAAAACAAGCCAGGCAGGGGACTGTCCAAGATTTGAGTTATTTATTTATTTATTTACTTACTTACTTATAACTGTTCAACCAAAGTTTAGGTAGAGAGAGAGAGTCCTTCCTCTAACAGATTCGCCAGTCACATCTAGTGGCAGTGGCAAAGTGATTCTTCCACAGCAGCGAGATCATAAAAGAAACAGTGCTCAAGTGTCACAGAATTACCTGATTGGAAGTGGTATTATGTGATTATTTCCTGCTTACTCTGTGCTGGTTGCCTCCTAAAACAGACAGACGGATAGGTAGAAGGATACAGGATGATATAGGTAGAAGGAGAAGGATCTGTCTGTCTAACAGACAGACAGATGAATAGGTATACACAGTGTAACTCCAAGTGTGGTAGAATACATTTTAGAATCATGTAGCTGTATAATCATTGGCATCCTGATTATACTGAAATAATTTAGGGTTTGTATCTAATAGCAAGTCACAGTGAACAGGTTATTTGATAAAAGCCTGAGCAGTGCATTTCTATTTTTCATTTGTTTCTCTAAAAGTGGACAGTAAAATCAATGAAAGCAAGTGACTATTTCCTTTCCTTAATGATGCTTGTAGCATTAAGTCATTCCTGGCCTGGGTAAGAACATTCAGAGATGAAAGCAAATTTCCTATGAGGTCATTTGAAAACAAAAACAAAAACAAAAACAAAAACAAAAAAACAGGAATATCTGACTTGGCTTTATTTATTATTTATTGACTTAGCTGTTTATTTATTCATGCACTTATTAAATACATATTTACTGAGTACCTCCACTGTCTGCTAAGTACTGAGAAAACAAAGAAAAGTAAGATATAGTGCCTAAGAAAAAGCCACTTATAAAATGGCATAGGATTCATTGTTATATATGGTAAGTAAAATAGGAAGGTACAAAATATTATATGAGCAAGAGGTTAGTTTGGTTTGTGGAAAACCAAGATATAAAGATAATGTACTCTTAGATATAACATTTTAATTGTCATTTACTCCTGAGCTCCCTGATTCATAGACCTTTTAAAAAAAAAAAACTGACTTAAAAAAAATCACCATATATTTATCTTTAGAGTATAAGCCATCTCCTCTAGATCAGTGACCTGAACTTGCAAGGTGTTATTTCCCAGCTGGTGTTGTGACTGACTTTTTGGTAGGTCACATTATATGATGCAAGCTGTTTCTGGAAGATGGAGTACGTTAAATAAAATTAAATCCCATGGGCATCAGGTTATTGTTATTGTTTTTGTTTTATTCATTTCATTATATTTTTTGATTGGAAGCATCATTTGCATGATACCATATTAATGTTATAAGACTTTTGAATGATCCTGGCAGAAGAATATTTATTAGGTAAAGAAAATTTGAGTCCAATTTACATGCTATTTAGAATGAGAACAAATTACTGGCTCTTCTATGAAAAGCTCAATGTAATCACCCCTCCACCAAGAGACTAGCTGAGCTTCTCAGAGTATGGTGCCATATTCAGGACTGCTGAATGGTTATTACTGTTAGTGTCGTCGAGTAAATCAGACACTGAACAAAGGTGGTATCTAACTAAGTTGGGAAGAAAGAAAACCTTTATTTTTGGTTTTGTTTTTTGCCTTTTTACAGTCACCATCTCTGTCACTTTGGCTACATTTTGAGATCCTCACTGGGAAACTTGGGCTGGTTGATAGAACTTGGTTAACTGAAAGACTTGTTAATTAAGAGCCTCTTTTGCAGTGGGATTCTGAGGCCCATTTACAAGTTTGACTTACAAGTGGCACATTAATATATATTTTCCTCAAATCTCTTTGTCAGCAGTTTTTTAACCTTATTTCTTCCAAGGACATGACCCTGTATTCAGAGATCTGGATGGGTCATTATTTAAGCGTCTCTCTCCTTCTAGTCCAAGTGGAAAATTTGTTATGACCTTTAAACTTTTGCCTACTAGGACTATTTCCCTTTCCTCAACTCTTTCCCACCTAGTCCACCCCCAGTGTGGTTATAATGCTAGAACTGTCCACTTTCCTCTGGTACTAGCCTGTCATGCAGAACTTCCCATAGGTTGCTATTTTCCCCCCTTAAATCAAGTAGTTATAGAAGAGTTCCTCAATCTAGGCACCATTCATATTTTAGGATGGATGACTCTTTGTTGTGGAGGGGCTGTTTCTTTGCATTTTAGGATATTTAGCAGCATCTCAGACCTGTACCCACTAGATACTCAACATATACCTTCCCCCAACTGGTGACAACCAAAAGTGTCTCCAGACTTTGCCAAACATTCTTGGGAAAGGGAGGCAAGATTACCCTCAGTTAAAAATCACTGCAGTGGGGTGAAAATGCATAATTGTTTGGCTAGGACAGTCTTGTTTTAGTCCTATTGTTCTGGCCTACTTTTTAGCTCAAAATATCTTGGTTTATGTGGTAAATTATGGTTGCTCTGATCAAAAGCGATTTCCCATGAGATCAAGTGTGTGGGCTGATGGAGGAGCAGTTGTGTGCTAAGAGAAGACATGCTGCGTGTGTGAGCCATCTGTTCATGCAACTTTCTTATGCTTCAGGAACTGTTTGGGTCCAGTCCCATATACACCTTTTCCATTTGACAAAGCAATGTTGCTGTGTGCATTGACTTCATGGCTTAGAGTTGCTAGATAATATAGTCCATGATGTTGATCTCAATTTTGAATGGGCACATGGATGAACATGTGTTTTCCAAAGTAAAAAGACAAGTGTTTTCCAAAGTAATAGTTACTTTGCAAAGAATACACAGGATTTTTATCCATAAAAATCCTAAGAAATGTGGTTTTCCATCAGAGTTGTCATAAGCTCTAGACAGCATCCTCATCTACCACAGATTTCAAACATCATGGAATGCCAAGTGGCAGAGCTGCCTGCATTATAACCTGGCCTAGCTGGATAGCTTCCTCTTACTCAAAGCAGAAATGTTTATAATAACCTGGTAAACAGATTGGAAAAGCTCTACCATATTTGGTATATGTTGCCTCTAAAATTCCCAAAAGATTTCATTGCCTCTTTTTCAGTAACAGGGAATGCAAGATTCAGGAAGCGTTCACCTAAGACAGTAGACACCAACATGCACCAGATCACTGGATCCCCCAAAATTAAAAGCATTCTTTAATTCTTTGTTTGTAAAGGATTCATCTCCTCACTACTGTCGTGCAAGGGTTTCCAAGACATTTGCTGTAGTTGCTACTTTTAGCTTTCTACTCTCAGTAACATGATGAACCAGCATGATATATATGAGATGGTGAGAAGATCAAAGTCCTGGCAAATTAAATTGTGAAACAGATATAGAACACTGAAATAATGCTAAGTCTGAAGGGTAAAGTTGATTAGCTCTTTCTGCTAAGGGAAAAGCAATAGATTCTGGTGTCTCTTCTCTTTGGGATAAGGAGAAATAATTGATTAGATTAATAGCTGCATACTGGCCACTGAAGATTATGATTTCCTCTAGGAAGCAGACCATATCTAGCAAACAAGCTATAAATGGAGTCATTACCTAATTAAACATATGACTACTAATTGTCATCTTCAAGGAGTCATCCATTTTCTGTACTAGCCAAACTGGCAAGTTAAACGGCAAAGTGGAAAGAGTCAACACTCTAAATCTCTCAAGTCTTGAATGGTGGCAGATTCTTCTGAATTTCCTCAGGGATGCCATTATATTTTTAGCTTAGCATTTGGGTATAGAAAGGGAGTTTTTAGGAGCTTTCATTCACCTTCCTGCTAAAATAAACCTATTCCATGTGTCAGATCACCATTATGAGGATGCCAGTTGCTGAGGCTATCTAGTCTAAAATACACTTGGGAACCAAAGAAATATACATGATATAGATGAAGAACCAGTGGGGACTACTATGAGGTACACTCAAGTCACAATCCATTCAATACTTGACCTCTATAAAGCCCTCATTATTTCTTATGACATTGTAGGTCCCTAGGGATTAGCTTTGATTTAAATTGAACTTCCAACAACCTCCCAATGTCTGGGTAAATCTCTTTACTCAATGCCCACTTAGCCTGCTTAATGGCTCCAAGGTCCTTTGGGGAAGGCTGTGAAGAAGATTCACGGTTAGTACCTGTTTGTTACTGCAGAATCCTCCCTCAAGGATACCCTGCCTTCTCTCAGTTCAAAGACATCTGCATTTGGGAAGTAACTCAATTGTAAAAGGGTCTTATCGTGATGGCCCCAATATTGCCTTTGTTAGGATTAGAATTTGAAGGTTATAAATCTCAAGCAGAACACTGGTGAGCCCATGCTTCCCTGCCATATAAAACACCATTATCAATTAGCAATAACTATATATTCCTGTGTGTCAGACCACTGTGAGCATCACTTGGCCCTATTGCTGTTTCTTTCAGCCATGTACCATTTTTCCCCCCTCAGGCAGTTATAACTTGCTAAATGGTTATGCCATTTTAGCATCCTATAGCTCTACTGAAGGCCAAGTGGTCAATTTCAAAGTCAGTATCTCTTACCAACAACTCCAAGAATATTCAGTAGTAATGTTGATTTTCTCTTCTCCAGTTTCTCAAGTACTTGACAAAGGGAGTTTTCTTCTGGTCTCTTTTGTACGATTTTGTAAAATGCGTTTAGGAGTGAGTGGACAGTTTGTATAAAATAAACTTATGCTAAAATTCCTACCTCCCAATTCTCTTTGATAATTAAATGTTACTTTTTTCAAAGCCATCTATATAAAAATTTTAAGCACAAATAGTATGAAAAAACTTATGACAAAAATTAGGAGTTCTTTGTTGAAACTTTCTTACTCTTTATTCCTTCTCTTTTCAGGATTGAATCATCTCTTCAGTCTGGTGAAGCAGGATTGGAAAGGAAGTAACAGGGGTAAAGTGCTCCTCCCATCCCCATACAAAAACAGTCTGCTCAGCAAGCCACGGGCCACCATTGCTGGGAGTACACAGAAGTACAGCCATATCCTGACTGTACTCCTACTGGGCTCTGCTGGCCAGGGTAATCGCTGCCTTGCCATTTGCATTTACCCATACATAGCAGTCGAAGTGACTAATCTTTGACTGTCCCTGTGCTTTTACATCTACCAGATTCAGATTCACAGGTGAGAGCACTGGACAGGGCAGGTTTAGAATATAGGTCTACACTGTGTTTGCTAGAGAGTGGTGATCTGGTATCGTATGTTGACAATAAAAATGTAACTACACGCCTTTCCTTTTTTCCCAGGTTCCCCTCTGGCTAGGTAGAAATGCAAAGACAAATTAATTAGGTTTGATGGTTATGAGTCCCTCTTTCTTGTGCTAATGATTAGTGTGAGCCTTGAGAAGATCGGGAGTCTGATCATGCCGCAATCTGAGCTTCGGGAGGATGGGATTCAGCCAGGATTTGGGAATAGCTATGTATTTCCTGTCCTGGAGAACTTGACACCAACTCAGACCTCCAGAGGAAATGGTTATTCTTTTAGTTATTCTCACCTTCCAGAGAAAGGTGGCTGGTCAGGTCAGGTCTGGGCCCATGGCCATGAACACCTGGATGGGATTTGAAGACATTATTGGTCATATATCACCTTGCTCTCACCAAATAGTCTAGACGTTTTTCTTGCAGATAATCCAGGAAGGGGAGTGACGAATGTATTGGCTTTGTCTCTTGGCTCTTATTATACTCACCACTGAGGCATAAAAAGAAACAGAAAGAGACTTAGAGAGTCTAAGGGTTTAAACATTTTTTAAAATTTTCTAATTGAACTAGAGTAAAAACAGTAGCTAAAATATACCCTTGGCTGTTGTCATGAAAATCACAATAACAAATTAGCCAAAAATAGCCAGTTTTCTGTGGTTTCCAAGGATACAGTCACAATTAAAATTGTCATCCGCCAATCAATGGCTCATCCTCCCAGGGGACATTAAAAGGAAACTGTAGGGGTGTCTGGGTGGCTCAGCTGGTTAAGCAGCTGCCTTCAGCTCTGGTCACGATCCTGAGGTCCTGGGAGTCCTGGGATCCAGCCGCTCCAGCTCTCAGCTCAGTGGAGAGCCTGCTTCTCCCTCTCCGTCTGCTGCTCCCCCTGCTTGTGCTGTCTTTGTCAAATAAAAAAATCAAATCTTTAAAAGGAAATTATAGAAGGGGAAGGGACAGAGGGAAAGATTTTCTTGCTAAATACAGGTTAGAAGAAAAGGAGAAGAGTTTGGAAGCCCATTGTGCTGATTCTTTTCAGATTGGCGTAAGGAAGAGGGCAGAACTGATTCTGATCCCTCAGAAGACCTCAGGGACTCTGTTTCTATTTTAAAGAAGAGCCAAGTGGTCCTCTAACTCATGGAACCATAATGACCTATCCTCCCCCTGTCTAATTTTAGATTTTATCTATCAGGCCCTTTGCCAACAGTCTCTTATCTAATCTTCATAAGCACTGTATGAGGATGTGTTAGACACTTGTTATTACTTTTTTTTTTTTTTATTTTTTGGCAATAGCAGCCTGACCTCCTTTTAAGAAATTACATTTTCACCATT
Source organism: Mustela erminea (assembly GCF_009829155.1). Lineage (NCBI taxonomy): Eukaryota > Metazoa > Chordata > Mammalia > Carnivora > Mustelidae > Mustela > Mustela erminea. The sequence goes on along the minus strand of NC_045614.1, from coordinate 66,217,373 downwards.
TTATACTATCCAGGTAGGCAGTAAATTAGGATTCCCTCGCCAGGGTAGGATTGTGAATCAAATCAGTTAATCCTGGGTAGATAAATCTTCAACTGAGCTATAAAATGACTGAAAACTTTAAGAACTTACTTGTTTTGTGGAAATTCTGGATGAAACCAGTGTTTCTTCTAACTTGACCACAATGTTATCTTGTTTCCTGTGCCTCTTTGTTAATCCTGTAAATTATTAACTTCCTTCTAACATGTGTCCACTTCAGCTTACATTAGCCAGAATGAAAAATAATACTGAGGGTTATTATTTTCATTTTTAATTTAAAAGAAAACTGACGCTCAGTTAAATTAAATCCTCTGTCCAAGGCTAGTAAGTTAACATGGTGTCTGGATTCAAACTCACATCTGCTCTGCCCTGTCCCCCCCTAAGAATCACACAATTTCCTTTTATCTGAATAAATAAATTACCTCCCTAACTATATACCCCAAGTCAAGGACCCCCTTTCAACAGAGAAATCAAGGGGTGACTCCTGGGAAGAAAATTCTCATTCTTCACACTTTCCCTTTTTTTGAGGTGTTGAGTTTTTTCACATACTTGATTTTTCTCTTTCTATTCCTTCCGTCTGGGTGAGAGGGGCTGAAGATTATTGTCTTTGCACCAGGATCAGATACAGTTTATTTCAGGATGTGCAAATGTCTCTTTTCCTCTTCCTTTATTTCCCCTTCCCTTTTCCTGTTCTTTTCTTTTTTCCCCTTTCTTTTTCTTACTTTCTCTTAGAGTCCTTGTGGCATAAGGATAGAAGAATAAATAGGGCTGCTTAATATGAAGAATGTTGGTGGATTTTAGGGGATACAGCTCTGTGAAGTGAATGGCCTGGTCCTCTGCTGTGGTAGCTGTTCCCTCACCTCCAACCCATCCAAAGACTCTTTTCAGAGCCAAACCAAAAAAAAAAAAAAAAAAAAAAAAAAAAAAAGAATGTTGGAAAGAACATGGCTTGGGAGAAAAGAAGAGCTAAGCTTTAATTCTAGCTCCACTAACTTCTAGCTTATTAGGGGAAATCACTATCCAGTTATGGGAAGTTTCAATTTGATGTAATTTTTTTTGCCAACTTAGAAAATCAGGAGGATAAATATATTTGGAGGGAGACAGCTCACCTGTCTAACTGTACATCAGGTCTTCTTGACATCATTGACATCACAGAGCTGTTACTGCCTTTCCAGATGCACTCTGTTACTTGGAAGAACCTGCATTCAAAGCAGAGCCACTTCCCTGCCCATGTGGACATGCCTCAGATGGGTGGCAGTCATAGATAATGAAGACTCTTGAGTTTTTGAGCCAGATGAACCTCACATCCAGAGAACTCTGGGATTTGTCTCCCAAACACATGCCCTGTGTTCTCAATATGATGAGCCAGGAGTGTTAGTGGGATCTCCTTGGGATCCCTTCATGCCTTCTCTATATACTATCCGTACTATCCCACTTTGCAGGCGGTCAATGACAGCCTGGTAGGAATATTCCCCTTTGCTTTTCCTGCTGAAATTCATTTTAGCTTCAGATGAATGGGTAACATCCTTCACTAGTCCTGGAGCAATATATAAATATGTTGGATTTAGTTCAATGGGGTTTGTGAGCTGTGACTTAAATATTCAAGTTTAGGTCACTTAGCTATCAATGATATGCTTCCTAATCCAGAGTTCTTTGGTGGTTGTTGCTGCTGTTTTTCCCCACTTAGAGAAGTAATTATCTTTATAGGCATGTGAAAGAAACTAAAACATGACTTGCTATTTAATGAATCCTTATTTTCCTTTTTTTTTTTCTTTCTCTTACTGTCCTTACCCATGATGTAAGCATCAGGCTAGAAGAAAGATGAATACTTAAAATATACTGAAGTAGAAAAAGCATGAATTTTGAAACCAGACAGAGCAAGGGTTGAAATCTAGCTCTACTTATTTCTAGCTTGTTGTTGGGCAAAATGACATTCCCTTTATGAGGGGCAGTATCCTAGTTTATTCTACTCTAAATGGTGATAATATGTACATTTTAGTATTGTTGTTAGGGATGAGTGATTTTTTTTTAATTTTTTATAAACATATATTTTTATCCCCAGGGGTACAGGTCTGTGAATCGCCAGGTTTATACACTTCAAGCACTCACCATAGCACATACCCTCCCCAATGTCCATAACCCCACCCCCCTTCTCCCAACCCCCCTCCCCCTAGCAACCCTCAGTTTGTTTTGTGAGATTAAGAGTCACTTATGGTTTGTCTCCCTCCCGATCCCATCTTGTTTCATTGATTCTTCTCCTACCCACTTAAGCCCCCATGTTGCATCACCACTTCCTCATATCAGGGAGATCATATGATAGTTGTCTTTCTCCGCTTGACTTATTTCGCTAGGCATGATACGCTCTAGTTCCATCCACGTTGTTGCAAATGGCAAGATTTCATTTCTTTTGATGGCTGCATAGTATTCCATTGTGTATATATACCACATCTTCTTGATCCATTCATCTGTTGATGGACATCTAGGTTCTTTCCATAGTTTGGCTATTGTGGACATTGCTGCTTTAAACATTGCTGCTATAAACGTGCATCCGAAGGGTGCACGTGCCCTGTCGGATCACTACGTTTGTATCTTTAGGGTAAATACCTAGTAGTGCAATTGCTGGGTCATAGGGCCGTTCTATTTTCAACATTTTGAGGAACCTCCATGCTGTTTTCCAGAGTGGTTGCACCAGCTTGCATTCCCACCAACAGTGTAGGAAGGTTCCCCTTTCTCCGCATCCTCGCCAGCATCTGTCATTTCCTGTCTTGTTGATTTTAGCCATTCTGACTGGTGTGAGGTGATATCTCATTGTGGTTTTGATTTGTATTTCCCTGATGCCGAGTGATATGGAGTACTTTTTCATGTGTCTGTTGGCCATCTGGATGTCTTCTTTGCAGAAATGTCTGTTCATGTCCTCTGCCCATTTCTTGATTGGATTATTTGTTCTTTGGGTGTTGAGTTTGCTAAGTTCTTTATAGATTTTGGACACTAACCCTTTATCTGATATATCGTTTGCAAATATCTTCTCCCATTCTGTCAGTTGTCTTTTGGTTTTGTTAACTGTTTCCTTTGCTATGCAAAAGTTTTTGATCTTGATAAAATCCCAATAGTTCATTTTTGCCCTTGCTTCCCTTGCCTTTGGTGATGTTCCTAAGAAGATGTTGCTGTGGCTGAGGTTGAAGAGGTTGCTGCCTGTGTTCTCCTCAAGGATTTTGATGGATTCCTTTAATGAGTGATATTTTTTATTGTATATTGCACAGAGTAAGCCAACTAAGTAGTAGATACCGTAAGTCAAGCCAGAATTTATCAGAAACCTATCCCCCTTTCACAGCTGGTATATATTACACATTTAAATATATTTTGAACAAATGAATATTCATGATTGCTAGTAGCCCTTTTTGTATGCTTTTTATTATGTGATGTTGTCATATTTACTTCCTATTCCTGTTTTAACAACTTACCATAAGCCTAGGCACTTAGAAAGCCTACATACATCCACTTCCAGTTCTGGAGGTCAGAAATTTAAGATAAATCTAAGTGCCAGCAGGGTTAGTTCCTTCTGGAGGCTCCAGGGGAGAATCCTTGCCTTTTTCAGTTTCTAGAAGCCATCTACATTCCTTGGCTCATGGCCTCTTCTTGCCTCTTCAAAGTATCTTCAGTTTGACTTGTGCTCTATTCTTACAACTTCTTTCTCTGACTATGTATCAATAGCCTTCCTCTTATAAGGACTCGTGATTACCTTGAGCCCACTCAGATTTTCAGGATAATCTCCCCATGCCAAGATCCTTGACTTGATCACTTTTGCAAAGTCTTTGATATATAAGGTAATATATTCACAGGTTCCCAGGATTAGACCATAGACATCTTTGGGAGGGGGAGTGCTGCTGTTCAGAATACCACAGCACTTTATCTTGTAACAACATAATCCCCCTCTTTAATCAATTTAATATTTTTGCCCAAAGTTACCTTCTTTTATAGTAAGATCTTGTTTCGTTTTGTTTCGCAACTTACCTTATACCTTGCCTACCTTTTATTTTTATTCTGTCCGAATCACTTGATTAAGATGTGACTCTTATATATGGCACATAGCATTGTGAGGTGTTTTTCGTTTTGGTGATCTGATCTGAAAATTCATTTTCTTTAATAGCCCATTTCCATTTTTTTGTGATATATATGTATTAAGTCATTCACAATCTCATCTATTGTTTTCTTTTTTTCTGGCACTTAGAAATATACATTGGCATTTTATAATAATAAATATAATAATATAAATAAATACAATAATATAATATAATAATAAAATAATATAATAATAATATAAATAAATATAATAATCCTTTGGTTTATTCTTAATTATATAGATGAATTCATTCATTGTTCACCCATCATCTTGCTGCAGAGTTTCTCACCATCTAGCAGATTCTTCAAGAAGACACATAGGTACAATATTTCCTGAGGCGTTACAAAACCAAAATTGCCTATAGCTATTACTACTTGGAAGAATATAAAATTCTTGGCTCACAGTAGCTTTTCTTCCCTTTCTTGAGGTCTTGCTCTACTATCTTTTCAATGTCTGATGGTTAATCTAATTTCATTTCCCTAAGAATAACCTGATTTTTATGCTTAGAAGGCCAAAAGATCCTTTCTTGATCTTTTGAATTTAATATAATTGCTTAAATTATTTTTATGCTAACTTTGGGGCATCAGTTTTCTTTAGAATACCGTGTGCTCTCACAATATGTAGATTAGACTCTCCCATTATTTAAGGAAAGTTTCTTCATTTGCATTTGAAATATTTTCTCCCTGAACCCTTGTTTTGATATTTTTCCTCAAAAGTTCCGGGTGTGTTTTGACTACTTTACATACATATCAATATCTATCTCTAAACCATTTTCTTCTTCCTTCATTTCCTGCTCTGTTCTCGTCTTTATTTTTGTTTTTAATATACTTTTTTTTGGTAACTTTGTTTTGTCTCATTTTTTTCTTTTTAATGTAGTCTTAATTTTAAAATTTTCTTTCTTTTGTTTCCATTTCTTTCCTAAATTTTTCTGTTACTTTCCTAAATTATCAGATTCTGCTTCACCTCCTACTTTGGACATCACTTCTTGTACCTGGTCATCTCCTTCCTAAATATTTATATTTCTGCTTTGTGTATGTTGATTTTCATGTTGGAATGTAGCATTATAATTTTTTCTTTGCTTTTTGATAAGTTTTCCGTAGGGGAGTTTTACTGCTATTTTCTAGATCGTTTCTCTCACAGAATGTCCAGGCAAATGTGTTACTTATACCTTAAAAAAACTTACATTGAATTACCAAATGCATTGCATTCTCCTCGCCTAGTTATTATATGAGAATATTTTACCTAGGTGGGAAAGACTAAAGCATCCTCTTTAGTTCCTTAACCAAAGGACTGTCACTTCTTTTTCTTTAATGTAAGTCATCTTCTGGCTTAAATCCTAACCGTGGTTCAATAAGGCTTCTGCCACCAGTCCTGATTTTCTAAATTCTTTTTGCCATCCGCTACTACCAAGGGATACTCCCTACTGCCTTCTAGAATTTTCTTTTTTTCTTTTAGAAGTTAGTTATTGCTGAGAACGCTCACCTCTGAGCCTCTTGAAAACTTCCCATGGCTTCTCTCTCCATTGTCCCCAGAGATGTTCATGCTCTTTTAATTCATAGCAGGTCTCATACAGGTTTCGGTCCTCTTCTTCATGGGATGGATATTTTTTGGTGTTGTGTGAAAACTGCCATGATTAGGGGATCACTGCCCTACCTTTAGTCCTTCCCACACCAAATGTAATGCCCTCCTGTGCTGATTGACCTGCATTCAGGAGCTTTTGAATCCCCCAACAAAGAATTTAAAGTTTGTAGAATTTCTGACTTTTGCTTTCTCCATCAATGTAGTTTGGAGAAACACTGGGAAATTAAAAATTAAGCTGCCACAATACTAATTTTTTAAACATCTGTTTTCCAAATGACATCTTGAACTTTTATTATAGCCAATTGAGGGGTCAATATTAAAGTTGTTTATGTAAGTTTATAACATTTAAACTATTTGCTCCCAGAGACAAACCCTAAAATCCTGATGGCTTAACACAGTAAAAGTTTATGTCTTGCTCCTGTAAACTGCAGGTGGCTAGGGAGAGTGCCAGGGCAGGGGAAAGTACTCTTACAGTCATTCAGAAGACTGGGTTGATAGAGCCTTTGCCATCTTTAACACCTGAATTCTGAGATCACCCCAGACACTGACATCCAGCTGGCAGATAGAAAAGGGAGAGAAGCTGGAGGTTACTGCAGGAGATTTTCATGGGTTTGGTCTGAAAGTGCACACCTGACCTCTGCCCACTCCCACTGACCACACTCACACATACAGCCGCATCTAACTCAAAATGAAATTGAAAAATGGGCCCCCGTTTTATGCCTGGGAAGAAAAAAAAAGATAAATTTTGTGAAGAGCTTACCTATCTTGCCCACAAAGTATCTCTCTTTTTTGCCAGTTCACTAGCTCTGTCAAGGCAGAGCTAAAGTTTTTACTCTTGTTTACGCCTCATCTAGCCTATGATAGAACCTGGCAAATAACAGAGGCTCAAGGAATGCTTAGACAATTTAATGGCATTGAATTTTTATTCTGCAACTTAATTTTAATTATTTAAGTATCTCCCAGTATTGATCACAGGCAACACATTTCTCTCTGAGACTTGCAATGGAAAGGGTTAAATTAACTCAAAGAAGAGATGACATGTTGACAAAGTGAACTGAGTACGCAGCAGATCCCTCCTAAATCTCTATAAACTGTGACAAAGTCCTGCTTTATTTTAACTTGTCATGGAAAAGGACATATATGTTGAGCTAGGTCAGATCAGATTGTAGTCTGTCATCTGCTATGATCCCAGGCAGCATGATGGAGAGTAATCCAAGGTGACACTAGTATTACTGCTAGATTTATGCTTGGAAGAAGTACTTTGAACAGATAAAGTGGCATATGTGTGTCCATTAACATTAAAGGAACTTTCTATTAACATTTCTAATTATTACATTTTTTGTGGTATTAGTATCTAAAAGGATGTGGCATGCCATACCACATATCATTAATTTTAATGATGTACATAAGCTCATCATTTACAGTGTGCCAATTTTGGGCAAATTCAGCATGAAAATCTCTTCCTGGGACAATAATTACCAGGTGAGAGAATTCTCAGATTTTTAAGGAGCCAGGAGATCACCTAGTAGAACTATTTCAATTAAGAGATCAGGAAACATGTCAGTAAGTTTAAAGACTTGTGAGACAATGCATAACACAATGGGGACTAGAATCAATTTCTCCTCTTACAAGTGCCAGTATTTCTGTGTTTCTCACTAAGAAGTGAAGGACCACCAAACTGCTGTTGGGAGAGTCTTCCTAGGTTCTCAGCAACGTGGTTGGCCTGTCCGAGGTTACTCTTGAGTATGGGAGTGTCCCTGGGATCCCATCAGGAGAGTCTGGTCGAAAGGCTCTGGAAAAAATGAATCTGGCTCCAAGGAAATTTCTCCCCAAATCACTTCCCTCCCCAAAACTGGCTTTGTGATTCAGTCAAAGTCAAAAGATGATAAACAAGAGAAAGAAAAAGAGTAGAGAAGATATAGGGCTGAGCAGGAAGGAGAAGAGAATGTGAGGAAGAAAATGGAAAAAAAGAAAGATTCTTTAGCATCTCATATATCACTGAAGTTTATTTAAGTTTTCACAAAAAGAGAAGTTATAAAAATAGGAAGACAATTTCTTTACATTTTATTTATTTATTATTTTGTTTTCTTTTTCCTTTTTTATTTTTTAAAAATATTTCTTTACATTTTTACCTCCTCATCAGCTTCATATACCAAAATAAGTGAAAGTGTGTAAAATATTATATGAATTCATTTGAATATGTTAGGTTCTAACCTATTTCAGAGAGAATGGCATATGTGTATATTATATTTGTTATGGTATATTTTTCAAACTTATAAAGAAGGAAATTCAGACACATGCTACCACATGGATGAACCTTGAGGATGTTATGCTAAATAAAAAAGACAGTCACAAAAAGATAAACACTGTATGATTTTGCTTATATAAAGTATCCACAGTAGTCAAATTTAGAGACAGAATGAAAAATGGTGGTTTCCAGGTACTAGAAGGAGGGCAGAATGGGGATAATTTCTTCATTGTATATAAAATTTCAGGTAGAGATTTGGAGTTTCAGTTTTGCAAGATAGAGTTCTGTAGATTGGTTGCACAAAAATGTGAATGTACTTAATACGACTGAACTATACATTTAAAAATGGTCAAGACGGTAAATTGTATGTGTATTTTACCCCAATGTTAAGAAAAAGTTAGCATTGGGAGTAAGTGTGAAGTCTCATGGTAAAATTTCATCTCCTTTTGAGATAATTCTGAGCTTTGTCTCATGATGAGATTGTGTCAACAATGCCTATAAAGCTTTTACCATCAATCTAAACATCAAAGAAAACCGGGTTGTGCAAAGCTGCTGATTTTACTTTCATTGTCCAATATAATGGATTTTTATGATGTGTGTGTGTGTGTGTGTGTGTGGTATATATTTATGTATGTAATACATGCATGTATGTAATACCTGGTTTGTATATAATATCAACTTCACATGCATCCTGTCAGTTAATCCTCCCATTAACCTAGTGGTTTGGATATTGTTATCATGCCCAGTGAACAGATGACTTAACTCATACTTACAAAGTCTCTTAAGTCACAAACCTAGCAAATGGTGGAGCTAGATTTGAAATCTCTCTGTCTCTCAAGCTCAGACTTTTAACCAATCACCTTGCCTTCAGGTCACTATATCAAAACTCCTGATTGAGGTAGAGAGAGGCAACCACTCCCCAGATCCACAGCTAACTCCTGATGAACTTTACTTTATTTTGCTTTAAATATTTTATTTATTTATTTAATATTGAGAGAGAGAGAGAGAGAGAGCACAAGCAGGGGGAGCAGCAGAGGCAGAGGGGTGGAAGCAGGCTCCCCTCTGAGCTGGGAGCCCAATGTGGGACTTGATCCCAGGATCCCAGGATCATGACCAGAGCTGAAGGCAGTCACTTCACCAACTGAGCTGCACAGGCACCCTTGAACTTTACTCTATTGATTTAAAACAATTATGGTGCTTTTAAAAACAGTCTTATTGAGATATTGATAACACATAATACATTTCCTATATTTAAACTAGATGATTTAACAGGATTTAACATATATATATCCATGACACCATCACTACAATCAAGATAGCAAATATATATATCACTCCCAAAACTTTCCTCATGTATTTTGTTAATTCTTTTCTAAAAGAATTAAAATGTCAATTCTTCACCAAATTGATCTGTAGATACAACACAATACCAGTAAAAATCCTGGCAGGATTTCTTTTTTTCTGGTTATTAGCAAACTGTTTCAAACACATTTCTGGATTGTAAAAGAAACTAGAGTAGTCAAAAAGAGTTTATAAAAGAACAAAGTTGAACACTTATATTACCTGATACTAAGACCTAATCTTAATAATGTCATAAGCAAGTTGGTATATTATTGGCAAATTTGGACACATAGGTCAGTGCAGGATATTAAGTCCAGATACCCATAAACACAAATATGGTGCATTGTTTTTTGTTTTTTTGTTTTGTTTTTTTTTTGACCAAGGTGAAAGTATAATTTAATGGAGAAAGGATAATTTTTTTCAACAAATGATGCTGGAGAAATGTAATGTCCCTATACAATAACTAATCTTGACTTATACCTAGCATTTTATATAAACATTAACTCAAAATGATCATAGACTGATGCAAATCCTAAACATGTAGAACTTTTAAGAAAAAATATTTATGATCTTTAGAGTTGGGCAAAAAATCCTTAGGTCTCATACCAAAAAACATGATCTACTACAACAGATAAATTAGATTTCATCAAAATTTAAAATGTTTCCTCTTTGAAAGACATCTCCAAGGGAATGAAATGATAAATTACAGGTAGGGAGAGGATACTTGTAACTTAGTTGTCTGCAACAGGACTCTTTACACTCTCGAAATTCCATCATAAAGAAACACAGAAATAATGAAAATAACAGGGAAATATTTAACAGACACCTAAAGAACAAGAACAAAAAAGGGAAGACAACAAATAAATACAAAAAAAGATACTCTCCATTGTTAGTAATTGAGAATTGCAAGTTAAAACCATGCCGTGAGGTACCATTGCAAACCTTTTCAAAAAACAAAAGGAAGGAAAGAAACAAATAAAAAATCCTTGAAAAACCAAGTGTTTTTGAGAATACAGAGCAACTGGAACTCTCCTGCATTTCTGGTGGGAATTCACATTGGAAAGCCACAATGGAAAACTGTTTGATAGTTCTTTATAAAGTAAAACATATTTTTACTTTATAGCCCAGTAATATCACTTTTAGGTATTTTGGCAAATAAAAATTTGTGTTTTGTGCAAAAATATACATGATGTATATCTATATACAAACAAAAAAAATACACATGAATTCATGTTACATAACTGAATGTTCATAACAGTATATTTTCTAACATCCTGAACAAGAAATAACCCAAATTTCTTCAACTAATGAGTGGCTAAACCAACTGCAATACATCCTTATAGTGGAGTAAGTATTCAACAATGAAAAGAAGGGAAGAATTGATAAACATCACAACATAACTGAACATCAAATGGTTTACAATAACTGAAAGAAGTCACACACTGTATAATTCAATTTATATGACATCTGAAAGGGCACAGAGATAGGTCTGGGTTGGGGGAGGAAATCAGATGGAAGGAAGGCATGACTTCATTCAAAACGGCATCATGGAGGAACTGTTTGCTATGAGAGAACTATTCTGTGCCTTGATTGTGGTGGTTGTTACATGGATCTACTGCCTATTATAACTCATAGTAATGCACAACTACAGCAAGAAACTGAACTTTATGCTGCATCTACTTTTTTGAAATATTTAAAAATTTTAAAAATGGGATATTACTTTTTTAAATAAAAAAGCAAGTTCTTAATCCATGAGATATTAGAACAGTCACTGCAAGGTGACCTGTGCATTGCTTCTACAGTCATGGGGTCCTCCAGCCATCTAGTTCCACTCAGATGTAGATAAGACCCACAGATATGATTATTGAAAAAAAAAAAAAAAGAAGGACCTCTCTGCTCTCCTACCCCACGTACTGTAGGTTTCCTTTCTGATTTATAAACACAGGTTAGCGGGAAGGATAATATTTTGTACTGAGAGATCAAGTAAATCTTAAATAATTGAGACCTGCCCTCAGCCCACAAACATGCCATCATCAGGAAACTTTCACAAGTAGCTGGCTGTTTGAGAGGGTCTGACAGGAAAGTGTTGGGGCTCTTAAATACAGCTTTTCATCCCTAAGAGAGCCCATTTGCTGTATTATAGGATATTGGTGTATATATTTATTTTTTCTTAAACTAGCAATCTGCTTAGTCCAAAAGCTAGTATATGCATTATTGCTTTGCTGGATACCAAGCTATTTCTCATTAGAGGACTTGATATTGATTAAAAGTTGTTCACCAAGTATCAGGTCCTGTTGCCATGGAATAATGCTTGGCTCCCCTAATGTTAAACAGAGAGTCCAAAATGATCATTCAGATTAATTAGAGTAATTTGGAATGAAAACTTGATGGAGAAGCCAGTTGCTAGAGGTGTCAAAGTAAGCCATTACTGCCACCTCATCTCTCCTTCTCACTCAGCACCCCCAAAAGACAGTGAGTAAGGTGTTACAAACCATCCCTTGGGCAGGCCAGTGCAGGGCTTATTTCCATGGAGTCATGACCTGTGTTTTCCCCTCCTGTGTGCAGTTCCAGCAGACAGGGAGGTCAGATAAACTCAGGCTGGTGCTGCAGACCTTGTCCTCAGTATGCTGCCTGTGAAGCAGCCTGGAAGGTTGGCAGGGCCTCTGCTGCCCTGAAGATGTACTGGACCTGAAATGTACTCTTCCCTAATGAGTGCTTTAGACAGTTGCCCTTCTCTTTCATCAGCTTCTGGTCCTTAATCCCTTTGTGTTTGGCGTTCTACCCCACTACATATCCTTCTGTCTCCTTTTGCTGCCAAGATATCACTGATTCTAGGCAATTCAATCTCAGAATCACTTTCTGCTCTTTTCTAGTAAGAATTTTCCTACCCTGTCTCAGATACTATTTGCATTTTTCAAAAATAATGCCGGGCTCTAGTACGAGTAGTTCCCATGAAACTGAGTGGAAGTTTCTGCTATAGACAGCAGGGGAAACTTGAAGAATCTTTGTAAATATCCTGCTGAGAGTGGATAAAGGCATAGGGGAAGAATTCTGAGCCCCAAGACTGACTCAACATAGTCCCATGTATCATTTCACTTGCCTAAGGGTTGCAATGAGGAGGGCATAGCCAGGAACTTCCAAGGTCCTCAGTGGATGAAATTTCAACTACTTGTGTGGAACTACATCTGGGAAAGTATCAGATCTCAAAGCTAGCTGGTATTTCCAACTTCCAGCTGTGTGAATGTTGATCGCTAAAGGCTTATAACTGCCTTCCTTCAGTGGTGAATTGTTCTTGGCTGATGGGGAGCTGGCCTACTGTTGGAGGTTATGTGCTGCCCCCCAAATATAGAGGCAACCAGTAGGCAATGACTGCACGATATGAGGGAACACAATCGAAGCACACTTGCCCCTAGTAGAGATGATTCTGTGTTCTTATTTATGCCCCAGAGTCCCTTATGGATAAGACTATATCAGAGATCACAGCTTGTTTGGCCCTTTCCACACCCAGTTCTTTGCTTTCTCACTTTCTTAAAGGGTTGTTCTGAAGGACATTCCCTCAGTAAATCTTATGATTCCGTGTTGTTATATCAGATTCTGCTTTCTAAGGAGCCTATCTTAACCATTAACTTCTTGGAGCTACTGCCATAGAGAAAAATGTTTATTTTCTCTAGCTTTGATGTTCATCTCTTTTCTTCTGGCATAGTTTTGAATACTACCCTTACTCCTGGAGGGGGTCTGCTGGTTGTGGTCTGTTTGGCTGTCTTTCATCTGGGTCAGAATTACTTTCCCCAGGCCATATCTGCTCTGACTAATCCAAACTTATGTACAGGATAATCTTCAGAGATCACATGGAAAAGTCTGGGGAAGAGGTAAAGGAGACATTCTTTATCATCAAGAACAAGAGGAAAAAAAAGAGGTGAAATAAGTCTTTCTTGATAAACCTAGGGAACAATCAGTATGGATAGGAGTGTTCTGAAATGTGTCAATTCTGAGAGGATGAGTCCAGAGAAACATATAAAGAAAGATACCTTACATGTATAGAAATTACATACCACTTATAGATAACAATATATCAACGTTAATAGCAGGGTTATATTGCCTTAGGTTATTATTTATTGTGGATCACTTCAAATCTCCAGAAATCACTGCTGATCCTTTAAGCCATGAAGTCCTTTCCTATTAGAGTTTTTTGTTTGTTTGTTTTCATTTTTAAGAGAGAGTGTGTGTGAGTTGGGTAGGCAGAGGGATAAGGAGAGAGAGAATCTCAAGCAGATTCCACAACCAGTGCAGAGCCCAGTGGCGGTCTCCATCTCAAGACCCTGTGATCATGATCTGAGCCAAAACTAAGAGCTGGACACTTAACTGACTGAGATACTCAGTCTCCCCACTATTAGGTCATTCTTATCTTTTACATATTGGGTGCTGCATTTTAAGACCTCCCTAAAATCTTACTTGAGTTCCATAGTCCTAACTTTTGAATTCATCTGGACTTTCTTGAATATGTTGTACTGACAAATTTTCAAAAGCCTTTGTGTTAACTGTAACTTGAAAGGTAATATGGGAGCCTAATTAATGAATCACACATGTGTAAGAGACTTCAGTTAGATCAGAATTCACATAATAATTTTAATGCTACTTCCCTATTGGAAAACAGAGGACAGTGAGAGAAAGCCCATACTAAAATCAATCAATCAATCAATCAGGAAAAAATGCCAAAACAACTTATGTGGTAAGGAATCAAATCCTCCTCTAGAGGAAAGAACTTGTGTGGGGATGGGAAAAAGAAGCAGAGGTTCACAGTCTGGCAGATTAGTAAGCAAGAAGCAGGAAAACCTCAGCCAGTCATTACCCCAGTGACCAATACTCAAGAATGAAAACAAATGCATTGTTTCAGATTCCATTTTTCTAACTGCTAGCATGCTGTCTAAACTCTGTTAATAACTATCCTTCAAAAGCAAGAATACTGGGCTTTATAGGTATGTTATCATGGTTGTCAACTCTTCACAATAAAATTGAAAGAAATGTTTTCTTTTCTGTTTGCAAGAATAACTAGTCCAATCCTATCAATTTGCAGAAGATCAACAGATATTGGAAGATATTCCAGAAAAATAATGACACAATAGTATTATCAGTCATCAATTGTGTATTCCCATTATGGAAGCATGAAAGTGCTCAATGAAATAATAATACTGGGGTGGAGGTGGATCAGGACCATGGAGAGCAATCGCTCTGATCAATGGACGAGTGAAGGGAGGAGAGATATGTAAGGGACCTATCAGACACCTCTGGGACCTTGATTCATATCCTCACTTCCAATTTCGGCTATCCTTTAGCAAACAGTGCCTGGCCGTCTTTGATGCACCACGTGTTGACAGCATTTCACCCTTAGCATATGCCCTGTATTTTCTACGTTGGGTCCCAGGTTTCTCTCATACTTCAGATACCAGCAGGAGCTTGGTGGTCAAGCATACACACACAGTCTGGAAATGCAGAGTTAATGACCCCAGGGGAAGCCTTCAACAAGTAGGTATGGGATGAGAGTTGATGGTTAAATACTTCCGTCCTCAAGTGGACACTTCTGGGAGGTTGTCTATATGTTTCTTAGAGGTCTCCAGAGAGAAGCCAGCCCTCATTATCCTCAGTGGAGACCTCAATAGTATACCTTTAGGTGGGAGTTTTCTCTTTCCCTCTGTCTCCCTCTTGAGTCCTTCAGTCCTACATCCTGGATTTACTCCGAAATAAAACACATGCCCATAAATCCTTCTCTTTGATTCTTCTTTTGGGAAGAACCCAAGTTAAGATAGTGTCAGATGAGTACCTAGAAATCAGATGCTTTCAATGGAATTGAGCCCAGCTGCCCACATCAGTGGATGAAATAATGTATCCTTTATTGTCTTTTCCTCCTTCTTTCACCTTCTCTGTCCTTGGATCCCTCCCGAGTAAGCCCTGGACACAAGTTCTTGCTCAGGCTCTGCCACCGAGGGGAACCAAACTTAGATAGGGATTGAGTAGAAGTGATAAGAGAATTGAAAGGAGAAACAAGGGAATGTAGTTTCACAGAAGCCAAAGGATGGATGGATTTCAAGGAAGAGACAGTGATCAATTGCATCAAAAGCTATAGAGAGGTTAAGCAAGATGAGAAATGAAAATAATCAAATTTAGCAACTGGAAGGTTATAGGCAAACTTGGGATAGAACTGTCAATGTGGTGAAGAAGGTAGGTTTTTCTTCTGTTGAAATTTGTTCTATTGCTGCATTTTCCTGTTTCTCTGACACCTTCCTCATTTTTCTAAATCTCCAGGCTATAAACTTTAACATTTCCAATCTATTCAGAGAAATAATCTGCTCGATACTGCAATGATAGTGAAAGCCATTTTAATTCTATCCCTTTTGTCTCCCAGAATTTATTTTGCATTTACTTTTTATGAAAAAATGTACCACTTCCTCTTGAGTTGCCCCAGCCCACTTCTCTGGCCTTGTTTCCCTTCTTACTCTTTTCATTTATCTGCAATACCCTAACCGTTTGGTTTCTTTAACTTTATACAGCAATGATTCACTTCCCTCTCCGTCAACATTAGTTTTCTTGCCTTTCTTTGATATATGAATCATTCTTCTCTTATAAGTATTATCAGTAAGCCTCTATAAATTCTAAACCTTGCTGTGCATGTGAGAAAGATATTAAAAAATACATTGTTATCAGTTTAGGCTCATTTTTGGCATCAGTGAGGATAGAGAGAATCTTATTATTCATAAAGGGAAGGGTCCAGAAATGGCACACTCATGATAATAAAAATTATCTTGCCAGGACGGGGAAGGCAGTTCTCTTTAGGATTTTATTTTAATCTTTAAGTTTATATAATTTCTTTCTTCACAATGTCCTGGGCATTTTACATCAAGGTCTGATTCATCCATAAACGTCCACTATACACTCTCCTTTGCTTGTACAAAGTCAATTCTATTGACAATATGGGTAATTGTTCTGATTATTGTAAGTGGTTCTGTTCAATAAACCATTATTTGGCATTGAATGATTTTTTGAGGCACTATGAGAACGTGAAGTGGAAGAAGTTCTGTAAGGAACTGTGAATGTTGTCTCAGAGGCCAGGATGGTGTTTGACTTTGAGGAGTGGGTGCTTTTGACTGAGAGAGTTCTGGGCGGAGGGCCTTCTGGTGTCCTATGTCTTGATCTGGGTATTGATTACACAGGCGTGTTCAGTTTGTGCAAATTCAGTCAGCTTTATACTTATGGTTTACATGCATTTACATATATATTTTATTCTTCAATAAAACCCCCAAATTTAAACACAAAAATAAAGCCATGAAGTTATTAGATGTGAACACAGCAAATTCTTTTATAACTTCAGTATAAAGTTCTTTTAAACAATGACTCATAAATTAGAAATTGATGCAGAAATGAAAGCTTAAATTGCAAAAAGAAAACATTCTAAGTAAAATTAGAGATAAATGTCAAATTAGAAAGCATTTGCAATGCAACTCACATCTTAACTAGTAAGAAGGCTGTCCAATTGAAAATGAGACTAGCATTTGAACAACAGAAGTGAGAAAGAAATGTCCTTACATGTATGAAAAGTTAATCAGTTTGTGTTATAGGATGAGAAATGAAAGTGAAAGCTACAAGAATACATCCTTTTTACCCACCAGGTTAAGACTTTTTTTTTTTTGAGTTTGATAACACATTTTGTTATAAGATATAGGGAAGCAGGGATCCTGATACACTCTTTGTGGGACTATAAATTAGCTTAATGTCCATTGGAATTTTATTGGCATTATCCATTGAAATTAAAAATGAATATACTAGGGGTGCCTGGGTGGCTCAGTCAGTTGACTTTGGCTCAGGTCTTGATCTCAGGGTCATGGGATAAAGCATCACGTGATCAAGCCCCAGTGGGGAGTCTGTTTAAGATTCTCTTCCTCTCCCTCTCCCTCTGCCCCTTCCCTTGCTTGCATGTGCACTCTTTCTCTCTAAAATAAATAAACACATCTTTTAAAAAATGAACATATCATATATCAGCAATTCAATTCTGAGAAATTAGATTACTTGTACATGTATAAATGATTCAGGTACATATATTAAGTGAAAGAGTGATTATAATTACAAAACACTGTAGCAATAAAGTTATTTTTGCTAATTTGCAAATAAAATCTGAAATATAAACACAGGCTCTGGGGAGTCAACGTGAGAAATATATGATTGAAAGGTAGGGTCAGAGAGCTTTCATGGTCTACCTAAATGTTTTCCTGAAAATCACCTACTGGGAAAATTAATTAAATAAAAAAACAAAGCTAAAGTATAACAAAAAAACCCCATGATGTTTCAACTTAAATTACACTAAATGGTAGATAATAATCTAGTAAATGTTGTCATATGATAAAACTCACTAATTCTAAAAAAAAAAAGTGGTATAGCTGTAATATTAGGAAAACACAGCATATTACTGTATAATATCTATCCTTGACCAGAGGTTAGGAAAGTGTTCATTCTCTTGTACCATGCTTGTAGTGTGTGAATTGACAAAAGATCCTGATAGTACTAACATCTGTGTAATCTCATTCACACCAATTTGTCACTAGAATATGGATCCACACAATATTATGAACAAGACCATTATCTATACTGTTATTTCTATTAATTGAATATTAACACCGAGCAATGAGTAACCAATAAAAAGTGAAAATAAATTAACATGTAATAGTATGATGAAATGTTACAAAGTCACTGGAAAAAAACCTCAAGTATTTGAGACAACATAAAAGTGTGAAAATATGCTGCAGTGTATGTTAAGTAATTAAGCAAAGTATGACAGTTTATATCATATAATCATAATTTAACAAAATTTCATAGGCAATTTCTGAAAGGAAATCTCTCTAATTGGTAAGAAGATGACCAGTTTTCTTTTGCTTATGTCCAGTATTTTCAAATGTTATATTTTATACATATATTATTTTTTTGTCAAGAAAATGAAAAAACAAGTAACATGCAGTGTGTCAATGTCTGTTATAACTAGAGTATTCTGATATTATTCTGCAGTGCTGGTTTCCTGCAGGTAATATATGGACAGCTTTATTCTGCTCTGAAGGGTCCCTAGTGGTGGTGATTCTCACAGAAAGAAAAATGGAAAGATTTATTTCAGAAAAGCCTTTTGTCATCTGTCCACTGAACACTTAGATTGATTCTTGGCTCAGCTTCCAAGAGGGCACAAGCAGACCATCTCTTCAAAGACTTCTTAAGTTCACACTCCAGTGCAGTTGGTAAAAACAGCTGGTCCTAGGTCTGGAATCAAGTAGTTTGTTGCTCTAGAATATTATGTACAGACTCCTCCCCTGCACTCAATGCCCCTCCTCCACATTGGGCATTGGAGGGGCAGGTAACGATTTCTCCCATGTGTCCAAATAGCTCCTATCCCTCTGAATAATCACCATCATCTCCCAGAAAATGCCCAGAGAGTTGCATAGAATTAAGACAATATATGTGTCATATGTATCACATTGTTGGACTAAAACAGGGATGGAAGTAAATTCTTAAAAAAAAAAAAAAAAAGTGAGCTAAGGCACTGGGGCTGAAAAGGCCTGTGTTTGAATTTCTACTCCGGTCTTATTCCCTATTGAAACCTGCTCATCTTTCTGAGCCTCAGCTTCTTCCTCTGTGAAAATAGGTCATCAGTATCTAGCATGCCAAGTTGGAAGAGTTGGATGGTTATATAAGAAAACGTACAAGAAAAATCCTCATGCTATCTGGCTCATGGAGACACTATTCAGTGCCAGATGCTGATCTAAAGGTGTTATGTATTTTCTCATTAATACTCAATTTCTGAGTATCTTCCATAATCTTCCATTATCTTGACCAAATCTTAGAACTTAGTTTTCTTTCTTTTTTTTTTTTTTAAAGATTTTATTTATTTATTTGAGACAGACAGAGATCACAAGTAGGCAGAGAGGCAGGCAGAGAGAGAGGGGGAACCAGGCTCCCAAGCAGGGATCCCAATGAGGGGCTTGATCCCAGGACCCTGAGACCATGACCTGAGCCGAAGGCAGAGGCTTAACCCACTGAGCCACCCATGCGCCCCAGAACTTAGTTTTTCTGAAAGAACCAATTTGGATGCAAATTCGTCTGTATAGAGAAAAATGAGAAGAAAAGCTCAATATACATGTTGACAAGCCTAGACAAAAATCTAGTAGCACTATGTTAAAATACAAGATAATAATTAATGTAAAATCATCTTGCAATGACATGCAATAAATTTGTATGCATACATTTAAATATTTTAAAATTACCTTACAATTAAATTGGCTTCTGGTGTACAGTTCTATATATCTTGATACACTTATATAGTACTTACATAAACAACACTACAATCAGGATACAGGGCCTCATACCCAACACTTTCCTTTTACTCTTTTTTTGTGGTAGAACTTTCTCCCCACCCTTATTCTTCTGGCAGCTGCTGGTCTATTCTTCATAACTTTGTCACTATGTGTTTGTCTTTTCAAAAATGTCATAGAAATGGAATCATACAATATGTAACTTTTTGAGATTGGCTTCTTTGGAATTCATCCAAATTGTTGCATTTGTCAATAGCTTCCTCTTTATTGTTGGGAGTATTCCATTGTATGAATGTACAATAGCTTGTTTGATCATTTCTGTGTAAAAGAATATCTGGGCTGTTTCCAGTTTGAGGCACTTATGAATAGAGCTTCAATAAACATTCATGAATAAGTTTTCATATGAAAATAAGTTCTTTGTTTAAAGCAAATACCTTGAAGGAGAATTGCTGGATCATATAGTAAATATGTGTGTACATGTATGTGTATATATACATATATGTGTGTGTGTGTGTCTGTGTGTGTGTGTGTGAATAGGCATTCTTGATTTTATGTTATGCTAGGTGGTGGTATATTTTCAATTTTATAAGACATTTCCAAACTATTTTCTAGAATGGCTGGACCATTTTTCATTGTCTTTAGCAATATGTGAAACTGGATTACATCACATCCTTACCAGTGGTTGGTATGACCAGTCTTTTGTGTCCATGTGTTTTTGTTTTTATGAATATGCAAAAGCAATTCAATGGAGAAAAGAGCCTGTTGTTAGGTGCGTACACAAGATTGAAATTATTTTTTTATGAGCTCTTATTATTATGTAAATCCATCTTTATCTTTGGTAAATGTTTGTATGTCCATGTTTTCTTTGATATTAATATATCCACTCCATCTTTCTTTGGATCAATGTTTGCATGTTATACCTTTTTACTTTTAATTTCCCTATATATCTGAAGTGACTTTTTGGGAGCCTATACTTAGGGATATCTCTTTTTATTTTTAATTTTTAGAAAATGAGAGAGCGGGATTTGGAGCAGAGGGAGAAAGAATCTTAAGCTCCATGCCCAGCGCTGAGCATGACATGGGGCTTGATCTCATGACCCTGAGATTATGACCTGAGCCAAAATCAGGAATAAGGTGCTTAACTGACTGAGACACCCAGGTCCCCTAACACATCTCTTTTTAAATGTATCCTGACTATTTGTCTTTTAATCATGTCTAGATCATTTACACTATACATATTTATTACTATGTTTGTATTTAGATCTGCCATTTTATTATTTGTTTTCTGCTTGATCTCTTTGTTTTCATGCCTCCATTTCCCTTTCCTGTTTTCCTTTGGCTTACTTGAACACATTTATTATTAAATATTAATGTATCTATTGTCTTTTTATATGCATTTCCTTGAATAAGCCTTGTTTTCCTATGTTTTGTTTTTTAGTGGTTGTTCTTTACATAATTATAGAGGCTTTACGTAATTTGCCTAAAATCCTTGTTTGTCCCTTCCAGTGGGAGGCAGAAAACTTACCGACCATATACTTCCCCTCAACTTTCACTGTTTGGTTTGCACTTTCTCAGGTGTTACTTCTACTTTCATTGAAAATTCCATCAGATAGTCTCATAGTTTTGCTCTCAGCTACCATAGTATATTAAAGAACTCCAGAAAAGTTCATTACATTTACCTAGATGTTTACATTGTGATCTCTCTTCTTTCAAGACTGATGCTCCTAATTTCCTTCTTTCTTTTTTTTTTTTTTAATTTCCTTCTTTCTGATGTCTTTTACCTTTTTAGAGTAGATCTGTGATAGTACATTCATTTGTCTTTCCTTCATCTCAGAATGCATTAATTTCAGCTTTATTCCTAAAGAGTATTTCTCCTGCATATAAAATTGTAGGTCAATTGTTCTTTTCTTTCAGTATCCTAAAAAATGTTATTTGACTTTGTTGTAGACTTCATTATTTTCCATGAGAATTCTGCAGTTAGAATCATTATTTCCTTATAATTGAGGCATCTTTTTCTCGTTTATTTCTAGAACTTTTCTTTGTTTCTGACCATTTTTTAAAGTATGTATCTGGGTGTTGGTTTCTTTGCAATTTTTCTGCTTGAAGTTTGCTGAACCTCTTGAATCTGTAAGTTTATATCTTTCAGATATTTATGAGAATCTTAGCCATTATTTCTCCAAATAGTTTTTCTCTGTCCTGTCCATTTTCTTCTCTCCTTCTGGGATAGCAGTGACATCAATATTTGACCAATGAATGAATGTTCCTGAGAACCTGTTGTTTTTCTAAAGTCTTTATCTAATTTGTTCATACTGGATAGTTCTTTTTCATCTATGTTCAAGTTCATTGGTTCATTCTTATGTCATTTCCATTATGCTATTGAGCCTATTCTGTGAATTTTTTACTTTAGAATACTGTTTTTTTCAGTTCCCAAAGTCCATTCATTTCTGGTTTATATATTTTTTCCCTGAGATTTTCTATCCTTTTTCTTTGTTTAAAGAGTATTTACTGATATTTAATTTGACATTTTTATTTTAGAAGCTTTGGTGTCTCTGTTGAATAATTTCAATACTTTCACTATTTTCTTACTGACATCTGCTAATGGGCTTTTCCCATGCAAGGTGAGATTTTTTTTCCTAGTTCTTCCTATGCTAGGAAATTTTGACTCATATTCTGGACATTTTGAATATTATATCATGATATTATAAGTCTATAAGTCCTATAAAGACTGGCTTTTTTTAAAATAGTAAATTTTCCTGGTAGAGTGCACGCCACAAGTTTAGACCAACTTTCTTTGAGTGTGTCTTCAACACTACTTCCCTTCGTAGAGCTCTTTGGATCTAAGTGTGTCTTCAGTTGATAGTCTGGAACCTGGCTGTGGCTTTATCTTGGTCAGGTCTCAAAGTCTTTGTCTTGCCATTGGAACTGGATCAATACATGTCAGCAGCTTGGTGATGAGCTTAGGAGTTTTAAAACAACTTTACTGTTTGCTTTCCTAAGCCTCTACCCTTCTGTGACCTTCTTGATGTCCTCTGGTTCTCTGGAACTCTCTTCCTAAGTCTTCCACCCATAAATCTGGGGCTATAGTTATCCTGCTGTGTTCTGGACTCCCCATAACTACAGCTGATTCTATGACCAGAAGCTGGGAAGCCAGAGAGAGGGGAAAAACCAAAAGCAGCTGGAATCTGTTGGCGCCACAAAACCTCTTGGAACACACTCTCATATTGCTGAGGCAGTTTCCTCTGTCTCAGAATTTTAGATGCCTGCAAACTCCCATAGCTGCTGGAGTTACTACCACCACAGATGCCATAGCAAGGTTGTCACTGGGTCATGAAAGAATGGAGAAGTAAGTCAAGCAGAGAGAGTCAACTATCATATGGTTTCACTTATTTGTGGAGCATAACAAATATCATGGAGGACAAGGGGTGTTAGAGAGGAGAAGGGAGGTGGGGTAAATTGGAAGGGGAGGTGAATCATGAGAGACTATGGACTCTGAAAAACAACTGAGGGGTTTGAAGTGGCGGGGGGATGGGAGGCTGGGGTACCTGGTGGTGGGTATTATAGAGGGCATGGATTGCATGGAGCACTGGGTGTGTTGCAAAAATAATGAATACTGTTTTTCTGAAAATAAATAATTTAATTTATAAAAAAAAGAATGGAGAAAATAAATATTTAATTTTTAAAAAGGAATAACAAGTATTCTTCCATTCTTCCATAGAATTCCCCTTCCTGATGTTTTGGAGGACTTCTCTTGGAGATCTTTCTGTTCATGTTAAAGACCAGTTATGCATTTGGGGCTGCTTTGAATCCAGGCCAAGGAATACCAAAGTAGGGGGGAAGATGGTAACGTCACCGCAGGTACAGTGGTGTTTTGAGATATGGTCTTCTTCCTCAATTTGGCTCCTATTGTTTACCTTTTAGAACCATCACATGCCCTGTACTTTCTACCCAGGTGGAATGTCATTGCTCTTTCTTCCCTGGAATTGAAATGGATCAAACATACCTTATTAGACTCTAAAACTAGTGTCCTATTTTTCCCCATTGTGCCATGATGCTGTTTTCAAAGATTATGATGAACAAAGATCTCCTTCCTTATGTGTTAAGTGAAACCCAACTCATAATCTTTTGGATATCCTAAATATTGAATGTTAAATTTCCTAGAATCGGCTAAAGTTTCTCCATGACATCAGCATTCAGCTGTTCTTTTGGAATCCCCGAAACTAAAAGTTTTGAGATCTTACCACTTCTTTATCTAATACTGATGTGTAGAGGCAGAGAACCAATCCTATCTGAGTGTCCACTCATTCATGTGTCTTTTCTCATATAACTATCCTTACCTGTTTCCCTGAGCTGTTTCTGTGCCTGATGGAATTAAAAAAAAAAAAAAAAAGGTTTCTTATTAACTGCTGTAAGATAGAGAAGCTCTTTATTCACAGTTCCTAAAGTTATCTGTCACAATTTGATGCACTAAAGAATTTATCAAAGTGCTTACCAAACTAGAAAAGAATACGCTGGAGAAGAGAAGGGAAATCAATCCACCCTACTTCATATGCCAATACAACCCCAACCCACCTGCTAATAAAAATAACTAAAGAACACATCATTTGTTTTATCTTGAGATTTTGGTCATAACAAAGCTATTAATCCCTTATAACTTGTGATAGATTACAAAATGGTGCAAATTCTCCATCTTTTTAAAAGTATCTGTGTCCTTTTTCATTGACTTTGTAACTCCTCAAGAGATGAAGTTTATTCTGTCTAAATCTGGGCTGGCTCTGGGACTTACATTGGCCAATAGAATGTGTGGATATGATGCCTTGCCAGTTCCAAGTCTAGGCCAGGAAGACCTGCATGCTTCCGTTTACTCCCTGGGAACCCTGCTGGGCCACCATACTAACAAGCTCAGACTAGCCTGCAGGAGGATGAAATACCATATGGACTAGAGATGAGCCATCCAAGCTGATCCTGGTTTCTACCAGACCCAATAGTTGACTATGAACTCATGAATAGGCCCAGCTTAGACCAGCTGAGCCAGGCTCAGATTAGCGGAATTATCTAGTCACCTCATAGCCATAAGAGCATTAATCAAGTGTTGCTGTGTACAGCCAGCCAGTAGTTTTGGGTGGTTTGTTATACTGAAAAGCCCAACCGATACATGAGATAAGAACTATTTTTATTAATTGACGAGTCCCTTCATTGCTCCCCAAAACACACACACGCACAGGGAGGGAGGGAAGAAGGGAGGAAAGAGGGGAGGGGGAAAGAGAGAGAGAAGGAGAGAAAGCGGAATGTTTGGAATTGAGATGCACTTAAAAACACTACCCTGCAGTCCCTAGTCATACGAATGACAGTCCCAGTACCTTTACAAGCCTGCCAGTAACTATTAGCACGTATCTAGGAGACTGACGAGATTTTCGTATATTTTATGGCCCACATTCTGCCATTGTAGCCGTAATTGCCATGAGAATGCAATAGTGCATGGATCCCTATCTTCAGCAAACATATTCCTTCTGAGATAAAAGGAGACTGACTTGCATAGAATGACTTTGTTCGTGTGAAGGAGAAAAAGAAGCCCGCAACTGAGACTATGCAGAATGGTGCTGCCCAGACTCTCATTTTATATTCTCAGCTCTAATTAGCTCTTTTGGAGCAGATTGTTTGCAATGAGCTCCAGAAAATTGAGAATGATTTACTCAAGGCAAACAGGGTTCAGTTGTTAACCTTTCAGTCTTTAGCGAGGCAACATCTTAAGGATGAACAACAGTAAACAAGGAAGCTTGTCAATAAGAATCAAAACTGTGCCAGGATCTGATTTTACACCAAAAACAAGTCTCTGGAGAAAAATAACTTTTCTGGCATGAAGTGACGGTGCAGGAAGTGCTAGAAAAGAGTATCATCCTGACTCAAAGCTGAGAATTCAATTTTGGGGTGTCTTATATTAAGAGGCAATTTTACAACAAACAATGTTCCCATTCTGCTGCAGAACCTAGTGAATAAATGATGACTAGAACAATGTGACAATATGATATCTGACTTCATAGGAACATGGTGGCGTTCAGGTAGAATTGTGAGTTTTCAGTGTCGTCTTAGACAGGAACTATGCCATTAATAAAACAGGTGATCAGAGTGAGTTGTGGGACCCCACACAGATGTTTTGTGTGTGGTAGGAAGATCCCTGAGATGAGAACCTACATCCCATCCCCACTACTCTTCTAGCTGAGCCTTCCTCGTAGAATTGCCTACACTTTGTTGAGTGTGCTGAATCTCCTTATCTTTTACCATCCTCTCTATCGGGACGATATTTTCTGACTTTTGTAGTCTGGAAAATTCCTGCTAATCCTTAAAGTCCAAATCGAATCATTCCCTTACAAAAGGAGAACAAATCCTTGCCCCATCTCTTTTTCCCTGGCACATTTTATATTTATGGTTCCAAATAGACTCTAAGACACTAAAAGGCAACAACTGGACCATTATTTCTGAGGTCTGAGCTCCAAAGTCATACTTATAATTAAAAAAATAATTTAAAAGATAAATTAAAAAGAAGAAACATAGTACCTTTTGTAAATCTCAGAGCATAATTTTCCCTCCATCAGTACATAGAGAAAAATTTTCAGGGAGAACTTTCAGATTCTCACCAAAAAGAAAGAAGGAAACAAAAACCACATTATTTTTATTATAGCTCCTGGAGCAATCTTACACATAGGCTGGAAATTGTTTCTGCTTCTTGATTGACTGGGGACGTGAGTTGGTATTCTGGTGGTATACAAACATGGCTATAGTTATTCCTGTCCTGTACCGACATCTCTTTGTAATGTGATTTTGCAGCTTCTCTCAACAAGAGGTGAAGTTTATTTCTTAACCCTCTGAGTCTGGGCTGAACTTGAAATTTGCTTCACCAATAAAATGCAGTGGGAAGTCATGCTGTACCTGTCCTAAGCCCAGGCCTCGGAGGACTTGAATATTTGTGCTTTTTCTTTTGAAAAGTTGCCCAACTGTTCTGTGAAACTCTTGAGCTAGCACACTGGAAGATGAGGGACCACATAGCTCAGAAACTAGCCTGCTCAGCTAGGCCATGTGAGTCCAGTCAGCCCCCCCCCCCCCCCCAGAGGACCTAGCTGCTGAACAAAGATGCGTAGTAACACAGATAAGACCAGAGAAACCATCCAGTTGAGCCCAAGCCAAACCACTAACCCACTGAGATGTATCTAAATAGAAGACTGTTGATTTAGGTTACTATGTTTTGAGATGGTTTGTGCTCAGGAAAAAAAATTAACTGATACAAATAGTCAAATATACAAATGTACAGAGGCCTACCACAGATGGGTCCTGAAGGGTTTTCTTCACTCTCGGGTTGTTCAAACATCCTTCCTAGATTTCTGAGTTTCTCCTTCTTTCTTTTCTTTCCCAGAAGATCTTCAGTCTCTCAAATCCCTTTGCTTCTCTGTTCTTCAACCTTGACTGCCTCTCTTCAGCTTTCAGCACAGGTTTTCTGTTGTGTTTCAAATCATGGGGGGTTTTCTACCTGTACACTGTCATCAAGGGTTTCCAATTCATTAGAATACAGGAGAGGGATAAAGGAATATAGGATGCCTTTGCAGAAGGCATGTCTTATTCCTGGGATGCAATGAGGTAGAGAAAAACAAAATTCCTACTTGCCACATTCTACCTTTAGTATAAAATTTTGAATCATTAGAGGAGAGTGGTATTCATTTCATTGATACTATCCCCCTTCCTTGCCACCTCAATCTCACCAGCCGGGTGAAAGGATTGTGATGAGCCAATGAATTTGCCTCTCAAAGCTGTGTTTTTCCAGTGTAAAAGTGACTTGGTGAGTGTCGGGACCTACAAATCAATTAAAAGTTTTGTCCATCCACAAATATTTAAAATTTTGATACTTCCAATTGTCCTCCCGAAAGTATCAATTTCCATTCCTCCGCATGAGTGTTGATTTCCTCACCTTATCACAAACATTTTTTTCAAGTTTTCATTGTGTACTTATATGCATATACAACATATATGCAAAACATAATATTTTCCATTATAACCACTTTAAATGTATGGTTTACGGGCATTAATTACACTTGCAATGTTGTAGGAATATTGCCAATATGTTTCCAAAATCTTTCTCACCCCAAATAGACGTTCTGTAACTATGAAGCAATGCTCCTCGTTTTCACCTCTCCCCAACCCCTGTAACCTAAAGAGTCTACTTCTCTCTGTAAGAATTCACTCCTCCTAGATATTTCATATATGTGAATCATACATTTGTCCCTCTGTGGCTGCCTTATTGCATTTAGCATAATATTTTCAGTATTTCTTGATGCATTCATCAAAACTTCATTTCTTGTTATGACTGAATCATATTCCATTGTACGTATATGTCACATTTTCTTTGTCTAGTCATCTGTAGCCCTTTTGGCTATTGTGAATAGTGTTGCAAAGAATATTCACATGCTTCTTGAATCCCTGATTTCAATTCTTTGGGTTTATACTTGGGAGTATAATTGCTGGGTCATATGATAATTCCATGTTTAACTTTTTGAGGAACTGCCAAACTGTTTTCCATAGTGGCTGCATGATTTTACATTCCCACCAGCAAAAGAGAGGGTTATAATTTCTTCACATCCTTGCCAACAGTTAATTTCCATTCATGAATTGTAACCAACCCACTAGGGTTAAAGTGGTATCTCATTATGGTTTGTTTACATTTGTCAAATTGCTGATTTTTTTTCAAAGACCCCTTATTTGGTTTTGTTAGTGATATCAGTTGTCTTCTGTTTTTTTCTTTTATTTATCTCCACTCTAATTCTTACTATTTCTATCCTTCCTCTAACTTTGACTTTGGCCTACTCTTCTAGTTTCTCAAGATGTAAAATCAGTTATTGATCTGAGATTTGTTTTAAAGGACTTTATTTGTTTGAGAGAGAAAGAGAGAGAGAGGGAGAGAGAGAGGGTGAGAGAGAGCAAGAGAGCTCATGAGAAGGAGAAGATCAGAGGGAGAAGCGAACTCCCTGCCGAGCAGGGAGCCTGATGTGGCATTCAGTGCCGGGACTCCAGGATCGTGACCTGAGCCGAAGGCAGTTGTTTAACCAACTGAGCCACCTACGTGCCCTGATCTGAGATCTTTTTTAACATAGGTATTTACAGCTATGAATTCTTTTTGAGCACTGCCTTTGCTATAGCATTCCTATTTTTTTTTTCATTTCCATTTATCTCAAACTATTTTCCAATTTCCCTTGAATTTCTTCTTTGACCCACTGTTTCAGAGTGTGTTTTATAGGGGGCACTGGGGCGACTCAATCAGTTAAGTGTCTGACTCCTGGTTTTGGCTCTGCTCATGATCTCAAGGTCCTGAGGTTGAGCCCTACGTCCATCTCCGTGCTCAGAGCAGAGTCTGCTTATCCCTCTCCCTCTGTTCCTCTCCCTATGCTTTTTCTCTCTCCCTCAAATAATAAAATCTTTAAATGGAGGGGAGGTGGATGGGAGGATGAGATAATTGGGTGATGGGCAAGTGATGTGCTGAGCCCTCTGCGTTATACACAGCTGAGAAATTATTTAACACTACCTCTGAAACTAATGATACACTGTATGTTGGCTAATTGAATTTCAATAAAAATAAATAAGATCTTTTAAAACAGGGTGTGTTGTATAGTTTTTCACATGTGTGTGATTTTTTTTCAGTTTTCCTTCAGTTAATAGTTTTTAGCTTTATTCATTGTAGTTATGAAAGATACTTTGTATAATTTCCATCTTCTAAAATATATTGAGACTTGTTTTGTGACCTAACCTGTGGTTTATCTTAGATCATCCTCCATGTGCACTTGAGAATGTGTACTCTGCTTTTGTTGGGGGGAGTGTTCTCTATATGTGTGCCAGATCTAGTGGTTTATAATATAGTGGCAAGTCCATTATTTCCTTATTGATTTTCTCTCTAGAACGTCTATCCATTATTGAAAGTGAGGCTATTGAAGTCTCCAAATATTATTTTAGAGATGTTTATTTCTAAATTCTATTTTAACTATATTTTGGGACTCTGTTATTTGGTGCATGCATATGTGTATAATTGCTATATTTTCTTGGATAATGGATTGTTGAAGGCTGTCGTCATCCACTTAAGTGACTTTTGCAAACTGTTTTTTTTAATTTATTTTTAGCATAACAGTATTCATTTTTTTTGCACCACATCTGTGCCCTCTATAATACTCACCACCTGGTTCCCCAACCTCCCACCCCACCCCCGCCACTTCAAACCCCTCAGATTGTTTTTCAAAGTCCATAGTCTCTCATGGTTCACCTCCCCCTTCAATTTCCCCCAACTCCCTTCTCCTTTCTAACTGTTTTTGCAAAGACTGTATTCCTTGTCTCTTGATGTCACTGACTTCTCTTTAGTTTGTGTTTAGATAGTGTTTTGACAGAGATGTCCTGGATATCAGGAGCTAAGCAAACAAACCACATCTCTGCCAGTCCTTATTGCCAATCTAAGGGGCAAAAACACATTATTATCATTTCAAAAATACTATATGATTTTTATTTTTATTTTCCTGATAATTCGTGAGGTTGTCTCTTTCTTATTAAGTTTCTTAGGCACTTTGTGAGAGGTTTAGTGTTTTTTTGATTTCTTATTCATTTATAGAATTCCTTCAGATAGTCTTTGTGTGACTTCTTTGTTACATGTGTTGCAATTATTTTCTTCCACCTGCCAATTTTATCTTAGTATTTTTTATGACATCCGCATTAGAAAGAATCTGGGTTACTTTTATGCAATTTAGTTTAAGAATATTTCCCCCTATGGCTTCAAATTTTATGTTTTGCTTAATGAAGACTTAGCTATCAATATTCTCTATAGTAAATCCAATTTCTTATACATTAGCTTATTAAATAAATACTCATTTTTGAATAAATATTATTTACTTACTTTTTTGTTCCCTTATGTCATACTCTTGATTTTCTTCAAATGTCTGGTGCTTTTTGATTTTTTAAATCTTCCTTTCTGGGATTCCATAAATATAAGTGTGTGTATATATATATACACACACACTACTGCCTGCTTACAGTGATCATGGGGCTGGAAGTTTAACAGTGTGATTTTCCCATAGCTGGTATTTGGAGGGAGCATGTTCTCTGTGCTTTCCGTTTGGCATTACCCATCTGAGCACTCCTTAGCCTCTCGCACACAAGCACCCACATCAGTGCCCAAAAGTTTCCATCACCAAGGTGGGAAGGATCAACTTGTATGAATTTAGTTCTACTGAAAACCACCCTGGTATTTGTTCTGTGCACACCTTTCTCCTTCTTTTATCTTTTACTTCTGGCATGGAGAAGGCTTAGAAATGTTTTTTGCTTTTTATACCTATCCTCTCTTTGTGTTCTTTGATCAGTAGTTTCTTTTGTCAAGCTGTTCCATACTTTACTTCTGTGGATTCTTCGATGAGTTTGATTCACCAAGGAGACTACTGTTTACTGCTAATGTTATAGTTTTGTTTGCTCTAATACCATTTTTTAATATTTAGAAGTAAAAGATATAAGTATGTGTTCTCAGATTAATATCCTGATCTAATTTCCCATGTATATTCTTATTCTTATTAGATATATTTGTAACAGGACTCGAGTCTCTTTAAAAGATTGGATTTAGCAGAATATGATGAAAAATACATAAAGGAATGAGAATAGGAGAATGAATAAAAACAAGAAATTAGTTTGGTTTCTGTAGGAATTCAGACCTTTGGTAGGTCTGGGACTTAGTCCTGAAAAGGGATGGAAGTCAAGGTCTCTAAGGAAACTGACTTTGACTCGCCCAGAATTAAGTTTTCTGGGGATGGATTTTATAGTAACTACAACCTAGTGAGTGGAAAGATGCTTAGCTAGAGTTTCCAGAAGATTATACATCTCCCTTCTCAGTGGGGGAGTGGTGGTTCTACCATAATCAGAAATTTCTACAAGGATAGAATCATTGGCAGCTGGGCATCTCAGACAGGACTTTTAAAATCCTGGAAACCTTGGCTTTCAACTGCAAATGTACAGCAAGGTCTCCACATTGTTATGTTTCCATATACTTTGCTAGCCAATAAAATTCATAGCTTTGACATTGTCTTTGGACATCTTTTTCAATTTCTGTAACAGTCCCACAATGAGAGTACTTAAACCATTTGACATAAAACATTCTTCTTTGGGGGGTGCCTGGGTGGCTCAGTGGGTTAAAGCCTCTGCCTTCGGCTCCGGTCATGATCTCAGGGTCTTGGGATCAAGCCCCACGTCGGGCTCTTTGCTCAGCGGGGAGCCTGCTTCCTCCTCTCTCTCTCTCTGCCTGCCTCTCTGCCTACTTGTGATCTGTCTGTCAAATAAATAAATAAATAAATTAAAAAAAAAAACATTCTTCTTTGGAATAAAGGAGATGCATATTTGGAAATTATTTTTCCCGTTATTAAGACAACTCAATCTTATGATAGAAATGTAAGAGATAAATACACTGGTCATTCAGAGTTTTACTCTTCCAGGAAAAAATAAAATGAATAAAAATACTTGATGTTATACAGGCAAACCCCAACATTGCGGATATTCTTTGTAACTCCTATGTCAGACACCTTGATGTCTTTTATTTTAGTCCCAAATTACGCTCTTTATGACATGTTTATATTCCTATTATTCAATGTTGTTAGTTCTCTAACTGCATTATCAGCACAACATTTACCCACATTATAGCACATGTTCTGTGACAGAAGAACATGTGCCAAACTTGCCTTCAAGGAAACAAGTCTTGTACATAGGCCAGGGCAGATGAAGTGGTCTATAAATAACCACTGAATTTTCTTGCCAGTAAATGTACAATTGATTATGTGACCTTTTGTAGGTGTTATGGTGAGGTTCTCCAGTTGCCAACTTTTGTTCTAGGGCTGTCTTGACCCCTTGTGAAAGTAGCTGATGTTAGATGAGCAGAAGATCCAGAGGCTGGATGATGAAGAGAAAACAGAAAAATGTCCATGATGAACCTCAGGCTCACAGTATCCTCATAACGAGACATGATATAATGCAACTCTCAACCAAGGAATTGAAGGACCCTTTGATCAGGAATTATCCATTCCAATTATAGGCCTTTAGTTATTTCCAGAATGACTCCTATAAATCCAATTAGTCTTTATTTATTCATCTATAAAAGAGTGAAAGAAGATGCTAATGTTTCCTTTAATAGGGTTGAAGAGAGTTAAGAGAAAAATTAGTTGCTAAATAAAACTGCTGAGATGGGATGTAATTTAGATATAATTCTTCACATATTCATGTGCATTTAGCAATAAGTTACCTGTTCAAATCTCAGTCTACTTTCAAGTATGGCTCAGTGTTTTCAGGACTCAGTAGCTTTATGATTTATTATTTTTTCCAAGTTCTAATCCACATTGTATCCCTGAGTTACTTCTGAGCAAATGTCTTTTCTGTTCTGTGCTTCAATAAATCCCACCACAGAATTGGGTTTACAATAGAAACTGCTTAAAAGAAGAAATGAGTTCAAAACTTGAATTAGGTTTCCTCAGGTAAAAACAAGCTCTTTTTTTCTTTTTTTCCTCACTAAAGAACCTTGTTGAGCATGTGCCCACTCTTAAGGCCAGTAAGCCTGGACTTGAAAATAATTGACCAAGCTATAACATGAGGAACTGCCTGGGCCCCAGAGGGAAATCAATCAAGGCCTATTGTGAGGCTGTGATGTGCTTACTTCTCCTGTGGGGTGGGCATGTATTTCTTGGATCATGGTGGCAAATCAATTTTGTGTTCATCCTTTTCAGTGCTGATTCTTAGGAGCAAGAGCATCACTTCTTGACCCTCCTCAGGCAGAATTGAACTCTCCTTCTATATTCACCCAAAGCTTTGAACCTCCCTTGTTTCAGCCTTATTGAGCTATAAGGAAATGTAGCAGTAAGAGTGAGGACCTTGGAGACAGAGAAGTGTGGCTTCAAGTCCTGTCTCTGCTACTAATTAACTGTATAACTTAAGACAAGTTGTTTTCAAAGCTTCCTCAGTAGATTAGGGTTAATAAAGACTCTCCCTAAGGTTTGTTGTGAGAATTAAATGTGCCAGTAGATATAAATCCCCCAGTGAAGTATCTGGCACATGTCAGTAATAACAGGATGACATTTCTGACATGAGAGAGAGGGAGAAGTTGGGTCAGAGTCCCACTCTATGTATCTTGAGAAATATGAAAAGAAGTAGATATCTTACTGCTGCATCAGCCACAGTCATGGAGTGGCAAAACTTCACATACAATCCTTAAAAAGCATTAACAAGAGAAAGAAGGAGAAAAGTGCAGAAGTACTCAAAGCATGGGGATGTTCCCAATGATATTTCCTCCCCGTAAGCAATGCAAAGGGAAAAGTAGGTGGGGAGAGGGCGGCGCATCCTGACAAATGTTGCTCATGTGCTCTAAGTAAAAAGTAAAGTCAAGAGGATGACAATCATCATCAGCACTGTGGCTCTTAAAGTGTTAGCTAATGCAGCTTATGCGGCAGAAAAACATCCGTGAAAGTGAGAATAGAGGACATTAGATTACTTTTATTTGCAGATGATACGGTTGTATACTCTTAGAACTCATGGGAATTGTCTGAAACACTATGAGAAATAAAAAAGAAAATTCTGAAAATTCCCTGGATGTGAAATTCATATTAAAATCATTACTTTTCTTATATACCACCTATAAACAAAATATAATGAAGGAAATATCCCATTTACAAGAAAAAGATTTTTTTAAAGGAACAAGAAATATTCAGGGTTTACATGAAGGGAACTTTAAAACTCTTCTGAGGATTACAAGAGAAGATTTAGAAAAATGGTCAGAATTGATTCCTGGATAGAAAGTCTCAATACTATAAAGATATCATCTTCTACAATTTATCTATGAAGCCTGTGTCATCCAAATTAGAATACCAGTGAGATGTTTTGAGGAAAACTTTATAAAATGATATTTTTTGAGAAGTACACATATAAAATTGCTGCGATGATTCTTCAAAATAAGAAAAAAAAATCAACATGTTCAGTGGAGCAATATCTAAAATCTAGAAAATATTCATCCAGGTAGACATGGATATGTTACATATGATAAAGATGACATCTTATTCAATGGGAAAACACAGAGTAGTTAAAAAAAAAAAAAAGGCTCTGCAAAAAAGGAGTTGACTTTTGGGGGAAAACCTGGATGGCTACTTCGGTCTCAGTATAAATTTGAGATCTATTAATTGTGTGAGTGTGTAAAACTAAAACCTTAGAAATATTGTAAGAAAACATGGATTGCAAAAAAAATCCTGAATTTATAAAGGAAATGTTGGTAAAAGTAACTGTAAAAATTAAAAACCAAGCCATGGCAAAGATAGGCTAATATGGAAAATCAAAGTAAACTGCACAAAATTTTATAATATGTGGAATAATCTTATAAAAATTACTAAAAACAAATATTTCAGTCATAAATTGAGTAATTTTACAGAAAGTAATATAAACTTCTAATAAATATAAAAATACTCAGCCTCACATATTAAATGAATAAAAATAAAATTAGCATTTATACCTATCAAATTGGAAAAAAACAAATATAATTGATAATAGTAATTCCAACAAGAGTCTTGGAATATAGGCACTTCCATATGCTAAAGTCCAAACTATACCATTTTGGAGTGCAGTGTGGCAATATCTAAGTATTTAATTTTATTTTTTTTAAAGATTTTCTTTATTTGACAGACAGAGATCACAAGTAGGCAGAGAGGAAGGCAGAGAGAGAGGAGGAAGCAGGCTCCATGCTGAGCAGAAGCCCGCTGTGGGGCTCGATCCCAGGACCCTGGAGCCAAAGGCAGAGGCTTTAACCCACTGAGCCACTCAGGGGCCCCAATATCTAAGTTTTAAATGCATACACCCTTTTACCCAACAATTCCATTACTAGAGTTAGCCCTAGGAATATTCTTGCAAAACTGTACCATGAAATGGAATATAGCCTTCAACAGTTAAAAAAAAATCAACATTAATATAACCTATAGGGTACTAGTTGAATAAAATATAATACATCCGAACAAGATTATATTCAGCCTTAGTAAGTGTGATATACTGGTATCTACTACTATTAATAGGTTTTCAAAATGTATTCATAAATGATAAAAGCCAGGCACAGATCTTTATTTTAACTTTATCTCTTTAAAGGCACTTAGATGAAGACGAGATTTGGACACACTGAGATATATGAGGAAAGGCACAGAGGAAATGACACGTGAGAACTCGTGAGGACACTGGGAGAATGTGGCTATCTACAAACCAGGAGAGAAGCCTCAGAAGAAACCAATCCTGCCAACACCTTCATCTTAGACTCCTGGCCTCCAAAACTGTAAAAAAAAACATAAGTTTCTTCTGTTTAACCACCCAGTCTGTGATATTTTGTTGAGGAAGTCCTAGCAAATTAATGCACTTTGTATCCTGCAACCTTGCTTCATTTTTCCAGGAGGTTTTTGTTTTGTCTTATTTTGCTTTGTTGTTTCTTTTGGATTTTCTACTTCTGTTTTGAAAGCTTTCTGATAAAAAAAAAATTAGAAAAAAAAACTAATGTATGTATTTTAAAATAAATAATAATAGACATCATTCTCTTCCTGAATTCTGCTGTTTCCTCCATATAAGTATGTACATGTTGATGGTAGCATATAGTTATGTTCTAGTTCACAGACTGACACTTAATATGTCTCCAATATGCATTTCATTAATGAGTGAATTAGAGTTCAAATAGGCTGTTTCCTTCCAATTTCCTGAAAAGTTTTTGGGAAACTGACCTTTATAGAGATTAGAAAGAGTCACAGAAATGTGCAGAAATCAAATGAGAGGCTGGAAGCTATTGCAGGAGGGTCTGCTCCCCCTTTTCTAGCTGATTCTGGAGAGGAAATCCCCCTGTGAGCTCTATTGTACACATGAAAGGACTAGGTCTTATAGAATGTAGAAAATGAAGGTTTCACTTTCTGAACTTTCAGATTGACTGTTCTAATCCTCTGTTTCTCCAGTCTTCCCGTGTGTTCTTGGCGAAGGAGACAGGAACTGAGTAGAGCATGTGCCGTTAGTGTTTCCTGTGGTTAAACATAAAAAGGAAACATATCTGGCACATACAAGCAGAAGGCAATGATAGAGGTTTAAGTCACTCAGTGTATTTCCTTTTTCTGTATTTGGGTAAATTGCTTCTATTACAGCTAGACTGTTTGTATCCTTATGCTCAAAGGTTAATGCTTAATTGGAAAGTAGCACAGGGTTTGACATGCGTTGGTGCTCAAAATTAGGAACCGAAGAGTGAATGAATCACCCAATGCAGAATCAAGGCACACTAGGTTTGGACTTTTTACTTTTTAAGCTTTATTCTTTTAAAGACATCTGTGTGGCTTTGCTGCTCTTAAGACTGAACAAAGAAGTCTGTTTTTATGGACTGAGGAAGCAGACATCTAGTTTGTCACAGATGACTAAAATAGATGTCTGCCTTAATAAAAAGAGAAATTATTTATATGACTAAAAATAATCTAGAAGCTACCAAATTATTTCCTGGTGAAGAAAGACCTTATGAATTATTGTCAGTTTGAGTGTCTTTACTGTCACCCCTTCCCTGCTTTTTAAGAGAGCTAGAGAGTAAAAAGAATATGGCAGATTTAATGACATTCTTTATCTACTAGACAGACAAATGATGTCTTCTGAAATATACTTTCCTGGATTTTGAAGTTAAAGCAAATTAAAAAGGAACTGCGGTTGGAACTTCTCTGGGTAAAGCAAACTGTTGCCATAGAAAGGCAATGGTTCTGAAAATAAAACCATTCACTCACCTGTCATCAGATATCTAACTGTACGTCTTCTTTCTAAAAGGCAAGTCCAGCAGAACTGAGGACTCTTAAGACCGATCTTCTACAATCCATCCTCTCGTCCGGCAGTGCAAATTTGGTATATACTTGGAATCTCTTCTCAACAAAACTGAATGCCAACGAGGCACAAGCATCCCTTCCAGATCCTTCAAGAGATGCCAAGAAAAATCATGACAAGTGAGGCCTCATGGTCTCCAAAACTTACAATGTGCTTGACCAATGTAACGTCTTTCTAATAAGCAGGTGCCAAAAGAAGAGCCTGTTCCCCAGGGTCTTGTGAGATCCTCTGATGAGAGGCACTGAGAAAAAACCACATTTCTGTTGGTATTGATTTTTATTTTTTAACATTTCTACTTCTGTGTTTATTTTATAAATATGAATGTTCTGGACGCCTGGATGGCTCAGTCAGTTAAGCGTCTGCCTTTGGCTCAGGTCATGATCCCAGGATCATGGGATCAAATCCCAAGTCAGCTTCTCCCTCTTCCTCTGCCCCTCCCCTCTGCCTCACTGTCCCGTTCTCAAAAAATAAATAAATAAATAAATAAATAAGATATTAAAAAATATGAGTGTTTTATCAGTACACTAGCAAATGTTGATAATTTAAACCAGATGTGAATTGGAGGTTGGAACTTATTTTATGTGAGTGGGAGGTTGTTTTACTGGTAGATGTACATGTTAAAATTGTTCTGGAGGCCACTGGTCATAACTATTACTGTGTCTTATGCACTACCTTAAAAAAATCATCAGTGTGTAGCAGCAGGCTCAGGACAGTCTAGCATTATATTAGGTGTGTAAATGGAGGGGAAACAACTATAGAAAGAGGTGGGGGAGGCTTGTTTCCAGATATCAGATAAACTATCACAAAATCCGGTACTTAACAATCAGAATTCCATCTGATAAAATCACAATTAGATGCAAAGCAAAATAGAGACTATTTTTCTTGCTGCTTAACCTGGCAACTGGAAGTCTTCTGCCTTCTCGTATTTACTCAGTGTTTCCCCACCCCCCGCAAAACCAAATTGCAGGAAGCTGCTGGTGAGTAGATGATGTTTTGCTTGGGGGCTCTTGTGACCTTTATGACAACTTCATGATTCCAAATGCAAACGTTAATAACATATATTTTCAGGGGAGCCTGGGTGGTGCTGTCAGTTAAGCATTGGATTCCTGGTTTGGGCGCAGGTCCCGGACTCGGGGTCATGGGATTCAGCCCCACCTCCCACTCTCCAGTCAGAGGAGTCTGCTTAAGACTCTCTCTTCGTCGGTCTCCTCCCCTCCTCAAATAAATAAATCCTTAATTTTTTAAAGATAGAGGTTTCGCAGAAGAAATTGGGAATTTTAGATATCAACATAAGTGCTCTACTGCTCATTCATGAATATTTGTCAAACAAGATGTCATTAGCAGCAGCTTTCTTTTTGTTGGGAATACATACATCATTTGCAAATCTGTTATCAACAATGTTAATGGAATAAAATCACCCGATCTAGTTCCAATAATTTATAAAAGATGTGTTTTTATACTTCTCTATGTCACTTAGTCCTTGCACCTTACTTATTCTCTCCGGATAATCATGTCCTCTTCTGTAAAACATAAAATCTGGTTGCTTAAGCCGAACTTGGTTTCCTTTTGCTCTGAACTTGTTTAGATATTTGTTTTTGTATATATTTGTATCAATATATGTGGAATATTATTCTTGGCAATATTTCAACCTGTGTCTACTAAATTTTTAATCAAAAATATCTCTTTGCCGGGGGAGGAGTCAAGATGGCGGAGAAGTAGCAGGCTGAGCCTGCTTCAGCTAGCCGGAGATCAGCTAGATAGCTTATCTAAAGATTGCAAACACCTGAAAATCTATCGGCAGATCGAAGAGAAGAAGAACAGCAATTCTGGAAACAGAAAAACAACCACTTTCTGAAAGGTAGGACCCGCGGAGAAGTGAATCCAAAGCGACGGGAAGATAGACCCCGGGGGGATGGGGCCGGCTCCCGGCAAGCGGCGGAGCAACGGAGCACAAAATCAGGACTTTTAAAAGTCTGTTCCGCTGAGGGACATCGCTCCAGAGGCTAAACCGGGGCGAAGCCCACGCGGGGTCAGCATGGCCTCAGGTCCCGCAGGGTCACAGAAGGATAGGGGGTGTCTGAGTGTCGCAGACCTTGGGGGTATTGGAACGGGAAAGCCGGCTACAGAGACAGAGCCGACAGTCAGCTCACAGCTTGGTGTTACCTTGAACTGGTCGCAGGCTCGGTGAGCTCAGAGCGCCGCCGGAGGTCAGGCAGACGGGAGTAACTGGGCGCTGTTCTCTGAGGGCGCACTGAGGAGTGCGGCCCTGGGCTCTCGGCTCCTCCGGGCCGGAGACCAGGAGGCCGTCATTTGTATTCCCGTCCTCCGGAACTCTACGGAAAGCGCTCAGGGAACAAAAGCTCCTGAAAGCAAACCCGAGCCGATTACTCACCCCGGCCCCGGGTAAGGGCGGTGTAATTCCGCCTGGGGCAAAGACACTTGAGAATCACTACAACAGGCCCCTCCCCCAGAAGATCAACAAGAAATCCAGCCGAGACCAAGTTCACCTACCAAGGAGTGCGGTTTCAATACCAAGGAGAGCAGCAGAATTCCAGAGGAGGAGAAAGCCAAGCACGGAACTCATGGCTTTTTCCCTGTGATTTTTTTTTAGTCTTGCAGTTAATTTAATTTTTTTTTCTTTTTCATTTTTTGTTTTTTTTTTTCTCGCCTTCAGGTAAAATTTTTTTTTTTTTAAACTGTTACCTTTTTCTTTTTTAACGATTTTTACTAGTTTATCTAATATAGTTCACCTACCAAGGAGTGCGGTTTCAATACCAAGGAGAGCAGCAGAATTCCAGAAAAAGAGAAAGCCAAGCACGGAACTCATGGCTTTTTCCCTGTGATTTTTTTTTAGTCTTGCAGTTAATTTAATTTTTTTTTCTTTTTCATTTTTTGTTTTTTTTTTTCTCACCTTCAGGTAAAATTTTTTTTTTTTAAACTGTTACCTTTTTCTTTTTTAACGATTTTTTACTAGTTTATCTAATATATATATTTTTTCTTTTTTACATTTTTCTTAGGTGTTTTCTTTTTTTTTTTAAATTCTTTTCTTTTCTTTTTTTTTTCTTTTTTCTTTTTTTTTCGTTCTTCCTTTTTGAACCTCTTTTTATCCCCTTTCTCCCCCCTCACGATTTTGTATCTCTTCTAATTTGGTTAAAGCATTTTTTCCTGGGGTTGTTGCCACCCTTTTAGTATTTTACTTGCCCCTTCATATACTCTTATCTGGACAAAATGACAAGACGGAAAAATTCAACACAAAAAAAAGAACAAGAGGCAGAACCGAAGGCTAGGGACCTAATCAATACAGACATTGGTAATATGTCAGATCTAGAGTTCAGAATGACAATTGTCAAGGTTCTAGCCGGGCTCGAAAAAGGCACGGAAGATATTAGAGAAACCCTCTCGGGAGATATAAAAGCCCTTTCTGGAGAAATAAAAGAACTAAAATCAAACCAAGTTGAAATCAAAACAGCTATTAATGAGGTGCAATCAAAAATGGAGGCTCTCACTTCTAGGATAAATGAGGCAGAAGAAAGAATTAGTGATATAGAAGACCAAATGACAGAGAATAAAGAAGCTGAGCAAAAGAGGGACAAACAGCTACTGGACCACGAGGGGAGAATTCGAGAGATAAGTGACACCATAAGACGAAACAACATTAGAATAATTGGGATTCCAGAAGAAGAAGAAAGAGAGAGGGGAGCAGAAGGTATACTGGAGAGAATTATTGGGGAGAATTTCCCCAATATGGCAAAGGGAACGAGCATCAAAATTCAGGAGGTTCAGAGAATACCCCTCAAAATCAATAAGAATAGGCCCACACCCCGTCACCTAATAGTAAAATTTACAAGTCTCAGTGACAAAGAGAAAATCCTGAAAGCAGCCCGGGAAAAGAAGTCTGTAACATACAATGGTAAAAATATTAGATTGGCAGCTGACTTATCCACAGAGACCTGGCAGGCCAGAAAGAGCTGGCATGATATTTTCAGAGCACTAAACGAGAAAAACATGCAGCCAAGAATACTATATCCAGCCAGGCTATCATTGAAAATAGAAGGAGAGATTAAAAGCTTCCAGGACAAACAAAAACTGAAAGAATTTGCAAATACCAAACCAGCTCTACAGGAAATATTGAAAGGGGTCCTCTAAGCAAAGAGAGAGCCTACAAGTGGTAGATCAGAAAGGAACAGAGACCATATACAGTAATAGTCACCTTACAGGCAATACAATGGCACTAAATTCATATCTCTCAATAGTTACCCTGAATGTTAATGGGCTAAATGCCCCTGTCAAAAGACACAGGGTATCAGAATGGATAAAAAAACAAAACCCATCTATATGTTGCCTCCAAGAAACTCATTTTAAGCCTGAAGACACCTCCAGATTTAAAGTGAGGGGGTGGAAAAGAATTTACCATGCTAATGGACATCAGAAGAAAGCAGGAGTGGCAATCCTTATATCAGATCAATTAGATTTTAAGCCAAAGACTATAATAAGAGATGAGGAAGGACACTATATCATACTCAAAGGGTCTGTCCAACAAGAAGATCTAACAATTTTAAATATCCCTGCCCCCAATGTGGGAGCAGCCAACTATATAAACCAATTAATAACAAAATCAAAGAAACACATCAACAATAATACAATAATAGTAGGGGACTTTAAGACTCCCCTCACTGAAATGGACAGATCATCCAAGCAAAAGATCAGCAAGGAAATAAAGGCCTTAAACGACACACTGGACCAGATGGACATCACAGATATATTCAGAATATTTCATCCCAAAGCAACAGAATACACATTCTTCTCTAGTGCACATGGAACATTCTCCAGAATAGATCACATCCTCGGTCCTAAATCAGGACTCAACCGGTATCAAAAGATTGGGATCATTCCCTGCATTTTTTCAGACCACAATGCTCTAAAGCTAGAACTCAACCACAAAAGGAAGTTTGGAAAGAACCCAAATACATGGAGACTAAACAGCATCCTTCTAAAGAATGAATGGGTCAACCGGGAAATTAAAGAAGAATTGAAAAAAATCATGGAAACAAATGATAATGAAAATACAACGGTTCAAAATCTGTGGGACACAACAAAGGCAGTCCTGAGAGGAAAATATATAGCGGTACAAGCCTTTCTCAAGAAACAAGAAAGGTCTCAGGTACACAACCTAACCCTACACCTAAACGAGCTGGAGAAAGAACAAGAAAGAAACCCTAAGCCCAGCAGGAGAAGAGAAATCATAAAGATCAGAGCAGAAATCAATGAAATAGAAACCAAAAAAACAATAGAACAAATCAACGAAACTAGGAGCTGGTTCTTTGAAAGAATTAATAAAATTGATAAACCCCTGGCCCGACTTATCAAAAAGAAAAGAGAAAGGACCCAAATAAATAAAATCATGAATGAAAGAGGAGAGATCACAACTAACACCAAAGAAATACAAACTATTATAAGAACATACTATGAACAACTCTACACCAATAAATTTGACAATCTGGAAGAAATGGACGCATTCCTAGAAACATATAAACTACCACAACTGAACCAGGAAGAAATAGAAAGCCTGAACAGACCCATAACCAGTAAGGAGATTGAAACAGTCATTAAAAATCTCAAAACAAACAAAAGCCCAGGGCCAGACGGCTTCCCGGGGGAATTCTACCAAACATTTAAAGAAGAACTAATTCCTATTCTCCTGAAACTGTTCCAAAAAATAGAAATGGAAGGAAAACTTCCAAACTCATTTTATGAGGCCAGCATCACCTTGATCCCAAAACCAGACAAGGATCCCACCAAAAAAGAAAGCTATAGACCAATATCCTTGATGAACACAGATGCGAAAATACACAACAAAATACTAGCCAATAGGATTCAACAGTACATTAAAAAGATTATTCACCACGACCAAGTGGGATTTATTCCAGGGCTGCAAGGTTGGTTCAACATCCGCAAATCAGTCAATGTGATACAACACATCAATAAAAGAAAGAACAAGAACCATATGATACTCTCAATAGATGCTGAAAAAGCATTTGACAAAGTACAGCATCCCTTCCTGATCAAAACTCTTCAAAGTGTAGGGATAGAGGGCACATACCTCAATATCATCAAAGCCATCTATGAAAAACCCACCGCAAATATCATTCTCAATGGAGAAAAACTGAAAGCTTTTCCGCTAAGGTCAGGAACACGGCTGGGATGTCCATTATCACCACTGCTATTCAACATAGTACTAGAGGTCCTAGCCTCAGCAATCAGACAACAAAAGGAAATTAAAGGCATCCAAATCGGCAAAGAAGAAGTCAAATTATCACTCTTCGCAGATGATATGATACTATATGTGGAAAACCCAAAAGACTCCACTCCAAAACTGCTAGAACTTATACAGGAATTCAGTAAAGTGTCAGGATATAAAATCAATGCACAGAAATCAGTTGCATTTCTCTACACCAACAACAAGACAGAAGAAAGAGAAATTAAGGAGTCAATCCCATTTACAATTGCACCTAAAACCATAAGATACCTAGGAATAAACCTAACCAAAGAGGCACAGAATCTATACTCAGAAAACTATAAAGTACTCATGAAAGAAATTGAGGAAGACACAAAGAAATGGAAAAATGTTCCATGCTCCTGGATTGGAAGAATAAATATTGTGAAAATGTCTATGCTACCTAAAGCAATCTAAACATTTAATGCAATTCCTATCAAAGTACCATCCATCTTTT
The DNA here is from genome assembly GCF_009829155.1 of Mustela erminea. Classification (NCBI taxonomy): domain Eukaryota; kingdom Metazoa; phylum Chordata; class Mammalia; order Carnivora; family Mustelidae; genus Mustela; species Mustela erminea. Next base: position 66,173,078 of record NC_045614.1, on the reverse strand, counting down.
TCAAAGAAATGGAACAAATAATGCTAAAATTTATATGGAACCAGAAAAGACCTCGAATAGCCAAAGGGATATTGAAAAAGAAAGCCAACGTTGGTGGCATCACAATTCCGGACTTCAACCTCTATTACAAGGCTGTCATCATCAAGACAGCATGGTACTGGCACAAAAACAGACACATAGATCAATGGAACAGAATAGAGAGCCCAGAAATAGACCCTCAACTCTATGGTCAACTAATCTTCGACAAAGCAGGAAAGAATGTCCAATGGAAAAAAGACAGCCTCTTCAATAAATGGTGCTGGGAAAATTGGACAGCCACATGCAGAAAAATGAAATTGGACCATTTCCTTACACCACACACAAAAATAGACTCAAAATGGATGAAGGACCACAATGTGCGAAAGGAATCCATCAAAATCCTTGAGGAGAACACAGGCAGCAACCTCTTTGACCTCTGCTGCAGCAACATCTTCCTAGGAACAACGCAAAAGGCAAGGGAAGCAAGGGCAAAAATGAACTATTGGGATTTCATCAAGATCAAAAGCTTTTGCACAGCAAAGGAAACAGTTAACAAAATCAAAAGACAACTGACAGAATGGGAGAAGATATTTGCAAACGACATATCAGATAAAGGACTAGTGTCCAGAATCTATAAAGAACTTAACAAACTCAACACCCAAAGAACAAATAATCCAATCAAGAAATGGGCAGAGGACATGAACAGACATTTCTGCAAAGAAGACATCCAGATGGCCAACAGACACATGAAAAAGTGCTCCATATCACTCGGCATCAGGGAAATACAAATCAAAACCACAATGAGATATCACCTCACACCAGTCAGAATGGCTAAAATCATCAAGTCAGGAAATGACAGATGCTGGCGAGGATGCGGAGAAAGGGGAACCCTCCTACACTGTTGGTGGGAATGCAAGCTGGTGCAGCCACTCTGGAAAACAGCATGGAGGTTCCTCAAAATGTTGAAAATAGAACTGCCCTATGACCCAGCAATTGCACTATTGGGTATTTACCCTAAGGATACAAACATAGTGATCCAAAGGGGCACATGCACCCGAATGTTTATAGCAGCAATGTCCACAATAGCCAAACTATGGAAAGAACCTAGATGTCCATCAACAGATGAATGGATCCAGAAGATGTGGTATATATACACAATGGAATACTATGCAGCCATCAAAAGAAATGAAATCTTGCCATTTGGGACAACATGGATGGAACTAGAGCGTATCATGCTTAGCGAAATAAGTCAAGCAGAGAAAGACAACTATCATATGATCTCCCTGATATGAGGAAGTGGTGATGCAACATGGGGGCTTAAGTGGGTAGGAGAAGAATCAATGAAACAAGATGGGATTGGGAGGGAGACAAACCATAAGTGACTCTTAATCTCACAAAACAAACTGAGGGTTGCTGGGGGGAGGGGGTTTGGGAGAAGGGGTCGGGATTATGGACATTGGGGAGGGTATGTGCTTTGGTGAGTGCTGTGAAGTGTGTAAACCTGGTGATTCACAGACCTGTACCCCTGGGGATAAAAACATATGTTTATAAAAAATAAAAAATTAATTAAAAAAAAAATATCTCTTTGCCAAATTTTTAGGCTCACCAAATATTTGTAGAGTTATATACCACCTTTCTCCACCTCCAGATATCATTTGGCTAGCAAATATTTTTATTCACTTTAGTATTTGTTCAAGTCAGTTCTCTCTCTCTCTCTTTTTGGATTTCATTTATTTATTTGAAACAGAGAGAGAGAGAATGAGCAGGGAGAGCTGCAGAAGGAGAGGGAGAAAAAGACTTTCCACTGAACAGGGAGCCTGATGCAGGGCTCCATCCCAGGATGCTGGGATCATGACCTGAGCCAAAGGCAGATCCTTAACCCTCTGAGTCATGCAGGTGCCCAAAGTCAATTATCACTTAATAAATTATTTTTATTTTTTTGAAACTGGATTAATTTACCAAAATCTCTCAGTAAGGTGTGTGGGAGGGGAAATATTGACTGTGACTATGTGGCCTCATTGGGAATGTGTGTATTTGGTGATATCCTTAGACCTGGAAAATAGAATTTTACCTGAACATTGTATCAGAGATGAAAAAATCATATATCAGATGTTTAAGGAGTGTTTAATTAAAAAACATATGCAATGAATATATTCTTGAAATACTGTGAGCAATCTAATTTTGGTTTCTCAAATTTTTGGTTTTTTGAGTCTTTTTTGAATGATTAACCATAGAGAGGAATACAAGTTTATCTGAATCAGTTGTGAAGTGTGTCATAATTAACTGGTCATAAAATACTTTGCAATAAAGTATTAGTTTTCTTATAGTAGAATCACTGTGACTCACACCCATCTTCACATGCTTCACTGAGTGGAAGAGAAAGGACTGGAATTACAGCTATGGCTGGGATTTGCAGATAAGCTGCACAGCATCTATTACAAGACATTGGTTGGATCTCTGAGCATCATTTCCAAATGTGTTTCTCGTGTGTATAGGTGGAGGGGGTAGGGGATTGTGAATTAATGCCCAATATAACATCATAAGAAATTATCAAATTCAGGCTTGTGTTCAGGGGGTTGCTCTAATTGCCTCCTAACTGGTTTCTCTACTGCTTTTCTTCTCCTTACATGAGATTGTTCACATGGCAACCAGGATGACCTTTAAAAAAATGTAAATCAATTAAGCCACTTTCCTATTTAAGACCATCCAGAAGCTCATCACTGATTTAAAAAAAATACTGATTATGATCTATGGCTCATAATTTGACCCCTACTTTTGTCTCGGGCTTCTCCTCTACTTGTTTATGCTTCGGTCACTGTCTATGCTCTGAAATTGCTAAAGCCATTGAAGGAAGGGTCAGCAAATGGTGCTGGTGTAATTGGATATCCATAGACTACATAATGAACCTTTATCTAACCTCACGCCTTAAACAAAATTAGCTCAGAAATGGATCACAGACTTAAATATAAAAAATAGAACTATAAAACTTGTAGGACATAACACAGAAGAAAATCTTAAGGACCTTGGGCATGGTGAAGAACTCTTAGATATGATACACAAAGCTCACTATAAAAGGAAAAATTTATAAGGTCGACTGCATCATCATTAAATACTTGGTTCTGCAAACGACCTTTATAAGAGAATGAAAAGACAAATGGCTACAGAATAGGATAAAATATTTGCAAGTCACATATCTGGCAAAAGACTCACAGCTAGAATATGTAAAGAACTCTGAAATTTCAACACTAAAAGAACAAAGCAATCCAATTAGAAAATGGGGAAAACACATGAGAAAACATTTTCTCTATATAAGAATATGCAAATGTCAAATAAGAATATGGAGATATGTCTAGTATCACTAGTCATTAGGGAAATGCAGGCTGAAACTACGATATACCATTACACAGCTATTAGAACAGCTAAAATAAATAGTGGCAATAAAAAACAGAGACAAAGGATGTGAAGAAACTGGATCATTCATACACTTCTGGTGGTAATTTAAAGTGGTATAGGGACATCTGTGTGGCTCATGGGTTAAAGCCTCTGCCTTTGGCTCAGGTCATGATCCCAGGGTCTCTGCTCAGCAGGGAGCCTGCTTCCTTTCCTCCCTCTCTGCCTGCTTCTCTGCCTACTTGTGATCTCTGTCTGTAATAAATAAATAAAAAGTCTGAAAAAAATAAATAAAATAGTACAGCCAATCTGGAAAATAGTTTGGCAGTTTCTTATAAAACTAAACATACAAATACCTATGACCCAGCAATGGCTCTCCAGGGTGTTTGCCTGACAGAAATGAACATTTAGGGCTTGAGTAAAAACCTGTATATGTTCAGTTACACCAGCTATATTTACGATAGCCAAAAAATGGAAGCAACATAAATGCCCCTCAGTAGATGATGAGTTTAAGCAAACCATGGCACACCTGTATAATGGAAACCTACTCGGCAATATAAAGATGCAAACTCTTGGTACACACGACGTAGATAGAACTCAAGAGGTCACAGACTGTATTATTTTATTGATACACCATTCTCACAATGACAGAATTTCAGAGACCGGAAAGAAATTAGAAGAGAGGGGTGCTGGGAAGAGGGATGTGACTCTAAAGGGGAGAATATGGAGATCTTTGAGTGATGGGACAGCTCTGAGTCTGGATCGTGGCAGTGGGTGCACACCACACATAATGAAATGACACAAACATCACACCAATGTAAAATTCCCAGTTTTGATATTGTTCTATAATTATATTAGAGGTTACTACAGGGGAAAATGGGAGAGAGTTACCTAGAACCTCTCTACGCTGTCTTGGTAACTTCCTATGAATCTATATTTACTTAAAAATAATTTTTAACTTGCTGTGATGACCAATTTAGGACACCATTGGATTAACCATGAAGAAAAGTAATTTTTAAGGATTTTATTTGATTATTGTAGCAACTGTTTTATGAAACTTCCTTAAATAACTGATACCAGTGTTTCAAGTCAGGTCATTCAAGATATTCTAAATTTGAGCCACTAGAAAACTGTTTCTTTACATTTGTATATTAACTTTTACATTTCATATATAAACATATATAAACATTTGCATGTGTTTATGATTAATATTCCTGCAGTAGTGTGTACATACAATTCCTAGCCTGCTCTTTCTAAGCATACAGTTGTATAATGTCGTAAATTGTGTTATTTTACATACCAAAGTGTATGCCTATGATTTCATGTACAGGCATTCACACATGAATGCCTCTAACTAATAGACAGCAATTATATATGATACACTACAATATCTGAGGTTTCATTTAATTGTACAAATGGAAATGAGTGTTTGTTAGTATTTCTTTAAGACATCAGTAAATTTTTTATGGCAACAGCATTCATGTATATTAAGTAGAATTGATCTTTTTTATTTCTTTATTATCTTATGTTTTAATTATAGTAAAATACATATAACATATACTTTACCATCTTAACTATTTTTATTTGTTCAGTTTAGAATCCATCTTTTTAAATTATTTTTATTTAGTATGCTTAGTGTTGACACAAAGAAGTGACAAAAATATATACCGGAGTTATAGTCTAAAACAGATTTTTCTCATCAATAATAATATCTTTCTGGAATTAGGGAACTTTTACAGGGGACCTAAAAGTAGCAAATATATAAAGAACAAGAGAAAAGATTTTCCTATAGATGGAGCAAATTTTTTTTGTCCGTAGGAGGGGTTTGAAGAAATTGAAAAGAAAAATGATCAGATTAGATAAGAAACAAAGACTCAAGCAATAAAATAACAAAAACAAACAATAATTACAAAAAAAATTGACCTACTGTACTCTCCTCCAAGTAAATTTGACAGCCTTAACCCTTGTAAACTTTTGCAAAATGAAATAATCCCTTTAGATATAAATACAATTGGTCCATATAAAGTACATAAGGAAGCTATTTCACGCGTGTAAATGTTTGCTGGCCATTTCTTTAATTCAATGATTTTTTTCCCCTCGTTTTTTCTTGTTGTTAAAGGTAGTCTTTAGATTCACTGATGAGAGCTGGAAAAAATCACAGGGAAATAGGCAGTTCAATCAAACTACCAGTTTCCTTTGAAATTTGGTTCTCAGGTAGTTGTTTATCTCAGAGATTAGCATATTAACTTTAAATGTGTGACACTAGCTTTCATGTAGATGGTGATCAAACTAAAGTAATATACACAGACAAAAGCAGTTGTACTCCAAGCACAAACTTCAAAGTGTCCTCCGCTGGTGTCTTTTACTGCCTCTAGTGCTCATTTCCTTTCTCAACTACAGACCAAACTGAGCAAAGCAGTTTGGTTAGGTAGCCTAAGGCCAAATGCTAAGACAAGCATTGGGTATACAGTTTTGGGAATTATTCATACTAATTGCTTCCGTGTCTCTTCCATCCTTAAGGTGAATTCTGACCATTAATTAAAAGGTGGAATTGTAACTCAAAACAGACTCCTCTGCTACCGATTAGTAGCTATGTAATTATTTATTGCTGGGCGACAAACCATCCAAAACATAGTGACTTAAAATAACAACTGCTTATTTAGTTTGTGATTCTGTAGTTTGGCAGTTAGGGCTGGGTTCCACTGGGTGGTTCTTGTAAGTCTTCACTGGGCACGTTTGACCTTTGCTGAACTTGCTTACAAAAGAACATGATCAGTGAATGGGTCCACTGATACAGGATGGCCTCACCTGAGATGGGATATTTGGCGCCTTCTTAAATGGGGTCTCTCATCCTTTAGCAGGCTAGTCCATGCTTGTTCTCATGGTGGCCACAGAGGTCCAATTGCAAAAGAAAGGGCAAACCATAAAACAGCTTCTTGATTTCCCCTTTCATCGCATCGGCTGAAGGGAGACCCATGCTCCAGAGTAAAATGGCGGTGGAGTGGGTGGAGGGGAACACACACTTGTGAAAGGCAGGGAAATGGGAAGCAAGAACAAATTAGAGTCATTATGGTAACTGATAGATGAAAGAAGCTTTGATGCGTGAACTTAAGGGAGAAGACATAAAACAATTCATTGGAACTTGGTATCTTAACATTTCAGATTTCAGTGAAAATTAAGGATATAGCCCATTGAAAAAGAAAAGTCCAGTTTAAAGAAAAATCAAGGAAACATTATAGGGAAGTAGGAGATAAATAGCTCTGATTTCCCACATGAAAAAATGATAAGCCAGATTTTCTACTTTAGAATCTCAAGTAGCAATTTTTAAATTCTGAATCTGTATTTTTAGTAACAAGAAGCAAATGGTAAGACAACTTTGATATGCTGATACTAGTTTTTAATAAAATATGAAGTTGCAATTTATATTTTAATGCTTATTATAATTTACTAGACTGTTCTAAGAAAACATTTTTAGATTTAATTTTAACTAGAGTTCTGAATCATGACACATTATTATTATTACTATTATTCTTGCTTGCACAAAAAGAAAGTAAGGTTCAAAAAAATTAAATGATTAGTTTGTAAATCATATAGTTAATAGAGTTCAGCAGCTGTTGTTTTGACTTTTTTGAGTATTTTAAATTGAAAGAATATTTTTATCTCGTAAATACATACCAAATGATGTGTTCTGAATTTATTCTAAATCACAGTTCAGAATTAACTCAATAATTTCAGTATCAATCAGCTGAGGACATTTTTGTTTTCAATTTTTAACAAAAAGTAAGTCACTCATTTTTAATTCTCGTCAACTTTAGAAGAGTTATATTCTTCTCTCTCTCTCTCTTTTTAAAGTTGAGAGTTGTTATGACTGATAATGAAACTTACAATGCAATTTTCTTATTACATGACAATAAAAACTGCTATTTCAGCATTAATAAGTCAAAATACATATTTCCCTACCATATTCATTTAATTATTTCTTATAATTATGTCATGGAAGCCAATTTACTTTGACTCTTAATTCAGTGCTCTTTTCATTGGTAACATGTTTATCATGTATTTAAAATTCATTCAGCCAAAACATAATCTCTCTCTCTCTCTTTTTTTTTTTTTAAAGATTTTATTTATCTATTTGACAGACAGAGATCACAAGTAGGCAGAGAGGCAGGCAGAAAGAGAGGAGGAAGCAGGCTCCCTGCTGAGCAGAGAGCCTGATGCGGGGCTCGATCCCAGGACCCTGGGATAATGACCTGAGCCGAAGGCAGAGGCTTTAACCCACTGAGCCACCCAGGTGCCCCCATAATCTCTTTTAATACATACTTATGGCAATGGATTTTGAGGTTGATCCATGCCTTCTGCAGCATACACACAGAGAAAGGCTGAATCTTTCCCTTCTTCAGACTCTCCTAACATTATCTACATGTAGCTAATTTAGCAAATACTTATCACTTCATTTTATTATCAATTGTGTGTGCATTCTTTCCTTAAAAAGGAAGGGAGTTTGCTTCATTTGTTTTTGTGGTAGTGCCTAGCATAGTGCCCATAGCAGGTACTAGATGGAAAATGGTTGAAATGAATCTTCATCTTCCATAATCATCATGGTGTAAAATGATGACTAAACTCGGATCAACTCATAATATGATTGTTAATCATCAGACCCCAGTGCAGTCATCTTTGGAATGCAAGCCTGACCAAGGAAGAGAAAGAGAATAACTCTGGAATTACTTTCAATGGTAAATATTAGGCATGTGGTCTAATGCTTCAAATTATTGCTATTTTCAAGGATAAACTTAATAAATAATCCATCTTTGATGATTACAGTTTAGTAGATTTTATTATTCGGAAAGGTAAACCACGTGGAAATGGGTCACCTGACATTTCTCATGTACTAAGTCAGCCTGATGCCAATACTTGCGAGTAGTCCCTTGAATTTAGAGAAATAGAAATGGAGGTGGGGAAATACCAAATATATGTTCATGAAGAAATACCATCGATTCTAACCGAGGTCTCCAGCTTTAAGCTCACATGAAGCAAAGTCGAGAAAAGAAAGGAAAGTGATGATAAGGAAAGAAAAATGTTAAGAAGAAGAAGAACTGGTAAGAAGAACTGTGAAAAGCCGTAAAGCTATGAACAAGACCAACACTTGGAGGGCATCTGGTTTTCCCTCACTGTACATACATCAGAAACACCAGTCCTCTTTCAGCTCCTCTTCCCGCAGTCCCAGGCTCGTGGTCCATCAATATGAACTATCCATCTCCAAGGTTCAGAACCCAAGTCTCTGTCCATATCAGCCAGAAGAATTGACAAAAGGCAGTTGCAAAACTCAAAGTGAACGAAGCCCTGTCTCAGAAGGTGGCTCAGCAGATTGGCAGCTGGCCAAGGTAGACTGTACATGAGTGGGTGATGGCTGGGTCTTTTATTCTAGTAGCTGGAATAGAGAGAGCACAGGGCCACTTTGGCAAGAGACACTGTTTCCTGGGCTGGCTCCATTTAACTGAGAGACAGGGTGCTCATAGGTTCAGGCATTATACCTTTGTGGATATAAGATTAATCCTTCTTGTTCCCCCTTTTAAGTCCTTGACCTTATGATACTATCTTCTTTCTCAGAGAAGAAAAAAAAATAAAACACTTTAAAGGAATCAGTATTCATGACACAAAAGTCTGGAGGAGGAAAATTGGTTGGAAGTTCACTTGGCATCTTCTTTTTTCAGCTTTAATACAAATGGCGAGTTATTCCTCATTCTCTCACATAGAGATCAATTGCTTTGAAGGGTTTTTGCCTAATAAAACATCAAGGACATTTAAAAATATTTAAGATACAGCACACGTAGAGAAAAATGCATAAAATGTAAGCACATAGATTAATGAGTTGTTATATTCCAACTCATTATATGTATCATGTATCATGTATCATGACCTAGGTCAAGACACAGTACATTTTCTGTACCCTAGAAAACCTCTCAGTACATATTTTAACCACTATTTTTTTTTTGAAAGAGAGAGAGAATTGGAGGGTTGGAGAGGAGGGGCCAAGGAAGAGAGAGAATCTTAAGCAAACTCTGTGCCCAGGATGGAGCCCAACATGGGGCCCAACATGGCGCTCCATCTCATGACACCAAGATCATGACCTGAGCCAGAATCAAGAGTCAGACACTTAACCAAGGGCCAGCCAGGTATCCCTATAATCACTATTTTGTCATCTAATTCGTCTTTTTCAGAATTGGCAGATGTCCCCCGAAGAAAGTCAGACCCCACAGTTAAAACTTGTAATTCCTCACTATCATGTGAAAGTATTCAGATATTTTCAAGCTGTTGTTTTTGGTCCAAGTTTTAAGTTTTCTGTAATGGAAAAATCATTCCAAAATGATCTAGTTAGTACTGTTATTCAAGTAAAACCCATAGAAGTCTCTTTTGGTATTTATTCATTTTGTGTCTCATGCTGATCCTTCCTCTCAAAGACTATCAAGGTGTCTCTCTGATACCTGTTCTGCTCAGCCAATATCAATAACACACATTTAAATCTGTGGCAGGGCTTTCTATTACCTGGAGAAGAGAAAATTGATGTCCAAAGAGATTGTTTTTAAAGGAACTTATATTTCCTGATTAGTGTAGAACTCTTGACACTGGAAAAATCAATCGGAATTTGAAAGTGAGATTCAAGTACTGAACTAATTTAAATAGCATTTTCCTCTGACTCCTACCTTTCCATTTCTATGGAAAAGTCCAAATGTATAGGTAGGCCTATCCAGAATTTTTTATACTCCAATTCCTTTCAGGGATAGAAATCCAAAGAGGGGGTATATAGAATGAACAATGAAAGCATTTGGTTCACATGGGGTTCTCCTGGGGAAGGCTCGAGTGACCCTCTGTTTATTTTGTGAAAGAAATATAAAAGGGGAACTACACTTAATGAGGTCTACAAAGCTGTAATTTCTTCTGAGTAGGCTGCTGAAGCTCCATGGAGCCACTATAGGAAAAGCTTCTCTGCAGCCTTTCCTCAGCTTTCCTAAAAACTTAATACTGAATCTCAGATAGTACGCAGACAATACCCTCCATCTTCTTCCTCAAATCTTCCTGAAAGAAGAGTATATGAGTTCCAATCCCAAGGAACTTTACACTGTTATATTTTTTTTCATGTGCTAGATCCTTTATTAGATACTAGGGAAATAATGGTGAGTGAGACAGTCCCAGGTCCCCAGCCCATACAAGTATAAAATCACCATAAACAGGACAAAAAGTCCCCCTGGCCCCACAGTTTGAGTATAGGCTCTAGAGTCTGGACAATGCTACTGTTCCTATCCCTCTCTCTAAACACTGTCTTTCCAGTATTTCCCAACTCAGCTAAAACTATTCCATTTGTGGACTTCCTAAGAGAGATGTTTGGGAAGGGCAAAGAACCTGCTTCCTCCATTGCAATTTTGAAAGGAAAATATATGGAACCAAGGTGGTATAAAAATGCCTTTACAATTTCAATATAAACAGTTTTCCATTTCTGGTATCTTTTCTTTATGAGGGGTTGCAGGGGGACGTTGTTTCCATCTAAACTAGAGACAGGGTGGGGATGGACTCAGGCATCACCTTTTAAATTTTTAAATTTTTATTTTTTGTGAATGCATAAGCACTTTCTATAATTTATTTTCACCATTTAAAAATTATAGTTTACATACAATAAAATTTACCTTTGTAAGTATGTGGCTCTGAGAGTTTTTGTAAATATTAGTTAATATGTAAATATTAAACAACACACTAGTGCACAAGCAGTGGGCCAAATAAGAAATCAAATGGCAAATCAAAATATGTCTCAAAATGAAAGAAAAAGAAAACACAGTATTTCAAAACCTATGGGATGCAGCTAAAGCAGTTGTTAGAGTGAAATTTATGCTATAAATTCTGGTATTAAGAGAAAAATTTCAAATAAACAACTTAACATAATACCACAAGGACCTCGAAAAAGAAGAAACTCAACTGAAATTTAGTAAAGGAAGGAAATAACAAAGAAAAATCAGAAATAAATAAAATAGAGATCAGAATAAACAGTAACATAACACTTAAAGTAACAATGAGTTTAAAAAAAAAAAAGACCATGCTTTAACTACATTAACTAAGAAAATAATGAGAAATGACTCGAAAACCAAAATGGGAAATGAAAGGAAAATAATCCAACCCCAGATAACTGCAGGCAACAGATAACACCAGAAGTACATAGTATGAAAACAGATTACTGTAAATAAGTATTTACTAGCAAATCAGATAACTTGGGGGAAAAAAGAAACCCAGATGATTCCTAAAAATGCACAAGTTACCATGATTGAATCATGAATCTTGAATCCAAGAAATAGGAAATCTTAGACCAATAACAAGAATGAAATTTGAATTAGGAATAAAAAAATCTGCCACCACAGAAAACCCAAGAACATGTTACCTCACTGGTGAATTCTACCAAATTCAACCAAACATTTAAAAAATAATGAAAATATCAAAATCTTACAAATAATGCAATAGAGAAAACACATTCAAATAATTCTATGAAGCCAGGATTACCCTGATACCAAAGCAGGATAAAAACAATATAAGAACAAAAAAGTTCTCATTTCTCTGATGTAAGTCTTGCCACTCTGGCTTTCTTTTGACATCTATGTACATGATAAATGTTTCTCCATTCCCTCACTTTCACTTGGAAGTGAGTCTCTTGTAGGCATCATAGAGATGTGTCTTGTTCATTATCTATTCTGACACCCTATGCCTTTTGATTGGAACATTTAGTTCATTTATATTCAAAATAATTATTGATGAATATGTATGTATTGCCATTTTATTACTTGTTTTGTCATTGTTTCTGGAGATTTTTCTCAGGTTCTTTCTTGTCTCTGTTATCTTTGGTCTCTTTGCACTCGAAGAGTCCTGTTTAATATTTCCTATAGGGCTGGTTTAGTGGTCACAAACTCCTTTAGCTTTTGTCTTGAAAACTGTTTATTTCTCTCCTGTTCTGAAAGATAGACTTGCTGGATAGAGTATTCTTGGCTGGAGATTTTTTTTTTCCCATTCAGCACTTTGAATATATCATACCACTTTCTTCTGGCTTGCTGAATTTCTGTTGAGAAATCTCCAGCTAGACTAACGTCTTTTCTCTTGTAAGTTAAGGACTACTTTCGTCTTGCATTTTTTGTTTGTTTTTTTCGTTTTTAAAGATTTTTATTTATTTATTTGAGAGGGGGACAGTGAGAGAGAGCATGAGATGGGGGAAGGTCAGAGGGAGAAGCAGACTCCCTGTGGAGCTGGGAACCTGATGCAGAACTTGATCCTGGGACTCTGGGATCATGACCTGAGCCGAAAGCAATTGCTTAACCAACTGGGTCACCCAGGTGCCCATTGTCTTGCAGTTTTTAAAATTTTTTCTTTATCACTATATTTTGCATGTTTAATTACAATATGTCTTGGTGTCGGCCTGCTTTTGTTGATTTTGATACAGGTTCTCTGTGCTTCCTGGATCTGGATGTCTGTTTCCTCCTCCAGATTAGGGAAGTTTTCTGCTATTATTTCTTGAAATAAATTTTCTGCCCCCTTTTCTCTCTCTTCTTTTGGGACTCTTATAATATGAATGTTATTATATTTGATGGAGTCACTGAACTCCCTAAATCTGTTCTCTTGCTGTATAATTCTTCTCTCTTTTGTCCAGCTTCATTATTTTCTATTATTCTGTCCTCTAGGTCACTAATTTTCCTCTGCTTCTTTCAGCCTGCTGTTCATTGCATCAAGCTTGTTTCCAATCTCATTTATTGCATTCTTCATCTATGCTTGATTTTTTTTTAACTCTTTAATCTATTTAAACTCTTTAATCTAAGGGTCTTACTGATACCTTCTATTCTTAAGTTCAGTGAATATCCTTTTGACTGTTGCTTTAAATTCTCTATCAGGTATGTTACTTATATCTTTTTTGCCTACCTCTCTGGCCATGGGACTTATCTTCTTCATTTGGGATAAATTTCACTGTCTTGGCATTTTGTCAAAGTCTCTGCCTACCACTGTGTATTAGAAAAGCCACCTATGTCTTCTTCTCCTGAAAGTATTGGCCATATAGTACCCAAGGACTAGTACTCTGGAGAGTGTCTCCTGTGTGTGTTGTGTGTGCTCTGTTCTTGTATTTTGACTCCTCTATCCCTCAGGCCAGTCATCTGTAGAGTCTCTCCTTGCCTGCTATGGACAATGTTTGGTTCCTGAACTAAATGTGATGAGTGTGCTTCAGTCTGAAATGAAACCTGACACTACCTCCACCAGAACTGAGGCCCTGCAGAACTTTCCTGAAGACAAGGTATGGGCAGGGATTTGTGCTGGTCTTCTTGGGAAGGGACCCACTGCCCTGGGACTGAGACAAGCTTGCTGAGAAGCAAAGTCCCACCAGATCTCAGAAGTATGTGTCCTGGTGTAAGCAAGTTAGCCAGCCATTGTTGGCACCAAGCTGCTTCTTGCAGGTGGCTCTAAGTTTATGCTGAGGGACAGGGAGGGAAATATTGTGATGGAAGAAAATGTTGCTAACAAGCTCCTTTGTTTCCAGAGGGGCATTTCTGTGAATGGTGCCTATCAGGGACATGTTATAAGAAGAACAAATAATTTCCCTGCTGTGTGCCCCATGTGTTTTTCAGATCACTATTTCCACACTGTCCGTCTCTGGGTGGTTTGGCTGCCTTCTCTCCAAGAGTAGTTCATACCTTCAGGGCTCTATCCCAGTAAAGACCACTGACTATTTATTTTTTTAATAATTAATTAATTTATTTATTTGAGAGAGAGGAGAAAGAGATAGAGAGCTTGAGCCAGGGAAAGACCAGAAGGGGAAGCAGAGGGAAAGACAGAATCTCTCACGCATACTCTGCGCTGAACATGGAGCGTAATCCAAGGCTTGATCTCATGACTCTGAGATCATGACCTAAGCTGAAACTAAGAGTCAGACTTTCAACCAACAGAGCCACCCAGGTATCTCAAGCCCACTAACCTTACAAAATCCAAGTTTTTAGCCTCAGTAGTTGTAAAGACTCAAGAAAGCCCCTCTTGCTTCTCAAGCCAATGGTTTGGGGGAAACATTGTCCTTGTGCATTCTCCTGCATGCTTCTTTCTCTTTTGTTTCCTTCTCTATGACCATGGCTCCCTCCTCTCCACAGCACCTGTGATCTGTTTCTCACCTAAGCTATGTCTCCAAACTTCCTACCTTCTTTGATGTGGCCTCTTCTCTCCATTTAGTTGTGGAATTTATTCTGTCAGTCTTTACACTGATTGCTGGAGTATTTAGGATGATTTCATAGTTGTGTTTGTGAGGCAAGGCGAGCCTAGAGTCTGCCTGCTCTGCCACCATATTCCCATTTCACATCAGCTTTTATTTTCGATTCAAATTCCTTCCAGAGTTCTCTCTTAGACTCCTACCACTTCTACTTTTAAGTCCTTGGGCCTAAAATAGATGTTATCTTCTTTCTCAGAATAAAAATATGAGAAAATTACATTTTAGTGGACTCACTATAACACAAAATATGGAGAAAGAGAGTTGGTTGAAGGGACTGCAGCATGGTGACTTGATGACAGTTCATATCAATACCCATGGCACTATGGTAATGGGGGACAACAAGGATTGCCTTGAGTTAAGGCATGAAGAAAAGGTTGTGGATGGATGTGTCCACCAAACCGGAGAAGCACATGCCAGCAAACTAGTTAAATCACATGCATAACCTATAACTAAAGGACCCATAGATTGGGGCTGAAGCAAAGATCAATAGTGGACATGATGGGAGAAGAAGAGAGCATGACAGAAATGAAATCTCCAGAAATTTCAAACTTTAACTTTCACAAGGAATTCAAGTGATTTTGCTTTATAAAGAAAATGAAAAACAAACAAACAAATAAAAAAAACAAAAAGATCAAATCTTTAATTTTGTTTTGGTCAAATGGAAGCTTAGTGACAAAGTTAAAGGTAACCAGCTACAAACCATTAGTATCTTATAACTTGCATATATGTTTTATTTCCTCCTCTTATGTATCTTATTTGGAAAATAAAGATGCCTGATTTTTTTACTATGCAAGGATATTGTTTTGTGCAATCTATGTATTGCCTCAAGAATTTTAAATTTATTTATAGTATACATCAATAAATAATCATAAAACAAGACTCAGATGGATAATAGGATCAGACTAGGAAAAAAACAACAACACAAGAAGACAATATAGAGCCTGAAAGGGGTAAGAGGAGGAGGGAAAATTAGGTAATTGTTAGGAGATTTGGGGATGCCCCTTGGCACCTGAGCTGCAGTCCTGTTATAGTTGTGGAGAGAGAGGAATTGGTATTCACACAGGATATAAGGGAGAACAATAAACCACATAAAGGAATCCACATAAAGTAAAATGCAAAGCTTGGAGGGGAAAACACATGGTGGATTTGGGGCAATTCTTACCATAGAAAGTAGAAATTGGGCAGGAGAAGGTTTCTGAAAAGTTGGATAAGGGATGACCCTGTGTCATATGCTGTGCAGGATGAGGACTGTGGAGCTATAAAATGGAATGAAACATGATCCAATTTGGATCCTTTTTCACAGCTCAGTGAGAAAAGAACCCAAGGGTCCTAATTTGGTAAAGGAGCCACTTCTGTATTTGTAGTTACAGGGTAACCATTTGTCTGAAGATGGAGGTTTGAGTGACAACCACATTTGAAGAATGCGTTGAGTTAGTTGAAAGAAACTAAATGTCTACTCATTGGTAGATGTGTATATAAATTACCACAGTTCATAAGTAAGTATGGCAAGAACTTATACACACAAATATCTATTTATGTATAAACCATATTCATGTTAGAAATAAACACACATGTCCTACACATAAGCATCTATGTTGAGAGGTTGGTAGTTATGAATTTATAGATATAAATAAATATATACATTTAGGTATAAATAAGTATTGATGCTTAAATTTTTTTTCACAATGCCAGGATATGCGTCAATATTTAGAATATAGTTGTCTTTTGTAATTGAAATTATGAGTCCTTATTTAGGTTCATATTTTTCTCAGGTGTATTTTCTTTTTATTAAGTTACTCAATGCATCAGGTATTTATTAAAATAAAATAACCTTAAAATACTTTTAAAGTGATAAATACCCATTTATAAAGTGATAAATTAAAGTGATAATATATATTAAAGTGATAAATGCCTACATATATTAAAATAGTAATGAGTAAAAGTTTTTTTTTTTTCTCCCATTTTCAACACTTCAGTCCCAATTTGTAGTGGTCACAAATTTTACAAATTATATATAGTTCTGAGAATTTTCTAAACAGATCTAAGAATGTGTGTGTATGTGTGTTTGTGTGTGTGTGTATACACACAATACAAATATATATAATAATAATAATATGTTTATTATGTATATATATGCACTGAGAATGTAGCCAGACTATGAATCCTGACTCCCTTATTCTGTGTGTTAACTTCTCAGGACCTCATTTTCCTCAGAAGTACGATGGGAATGGGAACGGTAACTACCTCAAGAGTGTGTTGGGATGATAAAAGAAATTAATATAATGCACTTTGGACCCTGTTTGTCATATAATAGGTATTTAGTAAATATTTTCTTAATATAATTAGAAACAACCCATGAGAGTCTGTACAGTGTTCTTCAATCACAATGTCTATATCTAAACTTTTACGTTTTACCAAACCAACCTTAATGAAAGGGAGAAATTTGAAAAGCACCTTCAGGTTGGGGTGGGATATGATCAGAGTCTGGTAAAGAAATTGCATCCTAATTACAGAGCAAACCTGTTTAACAGTGACTGTCTACATGCTTATGGTATTTTATTCAGTACAGCCTAAAATTTGGAATAAAGGAGAGGGTAAAGGAAAGGGAGCAAGAGCAAGTATGAGCAGAAAGTGCATGAAAGCAAGGCTGAGAGAGAAAGTAACCATGAGGAGGATGGGGTGATCATACCATAAACCCCGTTTAACTGACTCTTTGCTAGGGGGAAGATGATGCTGGATGTCATCAGTGTTGTAAGCGGTACCTACATGATATTGTTGGAACACAGTTGAGGGAGAATTAATGTTTTGCATACAGTGTATAATAAGGGGAGAGGAGGGATGCCTGGGTGGCTCATTTGGTTAAACGTCTGCCTTTGGGGGTGCCTGGGTGGCTCAGTGGATTAAAGCCTCTGCCTTCTGCTCAGGTCATGATCTCAGGGTTCTGGGATGGAGCCCCACATTGGGCTCTCTGCTCAGCAGGGGGCCTGCTTCCCTTCCTCTCTCTCTGCTTGCCTCTCTGCCTACTTGTGATCTCTGTCAAATAAATAAATAAACTCTTTAAAAAAAAAACCAAAGTATTTAAAAAAAATGTCTGCCTTTGGCTCGGATCATGATCTCAGGGTCCTGGGATTGAGCCCTGCTTCGGGGGGTCACTGCTCAGTGGGGAATCTGCTTCTCTCTCTCCCTCTGCTCCTCCCCCCGGCTTGTGTTCTTTCTCTCTCTCTCAAATAAATAAATAAATAAATAAATAAAATCTTCAAAAATGGGGGGTAGAAAATTATGTATACAATTTAGGGTGACCTTTGAATGTAGATGGGTTGTTAGAACTGTCCCTCAAGTTAAAGTCCGCCTCAAATATATTCTCTTAATCATTCCTTCAACAAATATTTACTAAGCATCTACTATGCCAGATACTTTTCTAGGTCTCTGGCAGATTTAAAGATTTAAAAACCTAAAACAAGATTTAAAAAAAACTAAAAATATGGGATATTTGTAAACTATGGTGTGAAATGTTGATGAGAATAAAAGATAAAGTCAGGAAGGGTGTAGGTGTTGGTGGTGGATGATGTGGGCACATCTTTCGGTAGGTCATATATGTCCTCTCATGTCTGGTGACCAGAGCATGTTCCTCAGAAATGTGTATTGCAGAGTCTTCTTCTTGATCACAGCACTGACCAGAAATACAAAGCTCTTTGATTTATTGTAGAGAATGTCACTATGTGATGTATGAGTTAATAGAAACAATTTTTGAAAGGTAGTCAAATATTCTTGAATAACTGTAGCCTACAAAATTAGTAAACTTCAAACTGCAACTTTGAACACTTTGAACTCAGAGCTACAGACCATTAAAGATGGAAGGAACGCCACCCCATGACCCGAAACAACCTTCTCATTTCAGAGTGGTTCGTGAGGTTAAGTGGCTTGCTCAAGGGTACACGAAGAACTGGTGGGTAGACTTGATGTACAAGTCTAGATTGGCTGCCTCTTAGTCCACTTCTGTTTCCATTAAACCAACTTTTCACTTTGCCTCAGGCAGACCACAGTCCTTGGAAAGAGGGAGCATGATCTTGGAGAAAGAGGACTTCATGGGGAGTCGGGAGAAAGTGTTTATTAAGAAGCCACCTTGTGTCAGGCACAATTCTAGGATTTCCACTCCTATTGTCTTATTTTGTTTTCATAAACAACCACTTAAGCAAGGTTTTATGATTCTATACTTTTTGAGTTATTTAAAAATGAAAGCATGACATATATTAATTGAGGATTCATAGTACCCATTCTCAATTCCATATCTCTTTTTCCCCCAGAAAAACTACTATCTTGAAACTGATATTTGTTTTGTCCTTGAATAATTTAACATTATGACACTTTATAAATGTCCTTTAAAACAACAAATAACAGTACCTTTCAATTTTCAAAATTGCATAATAATTTTACTCTGTAGGATTCTGCGATATATTTTTTAATCCTGAGACATTTTTTGAGGTTTATCCAAACTCATACATGAATTCTATTTCATTCCTTTTGTATTTTTTAAGTAGAGCCATATTTTTTAAGAGAAGTTTTGGGTTCACAGAAAAATTGAGCAGAAAGTACAGAGTTCCTATTTATCGATCTCACGCCTTGACATGTACACAGACTCCCTTACAATCAACAGACTGTACCAGAGTGGTATATTTGTTAAAACTGATGAACCAATATTAATGCATTATTATTGACCGAAGTCTACAGTTTACATTAGATTCATTCTTTGTGTTTTCAGTTTTATGGATTTTGGCAAATGCATAAGGTCATGTATCCATCATTACCATATCAGACAGAATAGTTTTACTGCCATAAAAATCCTGAGCTGAACCTCGTTTTTCTTTTCCTCATCCCAAACTCATAGCAACCACCGATCTTTTTACTGTCTCCATAGTTCTACCTCTTCTGAAAGGTCATATAGTTGGAATTATATAATATGTAGCCTTTTCAGATTGGCTTCTTTCACTTAGGTTCCTCCATATCTTTTCAGGGCTTGACAGCTCATTTCTTAGCACTGAATAATACTCCATTGTCTGGATCTACTACAATTTATTTATCCATTCACTGACTGGAGGACATCTTGGTTGCTTCCAAGTTTTGTCAATTATGGATAAAGCTGCTATAAACATCCATGTGCAGATTTTTGTGTAGACATAAGTTTTCAACATCTTTGGGTAAATACCAAGGAGTACAATTGCTGGATTATATGTTAAGAGTATGTTTAATTTTGGAAGAAACTCCAGACTGTCTTCCAAAGTGGCTGCACCATATTTCATTCATTTTAATCATGATTTATAATTCTATTATTTGAAATACTTCAAAATTTATTTATTTATTTGCTCACAGATGGACAATTAGATGGTATCCAGTCTTATTTTGTATTCTGGTATATATTTACTTTAGCACATTATGAGTTTTCTAAGTTATGGACCTAGATGTGGAATTTCTGGGTTGTCTATAATGTATATTTCCAGCATTATATATTTTCAAAGTGATCTTTAAAGACATTGTACCAATTTACACTTCTGCAATTTAATGACTTATAAGAAATATATATATGTGTG
The DNA here is from genome assembly GCF_009829155.1 of Mustela erminea. Classification (NCBI taxonomy): domain Eukaryota; kingdom Metazoa; phylum Chordata; class Mammalia; order Carnivora; family Mustelidae; genus Mustela; species Mustela erminea. The sequence goes on along the minus strand of NC_045614.1, from coordinate 66,152,816 downwards.
TGTGTGTGTATATATATATATATGTATATATATATACATATATGTATATATATATACATATATATATACGTATATATATATATATACATATATATATTCAGTCACTCAGATGACCAAAATATATTTCTCAGATATATTTAGCCTTCTTCCACAGTTTTTATAAACACCTTTGAACCATAGAGGTGAGATAGATGTCTAATTATTGCTGAAGGTGACTTTTGGGTTCTATACCTGCTGTTGTGTGGGGGACATCCCTCTCCTCACTAGGGTTGGAATTGGGTCTGGAAACCCTAAAAGAAAGTTAAAACTTAGATGTGAAATTTCTGGATTATAATAATGCACCTCTCCAACTTTATCATATATTTTCCAAGTGATCTCCAAAGACATTGTGTCAACTTACACTTCTTCTGTCAGTATATACTGGGTCAGCACTTGCTATTGTCAGCCCTAATTTTTTAATCCAATCTGAGAGATAGGAAGTAGAAATTCCATGTACTTTCAACTTGTATTTATCTGGTTATGGAGGCATTAGCATATTCTTATTTGTGTTGGCCACTTGATTTTGTCTTCCGTGAACTGTACATTCATATTCTTCAACAATGTTAAAACTGGGTGGCTCAGTGGGTTAAGCCTCTGCCTTCCACTCAGGTCATGATCTCAGGGTCCTGGGATCGAGCCCCACATTGGGCTCTCTGCTCTTAATGGGAAACCTGCTTTCCCCTCTCTCTCTGCAGGCCTCTCTGCCTACTTGTGATCTCTTTCTGTCAAATAAATAAATAAAATATTTAAAAAACAAAACAAAACTGAGATTATTCCTATTTTTCTTATTGAGCTATAGAATTTCTTTCTATATTTTGAATAATAATAATAGCTAACCTCAGTTGAGCTTTGTTTCTGGTGTTTCTGAGTGTTTTAGATAAATGAATACAATAATTGTTTTATTAACTTTTTGAGGTAGGTTCCCATTTTATAAATGAGGAAATTCAGGTATTGAAGAATTACATTACTTGCTTAAGACTGCACAGCTCTCTGTTATAAATCTAGTCCAACTGGCTCCGGAAAGGTTTATACTAGAATAAACCTTTGTCTTTTACATGAATAGCCACAGTGGATGGTTTCTATTTCACTTTGTCCGTGTTTTATATTATTCAAACATTTTAATTTAATTGAAATTATTTATCATACCTTTAAAACATGTATGATTATTTTATGTTTTTTGTTAAATGAATTCTACAGGATATCAAGATCATAAGGATATTGATTGCCCTTTATTGCCTTCTGAAAGTTTTAAACTTTAAAATTTTAACATTTGACTCCCCAGAATTTAATTCTATGTACCATGTGAACTAGCTACTTTATTTTACATTTACATGTGAATATGAAATTATGTGAACAAAATATTCTTTCTCCATAATTTGTTAAGTCAGAACTCATATTACTAGTTACTCCGGGTTTTATTCTGGACTTTCTTATTTACTGATCAGTCTACTTAATTTTATTTTAATTATTTTTAGAGATTTTATTTATTTATTTGACAGAGAGAGATCACAAGTAGGCAGAGAGGCAGGCTGAGAGAGAGAGAGGAGGAAACAGGCTCCCTGCCAAGCAGAGAGCCCTGATCCCAGGACCCTGAGATCATGACCTGAGCCGAAGGCAGAGCCACCCAGGTGCCCCAGTCTACTTATTCTTGTGCTTTTTGCATTCTAGATTTTTATTATAGGGTTGCAATTAAGTTTTTAATAGCTGGGATAATGAGTAGTTTCCCTCCTTATCCTTCAAAAATATCTTAGTTATTCTTGACCCATTTTTTTCTCTATGAACTTTCTCTCTATGAAAACTTTTAAGTGATTTTGAGTGGTATTATATTGGGATTGTACATTAATATTTGAATATTTTGTGGTTTTAGCATATTGTTTATGTCCATCTATGAGAATAGTATATTTATTCTCTTATTCAGGTTTTCTCTTATGATATTTTCTAATTGTCTCTAAATTACTGTTCACACATAAGAAATATATTCAGCCTTTGATTTAATTCATCTCTTTTTTTCAGAAAGTCTGCTTTTTACTATTATTTCCATTCTTCTACACTATAGGTATACTTCACTTCTTTTTATACCTTTTCAATGAAAAGATTAACACATTTATTTTCACTGTCTTTTGTTTTCAAATAAATACCTTGAAAATTAAATGCCTATCTCTGTCTGAGCTACTTTATTGTACATCCTGAAAATACTGTTATATAACTGCCTTCACTGTTACTCAGTTCTAAATATTTTACAATTTGTATTATGATTGCCTGTTGAAACCAGGACTTCCTTGAGTTATATCTAAAATCTCAATGTATTATTTTCTTCTTCTTGTCAACTATTTTTAGGCTACATTATTGTATTTTAATTTTACTGTGATTAGATAATATGGCCAGCATACTGTCAATTATTCACAAACACTTGAAAGTCTGTAGTTTAGTACATGATTAATATTTATAAGTGCTGCTTATACACTTTAAACAATGTATCTGTGTGCTACTTTGGTGGGGGAACTGATGTTGGATAATACTACTTTTGTTCATATCTCCTGTATTTTTCCTAACATTTTGTTTGTTTAATCTACATGTTTCTGAGATATAGATGTTAAAATATTTCAATATGATTGTAGAATAGTAAACTTAACACTGTAAGCCTCTCAGTTTATGCCTTATACATCTTTTGAAGTGCTAAGTGATTAAGAGTTCATGAATTTTTTTGGTAGATTGTTTCTGTAGGGTCTGTCTCATATTAGATAGACACTATGTATGTTTAAGACATTATGTTATGTTAGACATATAAGACATATAGACATATGTTAGGCATTAGGATATGTCAATCTTATGTTAGATAAGATATTATCTATGTCTTGTGTTAAGATAGACACTTCATTAATAATAGAACTTCTGCTTAATACTGATATTGCATAAATTTTACTTGGTATGTGTATGATACGTTGTCTCTATTGTACTCTGAACGTTTCTTTACAGATTTTTTATAAATATTTCTCCAGGACCTAGCATATTCTTTGATTTAGTATATCCCTTGCACATCAATCTATTGTTTCTGTAGTTTACTCCAGTTTTATTTGTTTAATAATCTGAGAATCCTTGACTCCTATTAAATGATTATAATCCATCTATATTGATTATAGTCACAGATATATTTGGACTTATGTTATCATACCAGGTGTATTTCTTTGCTTATTTAATTACCCAGCTTCTTCGCATTGCTTTTTGTTTAAATTTTTTCTCTACTAATGTGGAATACATGTGAGTGTTTTGTTGTTAACATTAACTTTAAAAAATTTAATATGTAACTAATTTCTTTTAACAAGTAAAGAATTATAAGCAGTAGTTCTATTCTAGAACCTCGAAAAATTAACATGCTTTAATTTTCTATTATACCCCACCTTCATGTTTTTAAAGCTGTAGAATTTTAAATTTACATTCTCTTAAGCAAAAACTTCAATTGTTAACTTTAAGCCATCAATACTTAGTGACTATACCTACATATTTTATCAGTTTCTAAGATGATTTTTAAATTTTTATTTGCTTGTTTTTAAAGATTTGTTTATTTATTTGAGAGAAAGAGAAAAAAGAGCATGAGCAGAAAGGGCAGAGGGAGAGAGAGAATCTGAAGCTCACTCTGCACTGAATACAGAGCCCAACATGGGGCTCTATATCAGGACTCTGAGATCATGACCTAAGAGGAACCAAGAGTTGGCCACTAAACTGACTGCATCACCCAGAAGCCCCTGGGATGACTTTTTTTTGGTAACAGATTTATTGAGATATACTCACATACCATGTATTTACTCACTGAATGTATACAACTCAATGATTTTCACACTTTCAGAGAGTTGTGCAATCATACTCACAATCAATTTTTGAATATTTTCATCAATTATACCAAAGAAATCCCATATCAGTTAGTAAGCATGCCTCATTTCTCCCTAACACTCTTAGCCATAGGGCACCACTAATCTATACTGTGTTTCTATAAACTTGCCTTTTCTGACAGTTTATATTATTGGAATCATATAACAGGTGGTCTTTTGTGTTGTTTCTTTCACTTAACATGATATTTTCAGGGATCATCTATGCTGTCATAATACCAGTATTTTATTCCTTTTAATTACCAAATAATATTCCATTCTATGGGTATACCACATTTTAAAAAATATTTTATTTACTTTTTGAAAGTGAGAGAATGAGTGAGAGAGAGAGAGCACAAACAGGGGCAGGGGCAAAGGGAAAGGAAGAAGCAGACTCTCCTGCTGAACAGGGACCCCAAGACAGGGCTTGATCCCAGGACCCTATCCCAGGACCTAAGCATGTTCATGACCTAATCAGAAGGCAGGTTGGATTGTTCCCACCTTTTGGCTTTTATAACAATGGTGTTGTAAATATTTTACTTAGAAGTTTTTTATGAAAAAAATGTCCTTTCTCTTGCATGTATATGTAGTATTGAAGTTGGTAGATCATATGGTGTCTCTTTGTTCAATATCTTGAGAAACTACAACAGTTTTTGCAAAGCATCATGCAACATTTGTAGAAGCAAGGTATAAGGGTTCCAATTTTTCCACATCCTTGACAACATTTATTATTATCTGTGGGCTTGTCAGGGGAAGTGGTATTTTTAGTGGTTTCGGTTTGCTTTTTTCTGATGACTACTGATGGAGAGCATTTTTTCATATACCTATTGGCCATTTTTTATATTCCTTATAGAAACATCTATTTGGATTGTCTTATTTTTTGTCATTTTATTATTGGGTTCTAATATTTGTTTATATACTCTAGATAGAAGTCTCATCATATATATAATTTGAGAATATTTTCTTCTATTTTATAGTCTTTTTTTTCACTTTTTTTGTTGGAATCCTTTGAAACAGAATATTTTAATTTTAAGTCCAATTTATTTGTTTTTCCCTTTGTAGCTTGGGCTTTGGAGTTCATATATATAATATGCCTTTGCCTGACTCAAAGTCTTATATTTTCTTCTAAAATCTTTAAAGTTTTAACATTTACATTTAGGTCTGTGATCAATATCAAGTTAATTTTTGTCTCCTGTGGAGTGGAATCCAACTTTAGTGTTTTGAGTGTGACTATCCAGTTTCCAAGCTCCATTTATTGAAGACTACTCTTTTCCAATAGAATATTTTTGGCAACCTTGTTGAAAATCAATTAACAGGGAAATGAGAGTTTATTCCTGGATTCTTAATTCTATTCCATTGGTCTATATATTTATCTTTACGCCAGAGCACAGTGTCTTGATTACTATAATTTTGTAGTAAGTTTTAATAAGAAAAAGTATGACTCTTTTGACCTTGTCCCTCTTTTCAATGTTGTTTTGGCTATTCTGGTTCCCTTGAACTTCCATATGAACTTGGAACCAGTTTATCTGTTTATGAAGAGAACTTGGTTGGGAATTTGGTAGATTTTGCATTAAATCTGTGTATTAGTTTAGGGACATTGACATCTGTGTAAGTCTTCTGAATCATGATCATGGGAAGTTTTTCCATTTATTTAGGTTGTTTCAATTTTTTTTCAACATGTCTTACAATTTTTAGTAAGCAAGGATAATATTTTAATTCCTTTAGTTGGCTTTCTATATATACTTTATTAATATATACTTCTGATTTATGGTAAATTCTAGTGAAATATAAAAACATTGCTCCTGTGAGTACCTCAAAAATTTAAAAATAGAACTATTCTATGATCCAGTATTACACTACTGATTATTTACCCCCAAAATATAAAAACACTAATTCAAAAGTGCACTTTTGAATTTACTGGGGTAATTAGAAGTGAAAAACTGCACTTTTATGTTTATTGCAACTCTATTTATAATAGACAAATTATGGACGTGCCCATAATAGGCATCAATAGATTAATGGAAAAGAAAGTGGTATTTTTATACACAATGGAATGTTAGTCAGCCATAAAAAAGAATGGAATCTTGCCATTTGTGACAACATAGGTGGAGCTACAGAGTATAAGGCTAAGCCAAATAAACCAGTCAGATAAAGACAAATACCATATGATTTCACTCCTCTGTGGAATTTAAGAAACAAAACAAGCAAAGGAAAAAATATATATATATGAATAGACAAAGCAAGAAACAGACTCTTAATCACAGAGAACAAACTGATGGTTACCAGATGGAAGGAGTTGGGGGATGGGTGAAATAGGGGATGGGAATTAAAGAGTACTCTTATCTTGATGAGCACTGAGTAATGTATAGAATTGCTGAATCACTATATTGTACACCTGAAACTAATATAACACTGTATGTTAACTATCCTGGGATAAAATAAAAAATCTTAATAAAAAAGGAAACATTACTCTTATGTAGTTCTATTCTCTTTTACCCTTTATGTATTGTTATTGTTATAAATATTCTATCTGTATATGTTACAAACTCAATAACATGATTTATAATTATAATTTTATATAATTTTGTGTCTTTAAATAAAGCTGAGAGAAGAAATAAGAGCAAGTGTACATTTATTTTATAATTTTTATTTACAATTTCATGTTTTCTTTACTTATTCCTGTAGAATCAAGTTATCATATGGTGTCTTTTCCTTACTCCAACACATTTTTGCCCACCCACCTCCATTTTGTTGTTATCAAATATATTGCATTTCTATGTGTTATAAGGTCAGTAATGTAATACATATGTAGTAACACACATTATAATATATATTGTATAATATATGATATATATAATGTAATATATTTCAATGTATTTATATTTCATGAAAGGGCAAGAAATATGCATTTATACAGTCTTTAAAAACTACAAATTTGGGGCACCTGGGTGGCTCAGTGGGTTAAGCCTCTGCCTTCGGCTCAGGTCATGATCTCAGGGTTCTGGGATCGAGTCCTGCATCAGGCTCTCTGCTCCACAGGGAGCCTGCTTCCTCCTCTCTCTCTCTCTCTCTCTCTGCTTGTCTCTCTGCCTACTTGTGATCTCTCTCTGTCAAATAAATAAAATCTTAAAAAAAAAAAACTACAAATTTCCTCAAATTCTTGCCTTCAGCAGATATTTCCATTTTTTATTAACTGCAGACATGGCGACCTATCTGACTATAAAGGAGGAAACTAAGGGCAAGTTCAGCAACGTAGGCTTAGACAAATCATGATTGAGCCCCCCGTGCTGGGCACTTTGGTGCCAACCACACCCTCATTCCCCCAGACTGTGTTAGATGGGAAGGAAAGTATGTTAGGCAAGTGGAAAGCAGAATCAGATGCTTTGGTGTTTAGCTTCCACTTTTTACGCAGTCTTAGTACATAAACTTAACATATAAACTACTGCCTAACTTATAAACTTAGTTTTACCTACAGAAAATGCATTTGCTAATTGCTTACTGTACTTCTCGGTAAGTGAAGTTTAGTTCTAACAAAATAATCTTGTTCAATTTATAGTTGTCGTCAACCACTAAATTTATGTTCATTTAAAGCACATCACTGATTTTCTACATCAAAACACAACTACTGTTTGGAGTTGTTGCTGAAGTTACTGAGTAAAATTGTGAATAGCATATCAAAGACCTACAGACTGATTTTAACTTTGCAAAGAGAAGAGGAAAGAGATTGCTGGTCCTGGCTGGGAGGTTTTACATTAAAGGCATGCAGAAGGAATGAGGCCCTTCTAAGCAGAATTGCTCCCCCCCCCCCACTTTTTTTTTTTTTTTCTTTTGAGAAGAGAAACAAAAATGTGACATTTCCATTTCCATGAAAATGGAAAAGTGATGATACAGGAATGCGTTGTCATTAGGCTTTTGGATATATTTTATACCTAAAACGTTGCTGTCCTACAAATTGCCACACTGTCCCTGTTCTTTGAATACCATTAATGCTTGAACCCCAGCAATTTGACTCTATGAGGGCTTTGATTCCATATTTGTAACTATGAGCAAGGTTTATAGTTGGTCAGTTCCAGTAATGACATCAGTTGTTTACTTTTTGTATGGATGCTTTTTGCAATATGACTTGCTACTCCTACCATCAAGAGGTATTGTCTTTCCTCACCTTTTAAACCTGGCCTTGCCTTATAACTTTCATTGAACAGAAGAACCTAGTATTAGTGATGCTGTGCCAATGCCAAACCTAGGTTTACTCTCTTGGGACCTTTGCAATCACTATCTGAACAATTCCAGGCTAGCCTACTGGAGGAGGAGAGAGTGGAGACCCATCACCCTCTTCACTAGACCAACAGCCGGCTAATCACCAGACACGTGAGTGAGGCCATTCTAGGCTAGTTGTCCACTGCATGACCACAGGTACATGAATGAGCCCAGCTGAAATCAGCTAAATTTGACCTAAACCAAAGGAACCATTAGGTTACTCACAGATTCACAAGCTAAAAATATCTCTAGGTTTTAAATCATCAAGTTTGGAGTGACTTATTACACAGAAGCACCTAAGTGATATAGGATTTAAACTATTATGTTACAAGCAAGAATAGTTAAAACACTTGCTCTGAGTAGTAGCCCAAATAAGTCACATTTTCAATAAAAAATATAAATTTGTTTTTATGCAATTCCAGGTATATGCAAATAGCCTGAATTTTCATTCCTCTCTACCTAAGAAAAATTTCCGTCTGCATTTCAAAGTCCCTCTGGTCAAATTCTGAAAACCAAAAATGTCTCAATACTGGCAAGTACTGATATAGCTTTATTTTAATTATGTTAACTCATATAAGGAACAATGAAGCACCTGTAAATGTTATCATTCTTGAGCCAATTATTTTCATTTTAATATGTCACTTTTTTGTGGTTTTAAGAATATCATATGTTTAATAAATAAGAAAATGCAAAAAAATAAAAAGGGGGGGAACAGAAGAAAATTGTTTTAAAGAGCCAAAGAGCCTATAATCCCATCAATGAGAAAAGAATTGTTTGATATTTAAGCTGACTTAGAGTTTTCTTAAATGATTTTCCAAATTCGGACAGGGTCCAACTGGACTCCTGCAGATAGAAATATACTCTATATGTAAATGAGAAAACTTCCAAATACGGTCTGAAAATATAGATATGTGTTACACACACACACACACACACACACACACACACAATTACCTTATCACAGGAATTTCTTGCGGACTTTTTCCCTCCCCTTTTTTGGGTGAAGGGTGTTTATACAAGTAAGTCAGAATGGAAAGCAGCAGCAGTAAAAATGAAAGTTATATCATCTTGACTTTAATTTCAGTAGCAAATATAATTTTTTAAAATTCTCAGAGTAATCAGAATATTCAGAATCTTTGCCACAAGCTGACTCACAACTTCTGGAATAAAATAACAAAATTAAGTGCTTAGTATATACCATGTCCCATGCCAAGGTCTCTACATTTGTTATTTCCTTTTTTCCTCTACATAACACTCTGAGGTACATAACATTATTACCTGTATCTTCAAAATATAGGAAATATGGAGCTTGGGGAGTTTGGGACACCTGTCAAATTTCTATTGTTAGTTAATATTGGAACTGGGATTTGATCCATTGCCACTCATCACCAGACTTTTCCTGGTAGCTGCTCTGCACAGAACTTCCAGGGTCCTGAAGCTCTGGAGTGGTGTCATTGTGGAACTCTGGATGATCCTCTACACCAAAGAATACAGGATAGATGCAGAATACTCCTTATCAATCTTTTTTTTTTTTTTTTTAATTTATTTATTTATTTTTTATTTCCAGCATAACAGTATTCATTATTTTTGCACCACACCCCGTGCTCCATGCAATCCGTGCCCTCTATAATACCCACCACCTGGTACCCCAACCTCCCACCCCCCGTCCCTTCAAAACCCTCAGATTGTTTTTCAGAGTCCATAGTCTCTCATGGTTCACCTCCCCTTCCAATTTCCCCCAACTCCCTTCTCCACTCTAAGTCCCCATGTCCTCCATGCTATTTGTTATGCTCCACAAATAAGTGAAACCATATGATAATTGACTCTCTCTGCTTGACTTATTTCACTCAGCATAATCTCTTCCAGTCCCGTCCATGTTGCTACAAAAGTTGGGTATTCATCCTTTCTGATGGAGGCATAATACTCTATCCCCAGGGGTACAGGTCTGTGAATCACCAGGTTTACACACTTCACAGCACCCACCAAAGCACATACCCTCCCCAATGTCCATAATCCCACTCTCCTTATCAATCTTTTTAAGGAAGGCCTTCTGCATGTATGCCAAATACATCAATTAAATATATTTGATCATGACTATAGACCTAAAATTTCATATTCCTATAAAGTATCATGTTTTAATGTTTCATTTTAATGAAGAATCGGTGAATCATATTTCCATAGCCTAAGACACAGCATGTAGCAGTAGAAATGATATTGGATTTGGAGTTGTATGGCCTGGATTTAATCACTAACTCCTGCCAGCATGTGTATGGCCCAGCATGGACATGTATGTTTACAAACTCTCATAGAGACTAAATCAAATATATAAATGAACGTCTTAGAAGCCCAGAAGTTGATCTGCAGGCATAGTGCTGTCTAAACCAGAAGTAACAAACCACTTGACCAAAACGTGTGAAATTGCTTGGTTTTAGCATTTAACATTGAACCATACGACAAACACACACACACACACACACACACACACACACGCATGCACACACACACACACAAACATAAAGTAGGAAGGAAAGAAGGAGGGAAGGAAAAAAAGAAGAAAAAACAGAAATTTGAGTTACTTGGACACCCATGAAGTTCTAGAGATTTCATTCAAACATCTATATGTCCAGGTTCTCTTGAAAAGGAGAATATGGAGCAAAATGAGCTCACATTCCAGTTGGTAAAAATAGGCTTAAAAAGAGGCCAGCGCCCTGGACTGGGCATATCATCTTTATTTTGCCACATCCCCATTATTTCCTTTTATCCCCCAGGTCCTAACGCTAAGTGTGGAATGTCATGTATTACTGCATGTGTGATTGTGATGTCTGGTGTGGTGTGTGTGTGTGTGTGTGTGTGTGTGTGTGTGTGGTGGGGTGTGACTGTATGGTGTATGTGCAAGTATGTCTATGGGACGTGGTGTGGGGTGTGTGTGCATGTTCATATGTGTGTATGTGTGGGGTGTGTGCATTGTGGGGTGTGTGTGTGTGGTTTGTATGGTGTGTCAGGTGTATGCGTGTGTGTGGTGTATGGTGTATGTGAATGTATGTTTATGGGTGTGGTGTGGGGAGTGTTTGTGTGCTCATGTGTGTGCACGTGCACATTGTATACATATGGTATGTGGGTATCTATGTGTAGGGGCTGTGGTGTGAGGAGTGTTGCGTGCTCATGTGTGCGCATGTGTAGAGTGTGTGAACTGTGTGTGTGTGTGTGTGTGTGGTGTGTGTGGTGTGTGCATGTATGTGTATGGGGTGTGGTGTGTCAGTGTATGGTCTTGTGTGTGCATGTGTGTGGGAAGGAGGTTGTGTTTAACACCCTTCCTTTGCCATTTTGGGCCTCAGGGCTTGAGGTCTAAATCTGGACTAAATCCATAATGAAGAAGCAGAGTTATTTAACTGTCTCATCGTTAGTACTGCACTTTCTCCTTTCCTTGTAATTATTAATTCCCATTATTATTCAGAGAAGTGATTAATCTTTTTTCTGCACCATCCCCCAACACTGACTTGCTAGAATTAGAATTACAAATTCTTCTTTAGGGACTGTCCTTGGTTTTATAGGAGAAGCACTGTCCATTCTAATAAATATCCTCATTCTAAATACAATTTTCTTTTTTTCTAATTGATCTGATCTGTGTCGCAATCCCACATCCTCCTGGAGCAAAGGGAATGATATATATTAGATCAATCCACTGAGTTTAGTTTGATGCATCAGTTTAAATATGTTAATGTTTGTACTTTCAGAATTAAAATCCTTCCCACCTCTCTCCTCTAAGTCATAGCATTTGGGTAGGTGAGTGGTATGGATGGAATGTATAGGCATTTTTTAATTCCAGCTCTTCTGATATCACCAGTGATGTTCCTGTCTTTCTGGTCTTCTAGGTTTGGTCCCTACCGAGCACTGTCACAGCTTACATGTCCTGACAGTAGTGTGCTGGAAACAACTCATACTGGCTCGTGAGAACCAACCATGTGCATCTCTTCCCAGCTCCATATTTTGTTATTTTGGCTTATCACTTTGGTAACCTCAGTGGGTCACAGCAGGAAAACTGGCAAATGCTACAAATCAGAGTTGTTTTTCTTGGAGAACTGGTTGTTAAATATTTACCAATATGTCACAGTCACCAAATGACAGAAGTGAAATTCACATCCTTGGGATAATCCCTTTTACCTTGACTATGGGCTTGGATGTGCAACTTGCTTTGGACAATTTAGCATTAGCAATTACAATGTCAGCATTTTTTTTTTTTTAATTTTTAAATTTTAAATAAATAAATAAATAATGTTTTTTTAGCCCTAGGGGTACAGGTCTGTGAATCGCCATGTTTACACACTTCACAGCACTCACCACAGCACAACCCCCGCCCCCCCCCTTGCAATGTCCATAACACTACCACCTTCTCCCAACCCCCCTCCCCCCAGCAACTCTCAGTTTGTTCTGCGAGATTAAGGGTCTCTTATGGTTTGTCTCCCTCCCGATCCCATCTTGTTTCATTTATTTTTTTACTACTCCTCAAGCCCCCCACATTGTATCTCCACTTCCTCATATCACGGAGATCATATGATAGTTGTTTTTCTCCAATTATCAGCATGTTTTTATAACTTCTTCACAATGAGGCTAGTCATCCTGGAACAATCCTATTTGGATCCTTATAACTACCACGCTGTGAAGAAGCCCAAGACACATGGAGAAGACACATGAGGTTGAAGAGGTTGGAGGAGCACTGTTGGGCAGTGCGATGAGACTTCAGATAAGTGACCCTCATTCAGGAATCCAGCCAGCCTCAATCTATCAGGCCACCCCAGGAGAGGACCTAGACACCACGCAATAGAGAGGAGATGTTTCCAGTGCACTCTTGCTGAATTCCTACCTCATAGAATTGTGAGCAAGTAAGCCACTACATGGTCGTGTGATTACTTACACAGTATTAAAACATATGAATGATTCTTTTTTCCAGTTTCTCAGCTTGCTCAGTCTGGTGGCTTCTCTTAGCAGACTCAATCTCACCTCCTATTTTGCTCATACTACATACGTCTCCAAGAGGATTCTGTAACTTCCATTTGGTAGCTGTCTTCAGTAGTTCATAGCATTTCTCTTTACATGGTTTACTGGCGCTCAACTCTTTGGTCAGTCCGTGTTCAACAGAGTTAAGAACATCTCAGAGAAGCCAACTTCTGTTCTTTCTGAGATGTGACCACTCTTAACTCCAGGCTTCTTAGGTTGCCTGCACCCAGATTAATGTAGGTGCAGACTATAAGGCAGTCTCTTTTCAGCATCCCCTAAGCAATTTGGATAAAAAATTTCCTGTCCATGATAATGGCTTTAACCTTCCAATGAGACCATTTGACTTTGGGGCTAGTGTTTGAATAATACAGTTAATGACAAAACTTATGAGAAAGATTAGGAAAATCATTATTTTCCAAGTGAAAATGTTATCACAGTATGCACACATCTTTAAGAATCTAGTGGATCGCTTCTCGGCCTTTTGGCTAAGATCAAGTGAAGAATCTAGTGGAAGTTGGTAATCTAAGTTATTGTGCTAGCTATACTGAGAGGTGTGTTGTACAGTATCTTGTATTCAACATGTAGCTGATCTTCTGCTGACTTGATGAATAACTTTGTAACCCAAAAGTTCGATCCACTATCTTACTTCAATGCTAGGAATCAGATTTTCCATGGGTAAAATCAGTTTAGATATGGATTTGATGGTGCTATTTAAAATGTAGCAATATGAATCAGGGATGTTGGACATGACTCCTATACTATGAAGATTGAAATATAACCATACTTTTTCCACTTTGGGTTCATGTTTTAAAAATATACTAAAAAGAGAAAACTTTGGAAATAAAGAGAGATGGAGTCAATTAAAAAAAAAAAACTTTAGAGTCTAAGATACTTTAGAAACACTACATGTGTATATGTATGCATGTGTGTGTGTGTGTGTGTACACAGATATATTAGCTTTTTGGGTTGGGGTTTAATGATATCTTACTGTGGTTTTCATAATAAAGCTATGTATTTTTTTAAAGATTTTATTTACTTATTTGAGAGAGAGAGAGCATGAGAAAGAGAGAGAGCATGAGAAAGGGGAGGGTCAGAGAGAGAAGCAGACTCCCTGCTGAGCAGGGAGCCTGATGTGGGACTCAATCCCAGCACTCCAGGATCATGACCTGAGCCGAAGGCAGTCGCTCAACCGAGCCACACAGGAGCCCATGCTGAATGTATTTTATATGGTCACTGGCCACTTGGATTTCCTTCTTGGTGGCATGTCTATTTAAATATTTTGCTCATTCTTTTCTCATTTAACTCTCTTCTTGAACTGACTTATAAAATTATTTATGTATTTTCAATGAGTCATTTGTCAGATAAATGCACTAAAATATTTTCTGTCTGCAGCTTACCTTTGTCCTCTCTTAATGATAACTGCTGATGAAATTCAACTGTATTAATCTTAACAAATTTGATGTATCAATTTTTGTAGTTTGCAGATCTTTGTTCCATTTAAAAAATCTTTGCCTATTCCAAAGACATGAAGATACTCTCCTGTGAAAATTTTTAATTCTTTATCTTTCAAATTTATGTCTGCAATCCATCCAAAATAGCTTTTGTTTATGGTATGCAGTAGAAATCAAGATGCATTTTTTTTCCCAATAAGAATGTCCAGTTCACCCTATACAATTTATTGTAAAGACCATTCTTTATTCCCCTGCACTGCAAGTGTCCTTTGTCATAAATCAATTGGCCATAGAAGTGTAGTTCTCCGGCCTCAATTTGTTTCAGAATCCATTTATATCTCTTTGCACCACAACTACCTTGCCATATTTACTCAGAGAATATAATGGGTCTTGATATCTGGTAGTGTGGTTCATTATTATCATTTTTTGGAGATTTATATATTTTTTTAACTAATGGTATTGAGTAGGTTTTCTTTTACTTTTTCTTTTTTTTTTTTAAGATTTTATTTATTTATTTGACAGAGAGATCACAAGTAGGCAGAGAGGCAGGCAGATAGAGAGGGAGAAGCAAACTCCCTCTGAGCAGAGAGACCAATGGCTCAATCCCAGGGCCCTGCGATTATGACCTGAGTGGAAGGCAGAGCCTTAACCCACTGAGCCACCCAGGTGCCCCTGGAATAGGTTTTCAAATATCAGTAGTTAACTCTATCCTTAATGAATTGCTTACTTATGTTGTGTTCTAGCTTTCTATCATGACATTTGTATTTCTTACTGGTTTGTGAAAATGTTAGATTTGATAAGCATATTATTCTTTTGGTTACCATTTATTTTGTAAGTCTTATGTATGGCCTGTGATTTCTCTGTTACTTTTATTTATTTTGACATATAGTAGACTCCAATTTTTATATCTTAAGATCAATATTTTTTCCTTTTGTTTCTTAGCTTTGAAAATGTGTTTGTAAATGCCTTTTTTACTTTGAGATAAGGTAGTACATCTTGTCTAGGTTTCTGTGGCTCTCTGTTCACACTTAACTTTTACTCTATTTGAAAATTGCTTTTTATACCATCCATGGTGGAAAAAATTAATCATTTTTTTAAAATAGGAAAATATTTAATCCCATAGTAATTAATAAATAATAATTTCTTTCATTTATCATTTGACCAAAATTAGATGCCCCAAATCACACATATACATGAGCATCTGTTTTAAGTTTTCAATAAGAATTTTAATACACTTTAAAAATGTTAATACACTTACTAAGAGAAGAAGAAAAGTGTATCATTAGAGATTAAGGCTGGGAATAAAAGGAGTTCTGAGAGATAATAGATGTGAGATCTGAGGTTAGGAATGCTCTAATGGCAGAGAGCTTGAGCAGGAAGCAAAAAATGAAAACAGTGTTTCTCAAGCTTCAGAGTGCATATGCATAACTCAAGAAATTTTGTTAAATGTAGGCTCTGATTCAGTAGCTCTTTGATGGGTCTTCAGGTTCTGCATCTCTAATATGTTCCTGGGTGACTGCTGGTCTGCAGACTACATTTTCATTGTTGGAAACCAGAGTATCTGGGCCTTCAATTGTCCTTCACTTCCATGCGTTCTCCGGTGTGGGTCTGTTGTCGAGACCTGGCAGACACTCGGGTATTCACTTCTTCCATCTTTCTCGTAGACTACCCTTGTTTATATACAACTGCTCTGCATTTGCCCTTGTCTTATTTGCTTGAACCATAATTGCAGACTCTATTGTCTTTATGCCCCAGATGAAGTGATTTTGTCAACGTCAATGGCGTGATACCACATCCTAGCCCTTCCTCCTGCACTATTCCTTGTTGCCTGTCCTCTTCAATGAAAGGAGAAGTTACTTTCTGTTTATTTCCAAATATTTGAAATACAATGAAAATACAATAGAAAACCTGACATCTGACATTCTGTACTTTTTGAAAAGCTATTTTTTTTTTTAAAGTGGGAGCCCTGCATTATGTTGAATTTAGAGAATGCCATGATTTTTGGAAAATGAAAGATGTAAGCTACTTCAGTAGATAGAAGCAATATCCCTATTTCTTTGACATTGAGCCTCTTAGCTTACACTATGTAGTTAAGGATGTTACTGTATAAGCTTTTCTAACATTTTTGTTATCTCTCATTAAAAATTGCTTAGAAAATTCGTTGTGTTAGTATGCTGTTAAACAAAAATAGTTTTCATTGCATTTAAGTAAGAATATCTTTTGAATTTAATAGAGTGGATATGCATCATTAACTCTTGACATTTGTTTTCTGAACCTTCAGAAATGAATAAAGTGAAATAATAACTGAAGAATAAAATAAAAATAATAACTGAAATTTCAGTTCAATTAGTAATTTTTAAAAAAATTTTTAACATGAGTGGAGCCTGGGTGGCTCAGTGGGTTAAGTCGCTGCCTTCGGCTCAGGTCATGATCTCAGGGTCCTGGGATCGAGTCCCGTATGGGGCTCTCTGCTCAGCGGGGAGCCTGCTTCCCTCTATCTGTCCCTCTCTGCCTGCCTTTCCGTCTACTTGTGATCTCTCTCTGTCAAATAAATAAATAAAATCTTAAAAAAATTATTTTAACATGAAACAGAGGATTAATTTTGGCACCAAGTTGCTTTCTCAGAGAGAATATTTATTTAACTCTTAGTTCAGGCTAGATACCCAGCCATTTTGTCAAAAATAAAATATCTGGTTCAATCTGATAACCTTTGCTTCAACATGGGCAAAGACAGATTGTGAGAAGACCCAGAAAAGAAGTAGCTGAATAGAAAAAACACATGATTTTTCCTGAGTCAGATTACATTTTCTAATCAGAATTCTTAGCTTCTCTAACAGGAACGAAGATGACTTTTCCTAAGACCATGCACAAACCTCTCATCACATTCTTCTCTTGAGGCACTTTCCAGAAAAATTACATAACTTCAAGAGTTTTGGCTTTTTCACTCTTCATAACACTTTTACAAATATGTTTGCATTTTTGTGGATCCTGAGATACCTCAGGGATCCTGAATAGATTAATCTTGGGAATATCATAAAAATACACTGATGAAGAAAGATTTTCAGTAATTCTTCTCTTCCTGCTTTGAAAAAGAATCCTTCCTCTTTGACATAGAGACTGAAGTTGTCTTCTCCAGCCTTTTTAAAAAAATATACACATTGAGCTCAGTGCAATATTTCTGACTGGCACCATTCAATGTTATGTGTCAGTGCCCTCCAATTATTACTGTATGTTAATTTTGATTAGACAGGAGGTAGCTCTGTGAGTCTTGATTTCCTGCCAGTACAATCAAATATGAGCTGAAGGGATGGAAAGCAAATGTTACTTTCAAAGCCCTAGTGAGGAGTGTATTGCTTATAAATTACTTAAAAAATGAGTTGTGTTTCAGTTAAGTGATTACAAATGTCTTTAGTGGATGTGGTGTCTAAAATGAGCATTCAGTTAATATTCTGCTTTTTCCTAATCCAGGCACAATGAAATTTCAAGATTCTATCTTTCAATATCCCCATTGTTGTGGACTGAACTGTGTACCCCCTCTGTAATTCTTAAGTTGAAGCCTTAACCCCCAGTGTGACTGTATTTGGATCAAGAGTCTTTAAGGAGATAATTAAGGTCAAATTAGGTCATAAGGATGGACTGTAATTCAACAATATTGGTGTCCTTATAAGGAGAGGAGGAGAGAACTGGTGTGGGTCTATTGTTGAGAGCTCGATGACACTCATGAATTCACTTCCTCACATCTTCCTTATAGACAATCCCTGTTTATTTGCAACTGCTCTGCATTTGCCCTTGTCTCATTTGAAAGAGAGAACAGATCTCTCTCCTTCTTTCCTTCTCTCTCTCCCTTTGTGCATGTGTCTCTGGCTTTCTCTCTCTTCAAGCACAGCTAGAGATAAGATTGTGTAAGAGCACAGTGGGAAAGCAACTGTCTACAAGCCAGGAAGAGTCCTCATCAGAAAATAATCATGGTGGCATTTTGATCTTGGACTTCTTGTCTCTAGAACTGTGAAAAAAATAAATTTCTGATGTTTAAGCCACTCAGTCTGTGCTATTTTGTTATGCCAGCATTGGTGGATGCATTCTCATTTTTTTCACATTTTATTACTTTTATAATGATTCTTTCTTTTAGAAGCAAGTGTTCTGATGGAACAGAAATGGATGGGGGAATGACTGAGTGGATTGGCTTATTCTTAAGCCTTGACTTGTGTATTAATGTATACCAAATTGAACTGAGGTGACCCATCTTCCTGCCCCCTCTCCCCCAAAAAACCCACCACATCTGAATACATTTAAAACCTTTTAGAGCCAGAAATGTGTTATGTTTGTTTAAGATCTACAGTGCTTTGTCAGTATCTGAGATACAGGAGCTTTGTAATATATATTTGAATAATGAAGTGAATAAATCAATGAAATCAGTCTCCAATTAGATCTCCTAGAGACATTTCAAAGTATGTTACCTCTTTGAAACAGATAAAACAGCACAGTAAGGTATGTTGAGTTTCAATAATTTGGTGAAACTAAGTGACATATATAATAGTTTTTTTTTTTAATTTTTTTTTATTTTTATGAATTCTACTGTTACCAGTGCTTCTACTTAAACAGCCATGACTGTAAAGTCCCTGGAAATTATCTTGCCAAAGGCTGCACAATATATATATTTCATGCATGTTCGATTAATAAATTTTTTGTTATGTGATTAATACTGACCTCATGTCAAGCAAGTCAGTATACCAGGCAAGTCCCTGTCAGTCAAGATTGCATGTTCCCCCCAAAAGATTTATAGGATACTGGTGGCACCTGAAATAAATGGCAGTTCTAGGGTATCTCTGTTTTTCTCTCTGTATGTCTTTGTTTCTGTCTTTATCATAAGCACTCTCAAGATGTTGTCAAAGGACACAATTAGGTTTCATGCAGCCAGAAGAGTATTGCTATGTTATATCAGGACTGGGTCATCAACATCAATCAACCTTCCCTTCTTTACGATGTAACTAATGTACTGTTTAACTTTGTATTTTTCTTTGCCCCAGTGGAGTAAATGCTTAGGCTTGCATAGAGCTTGACTCCTTGCTGTTAAAACGTACTCTTTTGAGTTTTGTTTTATTTATTTATTTATTTTTAAAGATTTTTATTTATATATTTGACAGAGATCACAGGTAGGCAGAGAGGCAGGCAGAGAGAGAGGAGGAAGCAGGCTCCCCGCCTAGCAGAGGGCCAGATGTGGGACTCAATCCCAGGACCCTGGGATCATGACCTGAGCTGAAGGCAGAGGCTTTAACCCACTGAGCCACCCAGGTGCCCGAGTTTTGTTTTGAATAAGAGGTATGGTCATAAATATTTGACAAGGCAGAAGTTAACTATAAAATTAGAAGATATTGAATGATTTTGTGTATCTGGAATCTCTTTGAATATAGCAATGGAGTAAGAATCCAAAGAAATTCCTAGAGTACCTTTTCCAGATGCTATGGTATAGGCTTTTTATCTACAATTAATCATTTAATCCTCATAGTAACAAGGCGAGTTGGATATGATTATATTCATTCTGAAGATAAGAAGGTGGTGTGGGCACATATCCAGCTAAGAAGTGCTAGAGCTAGAATTCACATTCAAGTCTTTCTAGCATCTTTTTTAATGCAAATACATAAAAGAAGTATTTCAAGGAGGGTACAGTGAAGCGTTATTGATAGATCAGGTGTGGTAATGTTTAGACTTAAATGAATTAATTTAAATGAAGCCATTTCCCACTTAAAAAAAAAAATGAGTTGAAGCGTACCTGGGTGGCACAGTCAGTTAAGCATCTGACTCTTGGTTTCAGCTCAGGTCCTGATCTCAGGGTGGTGAGTTCAAGCTCTGCATTGGGCTCCATGCTTAGTGCAGAATCTGCTTGAGATTCTTTCTCCTTCTGCCCCTCCTGCTCCTGCATGTGCTCTCTCTTTCTCACTCTCAAATAAATAAATAAGTCCTTAAAAAATTGAAGAGTTGGAATAGATCATGAAGGTAAGCCTGCCATTCATGAGTACTTTTCTTTATGACAGAAAATGGACTAAACACTTCACATGCCTTACTGCATATACTCCTCAGAAGAAATGATGTAGGTGCTGTTATCTATAGTTTACAGATGAGGTAAGTGTGACTCAGAGAAGTTCATCAACCTACTCCAGGTCAGGTAGTTTTCAGTGGCAAAGTTGAGACTCAAACCAGGTCTCTGATTCCAGAGCCTCATCCCTAACCACAACTCCCTACTGTAACACAAGCTCAGACTCCACTTCAAGACTAGATGTTGCAGGTTTTATCAGATGTCCTAGGCCTGGAAATGGAGCTAAGGTGGGACTGGGAAGAGGGTAAGGAAGATACAGGGCTATATTTCTGTGAAACGTACAGAATGGGAAGAGCCTCAGAATATGGTGCCTCGAGTAGTGTGTATCCCACTGTCAAGAGAAGCCCTCAAGCATTTGTGTTCTTTCTGTGTACAGTGAGAATGGATTGGAAAGCCTTTTTCAAGAAGAACATAAATACAACCTTGCTCTGGCTAAAGTCATAAGACAGTGTTGCCTCTTGAAACCTGAGAAATCTATTTCATGACTCTGGGTAGTCCCAGCAATTCCAAAACACATTCCTTTCCAAATTCTTGTTTTGGGAGAGAAATGTTCTTAGTCTTCACTCCAGAAGCACAGAGTAATTTTTGTTTTCAAAAATTGTGTTTTTGAGGGTCACATTAACATTTTGCAGTGCCACACTGATATTTTTTTCCATGATCTATCAGCAACCAGCTATCTTTGCAGGAGAACTTATCAAGACCAAACTCTGCTTTGCCACTAAACTTTTCACCCATGTGGAGGCTTTCTTGGGTGATTTCCCACCACTTCCTGCCAGTCGATCTTCTCCCAAGCATCAGTACATGTTCATTTTATTTAGGACCTGGTGGTTACCCTGGTTCCCTTTCTCTAAATCTAAGCTTTAGAGAAGGGGTGCCCAACATAGTAACTGCCATCCACATGTGGCTATTTAAATTTCAGTTGATAAAAATTATGTAAAATTAAAAAGTTAGTTTCTCATTCACTAGCCACATTAATTGTGAATACTGCAAACATGGAGGATTTTCATCTTCACTGAACACTCTATTGGGCAGCACTGTTTTTGAGCTTTGATTTCCTAAAGAAGATATAACTTAATGAAATGTGGTAGATTATATTAGTTTTCATGATATTCCTTACTTTTCTACTGCATGTCTCTTCATGGGGTACCCTGTATGTAGAGATATTCATTGTAGGAGAATTATATATACCTTTGCCCCATTATCATCCAGTTTGATCAGATGACTTGCTTCTCCCAGTGAACTATGAACATAAGCAATGTGTGTTCTTTCTAAGAGAAAATTTTAATAGCCAGTGTGTATTTTACCATGAGATCTTTGCCCTTAGTCTTGAAGCAAACAGCATTTGAAAACAGGACTCTTCTGAGTTCCTGGGTGAAGGTGACATGGAGGAGAACTGACCACATCCATAATCAATATTTAATGAGGACAAAAAACAATATTTTAATGTTTCAACTGACTTGTTTTAGTATCATTTATTACCGCATACTAACTTGGCTTAAGCAGACTGATACAAACACGAACTCTCTTTCAATATTTTAGAAATGAAATCAGAATACTAAGAGATTTTCTTCAGTGATATTCTATCTAAGTTTGGACTGGAAGCTGATGTAACAGGAAAAAATCATACAGATGATGCAGTTGATGACCACGTTTACATCTTATACAGAGAATAAAAGGTTCGTCCCTGGGTGAATTGGCTGAGGCATGTGACAAGACAAAAGCCAATATTTTCGGAGTTCGTTCTATTAACCAGTGTCCAGAATCTGAGTGATTCTCAACCCTAGGGTATGAATAGCCCTCAGATTAAGAGCCCTCTGAGTGAGAAGATGTGTTTTCTGTGGTCAAGTGATTCTTTTTATTTATTTTAATAATGTCTCTGGTTTTCTTTTTCTTTTTTAATTTCAAGGGTATTTTTTTCCTCAATCCAATGCTATCTTTGTTTTGTACTTAGGTCAGTGGAGTAATAATAAATACGAATACACACTGAAGGATTGAGGAGTTGAGGATAAAGTAGGCAATATGTTAATCGCTTGCTCAGCTTGAGGAGGAGATGTAGAGTGTGTGTGTGTGTGTGTGTGTGTATACACTTATACTTTTATACTTAGAGTCTTGTATTGATTGAAATAAGAAAGATTTGAAAATCATTATTTCCTTGTGGTAGGGTCCTTGCTGCTCAGGGGGACTAAGGAAATGTTCAAATGAAGAGAGTAATGATAAAGAGTCAGAGACTCAGAGTTGTAACTCTTGAATATTTGAGTCAGTAGAATTTCCAGATCATCAATGATACATCCTGTAAAAATGAATTTCTGAGCTAAAATACTCCTATGAAAGTGTCCCGTTATCCCATGTGATTGAAAGAGCACTGGTCGGGGAGGAGTCAAGATGGCGGAGAAGTAGCAGGCTGAGACTACTTCAGCTAGCCCGAAATCAGCTAGATAGCTTATCTAAAGATTGCACACACCTGAAAATCCATCGGCAGATCGAAGAGAAGAACAGCAATTCTGGGAACAGAAAAACAACCACTTTCTGAAAGGTAGGACCGGCGGAGAAGTGAATCCAAAGCGACGGGAAGATAGACCCCCGGGGGGCCGGGGCCGGCTCCCGGCAAGCGGCGGAGCAACGGAGCACAAAATCAGGACTTTTAAAAGTCTGTTCCACTGAGGGACATCGCTCCAGAGGCTAAACCAGGGCGAAACCCACGCGGGGTCAGCGTGGCCTCAGGTCCCGCAGGGTCACAGAAGGATCGGGGGTGTCTGAGTGTCGCAGAGCTTGTGGGTATTGGAACGGGAAAGCCGGCTACAGAGACAGAGCCGACAGTAAGATCACAGCTCGGTGTTACCTTGAACCGGTCGCAGGCTCGGTTAGCTCGGAGCGCGGCCGGAGGTCAGGCAGACGAGAGTAACTGGGCGCTGTTCTTTGAGGGCGCACTGAGGAGTGGGGCCCTGGGCTCTCGGCTCCTCCGGGCTGGAGACCAGGAGGCCACCATTTGTATTCCCCGTCCTCTGGACTTTACGGAGAACGCTCAGGGAACAAAAGCTCCTGAAAGCAAACCCGAGCAGATTACTCACCCCGGCCCCTGGAAAGGGCGGTGCAATTCCGCCTGGGGCAAAGACACTTGAGAATCACTACAACAGGCCCCTCCCCAGAAGATCAACAAGAAATCCAGCCAAGACCAAGTTCACCTACCAAGGAGTGTGGTTTCAATACCAAGGAGAGCAGCAGAATTCCAGAGGAGGAGAAAGCAAAGCACGGAACTCATGGCTTTTTCCCTGTGATTTTTTTTTAGTCTTGCAGTTAATTTAATTTTTTTCTTTTTCATTTTTTGTTTTTTTTCTCGCCTTCTGGTTAAATTTTTTTTAACTTTTACCTTTTTCTTTTTTAACATTTTTTAACTAGTTTATCTAATATATATATTTTTTGTTTTTTATATTTTTCTTATTTGTTCTTTTTTTTTAAAATTCTTTTCTTTTCTTCTTTTTTTCTTTTCTCTCTTTTTTTTTCTTTCTTCCTTTTTGAACCTCTTTTTATCCCCTTTCTCCCCCTCACGATTTGGGATCTTTTCTAATTTGGTTAAAGCATATTTTCCTGGGGTTGTTGCCACCCTTTTAGTATTTTACTTGCTCCTTCATATACTCTTATCTGGACAAAATGACAAGATGGAAAAATTCAACACAAAATAAAGAACAAGAGGCAGTACCGAAGGCTAGGGACCTAATCAATACAGACATTGGTAATATGTCAGATCTAGAGTTCAGAATGACAATTCTCAAGGTTCTAGCCGGGCTCGAAAAAGGCATGGAAGATATTAGAGAAACCCTCTCGAGAGATATAAAAGCCCTTTCTAGAGAAATAAAAGAACTAAAATCTAACCAAGTTGAAATCAAAAAAGGTATTAATTAGGTGCAATCAAAAATGGAGGCTCTCACTGCTAGGATAAATGAGGCAGAAGAAAGAATTAGTGATATAGAAGACCAAATGATAGAGAATAAAGAAGCTGTCAAAAGAGGGACAAACAGCTACTGGACCACGAGGGGAGAATTCGAGAGATAAGTGACACCATAAGACGAAACAACATTAGAATAATTGGGATTCCAGAAGAAGAAGAAAGAGAGAGGGGAGCAGAAGGTATACTGGAGAGAATTATTGGGGAGAATTTCCCCAATATGGCAAAGGGAACGAGCATCAAAATTCAGGAGGTTCAGAGAATGCCCCTCAAAATCAATAAGAATAGGCCCACACCCCGTCACCTAATAGTAAAATTTACAAGTCTCAGTGACAAAGAGAAAATCCTGAAAGCAGCCCGGGAAAAGAAGTCTGTAACATACAATGGTAAAAATATTAGATTGGCAGCTGACTTATCCACAGAGACCTGGCAGGCCAGAAAGAGCTGGCATGATATTTTCAGAGCACTAAACGAGAAAAACATGCAGCCAAGAATACTATATCCAGCCAGACTATCATTGAAAATAGAAGGAGAGATTAAAAGCTTCCAGGACAAACAAAAACTGAAAGAACTTGTAAACACCAAACCAGCTCTACAGGAAATATTGAAAGGGGTCCTCTAAGCAAAGAGAGAGCCTACAAGTGGTAGATCAGAAAGGAACAGAGACAATATACAGTTACAGTCACCTTACAGGCAATACAATGGCACTAAATTCATATCTCTCAATAGTTACCCTGAATGTTAATGGGCTAAATGCCCCTGTCAAAAGACACAGGGTATCAGAATGGATAAAAAAACAAAACCCATCTATATGTTGCCTCCAAGAAACTCATTTTAAGCCCGAAGACACCTTCAGATTTAAAGTGAGGGGGTGGAAAGGAATTTACCATGCTAATGGACATCAGAAGAAAGCAGGAGTGGCAATCCTTACATCAGATCAATTAGATTTTAAGCCAAAGACTATAATAAGAGATGAGAAAGAACACTATATCATACTCAAAGGGTCTGTCCAACAAGAAGATCTAACAATTGTAAATATCTATGCCCCCAACGTGGGAGCAGCCAACTATATAAACCAATTAATAACAAAATCAAAGAAACACATCAAAAATAATACAATAATAGTAGGGGACTTTAACACTCCCCTCACTGAAATGGACAGGTCATCCAAGCAAAAGATCAGCAAGGAAATAAAGGCCTTAAACGACACACTGGACCAGATGGACATCACAGATATATTCAGAACATTTCATCCCAAAGCAACAGAATACACATTCTTCTCTAGTGCACATGGAACATTCTCCAGAATAGATCACATCCTCGGTCTTAAATCAGGACTCAACCGGTATCAAAAGATTGGGATCATTCCCTGCATTTTTTCAGACCACAATGCTCTAAAGCTAGAACTCAACCACAAAAGGAAGTTTGGAAAGAACCCAAATACATGGAGACTAAACAGCATCCTTCTAAAGAATGAATGGGTCAACCGGGAAATTAAAGAAGAATTGAAATAAATCATGGAAACAAATGATAATGAAAATACAACGGTTCAAAATCTGTGGGACACAACAAAGGCAGTCCTGAGAGGAAAATATATAGCGGTACAAGCCTTTCTCAAGAAACAAGAAAGGTCTCAGGTACACAACCTAACCCTACACCTAAACGAGCTGGAGAAAGAACAAGAAAGAAACCCTAAGCCCAGCAGGAGAAGAGAAATCATAAAGATCAGAGCAGAAATCAATGAAATAGAAACCAAAAAAACAATAGAACAAATCAACGAAACTAGGAGCTGGTTCTTTGAAAGAATTAATAAAATTGATAAACCCCTGGCCCGACTTATCAAAAAGAAAAGAGAAAGGACCCAAATAAATAAAATCATGAATGAAAGAGGAGAGATCACAACTAACACCAAAGAAATACAAACTATTATAAGAACATACTATGAGCAACTCTACGCCAATAAATTTGACAATCTGGAAGAAATGGATGCATTCCTAGAAACATATAAACTACCACAACTGAACCAGGAAGAAATAGAAAGCCTGAGTAGACCCATAACCAGTAAGGAGATTGAAACAGTCATTAAAAATCTCCAAACAAACAAAAGCCCAGGGCCAGACGGCTTCCCGGGGGAATTCTACCAAACATTTAAAGAAGAACTAATTCCTATTCTCCTGAAACTGTTCCAAAAAATAGAAATGGAAGGAAAACTTCCAAACTCATTTTATGAGGCCAGCATCACCTTGATCCCAAAACCAGACAAGGATCCCACCAAAAAAGAAAGCTATAGACCAATATCCTTGATGAACACAGATGCGAAAATACTCAACAAAATACTAGCCAACAGGATTCAACAGTACATTAAAAGGATTATTCACCATGACCAAGTGGGATTTATTCCAGGGCTGCAAGGTTGGTTCAACATCCGCAAATCAGTCAATGTGATACAACACATCAATAAAAGAAAGAACAAGAACCATATGATACTCTCAATAGATGCTGAAAAAGCATTTGACAAAGTACAGCATCCCTTCCTGATCAAAACTCTTCAAAGTGTAGGGATAGAGGGCACATACCTCAATATCATCAAAGCCATCTATGAAAAACCCACCGCAAATATCATTCTCAATGGAGAAAAACTGAAAGCTTTTCCGCTAAGGTCAGGAACACGGCTGGGATGTCCATTATCACCACTGCTATTCAACATAGTACTAGAGGTCCTAGCCTCAGCAATCAGACAACAAAAGGAAATTAAAGGCATCCAAATCGGCAAAGAAGAAGTCAAATTATCACTCTTCGCAGATGATATGATACTATATGTGGAAAACCCAAAAGACTCCACTCCAAAACTGCTAGAACTTATACAGGAATTCAGTAAAGTGTCAGGATATAAAATCAATGCACAGAAATCAGTTGCATTTCTCTACACCAACAGCAAGACAGAAGAAAGAGAAATTAAGGAGTCAATCCCATTTACAATTGCACCCAAAACCATAAGATACCTAGGAATAAACCTAACCAAAGAGACACAGAATCTATACTCAGAAAACTATAAAGTACTCATGAAAGAAATTGAGGAAGACACAAAGAAATGGAAAAATGTTCCATGCTCCTGGATTGGAAGAATAAATATTGTGAAAATGTCTATGCTACCTAAAGCAATCTACACATTTAATGCAATTCCTATCAAAGTACCATCCATCTTTTTCAAAGAAATGGAACAAATAAAGCTAAAATTTATATGGAACCAGAAAAGACCTCGAATAGCCAAAGGGATATTGAAAAAGAAAGCCAACGTTGGTGGCATCACAATTCCGGACTTCAAGCTCTATTACAAAGCTGTCGTCATCAAGACAGCATGGTACTGGCACAAAAACAGACACATAGATCAATGGAACAGAATAGAGAGCCCAGAAATAGACCCTCAACTCTAT
The DNA here is from genome assembly GCF_009829155.1 of Mustela erminea. NCBI lineage: Eukaryota > Metazoa > Chordata > Mammalia > Carnivora > Mustelidae > Mustela > Mustela erminea. Next base: position 66,124,740 of record NC_045614.1, on the reverse strand, counting down.
GGTCAACTAATCTTTGACAAAGCAGGAAAGAATGTCCAATGACAAAAAGACAGCCTCTTCAATAAATGGTGCTGGGAAAATTGGACAGCCACATGCAGAAAAATGAAATTGGACCATTTCCTTACACCACACACAAAAATAGACTCAAAATGGATGAAGGACCTCAATGTGCGAAAGGAATCCATCAAAATCCTTGAGGAGAACACAGGCAGCAACCTCTTTGACCTCAACCGCAGCAACATCTTCCTAGGAACAACGCAAAAGGCAAGGGAAGCAAGGGCAAAAATGAACTATTGGGATTTCATCAAGATCAAAAGCTTTTGCACAGAAAAGGAAACAGTTAACAAAATCAAAAGACAACTGACAGAATGGGAGAAGATATTTGCAAACGACATATCAGATAAAGGACTAGTGTCCAGAATCTATAAAGAACTTAGCAAACTCAACACCCAAAGAACAAATAATCCAATCAAGAAATGGGCAGAGGACATGAACAGACATTTCTGCAAAGAAGACATCCAGATGGCCAACAGACACATGAAAACGTGCTCCATATCACTCGGCATCAGGGAAATACAAATCAAAACCACAATGAGATATCACCTCACACCAGTCAGAATGGCTAAAATAAACAAGTCAGGAAATGACAGATGCTGGCGAGGATGCGGAGTAAGGGGAACCCTCCTACACTGTTGGTGGGAATGCAACCTCTCTGGAAAACAACATGGAGGTTCCTCAGAATGTTGAAAATAGAATTACCCTATGACCCAGCAATAGCACTACTGGGTATTTACCTTAAAGATACAAACGTAGTGATCCAAAGGGGCACGTGCATCCAAAATTTATAGGAGCAATGTCCACAATAGCCAAACTATGGAAAGAACCTAGATGTCCATCAACAGATGAATGGATCCAGAAGATGTGGTATATATACACAATGGAATACTATGCAGCCATCAAAAGAAATGAAATCTTGCCATTTGCGACAACATGGATGGAACTAGAGCGTATCATGCTTAGCGAAATAAGTCAAGCAGAGAAAGACAACTATCATATGATCTCCTTGATATGAGGAAGTGGTGATGCAACATGGGGGCTTAAGTGGGTAGGAGAAGAATAAATGAAACAAGATGGGATTGGGAGGGAGACAAACCATAAGTGACTTTTAATCTCACAAAACAAACTGAGGGTTGCTGGGGGGAGGGGGTTTGGGAGAAGGGGGTGGGATTATGGACATTGGGGAGGGTATGTGCTTTGGTGAGTGCTGTGAAGTGTGTAAACCTGGTGATTCACAGACCTGTACCCCTGGGGATAGAGTATTATGCCTCCATCAGAAAGGATGAATACCCAACTTTTGTAGCAACATGGACGGGACTGGAAGAGATTATGCTGAGTGAAATAAGTCAAGCAGAGAGAGTCAATTATCATATGGTTTCAATTATTTGTGGAGCATAACAAATAGCATGGAGGACATGGGGACTTAGAGTGGAGAAGGGAGTTGGGGGAAATTGGAAGGGGAGGTGAACCATGAGAGACTATGGACTCTGAAAAACAATCTGAGGGTTTTGAAGGGACGGGGGGTGGGAGGTTGGGGTACCAGGTGGTGGGTATTATAGAGGGCACGGATTGCATGGAGCACGGGGTGTGGTGCAAAAATAATGAATACTGTTATGCTGGAAATAAAAAAAAAAAGGATTATTCACCATGACCAAGTGGGATTTATTCCAGGGCTGCAAGGTTGGTTCAACATCCGCAAATCAGTCAATGTGATACAACACATCAATAAAAGAAAGAACAAGAACCATATGATACTCTCAATAGATGCTGAAAAAGCATTTGACAAAGTACAGCATCCCTTCCTGATCAAAACTCTTCAAAGTGTAGGGATAGAGGGCACATACCTCAATATCATCAAAGCCATCTATGAAAAACCCACCGCAAATATCATTCTCAATGGAGAAAAACTGAAAGCTTTTCCGCTAAGGTCAGGAACACGGCTGGGATGTCCATTATCACCACTGCTATTCAACATAGTACTAGAGGTCCTAGCCTCAGCAATCAGACAACAAAAGGAAATTAAAGGCATCCAAATCGGCAAAGAAGAAGTCAAATTATCACTCTTCGCAGATGATATGATACTATATGTGGAAAACCCAAAAGACTCCACTCCAAAACTGCTAGAACTTATACAGGAATTCAGTAAAGTGTCAGGATATAAAATCAATGCACAGAAATCAGTTGCATTTCTCTACACCAACAGCAAGACAGAAGAAAGAGAAATTAAGGAGTCAATCCCATTTACAATTGCACCCAAAACCATAAGATACCTAGGAATAAACCTAACCAAAGAGGCACAGAATCTATACTCAGAAAACTATAAAGTACTCATGAAAGAAATTGAGGAAGACACAAAGGAATGGAAAAATGTTCCATGCTCCTGGATTGGAAGAATAAATATTGTGAAAATGTCTATGCTACCTAAAGCAATCTACACATTTAATGCAATTCCTATCAAAGTACCATCCATCTTTTTCAAAGAAATGGAACAAATAAAGCTAAAATTTATATGGAACCAGAAAAGACCTCAAATAGCCAAAGGGATATTGAAAAAGAAAGCCAACGTTGGTGGCATCACAATTCCTGACTTCAACCTCTATTACAAAGCTGTTATCATCAAGACAGCATGGTACGGGCACAAAAAAAGACACATAGATCAATGGAACAGAATAGAGAGCTCAGAAATAAACCCTCAACTCTACAGTCAACTAATCTTCGACAAAGCAGGAAAGAATGTCCAATGGAAAAAAAACAGCCTCTTCAATAAATGGTGCTGGGAAAATTGGGCAGCCACATGCAGAAGAATGAAATTGGACCATTTCCTTACACCACACACGAAAATAGACTCAAAATGGATGAAGGACCTCAATGTGCGAAAGGAATCCATCAAAATCCTTGAGGAGAACACAGGCAGCAACCTCTTCGACCTCAGCCGCAGCAATATCTTCCTAGGAACAACGCCAAAGGCAAGGGAAGCAAGGGCAAAAATGAACTATTGGGATTTCATCAAGATCAAAAGCTTTTGCACAGAAAAGGAAACAGTTAACAAAATCAAAAGACAACTGACAGAATGGGAGAAGATATTTGCAAACGACATATCAGATAAAGGACTAGTGTCCAGAATCTATAAAGAACTTAGCAAACTCAACACCCAAAGAACAAATAATCCAATCAAGAAATGGGCAGAGGACATGAACAGACATTTCTGCAAAGAAGACATCCAGATGGCCAACAGACACATGAAAACGTGCTCCATATCACTCGGCATCAGGGAAATACAAATCAAAACCACAATGAGATATCACCTCACACCAGTCAGAATGGCTAAATCAACAAGTCAGGAAATGACAGATTCTGGCGAGGATGCGGAGAAAGAGGAACCCTCCTACACTGTTGGTGGGAATGCAAGCTGGTGCAGCCACTCTGGAAAACAGCATGGAGGTTCCTCAAAATGTTGAAAATAGAACTGCCCTATGACCCAGCAATTGCACTATTGGGTATTTACCCTAAAGATACAAACGTAGTGATCCAAAGGGGCACGTGCACCCGAATGTTTATAGCAGCAATGTCCACAATAGCCAAACTATGGAAAGAATCTAGATGTCCATCAACAGATGAATGGATCCAGAAGATGTGGTATATATACACAATGGAATACTATGCAGCCATCAAAAGAAATGAAATCTTGCCATTTGCGACAACATGGATGGAACTAGAGCGTATCATGCTTAGCGAAATAAGTCAAGCAGAGAAAGACAACTATCATATGATCTCCCTGATATGAGGAAGTGGTGATGCAACATGGGGGCTTAAGTGGGTAGAAGAAGAATAAATGAAACAAGATGGGATTGGGAGGGAGACAAACCATAAGTGACTCTTAATCTCACAAAACAAACTGAGGGTTGCTGGGGGGAGGGGGTTTGGGAGAAGGGGGTGGGATTATGGACATTGGGGAGGGTATGTGCTTTGGTGAGTGCTGTGAAGTGTGTAAACCTGGTGATTCACAGACCTGTATCCCTGGGGATAAAAATATATGTTTATAAAAAATAAAAAATTAAAAAAAAAAAAGAAAGAAAGAGCCTGGTCCAGGCATAAGATGTCTTGGCACTGATACTAACAGTATGTAAGAATTGGGGGAATAACTTCATTGATATGACCTTTGCTTATTATCTATAAAATGAATCCTATATCTAGCTGATGTTACTGGTCTAATTCATGGATGAATTTTAACAAAATTATTGACAAATCTTTAAAAATACATAAACCATACATGTAGGTATATTTTTAAAGAAAAATATATGTATGACTATGCAGAAATTATAAAAGTTTATATTGGAGCAATGTTTCTGTATACTACAAAAATTAAGATAGCATAAAGGGTGCCTGGGTGGCTTAGTCATTAAGAGTCTGCCTTTGGCTAGGGTAATGATCCCAGGGTCCTGGGATCAAGCCCTGCCTCGGGCCACCTGCTTGGTGGGAAGCCTGCTTTTCCCTCTCCCACTCTCCCTCCTTGTGTTTCCTCTCTCACTGTGACTCTCTCTGTCAAATGAATAAATAAAATCTTCAAAAAAAAAAATTAAGATAGCATTAATCTGAAGTGCATTGTTTTAAGTTAGGGAGCTAGTTGCTATTGTCAGGAAAATCACTAAGAAAACATCTCAGGAACTGTAGTTAAAAAAAAGGTAAGAAAATAAAAATGGAACTCTAGAAAATATCTAGTGAACACAAAAGAAGACAATAATATAGGAACAGGGAAACAAAGGCATAAGATGTATAGAAAACCAATAGTGAAATGGCAGATGTAAATATTGCTTTCTATGTAATTACTTTAACTGTAAAGAGATCAAACCTTCCGCCAAAATGTAGTGATTGGCAGAATGGCACTCAAAAACTGCTCTAAATAGATGCTGCCTATATAGTCATATTTTATGTTTAAAAAACCCAAACAGGTTGAAAGTAAGAGGATGGGAATGGTGTACCCTGCAAACAGCCACCTAAAGAAAGCTGGAGTCTCTGTTCTATTAGACCAAACCAAAACCAAAACCAAAACAAACAAACAAAAACCCTTTAAGACAGAATTTTTTTTAAGAAAAAAGAGGGATATTTATTATGATTAAGTGGTGAGTCAAATCAGAAAGATCTAACAATTCTAAATGTATATACATCTAACAACAGACATAAACCTGACCGAACAAAAGGGAGAAAAATCCGATTCAATAATAATAGTTAGAGATTTCAATACCCCCTTTCAAAAATAGATAGAAAAACTAGGCAGATCAACAGGGAAATGAAAGACGTGAACAATACTATGGCAACCAGATCTGACAGACAGAATTCTTTACACAGGAACAACAGAACATTCATTCTTCTGTGTGACAGAAGAGGAGGTGAATTGTTTAGTCTCTCATATACACATGAAACTTCATGCAAGGAGAGCCCATCTGCCAAGACATAAAAGGAAAAGGAGACTCAAAACACTAAAAACATTTTTAAATAAAATAATAAAGAAGTTTCTCTGATTGCAATGAGATCACAAGGAGATTAAATTAGAAATCGGTAACAGACAAGTTACTGAGATTTACACACATGTGATCAAATGAGGAACACATTGCGTATGTCATCATGGTCAGTAGACTCCTAATTCATGTCTAGAACTGTGCTCTTGGGCCAAAAAAATTGATTGGAGGGATATATCCAGTGACAGTTGAACACGTCTTCAATTATATCTATTTCTCAGTTTTTGATTGGGCTTGACTAATCAGCTCAGATAATAAGGTGTGCATTTAAGACAAGGGAAAGAATTTCCATGTTTTGGTTTTCACTGAGTTTTAAATGGCGTCTACTTACTGTTCTACTTTAGTGTTGATCATTTGCTGAAAGAACTGGATACCAAAATCCCTCTTAACCTTCAGAAGCATAAGGATATAGAACTTGTTCAAGATAGCTGGTTAGAATTAGCATAGTTATCAGCTAAGTAAAAGAGTGAAAAATTAAGCAATAAAGGGTTGAATCATGACTGAAACAATATTAATGCAGCCATGACCAATAAATCATTTTGGACTAGAGTCATGGCTATAATGAAACTAAACACTTTTGGGGGTGAGGAGAAGGGTGTTTAGAATTTCATTTTTTTCCCCAAGGAAGGTAACTGGCATCAATGACCATCATATTGCACAACAGAATTGCTTTGTTTTCTTGAGTGGTAACTGAGGCCTGGATGAAAGAGTTTACACTACTTTTCACTCCACTTGTTTCATTACCATTAATGAGAGAGCATGCAGAGTTTGGGGGAAGGATTTGTTCCTGAGCCTGTACTTCTGGGCTTACACTCTTGATCCTCTTAATATTCCCCTGTATACTTTAAGGAATTCAAATTAGAAGTAAAGGGAACAGAATGTGTTCTGTGACCTTTTAAATAATGAAGTGTCCCTAAGTTCTCTGCCTCAGTCTTTTAGGTCTAAGAAAATTCCCACATCCTCTCTTAGCATTCATTCATCTGCTAAGTTTCCCCAGAATATCATGGGAAAAGATTTACACTAGTTTCTCCCAATTAAAGAATCAAGTCCTTCTTGAAATATTTCTTGGCACACTGAAGACATATTACTAAGTAATATTGTCTTTCAAATTTGCAAAGTAAACATCTCTCCCTCCCCTTTTACATCTTGAGGCTATTAATATATAAAAAGAAATTTATTTTATTTTTTAAAAATATTTTATTTATTTATTTGGCAGACAGAGAAATCACAAGTAGACAGAGAGGCAGGCAGAGAGAGAGGGAAGCAGGCTCCCTGCTGAGCAGAAAACCCACTGTGGCTCAATCCCAGGACCCTGAGATCATGACCTGAGTTGAAGACAGAGGCTTTACCACTGAGCCACTCAGGCACCGTAAGAAAATTTTATTGTAATATAGAAACAGAATATAGCAGGGAAAGGAAAAAGAACACAGATATTGAGGCAGCTTTGTTCATATTTTTCTTTGGTTTTATTTAAAGCACATGGCCTCTGATCTAGCTAACCTGGATTTACCATATGCCTTTTGCAGCCTTTTCTTTTATTCTCACTTCCTAAATAATAATGACAGTTGATACTATTGGAGTGTCAGTCATGTGGCAGACATTTTTCTTCCACATATGAATTTTAATCATCTCTAGAGTCCTGCCATTATATACTGTGCTCTCCATTCAATGGACACAACAACAGCAGTTCAGAATGATAGCCACTTGGTTGAAGTAATATCATGAAGGGAAGAGTCAAATCTGTGATTTAACACAGGCTAAACCAAAGTTCTGGGCTCTTCCATCACTCCTTCTTGAGCAGTGTGCTCACTTCCTGTTTCTCCCATTGTCAATTACCAACTTGATTATTGTGTCATAGAAATTTACTTTCTCTTTTGATTTTTTTCTTATTTCTCTATTTTTCAATTACCAATTGTTCTTTGAACTCTTTCCTCTGCACAGTTTTTTTTTATCATTTTTTTAAATATATTTTAAGTATGCTTCCTCAACTGGATTGAAAACATCTCAAGGGAGCTGTCTTAGGTTGGGTTTCTTAGAAAAGATTCCAAGATGAAATTTTGTGCACCCATGTTTTGTTAGTGCTTTTAGAGGACACATCCGCAAGGAATTAAGGAAGGCCTTAATGGCAGAGGGAGAAACTAATCGAAGCCTCAGTTGATGTTGCAGGAAGCTCTGGGTGGACATTCAGTCATGTGTGATTATGGCAAGACGTACAGCTGTGATAAGCAGCTGATAGTCACAGAAGATGGAGGATGTGTGTGGAGCACCACAATATCCCCTATAGGAAGGATGCATTTATTGAGTAAACAAGTATTGTGAGGAGCTGTTATATACCAGGAACTTCTGATGTTTTTTGATGTCTCCTTGTGCAGAAGCTTTTTGTTTTGGTGTTGCCCATATAGTTTATTTTTGCTTTTGTCTCTCTTCAGGAGACATATCTAGAAAAATTTGCTACAGTTGATGTCAAAGAGGTTACTGCTTGTGTTCTTTTCCAGGATTTTTATGACTTCAAGTATGACTTTTAGGTCTTTAATCCATTTTGAATTATTTTGGTTTGTGTACAGTATAAGAAAATGGTTCGTTTCATTCTTTTGCATGTTGCTGTCCAGTTTTTCCAACACAATTTGTTGAAGAGACTTTTTCCTGTTGGATATTCTTCCTGCTTTGTTGAAGAATAATTGACCATATACTTGTGGGTTCATGTCTGGGTTTTCTATTCTGTTCCATTGGTCTTTGTGTCTATTTTTGTGCCAGTCCCATACTGTTTTGATTACTACAGTTTTGTAATACAACTTGAAGTCTGGAATTGTGATGTCTTCAGCTTTGCTTTTCTTTTTCAAGATTACTTTGGCTATTCAGGGAACTTTGTGATTCCATACAGATTTTAGAATTGTTTGTTCTTGTTCTGTGAAAAGTGCTGTTGCTTTTTGATAGGGATTGCTTTAATGGGTAGATTGGTTTGAGTAGTATAGATATTTTAACAATATTCTTCCAACCTATGAGCATAGGATATCTTTCATTTGTTTGTGTTATCTTTGATTTCTTTCATCAGTGTTTTATAGTTTTCAGAGTATAGGTCTTTCACATCTTTGATTAGATCTATTCCTAAGCGTCTTAATAATTTTGGTGCAACTATAAATGGGATTGTTTTCTTAATTTCCCTCTCTGCTGCTTCACTATTGGTGTACAGAAGCAAAACAAATTTTTGTACATTGATTTTATATCCTATGACATTACTGGATGCATTGATCAGTTCTAGCAGATTTTGGTGGAGTTTTTGGGTTTTCTATATGTAGTATTGTGTCATCTGCAAATAGTAAAAGGTTGTTATTTTTTAAGATTTTATTTATGAGAGAGGCAGAGAGCATGAGTTGGGGGATGGTCAGAGGGGGAGACATAAGCAGACTCCCTGATGAGCATGGAGCCAAAGTGGGGCAAATATCAGGACCCCAAGGTCATAACCTGAGCTGAAGTCAGACTCTTTACCCACTGAACCACCCAGGCATCCCTGACATAAACTCACACTTTTATGGTCAGCTATTCTACAACAAAAGAGGCAAGAATATACAATAAGAAAAAGACTGTATCTTCAAGAAATGGTGCTGGGAAAACTGGATAGCAACATACAAAAGAATGAAACTAAACCACTTTCTTACACCATACACAAAAATTAAATTCAAAATGGATTGAAGACCTATGTAAGACCTGAAACCATAAAAGTCCAAGAGGAAAACATAGGCAGTAATTTCTTTGACATTGGCCATGGAAACATTTTTCTTAGATATGTCCTCAGCCAAGGGAAACAAAGTAAAATTAAACAATTTGGGACTACAGTAAAATAAAAAGCTTTACACAGTGAAGGAACCCATCAACAAAATGACAAGGCAATCTACTGGTTGCTGGAGAACATTTGCAAATGATATATCTGATAAATATATGAAGAACTTATACAACTCAACATTAAAAACAACAAACAAACAAACAAACAAACAACAGCAACAACAACAACAAATCCCAAAAAGTAAAACAAAAAGACCCACCAAAAATCTGCTTAAAAATGGGCAAAGGGCCTGAATAGATGTTTTTCCAAAGAAGATATACAAATGGCCATGAGATACATGAAAAGATGTTCACTATCACTTACCATCAGGGAAATGCAAATCAAAACCACAATGAAACAAACAGGGTTACAGAAGGCAGCAGGGTAGGGGGATGGGGTAGCCAGGTGATGGGTATTAAGGAGGGCACATGCTGTGATGGGCACTGGGTGTTATATCCAACTAATGAATCATTGAACACTACATCAAAAACTAATGATGTACTATATATTGGCTAACTGAACATAATTTAAAAAATCAAAAGTAAAAAAAAAAACACAAGAAGATATCACTTTGCGCCTGTTAGAATAGAAATATAGAAAATAGAAATATAGACTATAGAATATATAGAATATAGAAAATAGGAATATCAGGCTTTTTGTTTTAGAATTTAGCAGCTCTTAGGTGAATTGCTTTTGTTGAACTAAATGAAACTAACACATATTTAGTGCTATTCATGTCTCTCCAACTCAGTAAAATAATCAGTGCTAGGTTTTGAAAAAAATGAAGCATTCTATTCATATTTTTTGTTTGTTTTTGTTGTGTTTTGTGACAACATGTTTGCACAGTGTATGTGCCCAATACTTGGGGCATAAGAAAAGAATAAGCAACATCTACTCTGGAGAACTTACCTTTTTAAATGCAGTAGATTTAATTAAGTATATCAGAAGGTAATGCATGGTAAAATTTATGGATTTTTTTCATGGGATGGAATTGAGTAGAGGGAAAAGTAAATATTGCATATTGGTTCAAAAAGTGAGGACAGTCTTTATCTTCCTAAGAGTAACCTTGGTGCTGGGTAATATTAGTATGTATGGACAGAGGAAATGGACAAGGTAAAATTTTGGAGACCTTAAATGCTTAATCTAGGCAGAGAAGTTTTGGCCTTCAGACAATTATGTCCTTCAAGGAAACAGAAATTTCTGGGTGGGCTGAGTTGATTGCAACTATTCAAGTGATGCCTTGGAGAGTTTTAGTTTACAACAACATGCACATTGTACTCACCTGGGACAAAAAGAAGGCAGGGAGACCAGTTAATAGGATGAAACCAGAAATAGTTGGTGAGAACTTGTACGAGCAAAGAAAGATATATCCAAGGAGAATATTTAAAGGGAGGATGTGCTTATAGAGGAATTAGGAAAAAAAAATGAGTGAAAAGTTACATTGTTAACACTACAGAGATGATATTACTACTCAGTGATTTCACTCAATTACTTATATAATACCCTGGTTCCATGAGAGATTGTGGACTCTGAGAAACAAACTCAGGGTTTTGGAGAGGAGGGGAGTGGGGGGTTGGGTGAGCCTGGTAGTGGGTATTGTGGAGGGCACGTATTGCATGGAGCACTGGGTGTGGTGCATAAACAATGAATGCTGGAACACTGAAAAGAAATAAAATAAAATAAAATAAAAAATACCTTGGTTCTTTGTGTTCTCTTCTTACAGATAATCTAGACCCTCTACTTGGCAAGTTGTTTGTTTTCTGCTTATTGAATTTCAGTGGGGACACTTATACACTCCGTATACTAGATAAAGAACAGATAAATAAGCAATTATAAACAACTATAATTTAGTGAGATAGTATAATTTATAAAGAAACATGGATTTGTGTAGCAATAGTTGGACATAGGGAGGTCTGACCAGGAGAAGTGAGGGATGCCTTCCTTGAGGAAATGATACCTGGACATAAAATATATAAATGAGTGGTGGCTAAACATTTATTTATTCATTTATTTTTTAAAAAGATTTTATTTATTTGACAAAGAGAGAGAGAGAGAGAGAGAGATACAGTGAGAGAGGGAACACAAACAGGGGAAGTGGGAGAGGGAGAAGCACGTTTCCTGTGGATCAGGGAGACCAAGGCAGGGCTTAATCCCAGGACCCTGGGATCATGACCTGAGCCAAAGGTAGATGCTTAAACAATGAGCCACCCAGGAACCTGGTGGCTAACCATTTAAAAATAATGGAAAATGGGATGCCTAGCTGCCTCAGTCAGTAGAGCATGTGACTCTTGCTCTCAAGGTCAAGCTAAGTGTGGAGTCTACTTAAAAAAAATTAAAAAGTTGAGGAGAGATTAAGATGTTCAAAGACACAGAGTTAAACCCTTACAGGAATTTTAAGCTGGTTTGAGCATTTTCTTGCAACATGTTATGAGAAATGTGATGAGATATCTGGGCAGCACCAACAGTAAGAAGAGAGTTTTGCTCCAGGCTGAGGGGTTTGAGCTATGGTTCGAAGTCTTAGAATTCCCACAAAGATAATTATATGATATATATCATATTATATATATCATACATGTGTCATATATATGGTACATATTATATAATTATATGATTATATGATATATTGATATAATTATATCAATTAAACCTTGAAAGATCAGCGTTGTGAGTGAAAAGCAAAGAATGAGCAACTATAGAATTTTGTAATGATTTTGAGATTCTTAAATAAGGAGTTGGCAATATAGAATAGAAAATAACAGCACAGGACTAGATAAATGATTAGATATGAGGTGAAGGGAGATACCAAGATAGCATGGTGGATCTAGCCAGATGTTTGCCAAACCAATCCTTCCTCCTTTTACAGAGGTAATTGATGTTTCTTAAATATCTTATGGTGGGGAGGAACCACATGAAAAGTTCTTCCCAATGGAATGTATGCAAGTGATTTGTGGGCAGTGTTTTCTCTGTGTTCTCTTTCATCTCTCAGGTAGACGACTGGATGATGTCAGGTTGATGTTGGAACCATATTTAGAAGATGACAGATCCAATAGGTGAAAGTAGCTTGCATCTCCAAAAGTCTGGCTGGGGTAGAAACCCCAGTGATCTATACTGACTCTAAAAAGAAAGAGAAATGGCAGAGATGTGTGCGTGTGTGCTAATACTTTGAAGTTTTACCCTGTATTTTTTTTTTTTTAGCATAGCAGCTGAGTTATCCTGGTTAATACAACTGCCATCTAAATTTGTGACTTGAGAATATGGATGGATAAATAATATCTTTCACCAAACTCTGACACATGCATGGTAGGATGAATTTTTTGGGTGGAAGACAATTTTAGATAAAATCAACTATTTTTGATATGGCTGTGATTTATCAAAACTGTATGCCAGTTAGGGATTTGGATATGATTCTGGAGCTCAGAGGAAAAGATAAGGGTGGAAACATGGTAATAGGAATTATTGGCATAAATTAAATTGAATTTGTGAAAGGGAATGATAATAACCCCAAATTTGTGGCTATGAGAAGTGACATTGTTCAGGACTCATGCCTTAGGGACCGGAATACCAAAATAATAAAGAGAACAAAAACCTGCAAAGGATACTGAAAGAAAGGAACCACGATGGTTGGTCTGATTGTCTCATGAAATAAAGGAGGGTAAAACTGCATATAGGAAATAACAGCCAACGAAAATCAGTATTTGCAAAAGGGTCAAGGAACAATTAGTCCATTAGATATTACTGCTAGGGGTCTGGAGTGTCATGACCATATGCCCTGTTTGCTCACGGAAGTCTAGGTTGAAGCTTAATTATTAATAGTGCTCCTTTTCACAGATTTAGATGAGAGGCTGCGGGGTCACATTAGTCATAAGAATCTCTAGAGAAGGAAGTTGGGGGAACTCAGAAGGGGAGACGAACCATGAGAGACTGTGGACTCTGAGAAACAAACTGAGGGTTTTGGAGGGGAGGCGGATGGGAGGTTGAGTGAGCCTGGTGGTGGGTTTTAAAGAGGGGCATGGAGCACTGGGTGTGGTGCACAAGCAATGAATTCTGCAACACTGAAAAGAAATTAAAAAAAAGAATCTCTGGTAACAATAGTTTCAGTGGTTATGAAATGAGTTTGCTGTAGATTGAGAAGTTTACGGTGAGACAGTGAGGCAGAAAACTCTCTTCAGAACCTTATTGGTGAAATGAAAGAATGGGTTGGTCTAAGTAGTTTGTCAAGGAATCAATGGATAGATTTTTGTTCATTGGTTTTGTTTTCAAGTTAAGAAAAACAAGCATCTTTTGTGCTAAGGGACAAAAACAAAAACAAAAACAAAACAACACAACCCTCTAGAGAGGGAGAAATGTTAGATTTCTTGGTAATAAAAGAAATTTTCTAGATTAGGTTCTAAATGAGGCAAAATGGATTAAATGATGGCTCTTCCTCGGCTTCATTAGCCATTGGTTCTTTCTGTTGCTGCTCTGAGTCACAGGTGCTGTGGGTTTTAGGCCTGCATCATGAGTGATCGCTCCTGAAAGATAAAGCCTGTATTTTGACAAACACAATGATTTTTGTGATCTTGCTGGTGATTCATGTCTTTTTCAGCTTCAACATGTGTTCAGATGCTTCGTCATTATTTTTGCATGCTATTCCTCTCATCAAATTATGGGGTATAAAGCTGATACATTTTTTTAAGGATTTATTTGAGAGAGAGAGAGAGAGAGAGCAGGGGGAGGGGCACTGGGAGGGGAAATCCCAAGCAGACTCCCAACTAAACACAGAGCCTGAAGCAGGGATCTGTCTCACAACCCTGAGATCGAGATCTGAACCAAAACCAAGAGTTAGATGCTTAACCTACTATATCACTCAGGTGCCCCTAAGGCTAACACAGTTTATTTAAGACCTGAGGTATAAACAGGAGCTCATTTATTAACCAGTATATCTTTTTTTCTTCTCCCTTGGGGATCATAACCACTACCCGGTCTTTGCCTATATATTAATGCTCTTAGAAATCTCCAAACCACAATTCATAGTATGGAAGTAAAAAATCATTTTATCCACATTAGGCTACTGCATTATCATTGTTTACTGTACTATATATGGGGATGGAGTCAGAATTAAAATTGGTGAGATAAAGTCAGACTTACCAGTTTGAATTCTTACCTACTGAGGAGAATGAGGAAATGCAACTTTTAATATCATTAATCATGTATCTCTAATAGGATGTTTTGTTTAGCAGAGAATTTTATTGAAACAAGAACTGTATTTTTTTAATAAAAGAAATCTTTCTATTATGATAAAAGGAAACTACTTTAAAACAGAATACTTATTTTTTAAGTTTGAAAAAGTAATATTGAATATTGAATTGGTGGGAGGCTTATGGGCAGAGCAGGCACTAGCTCAATGGTTCATGCATAATAGCAAGCCAGAAGACTTAGCAGAACATGGAGGCTGAGATCTCATTATAGGAAGGACATTACTGCTGTTGAAGATCTGTTCCACTAGAGTTAATATTGGCTTAAGAGAAGTCCTTTATCAGCGGGATGTTAGTAGTAACTGTGATTTTGACCATAGTAGCAACATTGTATATAAATGATCATGTCTCATTCCCATGATGAGACTGCCTTATTAAAAATATTGTAGTTTAAAAATTGTGTGACTCTTCTAATTCAACAGTCAAGCAATACTTTTATATATTTGCTGACTTCTTTTTCCCTCAGTTCTCTGGAAATTTAGATCTGTTGGAGAGTACTTACATATTTCCTCATGGAGATGAATAAAACTTGAAGAAAGGAAAGACAGCCTTAACATAGTAAACATTAAATAGTGTTGGAGGGGAGGAAAAATATTGACTTAAGTGGACAGGAATATTAACAGACTGGGGAGAGCCAGTCTTGACTGTGCAGAGAGGACAGGCAGTAGACAAATGTAGTCTAGGGAAAGAAGACAAAGGGAAACCAGGTCAGCCTATAACAGAGGACATACGGATGAGATCATGGGATGTCTGGGCTTTATATCAGGCTCTATTTTAGTGGGTGTGTAGGTAGCAACCTTCTGCATCCTATTTCTATAATCTGCACTTAAGGTAGGTCTGATGTTGCTGTTCCTAGGAGGCAAATTATCATTCCCATGAAACTTGTCCTTCTTTCACTCTTACCCATTTTAGTGAATGAATTCATCCAATTCCAAGAAAGAAAGCTCAAAATCATTCCTAATTTCTATACCCTTCTCTCTTTTATGGCCAGTATACCCAACTCCGGTAAATCCCATTTCCTATGTGTATTTTAAAATCCATGAACTTTTCTTCTCCATTCCTATCACCCTAATCTACATCCTATTATCTCTTAACTGGACTTCTGTGGCTGTCTCTTAGCAGTTATTACTTTATTCTACAAAACACTCTCTGGATAGCATTTCCTCTCTGCACAGAAGCTTGAGAAATGTTTGAACAATGTGAATGTGATCATGTCAATTGCCTTTCGAAGACCTTTAATTGTCTTCCATTTCTTTGGCAATGTTTTCCAACACCCCTAACCACATGATTTTCTCTCTGTCAGGTGCTCTCTCTGGAGCATTTTCCCCTTTTCTGTGCAATCCGTTCAGCCAGCCAATTTATATTCACCTTTCTGGCCTCAGCTTAAATGACTCATCCACAGGGGACATTTTTCCTGATGTCACTCTAGCTAGGTAAGAACCTGCTGTTTTATATTCTTGTAACATCCTGTCCATAGCAGGCAACCCAGTGTGATTAACTATGTTTGTTGTGTAATAATGGGTTAGTACTCCTCTTCCTTCCGGCTTTAAACCCTCAGAGACATGGTCTACACAATTCTGGATTCCTCATTGGAGAAACAGTGCCTGGAACTTGTTAAACTCTCATTATTAAATGAGTAAATCAATGATTGGCCAAAGATATTAATACCAATTTTTGTGATCTTGAGATTATTTAATACAAGACGCTTTGACAAGGATGAAAGAGTAATCTGATTTTTATTTTAAAATTCTCCTCTCATTTTCTTTAAAAATATTTTTAAAGTTTTTATTTTTTAAAGATTTATTTACTTTTTACATTAAATTTGATTTTATTTATATTCAATTAATTAATATATAGTGTATTATTAGTTTCAGAGGTAGAGTTCAGTGATTCCTCAATTGTATATAACACCCAGTGCTCATTATATCACATTCCCTCCTTAATACCCATAACCCAGTTATCCCTTACCCTCACTCTCTTCCCCTCCAGCAACCCTGAGTTTGTTTCCTATGATTAAGAATCTCTTATTTGTCCCCCTCTCTGACTGCATCTTCTTTTATTTTTCCCTCCCTTCTTCTATGCTCCTCTATTTTGTTTCTTAAATTCCACATATGAATGAAATCATATAACAGTCTTTCTCTGATTAACTTTTCTTGCTTAGCATAATACCCTCTAATTCCATCCACATCATTTCAAATGGCAAGATATCATTTTTTAAAAAGATTTTATTTATTTATTTGACAGCAAGAGAGAACACAAGTAGGCAGAGAGGCAGGCAGAGAGAGAGAGGGAAGCAGGCTCCCCACCGAGCAGAGAGCCCAATGTGGGGCTCTATCCCAGGACCCTGAGATCATGACCTGTGCTGAAGGTAGAGGCTTAACCACTGAGCCACCCCAGTGCCCAGATTTCATTTTTTGATGACTGAGTAATATCTATATATCTATATATCTATATCTATATCTATATCTATATCTATATCTATATCTATATCTATATCATCTATATCTATATCTATATATGTGTCTACATCTATATGCCGTATCTTCTTTATCTATTCATCTGTTGATGGATGTCTGGACTCTTTCTATAGTTTGACTATTGTGAACATTGTTGCTATAAACATTGGGGTGCAGGTGTCCCTTTGGATCACTACATTTGTATCATTGGGGTAAATCCCTAGTAGCGCAATCGCTGGGTCATAGGATAGCTCTATTTTTAAGTTTTTGAGAAACCTCCATACTGTTTTCCAGAATGACTGTACCAGTATGCATTCCCACCAGCGGTGTAAGAGGACTCCCCTTTCTCTACATCCTTACCAATATTTATTATTTCCTGACTTGTTCTTTTTAGTCATTCTGACTGGTGTGAGGTGAGGTGGCATCTCAGTGTGGCTTTGATTTGTATTTCCCTGATGCCAAATGATGTTTGACATTTATTTACTTACTTTGTGGGGTGGTGGGCAGAAGGAGAGAATAACCAAGAGATTCCCACTGAGCATGCAATCCAACACAGGGCTCAATTCCAAGACCCATGAGACCAGGACCTGAGCTGAAACCAAAAGTCAGTGAGCTGAAACCAAGAGTCAATGCTGAAAAGAGTCAAGACTCAACTGATGAGTCACCCAGATATTCTTAAATTTTTTATTTAAATTCCAGTTAGGTAACACATAGTGTAGTGTTAGTTTCATGTGTACAATGTAATGATTCAACACTTATGTTGGACTTAACTGGTTAGAATGAAATTACATGTATTTTCATGTCCCAAACAGCTTCTTGACTCTTGGGTAAAACTCAGGATTCGTGTGTCAGTCAGTATGTATGTGAATGCTGAAGATCATTTTGCTAGATATTGTCAGGATTCTGTCTCTGGATATAAAAATATTTTAGAAGAGAAAGTTGGAAGAGCATCTCTTCAAAGCCATCATTTTCCAAGGATAAATGACTTACTCAATGCTGTAAAAGACAGTTGGTGATAGACAGGACAAGGTTTCCCACTCTAGCCCAGTAACTTTTTCCATGGTAATGTTTAGACTCTACTGCGCTTCTTATAAAATATGGCTATACACGAAATAAGTCAAGCAGAGAAAGACAATTATCATATGATCTCCCTGATATGAGGAAGTGGTGATGCAACATGGGGGCTTAAGTGGGTAGGAGAAGAATCAATGAAACAAGATGGGATTGGGAGGGAGACAAACCATAAGTGACTCTTAATCTCACAAAACAAACTGAGGGTTGCTGGGGGGAGGGGGTTTGGGAGAAGGGGGTGGGATTATGGACACTGGGGAGGGTATGTGCTTTGGTGAGTGCTGTGAAGTGTGTAAACCTGGTGATTCACAGACCTGTACCCCTGGGGATAAAAATATATGTTTATAAAAAAATATATATGGCTATACACACATGTTGTAGTGGAATACTAATCCTCTAAGCTAAATTGTTTACAATTTAAGAAACCATAATACAGTGTAAAATATTTTACCATATGGGACTATGAAAATGAAAAAGATCACAGGCTTGGGGAAAAATTGAGTACACATCCAGCATTGGTCATATTCCTTTCTGTTATAGTTTTACTTTTGGCATTCAGGTACAAAGGAGTTGTTTGTCTTTCTCCTTAGTTCATAGCACATGATTATTATTTGTATAGTTAAGGTTCCTATTTCATTTTATTTTAATATCCCCTTTTTTCTCCTTTATTCCTGATCCCCTTTTCCACTATGAGTATTAGCTCTAAAGTGTTTGACATGTGTCTATAAATATGCATGGATATCTTGAGTAACATGAGTATTGTTCTGTGTTCGTTTCAAAAGTATTTACTGGTATTGTGCTATAAATCACAACTGTTTCTTTTAATAAAAATTTGACTATAAGATTTATTCATCTTACTGTTTGTATGTCTAATCTTTATTTCTAATTACTGGTTTTCTGTGATGTAAATATACGATGTTTTATTTTTCTATTTTTTAACTAATGGTAACTAATTATCTTTTAGTGCTCTTCTATAAAAATTTACACTATTATAATAGGCATCCATCTATATAAATCCTTTTTTTAAAAAAAAAAGATTTTATTTATTTATTTGAGGAAGAGAGAGAGAGCATGAGCAGGGGAGGAACAAAGTGAAAGGAAGAGGGAGACTCCTTGCTGAACTGGGAGCCCAATGTGGGGTTCCATTCTAGGACCCTGATATCGTGACCTGAGCTGAAGGCAGATATTTAACTGACTAAGCCACCCAGGAGCACCTATATGCATCCTTATAGATCTTTGAGAGTATTTATTTAGACTATGAATCCAGGTGAGATATATCTGGGTTAGGACATATACAAACTTGATTCTTCCAGAATTATTTTCAGAATAGCTGTGTTAGTTCACATTACTGCCCATAGTATATGAGAGCTCTTGTTCATACCTTTGCCAGGCCTGAATATTATGTACCTATTTAATCTTTCATAAACTCACAAGTTTAATGTTGGGTCCATTGTTTCACTCTGGATTTTTTTGTTGAGGTATTAAAGCACAGATTTCAAATGTGCAACTCAAAGAGTTTAACAAATTAATAAACCCATGTATCCACCAACCCAATCAAGATACATAACATTTCCCTGCCGGTCCTACCTTTCAGAATGTGGCTTTGGTGAGTGCTGTGAAGTGTGTAAACCTGGTGATTCACAGACCTGTACCCCTGGGGATAAAAATATATGTTTATAAAAAATAAAAAATTAAAAAAAAAAGATACATAACATTTCCATTGCTGTAGAAGTTCCTCTTGATTTCCTCTTATTTATGTTTTTATTTGAACTTTCATGGTTTTTTAAAGAGTTTCTGTATCCTTTCACATGTTCTTAAGACATAATGTGACAGTTATAGTTTCTATGTTAAATAATGCATTTTCTCTCATATTTCATGGTCATGAACTCTTTTATTAGTTTAGATAGTGTGTTTTTTCTATGGAGTTTTTTATTTAGGAAATAAAATCATCAGTTAATAATAAGAGTTTTGGCCCTTTCTTTCCAAATTTTACACTTCTGCTGTATTTGCAATTTTGTAACATTGGCTCAGACATAGAATATGACATTAAACAACAGCAATGTGTGTGAGGTCACTCTTGTTCTGACATCTTAAATGAGGATGCATCTAAAATTTCTTTACTAAGTAATTTTTGCTCAATGTAGGGTGAGTCACAATTAAATTAAAGACATTTATTTATATTACTAGCTCTCTGATAGTTTATTTCTATATCATCAATACATATTAGATTTTATCAATTGCTTTTCAGGTGTGGAATCATCTCTGTAACCCTGAGAAAAGATTTTTATCATCTGTCTATCTATCTATCTATCATTATCTATCTACCATCTATCTATGTATCCCAGTATGTATATATCCTATAGTATCCAATCCATCTATTTAAATCCATATATATATAGATATAGATATATAGATATAGATATAGATATATAGATATAGATAGATATAGATATAGATCTATCTATATCTATATCTATCTATATCTATATATCTATATCTATATCTATATCTTTACTACAAATTGTGTGTGTGTGTATGTGTGTGTGTGTGTGTGTGTGTATGACTCATACTGTTCTTATAGAACTTATAGAACTACCTTTGATTTGGGTAACGTTCTCAATTGTTTTGTCTGTTTGATCTGTATTTTACTGATTTTTCTTTAGTTATATCCTTCCGACTCTCTTTTTATCAATTATCCAGGTTCTTGAGTTGACTGCTAACTTATTCTCAATATCCCTTAGCTTTTGACTAAAAGCTACACATTTCTCTTTCAGTACCAGTTTATCAGCCTCACAACCTCTGAATGGGGTCTGAGCACAGTGAAGAATTGTGCATGCATTCTGACTCATACTGTGTCTCAATGTCTCAAGTACCCACTGAGTCCAAGACTTTGGTCAATAAATAAATAAATAAATAAAATCTTTGAAAAAACAAAACAAAACAATTCTGATGGATGATTTGTTCACCCAGAGCAGTGGTTCTCAACTGGAGGTGATTTTGTCTCCCCAAGAGACATTTAGCAATGTCTGGAGACTTTTTTGAGGTAGTAATCTGGGATATGCTACCGGCATCTACAGGGATGCTGTTAAATGCCTTACACTGCCCTAGACAAGCCCCCACAACAAAAGCATCAAGTTACATGGCTGAGAAACTCTTACCTAAAACGTGAAGATGGCTATACGTAACAGGCAATGTTGTTTTGACTATATTCTATCACTTACTAGCACTGTGATCTTGGAAAACTTGCTGCTTTCTGATTCTCAGTTTCCTCAGAGAAGATGATATTGCTTACTCTGAAGGATGGCATATAACATATGATGAGTGGTGTGACATGAGTGCTTAGTGAAAGGTGCTTGTTAGTGCTTTGCTCTTGGCTTTTGCAGGGAACGTATGAGAAAGAGCAAAACAAAAACATTTCTGCAGTCACATTGTGGAATATGTTGCCACTGTGTAACTCTATCTCTGGTTATATAAGTTCTCTCACAGTGAATTTTTTCGCTAAAAACTGAAGAATTTCAAATTACTCTACCTTTAAAAATATACTACTACTGGGATTTTAACTAATTAATATTGACCAGTTACTGAGGTTTTATAATTTTACTTGGATATGTCTGTTATTCTGTTATAATTGGTAGGATTAAAAAATACATAGCATTTTAAATATATGTATTTTCATGAGAACTTGTCTTTTCCATTATGCTAGATAGCTTCAGAGCACTTGGATTATACATTGGTTTCAGCACATTACTTACTTATTGTAATTGATCTGATTATTTTTGTGTCTTCTGTCTGCTACTAAAATATGTGACTTCAAGTGGCTTGTTCATTGTTACCTCCCTGGCAGTTATCACATGTAAGGAAACTGTCCATGCTACAAGGAGGAGGTCAGGGAGGGATGCTTACAGACTGGGGAGTGGACAAGCTTGAAAGAAGCAGAGTTCTTTAGCAGGATAGTAATGGAATATAATGTAATACTGGGAAGGTTGGGTGTGGGTAAATAACAAAGAAAAATGAATGTCAGGGAGGCTAAGGGATTTGAAATGTTATTTCTTTTACTCAAATGACTAATGAAATAAGGAGTCTGAGCAAGGGATTGACCTAATAAAAAGTAGACATTTGGAAAGATTAAAGTGATTACAGTATGCAGGATAGACATAGAAGAAAAGAAACTAAGGAACTGGAAAGAAGGAGGACAAGCCAGGGTAATTTAGTAAGTCACACAAGAAGGTGACAGTCTAAATCTCAGAGAAAGTTTTGTGTTTAGGGGAGACTTATGGAAACAGATGTAATAGGACCTGGTGACTGCTTATAGCCAATGTGGAAAGGCCTTATATATGGACTTCAAGGTTTACTCCTGGGAACGGTGGTGCTGGTGATAGAAATAAGGACACTAAGGGGTGAAGCCAATTTTTGTGCATTAGGTAAAAAATGAACTGACAACTATGAATTGAACTAACATGGTTCTAGTACCTATGTTTGCATTTAAGTGGTTTACGAGATGTACTTCTCTTAGAGAGGTTTTTTATTTTTCACTTCTTTTATTTATTCAACAGAGAGAAATGGGGGGGGGGAGAGAGAAAGAGAACAAGTACACAGAGCAGCAGGCAGAGAGAGAGGGAGAAGCAGGCTCTCCAATGAGCAGGGAGCCCAATGGGGGGCTTGAACCTAGGACCCTGGAATCATGACCTGAGCCAAAGGCAGTCACTTAACCGATTGAGCCACCCAGGTGCCCCGGGGATGTTTTTATTTTAGAAATTATTTTATTTTATTTTAGAAAATTTGAATTCCAAGTATTGAAAGGACATGTAAATGGAAATGTATGGTGGATAAATAGAAATGCAGTATGAAACCTGGGTATAGAACAGACTCAGGATAGATGTGATAGTTAAAAGCCCTGGACATAGATAAGATTTTCTAAGTAGAAAGTAGAAAGCATCACCAAAATTATATTGAACATTGATAAAATCAACAATTGAAAGAAAAGAGGGAAGGAACTCAATACATACAATTTGTTGAATACTTACTATGTACCAAACATTGAACTAAATAAAACATTATACATTATCTCATTGATTGTGCTTGGCACAGAACAAGCAGAAAATAAATATTTCTTTTAATGAAGGAGTGAGTTTCCATGATAACAATATTATAAAGCAGGAATTATTTCTGCCTCATTACAGATAGAGGAACTTAGACTAAAGATGTGTAAATAACTTCATCATCACATAATGAGTAATAGATGTTTTTGCATTTGAAGGTAGGTCTGTTTGAGTTTAAAATATGTGGTTTTTCCCATTATGACACACTGTCACTTTGGATAATGCTATTCTAAGAAAGGAGAAAATCTGAACTAGAAAAGGATGATCAAATACATAAAATGCTGGAAAAGAAAGGAGAAAAATAAAATTCTAAAATTTAAAATGAAAATAGTCTACTCAAAACATGGATACTGGTTATGAACAAAACACAGAAAATCATGAATATTATATATTTGGAGCAGGAAAGATTCTTGAAAATATGATGTTTTTATATTGTATGTGGAGATTTTCTAAACGAAATCAACAGAAAACTATCTGATAGAAATGACTCTTACTAATGGAGTCATAATGATTCCCTATGGCCCAGAGGAGTAAAAAGCTGAGGAAAGCAAAAGTGGAAAAGGAACGTGGCAAAGGACATTTTTCTTCTTCTTCTTCTTCTTGCGCTGCTGAGGGAATTATTTTGGAAACAAACAAACAAAATCCAGAAAATGCTAAAAGTTCTTTGAGGTTACACTCAGGATGGACAAAAACAGAAGAGAATATACGGATTGTGAGGAGAAAACAAACCTATGATGTATGTGCTCTGGAGTCTGTTAGGATCATGAAACAGCAGGCCAGATACTGCTGCATGCAAAGATTGAGGGTAAAGAATCATAGCTAATGAAAATGTAACGGGATTAATGAGGATGGACATCAGTGATACATCGGAGTTTCTAAGGAAGCATAAGTATGTTGCCATTGCAAATATCTACCTCTAGGAAAAGGACCAAAATTGCTCGAATGCCCCACTTCAAGACATAAGGCAGTCTGCTTGAAACAGAGTGTCATAAACTTGCCAGGGGATTTCTCCCCAAAATTTCTCATCATATTCAGGATGAACATGCGCATTCCCATAGCTCAAAAATATCTTAGGAAAGAGGCTTGTGTACTTCAGGATGACTCTGCATTTAACTTACTTTTTCCATGGAAGCATTTAGGGATTGTTAGCACTCTGTGGGACATTTTGAGGAAATATTGGTCTGGCTTATAATGCATGTTTTGGAAACACTGTTAGGGTTCATGAAGTGTAGATTGTATTTTTAAAAATCTGTGTTTAGATTGTTAGGTCCTATAATAATCTCATTTGTCCTGGGTCTCAATTTAGGATATGAATGGGTGAAAAAGGACCTGGTGTTATAATAACTCACTGGATCATAGGAAGCAAGTGGAAGATGGGAAAGATGGAGATGGAGCAGTCTCTTTTGGATCAGGTTAAAAGGAGCAGCATCAGTTTCAGGGGGAAAAGCCCCTACTGGTACTTTATGAAGAAGAGGCATGTGATCCCATCAGGAACATGGGTGGGTGCAGGACTGCAGGTGGATCGAGTGAGTAGTCAGTACATGCATGGAGTACAATGTTATTTTCTCTGTCAGAATAAAGGATTGGATTCATAACGGTCTTTTACTGTGTTGAATGTTATAAGGTGATGGGAAATCCATTGCATTATATTTTAAGGACGTGAAGTATAGTTATTGCATATGCAAATAATAACAGAAAGAACATGAATGAACAGCATAAATCAAATTTGAGACAGAAGATGAAATAAAAGGTGATTTTTTACTTATTAAAAAATGGGACTATACACGAAAAGCAGTAGAAAATCTACTACATGTTTTCCAAGTTTACAAGTTTTTGAACTTGTAAACTTTTTTGAGTTTGCAAGTGTTTGAAGTCAACATCAAAGGGATACCCATGAAGTAGTGGAGGACTCGCATGGCATATCTCATTGGTCCCAGGTGGAGACATAGGAGCAGAGAGAAGGACATGAGAATGAAGATCAACTCCCTTTTTATGATGACCTGCTGATATTTTCCCTTCCACAGAATAGCCTCAATCTTGGCTGGTCACTGGCATTACTCTAGTTTATCAGGAAAAAATATCCATTTTAGTGACATGTTCCATATTTGATGAGGAATGCAAAGTTCGTTCATCCCCTTAGCCCACACCCCATAGAGATTTGTTGATAAAGGTCAAGGTCATGGGTGTTGTTGAGCCACGCTACATGCATGTATGACATATGAACATTTGGTTTAATGCTCTGCTGTCACCATCTTGAAATTCTTTAATCATTTTTTAACAAAGGGCCTCATATTTTTATTTTTGCACTGGGCCCTAAAAATTATGTACCTGGTCCTGGCCATAGTGTGACAAGAGTACATTCCTGTGTACCTAAGGGTTTTAGAAGCTTTTAGGATAGGATTGAGTTTTATTTTGCATAATCTTTATTGCAGATCAGACTTTCGGGCTGCTCCTATTCTCATGAATTTGGGGTTATAATACAGGAGGGTACCTTCCCTCATAATATAGAATCCAGTAGGAAGGAAAGAGAAGCTCAGGAAGTGGTAGGACAGACTAGGCTTACAATTGATCAGGAAATGAGAATGTTTTGGAAATTACAACGTGAGGCTGTGTGAAACCTCTGGCTGAGCAAAGTCTGTGAACATACATCAGAGGACAGACTTTAATATTATCGAGTTAATATTAATGAGTGTTTAATATTACTAAGTCTTTAGACACAACTCCATAGCAGATATCAAGCAATGCAGAATAGTACAAGTGAAAAGCTTGGTCTAAAAACACCCCTCACTAAAACTCACACTCAAACTCAAGAGTGTCTTACTTTTGAAGGACCTACACTTTTCTCAGCTTCAAGAGAAAAGATACAGTATAATTTTATCTATAACTCACTCAAGAATGTAGTCCACTCAGTACTTTGCATTCTGACCAATGAGGTTAGCACTTCTAAAGGTAAATTAATTAGGAACCTTGAGTGGAGACCGGGAGAATGTTCTTGAATCTTTCCCCCGGAGGCCAGAAATATCCTTTTCAAATATACATAATTTTTAGAAGCTCCAGTTGTAATTGATAATAAAACTTTTATAGTTGACTGCATTTATCTTCTCTCCCCAACCTAATAGATGCAGTCCAGAAGTTGTAGCAAGTTTCCCCAAGGGCTGCAAGTGTTAGGATCACCAAACAAGAATGTTCGCTGTGAAATACAGTGAGCTCAGGCCATTTACAGCATTCATTCTCCCTTTCTATAAACGGCACTTCATTGCTCCTCCATAGGCTGTGGGGAAGTGGGTTTATTGCATTCATTTTAAGAAATATTCCAGCACCTCTTTTGTGGGCCTTCCTACAATTTCAGCTATATTTCATCTCCTAAGAAGTTTGCTAAATGTAGCTTCAAGCAGCTCACTCTGGTAGGTATGCTAGAGCCATTATCATCCATTTTTCAATAAAGCTGTGGGTGAAAGTGTCATTGATTCTTTTTCACCAGGAGAGAATATTAGCTTTTTATCCTCATCATATTATCTCTCTGCTTGACTGATAAAACTGTCATGCTAAAGGAAAGGTCAGGAATTATCGAGTGGGTGTTCATTTAATTCTTCTCTCACCCCCTTCTTCCGACAACTGTGTTGGGAATGTAACAGAAAATTTGTGTTTATGAAATAAGAATAGAAGAGGGAGATAAATGGATGAAGTCCTCATGGATTAATGACTTTATTTTGTTGTCTAGAAATATGTGTGTGCCTTAAAGTGTCTTCATTTATAACACATAGTTTTCCTTTATTTCATTTTCTTATGTTGATAGAAAGAAGTCTCAAACGACATGTACCCAGCTGTGAGGCTGCTTTGATGGGTTGTCACACTCCTGGACATGGGGAGGGTGGGAGAGCAGGAGAGGACAGAAGGTTCTCATGGCCCCAAAAGATCATATTACTCTCATTTTCCAATGCACTCAAGGAAGTTATAATTAGTGGGAGTTCTTCTAATTGGGTTTTATTTTGCAGGTAGCATGGATTAATGCTGTGATGAGAGGCTGAGAATGGGGATTCTCAGATTCGTTAGAGCCCTGGTGAGTCATTTAAAGGAAACCAAACTGTAAACTCAAGCGATAAAACTAATGGGCCAGTTCCAGGTGCTGCTTCTTTTCCTGTTCCACTTTCTGTGATGTTTATCTTGCCCTATATTTTCTGGATGGTCTGATGAGGTGGGAAGTTTAGGATATTCCCCTCTCTCTGCCCCTACTCTCTAACCCTAAACAGCAATCTCACTGAACATCCAGGAGAGAGCATGATCTTAACAGGATCTAGTTTGAATTCCAAAGCAGCCATTTCATGTTATATGACGTTAGGTAAAATAATTCACTTCTCCATCTTGCTGTTCTTATGAGGAAAAGGAGAAAGAGTAAGAGGTGATTATTCTATGGAATTTCACTGTGTCTCTGAAGCCAAAACTTAGAAGTCATCCTTGACTCAGCCCCATTTTCCATTCCTCACATCCAGTAGGTGAGAAACACTTTTCCAATTCTAACCATCAAATATCTTTTGGGTCTGTGACATGTTCATTTCTTTAATCCCATCCCCTTAGACCAGATCTTCTCACTATCTTTCTTGGACTACTGAGATCGCAGTAGTTGGTTCTAGTTGGTTTCCATCCTATCTCTCTTTCCTTTCCAGTTCCCTTCTCACTAGTCAAGATGGTGCTCATCCAGATGCATACCTGATTCAATTTATTTTTATTTTTTATTTTATTTTATTTTATTTATTTTTTTCCCAGTTTTTTAAAATTAAATCAATTTATTTATTTTCAGCATAACAGTATTCATTGTTTTTTCATCACACCCAGTGCTCCATGCAATCTGTGCCCTCTATAATACCCACCACCTGGTTCCCCAACCTCCCACCCCCCCCACCACTTCAAACCCCTCAGATTGTTTTTCAATTTAAAGCCTCTCACTGTAACTCTAAAACTTACACTAAAATCTGGATGGCTTTTCCTCACATAAAAACTTTCCCACAATCTAGCAATTGCCCACAATTTAACAATGTGTCCTCTCTACCTCTCTGTTTAATTAACTTTGTTGGGTTAACTACTTAATTTCTTTGTATCTGCCTAACCCGAGGCTTAAAAGTATCTTGTAGAGACACTCTTCTCTTGTAGAGAGGCACTTCTTTCCTCACCCAGTGTACCTAACTTAAATATGTCCTCTTCTTGGCCCTCCCTCATTCCTTTGAATAATCTTCATAGTTTTAACATTTCTATTGTTATATTATTATGCTACGTCAGATTTTCTTGCATGTGCCCCTTTTCAGATATATCCCCCAGATGGAAGAGTTTAATCCATAGGACATTTGTATTCTGTGTCAAAGATGGTGCTAAGGTTTAAGACATGAATGACTATAATAATGAAGTAATGAGTATCCGATAATAATATAATTCCTCAGGGTCACAGTCTACATTAGGTGCCAATAAATGTTAGTCTCTCTTTATCTTTCTCTTCCTTTTCTTAACATCAGTGTTTTAGTTAAACTCACACACACACACACACACACACACACACACACTATGGAAAAGCCTTAAAGATGTCCATGAGAAATGCCTGCTTTAGGGAAACGAAGTAAAAGGTTATTTCCATGGGAAATAGCAACAAACTAGGTCCATGAAAGCCACCAAAGGTGAAGTGAATGATATAAAGGCAGTTTATTTGGATTAAGTTAACATTAGTATCAATCCTGGTGGGAAAAAACTCCATTTCCCATCTTCCTTCCCTGCATTTTACCAAGTTTCAGGAGGTTCATCAAAAGTTCTTTTCTGTAAGCTGCTTTCTCTTTCTGGGATACTTCCTCCCTTTCTTCAGCCGACTGTCTCTAATTTGAACTCTAAATTAAAGCTCCGTTCTTCTGGAAGCAACCTTAAGTTGTCAAGACTGGTTGCATTATCTCCTTGCTGTGTTCAATAGCTCCTGTGTTTTCTACCCTTTAACCTTTCTTATATTCAGGGTTTATGCATTATTCTTACCATTGATTGTGAGCTTCCTGAAGACAAGTTTGGTGGTTCATTGACCCTTATGTTCCAGTGCCCTGTACAATGTAGATATTCATGAAATACCTGACTGTATTAGTGAGTGAACGAGTAAATAAATCGTTGGCAGAAGTCTTTGCCTGTCATTGTTTTGTACATGCCCCTTTCCAGAGTATAGGCCACTGGCTGACAACTGCTATTTTCACCGTGGATGGAACAGTCCTTTGCCCATTATTTAGACTGATTGGGGGCAAAAGCTCTAAAAGCCAGAAATACTTAGCTTCACCTCTTCCCATCCAAGAGCAGTGGAAGACATAAAAGGACCAATCTGGGAAACAAATCTACACTGTGGATCTTGACATCTACCTGCAAACGTTTATAGCATCCCTCTCTTTTTGGCCTCTCATTAAACCTGCAGAAATTATGGGGCAGTTAAGCAGCTCTTGGTTGGCACTTCACTTTTTCCACTTTGAAATCTGTGAGTTCTAATTATATTCATTGCCCTCTTGTGGGTCAGAGTTCACTTCTTTGCTGGGAAGAACCTGTCCGCGGATGCCCTAGCATACCCGTCCATTCCTACCATCCTGCTGGTGTTTTTAGAATGCTGTAACACTTAGGGAAACTTCTGATTAAAAAAGGTTTAAACGAGTCAAGATGGCAGGTTAAAAATAACTGAAATGCCCCTGCTGTCCCAGTTAGTAGACGATGGCCTGGCAGTTAAACCTCCAGGCAGTGCCTCTGGCGAGCTGAATCCAGCACCTCATCATTTTCTTCCAGAAATCCTTAGGTCGGCTGAATCTGTAGCCATTAGCCAGAATGGAAAGGTTTTGACCTGTCATTTAAACAAGAAAAGTCAGCCAAGCCAAGTTCTTCATTACAGAGGACATTTTTAGTGTTAGAAGAAATCATGGCCTCTTTAATTTGTAAAGGAATGATAAGGGAGGAACTCAGTGCTCCCCTGTCTTCCTTCCACTTGTGTCCCTGCCGGCCTGGATTAGGTGTCCCTCCCAGACACCCCGAGAATACCTCCATGATCCAAGGCTCTTGTTGCCGGGGGAGGCAACTTAGAATGGAGGCTGGGAAGGCAGGCTCTGGAGTTGAATTGCCAAGAATGGGTGACGGCTCTGCCATTTACTAGATGTGTAATCTTAGACAAGGATTTTACCACTCAAGGCTCCAGTTTATTTATCAGCAAAGTGGATGTAAAAATATATTCCTTACCTCATGGGGTTTTTGTGCAAAAACTAAATGAGATATGTGCACAGCTCCCTTAAGAGTGGCTAGGACACAGTGGGTACTCATTACATGTTAACTGTTATTATGACTATGATGGTATTTTTACAATTATTATCACCTGTCCTTTGTGTACATGCCTGCCTTTTCTACTGGACTGTGACTATTCTGAGGACAGGGATTTCATCTTTTGACTCTGGGTCTCCAGAGCATAATACAAAGACTTTGTTTTTATTAGAAACAAAATAACTGAATGTTTGAATACACGGAAAGACCGAATTCACATCCTCATTTGAGAGATAATAAAAATGAGACCACAGGTCAGAAAAGGATCAGTGTCCAGAATTATAATCCAACTTTCTTGACTCCTTATTTGGTGTACTTGTCTAGGCATTGCAGGACTATTTGTGGAAGAAAAATGGAAGGGTAGGGTAAACTCCATGCACTGGGGGTTTGACCAATGATGGAATTTGAGAACAGAAAATGAGAGTTTAAAGTATGAGGTATATCATCTCCCTCTATTATGGGACCCAATTTTCCAGAGATTTTTGAGCCATCAAACTCAAACTTGTCTCATTTAACATTGGCTTTTGAAGATTTAGCAATACAAACATATATCTATGTGTACATATAATAACATGTAAAGCCAAAACTCACAGTAACTATTTGACTTACTATACATAAAGAAAAAGTGATTGAGCCAGTGCAAGTTTCATGATGGGCCTTTTAATTCAAGGCTCTTTTCAGTAAGGC
Organism: Mustela erminea; assembly: GCF_009829155.1. Taxonomy (NCBI): domain Eukaryota; kingdom Metazoa; phylum Chordata; class Mammalia; order Carnivora; family Mustelidae; genus Mustela; species Mustela erminea. Next base: position 66,093,492 of record NC_045614.1, on the reverse strand, counting down.
AAGTCATCAATTATTGAATATTTAGGATGTGTTAGCTACTGTGCTAGATGATTTGTGTTCATAATCTTAATCATTCTTTATGATCATCCCTAATTTACAGATGAGAAACCTGTAGCTTACAGCAGTTAGACAACTTCCGAGGTCATACAAATAGAAAGTAACAGAACTGATCACTGTGATTCATTAGCAGAACACACCCAGATCACTCATTGTCACATGTACCAAACCATCTCTGCAACCTTTCTTGGAAACTCTGGACTTCTACAGACCAGAAGAAAGGGGGACAGCAACAATAATCATCACCAAATCCAACTACGTAAGATTCAATTTCATGTTCTTTTTCCCATTTTCCAAAAAAATATTTTTTCTTCTGCTTTTGGCCAAAATGGAATAATGGAGCATGGACCTGTTCTCTTAGCTACAAAAACCAATAAAAGGATATATATATAATAAATATAAATATATATTAAATATAATAATAAAATATATATTATTATATATTATTACATTATATGATTATAATATAATCACATATAATATGTATCATATATAATGTATATTATTATACTATTTCATATATTATTTTATATTATATACATATATAATATAATAACATATAATATATAATGATATATATCAAATTATATATTATTATAATAATATATTAAATAAAAAGGATATATATGTATGTGTGTGTGTGTATAAAGACTTCATGTGTTTATTTGTCACAGACAGAAATCATAAGTAGGAGGAGTAGCAGGTTGAGGGAGAAGCAGGCTCCCCACTGAGCAGATGCGGGGGCTCCATCCCAGGACTCTGGGATCATGACCTGAGCCGAAGCAGATGTTTAACCAACTGAGCCACCCAGGTGTCCCAGGACAAATATATTTTTTAAAATCTATTTTTAAGACACTGGATATTAGTCAATGGAATACAGTGACCCTGAGAAACAAGTTAAAACTCAGCAAACTAAGAAGAGAATGGACTTCTTCAACTAGAGAAAATGCATTTACAAAACACCCACAGCTATCATCATATTTAACAAAGACTAAAAATATTTAACAAAGACTAAAAATTTCCCCCAATGTCAGAATCAACACAAGGCTATCTGCTTCGTACATTTTATTCAGCATTGTACTGGTTGTACTAGCCAGTGTAATGCTGGGGCTGAGAAGGGAATAAATGGCATCCAAATGGGAAAGAAAAAAGGTAAGCTTTTTTTTTGAAGTTGACATGATCTCTATGTAGAATACTCAATGAAATATATAAAAAAGCTATCAGGTCTCATAAAAGAGGTTAGCCATACTGCAAGATACAAGATCAATATAAAAATCAATTGTGATTATATGCACTCATATTGAATAAGCAAAAAGCAAAATAAAAATAGCATTTAAAATAGTACAAAAAATGTGAACTCCTTAAGCATAAATTTGCAAAGATATGAAAGATTGCTACATTGAAGGTAAAATATTACTGAAAGGTATTCTAGAAGATCTGAATAATTGAAGAGATATACAGGGCTCATGGAATAAAAGACTAAATATTGTTAATGCATTAATTATCTCCAAATTGATCTATAGATTTGACACAATGCAAAGAAGAATCCAGGCAGTCCCTTCTTGTTTGTTAGTGACTGATAGTGGATTCAAAAGTTTATATGGAAAAGCAAAGGACTTAGTATAGCTGAAACAAGTTTGGAAAAGTATAGAGTTGCAAGTTTAATACTACTGGATTTCAAGATTTTTTATAAAGCTAGCGTAATCAGGATAGAGTGGTACAGGTATTAATGAAGACAAATAGGTCAGTAGAAAAGGATAGAAAGAACAGAATTAGATCCACATATATGTTGACAACTGATTTTAGACAAAGATGCAAAAAATAACTCAGTAGAGAAAGCATAGTCTTTTCACCAAAAGTTGCTGCTAATTGGATATCCATATGCAAAAAAACAAAAATCAAAAAATGATCCCGGTGCCTGGGTGGCTCAGTGGGTTAAGCCTCTGCTTCCCCCCTTCTTTCCCTGCCTGCCTCTCTGCCTACTTGTGATCAAATAAATAAATAAAATCTTTTAAAAAAATGATCCATACCTCACCCCACATACAAACATTAACTGAAAATGAATCATATACATAAAACATTAAACCTAAAATTGTAACACTCCAGGAAGAAAATGTAAGAGGAAAATTTGGTGATCCTGGATTAAGCAAAGATTTCATAGGTAGAACACTGAAGGCACTAACCATAAACTAAAATTTTTACCAAGTTGTCAATTGGGCTTTATAAACATTAAAAAATTCTACTATTTGTAAAACACTGTGAAGAGAATAAAAAGACAAGCCACAGATGTGGAGAAAATATTCCATAAAAGACTTGTATTCAGACTATAATAAAGAACTCCCAAAATTCAATTATAATAAAATAATCAAATAAGGTGGGTATTAAGGAGGACACGTCTTACATGGAGCACTGGGTGTTGTACATAAACAATGAATCTTGGAACACTGCCTCAAAAACTAATGATGTATTTTATGGTGACTAACATAACACAATAAATTTTTTTTAAAAATGAGCAAATGGTTTGAATGGGCACTTCTCCAAAGAAATTATTCATACAGTGGGGAAAATAAAAACATGTTTGGGGCATTTGGGTAGCTCAGTTGGTTAAAAGGCTGCCTTCAGCTCAGGTCATAATCCCAGCATTCTGGGATCCAGCCCTATATCAGCCTCCCTGCTTGGTGGAGATCCTGCTTCTACCTCTTTCTTTGCCTGCTGCTCTGCCTACTTCTGCTCTCTCTCTAACTCTCTGTCAAGTAAATAAATAAAATTTTAAAAATGCTCAACATACTTAGTCATGAGAAAAATGCAAATTAAAACCACAAAGGCATATCACCACATAACTATCAGCAAGGCTAAAATGGAAAAGACTGACTGTACTAGATATTGATGCTGTTGTGGGGACTCGCACTCTGTAGGTAGGCATCTAAAATGGTCCAAGAGTTCTAGAAAATATTTTTCAATTTCCAGAGATGTTAAGTGTATGCATACCATTTGATTGAGCAATTCCACTCCTAGGAATTTACTCAAGAGAAATGAAAACATATGTTTATAAAAAGACTCATTGCGGAATGTTCATAGCAACCTTTTGTGTGATAGCCACAACCCAACGATCATCCACAGGTTAATGGATCACCAAAGTGCAGTGTGCCCCTTTAATGGAAGACTACTCAACAATAAGAAACAATGACTGATTAATACAAATGACAAGGATAAATCTCGAAGTAATTATGTTGAGTGAAAGAAACTATGTAGTAAAGAGTACACAGTATGTGATTCCATTTATATTAAACTCTAGACAATTCAATAATTCTTTGGTGTCATAAAGCAAAGCAGTGGTTGCCTGGAAGGTGGAGCACAAGAAGGACAGGGGCAAGCAGAAGCTTCTAGCAGTGATGAATATGTTCCCTCTTTTGATGTGGTGAGAGTTTCACTGGTGTGAAATATATGCCAAAATTTATTAAATCATATATTTTAAATATATTTAGTTTATTATGTATCAGTTATATAGCAATGAACCTGTAACCATCGTGATATGAACCTATTTTTTTTTTATTTTTAGATTTTATTTATTTATTTGACAGACAGAGGTCACAAGTAGGCAGAGAGGCAGGCATAGAGGGAGAGGAGGAAGCAGGCTCCGCACGGAACAGGGAGCCCGATGCGGGGCTCGATCCCAGGACCCTGAGATCATGACCTGAGCTGAAGGCAGAGGCTTTAACCCACTGAGACAGCCATGAACCCATGTTTTAAAATCTTGGCTTTTGGCTGTAAACTTGAGAGGACAGTCCTGAGTCAGGATTCAAGCTCAGACATGCTATGTCATGGACTGCTTAGGCATAGAGTATCAGGCAGTGGTTTCACTATAGTGATGACCATATGAAGTCCCCTTGTTCTATTTACATGACATAGTTTTTTTGATTGCTCCTTACTTATTTGTAACTGATTACCTGATAACCTAATAAATAGTGGCCAGAGTGTTGCTGGTTATTGGCTCAAGGACACATATCTAGAGTGATGACTTTAGCCTGATGGCTTTTGGGAACTTTCAGGTGAACCAAGAGGCAGTGGGTTTGGTGGTTTCTGACGAAATGTGCACCATTTTTAGCCTTGAAGATCCTTGGCTCCCTTAAGGATTAAGATACAAATTTTTCTGCACATCAGGGGTTCATTCCTGAGTTCTAAATCCACTTGCACAAGACAGGTTCCCCTTCAGTTGGATTTTCTGGCCCAGAAACTTTCATCCTAAGCCACCAAAACTAGAGAAGCACAGTGTGTTTCCATACACAATCCAAGGAGCCAGAGATGTAGGCTCTCACTTGGTCCCTAATGTTCTTTTGTCTCTGAGGGGTGGACACCCCGTGAACTTTTCAGGATTTGAGGTATGAGGGGGTGCAATAAAGACACCAGTATTCCAGGACTGAGAATAGAGCCACCCAAGAAAGATAGGAATTGAGCAGCTGTAGATGAAAATATTACATGATATCACAAATATCACATGTCTAGGTGGGATGGTGTGGAACTTAATGGGTTAGTTTCATTGAAGATGGGGGTGGAAGCTGCGAATGCTGGGGCTTTTGTTGAATTCATGTTAGAACCCTCTCTGTAAATGATAGAACTACAAGTAACAAATTCAACTTTCAGCAGCTTTTACTCAAGTGTTCTTTGGAACACAGAAATGGAAGTTCACAGCATATGACACTGGAAAACTCCTGCATGTCCTTCTTATCCCTTCCTCCCCCTTGAGTCTTGCAATTTAAAGAAGCTATTCAATTCTTTGCATTACCGGTCTGTTCTCTGTCATTGCTCCCCCTTTTCGCTGCTGTGCCAGTTTCTCTCCTTATCTTCATTCCTTTTCCTCAGAGAGCTCTGTGCCCTTTCTTTGTTTATTGATCGTGTAGTTCTACTAGCTACCCTGCTCTTTTTCTCCTAGGAGACTAGAAAGAGTGAACATCTGTGAATACTTAACCTCTGACATTTTCTTTAGTCCTTGTCTCATCACAATGATAAGTGATCCTGTTTCAGTGAACATCTTCAAAATCTGCAAATCATCAACCCCTGACATGGGCTTCTCCTATTCCCTAATTTGTTTTTTTCCTGAGTATTTACACTGTTTAACTTATCTACATATTTTATTTAATATTTTTTTCCAGGGTCACTCAGGTGGTTAAGGATCTACCTTTGGTCAGGTCATGATCTTGGGGTCCTGGGATTGAGCCCCACGTCTGTCTCCCTGCTCAGCAGGGAGTCTGCTTCTCCCTCTCTCTCTGCCATTCCCCCTGCCTCTCCCACACTGCTCATGCTCTCTCTCTCTCTCTCAAATGAATAAATAAAATCTTTAAGGAAAAATCATCTTATTGTCCTCTCCCCAGTTAGAAATATAAGACTCAAGAGGGCACTTATTTGGTTCATGGGTAGATTTCCAAAACCTCAAATTAAACTTAGTGCAGAGATTTGTATTCAATAAATATTTGTGGAATGAATAACTGTAATTCTTGCAAGGAGGCATCATTTTTGGTGATTTTACCTTTCAGACCAAGTCACTTCATGGATGTCAATGACTCCCACAATTCTTTAGCTGGGACTACTCCCTCAATTTTCTGCAATCATCTATTGACTTCTCCTAGCTTATTAGCATGGCTAGCAGCAACAGGCAGATTCCTAATCATTCTGATATCTGAAATCATTGTTACAATGATTTGGCTGGTTGCCTCTTAGAGGTTACACTTCCATGCAAGAGATAATGAGCAGCCTCCCTGGGAAACCCAGCCCTTTTGGTACTTGGAGCTCTAGCATCAGGAATAAGAACTGGCTCTAGATGCAGTTTTTGAGACACAGATCTGAATTTAAGATTAGATTCTGCCAATTGCACACTATTATGTCCTTTGACCAAATTCGTAACCTTTGTGAGCTTCATCTTTTTCTCCCACCCACCTATAACACCATTGTAACTACAGGCTTCACAGACTGTATATTAAATAAGATAGTGTATGTAAAGTGCCAGCCCAGGTCAGGGCACCTGGGAAGGACCCAATAGATAAATGCAGGTTGAAAAAAAAAGAAAGAAAGGAGTGCCTGGGTGGCTCAGTCTAAGTGTCTGCCCTTGGCTCAGGTCATGATCCCAGGGTTCTGGGGTGGAAACCCAGGTCTGACTCTGCACAGCAGGCAGCCTGTTTCTTCCTTTCTCTTTACCTCTCCCCATGCTTGGGCTCTCTCTCTCTCTCTCTCTGTGTCAAATAAATTTAAAAATACATATCTTTTAAAAAGGGAAGAAAAATTATATATTCAATAAGTGGAAGTTACAGAGAGGAGGAAATTTGGATGTGTGCAAAAATGGAATGACTCTTCTTCAGTGAAGTGTGAGTCCCTATAATGAAGTGTTAAGAAGGGCTGGGTGACAATGTATCTGGGAAGATAACAGGTTGCACTGGGTATCAGAGATACCTCAGTTAAGTTAGATTAATTTATAAACTATCTATTCTGTGTCAGACACAGTGCTGATGAAATAGGAATGACTAAGATGTGGGTCATGCACTCAGGATAGTTACACTGATGTCACATAGTGTATCTTATTCTGTTGACATCTGTGCATACCAGAATGGGATTACACATATGAGAAGTTTCTTAGGGAGATTCCTATAATAGATAATACAATCAAGACCAGAGAGGTTTGGAGAGGCCCAGGTCATGATGCATTCTGACCTAGAGCAAAAGAGAGAAGGAGCAAAGGAAGATTGGGTGGAATGCCTCAGACTTTCTTGTAATTCTAGGCAAGGTGGTCAAAGGTTGAGCCAAAGACACTGTCAGAGGTGTTCCATGTCTTCTAAGAAGATGTGTAACTTAGTGTCCCTATGTTCAGTCACTGGCTAGGAGCAGTCTGTCGGAAAGGTGGCATTGGTACAGTGATAGATTGCAAAGAGCAGCAGCTGGATCCCTGGTTGAGTGACACTCACAGAGATAGGATCCAAGTAGAACCTTCCCAGTCCTGTTATACACAGCACTACCCTTCCTCTTGCTTTCAATCCATGGAGACTGACGAAGGGCCCAATACTAACAATCTCTGAGAAGGGTCAAACATTCCAATGTCTGGGCCCTTATCCTCCAGCAATGACTTTACTCTGGAAGAAGGCTACATTTCTTAAAATGTTTTCTACCACTTGATTGATCCTAAATTCAAGCTTATGAAATTATAAAAGAAGATGGGAAGCACAAGTGAAAATTTATGGGAAAAAAATGTGCCACACATACTCTTGTGGAAAGACTTGCTGAAATAGGATATAATTCATCTCTACCTCACAGGTAGCCCACCCCAGAGGCAGTCCATAGAGTAGGAAAAGGCAGACCCGGTTCTGACACTGATGCATCTCTCTGGCTGTGGCCTGGGGCATCCAGTTGCCTACTTTTCCAGGTGAGAGACTGGATTTAATAATCAATATTCTCAGAGGGTTCAGCAAATCTCTACAATCAATCCTTCCAAGACTGTTGACATTTAACTAGAATCCCTGTTTTGGATTGAACTGCACTTTGGCATTAGTTAACTCCAGAGGCAGGAAAAAATTATCTTAATTTTTTCATTGGGTCAACTTTAGTGAAAATTGGATTGAGAATGAGAGCTAATTTCCTTGTGCTGCAACCAGGTTGGGCACCTCAGTTCAATTATATTAATTTATAAACTAATTATCTATTCTGTGTCAGACACAGTGTTGATGAAATAGGAATGACTAAGACATGGGTCATGCACTCAGGACAGTTGCACTGATGTCACATAGTGTATCTTGTTCTGTTGACATCTGTGCCACCTGCTCTCATTCCTTAAAAAAGTGACATTCTCCTTATCAGTTAGGGGCCTCACATTGGTAGCCTAGTATCTGCATGCAGGATCCATCCATACCTTCCTTCCCTTTCCAGCAAGGCACAAAGGAAAAAGGACAGAGAGTTCTTATTTTCCTCAACTATTTCCGTAGCATTTGACACTTCACAAAGGACTCCCTCTTTGTAAAATATTCTCTTTTCTTAGATATCTGACACTGAGCATTCTTTAGAATTCTTTTTGATCACCTCTGCATCTTACCAATTCCTGAAATATGTGGGACTCATAGGATCCTGTCAGATCCCTTCTCTCCAGACTCTTTCTATGGGAAATCTCATTAGATTCCTTGGTGTCAAAGATCACTTGCATGTTGAGAACTTCAAAATCTGTATCTTCCCTTGAGCCATCTCAGATGAGACTCTTGTTTACATATCCTAAAAAGTGTCAAGGATCTCCAAATCAAGGCTTATCAGACAAAGACCAAGCCACAAGGGATACACATGCAGCCAAACAAAATTAGATTTGTTTAGTTTACTGTGGCTCAGGAGAATTCACACTAGGGGCACTGTGGGAAATAGTTCTGAACTGTGTCTGTCAGAAGACAAGCAAGTGATTGGGTAACTGGTGAGTTTTACCTGGAAGCAGGATGAATAAAGACAGTAGCCACTCCTGTTAGTTGGACCAGGGGAATGCTTCACTATTTTTGTGGTTGTAGAATAACCTTGACTCTGCCTTTCTTTAGTTATAGTCCTAGAGTGGCTTTGTTCATATGGCATAAATATAGTCCATGGTTGGTTGGAGGAACTATGGCTTAGGGTCATTTATCACCAGATGAGTCAATGGAAATCTAAAAATCCCTTCTCCCTACTTCTCCACTGATTTCAATCACACTGTTGCCTTAGTAAACCTCCAGTATGAGTTTAACGTGCACCCACCCACACTAACCAACAGCAAGGTATGTCTCCTATCCCCTCACCCAGACCACTATTGTCTTGGTTTAGAAACTTGACACTTCCTTCCTCTCTTGTGCAAAGATATTTTAAGTACTGTCCCAATATCTTCCTCACTGTCACTACCATACCTCTAATTTGTTTGAACTTTGCTAATGTAATGAAATTTGTAAATAAAAATCTGATCATGTAACTAGCTTATTTAACAATATTCACTGGTCTTTCCATTATTTAAAACCAGTCATTTCTGGATTGTCTTAAGAAACCTTACTGTATGGGCCTTGTCAGTGTGCTTTGGAAATGACAAATACAGTGAGATATTACTACCTAAACACATATCCTTGGGCAGCTACTAGAGATGGCTTCTGTACCCGTGTGTGATTGTTCTAGGCATATCATTTAGAGAGGGAAGTTCTCATTGGTTGAAAAAACTTGGATGAAAAGGTAGATAGATGGAAAGATTGATAATGGAATTTATATTTGGGGAGAGACTTAAGAGTAGGAGGTGGGAAGAAAATGGGAAGGTTGAGAATTAGAAGACAAAGAAGGGTGAAAAAAAGAAAAACAGGATTTGAGAGAGGAAGAATGATAAAATGGTACAAATGAACAAGAAAATAATACCTGTATTTGTGTCCCAGGCATGTGGGGTTTTGGCTGTGACTATCCTATTGTGGCAGACGGGTATTTGCTGTGATCCCCTGTATAATGGAGAAGTCTTGGCAACAGTCAGGCATCAGTACCGACTGCTGTGTCTGCCACAGGACCTGCGGCAGGATTTCATGACAACCAAGCTTTTTAATACACAGGGACTAATCTTCCTCAGCACTGGTACTACTTGTTATGGAGATTCCTTGCAGTAATTTACACTGAAAAATTAAAAAGAAGTTAGGTGTTTTATACTGCACTCTGAAATCCAACCAGAGACTATGTTCTGCTTAATGGCTGGCTTGCAAAAATAGCTTCAAAATGGTTCAAACAAAATGTTGCACTGTAGGTCAATGGTAGGCTTTGAACAGAGCAATATTTTTTCCTCCCATCTCAAAAGTCTTTTGGTCCCCTAAAAAAAGAGTGAAAACAGTGAAATAGATTGGGTCACAACTTCTAAACATGTGTTAATCCCTTGAACAGTTTGACAGTCTATCAGATTCTATGAAACATGTTCAAAATACACTTCTGAGAAAGAGGAATATAATACCGACCAGATTTCTAAACCTGTGAAATGTGATATGCTACTGGCTGGAAAAATAATAGCACCTACTAAAAAATGTGTTTCTGATACTTAGTTTTGCATTCACACTGGATGTAACAAGTGTGATATCAGTAAACACACAGGATTTGATGTTGCTACAGTGACTATTACCATCATTAATCTAATTAAGCATTGTAAATGGAAAAATGAAATTCAGAAGTATAAAATTCTCTCACTGAAAAATATACTTCTTGGGAAGAGGATATTACTTTTATTATCAAAGGTTAGCAAAATAAATAAAATTGGTGAATAAATGTTGCCACCCCCTCAATCATCTCTTGTGGGAAAAGTTCATTCATTTCATCATGTGCTGTCTGCACACTTTTCTTTAAGCAAGATGCGAAGTCAGTTTCTGAGCGAGGACTTATTCACTTTCAAGAGATATGGAGGCTTATTATAAGTAGCCATGGTTGAGGAAGCTATGGGGCATAAAAAACACACAAACTGGACACCGTGGGGCTTCAGAAAGACTGTGTTCCTTTGATGCCAGGAAAGCAGCACTGCAATAAAACCTGACAGGCAGAGAGGCTAGGTGTAGGACATTTGAGGTGACAGGGATGGGAGGGGCACAAAACCACCACTTTGGAATCATTTCCAGGCATCTGCTGCTTTGATTACATCACTCATCTTGACTGCTTGCAGGGAATCGTTCTGACATTTAAAACTGAACTCCATGAAAGAAAGCTCACAAATTAAGATGAAACTAACACTACCCAACCCACAGCATGGCTGTTAAATTGAAATGAATTGGTGCATAAGAAACATCTAGCACACAGATGCGTGTGGCTCAGAAAAAGCCAAAGGTTCTTGTCTTTTCTATAAAAAGGCCTATATCCCATCGTTTTTATTTCCCAGGCTTTTAAAGCTACCGTGACACAGAGTAAGCACTCACTAATATTTGCTAAATGTGTGAAGTACTATTACTCATATCTTTGGAATTACCTTAGGCCAATTTGACATCTGTTTTCTCTTAAACAACCATTCCCAACTCAAAGTATCTCCATATTCTGCCAATCCTTCTACAATGCCTATTGGATCAAAATTTTCTTCCCTTCCCTGCCACCACCCTGTTGTGAACCATAGTTGCTTTATACAACAATGGTTGCCTTCAGCCCCGCTGTAAATTCCCAAGCCCCACCCTCTCCCTTTCTGTCTTTTCCCTCTCTAGATCCTGCTTATCTACAGAGTAAATCCTCCTTAGATATTTCTCTGTATATTGCTCTAGGTGAATGGTTCTCAAAGTGTAGAACATCACCATTACCTGGAAACTTGTTCATGTTATTGCTGAGTCAGAAACCTGGGCGGGGGGTAGGGGGTGGTCAGACCCTCTTGGTGATTCTAGTCCATGGTAACACTTGAAAGCCACTGCTTCACGTCTTTTTAACTTTTTTTAAGTCCTACGGTGACTTGCTCTGTTTATTGGCTTAATTCATACTAGCAGAGTCTCTGTTGAAGGGCTTGCCCAGTTTAATCTGGCCTTCCTTCATTCTGTTCTATTGTCATCCCATATGAATGTCCACATACAGTCTTGTTTCAGGTAACATAATGGTAGTTACTCTTATAGTCAGTTCTTTCATGAGACAGTTCTGTGTTTGGTGCAGAAAGAGAGTTTGGAAAAAAAAAAATGGCAAGTGATGAAGCCGTGAAACCATTTCACAAAGAATCTCATAAACCATGTGAGAGGGCTTAAATTTTATCATAAAAATTATGGGAACCCATTGAAGAGCTTTAAGCAGGAAAATAACCATAGGTGGATACACATTTTAGAAAGGACACCTTAAATGTTATATGACCACTGAAAAGGGGAATAAAGTAATGTATACTTAAGTGGAATATCCTTCCAAGAACTCCTATGAATTAAGTGACGACAAGTCAACATGATATTTTGATTGTTACCAATTTCTGAATGTTGGGCTGTAGAGATTAATAAATCATGATACTTGCCCTTGAATTGCTCACAGTCTACTTGGAGAATCAGCCATGTAGGCCTGTCTTTCTCATGCACAAGTTGTTTTGAGAGAACTAGGAAGGATGTAATGGGCACAGAATCTGTCCTGGGGGAGACTGGCTGCACCTTACAAGGGAAGCTAATTTTTGTAAATTTTCTGGTATTCTGAGTTACATTAATAGTCTTAAAATTTTTTTTTTTTATGATCTCTCCTGTCCTAAGAAGTGTTTAGGTTAGAATAGACATTGTGTTTGTGTGTCCTTACATTCCTCCAGATTACGGGATATTCAGCAGGAATTAAATGACTTGCTGAATATGAATGAATCAATACATAGACGGTAAACGTGCCTTCTGATTTCTAAATGATTGATATTGGCTTTTGATAAATACAGAGAAAAATGGCATTTGATGGGTGACATAATCCAAAAGGGGTTAAAACTGGAGAGCATAGTTAGTGGTTCCCACCCAGTATTTAATGGACTACAACTCTAAAGCAGAAGATGTCAGCCTACGTGGTATATGAGGTTGTATTTTAAAGAATGCAGGGGGGTAAAACAAAAACAAGAACAAAACAACAACAACAACAAAAACAAAAGAATGTAGGGATCCAAAAAAGGGATATTAATGTTCAAAGTCACTTTGTATATTCTTTTTATTTTTTTTAAGATTTTATTTATTTATTTATTTATTTATTTATTTAACAGAGGGAGAGAGATCACAAGTAGGCAGAGAGGCAGGCAGAGTGAAAGAGGGGAAAGCAGGCTTCCCGCTGAGCAGAGAGCCCAGTGTGGGGCTCTATCCCAGGACCCAGAGATCATGATCTAAGCTGAATGCAAAGGCTTAACCCACTAAGCCATCCACTTAGTATATTCTTGACTGAGACTTTTCTTAACCTAAGTTCCTCCTAGACACAGAGCTTGAGATAGGGGCTCTTGGGCAGATGGTACAGTCTGGCAAGTCATCAGGAGGAACTGAGGTGAGGCACTGGGAATGTGAAACAAGGAAGGAAAGGCAGGTCAGAAGTAAGTTCTTAGATTAGAACCTCCTACATCTTCTGAAGAGCCATAAATAATAGACCTCCAAATTTTCTAGCTCAAAGGCCAGAAGAAGAGAGCATTTATCCACTAATTCCTGCTCCATTGATTAAGAGTTCAAATAGGACTTGTAGGCTAGGCATATGGGAAAGTCTGGAAGGTCCCTGTGACTCTTTGACAGAGAATGCTGAGAAGGAAAGGTAGAGATTGTGTTGAGCAGAGCTGAGGCAAGGTGCTACCAGTTGACAACTAAGTAATGTGGGTAATTACAGCACAGCCAGAGTGAATGTAAAAACAAAACAAAACAAAACAGGATGCAAGGCAAGGAAAGAGATATCCCATACAGTATTTCACATAGGGCTTTTAAACAATCCTGTGAGATTGGCTTCATTTTTATAATTTCACAAATAAGAAAATTGAAGATCCTAGAGAATAAATAACCCACTTAATATCATTCAGTTGATCATAGTCAAGACTGTAGTTTGTGTATGTATGACTTACATGTTTTTCCAGTGACATCACATAGTTTCTCTCTTAACTCAATAATCTTTAACTCTCCAGCAGTGATCTGCTGTATCTTGCTGCCTCTTCTTACCATCAACTCCTTATTTGTATCTGTGACTCTTTGGCCCCTGATGTGCACTCTTGAGTATTTGGGGTTCCCTATATTGTAAACCCCAGGTCATCTCAGCCCAGAGTGACCCATTCTCTGTCTGTCACAGTGTGATGCATCTGTCCAGGTCCTGTTCTCCTAGGCCTAAAAATGTACCCACCACCAGTAAAACAGTAAATGATAGATTTATGGACTTTGACATTTAAAATTGCCCAGTAGTAAAATTGATACTCAATAAGATACTTTTATTTTTATCTACCAAGGGAATTATTATTTGAGCTTGCATTTCAAAGCCAGGCAATACAATCAGACTACTGTTTATTTATGTCCTAAAAACTTATGATAAGTGATAAAACAACAGAATGCCTATAATCACCCAAATACCTTTCTCAAAAAAAGTGTGTTCTTTGATTCAATATTTATAGGCTCCAAAATATTTTATTAAAACTTGTTAGGCACAGATTTCTAAAAAAAAGAAGAGTGCAGAACTAAATTTGTCTATCATGGAAAAAAGGCAAAAACAGCTAGGAAGGGAACTGAACACACTGCCTTAAAAGTTATCGGTGAGGAAAATTCTATTACCTACTTCTTGACTTACTTTACTTATTAATTCCTTTAAATATTACTTAAACATGTATCAGCTTTCATCATAAAGCAAAGTCAAGAAATGAGAAGGACTGAATATAAGGAAAAACAATGATTTGATTATTACCTTACACAGTATATGTTCACACACATGCACACATATACATAAATATTCACATAACTTTATCTCAAATTCTCATTTGTTAAAGAGTTAGAATCATTGACTTTAACCCCCCAAATTGTCTACTGTCTCCTTCAAACCTGTGGCATTGTTCCAAAATGCCTAGAATAGAATAGAAAATCCTTCCCAAGAGACAACACTCCAGTATTTAATCAGAGATTGACTGAATTGGATAATATTGGGGAAACCCTGAAATGTTATTATAAATAACTTAAAACCAGGCTATTCTCTGTATTTAAGAGTTTAAAGAGTGCCTTCCTTCTTTCCTTCCTTCCTACCTTCCCTCCCTTTTCTTAAATTCTACATATGAGTGTCATCATACGGTATTTCTCTGATTTATTTCCTTTAGCATGACCCATCCATGTGGCTACAAACGTCAAGATCTCATCTTTTTTTAAGGTTGAGTAATATTCTATCGTGTGTGTGTGTGTGTGTGTGTGTGTGTGTGTGTGTAGCATCTTTATTCATTCATGTATAGGTGGACGCTTGGGCTGCTTCTCTGTCTTGGCTATTGTAAAGAATACTGCAATAAACAAATAAACATAGTGGTGTATATATCTTTTTACATTACTGTTTTCATTTTCTTTCGGTGAATATCCAGCAGTGGAATTACTGGATCATATGGCAGTTTTATTTTTTTAACTTTAGGGGAAACCTCCATACTGTTTTCCACAGTGGCTGCACCAATTTACATTTACACCAACAGTGTATGAGGGTCCTTTCTTCCCCCATATCTTCACCAGCACCTGTGATTCCTGGGTATCTGCTAGAGAGTGCAACATGAGGATTCCCTTGTGATATTTTGTGTGGACACCTACCTTGTGTTTGGAATTTAACCCTTGATTACAAATAATTCTCTTCTCTCATGGAGACACTCAAGAGCCTGGAAGTCACATAATTGGATTCCCTCTCTCCTATAATTTCGCATGGCCATTCTTTTGGTGCTCAATTCTTCAAAATTCAAAGCCTCTTCGAGGGCCCAGATCCTGGGTCTTGAGCTCCACGACAGGAGTTCTTTCTCCTCAAACAACTGTTACACAGAAAAGGAGAATGGACAAAGAACACAGCTTCTGAGCCTACTGCCAGGAACCACTTCTCATTTGTATAGTGCTGTTCTGGAGCTGAATTCAGATCAAATTTCCTTTCAACCTACTTCTCTAGCCTTGCATTATTTCAGTGTTTCAGAACAGCATGAAAAGCCAAATGAAAATTTTCACAGATTTTCACAGCACTGATGACTGACTAGTCCATGTTCAGCCAGCATCCATTTTAGTACTCAGGGTCTGACTATTCAGAGTAAGGGAAAAAAGGGAGGAGTGAGGCTGTAGACCACTTTCTATCTCTGTCTGACTCTGTCATTCTAATCCTGTTAAGAAAACTTTACATCTGTGGGGGTTAGGGTGGCTGAGTCCTTTAAAAGTCTGCCTTCAGCTCCTCAGGTCACGATCCCATGGTCCTGGGATTGAGCCCTCGGTGGGACTCCTTGATCAGCAGGGTGTCTACTTCTCCCTCTTCCTCTGCCCTTCCCCCTGCTGGTACGGCTCTGGCTCTCGCTCTCAAATAAATAAATAAAATCTTTAAAAAAACAAAATAACTTTACACCTAAATCCAGATAACTAGGGTCACATTCCAAAAGACTTTAAATTTATTTAATTGGTCTCCAGAAGTAATACATTATTTTGTGTATTTTGTCAATTACAGCTTTTGTAATTTCCCCCTTAGACTTACTTTTATTCTTTTCTTATATTTTCCCCCATGGCATCTCTCGCTCCCCTCTCTCGCTTTCTTTTGCTCACATTCTTAGTTGTTTGTTTCTAAACAGGGACGTCCTATAATATGTAAAATACTGTTTAGGAGGCTCATTTTAGGGCATTTTAAAAAATTCGTATACACTGAACTCATCCTCAGAATATTTAATTGTATGGAAATACCATAACTCATCACACCATTTTCTTGAGAGTGAAATCATTGCATCTGTGAGTTTTGCATATATAGTACAAAATTTCTCACTGACTTTTACTCTCACTAACCATGTAGGAGTTTGCCTATTTCCTTACACTCCTGCCAACACATTTAAAAAATCTTTTTCAATGTAGTAGACATGTCAGTTAAAATAGATTCCATTGCACAGAACAGAAATGCCCAAATAATATTGGTTGAAACAATATAAAATTTTATTTCTCTCTCAAGTATAAGAAAATTAGAAATAGTCCAGTATGTGTTAAGGATCCTCAGCTCCTAATGTTCATCTCCACAATCCTAGCACATGGTTTCTCTACTTCAGGGTAAAGTACGTTACTAAAACAAAACAAAACAAACTCCTTGAGAGTTCTAGCCATGACCTCTACATTCCAAGTTGGAAAGAGAGAAAACAGAGAAGTAGGAAAAACCACTTTCTTTCAGAAGCACTTCCAGAAATTCCGTATTAAACTTCCAATCACATCTCATTCTCCAGAACACTCTGTGAATATACTTAGTCACAAGTTAGACTGTGAATTGCAGATTTTTTTTTTTTTTTTGCAATGGCAATATGCTCTCTGAAAAACTCAAGTAAAAAGCAAGTATTGGTAGAGAGGAGGAGGAGAATAGATATTAGGGTAGGCAACTAGCAGACTCTATTACAATAGCAAATACTACTACTACTACTAATAATAATAATGTTATTATAATATGTTATTTGATAGTTCTTTGATCATTAGTAATATGAAAGCTTCTTTTCATGTTTGGTGGACAACTCCAGTTCTTTTTTGCATTGCTCAGGCATGTCTTTTAGCCTTTTTTTTTATTGGAAAGGGACATGAAATATTCTTCTGAAAAGAACTTGACAACAAAATGGCATAAATATGACTAGTTATGAAGAAGGAAAGCACAGAAACAGGACTAACATTGAACGTTGAATTCATTTAAATTTGAAATGAAGACCAAGTGTCTCTTGGGAGTGTGGTCACAGAAAGTAAATACTAGGAACTCTGACAACATAAAAGTAAATATGATGAAAAACAAAACCTGGAGGAGGATGATAAAGGAAGTTGTGAGCAAGACTATGCAAATGTCCTTACATAGTTTTTAAATACTCTGTTAATAGCTTCTGCTTAATTGCGATGCACCTTAGAAAGGGACAGAGGACGTTGTAGAGTACATCAGTAGAAGAGAGGATATAAGAATATGCTAATAACAATAACAAAAGTAAATATGAAAAGCTGGAAGGAACAGAGGTGACAGGACATGCAAGGTTCTCATTTCTTCACCTGCAGTAAAAGGTAGCCCATATAGGTTGTACCAAAATGACTCAGAGAGGTAAGTGTACTATAAAAAGGTAAACATAATCACTTGAAAAACCATAAGGAGACTCTGGATCTTTTAAAATATGAGGGAAATTGCGCGCGCGCGCGCACACACATACACACACACACACACCCACCACCTATCCTATAAACTATGGAGCCATGCTGCAAAAAGACTAAAAAGAAGAAAATGCTAGGGAGACTGAATCTGTTAGTTCAACAGAAAAATGATATAAATTTTAATCTACTGAAATCACCGAGGGCTCAGATTGCTTCAGAGAGCAATGCCTAATGCGTGTTACAGGCAGGAAACATCTAAAACAGTGTGACTCAAAAAGGTTAAATATAGAAGGATGGACAAGCACTTACAGTATAGGAGCAGCAAAAATAAGTGAAGGATAAAGAGAAATTGATGTCAGTCTAAGAGTAGGGGACGTTTTTAAGAGATCCCTGATAGATGATACTTTCACAACTATTTTAACTCTAACACTGAAAAACTTACAAAGATAGCAACAATAATCGAAGTGTATGAACTGACTTTACTTATGAATATTAAGGTAACACTTCAAAAGTTATATAAAAAAATATAATTCAGTGTATTTAATAAATAGAATATGCCATGATCCAAATGGTAAGTGTGCAAGTCTGGTTCACTGTCAGAATAACACAGCATATGTAGTGGGTTTGTTCTTCCAAAATGAATACCAGTGCTGAAGAGGTTGAGCAGCTCACCTTCTGTGTATGACACTTTCTCTGTGGCAGAGAGACACACATGACCACATAATCATTTAAAAAACCATAAGGAGACTCTGGATCTTTTAAAATATAAGAGGAAATCACACACACACACACACACACACTCACCCCATATTCTATCCTACCGAGCCATATGACGAAAGTGACAGAACATACTGAAAATAATTATGAAGATGGTGGTTGTTTCTGATCCAGATCTCAACTTAAATGGTGATTTCTTCAAGTTATCAGGTGTGGAGTCATCTTTCTGACTCCAAGATCTGTGTTAAGGTGGTACTTAACACTAGATACTAGAACAAGCAATAGGCTCAGAGACTTCCTGACTCTCCTGCTTCTTGGTTTGACTGAGGTAGCAGCTGCTTTGGAAGGTCAGTTCTGCAAATTTTTCTGGGAGCATCTGAAGGGCAATTCATATTCTTAAAAATACTCCAAATAAAGATATTAAGTGAAATGAGACACACTTTTTCAACTAGTCAACTGACAAAAATTTTAATTTAATAATTTTGGTACTAGAAAGATGTATAAATTATTACTTCTCTTCAGAGGAAAACAAAAAAAGCTGAGTGCTTGAATTCAATGATTCCAGTCCTTTGATTTGTACCAAGAAAAATTGGCCAAATTATTAGAACTAGAATGTCCAGCACAGCTCTGTTTATGATTAAACAAACAACAATAGACAAGCAATGGTCAGATAAAATGTATTTTTAAAGCTAAATAAATATTATAATATCTTATTTTATAACTATTAAAATATATGAAGAGGATATATATATATATATATATACACACATACATACATTATTATGGAAACATCTCTAACATATATTACTAAGCACAATAAACAAACATCATTTGACATGTATACTATTATCCATTGTGTAATTATGAATGATTATTTTATATTCATAAACAAGTATATAGTGACAAATGCATAAAAATTAGTCTTGAAGGAATTACTTGAGCCTGTTTTCTTGGTGACTTGGGACCATTGCACTTGAAATATGGGGAAGAACAATTTCTTTTATGGCTTTTATTTTTCTATATTATTTGTATTTTCCAAACTTGACCCTGACATGTTTCCATGATAAAATTAACCCACATGGATTATTTAAGAATGCGAGATTATGGTCATTTTGCCTTTTTCTTAATTTTATTAATAGTTTAAAGAGCCTAGTTATTGTGAGGAGTATTTAACTTTTCTTGCATATTTAGTAGGTGACCATGAAAGAGTTTTCCATGAATTCTCTCTTTGATTTATGCTACCATGATGTGGATCCTGTAAGACTGATGTACCACTCTATGTGTGAAGCTTTTGAGACTCAGAAATGTCCACAGCACTTATGCTCAGGTCACACACAAGGTAGGAGATAAAGAATTTCAACACACACAGTCCTCAAGCTCTGCTCCTTCCACATATCTTTTGCTTCCTATTAGCCATAAAAAAATTAATTTCTTTTAAACAATACATTTCTATTATTAAAAGGTATTCTAGTTCTAAGTATGGGTGAATGTTTAATTTTTTTACTGAACAAAAATGGAAGATAATATGCCAAGATGACACTGTCTCAATACAAAAATGATAATCCATTATTATAGCATGTGTAGGTGTGTGATATCTCGTTAATGACTTGCTATGCATAAGTGCCAAAAGATGAACTTGACATTTGAAACTGATACAACTCTAACGAGAAGACATTGTATTGTGGCCTATTATAGCTTCCTTAATGCGTCAAGTGTTTTATTTTCCAAAAATGGGAACATAGGATTGATCCTAGCTAGAATGCAGAAGTCAACAGACCCCTGCTTTTATATTCTGCTTTTTCTCTTCCCTCTCCAATGACCCGTCCTGACCTCTTCATTTCTCATGCCATGTGCCCCCTTTCCCCTCAATCTCCTCCACTCCCACAACTTGAGTCTTTGAAAGGAGCAGTGGCTGAGGACCGTTGTGGTTAGCAACTCCTGTATGTGGCATTAATGAGATGCTTTAATTTGACCCTTTCAGATTTCTGCAGTAAGGTTTTTGTATTTAAAGCCTTCTTCCATTCCCCCATCAAAAAACTTGAGGAAGGGGAGGAGGGTGAAGGGTTCTTGCTTGGAACTGGAGCAAAGGCATTTGATTTGTCTGTTTTTGCCTAAAGAGTGGTTGTTTCTGTTTGTCTTCTTGTGGCCCCAGTGGGGGAACATGGGCTTGACAGTGGGGGAACATGGGAACAGGAAAAAGGTTAGATCTTCCTTGCCCTACTTGACTCTGTTCCCCTCAGCATCATGTGCATCTTCTCTTCTCATTACTGGAATATCACCCCCATATTTATCATATGAGCAATGAGTAGGTTTTAGAGTTTTGGGGTAGAAAATTAATAAGTGATGCTTCAGGAGGGGGTCTGTCAGTGATATGAAGTTTAAGCTAGAGGAACATAGTATGGAGGAAAGAACATGTAAAAGCCATTTTGGTTAACAGAAGGCTTTTCCTGTTCCTTCTTGCTCCTCCACCTGACATAAGGTCCTCCTGAGTTGGCCTCCACTATCCTTCAGTGCCCTGCTCCCATGATTTCCTATCCCTATTGTTGCCCTCAAGCACCACACCAAACCCCCAACACCTAAGTGCATAGAAATGCACCGTTCACTCTGGTTACTCACACATGCGTCAGGAAACCCCCCTTTTTGTCTTTAATTAATTATGTTAAATTAATTCTGTAGATTTATATCCTGAGTCATTAGCTGTAATGGTAACATACAATCTCTCCCCTTGGGGGGCTTCAGTACACTTTTCCTATGGTGGTCCACTGTGTATTTATCACTATAGACCATGTCCCATGGCAACTGCATAAACATCATTCCTCCTTCGACATAGTACAAGTTCTATTTGATTTATGTCTGCAGCTTTCCCTCCTCAGGGCCTTGCACGTGGCTGAAGAAAACATTTCTTCTATGGGAGGGACTGATAGGAACTACAGGCGTTCTTTGTGTTTACTGATGGCTATATCATGGACTTCTGCAAACAGAAGGCATTCATGTAAGACCCAGATTTTCTGAGATTATTCTGCATTTCAAATATTATGTCTTGTTTTCACATGCCTTGAATTCAATATTAAAAATGTAATGACAATAGTGTATTACATTTCTCTGTATGTGAAATACACTGTTCAACCTAAGAGTATCCTTTCTACTCTGAACTCATAGCAGAATTTTATTTTTTCCTAAATTGTGCTTGATTTGTAGCTATTTCCAATTCATATGCATGTAAACACATAAAAACACAAGTTGATGTCCATGTTGTATCATCAGTAAAACAGACTGAAATCAATGCAACCTTTCCCCCCGACCATCTCAGAGCTCCTCTGCCACCAGCACATCTCATCAGAAGCTCTGCAGTTCTTTGGCTAATGCATGCCTCTGGTAACGGATTACAGAGTTTTATAACCCCTGGCATACAACTCTCAGAACCAGGAAGCGAAGGAAGTCCATGGTAATGGAGTTAATGATAACAGTTTCATGTCAGGGTTCTCTGAGTCAAATATCTGAGCGTCCCACAGAACCCAAGATAGGATGGATGGCATCCAAGATAGGATGGTTGGAAGTATTTTCCCCCCAAGCCCCCAAACTATGAACTTAACGAGATTGAATTCTTTCCACAAATCAACGTCTTAACACCAATTATCTTCTGCAAAATACGGAAGTGGGTACGTTTCAATGTTCATTTTTCCCTCTGCCAGTTCTCCTTGCTTTCAACCTTCTTACAGCGCAGCTCAGCTCCTGCTGTTTCTCGATCAGCAGCTGCATCTCTTTCTTTGCAGGACTACAGCACTGAAGCAGCACAAGTTTTAAAGCAGAACTTAGGACTTGACACAGGGGAAGGGATCCAGCTAACTCTGCGGAGAGAATCTAATTAGGTAGATGGGAGTGGGGAAGCTGAAGTTTTCTAGGACACCTGGCTCACCCTTCTGTGTAATGGAAGTTGTCACTGGCCCTTTGCTGGCAGCTGAGGCATCAGGACGTGGGTGTCACTTCTCATTTGAATTAAATGCTGCCTCCAGCATGACATATCAGGGACAAACAGGAACTGCTGGGTGCCCAGGCACTGGGATCTTTACCTGAGGTCTCTTTCAACTCAGAGACACTGTAATTTTGCACAGGGAGACAGTTGTCAGCTCAGGATAAGGAAGAACTTCCTGAAAAATCAGAGCTATCAATCACTAGGTAGACTCTTTAGTTGAGTACTGGCATCCTCACTGCTGGCCAAAGTCAGGCAAAGAGGTGGCTAGCTGGGGAAATGAAAGAAGAGTCCGCCTCTGAGCCAGAAGGCTTGCTAAGTTAACTTATAGCTTTCAGCCTCAGTCTTCTCACCCATAAAATGGCAGATGTTATATTCCTTCATTCACATATTCAATAAATACTTATTGAGAATCCACCCTATGCCAGGCATTCTTCCAGGAATGGGAATAGAATGATTAACAAAGGAGGCAAAGTCCTTGCCTTCAGGGAGCTTCCATGTTAATGAGGAAAGGCAGAAGGCAAGCAAATGAATACTTGGCTGTCTTGTGCTAATGCTGGTAATAAGGGATAGAGAATGGTGGTTGAAATGCTGCCAAACCTATGGAATTAAGTGAAATTTAATGATATTAATGGCAATTAAATGAGATAATAATGACCAACATTTATTAAGCATTTTTTGGGTCCCTGGCAAAGCACTGTGCCTTAAATAAACCTCGTATCCATAAGAACTAATATTTTTATTTTACAGACCATGCCTCTGGGACTTTGAGTAGCTGTATAACTTGTCAAGGAAGCCTAACTAGTTAGAATTAAAGCTAGCAATGGAATTCAGGTATGAGCATCTGGCTCAGAGCAGGCACCCAATTAATTATGTTGTTGTTTATGGAATTTGTTAATATTTTTATACTACTGAGCTTTAATGAAGGTTATGTGAAGTTAAAATTTTATTCACTTAACAAATATTGCCTATGGTACATTGCTAGAGGCTATGATGCATGTAAAGAAATATAGGATACTACCTGTGCTTTGTTCTATCTTTCCATCTAATTTGGGGAGCCCTATCTCAGGAGAAAATAAGGCAGCCTGTGACTCAGGTATATAAAAGTTCTAGACAGCAGAAGTCACTGTTATTATCATCAGCAAGGAGAAAAAAAGAGGAGTCAGCAATGGGGTTCTCTGTGGTTGGGAAAGACACCTGGGTTTGGGTGAAGTCTTGAGAGAGAGAAACATGCAAGGGACTAGTGGGAAGCAGAGAATAAAACAGATGGGATGGCTTGTTTGCAAAAATTAATGAAGCTTCCGCAAAAATTGGAAACAACCCAAAAGTCCATCAAGAGGACAATGGCTAAACAAATGGTAGCATATTCACCCAATGGAATACTATCCAGTGATAAAAAGGAATAAATTACTAACACATGCAACAATATTGATGAATCTCAAATGCATTATGATGGGTAAAAGAACCTAGACACAAAAGAGTATGTATGGTTTGCTTCCATCTGTATGAAATTCAGAATTAAAGAAAATGAATCTATGAGGATAAAAGTCAGAAAAGTGATTCATGCTTGGGGTGTGGAGGAAATCAATTAGGAATGGAGATTAAGGAACATTCTGGGCTGATAGAAATGTTCTGCAGCTTGCACCGAGTGAAAGTTATACAGGTGTATGTCTGTATAAAATGTCACTGAGTTGTGCATCTCAGATTGCACATTTTACTGCCTGTAAATTAAACTGTGATAAGTCAAACACAATAGAGGAAAAAAGACTAGGGTCAGAATATTCTAGAGAGGGTGGTTAAGGGGGTAGGAGAAGAATAAATGAAATAAGATGGGATTGGGAGGGAGACAAAACATAAGTGACTCTTAATCTCACAAAACAAACTGAGGGTTGCTGGGGAGAGAGGGGTTCAGAGAAGGGGGTGGGGTTATGGACATTGGGGAGGGTATGTGCTATAGTGAGTGCTGTGAAGTGTGTAAACCTGGCGATTAACAGATCTGTACCCCTGGGGATAAAAATATATTATATGTTTGTAAAAAATAAAAAATTAAAAATTAAAAAAAAAGAATATTCTAGAGAACAGAGATTGGTTCATTTAATCAAGACAGAGATCACCAAAGGCATTTTGGGGAAAAAAAGAGTTTGGAGTCAATTTCCAAAGAACTCCTAGCCCTTATAACAAAAAATAAAGGAATTATTATTTATCATATGAGCAATGAGTAGGTTTTAGAGTTTTGGGGTAGAAAATTAATAAGTGGTGTTTCAGGAGGGGGTCTGTCAGTGATATGAAGTTTAAGCTAGAGGAACATAGTATGGAGGAAAGAACATGTTAAGTGCCTACTGGCATTTTCATCACTTGCTGGTTGAAGGAGGTAAACCTCAGAGAACTAGGGTTTCCTTGGGTCACAAAGCTGAGCATTATAGAAGCTGGGATTTTGGATTCCAAAGTTCAGATTTGTTGCACTATGTTGTATTTCCCCCCAGAAGTCCTAAAGTAAGACAAGTTGGGGCAGTCTAGCCTGTGGAGGTGTGAAAGGGGAAGAGAGGAAAAGATGTAAATACTTAATATTAAAAAGGG
The DNA here is from genome assembly GCF_009829155.1 of Mustela erminea. Lineage (NCBI taxonomy): Eukaryota > Metazoa > Chordata > Mammalia > Carnivora > Mustelidae > Mustela > Mustela erminea. Next base: position 66,068,460 of record NC_045614.1, on the reverse strand, counting down.
AGATAAAGGGATTTTCTATGTGTGTGGATGCAGCTACATTTTCTATAGCTGATCTAAAATGAAGATTGAAGTTCCTTGAGCAAAGGGCCATTTCTGGCATGTTGTGAAGATCCCATCCACCTTGGACTAAATCCTCTGGCATTTGAGACTGTGTAGATAGTTATAAGGAGACTATCTCATTTACAGCACACCCAAAACTGTAAGATACCTAGGGATAAACCTAACCAAAGAGACAAAGGATCTGTACTCAGAAAACTATAGAACACCCATGAAAGAAACTGAGGAAAACACAAATAAATGGAAAAACATTCCATGCTCATGGATTGGAAGAACAAATACTGTGAAAATGTCTATGCTACCTAGAGCAATCTACACATTCAAAGCAATCCCTGTCAAAACACATTAATTTTTTTCACAGAACTGGAACAAATAATCCTAAAATTTGTATGGAACCAGAAAAGACCCTGCATAGTTAAAAAAAGAAAAGCATAACTGGTGGCATCACAATTCCAGACTCCAAACTCTATTACAAAGCTGTAATCATCAAGATGGTATGGTACTGGGACACAAACAGACACACAGAATAATAGAAGAGAATAGAGAGCCCAGAAATGGACCCTCAACTGAATGGTCAACTAATTTTTGACAAAGCGGGAAAGAATGTCCGATGAAAAAAGACAGTCTTTTCAACAAATGTCTTGGGATAATTGGACACCCACATGCAGAAGAATAAAACTGGACCATTTCCTTATACCACACACAAAAATAGACTCAAAATGGATGAAAGACCTCAATGTGAGACAGAAATCCATCAAAATCCTTGAGGAGATCACAGGCAGCAACCCCTTTAACCTCAGCCATAGCAAATTTTTCCTAGAAACATCACCAAAGGCAAGGGAAGCAAGGGCAAAAATGAACTACTGCGACTTCATCAAGATCAAAAGCTTCTGCACAGCAAAGAAAACAGTCAACAAAACTAAAAGACAACTGACAGTATGGGAGAAGATATTTGCAAATGATATATCAGATAAAGGACTAGTATCCAAAATCTATAAAGAACTTATCAAACTCAACACCCAAAGAATAGATCATCCAATCAGGAAATGGGCAGAAGATGTGAAGAGACATTTTTGGAAAGAAGACATCCAAATGGCTAACAGACACATGAAAAAGTGCTCAACATCATTTGCCATCAGGGAAATACAAATCAAAACCTCAATGAGATACCACCTCACACCAGTCAGAATGGCTAAAATTAAGTCAGGAAAGACAGATATTGGTGAGGATGAGGAGAAAGGAGAACCTTCCTACACTGTTGATGGGAACGCAATCTGGTGCACCTGCTTTGGAAAACAGTATGGAGGTTCCTCAAAAGTTGAAAATAGAGCTACCCTATGAAATTGCACTACTGGGTATTTACCCCGAAGATACAAATATAGTGATCCAAAGGGGCACGCGAACACCAATGTTTATAGTAGCTATGTCCACAATAGCCGAACTATGGAAAGAGCCTAGATGTCTATTGACAGATGAATAGATAAAGAAGATATGGTATGTGTGTGTGTGTGTGTATTTATATATATAAAATATATAATGGAATATTGCACTGACATCAAAAATGGAAATCTTGCCAGTTGCAACGACATGGATGGAACTAGAAGGTATTATGTTAAGCAAAATAAGAGAATCAGAGAAAGACAATTATCATGTGATCTCACTGATATGTGGAATTTAAGAAACAAGGCAAAGGATCACAGGGGAAGAGAAGAAAAAAATGAAACAAGATGAAACCAGAGAGGGAGACAAACCATAAGATACTCTTAATCATAGGAAACAAACTGAGGGCTGCTGGAGGGGAGGAGGGGGGAGGGATGGGGGTAATTGGGTGATGGACATTGGGGAGGGTATGTGCTATAATGAGCACTGGTTATTATATAGAAATGATGAATCCCAGACCTATATATACCCCTGAAACAAGTAATACATTACATGTTAATTAACTGAATTTAAATAAAAGAGAAAAATAAAAGAAAGTGTACCCCTTCAGAATAAATAGAAGAGAACAAGAAATTTACAGAGGTATTTGCATGCACTGGGAAGAGATTTTGACTTCAGGGATAGGCCTCTTAACTGGGAACATGGGGACTTCCTTAATGAGATGTTTAGAGACAATCCTAAGTGTAAGACCACAGGGCTTGAACATTTCATCCTTTCTCTCTCTTTCTCCAATTTTGAAATAACAGTTATGGGGAGTAGGGGTTGCTTTTTTAAACTCGTTTTAATTCCTTAAGTATAACATGAATGAATCAAGCTAAAAAAATAATATCACATTAAAACAGAGTCCTCTTAACTGATCCCAGTTCTCTCCAAGGATGTAACCTGTGCATGTAATTCTGTGCATTAACATACACATATGATATATAATATAGATATGTAATCATTTTTGGTAGAAATTTTAAGTAAGTTTTTATAAATTTTAAGGGTTCTATAGTTTTCTTTTTTAATGCAACAGTACATTTAGGAGAGTCAAATACATAAACAGACTCCTTGTCAAAATACATAAACAGACTTCATTCATTTGTAATAGGAGGATAGCTTTCCTTAAGATGAGTGTGCTTTAGTTTACTTAACAGTTATCCTACTTGTTTTTGGTTTTTATGAAAATGCCTATGCAGAACATCCTTGTTCTATGCCTTCATGTGCATCTGTGGAAGCACTTCTCTCAGAAAAAATCTAAGAAATAGATTTAAGGTATCATATTTAAAATGATAATACATCTTCTTAAAATTTCCCTCTAGCATGGCTGAACCAATCTTGACACCTCTAAGCCATGTATAAAATTGCTTGGCATACTTTATAAATATCCTATTGTATAATTTTCTTTGTGATCTGTGTTTTCCTTAGTAGTAATATTATTATGATATGTCTATTATTACTGATATAGAGGACATAAATCTTGCTCTGCCCAAACCTGTAATCAACATCTCAGTGGATGACAGGAAAATAAAGGAGGTAATTAAGAAATAAAGATAATAACCAATTTTTAAAAAGCACAACTCAAAGTAATGGTCATTTTTGGTAACTTTCTGATATATGTTGTAGCTTCTGTTCTCTGGTCATAAAGTCTGCAGAAGTGAGTTTTCTCAGTGGAGATCTGTATGAGCAAGAATCTCCCATGGCTTTGGAGATACTTCTCCTAACTCTAGGCAGGAGGATGGGACAGTAAACAGCATGGGATGGTGGGAACCATCACTGATGGGGGTACTGGGTCTGGCATTTTCCTAAATCTGTTGGTCATTCTGACCATTCTATACATCATTTTTGAGCCTTAGTGCCTTCATTTGAGTAAATGAGGACCCTCAAATGTTCTTTACAGATGTAAAACTTCATTATTTTAAGAACCAGTGACATACCTATTTGATTAGTATATTCTTTTTGCACAAACTTTAGTAGTTGTCAGAATTATCAGGAAGGTTTTTAAAAGTGAATTTCTAGGTCCTATCACCAGAGGTCTTGGCTTGAACCTGGAAATACTCCTCTCTTGCTAGTCCCTAGGTGATGCTGATGTGGCTGGCCTGGCAATCACACTTTGAGAATTACTGCCTTAGTGTGGTTCTCAGGCACTATGGAATGCCTAAGAGACAGCTTTGAGGATTGTTAAGTGATAGAGATATAAGGCTCCAGAATCAATGAGCATGGAGCCAAGTTGTGTTTGAAAGAGGCCATATAGAGGCTAAAGAAAGGGAGGCTGGGCCTGAGGGAAACCATCCAAGAATGAGATTTCTGTTGTAACTCAGGGGAGACATGCACAGAGTTTGAACTGGGGTGACATCAAAGGGAAAGAACAGGAAGAGATTTATTAAGAACAATTTGGGAGCTAGAATCAGAGGACCCGGAATTATATGCTGGGATTGAAGGAGCGAGAGGAGTCTTGGATACCTACAGTTTTCTAGTGTGGGTAATAATATGAATGAGGGAATCACTTGGAATGTAAAACAGGGAAAGAGTATTAGCAGAAGGCTAGTCAAGGGGTGTGTGAGTACTGCAAGGGTGTGTTGTCCCAGGCAGCTCCAAGTGCCTGCACAAGGGCCAGAGTTGTTTGGGGAATAAGAGGAATGACATCTGAAGGTGACCTTAATTAGTGTGACCTTAAATTGAGAATTATTCTGACAGAACTGAGATCAAATAGGAAGGCCAGGGAGATGGGTGTTTGGAAATGCAACTGATTTTATTTTTAAATTATTAAGTCCTCTCTAAGGATTTTGAGAAAGATTTTGGAACTTCAATAAATAAATAATAGCAAGATTTGGGCAGTTATGAGGGAATGATAAAGAGGCAGTTGTGGCAGCAGCAGCTACAAATTCACAAGGATAAAATCACAGAGTCATGAATAAGTCAGAAGTGCACACACACATGTATATGAGACAATAAGGAAAAGAAAGGAAGACTGAGCTCTCTAAACAGTCTTAGGTTTATCTTAGATGAATAGGAACATAGAAGATTATATATAGATTATGTATTACATAGATTATATGTAGATTATATACAGAGAGATTAAATAGATGAAAGACTGAAAAGAAATATATTAATTCATGAACAGTGGATGTACTGGGTATTTACAGACTATGTTTATTTTTTCATATAAACCTTTATTTCCTTATTTTCTATGATCAATATACTATACTTTTATAACTTGAAAAGTTATTTACATGTGTTTTACAAACTTGTTTTCAAGATGTGGAAGAAAAATTGAAAAAACAACTGACAGAATTCTTAGAGAATAGATTGGGGTTTGTTTTTCAGGTTCTCTTCTCTCTACAACCTGAGACAAATCTTGGCAGTCCCACAAAGAACCATCTAGATCTCTCATTACAGAGTGATGGACAGTGTGGGACACGCTCCCCGTCCCCCCCCCCCTTTTCCAAGTGCTGTGGCCTATAGGCAATTTGATCCATTCTCTTAGGAAGCTTGGGGCTAGAAGGTAATATTTAGAGGAATAACGTTGAAACCTATTTGAAATACATACACACAGAACTGTTAGAGATTCAGAACAGCTGCGGCCACAGCTCACCCACCTGCCAGCCCCTGGAGACCAGGGCAGGTAGAGGTGCTTTGGCAAAATTCCTCTGGGAGCTCTGGGGCTGCTTTGTTCCCCAGGACTCAGAGGACCCAGCAACAAATGGCTGGCCAGCACTGATGCATGCCAATAATAACGGAGAACATTTATACAGGAAACAGCACACTTCCCATTACTATTTGCTAAGAAGCACAATAGAGCTGATCTTAAGATTCATTCTACAGGGAGCCTGCGTGGCTCAGTAAGTTAAGTGCCTGACTTGATTTTGGCTCAAGTCATGATCTCAGGGTCAGGGTCTTGAGATCAAGCCATGCTTTGAGCTCTGCACTAGGGATGGAGCTTAATTCAGATTCTTTCTCCCTCTGCCCTCACTCAGCCTCTTCCCACCCAATACTTCCCATCACTGCTTGCACTTTCACACTGTCTCTAAAAAAAAAAAAAAGAAAAGAAAAGAAAAAAAAAAGTCTTCATATGGGACAGCATTCATAGTAAAAGAATGCCAGATAGCTTTTGTTCCCATCTCCGACTATCCTGTTTTCTTCTTTAAAACCATCCCGTTGCTTGGCTGTGAGTTCTAATTCTGGTTCCGTAGCTCTGTGACTTGAGAAATGGAAACACAGGGGTTCAGAGTTATATGGATGCCTTCCCTTATTGCTCCGTGTTATCTGCTTTCCTTCTCTTTAGAAAAAATCAAGACTTGAGCCTGAGTTTTAGGAAGTACAGGCCAGTTGCTGCCTATACAGATGCATGCCTGCTTTTCTGCCTTGTGTTCCATAATCTCTCAACAATGACCCACTGAATACTTTTAAGCCTTTATTGATCTGTGTTGGATGATTTTCACTTTGGTACACATGGAAATCACCTTCAGCCTTTATTTAAACTATTATTTCTCTATACTGTACATTTCATAGAGGACAGGCAGTAACCTACTATTTCTTCTTCACCATGGTCATATAGTTAGGAGGTGGCTGTGATCCCACAGTGACGTGGGAAGTTTCTTGTCTCCTTCTCTACAAACAAATGTCTGTCCGAATACTTTTGGAGCCTGGGCTTGGATTTTTCATCCTAACAGATTCTCTGGCATTGGGTAGGCCTGCAGGTTGGGGAGGGAGTGGTTATCAGAACAGAGAGTTAGCTGTCCCTCCAGCTCTTGGTGGTGGAGGAGCACGGATGGTCCCGAATGGCCTAGCAATAGGAAGGGAGCCTCCTGCATCTCATTTCCAAGTAGTGCAGCCCACTGGCATCAGCTGGAATCTGGAGGGATTTCGCTCATATCTGTGCTCACATACCTGAAAATGCGCATTTTCAGGTATGTGAGCACAGATATGAGCGAAATTTATAATTATATAATTTTATTTTATGTAATTACAACCATTAATAAATTTTCACTGCAATTTGTTTTCTCCTCTTAATAATATATGCACAAAATCTCCATGATCTCCAGTGAAATGGCATGGGACCTGGCCAGAAAATACTGATAGTCAGTCTGCCAGCACAGGCTTTAGTTCTATACTGTTACAAGAGTCCACTATTAGGATAGAGCAGAGATCAGGCAGTTTGTTAGGTGCATGTTTTCTTCAATGTTACAAAGTCAGATAGACAAAGGAAGGTTTTAAAGTATCTTAAATCACAAGAATGTTACAGGATGTTATAATTGTTCTGCAGCATTGCCTTTTTCCCCAGGTTAAACAAAGAAAGAGAAACTTTTCTGGCTAGAGAGGTCATTAGTTAATGTGAGATAAGCAATTTACTGAAAACAAGGAAAAATACATTTCTGAGCTGATTCACAGGGGAAGGTCATCGAGAGGACGTGAACCCCGATTGACTTGTGAGTGAGATGGGGGCTCCCAACCCCCTCCTCTGTCCTTGCAATATACCATCGTCCCATGTTTCCCACCGTGGAGACTGTTTCAAGGATGCTGCCTTGTGACAGTGAGGTGCTGTTGAGACCCTGCAAGGGGGTCAGAATACTTGACTGAGCCCTGTTATGGCCTCCACAGAAACCTTCAGATTCTGGCAGCAGGTGTGAGATTTCTTTGTCTTGTAGCCCCAAGACAAGCCCCATGAGCTCCCTTGCTGGTTAAACCTTCCACCTGCCAACCTGGAATGGCCCCCATCTTTACTTAGGCCCTTCTTACTCTGGGACAGTTTCAGATTTCACCCAGGAAGCTCAGAGATTTCGAACCAACAGAGACTACGTGAGGTGGGTGAATAAGGAAATTACCTTTATTCATCCAAAGGTAATTTGAAAAGGAGTCATGATTTTAAACATTTTTGGGGGAGGGTGAAGAATTATATTTTATATCTTTTCAGATGTTCCACTTCAGTGAAATTGTCTTAGTATCACAGTATTTTAAATGACTGGATAGTATTCCATATTAGCTATGCACCATAAATTTATTCATCACTAACATATCGAAGGGCACTTATATTTTTTCCAGTTTTTCTTTATCCTGAACTGTATCAAATATTCTTTTAAGAGTTTTACTGCAAAAAAAGTACATAATACTGTTTATTTGATAAGTAATTTAAGGAATAGCATATTAAGAATCCCGGAAGCTTCCTTTATAGTCCTTCCCAAACATTCCTCTCTCTCCTCTCCATAGTTTATGAGTAACATGGTTTCTAATATTGTATATTAGTTTTTCTATTTTTAAACTTCGCATAATGGAATGATCCAGTAACAATCTCACAGGTTTGCATTGTCTTTTTTTTTTTTTTTTTTTAAGATTTATTTATGGGTGACCCAGTCGTTAAGCATCTGCCTTCGGCTCAAGTCGTTAAGCATCTGCCTTCGGCTCAAGTCATGGTCCCAGGGTCCTGGGATCGAGCCCCTCGTCAGGCTCCCTTACTCAGCAGGGAGACTGTTTCTCCCTCTGCCTGCTTCTCCTTCTGCTTGTGGTCTCTTTCACTCTGTCAAAGAAATATATAAGATATTTTTTAAAAAAGATTTATTTATTTGGGGCACCTGGATGGCTCAGTCTTTTTAAGTGTCTGCCTTCCATTCAGGTCATGATCTCACGGGTGCTGGAATTTAGCCTGCATCACACTCCCTGCTCAGTGGGGAGTCTGCTTCTCCCTCTCCCTCTTCCGGCCCTCCCCCTGCTTGTCCTTGTGTGTAGGCCCTCTCTCTGTGTCATAATAAAATCTTAAAAATAAATAAATAAATAACATCAATAGAAGTCTCTTAAAAAAAGATTTATTTATTCAAGAGAGAATGCCCTTGTGTGTGGGAGGGGAGAACAGAGGGAGATAATTTCAAGCAGACCCCTCATTGAGCACAGAGCCCATTTGGGGCTTGATCCCACGACCCTGAGACCCCTAAGACGGTTGCAGGGTTCTTGTCTCAGGCAGTCAAAGAATGAATCTTATGGACACAAAAGGGTGAAGTGAAGTAAAAGTTTATTAAGTGAATGTGAGAACGGAAAGGAAAGAAAAAAAAAATGCTCTCAAGAGTAAGAGGGGTCCCAAGGGGGTTGCCGCTGAGGGCTTTTATGGTTAGTCTTTTATAGAAAACTGATCAGGGAACTGGGTGACTTTCAGCGGTCAATTTGTAAATATCATGGAAATATCTCCCTCTAAGGGATAAGACAAATAAGGTAGATTTGTAACTGTCATGAAAATATCTCATCTATAATATTTAAAACAAACAAGGTGGAAGAACAAGGTCTTGTTATGTTCCCTTCCTTATGGTTTTGTAGGCTTCAGCATTTCCACATCTGGGATTTCCATGAGCCTGGTCACATAGTCTCCTGCATGACCCTAGTTACATAGCCCCTACCTATCTCCCTCTACCTAACCCTACGTGCCCGTTACTCAAGACCATGACCTGAGCTGAAATCATGAGTTGGATTCTTAACCAACTGTGCCACCCAGGTAACCCACACTTATTTGTCTTTTACATGGAAACGTGGTTTAACACCTTTATTGTTGTGTTGTGTTCTACTGATTTATCATTTAGAATGTGTGGGCATTTGTGCAGTTACTGATTTGTGGCTATTAAGATTAATAATCCTATAAATATTTTTCTGCATGTATATTCTTATGTACACTAGTGCATTTCTGCTAGATATTGAAAGATTATATGTCATGTTCCAATTTAGTTGGCAATGCCAATATTTCTAAAATGTCTGAGTCAAACTGTCAGTATTGAAAGGGATTTCATTACTCCACATTCTTAACTTAAATTATTATTCTAAACTTAAACTATCAAAATTTTTTTTTATTTTTAGACATTTTGGTGGATACTTATTTTTTTTCTCATTTTACTGATACTAATGTAGTTTCATATAATTGTCCATTTTGTGGAGCACTTTTAAAAATTTCTTACAATTTTTTATTAGATTGTCTAACTGATCTGTAATTAATTTTAAATTCAATTTCTTACTGCTTCAAAAGTATTGCTTATATATCTTGATAGGAGTCTTTCCTTATTTATTTATATTGAACATCTTTTCCCACTCTCTGGCTTTTTTTTCTTTCTTTTTTCTTTCTTTCTTTTTTCTCTTCCTTTTTTTCTTCTTTTTTTGGTTTCAAATTTTTCCGTCCATTTCAGTCCAAACATAATATCAAAAGCAGTAGCCCCCTCTTTCCCTCCTGGGCGTGATCCATCAAGACCTTGAGCTGGGGTTGCTGTAGTGGTTCACAGCTCACCGTGCAGTATTGTCACATAGATCTGTTGACTTACCACAAAGCTTGTCTTTCAAGTTGTTAGTGTGGCTTACTTTTTAATTTTTTTATGGGAATCTCAAGATAAACAGAAGTTGATAATTAGTTGTCCTATTTTTCCTGAGGCTTGATATTTTTCTAGTTACATTTACAACTCTGTTCTCATACAATGCTATAAATATATTCTTCTGTGTTACAGTCACCCGGATTTACTTTTTACCTTTTACATTTATAGTTAAAATCCACTTGAAATATATTATTTGTGAGTTGTGAAATAGGGAGCAAGACTTTTTCTAGCCACATGAATATTCAATTTTCCAAGCACCATTATTTAAAACTGTCTTTTCCTTTATTGTTCCTGAGCGTTGCCATTGTCAAAATCAAACTGTTGTGTATTTGTAGGTCTGTTTATGTAGTCATTCACTTCTCAGGGTCTGTTTTTCTACCTGGTGTTCATAACAGAATGTCTTAATTATTGTAGCTATATAATAACTCTTGGAAATGGGTAAATAAATAAGTCCTTTTACTTTCTTCTTTATTCCACTTGTCCTTCTTCCAGCATATCTTGGTTCTTTTCGACCCCATAAAATGTTGAATAAAAATGGTGTAGATGGGTGGGCATAAATGCTTTTTTTTTTTCTCTGATATTAAAAGAAATGTTTTCTGCAAGTAACCATTACATCAGTTTCTCTCCACAATTATTATTTTTAGAAATATGCTTTACCAATTGTCTTCTATTTGTAGCTTGCTAAGAGCTTTCTGTCATAAATGGATTTTTTTCTCTGCATCTTGAGTATTCATATAGTTCATTAATTTTGTTAATATGGAAAATTACATTGATATATTTTTGCTATATATATATTTTATATATTTCATTCCTGGAACGTTTTAAATTTGATCATGATATATCTATAGATACAGACATGAACATAGACATAGATATAAATGATATATATATTTGCTATCATTAACATGTTTTTAATATTCTTTGTGTATAAAAGAGAATAGTTCTATCTCTTAAAATTTTTGTGAGGCTTTTTCCTTTTTCTTTTTTCTTTTTTTTTTTTTTAGAGAGGAAGGGAGAGAGAGGTTTGGAAGGGGGAGGGAGAGAAGGGGAGAAGGAGCGAGACAATCTTAAATAGGCTTCAGGCCCAGTGGGGAGGGAGATCAACTGCTGGCTTGAGCTCCCAACCCTGAGATCATGACCTGCGTGGAAATCAAGAGTCGGATGCTTAACTGACTGAACCACCCAGGTATACCCCTACTTTGTGAGGCTTTTATATCAAGTTCATGCAGGCCTCATACAAATTTGGGGAAATATTTCCTATTTGTCTCCCTACTGAAAGAGTATCAGTACGGTTGTTATTTATTTCTTCCTTATATATTTGGTAAGATTTAATAGTGAAACTATCTGTGCCATGTATATTTTGAAGGAGGCAGTTGTTTTTTCAAATCACAGAATAATTTTCTTTACTAGTCATAGGACTATAGCATTTTTCTTTAATTTTAGTATTACTTTTAGTAAGTTGTACTTTACCAAGAATGAGTTCATCTCATCTAATGTTTACTCATTATTTTGTGCTTTTCCTCATTTTCTTAAATATATCATGCTGATTTATCCTAGCTGCCTTATGAATACTTATCTTCTAATTGTATAATCTCTGTCATTTTTAGGTCTATTTCTAGTGATTGATTTTTTTCCTCCCTTTGTTATGGACATATATTGCTGCTTTTCTCTGCCTCGTGACTCTGGATTGGGTTTTGGAAACTCTGGATTTCATGTGTTTGGGATGCTGGAATATATTGTGTTCTTCTAAATGCTGTTGAACTTTGTTCTGACTATGTGGTCATTTAGGGTCAGTAAATTCATTTCCAGCCATATTTCAAACTCTGTTATTGTAAGTCCCGTTTTTAATCTCAGGGCTAACTTAACCCCACTAATAAAGCAATAATGTTTTGATGACACTACCAATATCATGTTTTAGGATGTTTTTCCACTCATAGCATGTTTGTCACAAGTAAGGAAAAACACTGGTATGTAAACTCCACATTTCATTTGGATTTCATAAGTTTTTTTACCCAATGTCCTGCTGTTCCAGATCCCATTCAGGCAATTCTATTCTATTCAGTCATTATGTTTCCTTGGGTTCCTCTAGACTGACAGTTTTTGATAACCATGACAGTTTTAAGGAGTACTAGTCCGGGTTTTTGTTTGTTTTGTTTTGTTTGAATTCCCCTTATTTTGGGTTTGTCTATGGTTTTCTTGATGTTAGACTGGGATTATGGATTTTGTGGGGTAAGATAACAGAAGAAAGATTCATTCTCATCCAATTACATCAAGGGTACATCCTAATGATATGACTTTTCACTCATGACATTAACCTTGGTCAAATGACCAAGATAGTGTTTTTCCATGTTTCTCACTGTGAAGTTAGTTTTCCACCCTCTTCTAGCCTGCACTTTTGTGAAACAAGTCACCAAACCCAACCCACAGTTAAGGACAGAAGGTGTGTATGACTGGAGTGGGTAGTATATACATAAATTGTTTGGAAGTCTGCTTTTAGGATTCTTTCTCTTCTCTTCAGTATATATAGAGATTTTAAACATTTTTTTTTTTTAAATAACGCATCTGGTTATTTGTCATATACATTTTCTTGGCTTTTATGCTGGTTTGCTTGCATTACTCATGATGTTTTGCTTCTTTGTGTGTTTTATAGTTTAATAGTGCAGGCACTATTGTCAGAGGAATTTTACCTGTGGTAATCATGAGTAGTATGACATAAAAGACACTAAGGCTCCACTTCAGAGCCTCTCAGCTAAATTGCTTCTTGTTCCCATTGCCACTATGGTCACCAGCTCTCCTTGGGTTCCTACTGTTTTCATGAAGACACAATCCCATCTTACCATTTTACCTAGTCACATGCCTCATACCACTTGTCTTTTGCCTCTTGACCAGGGCTTCCCTTTTGATGTTGATGTTAGAGTTTGGAATCACAAAGACCTGGCTTAGCAAACCTTGGGACATTGGGGATGTTAAAGCCTATGGAGCAAATATTTGATGAATGAAATATCAGAGTCAGGAAATGGAGTTGTCCCCTTGCTTCTTCTGAAAAGACTGACAAGATATAGTTAGATGATTTCTGTAGGATCAAATAAATAGTAATATCCATTAACAGCCTACCATCAGTGTTTGTCAGCCTGGTGGCTCTCCTTCTAGCTTGACTCTCCCTGGAGTTAGCGACCCTAAAAAAAATGGTGGCCCGTAAATCTTCTGCCACAGGCTCTGTTCTCTAAGGAGTTCCTAAGATAAATGCCTCTGCCTGATCCTTCTGTGGTATTATCAACTAGGGATCACCTTTTGTCTAAATTTATTGGCCTGGAGCTTGCAAATTTCAAACTTAAACCCTTAAAATCTTTTCCTTTATTCAGAATTCACAACAAAATAAACATTTTCCCCCTGTCCTTTATTTGTAAGGTGCCTTTGGAAAAAAAAAAAGAAATCAAGTCTATCTTCTGACTGATGATGAAGCATTTTCAGGATCACATGTTCATATGTGGATCCTAGTATCTACCTATGTCTGTTTCTCCTAACCATATCAGTTGTTAAAACTCTAACTCTGTTATTAAGATTGCAGTTACCCCTGAAGTGACAGAAACCTCAGTGCCTTCTTATGTCTGGTTTTAGTTTCTTCTTTTTTTTTGCTCCCTCAATATTTCCCCTACATTCTTTAGAGCCCTGCTCTACATTAAGGTTTATTATTTTTCATCCCATTTTTTCTAGGGGTTATTATTGGTAGGATTTTCATGATGCATGTCTTTCGTAGTCCCAGGAACACAACCCTGAATATTTGCAATTCTGCCTAGCTTGGCAATCTTTTTTATAAATGTACATCAACTTGGAAGCAGAAATTCAAGAAGAGTGTTTGCTACTAGCAAGCACATGCCTTCCCTGAGAAATAACATGGAAGTAGAAAAGACAGGAAAAACAGATACAGACCGAAATAATATGCATTGGAGTCCAACAACAATGAGTGTAGGGACGATCTCTAGATATTTCACTAAACCTGAGGATGGATGACATGTATACATGTCCCAGACCTAAATTATCATTAATGTTAACAATGTTGACATTAAGCAAATGTAAAATTTTTGAAGATATTCACTCTATCAAAAAAAAATAATACTATATAAAATATATTTAGAAACTTTTCTTCCTGAGTAATTTCAAGTGCTTTGTTGCTTAGGAGAGGATAACAAGAAGACAAAAATTATAACCATTGCCAATCATCAAGTTTCTAATAGGTGGCTGGTACTGGGCTCTGCATTTTATCTAATTCTTAAAACATTCACTTAATTCTCACAATAAATCTGCAAGATAACTACTTTGAGCTTTACTTTATAATAAGAACATTAAAGTTACACAGCAAGTGGCCAAGACAGAATTACAATGTCTATTTCACCATATTTCTATTATTTTCCATCCGGAAAAATTTCTTATCCTTTAGACATGTTCTAAGAATATGTCAGATAGCTGAGACATTATCACACTTCCTTGTTCAGGAGACACCCTGACAACTCAGGAAGAGGCAGCATGTACTCAGTGTCTATCCTTTGACCCCTGTTTATGACCTTGTTCTAGCAGTTTCCCAGATGCTCAGTCCCTCTATTTGAAGGAGCCTGTGACGGAGGTATTTTGGTACACATGCCATATTTGTGCCATTGAAACCAGCAGGGAGATCTAAAAGGGGGACTGGAGAGTGAATCAAAAATGACAAAAACAGTAATAAACAGGAGGGCCAAGTCTTCAAATATGATAATTCTGTCTGGACAGTTGACAAAGAACAAATGCTCCCTTGCTCCCTGTGGAAATGATAATTTTAAAAAGCAGACTGGGGATTTTAGATAATTATTTAGTCCTTTTAAATATTTATGAGTTCCACTGTGCTACATACATTTTAAAAGACAGTTGACAACTACAGCATATATCATCTTGTTCCCCCTGCAAGCTAAAAATAGTATTTTTTTCCTTTAATATAAAAACAATGCTTTCAGGATGGTGTCTATGAAATAAAAGACTGTAAAATGCTAATTTATAGGCACGAAGGCAAATAATGTTTTAAGAAATTCTTCTTGTGGACTTTCAGATGAGTAATGGAGTCTGTCACGTTTGCCTCAGAGAGACCATAGAGGGCACTCTTGATCAGTAACCAGGACAGGGGCTGAGGTTTTGAGGTCCTGAGGTTAAGGCTGCCAGTCTACCCATGGGGTGTTGGAAGCTTAAGGAATCAGTCCAGGGGTAACCTGGAGGAATAAACTTAGATTCAATTCAGAAATGAGAACCAATCTTGGGATCAAAAAGGCAAAGCATTGACAGGAGCAGGAGAAAAAACAAAAAAAGAAAAAGAAAAAGAGAAAAGAAAATAAGCTTCCAAGAAGCAAATTTTGACCATTGTTTCAAATTGAGCTCGTGTTTTTACTCCTCTTCCAGGGGCCAGATGCAGAGGTGTAGATGAGCCTTGCTGATTTAATGGGACAGCTGGGTACCTCCAACCCTCTCCTGTGTCTCCATGAGGTAGAAAATTGTCATGGAAACTGTCAGTGCCCCATCCCAGACCCACTTCACCAGCAAATATGCCCATTCCCCATTTCCTGAGAGTAGTTCCTGTTAGCATTCCAGACACTCCTAAAATTGTCCTTGGCCTAAATGACCCACTTTACTTGACAGGCTACTCCCTCTTTGAGTCAGAATTTAATCAGTGATTGACTGACATAGAGTCAAAAATGCTGGCCCTTTTACCACAAGGTGAGGCTGTCACCATGGCACAGTGCACCCTGGAGGACTCCCCATGGGTTCAGGCGGAAGTTCATCTTCTGTTGAGGCCACATTTTTGCTCAGCTCCTTCCCCAGGGCCCTTATGCTACCTTCACTTCTTTATATAGTTCACCTAAGTTCACCCCTTTTTAATAAATCATTCAGTGAGACTCCCCATTCTAGGCCCTTCTGAGGAACCCAACTACGCTGGAAGGATAAGGGGTTCACTTGTTAGGGCAGCCAAATGAGGAAACTGAATCGCTGACAAGGAAAATGGTGTCTCTCACACTATACCATACAAAGTGTAATCATTTACTTAGATGTTTCCTTGGGGATGACTGGGTCACCCTGAGTATAGCAAGAGCTTGGTAAATAGTCATTCTCCAAACCAAAAATGTCCTTCTTCTCCTGAACACTGCTCATGTTTTAGGACTCTGTCCTGACTCTTGGAAAATGCTCTCTTCTTGCCCTGCCTCCGAGTTCTGCATGGATG
This sequence comes from Mustela erminea, assembly GCF_009829155.1. NCBI lineage: Eukaryota > Metazoa > Chordata > Mammalia > Carnivora > Mustelidae > Mustela > Mustela erminea. Next base: position 66,052,410 of record NC_045614.1, on the reverse strand, counting down.
TGATTGGATCTGATTTCCCCCTCACTCGGGCTTCCATGATGGTTTGCACTGCTCTGTGTTGTTGATACATCACAATGTATCTTGAGGTTGGCTCTAACTTTTATTGAGTGTCCATAAGTGCCCTAGCTTGCTTCAGCTAGAGGGGACAAGGCAAAGCAGTATTCTATACCTGACGTCCTGCTTCTGAGGATGGCAATTTCTTTGCACTTCCTCCTACCTCCTAAGACCACCACATTCCCCCTCCGCCACCTATCTCACACTGTCTGAGGGTAGCAAGAATGCCCTGGGGTCAACAGCTATCGCATTAAGTCTGTCTGGAAGTAGTGCCTCCAAAAGTCTGTCACACAGGTGGGTATAGTGATAGGACATGAGATTACCACGGGAACCTAGCATCCCCCAACCAGGACTGAAGAGGTGGGATGGCTCCAGGCCATCCTCATGAACATGAAGCATCTCTGCTGAATTCTGAGCTGTCATATAAACAGGCCATACAAACAAATGAGGATGTCATTGCATCACTATAAAATGTGTAAGGGGTCAGGTTGTTGTCTTGGTAACACCCTATGGAGAAGTTTCTAGGTCCGAGGAGGTCTGAACCATGGTGATGTACTGTATTGAGCTATATGAAAATACTGCCGAGAGGCAGCTCACCCTACAGATTTCAGAAGCTGGGAGTTTTGAAGTCCCAGCTCCAAATAGCGGCTAGCACATTTCCTTGAGTACCAGTGTGCCCTGAGAGAGTCCACGTGTACTGAAGACATGTATGCACAAAAGTACATGTAGGGGGTGGGGGACATGGACACATACAAGAGGAGGGAACCCTGTCTGTTAGTCTGAGCTGAGACTTGGGTACCTGGGTCTGCTGTATTGAGTAGTGGCAGAAGCCCCTAGAGGAAAGGGCACCATAAACTTCGCTCTGAGGAGCTTCTGTGACCCACAGGGTGGAGGCTCTGAAGCTGCAGCTGCTCTTTCGTCTCAGGTCTTCAGTCTTCAGTCTAAGAAGACTTTGTCCCAAGGTAGATAGAGTTTGAGGGACATATCAGAAGTCTGGTGGATGAAACAGATGTGATGGGAAAGGCCTGGAATCACCCAGAAACACCTCTCCAGATAGAGGATAGGGCTTGTTCATGGGTAGGTGCCGACAAATCTGTGAGAAAACCCCCCTCCCGCCCCCACACAGAGAGACAGTAGCATGAGGATGTGACCATACTCAGCCTCAGCGGCTGGCAAATCGCATACGGTCCTCCTGCAACTTGCCACAAGCCTGAGAGAAGAAGAAAAGTTTGATGAGTGTACGAAGAGGATCCCAGAGATAAAATCCTTCGTATGTTCTGGAAACAATAACAAAATTCTGTCCTAGTCAACACAGTATGTGTGAAATCTGAGATCTTGCTTATGCGTCCAGGCATGAGGGAGAAATCATGTCCTCAGATACTGTCGTGTCTTCAGGCGCATGGCTCTTAGCCTGAAACCCAGGCAGTGCAGTCCTGCGGGTAGAACCAGCGATGGAGGATTAGAGCCCTCAGCTTCCAGCGCTTGCGATCCCACAGGAAGTGGCAGGGTCAGGTGCCACGTGGGGTCTGGACACAGGGCTGGGATCATCTCCTAGAAGGTTCAGCTCTTCCCAAAGCCTAAATCTCAGCCTGCCCACAGGTCTCTGCTACCATGGGAAGAATAACAGATTTGGAGGCAGTAGTCTTGAGTGTGAATCCTACTAGTAAGATCGTTGATTAGTTGTCAGTCTTTGAACAAGTAGCGTTAGCCCTCCCATCTGTAGAAAGGGAATGACTATGCCCATGTTTCAGAGTCACAGTGAAAAACAAATGAGATCACTTATGGAAATGTACTGAGCATTCCACCAACCACAGATGAAAAAATTACAGCTAGTTAATGAGCATCTCTTCTCTGCTATATTCTCTCTTAAGCTAAGCAGGCATGATAACAAAGACAGACACAACAAAATCTTTGCAGGTGGTTTACAACCCTGGTAAGGAGAGGTAGCTGTCCCATGGCCCAGGGATCAGGTCACAGGCAGATTAGGTTTTATTGCAAGATATTTAAGGCCCTGTAAGAGGAATCTCAAGTATGTTTTGAGGACAGAGGCCTGGTTCTATTTCTCAAGTTTATAGAATTGGGATTAAACTCAGGTCCTCGTAAATCCAAAGCTGGCCTTCCTCCTCCTTCAGAGACCTGCGACTTATGTAGTGCTGGGACTAGAGCTACTGTCAGATGTGTTGACTGCCAGCACGGAAGCATTTTCACTGCAGCACACTTTTGTTTTGTTTTGTTTTGTTTTTTGTTTTTCCATCAACATTAAAGCAAGTAATTTCAATTTCAGAGTCTAAATGAAAACACTGGTGTTGACCCTGGGGGAACCTGCTATTAGACCAAATACTTTTCTCCCAAAGCATCATAAGAGACTTTTACAACACTAATTGGAGTTATTTTATTGCAGTCTGATGCCAAAGCACAGATTCCTAATACAATTTTTCTTTATGATGTAGGAGCAAAGTCTTTGATGCTTGAATAGGTTGCCAATCTAGTTCTTTCTCTCAAGAGAGAGAACTGCAACATTGTGTCTGAAAAGCCAGCTCTCTGGTTGGAAAAGGTGGTTTTTCCTATCAGGCAGTTGAAAAAGAGGACAAATGGAATAAACATCCCAGTTGCTCCTGTGGAAGCTGGGGCGCTGCCCCAGTGGAAATATGCTGTCCTGTCATCTTCATCTTCAGCTGCAGATCGCTCCTGGAGGCAAAGCGGTTGCGGGTTAAAAGCAAATCATTGTTAGGCTGATTTCGGTTGGAGGCTTGTCCAGGCTGACCAACTGGTCAGCTGTTTCCCCCAAACAAAAAATCCTTTGTCTCCTTCAAGCCCTCTGCTCCTGGGAGCACAAAAGGAGTGGCAGTTGATTAAAGTAAGAATAGAATGATATTCAAAACTGATAAGAACAATTCAGCCAAATGGAGAGCTGCCCACTCTGACACTCACTATTGTCATTCAAGTGATAGCTCTTGCTTATGTTAATTAAGAAAAATAAACACTGCTCAATGTTGCCACATACTGTCAAAGCAAATACACAGTGGAAAGCATAATTCATTTGCCTCACTGCAAGTCCCTATACTGAACCAAGCCATTTGGAAAAATTGTTTAGCTTAGCTCAGGGCGACTTTATCAATTGCTGATTCTAACCTCCAAGGCCGACATTTATTAAGCTTCTACTCTGGGCCAAGAACTGTAAATGTGAGGAAAGAGATAACTCTCCATTTCTCGGGGCTCTTGCAACTTGACTAGAAATTTTTATGATGTAGACATAGCATTTTATATTTATTCATCCACTCAGCAAATGTTATATTAAAAAATTAAGCACCTAAATTCTAGAAGGTGGGGGATCAGTACTGAGCCTAAAAGAGACAGTTAGTTGCTGCCCAATTTCTAATGAAGGAAGTCTGATTGTAAACAAATAAAAAAAGTAAAATGCATAGCAAAATGATAGAAGCCAGTAGGGGATATGAAGAGGATAAAGAAGGGAAAGAAGAATGCAGAGTACTCAGGATGGGTTTGGGGGATTTTCTATATCATGTGGTCAAGGACGACTTCTTCGAAAGACTTTTGAGAAATCAAAAGGAAAACGGAGCAAGTGATGTGGCTATGAGGGGAAAGTGTTTTAGGCAGAGGAGACAAGTGAATGGGTGATGAAGTGATGAACACTGCTTCGTTCTAGGAATCAAGAACCAGCAAGGAAGTGGGTGTGGCAGGAGGAGAGAGAGGGAAGAAGGAAACTATAGTGTATGGAGGAAAATCTGCACACCAAACAGAGCCTTGGAGCATCAGTAGAAGCTCAGAATGGTCTGGAAGATACGGGGATTGGTGGGGGGACGAGGTTCAGCAGAAGACAGACATGATCTCACTTGAATTTGAGAAAGAACATTCCTTTTGAAGAATAAATGGTAGGATAGTAGACAAGCAGAAAGACCAGATAAGAAGTTAATGCAGTAACCCAGGTAAGAAATGCTGGTGCCCAGGACCAGGGTGATAACAAGAGAAGAGACCAGATTTTGTATGTTAAAGGTAGAGAAAAAGCATTTATTGATGGATTTGCTGTAGGTTGTGAGATCAACGGAAGAACTGAGAATGATTCAAAAGTTTGGAGGCACAACACATGGAAATATAGACTTGCCATTTACTAAGCCAGAGAAAATTGTGAGGGAAGGAGTTGTGGCAGTGAAATTATGAATTTGGTTACTGATGAGATAAGTTTCAGATGTCCCATATTAATCTAGGCTCAGGAGAAAGATCTGTGGTTTAGAGGTAAATTGGGGGACATTGACATAAAAGTGTTTTATTTGTCACCAAGAGATAAGCTTGCCCTATGGGTAAGTTAACAGAGTAGAGAACAGGTTAGTGCTAATAATATTTAAGAACTAGGAACACAGGAATGAAGTTGCAAAGAAGATAGGGTAGAGGAAGCCAGGAAGCCAGGGGCCAAGTTAGGAGCGAGGGTGAGATCACGGAATTCAGGTAAAGAAAATGTGTTTCACTCAGGGAGAGAATGGTTGAGAGCTGTATGTGTGTATCACGCATGCCTGAAACTAATTATATGTTTAGCTGGAGTTCACAGAACAGAGTTATTCTTAAGGTGGGAGTAGGAGCCATAGAGAGGCTCTGTTTTAGCATGGAACCATGACTGGTGGAGAGAAGAAAGCATTTTAAATGAGAGATACCCCATATTAACAAGTGCTGTAAAATGCTTACCATGTGCCAGGTACTGTTCTCAAAAATTTACATATGTATTAAATATGTATGAAAATATACTCTTAAAAATCTATGAAATAGATACTGTTATTGTCTCTTGCTAGAGATAAGTGCTTGGGATTACACAAATAATATGAATTGGGGAATATGGTTTCAGAAAACATCTTCTTAACACCTTTATCCTGCTAGGTTTTTTTTTTAATAATTTTTTAAATTTAAATTCAATTTAATTAACATACAGGGTGTTCTTAGTTTCAAAGGTAGAATTTAGTGTTTCATCGTTCCATCAAGTGCCCTCCTTAATGCCCATCCCAGTTACCCCATCCACACACCTACCTCCCCGCCGGCAACCCTCAGTTTGTTTCCTCTAGTTAAGAGTCTCTATGGTTTGTCTCCTTTTTTGTGGTCGTCTAATTTTCCTTCCCCTCCCTTAGGCTCATCAGTTTTGTTTCTTAAATTCCACAGGTGAGTGAAATCATGATAATTGTCTTTCTCTGAATCACTTATTTCACTTAGCGTAATACCCTCTAGCTCCATCAACATCATTGCAATAGGCAAATTTTTGATGTTGAGTAATATTCAATTGTATGTATATGCCACATCTTCTTCATCCATTCTTCTGTCGTTGGCTCTTTCCATGTTTTGGCTACTGTGGACCTTGCTGCTATAAACATTGGGATACATCTGCCCCTTCAAGTCACCATGTTTGTATCCTTAGGATAAATACCTAATAGTGCAATTTCCAGGATACCACTGTTTTTAACGGTAAACCCATAGAGTTAAGAAAAGACTTAACTAGATTGATAAACCATGGATAGACTAATTTGACTAGAGTGGAAGATTTTTTTTACAAGAGCAAGCAAAGTTCAAAAGCAAGTGTAGGGCTATATCACATGATACAGGCAGATCTTAATGGTTTTAGACTTTATTCTGGGGGCAAGAGGGGAACATTCATGTCTCTAAATAGTATAATTTTGAGTTAAGATTTCCTCGTTTTCTAAGGGACACATGACCTCTTAACAACCACAGATGGATACAAGTTTGGAATTTGAAACATTCTCACAAACCCTAACAGTTCAGAAATTGAGACTGGACATTTAAATGAGTTCTCTAAAGTCAAACAGCTATAGGCAGGGGCATCAGCAGGGCTGGACCCGAGTCTATGCCACTTAACCTCACACCTTTACCAGTGGAAGTTAATAATTAGATTATAACTAACTTAAAATTGGCCTGGATATAGTGACTTGGGTCTAGTTTTAATTTTTTTAATTTAATTTTATTATTTATTGTGAAATATTTTAACATAAATTCATAAAATAAATTTAATAGACACTTCATTTCAATTTGCAGCTTTAGGCCTAAGACCTTTAAGAACAAAGGTAATCCAATGAGACGCTGTGGACTCTGAGAAACAGACTGCAGGTTTTGGAGGAGTTGGGTGAGCTGGTGGTGGGTATTAAGGAGGGCACGTATTGCATGGAGCACTGTGGAGCACTGGGTGTGGTGCATAAACAATGAATCTTGGAACACTGAAAAAAAAAATAAAATTACCAAAAAAAAAAAAAAAAAAAAAAAAGAAAGAACAAAGGTAATTGGTACAACAGACACAGCCAGTGTTCCGCCCACATCCTCTCTGATCCATGCATAGCAGTCCAAATTCTAATAGTCATCCCCACATTTTGTTATCGTTGCTGTTGTTTTTGGGAGGGGTTCCCTTGTTTGGGTTTCCAGAACCTACTCTGGTCATGTTCTTGGCAGGTTAGAGAGGACTGGGAGGTAATATTCTCTGGGAGTAGCCCCAAGACAATGACTGCTGGGTGTGGGGTATAAATGCCAAATCTTCCTCACCCCTTAGCCACGAAAATGAATTTCTCCCGTGTGATTAATGTCCCATTGCTCACTCTGGTAGCTGACTGAATCAAGCCCCCTTTATGGATTTCCTTTCCCTTTACTTCCTCCTGTCTCTGCCAGTGTTACCTTCACTTCCTAAGTCAACTTTTTCACAACTGTGGTTTCAGTAATTGTTTCTAGAGGAACCTAAAAGAAGACAGCACATATACCTTAAATGAAAATTAGTCCATCCCTGTTGCCCTTTTACACAAATAGAAGTTCTTGTTCTGCTGATGATTACAGCGTTGACCTGTATTGTATGGTGGTGGAGAATGTGCCAGCTCTAATTTTTAATTTGCATTTCTTGTCATCCAGAAGATGAATGCAGGTCTTGACTTTCCTGCACACCTTCAGGAAAAGTCACTGATTTGTGGCCCTTTGTCATCTCATTTCAGCAACAGGGGCTCAGGTCATCAGGCCTGATAGGACACAGCAATTGCTGGCAAAAGACAGCGATGCAATTTCACATTCCTCTTTCTTAAGTAGAGAGCACACTAAATAAGCAAGGCAGTTGTTTCCAGTTTTAATTTAAATTAAAGGGCATTTGTGTCTTCGGCCAAGCTCTTGAAGCCACACTCTTGTGAGTTAATAACAGTGGGCTGGGCAAAGCGTTCCCTGATTTGCTGTGTTCCCTTTTCTCTGGGTAATGTCCCTCTATGCTCATCACTGGTAATCTTAATTGTCATAGATAGATTCTCATGTCAATATGAAACATCACTATAAAAGTTCCCATTGAAGGAAGGGGATGAACAGATCCCTAAGACATTAATTACTTTTTAAAAAAAAATTTTTTTTAATTTTATAATTTTTATAAACATATAATATATTTTTATCCCCAGGGGTACAGATCTGTGAATCGCCAGGTTTACACACTTCACAGCACTCACCAAAGCACATACCCTCCCCAATGTCCATAATCCCACCCCCCTTCTCCCACACCCCCTCCCCCCAGCAACCCTCAGTTTGTTTTGTGAGATTAAGAGTCACCTATGGTTTGTCTCCCTCCCAATCCCATCTTGTTTCATTTATTCTTCTCCTACCCCCTTAACCACCCATGTTGCATCACCACTTCCTTATATCAGGGAGATCATATGATAGTTGTCTTTCTCCGCTTGACTTTCTCCTACCCCCTTAACCACCCATGTTGCATCACCACTTCCTTATATCAGGGAGATCATATGATAGTTGTCTTTCTCCGCTTGACTTATTTCGCTAAGCATGATATGCTCTAGTTCCATCCACATTGTCGCAAATGGCAAGATTTCATTTCTTTTGATGGCTGCATAGTATTCCATTGTGTATACCACATCTTCTTTATCCATTCATCTGTTGATGGACATCTAGGTTCTTTCCATAGTTTGGCTATTGAGGACATTGCTCCTATAAATTTTGGGTGCACATGCCCCTTTGGATCACTACGTTTGTATCTTTAGGGTAAATACCCAGTAGTGCTATTGCTGGGTCATAGGGTAATTCTATTTTCAACATTTTGAGGAACCTCCATGTTGTTTTCCAGAGAGGTTGCATTCCCACCAACAGTGTAGGAGGGTTCCCCTTTCTCCGCATCCTCGCCAGCATCTGTCATTTCCTGACTTGTTGATTTTAGCCATTCTGACTGGTGTGAGGTGATATCTCATTGTGGTTTTGATTTGTATTTCCCTGATGCTGAGTGATATGGAACACTTTTTCATGTGTAGGTTGGCCATCTGGATGTCTTCTTTGCAGAAATGTCTGTTCATGTCCTCTGCCCATTTCTTGATTGGATTATTTGTTCTTTGGGTGTTGAGTTTGCTAAGTTCTTATTAGATTTTGGACACTAGCCCTTTATCTGATATGTCGTTTGCAAATATCTTCTCCCATTATGTCAGTTGTCTTTTGGTTTTGTTAACTGTTTCCTTTGCTGTGCAAAAGCTTTTGATCTTGATGAAATCCCAATAGTTCATTTTTGCCCTTGCTTCCCTTGCCTTTGGCGATGTTCCTAGGAAGATGTTGCTGCGGTTGAGGTCAAAGAGGTTGCTGCCTATGTTGTCCTCAAGGATTTTGATGGATTCCTTTCTCGCATTGAGGTCCTTCATCCATTTTGAGTCTATTTGTGTGTGTGGTGTAAGGAAATGGTCCAATTTCATTTTTCTGCATGTGGATGTCCAATTTTCCCAACACCGTTTATTGAAGAGGCTGTCTTTTTTCCATTGGACATTCTTTCCTGCTTTGTTGAAGATTAGTTGACCATAGAGTTAAGGGTCTATTTCTGGGCTCTCTATTCTGTTCCATTGATCTATGTGTCGGTTTTTGTACCAGTACCATGCTGTCTTGATGATGACAGCTTTGTAATAGAGCTTGAAGTCCGGAATTGTGATGCAACCAACTTTGGCTTTCTTTTTAAATATTCCTTTGGCTATTGGAGGTCTTTTCTGGTTCCATATAAATTGTAGGATTATTTGTTCCATTTCTTTGAAAAAGATGGATGGTACTTTGATAGGAATTGCATTAAATGTGTATATTGCTTTAGGTAGAATAGACATTTTCACAATATTTATTCTTCCAATCCAGGAGCATGGAACATTTTTCCATTTCTTTGTGTCTTCCTCAATTTCTTTCATGAGTACTTTATAGTTTTCTGAGTATAGATTCTGTGCCTCTTTGGTTAGGTTTATTCCTAGGTATCTTATGGTTTTGGGTGCAATTGTAAATGGGATGGACTCCTTAATTTCTCTTTCTTCTGTCTTGTTGTTGGTGTAGAGAAATGCAACTGATTTCTGTGCATTGATTTTATATCCTGACACTTTACTGAATACCCATACAAGTTCTAGCAGTTTTGGAGTGGAGTCTTTTGGGTTTTCCACATATAGTATCATATCATCTGCAAAGAGTGATAGTTTGACTTTTTCTTTGCCGATTTGGATGCCTTTAATTTCCTTTTGTTGTCTGATTGCTGAGGCTAGGACTTCTAGTACTATGTTGAATAGCAGTGGTGATAATGGACATCCCTGCCATGTTCCTGACCTTAGCGGAAAAGCTTTCAGTTTTTCTCCATTGAGAATGATACTTGCAGTGGGTTTTTCATAGATGGCTTTGATGATATTGAGGTATGTGCCCTCTATCCCTACACTTTGAAGAGTTTTGATCAGGAAGGGATGCTGTACTTTGTCAAATGCTTTTTCAGCATCTATGGAGAGTATCATATGGTTCTTGTTCTTTCTTTTATTGATGTGTTGTATCACATTGACTGATTTGCAGATGTTGAACCAACCTTGCAGCCCTGGAATAAATCCCACTTGGTCGTGGTGAATAATCCTTTTAATGTACTGTTGAATCCTGTTGGCTAGTATTTTGGTGAGAATTTTCGCATCTGTGTTCATCAAGGATATTGGTCTATAGCTCTCTTTTTTGATTGGACCCTTGTCTGGTTTTGGGGTCAAGGTGATGCTGGCCTCATAAAATGAGTTTGGAAGTTTTCCTTCCATTTCTATTTTTTGGAACAGTTTCAGGAGAATAGGAATTAGTTCTTCTTTAAATGTTTGGTAGAATTCCCCCTGAAAGCTGTCTGGCCCCGGGCTTTTGTTTGTTTGGAGATTTTTAATGACTGTTTCAATCTCCTTACTGGTTATGGGTCCGTTCAGGCTTTCTATTTCTTCCTGGTTCAGTTGTGGTAGTTTATATGTTTCTAGAAATGCATCCATTTCTTCCAGATTGTCAAATTTGTTGGCGTAGAGTTGCTCATAGTATGTTTTTATAATTGTTTGTATTTCTTTGGTGTTAGTTGTGATCTCTCCTCTTTCATTCATGATTTTATTTATTTGGGTCCTTTCTCTTTTCTTCTTGATAAGTCCGGCCAGGGGTTTATCAATTTTATTAATGCTTTCAAAGAACCAGCTCCTAGTTTCATTGATTTGTTCTATTGTTTTTTTGGTTTCTATTTCATTGATTTCTGCTCTGATCTTTATGATTTCTCTTCTCCTGCTGGGTTTAGGGTTCCTTTCTTGTTCTTTCTTCAGTTCCTTTAGGTGTAGGGTTAGGTTGTGTACCTGAGACCTTTCTTGTTTCTTGAGAAAGTCTTGTACCATTATATATTTTCCTCTCAGGACTACCTTTGTTGTGTCCCACAGATTTTGAACCGTTGTGTTTTCATTATCATTTGTTTCCATGAATTTTTCATTATCATTTGTTTCCATCATTTGTTTCCTGGTGGACCCATTCATTCTTTAGAAGAATGCTGTTTAGTCTCCATGTATTTGGGCTCTTTACAAACTTCCTCTTGTGGTTGAGTTCTAGCTTCAGAGCATTGTGGTCTGAAAATATGTAGGGAATGATCCCAATCTTTTGATACCGGTTGAGTCCTGATTTAGGACTGAGGATGTGATCTATTCTGGAGAATGTTCCATGTGCACTAGAGAAGAATGTGTATTCTGTTGCTTTGGGATGAAATGTTCTGAATATATCTGTGATGTCCATCTGGTCCAGTGTGTCATTTAAGGCCTTTATTTCCTTGTTGATCTTTTGCTTGGATGATCTGTCCATTCAGTGAGGGGAGTGTTAAAGTCCCCTACTATTATTGTATTATTGTTGATGTGTTTCTTTAATGTTGTTGTTAATTGGTTTATATAGTTGGCTGCTCCCACGTTGGGAGCATAGACATTTAAAATTGTTAGATCTTCTTGTTGGACAGACCCTTTGAGTATGATATAGTGTCCTTCCTTATCTCTTATTATAGTCTTTGGCCTAAAATCTAATTGATCTGATATAAGGATTGCCACTCCTGCTTTCTTCTGATATCCATTAGCATGGTAAATTCCTTTCCACCCCCTCACTTTAAATCTGGAGGTGTCTTCGGGCTTAAAATGTGTTTCTTGTAGGCAACGTATAGATGGGTTTTGTTTTTTTATACATTCTGATACCCTGTGTCTTTTTATTGGGGCATTTAGCTCATTAACTTTCAGGGTAACTATTGAGAGATATGAATTTAGTGCCATTGTATTGCCTGTAAGGGGACTGTTACTGTATATTGTCTCTGTTTCTTTCTGATCTATCACTTGTAGGCTCTCTCTTTGCTTAGAGGACCCCTTTCAATATTTCCTGTAGAGCTGGTTTGGTGTTTGCAAATTCTTTCAGTTTTTGTTTGTCCTGGAAGCTTTTAATCTCTCCTTCTATTTCAATGATAGCCTAGCTGGATATAGTATTCTTGGCTGCATGTTTTTATCATTTAGTGCTCTGAAAATATCATGCCAGCTCTTTCTGGCCTGCCAGGTCTCTGTGAATAAGTCAGCTGCCAATCTAATATTTTTACCATTGTATGTTACAGACTTCTTATCCCGGGCTGCTTCCAGGATTTTCCCTTTGTCACTAAGACTTGTAAATTTTACTATTAGGTGACGGGGTGTGGGCCTATTCTTATTGATTTTGAGGGGCGTTCTCTGAACCTCCTGATTTTTGATGCTTGTTCCCTTTGCCATATTGGGGAAATTCTCCCCAATAATTCTCTCCAGTATACCTTCTGCTCCCCTCTATCTTTCTTCTTCTTCCGAATCCCAATTATTCTAATGTTGTTTCGTCTTATGGTGTCACTTATCTCTCGAATTCTCCCCTCGTGGTGCAGTTCCTGTTTGTCCCTCTTTTGCTCAGCTTCTTTATTCTCTGTCATTTGGTCTTCTATATTGCTAATTCTTTCTTCTGCCTCATTTATCTTAGCAGTGAGAGCCTCCATTTTTGATTGCACCTCATTAATAGCTTTTTTTATTTCAACTTGGTTAGATTTTAGTTCTTTTATTTCTCCAGAAAGGGCTTTCATATCTCTCAAGAGGGTTTCTCTAATATCTTCCATGCCTTTTCCGAGCCCGGCTAGAACCTTGAGAATTGTCATTCTGAACTCTAGATCTGACATATTACCAATGTCTGTATTGATTAGTTCCCTAGCCTTCGGTACTGCCTCTTGTTCTTTTTTTTGTGGTGAATTTTTCCGCCTTGTCATTTTGTCCAGATAAGAGTATGTGAAGGAGCAAGTAAAATACTAAAGGGGTGGCAACAACCCCAGGAAAATATGCTTTAACCAAATCAGAAGAGATCCCAAATCGTGAGGGGGGAGAAAGGGGATAAAAAGAGGTTCAGAAAGAAAGAAAAAAAAAGGAAAGAAAGAAAAGAATTAAAAAAAGAAAACGAATAACGAAAAGTATAAAAAAGAAAAAATATATATATATTAGATAAACTAGTTAAAAAACGTTAAAAAAGAGAAGGGTAAAAGTTAAAAAAAATTTTAGCAGAAGTAGAGAAAAAAAGTGAAAAAAAAATTAAATTAACTTCAAGACTAAAGAATCATAGGGAGAAAGCCATGAGTTCCGGGTTTTGCTGTCTCCTCCTCTGGAATTCAGCTGCTCTCCTTGGTATTGAAACTGCACTCCTTGGTAGGTGAACTTGGTCTCGGCTGGATTTCTTGTTGATCTTCTGGGGGAGGGGCCTGGTGTAGTGATTCTCAAGTGTCTTTGCCCCAGGCGGAATTGCACCGCCCTTACCAGGGGCCTTGCTGAGTAAGCCGCTTGGGTTTGCTTTCAGGAGCTTTTGTTCCCTGAGCGCTTTCCATAGAGTTCTGGAGGACGGGAATACAAATGGCGGCCTCCTGGTCTCCAGCCCGGAGGAGCCGAGAGCCCGGGGCCCCACTCCTCAGTGCGCCCTCAGAGAACAGCGCCCAGTGACTCCCGTCTGCCTGACCTCTGGCTGCGCTCTGAGCTCACTGAGCCTGTGACCGGTTCTATGTACCCCCGAGCTGGGAGCTCACTGTCGGCTCTGTCTCAGTAGCCGGCTTCCCCGTTCTAATACCTGTAAGGTCTGTGACACTCAGACACCCCCGATCCTTCTGTGACCCTGTGGAACCTGAGGCCACGCTGACCCCGCGTGGGCTTGACCCCGGTTTAGCCTCTGAGTGATGTCCCTCAGTGGAACAGACTTTTAAAAGTCCGATTTTGTGCTCCATTGCTCCGCCGGCCCCTCTCCCCGGGGTCTATCTTCCCCTAGCTTTGGATTCACTTCTCCCCCAGTCGTACCTTTTAGAAAGTGGTTGTTTTTCTGTTTCTAGAATTGCTCTTCTTCTTCTCTTCTATCTGCCGATGGATTTGTAGGTGCTTGCAATCTTTAGATAAGCTATCTAGCTGATCTCCTGCTAGCTGAAGTAGTCTCAGCCTGCTACTTCTCCGCCATCTTGATTCCTCCCCCACATTAATTACTTAAAGTGATATTATGAGCAACAGTTCTATCTCTAGTGGTTAAATAGACACAAGGTTGAGAAACGAAGCTCTGAGGAAGGGAATCTGGGGTTTTATATCATGCAAATCTTCAGATTCTGTCATATACATTATGTTATATAATTGCCCTTAAAGTTACTAATGAGCAAAATGAAGATCAGAGAGGTTGAGTGACTTGCCCAAAGCAACATGTTGTTTAGTGGTAGAGCCATTATCTAAATACAAGCCTCTCTGATTCAAAACCACAGTTTTATAACAACATTTTCTGCTTAAAAGTAAAGGGTGAAGAGAATAAATTTCTCCAACATGAATTTTTTCCTACATTCCAGAATGTGAAGTGATGCTGAGACAAGGTAACAGGTGACTTTGAGCCAAATAAGAAGGGATGGACTGTTTTGTTCTCTTTTGTTTTATTTTTCAGACTTAGGATGTATTTGGGAGAAGAAATGAGTATCTTAAAAGTTAACTTCAGTTACAGATATCAAAGGCTGTATCTCTGGCATGGAGCTAAGGATGACACAGGTAGAATCCAAGGAGGATGATAGTACCAAACCCAGTGTCCCTAGAGTGCAAAAGGTCTGACTGCTCTCTGGGCACACAGGCCATTCCTTGTAGTCCTGGGCCTGCAGCCCAGAGGGAAGCTGGTTCTGAAAACTGTGGAAAACCAATACAACCTCCTCAGCCTCTGTAATCGATACTTTCTGCTGTGTAAGAAACTATCACAAAACTTAAGGGCTTAAAATAACCAGTATTAATTTAGCTCAAATGTCTATGGGTCAGTTGATTGGTTCTCTAGGACTAGGCTGGCTTGACTGATTTTTATTGGGATCACTCAAGCATTTGTCATCCCCTAGCGAGCCTGGGCTGGTGACTGAATAATCAAGGGCAACTTCACTCCCATGTCTGGAAATTGACCAGCTCTTGTCCAGAGCAACAGATGTGACTGCACCTTGTGTCATTCAAATTCAGCGTGTTAGCCCAGGCTACTTCTCGTGAGAGAGAGATACAGTACCAGGAATATAAAATACAGCAAATCTCAATGGACATGTTTCCTCTGATGATAACATCTTGCAGAACTGTATAGTATAGTATCACAACCAAGATATTGACATTGATAACAATCTAGACACAATTTAATCACCATGGGATCCCTCTTACATCCCCTTTAGAGGCACAACTATTTCTCTCCTGCCCCTACCACTTCCTTAACTCATGACAAACAACGCTAGTCTGCTTTCCATTTCTATAATTTTGTCATTTCAAGAAGGTTATTCAATGGAATCGCAGAGTATATAACCTTTGCTTGAGATTCATCCAGGTTTTTGCATGTACCAGCAGTCATTTCTGTTTTACTGCTGAGTAATATTCATGATATTGCAGTCTGTTTAGCCATCTACCTATTGGAAGACCTGTGGGTTGCTTCCAGGTTTGGGGTATTTTGCATAAGACTTCTATAAATGTTTGTGCACAGGTGTTATGTGGACATAGTTGTCGTTTCTCTGGCACACATGATGAGGAGCATAGTTGCTGAGCTATAAGATATTTGTACTTTTTTTTAAGGAAACGATTATTTTTTAAGATTTTATTTATTTAACAGAGAGGGACAGCAAGAGAGGGAACACAAGCAGGGGGAGCAGGAGAGGGAGAAGCAGGCTTCCTTCAGCAGAGAGCCCAATGCAGGGCTTCATCCCAGGACCCTGAGATCATGAACTGAGCTGAAGGCAGACGCTTAACAACTGAGCCACCCAGACACCTCACACATTTAGTTTTTAAAGAACATTTCAAAATGTTTTTCGGAGTGGATGTATCATTTTACATTCCACCCAGCAACGGCGGTGATCCAGTTTCTCCATGGCCTTGTCAGCATTGGTGCTGTCGGATAGATAGGTAGTGATGTATCACTGTGGTGTTCATTTGCATTTCCCTAATGGCTAATGATGAACATCTTTTCATGTACTTGTTTGTCATTTGCGTATCTTCTTTGGTGAAATGTTTCTTTATATCTTATGTCAATATTCTAACTGGATTTTTAAAAATTTGTTGAGTTTGAGAGTTCTTTATATAGTCTGCATACTAGTGATTGTCACTTGCGTGGTTTGCAAATAGATTCTCCCAGAATGCAACTTATCTTTTCATCCTCTTCACAGGGTCTTTCAGAGAGCAAAAGTTTTTGATTTTGATGCAGTTCAGTGTACCAATTTTTTAAAAACTCTTTCATGCTTTTTGTGTGATTGCTGAGAACTCTTCACCAAGTCCTGGGCCCTGAAGATTTTCTTTTATGTTTCTCTTCTACATTGTCTCCTACCAAAAATGTTAGCATTTTATGATCAATTTGAGTTAATTTTTGTATCAGTTTTGAGATTGGGGTCAAGGTTCATGGTTTCTATTTTGTTTTTGTCTGTGGATATCCAGTTCCTTAAACACCATTTGTTGAAGAGATTATTTTTCCTACATTGAGTTAATTCTGTAACTTTTTTTGAAAAGCTGTTGGCTGTATTTCCAAATTTTCAGTTTTATTTTGTTGATATATATGTCTGTCCCTCACCAATACCACACAGTCTTGATTACTGTAGTTCATTATAATAAGAAAGGTAAAACTATTTCTCTAACTTTATTATTCTTTTTCAGAATTCTGTTAACTATTCTGTTTGTCTCTCCATATACATTTTAAAGTAATATCTATTATTTTACAAGAATAAATCTTACTGGGATTTTGATTGTAATTGTGCTGAAACTGTATAACAATTTGGGGAGAATTAGCATCTTTACATTGCTGAGCCTTCCAATCTATAAACACTGTATGATTCATTTATTTATATCTTCTTTGTTTTCTTTTATCAGCATTTTATAGTTTTAACCATACAAATCCTGTACATGTTTTGTTAGATTTACATTGAAGTAATTCATTTTATGAGCAATTATAAATGGCATAAATGGTATTATGTTTTTAATTTCAGTCCAAGTATTTATTGTTAGTATATAGAAATGTAATTGATTTATGAACATTTATCTTCTATTCTGTGTCTTTGCTGAACATATTTAACTCACTAACTAGGTGTTTTTTAAATTTTTTTATTATTATTATTTTTTTAGATTTCTTTCAGCTTCCTACCTAGATAACCATGTTGTCTTCATATGTGGACTTTTTTATATCTTCCTTTCTCATTTATCTTTCATTTTTTTTTCTTAACTTTTATTCTAGCTAAAACATCTAGAAATATATTGAATAAATGAGGTGAGAACAGACATCCTTGCCTTATTCCCAGTCTTGGTGATGGGGAGAAACATTCAGCCTTTCATGTAAAGTGTAATGTTATATTATTTGTACATTTTTTAAATCAAGTTGAGGACATTCTTCTCTACTCCTAATTTTTTGCCTTTTTTTTTAAATGAATTAGTATTGAGTTTTGTTAAATACTTTTACCTTTATCAACTTACAAGATCACGTTGTCTTTCTTCTTTCTTTCTTTCTTTATCTATTAATATGGTTATTTCATTGAATGATTTTTGAATAATAACACAGCTTTTTGTCACCAAAATTTACCTCCTGAAGTAATGATATACAATTTTTAAAACATATTTCTGAATTCTGTTTGTTAATATTTGGTTAAAGATTTGTGTGACTATATTCACAAGGGAAATTGATCTATACTTTCCTTTTATATGCTTTTGTCTGATTTTTGATAATAGAGTAACACTGGTTTCACAGAATGAAGTGGAAATCATTTTCTTCTTGTTTATTTCCTGAAAAAGTTCAGGCAGAATTGGGGTTAATTTTTTGTTAAATATTTGGTAGAATTCTCCAGCCAAAGCATCTGGGTTGAAATTAAACAACTCAATTTAAAAATGGGCAAAAGATGTGAACAAACATGTTACCAAAGATGATGTACAAATTGCAAATAAGCCTATGAAAAAATGTTCAATAGCATATGTCATAGGGAACTGCAAGTTAAAACAATGAGATAACCCTGCACACCTGTTTCAGTGGCTAAAATCACAAACACTGACAGCACCAAGCTTTGATAAGGATATGGAACAACAGGAACTCTCACTACTTGCTGATGTGAATGCAAAATAGCACAGCCACTTTAGAAGACAGTTTGGTAGTTTCTTTCTTCTTTTATTTATTTATTTATTTATTTATTTATTTATTTATTTGACAGAAAGAGATCACAAGTAGGCAGAGAGGCAGGCAGAGAGAGAGAGAGAGGAGGAAGCAGGCTCCCTGCTGAGCAGAGAGCCTGATGCAAGACTCGATCCCAGGACCCTGAGATCATGACCTGAGCCGAAGGTGGCAGCTTAACCCACTGAGCCACCCAGGCACCCAGTTTGGTAGTTTCTTACAAGAATAGACATACTCTTCCTGTATGATTCAGCAATCACACTACTTAGTATTTACCCAAATGAGTTGAAAACCTGTATCTACATAAGATCTTACACATTTGTTGGCCAGGATGTTTTTAGCAGCATTATTCATAATCGACAAATCTTGGACAATGGGATATTTAGTGCTGAAAACAAATGAGCTATCGAGTCATGGGAAGATATGAAAAATCCCTAAATGCATTTTTCTAAGTGAAAGCAGTCAATTTGAAATGGCTACATGCTATGAGAGTCCAACTATGTAACACTTGGGAAAAGGCAAAAACTACACAAAAAGTGAAAAGATAAGTGGTTTCCAGGGTTTCAGTAGGTGGGGATGGGGGTAAAGAGGGATGAATAGTAGAGTACAGGGGATTTCATAGAAAGCAAACTATTCTGAGTGATACTGTAATGGTGGCTACTTGTCATTCATTATACATTGTCAAAATCCATAGAACATCCAACCCCCAAAGTAAATCCTACTGAGAACTGTGAACTTCAGCTAATGTGTCAATACTAGGTCATCAGCTGTAACAAATGTATCAAACTAATGCAAAATGTCAATAATGGGAAATTCTGTGTGTGAAGGTTGTTGGGGGGAGGAGGGGTAGGAAGGGGCATATGAAAATTCTGCAATTTCTGATCAATTTTTCTGTAAACCTAAAACTGCTATAAAAAACAAATTGTAGGGCACCTGGGTGGCTCAGTGGGTTGAGCCGCTGCCTTTGGCTCAGGTCATAATCTCAGGGTCCTGGGATCGAGTCCCGCATTGGGCTCTCTGCTCAGCAGGGAGCCTGCTTCCTTCTCTCTCTCTCTGCCTGCCTCTCAGTGTACTTGTAATTTCTCTCTGTCAAATAAATAAATAAAATCTTTAAAAAAAAACCCAAATTTTATGTGTGTTTAAAAATACTTATCGATTAAAAAAACACATTGGGATCTGTAGATTTCTTTTGGGGGGAGTTTATAAATTACACAGTCAGGCTTTACTTCCATAATTTCCTTTCTTCTGCTTGCTTTGTATTTATTTTGCATTTCTTTTTCTACGTTCTTAAGGCAGGAACTTAGATTTTTTTATTTGTGTCTTTCCTTCCTTTATTGCTATAAATTTTGTTCTTAGAACTGGTTTATCTGTGTCTCACGAATTTTGATATGGTATATTTTCATTTCATTCAGTTTCATGCATTTTTGAAATTTATCCTGAGACTTCTTTTTTGTGTTATTTAGATTCTATTTGAAGATTTACTTGTCTTTCTGTTAGTGATTTATAGCTTGATTACTCCATTGTGATTACATAACACAGTCTGTATGACTTCAGGTTTTTTTTTTTTTAAAGATTTTATTTATTTGACAGAGACAGATCACAAGTAGGCAGAGAAGGAGAGAGAGAGAGAGAGAGAGAGAAGGAAGCAGGCTCCCTGCCCAGCAGAGAGCCCGATGCGGGACTCGATCCCAGGACCCTGAGATCATGACCTAAGCTGAAGGCAGAGGCTTAACCCACTGAGCCACCCAGGCAGTGCATGACTTCAGTTTTTTAAACTTTGTTGGGATTGCCTGATGGGTGAATATATCTCATTATACATTTCATGTGAACTTAAAAAATGTGTATTCTGCTTTTACTGGGCAAAGCATTTATACATATCTATTAGATTCTTTTGTTTGATGGTGTTAAGTTCTATATGTTTGCTGATTTTCTGTCTAGTTCTATAAATTGTAGAGAGAGATTGAAGTCTCCAGCTATAACACAGATTTGTCTATTTCTCCTGTAATTTTTATTAGTTTTTGCTTTGGATAATTTGTAGCTCTTCTGTTCTGTGTATACATACTTAGGATTTCTATGTCTTCTTGAAGGATTTATTGTTTTATCATTATATAACTTCCTCTTCTGTCTGGAATTTTCTTTTCTCTGAAGTCTACTTTTTTGGATAGTAATAGAAATACTCTTGCTTTCTTTTGATTAATGTTCCCATGAAATATTTTTCCCAGTGTCATAATTTTAATTGCCATTTACTGTTATAGTTGAAGGGCTGTTTTTTTTCTTGATTGTATACAGTTGGGGTATGTTTTTATTCCACTTTTCGAATTTCTGTCTTTTAATCAGTTTTTGGTACATTTTACACTTAATTTAATTATTGATATTTAAGACTTACATTTGCCATTTTTTCCTACATTTTTTCTTCTTTCTTGGCTTCCTGTGGGTAACATGAACATTTTTGTAATTTCAATATGACTCACCAATACTGTTTTAAAAAATACCTTTTTAAAGTTTTTAGTATGTTTTCTCTACATATTATATTCATCTAACTTATGATAACCTACTGGTGTTATCACTTTACCAGTTTTAGTAAAATGTGGAAATGTTACTCCTCTTTATATCTCTATGTCCTCCTCCACATATAATTTTTTATATATCTTACCTACACACATTTAGAATCATATCAGGCATTGTTACAATTTTGTCTCAGTCACATTCTAGAAAATCAAGGGAAGAAGAAAGGTCAACTGCATTTATTTATGTTTTTGCTTACTGTATTCTTTCTTATTTTAAGGTTTCTTCTTTATTGATTCCTGTCTCATTAAAGAAATATCTTTAGCCATTTATTTAGGATATATTTAGGATATATATGGTATATATATCTCCATCTATCTATCTACCTATCTACCTATCTATATAGAATGCTCAGGTCATGATCTTGGGGTCATGGGATCCAGTCCCCATTGAGCTCTAAGCTCAGTGGGGAGTCTGCTTGAGGTTCTCCCTACCCGTCTCCCTCTGCCCCACCTCCCATGCTCTCTTTCTCTTTCTAAAACAAGTAAATAGAACTTAAAAAATGTGGAAATGTCAAAATGAACACATAATTTCATGTGGGTGGTAAAAAGAACACAGGCACATAGGGGTGGTATGACCAACTACTCCTTATGGTCTTTCATAGTTTCTTATTTTTCATGGTGATGAAATTTTTTTTAAAGAATTTTACCAATAAAAAAGTTTCACTGTGTCTAATGTTGCAGAATAAATGGAATGATAGTTAATTTCATGTACTTTTAGAATGAATTTTGATGTTTTTTAAGTTTTTGAGATCTAATTTTTTTCCACTTACAGAATGTCCAAGTTCTCCCACGTTATGTCTGTCAGTGACTGGGAGTAATTAGAGATAAAGTTTGAGATCACTTGCAACTTTCCTCCTAAAAGCAAACCTCAAACTCTTCTGTCTTCTGTTGATTCATCTGTTTTTTGAAGCAGTATGTTCTGAGTTTAGTCTATAGCATAAACATTTCCACAGAAACTGGGGCAGCTCATTTCAAGTGACCAACCTATCCACCATGATGTAGCCTAGACAGTCACATTAAGAGGGGTCTCCATACTAGCAACACTCCCACAAATGATTACAAGGTGCTGAGTCAACATCATTCTGTTCTGTGTTTCAAAATACTATGTGTTAGCTGCTTTCTTTGTATTAAATACTGTGCTAGCCACTCTGCATAAAATGTCTCATTTACCTACTTGGGTGTATTGTAGTTACAATTTTACAGAGAAGGAAGCTGAGATTTAAAGAAGTTGATGCCTGTGGAAAGGCAAACTAATAGTAACATAACCAGGAATCAACCTCAGTTCTCTCTAGTTCAAAGGTCTGACTGCTTAACCACAATTTCACATTGTCTCCTCATGTGAATCTCAAATGACAATGACAGAAAGCCAGGATTCTACAACTGGGGAACTCGATCTCACAACATTGGGAACTTTCAGCACAAAATGAGCTTTATAATAATGAAGTTGAACATCACAACTATGAGTCTTCATACTTCTCCAACAATGTTCAAACACTGTCTTAGCGATAAACTTTAAAAAGAAGTTTGTAAGAGAAGATTTATTAGGGATTTCAGAAGACAGTTTTAGATACCTCCAAATGTTCCAGTACTTGTCTTATTGTGAGCTCAAATTAATCAAAGCCAATATAATGCTCTGAGATACTGGATGCAGAGAAACTTCATAAAGAAAAAATCTTTGTCTTATTTCTCTTGTTTCTCTCCTGCTTAGGCCAGTACTATAGCAAATACATCTTTCTGCAACATCTTCAGTACTAAAGTAAATCTTTCATCAAACCAATAAATGTTAACATATTTGAAATGAATGACTATGGAATGTCTGCAGCTTAACTCTGTATTTCTGAAAATAGATATTACTTACAACACTATTCTGCTGCAGTTATGAGGACATCAAATTTGTGAGAAAGAAAATCAGTAAATCGACCAACCACAAATTATTGCAGGCCAATTGCTATCAGCAGGAATTATCTGCGCATATGTGGGATTTGAGAACAGCCTCTTCTAAGACCCATAGGCAGTGGAGATCGTGTAGCAGGGGAGTGCTTTGGAAAGAGATAGTAAAGAAAAGAAACTCCTGAGATTTGGGAGATGAAAAGGACCCTAGCAATTATGGTTGTTCACTTATTGCTTTGTTTTATTGTATGTTGAGTCACAGGCAGCATGGCACATTGGATAGAATGAATATTGGATTCACACAGACAACTTTCATTCCTAAACGTTCTACTTCCTGTTTATACTGCTTATTCTCCTGGAGCTTCAGTTTCCTCAACTGCAAAATGCACTTTTTAAAAACAGAATTGGTTCTTATATTGTTATGAAAAGACCTTCTTTATTCCTGGTCATATTCTTTGTCTTGAAATATTTTATATTAATATTGTCTCATGTGCTTCCTTTTAAGCTTGGAGCTTGCAGGCATATCTGTTTCCATTCTTTTATTTCCAATATTTCTATGCCTATATAATATTTATATATATGCACAAATATAATATTTCAAGTGTATTTTATAAATAACATATAGTTGGGTCTTGTTTTTTTATCCATTCTGAAAAGTTTTGCATTTAACTGAGTATTCAGGTTGTTTACATTTAATGTAATTATTATGTGATTGGAGTTAAATCTACCATTGTGATCTTTGAATTCTTTTGGTCATTCTTTTTTCTTCTTTTCTCTGCTTCATTTTTATCTTCCTTTGGTTGTTTTGTTTTGTTTTGTTTGTTTGTTTAAGAATTTATTCTGTCTCCTTTATTGACTTTTTAGGCTAAATAGGTTTTGTTTGTTTGTTTTTTGGATGCTTAATTCAATGGTTCGGACTGATATGACAACCATTTCTTTTTTTTTTTTTTTTCTTTTTTTTTAAAATTTTTTCAATTTATTTATTTTCAGAAAAACAGTATTCATTATTTTTTTACCACACCCAGTGCTCCATGCAATCCGTGCCCTCTATTATACCCACCACCTGGTACCCCAACCTCCCACCCCCCCGCCACTTCAAACCCCTCAGATTGTTTTTCAGAGTCCATAGTCTCTCATGATTCACCTCCCCTTCCAATTTACCCCAACTCCTTTCTCCTCTCTAACACCCCTTGTCCTCCATGATATTTGTTATGCTCCACAAATAAGTGAAACCATATGATAATTGACTCTCTCTGTTTGACTTATTTCACTCAGCATAATCTCTTCCAGTCCCGTCCATGTTGCTACAAAAGTTGGGTATTCATCCTTTCTGATGGAGGCATAATACTCCATAGTGTATATGGACCACATCTTCCTTATCCATTCGTCCGTTGAAGGGCATCTTGGTTCTTTCCATAGTTTGGTGACCGTGGCCATTGCTGCTATAAACATTGAGGTACAGATGGCCCTTCTTTTCACGACATCTGTATCTTTGGGGTAAATACCCAGGAGTGCAATTGCAGGGTCATAGGGAAGTTCTATTTTTAATTTCTTGAGGAATCTCCACACTGTTCTCCAAAGAGGCTGCACCAACTTGCATTCCCACCAACAGTGTAAGAGGGTTCCCCTTTCTCCACATCCTCTCCAACACATGTTGTTTCCTGTTTTGTTAATTTTGTCCATTCTTACTGGTGTAAGGTGATATCTCAATGTGGTTTTAATTTGAATCTCCCTAAGGGCTAATGATGATGAACATTTTTTCATGTGTCTGATAGCCATTTGTATGTCTTGATTGGAGAAATGTCTGTTCATATCTTCTTCCCATTTTTTGATATGTTTGCCTGTTCCGTGTGTGTTGAGTTTGAGGAGTTCATTATAGATTCTGGATATCAACCTTTTGTCTGTACTGTCATTTGCAAATATCTTCTCCCATTCCGTGGGTTGCCTCTTTGTTTTTTTGACTGTTTCCTTTGCTCTGCAGAAGCTTTTGATTTTGATGAAGTCCCAAAAGTTTATTTTTGCTTTTGTTTCCTTTGCCTTTGGAGACATATCTTGAAAGAAGTTGCTGTGGCTGATATCGAAGAGATTACTGCCTATGTTCTCCTCTAGGATTCTGATGTATTCCTGTCTCACGTTGAGGTCTTTTATCCATTTTGAGTTTATCTTTTGTGTACGGTGTAAGAGAAAGGTCGAGTTTCATTCTTCTACATATAGCTGTCCAGTTTTCCCAGCACCATTTAAAACAGGAAAAAATATACAGTGACAACCATTTCTTAATCATGAATTACACAAATCAATGAGTAATCTACTATTGCTGACGTTATGTAACATCCAAATAAACAGAACATTGTTTTTGCCCTAAATTGTACTCAGAATTTAATGGGGAAGTAAAATCTATAGATTTTTTTATAATTACATGTGTGAAAATGGAAGTATATATAAGTATGTTCAAGAAAGCTTTGGAACACAGAGCAGGTAGTGCTTGGAGAAGAAGAATGAAAAAGATTTTCAAGCGACATATTCAGAAGGATGGTTTATTTACAAATTTCACATACAAAAAGAGAATGGTCATATTAGAGAAAGCTGGTTACTACAAAAGGATTAAAATGTGACATATATAAGCATGTGTGGAGAAAGTGGGGCATAAAAATGGCAGATTACAGATTACCAATTGCTCTCAAATCAATCAAGGGAAACTGAACCTCATTTTTGTGGTGATAAAGAGTTACTAAGGATTTTAAATCATTTGGTTGATATGACCTGATCTATAATAAAAATCACAGTGGTGTTGTGTAATGGATGTTTATTGGAGTTGGAGGGAGAGAAACATGGGGATAAAGAAGCCAAAGTCCATTTTACAGATTAAAAAATAAAGAGAGACTCAAAAGTGATGTAACTTACTTAATTCACAAATTATGAAAGGTGAGCATAGCACAAAAAACCCTGATTTCTCATACAGTTTAACATTGTTTCATTACTCTGGTAG
Source organism: Mustela erminea (assembly GCF_009829155.1). Taxonomy (NCBI): domain Eukaryota; kingdom Metazoa; phylum Chordata; class Mammalia; order Carnivora; family Mustelidae; genus Mustela; species Mustela erminea. The sequence goes on along the minus strand of NC_045614.1, from coordinate 66,026,976 downwards.
TATTTTATATTACATAGTATGTTCTCACATAATAAATACTTTTGATGATAAATTTCATAATACAGATACATTGATATTTGCAGTCAAAATTATACTGATCTGAGCTGGGAAAGATGTCTTAATATATGTACTTACATAACTCTTAAAAAGAGGAGGAGAAATGGTAGAATCACCTGATTATCTAGTGGCTAGCTTAAAAGGACAAGCTCTCTGTCCCAAACTTAACTGAGTATAGCAATACATTTTTAACCTGTTTTCTTGAATAGATTTCATACGCATTTTGTCAGCCAAATCATTTTAGCTGCTTTTGCCCCTCTTCCATCTCAAACTTGATATATGATTGACTGGAGACTACATTTGATTGACAGATAAAACAATTTAAATATAAACACTTTATTAACCCTACAAGAGCATCCTAATAAAGAACATGATGGAGACGGACATACAAGGTAGACGTGGTGATTTTGAAGACAATCACACTGTAGCTTAGCTTGACAGAAGCAATGAATCAAATCCTGTGAAAAGAGTTCCAAATATATTTTCTCCACACTATTTAAATCAGCAGCTCCTTGTAAGTAAGCAGTGCTAAAGGATTATGTAAAGACTTAATGCTTTCCTGCCCTTATGGGATTTTAACTTAGACTCCCAGTTTTCTACTGAGTTGTTTTTCTACAGACTTGAGACGGCTCCAGGAGGTTGTTTGTTTCATGTCCGTTACTGCACCCTGACTCCTGTAGGATGATTCAAAACCTTGAGTAATTATTTCTGGATGACTCAGTAGGAAAAAAAAAAAGTAGTTAGATTATTAGTTAATGCTAGTAGCTAATTTATTAAGCACTAATAATCATGAAGCAGGTACTATACTAAATGCTTTACATGTATTAACTCATTTACTCTTTTTAACAACCAAATGTCATGGGTAATATATCATCCTTATTTTATAGATAAGGAAACTGAGTCTCTAATAATTGACTTAATTTGTCTAAGGAAAAGCATTTAGTAAGTAGTATCTAGAATTAGAGTTTAAGCAGTCTGCTCCAGACCCCAAGAATTTAAACTCTAGGGTCCTACTATATATTGGTCATCATGTCTGGGCAACCATACAAGTCCTGCTTGATGGGTTAGGGAAATGACTTTTTAATGGTAACCACTTTATAAATTCTGAAGCTCTTTCACATACATCAGTTAATTTAATCTTCCTAATAATCTTATGAAATAGGTATTACAGTTGACCTTTGAACAGTGAGGAAGTTAGGGATGCCAAGCCCTCATGCAGTAAAAATCCATGGATAATATTTAACTCTCCAGAAACTTAACTACTAATCATTTACCATTGATGGGAAGTCTTATCAATAAGAAAAACAATAAATTAAACATATGTTTTATAGATGTATTATGTTATAATAATCTAGAGAAAAGAAATTGTTTTTAAGAAAATTATAAGGAAGAGAAAATACATTTCCAATATTGTACTGTAAAAAATCTGTGTATAAGTGGACCCACATAGTTCTAATCCCTGTTGTTCATAAAGGTCAGCTGTATTTTCTTTTCAGATATGATAAAAAAAAAGTTGACGAGGCCATCAGTTTTCAAAGTCATGCATGGAAGAAGCAGAATTAGGTTTTGATATAAGTTAGACTTGGGTTCAAATTTAGAATCTACCCTTTACAAACATGTAAATTAAATTCAAAAAGCTGAGTTTTTCTTACCTGTAAGACAAATTCTTTAGACAACACTTCTAATCAGTATAGTGCTTGCCACCTGCCAGCTACACAACAGATATTTGGTCTTTTGTTTGTCCATTCTATAGAAAGCTTTGGTATCATCATCTACTATGTAGGACAAGAGGAAGGGAAAAAAGGAATGTCAAAATCCTCAGCAAGGACTGTTTTGTCATAGTCAAACATCTTAAATAGGATTTAATGATCTGAGAAAAGCAAAGACATGAAAATCTCAATGATGTTAATAAACAGCAGTATCCTTCTTGGCCTAAACCTGGCCTTAACTTTTTTCTTTTGTTATGATACCTTCAGCTTATACCAGTTGTAGGTCTGATTAGTTAGAAAACCATTCAGCAGGACACTTCTGCTTCCAGGAATATGGAGTAAGTACACTTTTCTCTATTCTTTTTGCTAAGTACCATCAAAAAGCCTTGGACGTTATATGCAAAACAAACGTAAGAAGATTGAATGGTGGAGAGAAGAAGGCAGACCACGTAGGAATTTTGGGACTTGAGGAATGATATTGTAATTTTCCCGAGTTTTCTTTTGACCTCCTATATCCCAGGCTTGTATCTGCAAAAGCCAGCAAACTAGAAATGCCAACAGGCACAGAAACACACGGAAAACTCCAACTAACGCTTATTTTGTCTAGTCAAAGGAAAGGGGCATCCTAACAAGATAGAGGATTTTTTATGGCAATGGTTCTACACTAGACAACCACCACCCTTATCCATGCCAGCAGGGGCTAGGTGGGAGCCTTGACTTCCATTCTAATGAAGCTATAGTGAGGTATCTCAATACTAGTTGGGTTAGTGTCCACAAATGCCAAGCAGGGATATGAAACTTCCATCTCCATGAACTAGTAATGAGCTCGCCACTACCTAGGTAGCCTGGATTCCATACTGACAGACTATAATGAGGTGCTTCTTTCTTCTTCACTGGTGTGGGGTCAGAGGAGGCTTGAGGGAGAGTTAAGACTTTGATCATCCCATGTCAATGAGGCCAAATATACCCAGTAGGTATCAGTAGCAACCATGTGTTTTCTGGTTTTAAAACTACTATCCTGAGGTGGGATGAGAAATGTTGACTTTTGCCCTTTCTGGAAAAGCAACTCTCTTGAAGCTGCGGGGTGGAGGTGGGGGATGTCCCTGTGCTCTGGGCTGTAGAAGTCCAGAGTAGAATTTCCATCTCATTGAGCTGAGAGAGTGGATGGAGGGCACAGGTCAGTTTCCAATGCAGATTCTCACAGTTCCTAGAGTTTTAGTAGATTTTCTTGAATAAACATATCTTAATTTGTTGTATAGCCATAGAGTAATTTTAAGAGACCTTAATTTTTTTAAAAATATTTTTTCATCTGTTTCATGAGGCAAAGAGGCTCAGTGGAGCTCCTAATGCTTGCTGGAAGAGGAATTTGTCTTTGTGTTATTTCTTACAACAGCAATATACAATTATTCAAAAAATTAAGTTTAATAAAAAGTAGAAAGAAACAGCATAGAAATGGTGTCTCAGATTAGTTCCAGGACAGATATTTTTGTATAAACTCTTTTGGGAGGGGCTTTGAGGAGAAGGGAAATGAAGAAAAAAGGAACAGCTTAAGACACTGAGTAAGGATACGGTCTGAACTGGAAACTAGCTCCTGGTTGATTCCATAACAGCTCTGGAACATGATTTACACTGTAGATTTGGCCCCATCTTGAGACAGGTCAGTCATTCATTATACTCAGTTTGTCTCTGGAGAATGATCACCTCTTTGGCAAAGTGGCTCATGGATGCCAATGGCAGGTGCCTAGAGAAAGGACCGGCTATGAACAATTGGCAACAAACACTAACAACAGGTTGGGGCTGGACACACTCACCAGGTGAAAGGGATATGAGTGGCACACAAAGAACATCTATTACTTCTAGATATTCATTTATTCAGTTATTAATTTATGGAAGTAAACACTTTTTCAGGGTTGAAGATGCCAAGATAAAAAAGAATCAATCTGTGCCTTTTGGTGTATGTCAAAAAAGTGATAGAAATAGCAGATTGTTATGGTAACTGGGCCAAAACAGGTGGATAGAACAGTCCCTTTTGTCCTTTGGCATATGACACATATAAAAATACATATAAAACAATACAGATGAGTTGCCAGTTTCTGAACTTCCCATCAAAGAAACAAATCTAAGGCATTGTTCAACAACTCATATTTTGTTTTCTCATTCATTTAACAAAGAGCTGTTGAGCACCTTGCTAGGCCCTATTGTTGTGAAGATAAATAAGCCAGGATCTGAGATTAAAGCTCTCACTGTGCAGTGAGAACACTAAGGAATAAATCAGCAAATGCAGAAGACTCTGGGAAGTGCTATGACAAAGGTCAGTCCCTGGAACAATGGATGCCCAGGGGAGGCATTGTTTCCTGGCTGAGAATTTGCCCACATCCTTTGATTTCATATTCAGTTCCCTCTCACTACACTACAAACAGAAACACTGAAGGGAAAAGGGTTCTTGAGGAATCCCCTTGGGTTTACATTGAATCATAATCATGTTAAATATATCAGCCATCACATTATGCACTGCTAAAGTAAACTCACTATTAAAATTTACCATGGTTATAAATAAAAACAGTGTTGTTTTACTTCCATAAATTTATGCCTTCTGAAATAAATATAATTACATTTATTGGCACACTTAGAGTGGGTAACCTTGTGAAAATTATTCCTAAGTGTTAAATTCCTAAATCTGGGAAAGAAACTAAGGACAAGAATACACAAAGTATTATCATAATAATTGGAAATGATTTTTATATTTACTAGCAAAACATTATGAAAGCATGTTCTGAAAATCTTTCTTCACAGTGTTTTGATCATATTACCTATACACATGAACCTCTCCTCTTATTTTCCTATCAATTTAATTCAGAGAATGTATTATTAAAAAAATATTCAGTACAAACCAAAAGTCTTTATGCTCTACCTTTTTTGTTTTAGTGGAAGTTGGCCATTGTGCATTTTAAAACAGTTCATAGGTACTTCAAGAATCTCATCTACCATGTTTTCTGGTTTTAAAAGTACTACTTGAAATATTGAAAATATAAACATGTATAAATATTATAATTAGGTTCTTCTATTGTTTCACTTGCATCATGCAAGCTATTAATTTGACTCAGTTATTCTTAGAGTGTGGGAGTATTTTTGTCTTCCTTAGTTTATTAAAAATACTTTTATGTTTTTTGTTTGTTAAATAAATTTAACTTATTATTTTTAGATAAATGTCTATCATTTGGTGGGAGTATATGGATGGACAGATGGATGGATGGATAGATATACTGATACAATGTATGATGTTCCTACTACATTTGGTAGGATCAGTCTGTTGTTTGTCACTAATTTTTTATTGAGTAATTAAGATATATATCAATTTATTGAGGAATTCATATGTATATATCAATTACATATATAGTGTTTCCGTAGCTTCAGGTTTATAGCATAATGACTTGGTATTTTTATATACTGCAATATGATCACCACAATAAGTCTAGTTAACATCTGTCACCATACATAGTTAGAAATGTTTTTTCTTATGAGAACTGTTAAGATTTACTCTTTTAGCAACTTTCAAATATGCAATACAACATTAACTGTAGTCACCCATGCTGTACGTTACCTCCCCACAATTTTTTATTTTATTTATTTATATTTAAATTTTATATTTTATAAAATAAATTTTATATTATATATATTTTTTATTTTTATTTTATAAGTTTCTACATTTGAACTCCCTTCACTCATTTTATCTCTTCCTTACTCCCTCCCTTTGGCAACTACCAATCTGTTTTCTGAATCTATAAACTTTTTTTTTTTTTTCAGATTCCAAATGTAAGTGAGATCATCTGGTATGAGTCTTTGATTCATTTAGCGTAATACATTAATATTCCATTATGTTGTTCCAAATGACAAGATTTCATTCTTTTTTATGGCTGAATAATACTCTACTATATATTTTCCTTCTATTTTGTTTTTACCTATTTATTTATTGATAGACACTTAAAGTTGATTCCCTATCTTGGCTGTTGTAAATAATGCTGCAATGAATATGGGACTCATGTATCTTTTCAAGATAACATTTTCATTTTATTTGGATAAATACCCAGAAGTGGAATTGCAGGATCATATAGCAGTTTTATTTTTAATTTTTTTATATTATTTTCCACCGTGGCTACACCAGTTTGCATTTCCACCAATTGTGCACAATTTTTCCCTTTTCTCCACATACTTACCAACACTTGTTATTTCTTGTTTTTGTTGATATTAGCCATCCTAACAGGTGTGAGTTGATATCTTCTGCCTAGTTTTTAATTATATATTTATGATTTTTTTTGCTGTTAACTAGTATGAGTAATTTTTTAAATACTGTTGTCATTGGTAGATGGCTGCATCAGTGGCCCCAATTCCTTAGTCCTTTATGCTTCTATGTCTTTTGCCATTGGACTTTGCAATGCCTTTCACTGAAGGAATATCATATATTTCCCTATCTCTTGAAGGAATATCATATATTTCCCTATCTCTTGACTTTAGACTTAGAGGTATAACTTCTTGGGGAAGTAGAGATTGAAATACATTATGTCAGCTCCAGGCCTAGGCCTTAAATGGCTTGTGTAATTCTACCTGACTTCTTGTATTTCTATTGTTACTATGAGGAAAAACACTCAAGGAAGAAAATGATTGAGATAGAAGACAGAGCTGGATCAACTGAGTTGCCTCAATTATACCCTCCAATGTCAGTCAGATGTTTGCCTGCCAACCTGCAAACATGTGAATTAGCCCACCATTAATTAGCCCAGCCAGGATAAGCCAACCCATAGCCAAACCAGATAAATGTGGCATAGTGCTGAAATGTTATGGTTGGTTGTTATGCTGCATTATTGTGAACATAGATAATTGATATATGGTCAGATTAAATGATCTCTAATAACACTGTTTTGTTGACTATTAATAAAATTTCTCATTGCAAACTATATTTAAAATATTGGTAAATGTGCTATAAACACTTGAGAAAAAACATTGAAGGAAAACATAGAAAGCAAAACAATAATACTAGGAACTTCATTGCTTCACTTTCAACAATGAAAAGATTGTCCAGGCAGGAAATAATTATAGAAATACTGAATTTAAAGTCTGTGTTAGACTACAGAGATATAACAGACATTTAGAGAACATCCTATCTGACAGCAGCAGAATAAGCATTCTTCTTGAGTACTTACGGGAATATCTCCAAAATAGATTACAAAACAAGTCAATACATTTAAGAAGATTCAGACCATATCACAGATGTTTTTCTGACCACAGTAGTATAAAACTAGAAATCAATTAAACGAAAACTGGAAAATTTACAAATATATGGAGATTAAATAACACACTCCTGAGCATTAAATGGGCCAAAGAAGAAATCAAAAAACAAATTAGAAAATCTTGAGAAAAGTGAAATGGAAATACAACATACAAAAAGTTTTTATTATTATTATTTTTAATTTCCAGAGAGAGTGAGAGATAGAGAAAGAGCTAGAGTACAAGCAGGGGGAGTGGCAGACAGAGGGAGAAGCAGGCTCCTTGCTTGGAAGGGAACCCAATGTGGGACTGGATCCCAGGGTGCTGGGAGCATGACCTGGGCCAAACGCAGATGCTTAACCAACTGAGCCACCCAGGAGTCCCACAGTATACCAAAACTTATTGGGTTTAGCAAAAACAGTTCTAAAAGGGAATGCTTGTAGTAATAAATGCCTATGTTAAGAAAGAAGGCAGATCTCAAATAAACAAGTTAACTTTCCAACCCAAAGACCTTGAAAAAGAACAGACAGCCCAAAATTAACAGAAGGAAGAAAATAACAAGTATCAGAGTGGAAACAAATGAAATAGAGACTAACAAGATGATAGAAAAAAATCAATGGAAACTAAGAGTTGTATGTGTGTGTTTTTTTGAAAAGGTAAACTGAGTAGACAAATCTTTAGCTAGACTCACCACGAAAAAATGAGGACTTGGGACGCCTGGGTGGCTCAGTTGGTTGGACGACTGCCTTTGGCTCAGGTCATGATCCTGGAGTCCCGGGATCGAGTCCCACATCGGGCTCCCAGCTCCACGGGGAGTCTGCTTCTCTCTCTGACCTTCTCCTTGCTCATGCTCCCTCACTGTCTCGCTCTCAAATAAATAAATAAATAAATCTTTATTTAAAAAAAAAAAGAAAAAAGAAAAAATGAGGACTCAAATAACTAAAGTTAAAAATGAAGAGGATACCTTAAAACTAATACCACATAAGAATTTAGGATTATAACAAAGTATTATAAATAATTACATGACAACAAATTGGACAACCCAGAAGAAATGGATTAATTCTTAGAAACATACAACCTACAAAGACTGAATTATAATGAAATAAAAAATCTAAATAGACCAATTACTAGTAAGAAGTAGGATTGCAGGATACAGAATCAATATACAAAACTCCATTGCATTTTTGTACTCTTAACAATGAGCTATCAGAAAGAGACAACAATCCCATTTATAATAGCATCAAAATGAATAAAAGTCAGGAATAAATTTAACCTAGGAGGTGAAAAATCTGTACACTGACAACTATAAGACATTGATCAAAGAAATTGAAGACACGCATAAATGAAATATATTTCATGCTTATGGATTGGAGGAATTAATATTGCTGTTAATTAATAGATAATTAATATTTAATACTTAAGAATTACTTTAAGGGGCACCTGGGTGGATCAGTCGTTAAGCATCTGCCTTCGGCTCAAGTCATGATCTCAGGGTCCTGGGATCAGGCCTCGCATCGGGCTCCCTGCTCAGTGGGGAGCCTGCTTCTCCCTCTCCCATTCTCCCTGCTAGAAGAAAACCTGTGCATAAGTTCTTTGCATTGGGCTTGGCAATGATTTTTTTTTTAAGATTTTATTTATTTATTTATTTGACAGACAGAGATCACAAGTAGGCAGAGAGGCAGGCAGAGAGAGAGGGAGAAGCAGGCTCTCCTCTGAGAAGAGAGCCCAATGTGGGGCTTGATCCCAGGACCCTGGGATCATGACCTGAGCCGAAGGCAGACGCTTTAACCCATTGAGCCACTCAGGCACCCCAGGCAATGATTTTTTTAGATTTAACATCAAAATAAAACCAATAAAAGCAAAAATAAATAAGCTAGACTACAACAAATTAAAAAAAAAGTTTCTGCAAAAGGAAGGAATACATCATTAAAATGAGAAGGTAACCTACAGAATGGGAGTAAATATTTGCAAAATATATATTTGGTAAGAATTAATATCCAGGAAAATATGAAGAATTCATACAACTCAATAGCAACTGCCCCCAAACAATCCATTTTAAAAAAATGGGCAGAGGAACTAAACATATATTTTCCAAGGAAAATATACAAATGGACAAAAGGTACATCAAGTCACTAGTAATAAGGAAAATGCAAATCAAAGCCAAAGTGAGATCTCACCTCCCACCTTTTAGATGGCTGTCATCAAAAAGGAAATGAGTATTGGTGAGGATTTGGAGAAAAACAAAGCATTTGCACTGTTGGGTGGAAATGTAAATTGGTAGAGCTAATATGGAAAACAGTATGAAGGTTTCCAAAAAATTTAAAAATAGATCTACCATATGATCCTGCTATCCCACTGCTGGATGTATATCCTAAGGAAATACAAACAGGGACTCAAATAGAAATTTACATTTCCGTGTTAATTGCAGCATTATTCGTGATAGCACAGACATGGAAATAACCTAAGTGTCCGCTAATGGATTGTACTATCTAAATACCTATCTATTGATCATCTATTTGTCATTTATCTATCTATAGATATATTTCTATAATATCTATAGATGCAGATATCTATATCTATCTAGAAATAGATATATAGCTATAGATAGATATGGGGGTTATATATATAATAGATACAGATATATAGATATAGATATAGGTGCTATATATATAGATATAGATATATAGATAGATATAGATATAGTTAGATATACATATGGGTGTTATCAGACATGAGAAAGAAAGACATCTTGCCATTTGCAACATTCAATCTTTGCTCTCTTCACATGGCATGCTCCCTCTGTCTCTGTGTCATCCTATGGTTATTTTACTTAAGGATACCAGTTACATCAGATTAGGGGCTGACTGCACTCCAGTGTGACCTCATTTTAATTTGACTAATTATATCTGCAATGACCCTATTTCTAAATAAGGTCATATTTTAAGATAACTAGAGGTTAGGATTTCAACATATCCTTTTGAAGGAATATAATTCAACCGAAAACATTCTGCTCTCCATCCCACAGTGATTCATATCCTTCCCACATAAAAAAATAAATTCATTCTGTTCCAATATCCCTTAAATTCTTAACCCAGTTTAGCATAAACTTTAAGTTCCAAATCTCATCTATATATAATCAATCCAAAAAGGCCCAAATATCATCCTCTAAATTATTTAAATCAGGTGTGGGTGAGACACTAGATGTGGTCCATCCTGAGGCAAAATTTCTATTTTTGAACCCTCTAAACAGAGAGCTAGATGTCTGTTTACAAGACACAGAGGTGGAATGGGCATGGGATGGACGTTCCCATTCCAAAAGGTTAAAATTAAAAGAAAAATAAAAGGCATCATTGGTCTAAATCATGTTTTTAATCCAGAAGAAGAAATTCTCCTAGGTTCCAAAGCCTGAGAATAATTTTAGACTTGATGCTCTGTCCTCTGGCTTCACAGGGTGTCCCTATTTCCTTTGACCCTTTGGAGACTAGGAGACCCCCTTGGACCAGGCCTCTGAATCTGACTTTGTCTTGAGAGTTATTCTTCCTTCATTCACTTCATCCCATCTTTGTCCTTTTCGGTCCAAGCATGCAGTATTTCTGCTCATATAAAGTTTTCAAAATATTCTTGGTCAGTGGCCATTTAAGAGATCACAATGTTAGACAAGGGCTCTCCACAGTTCCTTTTCAGAGAAACACATATTGATTTCCAGTTACTGTTAAGATGTTCCATTGGCTCAGTGAGTCACACACCTAAACTCTTTGGCAAAGTGTTTTCTGACCACAATCTGGGCCCTATTTCCAGAGCATGCTATCTGGATCATTAAGCACTGGTTCATTTCTGCTTAACATTTCCTTCATCCATTTATCTTTCTCCTCTCATATTTACAGCAAACAGCAAGGAGAAACCAGTTACTCCTTCTACTCTGGAAATCTCTTTAGTTAATTATCCAAATTCATCCCTTATAAGATTTATTAAAACCAAAACAAAACAAAACATTACAGCATAATTCAATCAAGTTCTCTGAAACTAAAACAAGGGTTTTCTTTCCTCCAGCATCCAATAACATGTTCATTATTTCCATCTGAGACCTCACCAGGACCATCTTCAATGTCCATATTTCTATCAACAATGTCTTCAAGGCTTGTTCTATCACGTGCCTCAAATTCTTTCAGCACCTACCCACTACTGAATTCAAACCACTCCACATTTTTAGTTATTTGTTACAGCAACATCCCATTTCTCAATACCAATATCTGTATTAGTTCCTTGGGCCTGTCATTATAAATTGGGTGTTAGTATGGTTAGTTCCTTCTGAGAGCTCTGAGGGGAAATTCATTCCATGACTGTTTCCTTACTTCTGAGGACAGCTGATAATGCTTGGCATTCCTTAACTTGTAGAAGCATCACTCCAGTGTCTGCCTCCCTCTTCACACATTTTTCCTGTGTCTCAGTGTCTTCATATGGTCATCTTCATATAAGGTCACAGTTATACTTGATAGAGACCTAACCTTCTCCAATATAACCTCATCTGAATGTCATCTGTAACAATCTATTTCAAAATAAGATCATATTCGGAAGTGCTAGGGTTAGAACTTTAACATATCTTTTTTGAGGGACACAATTCAACAGTTTCAGAGAAAACCGTTTTTTATAACTACATTTTCTTTTCCACTTATAAAGACTGTCTATGGAGAAGAAAGTACAGGCACAGTGACCATGAACTATACTAAGAATGTGTTGTAAATCTGTTAAAAAAAAAAAAAAAAAAAAGAACTGTGATTTTTTTTTTTCTCGCTAGTGTTATAAGTGGATTGAACATGGGAATTTGCTTATACACTTTTCTGAAATCTCTTAAAAATGCAACAAAGAGATGAAATAAACTAGAAACAGTCTATTGTAAAAATATGGGAGAAGAAATTAGAGCCATGAAATTCAGGAAGGTGAAGAGCAGATAGATGAGGAATAACTCACTTAACTGAGCTGGGAAAACTGATACCTAAATTCATAGTGTGGAAAGCCTGGAAACTAGTTTATTCAAAACACAGAACCTCCCCTCACCATATGTACACACACATACCCTAGTGATTGGGGGCTTCAAGAACCTCCAAATGTTAGGGAGCATATGGGACTAATAGGGATAACTGGCTGAAAGTCTGTACAAGAAGCAGGCACTCTAAATCTCTTCCCTGACCTTCCTCAACCAGGCAATTGCTTCCTCTATTCTAGCAGAGGACCAGAGGTTTATTTTGGAGGCGGAGGGAATTTGCTCTTGGGGAATTCAATATACATTGGAGTGTGAAGGTACAGCATGAAATTATGGGGATGAAATGGAAGTCAGAAATGCTGGAAAGCCAATTTACACCTCCTGTCAAGAGGGAATTTCGCACTGGAGGAATTAACAAGTCCAAGAAAAACCAACATAGAGTTGTAGAAAGTTGTGTGACTTTCTACAACTTCCATTTCCCAAAATGAAAGAGGCAAATGACCATCCAGCCATTCCCTGGAAAGCCACGTTCTTATCCATCAGTAGCCAACCAGTTTCTTACAATATAAACACCAAGGCAGGGACCACCAACAGCTGAAGAAAGCCCAGCATCACAGTCAGAGTCTGAAGCAATAAAAATATGAAAGAGGAAATGAAGATAATGCAGACACTGGAAGGAAATGTTAATAAAAATTCCTTTATGTAACATTGATGGGATTATAAATGGAAAAAAATATGGAAAACAGTATGAAGGGTTCTCAAAAAAAAAAAAATTGAACTACCATATGATCTAGTAATTTCAGTTTTGGGAACATGTCCAAAGGAAATGAAAGCACTAACTCAAAATGGTATCTCCATCCCCATGTTCACAGCGGTATTACTTATAATAGCCAAGACATGAAACAACTTAAGTGTCTATCAATAAATAAATGAATGAATAAAGAAATTATTGTATATATGTAACATATGGTATAATATATGTGGAATATTATTCAGCCATACAAATTAGGAGATCTTACCATTTGCTACAAAATGGATGTATCTTGAAGGCATTATGCTAAGTAAAAGAAATCAGAAAGGGAAACGCAAATACTATACTGTATGATTTCACTTACATGTGAAATCTAAAAAAAAAACTAACTCATAGAAAGAGTTCAGATTTGTGGTTACTAGAGGTCTTGGAGAGTGCGGGAGGGGAATTGGAGGAAGGTGGTCAAAAGTTACAAACTTCTAGTAATAAAAAATAATTACTAGGGCTGTAATGTGCAACATGATGACTATAATTAATACTGCTGTATTATATGTAGGAAGGTTGTTCAGAGATTAAATGTTCCTATCATAAGGAGGTTTTTTTTTCCCTTTCTTTTATATCTTTATGAGATGATGGATATTAGGGGACCTATTATGGTAATCGTTTCATAATATATGTAAATAAAATCATCATGATGTATACCTTACCTTATGTAGTAATGTAGATCAATTTTTTCTTAATAACAGTAGAAAAATAAATAAAATTAAAAAGTATCCTCAGAAAATGTAGATGTCATTATACCCTGAAGTGAAAATGGAAGCCAAAGAAAAAGGAATACTTAAAGAAAAAAATTGCCTAAGAAATAAAAATTCACATATATTAAGCAACATCATCACAGTAGATATTTGTACTCCAGAACATCAGAGAAATAAAAAAGATCTCAAAACCCAAAGAGAGAATAAAATAGTAATATACATAGAACTGAGAATCAAATAACCTGAAACTTCTTAATGGCAGCATTGGAAGCAATGATTCCAAAGTTTTGAGTGATAAATAAAATATCCAACAGACTTTTATAACCATCCAATCTATAAATGAAGAGAAAAAAGGATATTTTCACATCAGGAAGTTCTCACAGCATGTATCTCTCCTATATCTTTTTCAGGAAGCTACTAGACTACATGTTCTGTCCAAATAAGGGAGTAAGTCAAGTTAGAAGAAGATATGGAGTCCAAGAGCAAGGGCTGCAACATAGAATAAAAGAGAAAGACATTACTGGGATGATGAAAAAGGCAGGTTCAAGGTCGACAGCTATGAAGTACGCCTGGAGAGGTCAGGAAATGTGGAGTTCTAGAACTTTCACACTGTGCTGGAGGGAGTGGGGTTGTTGTGTGGTCATTCTGGGGAATAATCCATCTGTACTTACTCATTCCATGGATGTACAATCCATGATCTAGCCCTTTTGCTCCTGGGTATATGTCTTTGTATATACATGCACACCTTGTTTTATTGTGCTTCATTTCATTGTACTTTGCAGATATTATGTTTGTTTGTTTGTTTGTTTGTTTTTAAAAGATTTTATTTATTTATTTGACAGACAGAGATCACAAGTAGGCAGAGAGGCAGGCAGAGAGAGAGAGAGAGAAAGAGGGAAGCAGGCTTCCTGCGGAGCAGAGAGCCCGATGCGGGGCTCGATCCCAAAACCCTGAGATCATGACCTGAGCCAAAGGCAGCGGCTTAACCCACTGAGCCACCCAGGCGCCCCATATGTTTGTTTGTTGTTACTGCCTTTTTTTTTTTTTTTAAACAAACCTAAGGTTTATGGCAACCATATGTCGGGTAAGTCTATTGGCTGCATTTTTCTAACAGTGTTGACTCATTTTATGTCTCTGTGTCATAGTATTTCAAACTTTTTTCTTTACTATTTTATTTGTTTTGATGATCTGTGATTATTGATCTTTGATGTTATTATTATAATTTTTTATACAGTGTTATTGTAGTTACAGACATTTGTAATTGTTTTGGTGACTTCCATGAACCACACCCATATAAGACAGTAACGTTAATCAATAAATGTATGTGTTCTGACTGCTCCACTGACCAGCCAATCCAGAGCAAGGCCCTAACTCTCTTCAATTCTATGAAGGTTGAGAGAAGTGAGGAAACTGCAGAAGAAAATGTTGGAGCTAGGAGAGGGTGGTTCCTGAAGTTTAAGGAAAGAAACCAAGTCCATAAGATCAAAAAGCAAGGTGAAGCAGCAAGTGCTGATGTAGAAGCTGCTGTAAGTCATCCAGAAGATCCAGGTAAAATAATTAATGAAGGAGGCTACACTAAGCAACAGATTTTCAATGTAGATGAAAAAGTCTTCTATTGAAAGAAGATGCCATCTAGGATTTTCATATCTGGAGAGGAGAAGTCAATGCCTTGTTTCAAAGGACATGGTGACTCTCTTGTTACAGGCTAATGCAGCTGGTGACTTTAAGTTGAAACCAATGCTCACTTATTGTTCTGTAAATCTTGTGGCCCTCAAGAATTATGCTAAATTTACTCTACCTGTGCTCTAGAAATGGAATAACAAAGGCTAGATAGCAGCAAAACTGCAACATGGTTTACTAAATCTCTTAAGCCCCCATTGAAACATATTGCCAAGAAAAAAAGATTCCTTCCAAAATATTACTGCTCTTTGGCAATTCCTTGGCCATCCAAGATTTCTGATGGAGATGTATAATGAGATTAATGTTGTTTTCATGTTTTCTAATACACAACCATTCTGAAAACCATGGATTAAGGAGTAATTTTGCCTTTCAAATTTCATTATTTAGGAATACATTCTATAAGATTGTAGTTGCCATACATATTGATTACCATGATGAATCTGGGCAAAGTAAATTGAAAATCTTCTGGAAAGGATTCACTATTCTAGATGCCATTAAGAACATCTGTGATTCATGGGAAGAGGTTAAAATATCAACATAAACAAGAGTTTGGAAGAAGCTGATAACAACACTCATGGATGACTTTGAGGCTCAAGACTTTGGTGGAGGAAGTACCTGAAGATGTGGTAGAAATAGCAAGAGAACTAGAATTATAAGTGGATCCTGAAGGTTTGCTTGAGTTGTTGCTATCTCATGATAAAACTCATGATAAGGAGATGTTTTTTAAGGATGAGCAAAGAAAGTGGTTTCTTGGGGTAGAATCCACTCCTGGTGAAGATGCTGTGAAGATTGTAGAACCGTAGATTGACAACAGGGACACCTGGTTGGCTCAGTCAGTTACCTGTCTGCCTTTGGTTCAGGTCATGATCCCAGGGTCCGGAGATAAAGCCCTGCTTCGGGCTCTGTGCTTGGTGGGGACTCTGCTTCTCCCTTTCCCTCTGTCTGGTGCTTCCTCTGCTTGTGCTCTCTCTCTGATAAATAAATGAAATCTTAAAAAAAAAAATGAAATGACAACAAAGGATTTAGAATATTACATAAACTTAGTTGAAACAGTGGCAGGGTTTGAGAGGAATGCTTCAATTATAAAAGAAGTTCTACTCTGGGTAAAACACTATCAAACATCATCTCATGCTACAGAGAAATCCTTCATGAAAAGAAGAATGAACTGATGCAACAAAAGTCATTGGTTCTTATTTTAAGAAATTTTCACAGCACTCCAATCTTCGCCATCTACCACTCTGATCTGTCATCAGCCATCAACATCAAGGCAAGATCCTCAACCAGCAAAATGATTATGATTCACTGAAAGCTCAGATAATGGTTACCGCTTTTTAGCGGTAAAGTATTTTTTTAATCAAGGAAGGGAAAAATGAAGGGGGGGGAATCAGAGAGGGAGATGAAATATGAGTGACTGTGGACTCCAAGAAACAAACTGAGCGTTTTAGAGGGGAGGAAGGTGAGGGGATCTGTTGGCCCAGTGGTAGGTATTAAAGAGGGCATGTATTTCATGGAGCATTGGGTGTTATATGTAAATAATGAATCATGGAACACTGCATCAAGAACTAATGATGTATTGAGTGGTGACTAACATAACATAATTAAAAAATTAAAAAAATTAAGGCATTTACATTTTTTAAACATAATGTTATTGCACACTTAATATACTACTTTTATAAAACTTTTATGTATTCTGAGAAATTTAAAAAAAACGAACTGGCTTTATTGAGATCATCTGAAATCAAACCCACAATTAAGATATGTCTGTACATTTTAAGTATATCTGTACATATATTCTCACAAAGGACAGGAAGAAGATATAGATGAGGCTGGTCTATGCAGTGCTTTCAAAAGTGGATCTAGAGGACATTTCCGCAATATTGGTTGAGTGATATAAGGTGGAGCCACAGCAGTTGGCAGTAAGATATTAACTGCATACACAGCAATATAGTTAGGTCTCAAGAGAGGGTGCCCAGAGGAGTAAAAAAAAGTGAGGAACATTTACAAGCCAATGCTATTGATAAAATTAAGAATATACCAATAAAAGGATGAATGTTGAACACATTAGAACGTACCAATGAAGGGTTGAAGAAAGAAGAATTGTGACAATAAAGGGAATATATAAACAAGAAAATGGAACTAGAGAAGGGCCTTCCCTGGATCAATGTGTGTGGACTGTCACCTCCTTAAACTCCAGGTAAAAGCTCCACAGTACCTGCCCTATGTCTGGACTTGAGCTTCCTCCTGGATCTTTCACCACACCTGAAAAGGGAAGAGAACTGCTTCTTCCCATCTATCCATGATACTATTTCATACATAGCTAAAAGAATTTTAATGAACTTAATTACTGAGAAAATTGAGAATGTCAAATTTTCATGTGTGATATAATTATATAATCCCATAAAATGTAAATGGGAAATGACACCTCTAGGCACATATGTAAAAGTTTTCATTTCCTAACATATAAGAGGATAATAATAGCTTCTGCGTTTAGGGGCATTTGAAAATTAAAATGAGATTACATATATAAAGTATGCATATTACCTGGTGCAGGGTAAATCACTCAGCATATAGTAGCTACATTAAATAAATTGGCCAAAAATTTGTTTTAAAGATGGTTGTTGGGATTCTAAACATGTTTTTGCCTAACAAACAATAATAAAAATGCAGATGACTAGATGTTTAGACTGGATGCAAAAGACAATTTAGACCCTTGAGGGACTTGAGGTATAAAATGATAGCGTCCTTACCAACCATTATTAATTGACTGACGTTTATTTAGAGCCTGCCGTGTACTACTGTAGGTGACCATGTAATTTCCAATATGAGACTGTGTTTGGAGCTCCAGAGGAGGCTTCCCTGACTAGAGTATATGTAAGTTATTCTTAAAGTGTGATGTGAGGACAGGGGCCCCTGCAATCTGTTCCTGGTCTGTGATTAGATAAGAATTGTAATTGAGAGTAAACATTCAGAAAATTCTAAAGCAATTTAATGGAGTAATTTTATGCCTATTGAATGTAATAATTACAAAAATTGGACCTATATTTTCATCTTATTATTTATATTGTATTGCACAAAAGTTTGGTCCCATAATGGATTGGGGAAAGAGGAAACAGCAGGTCTCCTGAGAAAAGGAGATCAGATAGTTTGAGAGGGATGGTACCAAAGTAAATCCCTACCCCACTGACTCTATCACATCACTCAACTTTATTTCCTACGAAGAAAATACCACTATTTTGAAGTTAATGTGTCTTCGAATGTTTTTTTTTTTTTAAGATTTTACTTATTTATTTGAAAGAGACACAGAAAGAGAGGGAACACAAACAGGGGCAATGGGAGAGGGAGAAGCAGGCTTCCCGCTGAGCAGGGAGCCTGATGCAGGGCTCAATCCCAGGACCCTGGGATCATGACCTGAGCTGAAGGCAGATGCTTAACAATTGCGCCACCCAGGTGCCCCTGTTTATTGAATTTTTATCTTGTCTCTCCTTGTATGGGGTAATTTTGAGGAAGGAGGTCTTCTCTGCCTTAATACTAGCAATAAGAACAGTGTCCAGCATAGCCTGGAGGCTAAGTTAATTTTAGTTGAATGGCTCAGTGGATTGAATTTTAACTGCAGTTGTTGTAACAGTGCCTACTGTCATCACAAGCTGGACAGACATCATAAAAGCCCTTCCATCTGTGGGGAGGTAGTGAGGGCAAAGTGGCTTTCTCCTCCAAACCACAGGTCTGTTACTCCAAAATATCTCCAGGATTTTATGAATAATCAACTTCTTTGAATGTCAAGGCTCTACTTTCTGACCAATTAGCATGCTAATTATAAACCTTTTCTGAACTAAAGATTTCAAACAGACTGTATGTTGTTAACATATTTTAGTTAAATATGTGCTTGTGGTAATAAACTATTTTTTTTGAAGGTTTGCCACTTATTTTCAGACCATTTTTTACTCCAGACCTCCCTCCCTTGCCCTATTAGTGTGAATTACAGATTCTTCACTGTCATGGTTAAAAGAGAGTAAGTTAATTTAGAACCCTGGATGACTAAAGCTGGAAGGATATTTTTAGTGATTCTAATGACTGAATCTTGTGGCTTGTTGCAGATAGTATTAGAAGCTTCTATTGAAGTTACAAAGGGGTGATGAAGAGGCATATGTTGCAATGGTTTCAGGGGAGATGGGAAAGGGATGGGAAATAAGAGAAAACTATTTGCCAGTTACATAACAGCAAATACCATAGCTGTCCTTACAGAAGGTCAGAAATGCAGCAACTGAAGCTGTCACATAATAGACAATTTGATGATAGTAACTAAGAAAACACAAAAGGCAGCTAATCTCCCCCCTACTGATAAAGCTGTCTGAGGTAGATCAATTTAGTCGCAGTTGTTGTTAGGAAATTGCACTTGTTTGATGTTCCACAAGCAGATCATGTAGTTTCCTAGGAAACATCCTTTTTCACTTAAATCTAATTCTCCCACGATGTGGGATCTGATGAGTCACTCAGCCTGAAATTTCTCTCCTTTCCCTCTACCCATTAAAAAGGACCTACCAGCTGGAAATCTACTAAATGAAATGAATTTATTATTTCTTTTCACCTTGTTCTTCACTTAACTCTTGTGTTGCAAATCTAACTGCTTTCCTGATGTGAAGGGCCAGAAATAATGAAGGAGCGGGGTGTGTGATGTGAGCAAGTGTTGAGCACTGGCCTTTTTTTTTTTTTTTTTTTTTTTTCAATTTCTTGGTTGTTAAACTCTATTTCAGCTTCTAGATTTAAATGGAAAACATTACCTGCATAAAGACTTTTTTTTTTTGTATTCTGTAGTGGAATTTGTTGTCAATTTCATTTAATTTCAGATTCCTAGTCACATTTTACAGTTGTGTGAGAGAGGGGGGAGGAAAAGGAAAGGAGGGAGAGAGGGAGAAAGAGGAGAAAAAGGAGGGATGGAGGAAGAGAGGGCAAGCAAGAAGGAGGGAGAGAGAAGGAAAGAGGGACACAGAGGAGAGAGGATCGAAGGGAGGAAAGGGAGCAAGAGAGGGAAAGAGATCAGGACTGAGAAGGGAGAGGAAGGGAAGGAGAGAAGGAAGGGGATGAAAGTAGGGAAAGGGAGAGAGGGGCATAGTGAGGCATCCAAGGAGAAGGAGGGAGGGAGAGAGGGAAAGGGAAAAGAGGGAACAGTCAAGTCAAAGAATTTGCACAGATGTACTCATTCCTATCTGAGCCAGTTAATAGAAACATTGCCACAAAAATTCTAGAACCTGAAGAGAATAAAATATAATTTTAATTTGTTCATGAAGTGCAAATATATACATATATATATATAATATCCACCACGCCTATGCTGAGTCCACAGTTAATTAAGTTTGCACATTCTAGGCATATTTGTCTCTTTGGTAACTGGGGACATGATATAGACATGAGTGATAGAATTCAGCTGAGACTTAGCATGAATAAAGAATTCTCAGGACAAAGCATCACTGATTCTTAGTTCCAATGACAACAGAGCATACCACCTGTGGAAGGGTGACTGCTGACTCTGGGTACTCTCTTACTGGCCCAGGTCCTGAGTTAGGCACATTGTCCTCTCCTCTGTTTGCTACACTCTCATCTTGACCATGTGCCAGGAATTGTGCTAATTACTCTCCTTGTATTTCTCATGTGAGATGAAGTATGGTACTATTATCTCCATTTTACAGATGAGAAAATCAAGTTCTAGAGTTGGTAAATGCTTTGCCCAGCATCATAGCTTAGGGCAGTTGTAGGACTCATCCTCAGCTCATGTGTCTATGGTCATCATCATTAATCTCTACTCTTTTTCTTGTGGGAAAATTTACTGGGTTTCTTCAAGATGAGGAATTCAAGTTATGAAAATGCCTATATGTGAGCCATTAAGCCATTAAATTCACAAAAGCTAATAGAAATGTATCACAAGCCTACATGGGGCTCACTAATTCTACTGAAACAGAAGCATAATCAATATGGTCAGAAACAGTTTTGCAGTAAAATTACCCAAGTCTGTCTTGCATTATGAATTCCCCAGAAAGAGTTTTCCCTCCTGGGATATGAGAAGTAGAGATGATACATTCTCCACCACCTACTATAGTAAAGGCTCCTAATGTTGTCCCTTGTATGGACATGGAAGGAAGGGGCTATGATAGAACACATTTCATTGGATGACTAGGAATAAACTATCTTTGATTAGAATCATAAGAACTACCTTCTTCCCATTCCAGGCTTCTTAAGAGACATTGATCTAATGAATGTGCCCTATTAAAGAACTCTTGAAAAGCAGTAGTCCAGCTCCAAGGCAATGCATCAATTATCTATCACTGCGTAATGGACCACCATAGAACTTCAGGAACACACAGCAATAACTATGGCTGTGGAGGTCAGCTGACCTAGGCTCAGATGGTCTTGGATAGACTCATCTGAAGCTGTCTAGATATCTAGGTTGGGCTGGGTTAGGGAGACTGTCTGTTCATGTGTCTCTCATCCTCCTTCTGGGTCCAGTGGGCTAGTCTAGACATGTACATTTCATCATGATGGCAGAGGCTCCAGAACACAAGTATAGTACACAAGTTCTGTTAAGGCCAGAGTCAGAATTGATACACATCACTTCTGCTGAGTTCTGTTGGCCAAGTGAAGTATAACAGAACCCACAAGCTCTGTGTCCTGCTCCCCAGACTGCAAAGAGCCCTGCAAAGCTAATGGCAAAATATGTGGGTACAGAGAGAATGAGGAGCCAGCTTTAAAATTCTACACCTGACACTAATAGTGTAAAATTGGTAATTTAGTATAACCTGATTTTTAGTTTTCCCTTTTTGTTAAACTGCATTATTCCTGCTTCATGGAGTCCTTGTGAGAAATGAATGAGGAAAAGCATCTGGAAGTGACCTCCAATATGAAAATGAGAAAGTAGCTCACCCAGGGCTCCACAAAGGTCTGTCCTTCTTCATATTTTCTAACACACTCACTCATTCATGGACTTATTTCCCTTCTCTGTTCCCATTTCAAAAACATTCTCTTTTGATGTTCAGGGGGACTGTTTTTCCTGAGGTTGGGAGACTCAATTACAAGACTATTCTCTTTCTTTCTTCTTTCTTTCTTTCTTTCTTTCTTTCTTTCTTTCTTTCTTTCTTTCTTTCTTTCTTTCTTCCTCTCTTTCTCTCTCTTTTTCTTTCTTTCTTTCTTTCTTTCTTTCTTTCTTTCTTTCTTTCTTGCCTCATTTTAGACCCTTGTATGCTATCATATAACAATTTAAACTATACAAGCAGTTATTTTCCAGGAGGCACAGATGTTGTTTGTTTCATTTGAGAACCCAAGTCCTCACTGGTCTTACTTTTAAGATCCATTTCTCAGGAAACATTTCATTCACAGAACAATAAAGAACAGCAAATGACATTATTAATATCTAAAGACTCATTAAATTCTACTCAGTGTTAAAATGTTCCAAACTCTCTGGAGAGTTCTGAATATAAATGTGCATTTAACCTACCTTTAAATTGCAGTATTTTGATAGAGATGGGATCAGATTTTGGTCAGCAAATGTTATATAACAGGTGCTTCTAGAGGGCTGTTGTCTGTTCCCATTTCCTTTGGATGTTTGAATTTGTAACTGCAGGAAGAAGTCTTTTCTTATGTGTAAGATTGTCTATACTAACTTTAGGCTCAGGACAAGTTCTCTCCTTGTTTTTGTGGACAAGTCTCTGTGTCTTAAACACCAGTGAAAATGTTGTAAACCCTTCTGGAATCTGTCAATGACAACTTCTGTCATTGAAGATGCAAAATATTAAGTCAGAAAGAATAAGTTCAGTGCTTCTTTTGAAAGACTAGCTAGGGCATCCTATGACCTGATTGCATCTGGAGGAGTTGCTTTCCTAAAGTTAAGTTGTGTGAGTGGATTCAGATGTACTTTGCAGTGTGGGGCTGACTCTGGTTGTGTTGGAGGAAGGCCAGTAGGAGAGAGCAGATTTTGTGTGCCTCACAAAACCACTAAGGCACCCATTTGGGGCCTTAGAAATGTAAAGTAGGAGGTATCCCTGGGCCTCTGTTCTTAGGTGGGTAGAACATTGTAATGGGAAATAAGAGACAGGTGTCTGCAGATTCAGAAGTTTGTAGTAAAAGGGTAAACTTATACTGGGGAACAAGTCAGGGACCTGGCTCAAAAACCAGGCCAAAACATAGTTACTCTACCTGGGATACAAGGTTAAGACTAGAATAACTGTGTCATCACACGGTTTTGATGTTGAGTTGAACTTCTCTGACCCTCAACCCTATCACACACTGATAGGGTAAAAGCAGCTCTGCATTCCAGTGACTTCCTTGCATCCATTTCACTCCTGATTGAGAGCATGTAGAACCATTACTTGCTAGTACTGAGACCAAACTGAGGAGTGATCAGGGGGCCTGTTTCCAACCTTAGAACTTTGTATATCTGATAGGGCATCAGAATAAAACAGAAAATGAGGATTTCAAAGGTCACTTAATTTGGTGACTGCAGGAATGAGGTTCAGAGCACAAGGGATGCTGACATTCCCAGGGACTAGCCAAAGTGGAAAACAGCTAGTGGTAACAGCAACTCACAGAGCTGGAGCTGAGAAATTGGGACCGCCTGACGTAAATGTCATTCTAGAGGTGCCAGGATCTTACTGCAACTGAGACACGCAGGTGTGGGGAGAGCTTGGGCATTAGTCCATGATTCCTCCTGTCCCAAACTCCCGCTGAAACCTCCCACTGGTAGACCCTGTCAGAATCCAGGGGCTGAGGGGCTCCCAACCATGTAAGGGATTAGACCTTCCGGGCCTCAAGACTGGCAGAGAAGCTAGTGAGTGGGAGTGAGAGAGGACAAGTGCGGATGATGTCAACATCTGTGATGTGATCATGATCACTGGAAAATATTCGTTCTATCAGTTGTGACTTCTCTTCCTCAAATCAACTACCCTCATTGCCTTTTACTGTCTCTTGCTTATCAAAGCTGAGGCCTCAGAGATTAAATATTTTATAAATATTCATATTATTTTAATAATTTCTCAGCATAGGATCTTAGAGATTTGTTGTTTATGTTGCAAAAACAAAAAGAGAACCAAAGCCCAAAGCCCAAATGTGTGTGTACTGACATGGAGTATGATTTCTGTGCCATGAAGAAGGAGGCTTAAAAAGCCTGCAGGAGCTGAAGCCCGTCTGTTTCCCAGGAGTGAAATTGTAGCAAGGTCTGATACTTAGCTTAGAAAATCCACTGTCGGTCAACACATCTCTGTGCTTCCATCAGACACTACAATTGCCATGGGGCCAATTACACGTCCGTATTCACTGGCCACCTAATGGGTCCCAGGCACTGCACTAAGTGCTTAGCAGGGATATAGTGGCACATAAGATACCACAGAATTGGACACATTAGTCCATTTAAGGACCTGCTTAAATTGCATGCAATTGGCACAGTGCTGGCAATCCAATGATGGTATTTTGCCTATTTTTATAATAGTAGAGAAGCTAGAGTTTACTAATTGGCTTTAGTAATTGCCCTTCTATATATCATTTTTCAGCTCTTTCTTTTCATCATCTCTTCCGTCCCACCCCATCCATGTGCCTTCCCACAGTGGTGAGAGCTGAGTCGTAGGGGCAGAACTGCGGATGGGGTTGCTTCCTGACATAAGGGATTTGAGATATTTCCTTTGCTGGAGACACATTGGTCCTCTGGTCATAATGCTGCATAGCTAATCACCAAGCATCTCCACGTATCTGGCATGGAAACAAGCAAATTACACACATAATCTCCTTTGATTTGTTCCTCTGCATGACATTTATTTGCACACATCAGTTCTTTGCTTATTTGCTGCTGCCATCAAAATGATTAATGTTGCAAAACTAACAAAAAGCAAAGCATTCTGATTTCTAACTTCGATAGCACTTAGTCTGTTCGGGTCTATGTAGTTTTTATTTGTTTAAAATCAAGTAAAAATGGCTAAGTAGGGGAAAAGCCCTTGGAAAGGGAAAATATCACATGGCACATGCTAGACTAACCTTGAACAAGTTTCATGAGCATGAATAACGGTGATCATAGCAACCTGAAAACATTGCTTGAACACTTGCCATCTGCCCCTGTCTGTTACCCTGAAGCAGATCTCTGAAGGGACTGCATTCCCTTTTCCTTCTAGCCTGAACCTTGTATGTCTGAATTCACCTCTTATTTTCTTCCTGCTACTTGTTTTATGCACCTTTAACCAATCTTGGCTTTGGGGAGGGTTTTCTCAGTAACTCTGGGAAGAGTCACCTTTGGTTGCAGAAGCTTAGAGGTTAAGAGTCAGGAGGCAGCTGGGAGGTCATCTAGTTTATCTTCCCCATCTCACCTCCTAAGAACCCACAGTCTAGAATACAGAAATAGAAATTTCCATGGTGATGGGAATTTTCTGTATCTGTACTGTTTGACATGGTAACCACTAGCCACATGGAGCTATTGTGCACTTGAAATGTGGCTAGTGTGACCGAGGAACTGAATTCTAAACTTAATATTTGACTCCACTATTAATTTAAATGCAAATAGACATACATGAAAAGAGGCTGCCATATTGGAAAGTCTAGAAAGTTCTTGTGATTTGCCCACTGTCACACAGTTTTTAAGTGGAAGGAAGCACCTGATTGCTCTGGGCTTTGCCTCACTTCAAGGATCTTTACTGCCTTTCAGATACTGGAGAAAATCAACAAACTAAGAACAGAACACATTATTAAGATTACAGAAAAGATTGGCTGCTTCAGCAATGACAAAGCAAAATGGGAGCTGTCAGAATCTAGTAGTGGGAAAGGAAGAGGAGTGCAGTAATATTACTATCTGATAATATGGGTATTCGAGACATGATGCTCAAAATGATGAAAAGAAAAAGAAGTTTCAGTATATTTTTAAAATTTTAGAAGGACAGATGAAATGGAAGCTAAAATATTTATAGAACCATAAAAATTAGGAGGTGGTGGCAGAAGGGAACAGAAAAGACAAGTTGAAATAAGTATAAAAATTCTAAATTCTAAACGTATCTTGAGCAGGAAGCTAATAGACAAGGTCCTAAAATGGACATATTAAAGATCAACATAAGTGTAAACAATCATGAAACATCTATGAGAAGAAGAGGTTAAAGCTGTTGTCTTTGTAGAGTGGGACAATGAGCTGGAAGAGATGGATAGATACACGGAGTTAATACTTCTCAGCATTTTATTATTTTTGGCTATGTTTCTGCTTTTTATTTTTTTAAAAGATTTTATTTATTTATTGGACAGAGAGAGAGATCACAAGTTGGCAGTCAGGCAAGCAGAGAGAGGGGGAAATAGGCTTCCTGCTGAGCAGAGAGCCTGGATGTGGATGCAGGCTGGATCCCAGGACCCTGAGATCATGACCCGAGCTGAAGACAGAGGCTTAACCCCCTGAGCCACCCAGGCACCCCTCTGCTTTTTTAGGGTAGAGAATAAACTTATCAGAAATATATATTCTTTTAAATGAAGGAATACTCAACAACACATAAGGCACAATTAAGTCAATCACTGCCTTTCCCCATGTATTTAGCCAAATACACAAAAATATTTACCCACAGAATCATCTTTATTTGTCTCATATATAAAACCAGTAATTTTGTCTGGCAATCTCAGTCTCAGGCTGCATTAAGTTAGATCTTATAAATAATTATTCAGTGCAGTCAAAATAAGAAAAATTAGGCCAGATATTGCACAAATTCAAATACAGCTCGTAACACACTTCAGTCAAAGAACAACAAATCTAAATGCAGATGTGATGTTGCCTATTGGAGTACCCCAGGAGAGAGTGTTCTTGTACATTGTCCAGCCTGGCTGTTCATCATACAAGCTGAGATTGAGTTAGGTAGAGCCAAGAAAGAGTTCACTTATGGGAATTAGGAGAAACAAGGCAGAAATGTCCTGGCTATGGCACTTGAAGTCCATTTTTGAGCTAGACATTGAGACTCATGGACATCTATCTATAGATAAGGGTTGAGGATGGGCAGTTGAGCTGCTGTGGAGTTACTGTACAGACACTGAAGGGCCAGTCTCAGAGCGGGGTGAGTCTGCAGCTCCTAAGAAGTCATGGCCAGCTGAGCATATAGTTCATGGGCTGGGAGAAGACCTGTTGGGCCAAATTGAGGACTGAGCCCCAACCAACCAATGGGCATATAGAAAGGACTTACCCAGCACAGTCACCCTGATAAATCTACCCCTGCTTTGCAGAAGGTTGCCCTCCAAGTTCACACTTGAGAAAAGCTAAATTAGGGACAAATATGGTGTAGTATAATATGACCCCTTGGGCAATAACCACCTAAACTTCTAACCATGGTCAGATAGGACTCTAGTTTAGTGATAGGTTTATTCTTACATGTGCCTTGTACTTACTGAGCTTTAGCATCTCCATTTTCAAACCTCAATTCCTAAAATTTCATACAGTTATGTCTCATTCTTGAATATGATCCATACATTAAACCTCCTGAAAAGCCATTGCAGATCTGTAATCTAAAATAGTGTAAGATTATCTCCATTCAGGCCTTACTAGGACTAAGGAAGCAACATAAATAAAATAAAATAAAATAAAATAAAATAAAATAAAATAAAATAAAATAAAATAAAAATAAAAAATAATAAAATAAAATAAAACAATTGCTTCCATACTATAAAGGAATTCTGGAGGCACTCTAGTCCATAGTTTCTCTATGCCTGATGGGCATAGTAAGAGAAATATTCAACACCAGGGTTTTACCTTCCCTACCTAGATCAATGACAGGCTTCCAATATCACCAACTCAGCATGCAGTACTTTCATGCAGTGGACATTTTTCTGGGTCTCCAACACCTGATTCTTGTTAAAAATTCCGAAGGGAACTATAAACTAGCTTACATTGCCAATGGACAATAAAGGGTCAAGACCTCCGCACTCTCATCAGTTTCATCAGTTTCTGTAGAACTTTTCTATTGAGTGTGGATCTTCCCTCCAGAACCCCCATTGCTTTTATTTTAGGCTGGTTGTTCTTGCATGATGCCAAGGACTACTTCAGGTGATCTACTTACTTCAAAACTGGTTACATGAAAAGTCATATCACTGTCTTGGTCTACACAAGCTGCCATAAAAAAATATCGTAAACAACACATTTCATTTTTTTTTTTTTTCAACAGTCAGGCAGCTGGAAAATCCAAGGTCAAGGTGTTAACTGATCAACTCCTGGTGAAGGCTCTTTTCCTGGCTTGAGTATGGTCACCTCACCATGTCTTCACATGGTCTTTCCTCAGTGATGTGGAGGAAGAGGGAGATAGCTCTTTCTCTTTCTTGTCTTATAAGAGCACTAGGAACATAATGAGGTCCCGCCCTCATGGCCTAATCTAACTCTAATCACCATCTAATCACCTTCATATCCATATACCATCACACTGGGGATTAAGACTTCAATATGTGAATTTGTGGGGGCAAACATTCAATCCACAGCAATCCATTCTTACTCCTTATGTCTTTCTCACATGCAAAATACATTTATTCCATCTTCACACCCTCAAAGTTTTCACTCATTCCAACATTAACTGTAAAGCCAAAGTTTAAAAGTCTCATCTAAATCAGATATGAGAGACTGGAGAAATAACTTATCCTGAGGCAAAACTCCTCTCCAGCTGTGAATCTGTCAAATAAGACAAGTTATGTGCTTCTAAAATACAATGGTGGGGCAGGCATAAAATAGATACCCCATTCCAACAAGGAGAAATAAGAAAGAAGTAAAGGGTGAAAGTGCCCCAAGAAAGTAAGAAACCTAACAAGGCAAATTCTAAGTGATCTGTGGTTCAATGCTCTGTCTTCCAGGCACACTGGGGTGGTGGTCCTATCTTCTCTAACCACAGAAGTGGTGGTTCCATCACCAGACCCTCTGGGTTGCTAGTCCAGCCCTTAGAGCTTTGCCAGGTAGCAGAAGGCTTTGTGACTTTGACCAGGTCCATTTCCAAGGTTCTAGGCAGCAGTCAGGGCAGCAGAGGTAGTCATGATCACTTCTGAATCACTTAGAGGATGAATCTTCCCTTTTCTTAAAGAAGAATGCATGTTCACAGACCAAATAGCTGTATGATCCAGTCCAGCATGATTAAAGAAGTTCAGCAAGCCTTCCTTCATTTGGTCTTACTTTTTCTGTCCCTTTTAGTACCAGATGGCAGTGTCTCGCTTGCATAAGCCCACCTCTCTTCCTGGCATCTGCTGAGATGGCTGCTTCAGTCCAAGAGTGGTGCCTATGATCTCTTTATCAAATGACTATTCAGTCATATCCATGGTCTTCATTTCAGAACAAGCTTTCTCACCTTTTGCAATATGGATCTGCTTATAATTTTTCCAATAGTCAAGTTCCAGTCCCTCACCATGTCTTCACATGGTCTTTCCTCAGTGATGTGGAGGAGGAGGGAGATAGCTCTTTCCCTTTCTTGTCTTATAAAACCACTAGGGACATAATGAGGTCCCACCCATTAGTGATACCTTCAATGCCTTGCTGAGAAACCTCCTCTGCTAAATATCCATCACTTAAAATTTCCATCTTCCACAAAACACTAGAACACATTTCAGCCAAGTCCTTTATTATTTTGTCTCCAATAATATAGTTTTCATTTCCATCTGGGATCTCAATGCGATTGTCTTAGCTTCCATATGTCTACCATGTACCTCAAAGCACTTCCAGCCACTACCCATTACCCAATTCTTAAGTTAATTTCACATGATTAGGTATTTTTTATGCAGCACCCACTTCTCAGTACCAAAATCTGACTCAGTTGCTCAGGATGCCATAACAAAATGCCATCTATTTTGAAGGCTGGGAAGTCCAAGGTCAAAGTGCCAGCTGATTCCATGTCTGGTAACCCAATTACCACCAAGAGGCTCCACTTCCAACTTTGGGGTTTAGGGCTTCAACATGTGAATTTGGGGGAGACACAAGCATTCAGTTTTTAGCAACTCCTTAACATAAATATGAGTATATTATTTGCTCACACACCTGACTCTCTAAGGTTGGATACAGAGCATATTTCTTTGCTTTATTATCCAACCCTCTGATTAGGCTAATTTATTCCTCTTCATTTGTTTTCTTCCAGCCTCTCTTAGTATGAGAGTTTGAACTTGGATCCTACCATCCACAGAAGATGTCAGCATGCATCTTGGTCTATATAATAAAATTTGTGAATGTATTCACTCTTCTAATGTTCCTTCTCCAGAGTCTCTTCCACCTCGAAACCAGTACTTACATTTTTTTTTTCTTCCACTTCAGTTGCATCTTTTGGCCAGTGCAAAGTTTTCCTTAGTTCACAAAGACAGACATGTTACCATATCAGAACTCAAACATGCTTGACAGTTGTGTGGTGCTGCTATTGGAGTGGCTGTGGAGGCAGCCAGCCACTAAGTTCATATTAATTCTAAATCTTGGGTTTTGTATTAGCTCTCAATCTGTTTATTGTAGTTTCCAGTGCTCTGTGTTGTTTGCTTAACTTTTGGCATTCGGACTTTAGTAATTTGACTGTTTGGAGGTCAGCCTGACCTGGGTACAAAGCAATCTGACAGTCTCATTTCTTTCATGCCACCTGAGGTGTCCTATGAGCTGCAGCTGGGGGAAATTCAGCACTAAATTGTTTTTGTAATTGTTGATGTGTTTAATACTTGCAGTGTACATCTTCAAAATCAGGCAAGAGAGGTTTTCAGCTGGCTAGGGCTTCAACAGAGTAGTTCAAAACTTAAGTTGTGGACCTATGGCAAAATAGATTCTATGTCTTCCTGCTGGTTAAAGAGAAATATGAGAAAGTGTTGGGTGGTTTCCTTAAAATTTAGATGGGAAAGATTCAGATGAAAGAGGGAAGGCAGAAGAGATGGGTAAGGAGAGACAGAGATAGCAAATGTTTTTTTATATGCGCCCATTTTCTTATTAATATAAAAGATATGGAGGCTTTCTTTTCTTTTACTATTGCATCTGCCTCTGATGTTAATCATGGTTTGAAATTAGCTGTTGGTTACTAAGGATTAGGGGATACTAATACACTTTATCTTTGTCATTAATATCAGTGATATTGCCATAGGATGTGGATGGACTTGAAAAAGCATACATCATTCAGGAGGTTTTATGGGAAGGTTTTAAAGTGTGGGACAACTTGAAGTCAAGTCTAAACTTTGCAATTAATGGTGGTGTATAAATTGTTTAAGCTTCCAGGGCCTTGGTATCCACATTTACCAATAAAGCGTTGACGAAATGATGCCTAAGACTCCCAGAAGTTCTAACAGAAGTATGCTATGCTGTGCTACTCTATATTATGCTCTCCATTCTGTTCCCCAGTGTTCTTCAAGTCATTCATAGATGGGGAAATCCTATAATTTATCATCCAAACCAGGACACTTTTGATGTCCCTCAAAGTCAATGAAATATTGCTTTGTAAAAGAATTGACCTTTTAAAGTGTTTGAAAGATCACAGTGGGAGATGGGATGCAATTTCATTAAGGATTTCTATGGAATTTAGAAATAAAAATTCCACTGTTAATAAAGAACACTTTGGTTGCACGTATGTTAGCACATCTGCTCCCAAGCCCTAACTTTTGGGAGCCATGCGTTGAGTGACCAGTAAAGGGACTCCTTTGCTAAGAGCTCACTTTAATGATTCCTCCTTCTACCCACCCAGAGTCAGGAATCTCTCCCTGGGCTCCCACGGCACCCACACAAACTTCTAGGCCAGTGTCCAGTGTGCTGTGTTCTAATTGTTGGTTTACCTGCCTCTCTCTTCCATGAGATTGAGCATAGAACCTGGATCTTTCATCTCTATTGCCCATGGACATGGGCACCCAGGAAAAGAAGCACATACATCATTGAGGAACCCGCACTTACATGGACCTGAGTGTATCTTGTACTCTACCTGCCTTGCTTGTCTCAGTCTAGTCTAGGTCCTGATGGGTAGAGTGCCTGGCACATCATAAGCCTCTAAGAAAGCCAGTGACATCTGGAAGTACTGAACTTTGGAGTCAGGCTTGTTTCTAAGTGTAGGTTTTATTATTTAGGTAAGGTGAGGCCAACAGATCGGAAGATGATTGTCATTGGAAAGATGGCTCGTTATGCACAGCCCTCAAGGAAGGATACACCATGCCATGCAGGGAAGCATTAAGGTTGATTGGGGCACAGAGAGAACTAGGGGAATACATAGGTAAAAGTTTTAGTGTCTACTTCTGGGGTGATTAGGTGGGAGGACAGTGGCCTACATTGTGGGATCCTGATAGATGAATTGGCTGGATTATAAGTTCTAGATTGGTTGGTTTGCATAGGCCAGTCCTTTACTGTCTCTAAGAATTGGCTAGCTCTTGGTGGGGAAATCCCTTTAAGTCAGCAAGGCCCCAAGATGTCAAAGCGTTAGAATAAAAAGACATGTTTAACACAAGTTTTCTTGAGTTTGAATATGTGCTATCATATATAAGTCTCATGGCCCTATGCATCTGTCTCAGAATACAGGGATGCTAATAATGCAGCAATCTTACTGGGTTGTTAAGAGAATTAAACCAAATAGCCTGGTACATAGCAGGTGCTCAAGAAATGATAGACATTAGTCAATATACACAAGGTATCTATAACAGGGCATATACATTTATGCACATGTGATTAGATGAGTCTTGGGCAAGGTATACCTCAATTTTATGGAGGGAGAGCTTCACTGCTGCTTTGAAAATGACCTCCATTGTTGGCCACCTTTTTGAATAATATTCCATATAATTCTGCAAAATAGCCTAAGTGCTCCTGGAAACTTGAGTCTGTCTTGAGGCTTCTGCAACTTCTTGCTTTGAACAAGGCTAAAAATAATCCAAGTACCTTCCTTCCCTAGGGAACGATGGTGCTGCAGACTTCACAGGGGAAGCAGGAGATATAGTGGATGGTGTTTGTGTATTCCAAAGAAAGTTTATGGAACTCTCCAAAACTTCAAAAAGAAGTTACTGTTGGCTGCTTTGCAAGTTTCCGAGGAAGCTCTCTTTAGGCTGATACAGTGACAGCAAGAGTGTCTTCTGACACCAAACAGGAATTTTTACAAGCACTGGAGAATGTTAGAGAGGCCTAAATATGGCATCTGGAAAGAGCAGTGGACAAAGGATAAGTTTTATTGTCAAGCATTAGCTTTCACTTGCTAATGTTTAGAGATCAGGTGATAGGACTGATAGAACAAAGGACTGAAGTTAATGGCTCTTTATTAACTTCAGTCCTTTGTTCCCCACACCAGGTATGACATCAGTGGATCAGAAAAGAAATCACAAATGATGTGTTGTAGGAGCCATGAAGGAGAATTACTGTGTTTTCGGCAGAGACAAACAGTAGCTTTCTCTGGGGACTTCTGCTATTCTCATGCTGTCATTCAGTGTGAAATAGGATCCTAATCAGGAATCCTGTGACAGTGAGAAGCTTTCCCGGGGGCCTCCTTCAGGGGCTGGAGTGGGTCTTTGCCAGGCAACGTTAGTAGGCTGACACTCCTTAAACTGAGCCTAAATATATAGAAAGAGACTAGAGGGTGGGCAGCATAAACATGCTCTTAACTTCTCTCATTATAAGAGTTAAAAATGTCTTTGGAATCTACCATTTCATTCCTTCCTGGACCAAGAAATACCAATGTATTTTGGAACAATTACAGCGAGCCCATATACCATTGTGCTTTTAATATACAAAAGCAATGTTATTAAATGTTAAGTGGTCTCTTCACTCTTTTCAGTTATTTTTGTGTATTTCTTTTAAGAAATAGCTAAGGTAACATTTAATATAACTTTTGCATCATAGAAATTTGTTGACAGAATATGTTAGCTCTGACCTTTGGAAAATTACTTTCCTTATGAGATAATTTATAACCTGCAGAAGATATTTGGTGTGTTAACGTTTTCCTTCTAGCCTCTTATTCCGTTACTGGTTCTTTTTATTGCATTAAGTAGACCCAGTACACAGCTAAGCTTCTAGGATTAAGACAGTTATATATTTTCCAAATAGCTTCTTAGGGGTATACTGAGATAGATACTGGACCATGCCCACTGTGAACCTTATTAGCCTTGCGCTGTTCAATGAAAGCTCTTAATTCAGGTAAAGAGGCAAGAGGAGGGAGAGAAAATAAGATTTTTTGTTTGTTTGAGTATTTACAGAATGCCACACATGTTACATGCTGTTTATATATTTTCATAGGTGATCTTCATAATAACCCTTCAAGGTAGGCATTATTATAATCTGCACTTTCAGATGAAGACATTGAAGCACAGAGATGTTAAGTAAATTGTCCAAGGTTACAACTAACTGAGTCGGTCAGGAATCCAACCTAATTCAGATAAAACTATTCAATTATTTTCCTTATCAAATTATTCAAATAAATAGTTATTAAAATCAAATGGCACTAAAGGAACTTAAAAATCTTTCCGCATTCAGTCCTACTCTACAGAGGCATACGTTTTTTACATTTGTAAAAAACTTTTTCCTGATATGTATCTCCATATTTCTTTTTTTTTAAAGTAATATGTAATATAAGTAATAACAAAATATTAACCTTATTTTGTTAAAATTGATTAAAATGAAAAATAATTAAAATTATTCTAAATAATTAAAATTCATACCTTTTCCTCTGAGATTTTATTAATATTTTTATTGTTATAAACTAGATCTTTATTGGACTTTTTGTTTTAATTTAAATTTCACTTGATTAACATACTGTGTAATATTGGTTTCTGGAGTAGAATTCAGGGATTCATCACTTACTTACAACATCCAGTGTGCATCACAAAAAGTGCCTTCCTTAATACCCACATCCCACATACCCTGTTCTTTTATGCAGCTTTCTCCATGAACCCCGGTTGTTCTCTATCATTTATTTTATGTATCTTATGGTTTATTTCCCTCTTTACCTTCTCCTCCTTCCCATGTGTTCATCTGTTTTCTTTCTTACATTTCACATAGGAGTGAGATGATATGGCATTTGTCTTTCTTCGACTGACTTATTTCACTTAGCATAATATACTGTAGCTCCATCCATGTTGTTGCAAATAGCAAGATTTCATTTTTCATGGCTGAGCAATATTCCTGTGTGTGTGTGTGTGTGTGTGTGTGTGTGTGTGTGTGTGTACACACATACCACCTCTTTTTTATCCATGTATCAGTTGATTGACATTGGACATTTGGGCTCTCTCAATAGTGTGGCTATTGATAATGTTACCATAAACAATGGAGTGTATGTACCCCTTCAAATTATTTTTTTATCCTTTGGGTACCTATATTTTTATCCTTTGGGCACCTAGTAATGAAGGGTAGGGTAGATCTATTTTTAACTTTTTTGAGGAAACTCTGTATTGTTCTCCAGAATGGCTGCATCAGTTTGCATTCCCACCAATGGCTCAAGAGGGTTCCCCTTTCTCCTCAACCTTGCCAACACCTATTGTGTGTGTGTGTGTGTGTGTGTGTGTGTGTGCGTGTGTGTTAGTATAAGCCATTCTGACAGGTCTTAGTATAAGCCATTCTGACAGGTCTGAGGTGGTATCTCATCATGGTTTTGATTTGTATTTCCGTGATGATGAGTGATGTTGAGCAACTTCTCATGTATCTGTTAGTCTTCTGGATGTCTTCTTTGGAAAAGTGTCTATTTGTGTCTTCTGCCCATTTCTAAACTGGATTATTTATTTTTGGGGGGTATTGAGTTTGATAAGCTCTTTATAGATTTCAGATACTAACTCTTTATCAGATATGTCATACACAAATATCTTCTCCCATTCCATAGGCTGTCTTTTAGTTTTATTGACTGTTTCCTTCTCTGTGCAGAAGCTTTTTATCCTGATGTAGTGCCAACAGTTCATTTCTGATTTTTGCTTTTGTTTCCTTTGCCTCTGGTGATGACATGTCTAGCAAGAAGTCACAATGGCTGAGGTCAAAGAGGTTTCTGCCTGTGTTGTCCTCTAGTATTTTGATGGTTTCCTGTTTCATAATTAGGTCTTCTATACATTTTGAATTTATTTTTGTGTATGGTCTAAGAAAATGGTCTGATTTCATTCTTTTACATGTTGCTGTTCAGTTTTCCTAACACCATTTGTTGAAGAAGCTGTCTTTTACATTGGATAGTCTTTCCTGCTTTGTCAAAGAGTAGTAGACCATATAGTTGTGGGTCCAATTCTGGGTTCTCTATTCTATTCCATTGATTTGTGGTCTACTTTTGCATCAGTATCATAGTGTCTTGATAATTACAGCTTTGTGATAGAGCTTGAAATCCAGAATTATAATGCCTCCAGTTTTTCTTAATTTCTAAGGATTGCTTTGGTTATTTGAGATCTTTTGTGTTTTCATAAAAATTTTAGGATTGTTTGTTCTAGCTCTGTGGAGAAACTGGTGTTATTTTGATAGTAATTGCAATAAATGTGTAGATTGTTTTGGGTAGTATAGACATTTTTAACACTGCTTGTTCTTCCAATCCATGAGCATAGATTGCTTTTCCATTTCTTTGTGTCCTCTTCAATTTCTTTCATAAGTGTTGAATAGTTTTCAGAGTATGAATCTTTTTTTCTTTTTTAAGATTTTATTTCTTTGATAGAGAGAGAGAGGTCACAAGTAGGCAGAGAGGCAGGTGCGGGGGGCAGGGGAAGCAGGCTCCCTGCTGAGGAGAGAGCCTGATATGGGGCTCGATCCCAGGACCCCAACATCATGACCTGAACCGAAGGCAGAGGTTTAACCCACTGAGCCACCCTGGTGCCCCCAGAGTATGAATCTTTTACCTCTTCTGTTAGGTTCATTCCTCAGTATTATATTGTTTTTGGTGTAATTGCAAATGGAATTGTTTTCTTGTTTTCTTTTTCTGGTGTATAGAAAGATAACAGATTTCTGCATATTCGTTTTATATCTTACAATATTGCTGATTCATGAATTAGTTCTAGTATTTTTATGGTGGAGTCTTTCAGGTTTTCTACATGTCATCTGCAAATAGTGAAAGTTTGACTTCTTCCTTGATGATTTGGGTGCATTTTATTTGTCTTTCTTGTCTGATAGCTGAGGCTAAAACCTCCAGCACTTTATTAAATAGTAATGGTGAGAGTGGACATACCTGTTTTGTTCCTGACTGTAAGGGAAAGTCTCTCACTTTTTCCCTATTGAGGGTGATATTAGCTGTGGGTCTTTCATATATGGCCTTTATGATGTTGAGGTGTGCTCCATATATCCCTATTTTGTTGAATATTTTTATCAGGAAAAGATGCTGGATTTTGGATTTTGTCAAATGCTTTTTTCTGCATCTATTGAGAAGAAAATATTGTTCTTATCCTTTCTTTTATTAATGTGGTGTATCATGTTTATTGATTTGTGGATGTTGAACCACCCTTGAAACCCAAGAATAAATCTCACTTAATTGTGGTGAATAATCCTTTTCAAGTACTGTTGAATCAGATTAGCTGGTATCTTGCTGAGAAATTTTGCATTCATGTTCATCAAGGATATTGGTCTGTAATTCTCCTTTTTAGTGGGATCTTTGGTTTTGGGAACGTCATAACACTGTCCTCGTAGAATGAGTTTGGAAGGTTTCCTTCAACTTCTATTTTTTGGAAAAGTTTCAGAAGAATAGGTATTAATTCTTCTTTAAATGTTTGGTAGAATTCCCCTGGGAAGCCATCTGGTCATAGACTCTTGTTTTTTAGAAGATTTTTGATTATTGCTTCAATTTCTTTGCTGATAATGGGTCTGTCCATATTTTCTATTTCTTCCTGTTTCAGTTGCTGTAGTTTGTATGTTCCTAGGAAATTACCCATTTCTTCCAGTTTGCCTAATTTGTTGGCATAAAATTGCTTATAATATTCTCTTATAATTGTTTGTATTTCTATAATGTTGGTTGTGATCTCACCTCTTTCATTCATGATTTTATTTATTTGGTTCCTTTCTCTCTCTCTCTTATTATTATTATTATCACTTTATTGATTGATTGATTGATTGATAAGTCTGGCTAGGAGTTTATCAACTTTCTTAATTCTTTCAAAGAATCAGCTCCTCATTTTGTTGATATCTTCTACCAGTTTTTTATTTCTTTATCACTGGTTTCTGTTCTAGTCTTTATTATTTCCCTTCCCCTGATGGATTTAGGCTTCATTTGCTGTTCCTTTTCCTGCTCCTTTAGGTGTAAGGCTAGGTTGTGTATTTGAGACTTTTCTTCCTTCTTGATGTAGGCCTGTACTGCAATATACTTCTCTCTTAGAACTGCCTTTGTTCCATCCCAAAGGTTTTAGAGTGTCGTGTTTTCATTTTCAATTGCTTCCATGTATTTTTAAAAATTTCTTCTTTAATTTTCTGGTTAACCCATTCATGTTTTTTGACTTCCATGTATTTGACGTCTTTCCAAATATTTTCTTGTGGTTGACTTCAAGTTTCATAGTCTTGCAGTCCAAAAATATGCATGGTATGATTCAATCTTTTTGTACTTTGTTGAGGTCTGGTTTGTGACCCAGTATATGATCTCTTCTGGGGAATGTTGTAGATGCACTCAAAAAGAATGTGTATTCTGCTTTTTCAGAATGAAATGCTCTGAATATATCTACTAAGTCCATCTGGTCCAGTGTGTCATTCAATGCCATTGTTTCCTTATTAATTTTCTGCTTAGATCATCTGTCTGTTGCTGTAAAAGTGGTGTTAAAGCCCCTTACTATTATTGTATTATTATCAATATGTCTTTTTATGTTTATTACTACTTTATATATTGGATGTTCCCAAGTTAGGGGCATAAATATTTATAATTGTTAGATCTTCTTGATGTATAGACCCCTTAATTATGATATAATGCCCTTCTTCCTCTCTTGTTACAGTCTTTGTTTTAAAATCTAGCTTTTTGGATACAAGTATGGCTACTCTGGCTTTCTTTTCACATCCTTTTGTGTGATAGAAGGCTCTTCATCTCCTTAATTACAAGCTGCAGGTGTCCTTAGGTCTAAAATGATTCTCTTATAGGTAGCATATAGATGGATTTTTTTAAAGCTATTCTGTTACCCTATATCTTTTGATTGGAGTATTTAATCCATTTACATTCAGGGTGATTATTGAATTTAGTGTTAGTGTATTATCTGTACAGTTGTTGTTTCTGGTGATGCTTTCTGATTTTTTCTAACCTTTTTGCTTGAGGTCTTTCTTTTTTTATGTTCAGAGATTCCCCCTTAATATTTGTTACAGGGCTAATTTAGTGGTCATGAACTCTTTTAGTTTTTGTTCATCTGGGAAATTCTTTATCTCTCCTATTTTGAATGACAGCTTTGATGGATAAAAAATTATTGGTTGTGTATTTTTCCCACTCAGGACATTGAATATATCCTACCACTCTCTCCTGGCCTGTCAAGTTTCTGTGGACAGATCTGCTTTGAATCTGATCTCTCTTCCCTTGTAGGTTAAGGACTTTTTTCCCCTTGCTGCTTTCAAGATTCTTTCCTTGTCTATGTATTTTGTGAACTTGACAATGATATACCTTGACAATGGTAGGCTTTTGTTGAATTTCATGAGAGTTCTCTGTGCTTCCTGGATTTTGATGCCTGTATTCTTCTCCAGCTTAGGTAAGTTTTCATCTATAATTTGCTCAAATAAAATTTCTTCTCCTTTTTCTCTCTCTTACTCTTTTGGGGCTCCTATGATATGAATGTTATTCTGTTTTAATAAGTCACTGTATTCCTCTGTGGTTGAGGAATACAACTGTGGTTGATTGTCTTTGTTCCTTTCTTTTTCTCAGTTTCATTATTTTCCAGAATTTTATCTTCTATACCACTGATTGAGCCCTCTGATTCATTCATTCTCATCTTTATGACCTCTATTTGTATTTGCATCACCATTGTAGCACTTTTTAATTTTGGCCTGACTAGATTTTAGTTCTTTTACCTCTGCAATAAAGGATTCTTTTGTGTCTTCTATGCCTTTTTTAAGCCCAGCTGGTATTCTTATAAGTGTTTTAAGTTCTAGTTCAGACATTTTACTTATATCTGCATTGATTACATCTCTGGCTGTCATTTCTTCCTGTTCTTTCCTTTGGGGTAAATTCCTCCATCTTGTCACTTTGGAGGGGATGGAAAGGAAAAGAAAAGAAAAGGACAAAGTTAAAGAAATTGTAAAAAGTGAAAAAAATTAAAAATAACATAAGATAAAATAAGATACATAGAGGAAGCTGGATCCTAGGTGTGTTTTGGTCTGCCTGTTAGGAGAAGCTTGTTAGAAAAAAGGTAGAAAGAAAAGCAAAAGAAAAGGAGAGAAAAAAATAATGATTAGAAAGTATATAAAATTAGAGAAAATTAAAAAATGTCTTTTCTGTATCCAGAAAACAAAATAATAAGAAAAAAAAAACAGACAAAAATGAAAACAAAACCAAAAAAAAAAAAAAAAAAGGAAAAAGAAACTAACAACAATGCTTGATCTTGTTTCCCCTAGAGCTGAAGCTGTGCAGCACTCTATGATCGCCAGACTAGTTATGGACAAGGGGTTTATGTTGGTCTTGTGGGGAAGCACCTGCTGTGATTCCCAGGTGGAATCACCCTTGTGGAGATGTGCCTGCAGGGCACAGGGATGGGGGTACGGGCTTGGTGTAGGGGCTCCATTTTCCATTCGGTGCTGTTTAGCTCACTGAGTTTGATCAGGCTGGTGGTTGTGAGGAGAAAATAGCTTTGCCCCATTCTCCCCTCTCTGAAGTGGGAAATCCATGCCACTTGTCTTCAGTGAGCCCTCACAGATGCAAACAAAGATGACTTCCATCTCTAGTTTCTGTCAGATCCTTACATTCACCCTATGTCAGAGCGTCAGAGCTGTCTTCCTACCAACTGGTGCAGCACTTCTGTGTTTTAGCTCAGGCCTGGCTGTGTTTCAAAACCCTCCATACTTCAGAGATACCCTAACATACTCCATAGTCACACTGATCTCCTGGGGGAGGATTTTCCTGCGCTGTAACCAGTGCTGGCTTGTTGGAAAAGACAGTGGTGTGACTGTGCAGCTGTTTAGAGTTTATGGTGAATCGCAACACACAGCCTGTGCCAGGTTTCATAGCCCTTACCCAGAGTCTTTGTTCCTATGCTGGTGTGCAGGAGGACTGCCCTGTGGTGTCCTCAGGGTCATTTGCCTGTGGAGAAGTCATATCACTGCTCCCAAAAACCTTCAAGCTCTGGCTGGTGCCAACTTTTCGCAGAATGCAGTGGTGTGACACATCAGTTCAAATTTATGGTAAATCACAACACACAACAACTACCACCGGATTTTATAACCGTCAGCCACCAGAATGAAATGCTCTGAATATATCTACCTGATAATATCATAGACCTCAGAAGTCTGTGTTCTGCTGTTTTATCAAAAACTGGTCTATTGTAACCCTCACCATTTCTCCTTATAAATGGTTTTGGGGAATAGCTTTCCTTTGCAGTCCCCTGCACGTGTTTTCAGTTTTTCTTTTATGTTTTCCATGCTTTTAATCTCTCTCCTTCTCTCTCATTATTCACTATTTGTTCAGGGTTCCTTCCCCTGGGGAGCACCCACCACTCTTTTCTCCCACAGATCAACTCTCTGCAGATCTTACCTTCCATGAGTGTTTTTGGTTTGTAGATATGCAGCTTTGTTCTCTAAGG
Organism: Mustela erminea; assembly: GCF_009829155.1. Taxonomy (NCBI): domain Eukaryota; kingdom Metazoa; phylum Chordata; class Mammalia; order Carnivora; family Mustelidae; genus Mustela; species Mustela erminea. Next base: position 65,985,210 of record NC_045614.1, on the reverse strand, counting down.
ATTCTGATTGATTTTTTTGGGTGTTCCGGATGATTTGATATTTATCTAAGCTGTATTTGAGTGAGGAGGCAGGCTTAAGGTCACCTGACTCCTCTGCCATCTTACTTCTCCAACCTGTATCTCCATATATTTAAAGATAGTGATTACACTGGGCTTTAGTATTTATTGAGTTCAGACCTTGCACACTTCCTTTTATGATATATATGAATTTATTGTACCCATATCTCCAATCTCATTTCTCTCCCCTAATACTCTCAAGCAAAATATGTGCATTATTTTTCTATGTAAATGATGTCTTCTGTCAAGCTGAGTGATCTTTTTTTTTTTAATATATTTTTACATTTTTTCTTGGAATTGATATTTATATAATTATTTCATTCACTGATTTTTCCATGTACCTCTTATAAGTTTCTTATTAGATGTTCTAACCAATTTATGGAACACTGACACTCTTGAGATGACTGCTAAATTTTATCATCTGCCCATAGTTCACCCCTTTCTTTTTGTTCCAGAGGAGGTTGATTTCCTTTCACCACAGTCCTGTGTTGGGTATTCCACTTCCTGTACCTATCTCTTTTTATGCTTGCCAACTCATTTTTGGGAGCTCATATCCTCTGGTAATTTCCTTAAAAAGGATATGAAAAGAAGGGGGTTGTAGTTGTTTGTTTTGATATTCCCTATTTTACTCTTATATTGTTGAGTACTTTGGAAAGTAAGAACTCTGATTTGAAAGTCAGATTTGGAAACAATGGTTCATTCTCTTCTAGTTCCCTGTGTTACTGTTGAAAATCCCTATGCATGCTATCTGAGTCTTGCTCTATTACATGTGACCTAACTTTTCATTTGAAAGCTTTAGGATCTTTATTTTCATTCTTCTGAAAAGTTACTATAATGTACTCTGGTGTACACAATGTGTTTTCCCTTTTCTTTTTTTCATTTTGTCCTGGAATCTCAGTTAGTTCTATCATTCAGTTCTGAACATTTTTCTTGTATTATATCTTTCAATTTCCTCTGCTCTGAGTATTTTCTTTTTATTCTATCCTTCTAGAATTCTTCAGTGGAAACATCTTCAGTTATCCTTTAATTCTTTTTTAATTGGGTTTTTTTCCCATATAACATTGTATAAATGTAAGGTATACAGCATATTATTTTGATTTAATTTTCTTATGGTGTCTCTCCCCTTGTCAGTCTCACTCTGGGGTGTGTGTGTGTGTGTGTGCAAGTATGTTCAGCATTTAGGAAGTGTCCTTAAACTTTTTAGAAACAAAGTTTTCTGTCTTTTAAAAAAGTTCCTGATATAAGATTTTGGTATTTATGTATTTTTAATTATTGTTTTTTTTATAATATTCTGCTCTTATAGTATCTTCTCTTATCTCTCATGAGATAAAATAATTTTTGTTTTAAATTTGTTTTATCTTTACTTATCTAATTCACACTCATTTCATTTTCCTTGTTTCTTTCCAATTTCTGTTTTTCTAGTATGTGGATGTGTGTGTGTGTGTGTGTGTGTGTGTGTGTGTGTGTGTGTGTTGAAACTTAATTCAATTGTTGATGCCCTTTGGCTGCCCATTTTCCTTTAAAATGAAGGCACAAATGTGCTCACTCAATGCTCTTTGTGCAGGCACATGACTTGTGAAATTTGTGGCTCCATTGTAAAGTGATTTGGAACAGAGGAGAATTTTTGTTGAGGAATTATCAGTGTTATTAAGCCATTTTCTTCTAGAATCTTGTCTTCACATTTGGTGTGGGACAGGTGGCAGTCTCAGTGTTTTATTTTGTAGACTTTCAGGTAATTCTGCTGTATTCATATGAACATGTGCTTCTTAAGCTGTGGCCTGGATCCTTCAGGTCCTGTATCTTTATCAGGACCACAGGTGGGGCTTTTCATTGTCAGTGGTGTTCCTTTCTGCAGGCACTTCACTTATCACTTCTTTTACCTGTGTTAACTCTGGTACAAATCTTCCCCTGGATTTCCAAGTTCCAAAAACTTTGCCAAATCTCTTTTACAACATCAACATTCTCTACTTCCCTTTGGCTCTGTTGGAATGCCCTGTTCAATTCTTGTGCTAATACTTAATTACAGTTTATATTGTAGAAAGAAGGGATAAATACACATGGCTCCTCTGCCACATTTTATGACAGTCCTTTTTGTTGTCTTTTCAATATATGGTCTCTCTCTCTTTTTTCTTTTTTTGCAGCAACACATTATCTTTACAATTAGTGTGTTTTTCTCATATGTATAATGTTTTGCAATCCTGTGATCCTTTACAGTTAAAGAAGCACATGTTCAAAAGCACTATTTGTTTTATTCCTTTGAAAATCCTTGGAATGAGGCATAGGTATACTATTATATTATTCACATTTGACAGGTGGAGAAACCTCCACCCAGGGAGTTTAATTAATGTGCCCAAGATCAGTCTGTCAAGTTTTTAAAATTTTTCAAGTTTTTCTAATTTGTGTCAACTTTATGAATTAAATTAATAAAGAAAAGGAAAAAAAAAGGAAAAAGGAGATGAATTAAAAGCACTTAGTTTTAAAAATCTTATTTCTAAACTAGACTGAATTTTTAGGTTGGGGTAATTTGAGGATTTTAATGTATTCTGTGACACACAATCACAGTCATGGTGAACAATTCAGATTTGACAGAAATAACAAAATGATCTATAACTGTTCCAAAATCTTTAGAAGCACTTAAGCAAATATGGGGCACCTGTGTGGCTCAGTGGGTTAAAGCCTCTGCCTTCGGCTCAGGTCATGATCTCAGAGTCCTGGGATCAAGTCCTGCATCGGGCTCTCTGCTCTGCAGTGAGCCTGCTTCCTCCTCCTCTCTCTCTCTCTGTCTGGCTCTCTGCCTACTTGTGATCTCTGTCCGTCAAATAAATAAATAAAATCTTAAAAAAAAAAAAAAAGAAGCAAACATGTTGGGTGGGGACAAGTTAAAAAATGAAGCACATATTTCAGTGCTTTTACAATGCATTGTGTGGTAGGTTATTGTGTGGAGGAACAAAACTGAGAATCACGTCTATAGGGCTTTCTCCACCTCTGGACACGATTTAATGGAGCTAATGCATATGTATTACAGCATGGTTCTCATTAAACAACAGCACAGCCATTAGACCTAAAATTTCTGCAAGCGAAATGATCCACTTTCTACAAAGGACCTTCTCTGACCACAGAGACCCTGCTGTGATGATGCTGACAGCTTCATGTTCTGTGAACTAGAGGGATAAGAGGCAGTGGCTCCCAGCCTTCTGTAGCCCATCCATCTGTGAGGCCTTTCATGGAATTGAGGGAGGTTTGTGTTGCTTTTCTGGAGGCCAGGCTGACACCTCGCTCCCAGGCCATCTCTTGTCAGATGCCCAGGTTCTTCCAGTTGGGTGCTGGCTAAGGATACCAGTTATATCCTTTTCCTGTGGAGAGAATTTGCTCTGTGGGAAGGCAGGCTGAAATATCCTTTTAGAACAATCATTGGACAATACTCCGGCCTCACTGGTTCTGAGTAACTCCTCAAGTCCTGAATCAATGATTGTCCTAATCTTGATGAATAATTATCTAGCCAGTCAGTTGTCTGCTGTCTTCAAGGTCCTGTGCAAACACCATCATTTCTATAAAGATGTCTCTGAATCAAGAAAGACTTTTTCTCTCTGGTTCTTACTCTCATAAAGTGCTATTTATATTCTGCTTGGTGCTCATATCTCTGTGCCTTATATGGTGAGGATGACAACGGTGTTTGTAGCAAGAATGAGTGTTGCTAGGACAACCTAAGTCTCTGAGCCCTATGTTGGAATCCTCTTTCTGTTCTCCACTTAGTCCAATGGCTTACCATCTCCAATTCCTGTTCTGTAAAATGGAGGCAATAATACTCTCCTTTCCAAGTTGTAATAAAGATTAAGCATAAAAACGTACATAAATTACCAAATGCAAAAGTTGTCTTCAGTTTTTTTCTAGAGTTAGAGTCTCTCATGATTTGTCTCCTTCTCTGATGACTTCCTATTCAGTTTCCCCTCCCTTCCCCTATGATCCTCTATGCTGTTTCTTATATTCCACATATAAGAATCTGCCTTTAAAACCTGTTTGTGGGGCACCTGGGTGGCTCAGTGGGTTAAAGCCTCTGCCTTTAGATCATGATCAGATCATGATCTCAGGGTCCTGGGTTCGAGCCCCGCATCAGGCTCTCTGCCTAGCAGAGCGCCTGCTTCCTCCTCTCTCTCTGGCTGCCTCTCTGCCTACTTGTGATCTCTGTCTGTCAAATAGATAAATAAAATCTTTAAAAAAAAAAAAACCCAAACCTGTTTGCACCTACATATCTTACCTAAATGCACATGCATCGTCCTTCCTGAATGCACCCTCCAGTAAGGAAATGCTTCCACTGTCCCTTTTGGTTGGTCACTTTGTATCATTGACCCAAACTTAGACTGCTTTCTCTCCATTTCCCTCTGAGCTCCTCCTTTGGTCAGTTGTGCATATCAGGGCAATGACCGGTTTTAGCCATAGGATGTTACAGAGGGTGATAATAGAATCAAGCAGGACCCTCTGAGCTCATGATCTGCATCCTCGCCAAGCAAGAAGAAGCTTTCTGAGAATGAGAAGTTTATTCCCTGATTCCTGGGTCTCAGTATTTTGTCCTGGGAGATGAGATTGCCACTAACCACCACTGATTCCAAAGAATAGTCCCATCTTCTCATAGCCATGACTATTACTTGTCTTCTGCTTTATAGTTGTTAAAGTGCCTTGATAGGTGCTATCCACTGAATTCCAAAACTATTGTCCTGAAGCTGGGTTATGTATCCATTCCATGGATTGGGAAATTGAGGCTCACACACAGAGGTGTGTGAGATTAGCTCATGGTCAGCTGGCAGGTACTTGCCCTCTGAGTCCAAGTTGGTCCACTGTCTCAGTCTTCCCTATGCTACTTTTGTGGTTTATGGCACCTGCTGTCATTTCCTAGTACTAATCTCACAAAGTTGTACCTAACAAATTCAAAACACATTCCAAGGGTGTGATTCATTCTCCCTGCAACAGGGGAGCACACAAAAAGTTTTGTTTCAGTCTGTCATCTTTGAAGATATTCCCACCCAACCTCAGCCCAGGGGAATGTTGTAGAAATGTGAGAGAGGGTTACAGCCTGAAAATATCTCCCCTTAGCATTGTTCCCCACCACTCCAGGGGCAGATCTTTCCCCACGCAATGCTTTTGGCCATTTAGAGAATACATTTCCCCGCTTACTCAAAGGCCAAGTCCTTTGAGAAAAATGTACTGCTGCTTATACTGATTTATATTGATTCCTCCAACAAGTTGTGGAAGGGTTTCATTTATCTGTCAGATGGGTTAGGAGTTTATGAGGCTTCTCACATTTGACTGCTGAGTTCTAGGATTCTATAATTTTCTCCTCATCTGTAGGAAGGGCTATTTGCCACTTTTTACAGCATAAATACATTCTCTTAATAACAAAAAGAAGTGCAGGGTTCAGAAAAGATAGCTGAGGCTAAAGCATGCAGAATAAAACCTAGATCTATCTGAGGGTTGGGGAATTGAAAGAATGCAAAACCCACACTTGCACCAAAGGTAGGGAGCCAAGCTTGCAGACCATCGAGTAGTCAAGACCTGTGTGAATTATTATGTATATGTGTGTGTTGGTGTCTGGAAGTGACATTCTGTGTCAGGGTCTAAAGTGACAGCTGGTGTTTGAAGCCTGTGTCCATAGGCACAGCAAGAGTGTGAGGCATGGGAGAGCTGGCCACAAATGCCTAACAGCCTGGAGCAGAGGGAAGTAATAGTGAAGACTGTCCTTACAAAGAATGACTGCTGGGTGCTCATCTCGGCTGGTGTTCTGGATTCTCCCTGGGCTATGGGTTTACAGCCTAAATAAACTTCAGCCTCCAAGCCCCACAGGAATTTGGCAAGTAGGTCTCTCAGAGATGCTTTTATCCATTTTGCTCACAGAAACTCTTGGTGAGATAATGTGTATGAGGAATCATGGGCTGCATCCTAAACATGGCAACTTTTACATGGCCAATAAATACGCCTGCCTGTCTGAGGCCAAAATGGGTCTCAATGGATGTAATTGAAGTGTTTTTGTGTTTTTGATCTCTCATCACTTATTTTTTTTTCAGCATGGCCAGCACTTACAGAAGTTCTGTTCTATATGGTTTGGTTGTATATAACTTTGGGCCCTTTAAGGGAGAAAAAGGAGAAATAATTCAATGTGACTTCTGCAGCATAAATGAGAGCTGGAGCCTTGGGAATGTGTTAAACAGTAATAACAGAAATCATTGTTTCCTAAGAAGGCATTGCCTGGAATAACAACAAAAAACTTTTTTAATGTAAGCCTGGGGTGACTTTAAAAAAGTGCTAAGGGGTTTTTAAAAGGATTTTTGCTACCTGTACTTGGAATAAACTGTAAAAAGCAAAAACTTGCATTTACTAATTCCCCCATATGTCTGTTCTTAACTGGGCTATTCACAAAGATGCATCTGTAGCTGAACTGATGTCTTTGTGCTCAGCCCTTTACTGCTAGGTTTATGTACATCCAAATTCTGAGAAGCACACTTCTAGAACAGTCTTCTAGCATTTCCCAAAGAACCTGGTCTGGGCATAAAAAGTAGAGCTGAAATGGGTTTTTATGAATGAGTCCTAAAACACCTTTCTTTTGTGGTCCATGCCTGAGGAATAGTCCCTTCTCCTTCACTGTCTCATTCCCTACCAAAAATAAGATCCTTCAGATATCCCAGCTCATTGTCTTAGAACTATATACCCCAAGGGGTTAAGATTTCCATTGAGCTCTTCAGCAAAAGCCCCCACCCTGCCCATATACTCAGAAACAGAACATATCCCACTATTCTGACTCATGGTAGAGAAGCAATGTATTGACTATATTTTCTCATCTTCTCCCTTTATGCCATCACTTCTCGGTCAACACACTTTGGGACTTGGCAGTATTTTTTTTTTTTCTTTCTCCTAAAGTCCAGGTACTGGGATAGCATCTTTCACTTACCTGAGTAATAAATTCATTTTTACTGTATGATCTGTCTTCCCCATGAGCTGCTCCATAACTGATTTCTTTTTTCATTGATCTTTCCAGAACTCTGCCAATTTCTTTTCTATCCAAGACCAACTATATTATCTCAGGAACTTCTACATTATGAATTTTTCTGTTCAAAATAGCTAATGTTGAATATAATAGTTTGTTTTCATGTAATCCTGGGCAAATTGGCAGGGAAAAGGTGAGGGGGATTGCAGTGTTCTAACTGTGGGAATTTAGCTATTTTTGGACTCCAAGGGATTCCTCAGTCTGTGACTGACCAGCCGAAATGTTGGTCTTTCCACTTCAGTGTTGCCAGCTCCTAGATGTCAGCATGATCCCATAGCTCAGGACTGAAAGGACACAGCAGAAGGCTAGAAACTCTGAGAGGCACAGAGTGAAGGGATATCTGAAATACTACTGTATTTACTTCAGAAAGTCTTTGCCATACAAGAAGATGAGAAATGTTTTTCTATAATGTGGACTTTAATCCATTCAAAGGCAGGATTTATCAAGTTGCAAAGTGCATACAAATTACCTGAAGATTTTGTTAAAATGCAGATTCTGATTAAGATCCTAGGTGAATTCTGGTGCTTTAAATAATAACACCTACAGCTGCACTGACTAATATGATAAGCTACCATGTAGTTCCATGTACAGCTCTCAAGCATTTGAAATGTGATTAGTCTGAGTTCAGATGTTCTGTAATTGCAAAGCACACATAAGATTTCAAAATTTAAAAAAAAAAAGATTTCAACAATTTATTACCAAAAAAATGAATGCAGAATTTCTCATTAATAATTTTATATTGATCACATGTTGATAATAATTTAGATATATTAGACTAAATAAAATATATCATTAAAATTAATTATACTTTGTTTCTCTTAAAATGTTTCTTTGTAGGGGCACCTGGATGCCTCAGTGGGTTAAAGCCTCTGCCTTCGGCTTGGGTCATGATCCCACGGTCCTGGGATTGAGACCGGCATCGGGCTCTCTGCTCAGTGGGGAGCCTGCTTCCCCCTCTCTCTCTGCCTGCCTCTCTGCCTACTTATGATCTCTCTCTCTGTCAAATAAATAAAATCTTAAAAAAAAAGTTTCTTTGTATATATATATATATATATATATATATTTTTTTTTTTTTTTTTTTTTTTTTATTGGAGAGGGGCAGAGGTAGAGAATCTTCAAGCAGACTCCGCATTGAGTACGGAACCCAACATGGGTCTCAATCCCATGACTCATGAGATCATGAAATGAGCAGAAACCAAGAGTTAGATGCTTAATCAATTGAGCCACCCAGGTGTCCTTCTCTTAAAATGTTTTAGTGCAGTACCAGTAAATATAAAATTACATACATGGGTCATATTTATTTCTATTGTATAGCACTATGTAATTTTGTTCACTTCTGTTTCACTGACTATAAATTGTACTTAGTATTTTCTGTATCAGTGGTTCTCAAGTTATTCTGTATATGATAGCCACTTGGTGGGTTTTGTCTCCTCCCAGACTGTGGTTGGGTGGTTCTGGGGTAAGGTCTAAGAATTGCTATTCCTAACCAGTTCCCAAGTGATACTGATACTCCTTGTATATGGACTACACTTGCAGTAGGAAGAACTAAAGTCCTTTTCCCTCTTGCCTATCCAGTAGCATTCAGCATATTTCATTTGTGGTATAATCTGTGAACATCTCTTTTACCCACCCTTGTACTCACACCAGCATTCATGCACTCTGTGGCCTTTTAAAGCCCTAGAGGGAAAGGTTGTTCCTGTTTCTCTTGTTATCTCCAAAGCATCTAGTTCAATAATTGGTTTGCTAAGTTGAAATGCATTGGATTTAAGGGAATTAACCATCTTCCTTCCTTCTTCTTTCCTTACTAGAAACTCTGACAGGCAAAATATTAAATCAGGAATGAAATAAAACAGGGATAAGATTTGATCTGTTGATCAATCTATTGATTGACTAACTACTGAGTAAAGTGCATTGGGTTTTATTTTGTCCTTTTTCATCCATTTAGCTCAATGTATATTTTTTAGCACTTGAGGCACTGATGGTTAGGGCAGTGAGTTAGCCCAGTTTCAGGTGACAAGTGTATTGCTAATTGGAATGTCAGGAAAACTCCTAAGTACACTGAGGAAACCACAGCTAGAGTGTCATGGGAGCCCAGAGGTAGGAGGTAAACTAACCTCTAAAATGCACTGATTAAAGCTTTGCTACTCAAATTGTTCTTCTCAGACTAGCAGCCACAGCACTGCCTGGGAACTTTTTATAAATGCCGAGTCTCGGGCCAACACCTGAACTTATGAATTAGAACCTGCATTTTAAAAGAATCCCAGGCAATTTATAAACATATTAAAATTTGAGAAGCACTAGATTGAAAGACAAGTGTAGCATCAGCTACAGTATAAGCCTGGGGTTAATTCTGGGCTTCTTTCCTGCCTTCCCTAAGGGAAGTCTGGGGTGTCTGGGCTAAGACAAGTCAGATGGCAGAATGGAGGCAGATGCCCCACACAGATGGAAATACATTTCATTTGGATAAGCAGACCACAGTAGAGCTTTGCCAACTGCAACAGCCTTGCTCACAACAGGAGCAAATCCCTGAAAGATTCATGACTAGGGGAATTAAAAGAAAGAGACTTTCCACACGATGGCAAGGCTACGGCTATCAACCGGCAGGATGCTGCTGCTCCTTGACAGCATGAAAGGAAGCCCAGCCCTACCAGCCTACCTGTCTAGGAGCCACCTGTCACATAGGAGTGGGAAGCAGATTGACTGCCAGGTATTAGGCCAAATTGCATCACCTTTCTCCAAAATCATGGAAATGAGATAAGTGGAATATGGGACTGAGGTTGCAAGGATGATGCCATCATGAAACTATCTCCCTAATTCATCTTCTTTACAAGAAAAGTGGGACCCATAAGTCAACTTCAGTAGGTGAAAAACCTTGTGATGCTGAAAAGTAACAGAAATGGGGGCTCTGTCATGTAAAAGTTAATATAGTTTATATAATATAAATATAATATATAACAATATTTTGAGTGTGGGTGGTTTGGAGAAGAGTCCCTTAGGTAAACTACATATTTTCTAAGTCATGATGACTTTGGTCTTACACTACATCCAATGAGGAGAGATAACAGATACCAGTCCAAACAGACAGCATTTATTATATATGCACTCTTTAAGAAATTATGAAAGGGGCCAAATGTCCTTTCCATCTCTAAGTCTTTAACTCTTTAATATGTATATTTTCTATTTAGTCAATCAGTTTTTTCAACAAACATTAATTGAGGTACATATTTAATTGCTAATCTTGGGGCTGGGGTAATACATATATATGGACAAGCAAAATCCTTGACTCTTTGAGGCTCTTCGTTGTTCAGTGAGAGTAACAGACACATTAACAGACAGCACAGTATCATCAGTGCTAATACAGAGATGCATATATTACTTAACGTGCATGGAAAGATGGCAGGAAATGATGATGATGGTATCATTCACATGAATACATGTCAGTTACTATGCTAAGTATCATCAACTCATTTTTTTTAAACATGGCCTTATAAGGTAGGTATTATTAGCCTTCCCATTTTGTAGGATAAAGTAATAAAGCACAGAAAATTTAGATAGTTTGCCCAAGGTCCATAGCTAGAATGGCAGAGATAGAAAAGCTTAAAAGGGTTAAGTCTGGTGGTGGGTATAATGGAGAGCACGTATTGCATGGAACAGTGGTGTGGGGCATAAACAATGAATTTTGGAACACTGACAAAAAATAAAATTTAAAAAAACTAAGCAATTTTGTTTGGAAATAGTATGTTGAGGCCCAGAGATATAAAATGAAATGCATAAGATTACATTAAAAATGAGCATTTATTAAAAGCCAACTATTACCAAGAACTGTGCTAGATGTAGGAAGGTACAAAAATGAGTAAGACATTGTCTACCTCCTCAGGGATTCAGTGTCAATAAGACTTGAAAGCATGCATATGGGTATGTTCTGGTATGCTGTGCTAAGTTTGCTGCTGTAAGCATGTGGAAGGCACTGATGGAGTGAGAAGAATAGAGTGACTAATTCTATCTAGGGGTAAACAAGAAGACTTACAAGGAGGTGATATGTCAGCTGGGTTTTGATTTATGTACAGGAATTTGCCAGTTAACCAGCATTAAAAGGCATTTCAGGCAGAGGAAACAACATTACAAGGACAGGGACATCAAAGAGCAACCTAAGAGAGTTCTCCTTACATAACTCAAATGAGCATCTACTCTACATTTAGAAGCTAAAACACCCAACATGAGGGTTAAAACAGTGAGGAAATACAGTCCCCGAAGTCTGCAAGGAAGGTAGCCATTTTTCATCTTTTTGACTGGCAAGACACTGTGGCAGAAATTTAGCTAGAACCTGTACAGGAGTACAACTCTTTGTCTCTTGAAACTCCTGATCCCCCCAAGACAGTGGTAAAATATGATGAAAGGATAAACATATAGAAGAAGAGAGAGAAAAAAGGAGAAAATTTCAGCGAAACTAGAACTATAATAATAATTTGAAGATGGGGAAAGGTACAAGGAATGGTACTTGATTGTGCAGAGTGAAGAAAGGTGCAGCCTGCTTGGAACCCATGTAACAAGGAGCTCAATGTAGGAGAGCCCAGTCATGAGAGGTTTCCAATTAATCTAAATGAAATATCATAATTGGGCATCATGCAGCAGACACTTAATGAACTAGTAAAAGATGTCCTTAAGACTCCACATTAGTTGCTATAAGATTCCTTCTATATCACAAGAATTACTAGAGGCTGAAGCTCTAAAGCCAAAACAAATTCCAAGCAAGGAAAATAGAAGTAATCTGCTTTCTCTTGATGATAAATAAGAATCATATTTTCTTATTATTTGGGTCACCAAGAAGTTCAGAATCAAATTTACAGAGTAACTCTAGCAACTTATAAGGTTCTCAGACCATGGCAAACATATTTTTTTCTAGTTGAATGCATCTCTCTGTCTCTCTCTCTCTCTCTCCCCCTGATTTCAATTTTTATTCACCCTTTAGTAGCACATTATGATTGTTATCGATTTAGTGGAATAAAGAAATGAAAATAAATGTATAAAGGTGGATGTTTATTGTGATTGAATTTCTTTTAAGTGAAAGAGACTTAATGTGAGCTATTTCAATATAACGGACATCCACAATTTAAAAATGGTAGAAATGTGCTAAAACAAGGAAAGTATGTAGTAATGGTAGAAAAATAACTCAAAACAAAACAAAAAAAGAAATATGCTTTAAAAATGTACATAAGGGAGCATAAAAATTATCACTAATAAAATTGGAATGAATATCATTTTTATCTATGTACTTTTAGAAAGTTTACTTATAAACCCTTATTTCTCTAATCATGTATTTACTTGTTTAGCAACTACTCACAAACTCCTTCAATGTGCCAGTCCAGTCACTAAGTGTTTTGAAAACATCAGAGAACAAGACAAAGAAAGCAACTGACCTACCTTTGCAGAGAAACCTAGTTAAAAGAACTAGCAAGAGTTGAGCTCACAATTCTGGAGTTTGTCAAATTGCACTGCATTCTGGTCGGTAATTCTGCTTATCTGGCTGAGGCTCTGCTGATCTTGCCAGGTCTTACTCATGCTTTTCCAGACAGATCAGTTTAGGGTTGGTAGGTCTAAAATGGCTCCATTGAGATACTAATCTCTATTCCACATGGTTTCTCATCTTCCAGCTATCTTGGGCTTGTTCATTTAGTGATGGTGCGGGGATCTCAAAACGGAAGATGGAAGTACATAATGTCTCTTGAGGTGAAGATTTGAAAACCCCAAATTCCAACTCCTGTAGAAGGAGCTGCTAAGAATCGAGGCCATTTCTGCAGTTTAACACATCCAGAACAGCCTGGACTAAATGCTGAAGGGTTGCAGTGTTTGGAACTTGGTTGCATAAAAAGCCAGCAAGGAAACCAGCAGAGTGTGATATTCTAGGAGTCTCCAAAGGAGAGCAAGAGATCAAACACTTAAAACCAACGAGGTGGGTACAAGGAATCTAGATTAAAAAAACAAAAACAAAAACAAAACAACAACCTCAAAATAAATGCTAACTTTTATAGGTTATAAAGTATAAAAATATGAAATAATACAAAGCACAAAACTGGAAAATGATCTTAGAGTTTGCTAAAATTACCAACAAGTAAAAACTCATTGGTCCTTCTGGTCCTTTCATTTTTACAACTGTGAATTATATTCTTGTAATTTTCACTACTTATCAAAATGGAATTCCTATGGGAGTTCAAGAGGAGGGAAAGTGTTCAAGACACTTTCTTGTGGGGGAAGTTAATTAAATTTAATTTCTTCTCTATGGATCTTACTCAAGAACTTAAGAATAAAATATATTAGACTGCATTCAAAAATTGCAATCTGGCATTTCTCTTAATATATATGATAGATGTGTATACATATATGCATATATATAATGTATATGTAGACACAATACCAATAATACATGTATCTATATATGTGCACACACACACACATATATGCACATACAGGAAATGTATAGTTACTTTATTTTAGCCTGTAGCCCATTTTTGCCACTTTCCATTGTGATCTGTCGGTGATGATGTGACCTACTGCAAACTGCTCTCAGGAGTTTGATCACCAGTATTACTCAAGCGTTGCGAACAAGCTAGGAATGATGTGCTCTGTGGTGTTAGACATCCAGTATTATAATAAATAGCTCTGTGCTCTAAAAGAGAAAGAAACATTTCAATCCAATGTAAATGGAAGGACCTGGACCTTGCCTATTTCTGCAGATGAACAAAGGTTGCTTTCTAGTTCTGATGAGAAAGCAAATTTTGAAATGGAATTAAGAAGCCGACATACACACCTGAGTCAGACTGGCCTGTGCTTCAGTGGTTTAACCATAATGGAGGTCATGTTTCCTGTATTGCCTATTCACACCACCTGGATCCATTGTTATAAACAGTTTGTGTCAGAAAGGATGAAACAAATACATAGGACTGAACTCAGTGAACCAAGACAGTGTCTCCTTTCTTCTCAAAAATGAAGATGTAGATTAACTGTTTCTATATAGCTCATCTCTTGTCACACTGAAACAGGAATAGCAGGTCCATTTCTTTGACCATTGATTTCTCTGAGATTATGTCCAAAGAGTCAAAACTTCCCACTGAAACATGATGTTATCAATTTTCATGAAGATCTCGATAACATTATTAAATGAACAAATAATTACATAATTAAGCACTTCCCAATTGTTCTGGTATTAAATAAAACAAAGGTAGAAACACCTAGGAAATCTTGCATGGCACATAACAGCATAGTAAGTTTTGGGAAATTTTTTATTAAAGAAATTGGTTAAATATTATGGGCTCTAGAATTTTATGTATATTTTATTGAACATGGAATATCAGTTCAAAGTTTATATTTTTCAGTGTTCTATAGAGCATAGTTTGGGAAACTGACCTCTTTTTTTTTTTTTTCTTTCTTTCTTTCTCTGAATATAACACGAGCCTCTATGGAAGAGCACCAAGCTGTAAAAGAATTATAGGGCATGGGTTTATTTATCTCCATACCATCTACTCAAGCAGAGTAGCTCACAGATCCACATGATTTTAAATGATTCTAGAGGGTGTTATATGCAACTGATAAATTATTGAATACTACATCTGAAACCAATGTTGTACTATGTGTTGGCTAATTGAATTTAAATAAATTTTAAAAATGGTTCTGGAAGAAATCCACAAAAAAAAACCAGGAATACAAGAGACACAAGTTCCTATGCAAAGAGAGCTACTGGGGATTATGACAGTATAGAAAAGAGGCAACATAGTGTATTTTTTTTTAAAGACTGTATTCATTTATTTGACACAGAGATACCCAACAAGAAAGGGAACACAAGCAGGGGGAGTGGGAGAGGGAGCTTCCCACAGAGCAGGGAGCCCGATGTAGGGCTCAATTCCAGGACCTTGGGATCAGGACCTGAACTGAAGGCAAACACTTAACCAATTAAGCCACCCAGATGCTCTGCAGGACAGTGTTTTAAGATTCTGGCAAGAAACACCGTAAAGCAGCAGTGTTGCCTAGTGGCTCAGAGTGGGGTCCCTCTGGGGGTATCTCAAAAGTTAGAGACTTCACTCTGACACCTAGTGGCTGTATGACCTCTGCCAAGTTAGTTAACTCCTTTGTGCTTCAGTTTATTCATCTTAAAAAACAATGGAATAGACCTGACATTCAACTCAAAGGATTAAATTAGGAGAATAATATCTAGCATATAATAAGCACTCAGTAAATATTAGCTATTACTAGAGAAAAAATGGCATGGTCATAATAAGTGTTTCATATCGGGTAGCTATTTGTACCTAGGCTTTTTGTCTCAGACTTACTGACAAAGATCACTGGAAAAGAATTAAAGATCATCTAGCTAATTCTCATGATCTTACCTGTACATAAAATGAGACCTAGAAGTGACTGAGCTGGAGGGATTAGGTCTCACATACTTAGTCTCCCACTCATGAGAATGTAGGAACTTAAATGATACAGAAGTAATTCTCATGTGTAAAATTAACATGTTCCTGGGGCACCTGGGTGGCTCAGTAGGTTAAGAGTCTGCCTTCAGGTCAGGTCATGATCCTTGAATCCTGGGATGAAACCCCACATCGGGCTTCCTGCTCAGTGGAGCATCTGCTTCTCCTTCTCCCCTTCCCCCTACTCATGCTCACTCTCTCTCTCTCGAATAAAATCTTTTTTAAAAAATTAACATGTTCCTTTTTGAACTTTCTTCTTTTTAATCCTCAAAATATCTTAAATATTCCTAAATATAGTTTTGAAGTTAAACATTTCAATTTTATTCCTGAGTTTTTTGGTAATGCTTTTAGCATTTTGCCCTTTAACTTGAACTGGGTGTTAATATAAATAGAATACGTTTTGTTTTTGTAAGGGAGACTATACTCTCATTGTCATAGACTTTTCATTGGGAATGGGATCTAAATATTTGAGCCTATCTTAAGCTGGATCCTTCAGCTCTGCCATCTGCCCTCTGTGACTCTTACCTCTTCTCTAATCCTTATTTTTTAGCTTTCTCCAGCAAATTCTAGGATATTGCCCAGTTTGTCTTCTACCCTAGTGATGCGATTCTCTACAGTATCAAGTTTACTGCTATATCCAAAGCTTTGCTTCAAATTCAGCTCTCAGATTTTTCTTTTCCTTACATACATTTCTAACAACAGGTTATTTTTAACTATCTCCATTGGCTTTATAAAGACATGAATCTTTTCTCTTTAACTAACATTCTGAGAATAAAATTAAAAGTCCTCAAAATTGTTTGCCCTTTTTTTTTTCTGTAACTCGTTGGTTAAGTTTTTGCTATTCATTCTAGTTTCATTGCTTTATAATGGAGAAAATGCCCTTCACATTTTTAGCTCTTGGACTTTATTGAGATTTTCCTGTGGTCTTACATACAATTGATTTATGTTATGTTCCGAGAAAATTTCAAAATAACTTTTTATTGTGCATGTAGAAAATGCTATTTAACCATTGTACAAGTATTATATAAAGTATGATATACCTTATTATAATAAAAAAACCTCTATATTTACTCAATTTAAAAAAAATTTTTGAAAGACTGAGATTCACGTTAAAAACAATGGACAATGGATAACGGATTAATGTGTCCATTCCTTCCATATCTCTTTTTTTTGTCTTATAAGTTGTTCTCAGCCATATAGTCATTATGAATTTTATCTCTCTCTCTCTCTCTTTTTTTTTTTTCCTTTTTGACAGAGAAAGAGAGACAGATCACAAATGGGCAGAGAGGCAGGCAGAGGGAGAAGGAGAGGCAGGCTCCCCGCTTAGCAAAGGGCCCAATGCGGCGCTCGAGCCCAGGACCCTGAGACCATGACCTGAACCGAAAGCAGAGGCTTAACCCACTGAGCCACTCAGGTGCCCCTATGCATTTTCTCTCTCTCTCTCTCTCTTTTTTTTTTTTTTTTTTAAGATTTTATCTATTTATTTGACAGACAGAGATCACAAGTAGGCAGAGAGGCAGGCAGAGAGAGAGGGGGAAGCAGGCTCCCCACTGAGCAGAGAGTCCGACGTGGGGCTCGATCCCAGAACCCTGGGATCATGACCTGAGCTGAAGGCAGAGGCTTTAATCCACTGAGCCACCCAGGTGCCCCTGCATTTTGTCTCTTATTGAAGTAAATAACCACTCTTGTTTCACATAATATATTTATTCAAAATTTACTTTTTCTGATGCTAATATTGAAACCATTTCCTTATCAATATTTTCTAATTCTTTAAATTTATTTATTTACTTATTCTTTTCTTTTTTTTAGAAGGGGAGGGAAAGAGGGGGTCTTGGAAGGGGCAGAGGGACAGGAAGAGAGAATCTCAGACAGCCCAGCACAGAGCCCAAAGAAGGGCTTAGTCTCAGGACTGTGAGATCATGACCTGAGCTGAAATTAAGAGTCTGACGCCTAACAGCCTGAACCACCCAGGCACCCCTCTAATTCTTTAAATTTAAACTTTGATAGTTAAATGTGTTCTTTTGAAGCAGTACATGGTGGAAGGTATGTGATGAAGTGAGGTCGTGGAGAGCTGATGAAGCTTTTTCACTAACTGGTAGCTTACTTTTACCTTTCACCTAGAAGTTTTTATGGACAGCTACTCATTACCTGATTTTTTTTTTTCCCAAGTACACCTGTTGTGTATCCTTTCTTAATAAGTAACACAGTGATCTAATTCATTAGTGAGGAAATGTTTCCTTCCTAGTAAGTCTTAAGACACTAGACTTGAAAGGTTGGTCTACCAAACAAAAGTACCTTGTAACATAGATATTGGTGTAAATATAAAGAATTAGCATATCAGTCTCTTCATGAAGTGAGCTAGGGAAAATTAGACACACAGGGAAAAGTGCAGAGTGCCTTTTTAAGAATTTCTTCTGTGTGTCTGGGACTTAGTTTCTTCATCTATAAAATGGAGCCGTTGATCTACCTTAACTATAAAGGCATCCTTCCCACTCAGAAGTTTTATAATTGTAACTAAAAATATGACAGATCAAGCACTCAATTAGAACATGTGCACTTGGGAGAAGATGTACAAACTTTCTGAAACACAGTTTAGAATTTAGTGTGTCTTATGAACAAAAGAGATGATAAATGATTTGAATAAGTGAAGGTATGCTGTTGAACTGTTTTCTTTTCCTCTGTGGACTTTGTTGTTTTTTGTTTTATATAGAAGTACAAGTTCAGTGAGGAGTCCCATAGCTAAAGACATTTCTTTCACAGAAAATATGCATTTCTAAGCTGTAGCCAGGGGCTCACACACTTAACCATTTAGTCATTCAATATTAAGTGATCACGAACTCTAAGTGCAAGCTAGCCTAGGCACTATGCACTGATTACAGAATGAATGAGACATCAAACCCTGGAGATATCTGTTTGATAACTGTCACTGTGGTTTGAGGACTCTGGGAGCAAAAAAAAAGAAGGGACTTTGATTTTGACCCTAAAATAATATGTAGTAATGACAATAGTGTTTCACTGAATGCTAGTTTTATAGGGCATTATAAGTGTTATGTCAAGAATTTATGATACATATATGTGTATATTTAATATAATAATGCTCCTACTAAACTCTAAGAGTTTAATATATATAGCATTCAACATATTTGCCAAAGAAATTCTTCTACTTCTGTGTTTGCTCATTTAGTAGGACATCTTGATGGATGTATGTTTCATAGGAAATCTGGATGTGGCTGGTTGGAGCATAAGTATAGGGGCAGATAGACTGAGAACCCTGTGTGACACTCCAGCCAAAACCTTTAGAGTCTTTTGTATTTAAACAAACAAACAAGATCAAAAAACAGCTGATGAAGGTAAGTGGAAATGACTTTCGAATTATTTATTCTTCCAGCAATTTATACCATGGCTTTCTATAGCTATGACGACATGTTTAATGAGAATATAGAGTCAGTCTCAGAGAATTCTATGCAAAATTTCTTCTCTTAGTGCATCACCAACAATTTTTTAGTAAATCAACTTAATATCACATTTATCTTGCCATATCTGCAAAACAGGCTAGAAATAAATCCAGAAGATATCTACCGTCTTATGTTTCACACCAGTTCTCAAAATAACTGAATAAAGTCATAGAAAGAATCTGAAATGAGAAGACAGAGTTATCTGAAAAACCTCAGATCCTGGAGGAAAGTTCTCTTGGCTTTGGCCTTTTTTGTTTTCCTACATGATGCCAATTCCTAGATGTGGCGTTGGCTCATACACTACATACAGTTCCATTTTACAGCTGCAAAGTAAATGAGGGGCCAGGAGGGGGAGCAGAAGTTAAGATCTTGCAGTCAGACCACCCAAAAATCGATGATAAAATGATTAATGCTGATGACATATGGAGAAGTAAACAAGGCCAGACAGAGAACACTGCCAGCGGGTACCCAAGGATAGAGAGTGAGGACTTCCAGAATGAATTATAGGACAATAACTGAGAAAAATCCACATGTGCAATTTATTAAAATGGGGGAACTGTAGTAAAAGATAAACTATTTCTCAAATATAAATGGAAGTGGTGGGTACATATGTTCTAGCCAGACAATGATGTTTCCTTGTGTCACTATTATGAGAAAAGAATGAGGCTTGGCAAGTTTGTGTGTTGATTTTCCATGGGATTCACAAAAACAGGCTGCAGCTTTCAAGTAAATAGTTATCCTATGGTAAAATGCTCACTGACACTTTTGTTCATGTGTTTTCCTTTTTTTTTTTTCTTTTTCTTTTTCTTTAAATTTTCTTCCCCAAGGAAGCCCAGGACTGACTTAGCTTGCAGTACTGTTATACATCAGATATTTCAAACTTTCTCCACGTTTTTCAGTCCTGCAAAGAGTAAGGCATGAAAGATAATGTTCCACATGATGGTTTTAAATTCTCCCCAGCCTGGTCTTGAAATACTCTCATATGGAAAATACTAAGAGAAAAAGAAAACCTTAAGGAGGAATAACGGATGAGCAAGATAATAACAATTGTTAAATATTGATTCTTTTTTTTTTCTTGTTTAAGGTTACCCTCAGGCTCACTGTCCATTACAAGTATACTTTGGTCCTTAAACAAATGAGTCATATTGCCATCTGGGTATGCCATTCCCTCACAATTATACTGTAAATATGTTGATTTATGAGTAAACTTATGCATTTTATATTATATTATGCAAATGTGCTTATGGCCTTAGGATTACACAGGCCTCTCTTCAGAAAGGAATTTAAAAAACTCCTCCGCAAAAGTTATAATTGTCAAACTATTTTTTGTTCCTCCACCAACCTACGTGAACATTAAAACCCTTAACCTTTTTGGTATGTCCAAGTTACTCAGTAATATTGACTTTGTTTCCTCTCCTCTGTCTCCCTATCCCACAGAACAAAAAGCAAGAAAATAAATGAAAATTAAAAAATATATATATATGCCACTGAGATAAGAATTATATTATGACGATATTGTCAACTTTCGCATGATCTTTGGAATTGTGGTAGTGATGTCAGGTGTTGATGCATAGTCAACGGTATTGAAAGAAAAAACACTCAATGAGTCTCCACCCTTCTTTGCACCTTCCCCCACCGGCCATGACTATGTTGCTGTGTAGGTCATACAGTCCCTGCTCAGATAACCCATTGGTCTTGACTGCAAATAGTATAGTGTTAGATTTCAAAAACTTGAAAAATATGGTGGAGGAAAAAGAGGCATGTATTTTTTGCCAGTTTTCTCTCTTCCTGGGTTTGTGCCTTACTCAGAGTCTAAGATTCTTATTTGCAATGGAGGCTAACCTTATTATGATTATTCTCTCTATAGAGCTTTCTGAAAATGAAGACGATATAGCATTTACATGTCTTTGCTCCTGGGCCTGGCACAGGCCCACTGGTTAGTAGCTGCAGTTTGACCTCACATCTAGAGAAAGATTTAGTATCCCTGGCCCACATGGTTATTCTTTAAAACATCTTCGTTTCATTATAGAAGTGGCAAAATCATGTCATGAGAAAATGGGCAAATGGAAAATAATACAAAAATAGCTTCCTGCTATGTATTCTATAATACATAATAAAGTTTAGGGTATTTTTTTCTGGCCTTTCTTTTTTAATAACATGATGTTTTATTTATCTTGGTAATCCTTCTGTAAACACAATTTGGCACATTCCTCTTTCATACTGTTTTCCATATTATATCATAATTATGCAATTTTAATTGCCACAGAAAACTTCATATCAGAGAGACATCTAGTTTTTTGGAAAAAAGAATTTATCTTTGAAAATTTAAAAATTATCTGGAACAGATGCATTTACAACAATTACCCTTTGTGTTTCTATTAAAAATGAATTTATTGATGGTACACTATGAATAGATGTTATTATATGACCATCCTTGCCACACAACTTGTCTTTTTTTAGTTTATCCTTTCAGCATGAAACAATTATTAAATTACCATGTGTTCAAAATGTATTGTGTTTGAAATATCTTTTAGGTGGAATAAAGGCAGTTCACTAAAAGCACAAAGCCCTGGATACAGTAACAAATGCGCTATATGTGGAAATGATGGATTTTACCTGGAAGCGAATTACTCATCTGCCAGGAACCCTGAAAATATTAACCAAGCAAAAATAGTTGCTGAGAACACAGTACATTTTCCAGCAGAATTTTTTTTTCTTCATAAAATGCTATGAGAAATTTGTTGATCATGGAAATTTCTATTTCTCTTCTCATTCTCATTAAGTGCTATCTCTGGAAGGAATTCATCTGAGGTCCATGAGCCATGCTTGGGCTTCATGGAAGGATGTTGGGAGTTCTGAATGTAGCTTAAATTTGTTTGCCAAATCTAGGGGTTTCGGACTTTTGTGAATTGGTCTTGGGAAAGCAACATTACCTTTGTCATAGGATGCAGTGCTGAATTTGGTGATATCTCAGTTTCCTTCCAACTATGAAGGGAGTATGGTCTTTGATGGTGTGCTGGCTCACTCTTGTGTTTGGAAATGTGTGGCCCCATGCTGAGACTAGTCCTACCCTTCCACTTCTGCAGAGAAAGAACCGAGGGGGCTGAAGGGAAAGAATCTGAGTGTAGAATTGACAGCCGATGGAATTTCCCTGGTATCATGAAAATATAAGTTTAGAATAGGTTGTTAGAAAAGAAATAAACAAATAAACACGCCAAACCAATTCCTCCCCCAGTGGCAGAATGCCCAGGCCACACGTTGTCGTTCCTTTTCCCCTTCCTCAGAGTGAAACTGTATTCCTGTTTGAATGGGGTTACAGCTTCTGAAAAGGAAGGAATATGCCTAGTTATTTCAAAATTTCATTCTCTTCTTTATAACTAGCAAAGAGCCTGCTCACCCAGAGAAGGGAGCCCAAATCAAACATTGTAAATACTCTACACTTCTTTTCCTCTATTTTCTAAAATAATGATATCTATGCATGTGCTTAAAATAATAGGAATTATTTTGTGCCTTTTGATTTAATAATATTAAAAATATTTAAATTGCTAAGACAGTCACAGAAGGACATTTTCTAAAAGACAGAGAATCTGTGCTATTATCTCTGGAACATACAATCAGATGCAGGGATCAACAATTTTTACTTTGGGGTTGAAACTTCCCAAAATTGTGTAAAAGCAAGCTAAACATGGGCACACCAAAGTCGGCGCCAGGCAAAGAGGATTACTTACATTATTTCGTTTAATCCTCATGGCAAATTAAGGAGGTTGCTATTTTGAGCCTTATTTTTATTTATGGAGAAGCAGGCCCAGAGATGGTAGGTAACTGGTCAGAAACTTGCTCAAAGCTAATGCATGGGGGCGTTTGAGTGGATCAGTCATTGGGCATCTGCCTTCGGCTCAGGTCATGATCCGGGATCCTGGGATGGAGCCCTGCATTGGGCTCCCTGCTCAGCGGGAAGCCAGTTTCTCCCTCTCCCACTGCCCCTGCTTGTGCTCCCTCACTCTCTAAGTCTCTCTCTGTCAAATGAATAAATAAATACATCTTTTTTTTTTTTTAAGATTTTATTTATTTATTTGACAGACAGAGATCACAAGTAGGCAGAGAGGCAGGCAGAGAGAGAGAGGGGGAAGCAGGCTCCCTGCTGAGCACAGAGCCCGATATGGGGCTGGATCCCAGAACCCTGGGATCATGACCCAAGCCAAAGGCAGAGGCCTTAACCCACTGAGCCACCCAGGAGCCCCAATAAATACATCTTTTTAAAAATAAATAAACAAATAAAGCTAACGCATGACAAAGATGAGAGTTACATCCAGGTGTCTCTGATTCCATCTCTTTACTCTTTTAAATCTTATTTTTTCCTTAGAATAGAGTCTTTTAAGATCACATGTCAGAAAATGAATATGGACATTGGGGAGGGTATGTGCTTTGGTGAGTGCTGTGAAGTGTGTAAACCTGGTGATTCACAGACCTGTACCCCTGGGAATAGAGTATTATGCCTCCATCAGAAAGGATGAATACCCAACTTTTGTAGCAACATGGTCGGGACTGGAAGAGATTATGCTGAGTGAAATAAGTCAAGCAGAGAGAGTCAATTATCATATGGTTTCACTTATTTGTGGAGCATAACAAATAGCATGGAGGACATGGGGACTTAGAGTGGAGAAGGGAGTTGGGGGAAATTGGAAGGGGAGATGAACCATGAGAGACTATGGACTCTGAAAAACAATCTGAGGGTTTTGAAGGGACGGGGGGTGGGAGGTTGGGGTACCAGGTGGTGGGTATTATAGAGGGCATGGATTGCATGGAGCACAGGGTGTGGAGCAAAAATAATGAATACTGTTATGCTGGAAAAAAAAAAAAAAAAAAAAAGAAAATGAATATGGTGGTATGTTTCACAGGAATAAAAATGGCAGAGACTGGGTGGTTTTTCTAGTCTCAGTCAAGGCTGGAAAAATCCTGCCGATCAGTCCAGTGTCGGGGTGGAGAGCAGGAGCAATTACCTTGAAGGTCTGTAAGATAATACTTTCACCACCTGATTGGGGACCCTGGAGTTTTGCAAATGATTGCTTTAAGAGAATCACACCATCAATGTTTGAGTCATGTTTATTCTCTTGGTAAAATGGATCTACTTAGATATAAGGTTTATTGCTTTAAATTTGGGACTAGCAGTGCTTTCATTTATCTAAAACATCCCTCCAAAGTGATAACTCATTCACTCATTCACTCTTAATGATTCTCCTATAAATTTGTTTATGGGTGATTTCAGCTGTGGGGTGTCAACTGGGGCATAGAGATTTAATGAACACGGGTATGCCAAATCCTCCATTACAGCAAGCAAATGAGGCACTTTGTCCAAGACCGTTTACTAAGTGTGCTCAGGGTAATGAGCTCTGCATCGTAACAAAGTGAGCATGTGTCTCCGGTTTGGTTTGGAAAAGAGCTGTATCAGAGTTGATGGCTGACCACAGTAGCTTTTACAGTGGTACTCTTGGTGTTGTAAATGATGAGTTTTCAGAACAGCCTGGCACCAGGCTCACCTTTGTTCATGCTACATTAAGTGCTCTTGCTTGTATGCTTATGGGGCATTGGGGAAATGAAAGAGATACACATCTTCATATTCTTTTCCTTCCTTTTTCTCTCCCTTTACGTCCTCCCTCCTTCCTCCCTTCCTTCCTTTCTGCCTCCTTCCTTCCCTCCCGCCCTTCCCCCCTCTCTCTCTCTTTCTCTTAAACAACTATGTTTATGTTAGAGATGAGTTCCGGAAGGAAATGGTCTAGTCCAGGGGCTAGCACTCTTTTTCTGTAAAGGGTCCGACAGCAATTATTTTGGGTGTTGTGAGCCATATGGTCTCCATCTAAAATCTTCAACTCTGTTATTAGAGTACAAAACCAGCCCCAGACAATACTTGAACAAGTGAATATGACTGCGTTCCCAGAAAGCATCGTTTAAGGACACAAAAATTTGAATTTCATGTAACTTTCAACATCAAGAAATATTCTCCTTTCGTTTTTTTTAAGATTTTTATTTAAGATTTTTTAAAGATTTTTATCTATTTGACAGAGAAAGAAAGAGAGAACAAGCAGTGGGAGGGGCAGGCAGAGGGAGAGGGAGTAACAGGCTCCCCGAAGAGCAGGGAGCCTGATGTGGGGCTCAGTCACAGGACCCTGGGATCATGACCTGAGCCAAAGGCAGAAGCTTAACTGATTAAGCTAGCCAGGTGACCCTCCTTTAGTTTTCTTTCAACAGTTTAAAAATGTAAAACGTCTTTGCTCATGGGCCTTACAAAAATAGGCACTTGTGTAAGTCTGTGTCAAAGGCCAGTTCGGCCTGATATGAGCCTGGCTCGAAATGCTTGTAAGTTTGGCAGCCAGTTTTGACCTCAAAGACCTTGCCTCTGCCCAAAGAACTCTTTTCTAATTTCTATTCCATGCTTAAAATTTCCAGAATTATCTTTCATCTCCTTACTATCCAGACTGTTTTGATATTTTAAGAATAAACTCATATGAATCTTCTTTGATGAAATCTCTTCTTACTCCCTGCATTAGCCTGCTAGGGTCACTGTAACAAAATACCACAGACAAGGTGGCTTATTACAGAAATTAATTTCTCGTATCCTGGAAACTGGAATTCCAAGATCAGGGTGCTGGTGGGTGTTTTTTCCTGAAGCCTCTCTCTTTGGCTTGTTGATAGCCACCCTTCACTGTGTCTTCACTGGCCTTTTTCCTGGTGTCTCATTCTCTTCTTAGAAAGACACTACTAGTCTTATTGGTTGAGAGCCCTCCCTATGCTCGCTGAACTTAAATTCCCTCTTTAAAGGTGCTATTTCCAAATGTAGTTTCCTTCAACATGTTAATTTGGCGGTGGGGGGGGCACTATTCGCTCCATAACATTCTCTCTTTTTATTTTTTAAAAGATTTTATTTATTTATTTATTTATTTGAGTGGGAGAGGGAGAAGCAGGCTTCCCGCCAAACAGGGAGCCTGATGCCGGGCTCTATCCCGGGACACCGGGATCACGACCTGAGCCAAAGGCAAATGCTTAACTGACTGAGCCACCCAGGAGCCCAGGATTCTCAATCAGATGTGCATAACTCAAGAATAAAAAGCAGTAATTGAGGTAAGTAATATTTTCCTACAATATTTTACAAAAATCAAAATCAATGCAAACAAAAATCAATGATTTAAAAAAAACACAAAATTTTAAATATAGACAGGTTCTGTTAACAATTTCTTTCTTTTATCTGAGGCTTTAATATAGCTCAGTATGATACTGACTTCCTCCTTGCTTCCTTCCTTCCTTCCTTGCTCCTTCAGCCCATCCTTTTTGGTCCTTTTTTAATTGAAAATGCATAGCTTCCCCTTCCCTAATTGTAAATTTTTTGAAATCAGGCCTTATATTTTATGATTATATTCCTCTCCCCAGTTTCTAGTATACTACCTGGTACAGAGTATGCACACAGGAACTGTTCCTTTGTTTGGATGCAGTCACTGCATGCTCTTCAAATGTGTGGCCTCTGATGCAGCATCATGGGGGTTAATGAGGCACTTGAATATTTGGAGCATTTTTAAAAATCAGAAATGGGTAGACAAATGAACTACAATGAAATTTCTCATCATTTTTATGATGAGAAATTTATTGAACAAGGCAAGTATATGTGAAAAGCTTGAACATAATGGAAAGGAATGCTGGCAGTATGGTACATAATGGAATGAGGCCTGAAGTAAGGTGGGAGGAAAAGCATAATATTTCTGTGCAGCAAGCTGCACAAGAGGCTTGTCATATGGGGTACCTTGGTAAACCTACACCACTAATTTGAAATTTATAGGTGAGAAAACAAAGGAGCAGATAAGTTAAGTAACTTAAAACCCATAGCCAATGAGTGGAGTAGAGAGGATTTGAATCACTCTGAATCCCATAAGAGCTACTTCCATAAAAGTGTATTTGGGTGCACATTAAGGAATAGACATTATTCTTCTCTTAGGGGATTTACATTTACATAAAAGAATATCAAAGAGTAGTGTAAATCATTAATGGCTCCAGGGTTCTGGAGCAAAATGGTCTTTGAAATTAGCCGGTCTACTCTTTCAAATTTCTCCTATCAGATAGATAGTAGCTTGGGAATAAATGCCCTGTTACTAAGCTGTATATTTACCATTATGCCATGGGTTATGATGAATGAATGTCTGACAATGCCACTGCAATCCTACATAAGTTAAAGGAAACAGGGTTTCTCAGATCAGGAGGAAAGTTTCCCAGATTAGCAGTATCCCTGTGCTTTGGATACGCTCAGCCACAGAGTCCCACAAAGGATATCCCACCACACTTATGGTTCCTTAAGGAATTTATGGCTTCTTCTTCTCCAAATATGTCAATATTATTGTGATTGCATCTTTGGCATCCATTTGCTAGAAAAATAATTCTTGGTGTTTTTTTATTTGTTTGTTTGTTTTTGTTTTTGCTTGTTTGTTTGTTTGCTTCCCTGGGCTTATCTTTTAGAAAACACTGTCCTACTTCCAGTCTCCCTGCCATCTTATGACCACTACTTTCAGTGAAATCTAAATTTCATTGCTATTTCCTCTCCTGCAACAGGACTCTTCCCTGTGTTGCCAGGGAAGCATTTACACATGCTGGCCTATGTGAACATGCTCCCTGCTTGCTTCTAAGACTACATTTTTACAACTACTGATTACCCTTCCATATATGAGTAGGATTATCAGACAGAGGAGGATGTAAGACATCTGAATGTGCCTGTTGTTATGACTTTGAGGATTGTATGATTTCCCAGTAATCACCACGCTCTCCCTGGGGTTGTGCCTTTCAATGGTCAACAGACTCCTCAGAGATTCGGAACCCAGTGAGAATGAGAGGCTTCCCTGTGTGACCTCCAGCAGTGACAGTAGAAAAACGGGGGGGGGGGGGGAATTAGACACATAATGGGGGCAAATATTGAGAAAGAGGAAGTGGAACAAAAGATGTAAAATTTGGAACCCCAGCCTCCTTTCTGCTGATAAGGATAGAAGAAACTGGAATAGGGAGGCAGAGGACTCTTGTCTTAGAACCAAGAGACTGAGGACATATCACAGCTAGGTCACTCACTACCTATGTAACCACAAAGTTACTTTGTTTTTCTTCACCAACATGTAAGAGATAATAGCATCTTCATTTTAGTATTCTGGAGGGATCCAGAATCCAGGGATTCGCATCCAGAGAGCGAATGAAGCTTAAGCAGCAGGGTCTGTCTTCTTGCATAGGCCCTATAATTCATTTCATTTTTAAAAACTGTATATGTATATTTTTAAAATGTTTAAATTTTAGGTTCAGCAAAATCTGAAGCTATGCATGCTCCAATATCTCTTCTTTTAAAATACATTTAATATCAGACACTGGGAGTATACAAGGGCACACATACTTATTTTTTTAACCAACCATAACATAACATAAAAACACACAAAGCATAAAGGAAAGAAGACTGAATTAGAAATCTCATATCATAGCAGACATTGTATCTATTTATTTCAGTTATATCACAACTTGTGTGTAGGCACATATAAACATACTGTATATAGTTGTTGCCATAGCCTGTTTACATTTCAGCTTTCATTGTGATCTCCCTGGGTGGAACAGCTGAAAATAGATCTGGAACACAAAAGAAGAAGTTAGCTTTATATAAACTAGACTCTTCCTTTATTTTAATAATGAATTAGAAATATGTCTATCATTTCCTAAGCACTTGCCATTTGGTAGGGATTATTCTAAGAATGTTAACTTACTTAATACTCAGAAGTACTTTGAGAGATATTTTCTATCACTGTTTTGAATATAATGAGGGCAAAATAGAGGTGCAGAATAGGTAAGCTACTCCTTTGTACTCACACAGCACTTGAATAGAGAAGCTAGTGCTCAAAGCCAAGTTGTCCTCCTGTAGAGGCATGTCCTCAGCCACCATGATAAACAGCTCACTGTAAGCAAAGAGAAGACATGTGATGAGGATAAAGATGAGGAAGATTAATAGATTTAGGGATTGGAGGAGGTAAAATTTCTACAATATGAATTTAACTTTTTAAGTAAATAAATAATGTGGCTTTTGAATAAAGACTAATGCCTGATCAAATAGATCAGAGTGCATTGGAGCAAGGAGAAGATACAAAATAGTTATCTTAGAGAAAGGTAAAGTAAGTTTACTAGAAAAACATAGTAAGGCTTTTGGATAGTGCTAATTTGAGGGCTGTAAATGTGAAAGAGAATGATCAAACAGCATCATTTGGGGATTTTCTCCAACAATCTTCAACTCCTTGAGTGTTTATCCTAGGCAGGTGTATTTCTCAGGGTTCTCCAGAGAAACAGACTATATATATATATATATATATATATAGAGAGAGAGAGAGAGAGAGAGAGAGAAAGAAAGAGAGAGAGAGAGAGATTTATTATAGGAATTAGCTCACATGATTATGGAGGCCAAAAAGTTCCAGAGGACCAGGAAAGTTGATGGTATAAATTCAGCCCAAGTACTGAAATTCTAGAAGGCTGATGGTATAAATTCTAGTCTGAGAACCAGGAATGCTGATGTTGGAGGAGGCAGAAGATGGATCCAGCAGGAGTGAACTTACCCTTCCTCTGCCTTTTTGTTCTATTCTGGCCAAGGAATAGGGATTTGGAGGATGCCCACCAGTATTAGTGAGGAAGGTCTTTACTCAAGTCTACTGATTCAAATGCTATCTCACAGACATGCACACAGATGCAATGTTTTAGCAGAAATCTGTGAAAACTTTAACCAAGTCAAACTGACATATAAAATTAAATATCCCAACAGGCATATAGGTTTTATTCATAGTTGCTTATTGCCTGATAATTATGTCAGAATGGAAGCAAGAGGTGGAATTAAGAGTATGTTCAAAGTACTGGTTATAGTTCTGAACCATGAACTCTGCACTAGGCAAAGAGAGAAGTGAGGGCATTCCAGCATGAGAATAGTTGCAACGAGGATAAAGAATTGTTAGAATAGGGGACTAGAGTAAGGAAGCTGACAAAACCAGAAAGAGTGATCTGAAATTAGAACTCTAGATTCCAAGGTTGTAAAAGAGGTGATGTTATTTTTTTTTTTGAGTAATCATTTTTTTTATTTCTTAAAAATTATAATTTATTTAATTTTTTTTATTTTTTATAAACATATATTTTTATCCCCAGGGGTACAGGTCTGTGAATTGCCAGATTTACACACTTCACAGCATTCACCATAGCACGTACCCTCCCCAATGTCCATAATCCCACCCCCTTCTCCCAAACCTCCTCCCCCCAACAACCCTCAGTTTGTTTTGTGAGATTAAGAGTCACTCAACACCCAAAGATGGGATTGGGAAGAGGTGATGTTATTGTTGATAACAATATCTAGGTTCAGGTTATTAGTGTGAGTGACTTAAGCAAGAATTTCCAAAGAAAGCATTGCTTTTGAAGAGGTCAAGGAACTGAAATGCTAGGGCTTCTGTATTGAAAAGCAATAGTGGAAGGAATAGTCGGTGGAAGGAAGTGGCTAAGCCAGTTTGAAATTCTATCAAATAATTCAAGAAAAGTTTTCAGCAAGTGGCGAATGGTAACAGGTCAGCTGTCAGAATGGCATGTATTTCAAAGAATATGAAGTTTTGTTGGAAGAAGATAGAACAACGATCTAGAATATGATTATACTTCTAGAAAAGTGGAGGGTCGGCGTTGGGCAAGATGAGTAAAGGAGAGAGGGAGATTCAGGGTTCCACTTATGGGATGAGTAAGGCTCAGGAATAAAAGGTGCAGCATAAGGAATATAGTCAATGATACTGTAATAGTGATGTAACTTGACATATAGTGACTAAACTTAAGGTGAACACAGCATAATGTATAAGCTTCTCTAATCACTAAGTTGTATACCTGAAACTAAGATAATATGGTGGGTCAACTACATTCAAATAAAAAAAAAATACTTCTTTAATTAAAAAAAAAAGAAAGAATAGAAAGATCTTGGAAAATTGTGGACTGCGGGCCAAAGCTCCTTATCACCTATTTTTGTAAAAATTTTTTTAAATATTTTATTTATTTATTTGACAGACAGAGATTACAAGTAGGCAGAGAGGCAGAAAGAGAGAAAGGAAGGGAAACAGGTTCCCTGCTGAGCGGAGAGCCTGATGTGGGTCTCAATCCTAGGACCCTGAGATGTTGACCTGAGCTAAAGGCAGAGGCTTTAACCCACTGAGCCACCCAGGCACGCCTGTAATAGTTTTTTTGAAACATGGCCCAACCCATTCATTTAGGCGCTGTCTATGGCTGCTTGGGAGCCACCATAGTAGAGCTACACTGTGACAGATCTTATCTCTTCGACGTTGAAAATATTTACTATTTGTATGATTACAGAAAGTATTTGCTAACCTCTGATTAAAAAACAAAAGTACTATTAGAAGTATCTATTGGACATTGAAACCCCAAGATACATGTAACGTGGAGGGCAAAATACTTCTGTTTGAGAGACTGCAGAGAAAGCTGCATCCAAAGAATGCCTCCAAATTTTTGTTAGAGTGAGATGGTGTAGAGAAAGTTCAGAGGAGATGCCAGGATTTATATCAATTCAAATTTTCTCCATATAACAAAGTCTAAAGAGAGACAGCCACTGAGGGTATCAGGCATCTACCAGTGTCATCCTAACCCTGAGTATTTTCTGGCTTTCTCCTCTGCCACCTTTAGCAGCTTGGTTTTTGGTCCTTAGGCTTTTCACTGCATTGTCTTAATATTAAAACAACATTCAGATCCAAGAAGTTGGGCATGGTGTGGCAAGAAACTGATCTCCTCCAAACGGTTCTTGCTTTTCATCAGTAAATTCCCAAAAGTCTCCTTGAAGTCTTCCCTTACTGAATCAATGGTTAAAATTGTATCAAATGGACACATCTTTTGAGTGTCACAAGTCAACCTCTGGCAAAGGTGTAGGTGAATGCCATGACTGACTTTGACTAATAAGGATTCATTGTGATCCTGAACAAATTGGAGAAGATGGAATAGGGGCTGTGTGTCACAAACTTCAGGGGATCTTATCATTCTTGTACACTCTGAGTTTCAGAAAGCACACTAGAGAAGTCAGGTAAAATGGAAACGGATGAAAGAAGCAGTCAGATCCTTGAAGGCATTAAGTTTTGTAAGGCTAATAATCTGGGTGGTGGTTGATGTCCTGAGTGGTTTAGATTAGTGGCTCTAACATAATGCAGGGGGGCGGGTGTGATTGGAGTGGGCCAGTTAGATTCTCAGAAGATGGCAGATAATCAATCCAAGTTGTAGTTTAAACCAGAGGTAAGCAAAGAATGAGAAAATTTGTTATGTATTTATAGCAATACAAATATAGGAAGTGAGGATTAACACACAGAATCTTTTATAGCAATGGTACACTGTTGGGCATTTTGCTTGTATTTTCCAAAAGTATTGATCTACAATAGGTTAGGAGGAATAGCACACAGAAATGCCAAACAAAAAGTGATTCCTTCACTGTAAGACTGAAGACTAGCTTCCCGTGGATACTTATCAGGAGGGTCTAGGTCACTGTTGAGGATTATATTACATAGTTGTGTCCTCTGCAGACAAACAAAATTCTCTTCAGGGAAAGGCCCTCTTTAAAAGCACACAGCTCTGGGTGGCTCAGTGGGTTAAGCCGCTGCCTTCGGCTCAGGTCATGATCTCAGGGTCCTGGGATTGAGTCCCGCATCGGGTTCTCTGCTCCGCGGGGAGCCTGCTTCCTCCTCTCTCTCTCTCTGCCTGCCTCTCTGCCTACTTGTGATCTCTCTGTGTCAAATGAATAAATAAAATCTTTAAAAAAAAAAAATAAATAAAAGCACACAGCTCTGACAGATCAAGGCAGGGTGCGTCTCATATTTGAATATACCATCCCATTGTTCTACCTTCAGACTTTGGAAATGATTGATACTTCTTAGAATATTTTTTCCCGCTTGTCATTCCTCCTGCCATAACTTCATCTGCCCAGATCTCAGTTATGCTTAGTACTTCAGCTTAAATACCACTATGTGCCATGACTCTCCCTGACTGTAGAACAGATAAACTGCCTCTGCTTTGAGTCCTTCTGCTCTCTCTGTGTATTGCCTGATTACCAAAGTGGAGGCAACATAGTTGGAAGTCCTTCAGAAATTAAATGGAATTACTATTTGATTCAGAAATTCCATTCCTAGGCATATATTCCAAAAAAAAATTGAAAACAGATCAAGTATTTAAATAAATTACTTTTACATGTATATTTATAGCAGCACAATAACCAAAAGATCAAAACAACCCAAATATTCATCAGCTGATGAGTGATCAATGCATGAAGATACATAACAGTATTATTCAGCCATAAAAAGGAATGAAGTATTGGCACATGCTACAACATGGTTGGATGAAACTTGATACCATTATGCTAAGGTGAAAGAAGCCAGACACAGAAGATCACATACTATATAATGCCATTTATATGAAATGTCCATAATAAGTAAGTCCACAGAGATAGAAACCAGACTATTGGTTGCTAGGGGGAAGTGAGGGGGTAATGAGGTGTAACTATTTTAACATTTTCCCATTTTGGAGGGGCTGATGGAAATGTTTTAGAAGTGGATAAAGGTGGAGATTGAACCATACTGTGAATGTACTAAGTATTAAATGCTACTGAATCCTTCACTTTAAAATGGTTAATTTCATCTTATGTGAACTTCATCTCATTTTTTTAAACAATGGAGACAATTCTTTGGCCTTTCTTTTATTCAAACCCTTTACAATGTTTGTAGCTCCCCAATCAAGGAATGGAGCTTATTTCTCTACCCTTTTAGTCTGTGTGGTGCCTGTGACTTTTTTTGCCCAATCCAATTGTAGCAAAAATTACAGGGACTACTTCTGTACCTGGAACATTCCTGCTGCCCACGACCCCCTTGGATCCTGCCTCCACTGTATAAAGTCTGTTGGAAGAAGAGAGACACAAGGCCTAACCATCCCTTTCACCTGGTTAAGATCGGTTTAGCATTGCCCAGACCTGTAGAAGTGCCAAAGCTATTTGTTGTGTGGCACTGAGATTTTGTCCTAAGAGATAATTGAAAATTACAGAGATCACTTTTTTTTAACTATTGCTTCTCACTTAGTCTATCTTGCAACACTCTACTTGAGGAAAGAGTTTTTATCTGTCTTGTTAACTTTTGTACTCTTAGAATATATTACAGTGCCCAGTGGGTGGTATGCAATTTGTAAATCATGCTGAATGAAGGAATGAATGAATGAATGAATATATGCTCATTTTTAGCAATGAAATTTGAGTCCTATTGAAATTGTTAATACAAGAAGATTGCCTACCCAGGATGGATAGACATCAACCGACCTGATGAAGGCCTATATAGAAGAACAAAGGGTCGGGGGAGGGAGAATATATTCCTTCTTGCTGACTGGGTAAGCTGGAGAAGATTAGGCAATCTTTACTGAATCCACCAATTCAAATGCTAACCTCATCTAGAAACACCGTCACAGACACACCCAGAAATAATGTTTAGTCAAATATCTGGGCACCCCATGACCGTCTCATGTTGGCATATAAAATTAACCATTGCACTAGCTTATATTAACAATATGAAGAGATATTATTCTAGTGTCCAGGACAGAGTTCCCAATTCCATGTTTTAGTCTTTTCTATTATATAACCATATTTTATATACACATAATAAATATATACCCATAATATACTATTATATACACTCAAAACATTTGCTCATTATTTAAAATGAGGGTGTATCTCTCTAGATGTGGAGTTTTCCAAGCTGCAGGTAGATCAATTGGCTATGGCTCCTCTACTTTTGAACTGGACTCTGGTTATACCCTTATCTGATCTATGGCTCAGGAGCATTGTTGTGCTTGGTTTCCAGTCCAAATATAGGTGTTTAACAGGATTTATCTAGTAAGGCCAAGGACAACTGAAGTATTGTGTCCTATGTTGATGTTATCTAAACTCTAACCTAGTGGGTACATTTAAAAAGAAATCAGCCATCATCATGACTCCACATAGTCATAAAATATTTTTTCTGGGAATTATACCTCTAAAGACAACACATTGCTTCTACTTCCCTCAAGTGTCCTATTATTCATTATTTTCAAGCAGTTGTCATCTCTGAGTGCATGAAGATAAGGGAGGTAAGGTGGAGAAGCATCTAGCCAGTCTCTAAAATAATATCCATTCCCAGCTTTTCCATTTAGTATAGCCTGATCCAGGGAGTTTTTAGTGATAAATGTGAAAAGAAAGTATTTTATTAATACATGTTGTAGTACATTTACCTGATATCTCCTTCAGGACAGAGAAGAGCACTCCCAGCTATTGGGTATACTGGCTGCTTATAATACAAGGTCCTCACTGTGAATTATCCATCACCAAAATGAGCTGAACCATCAAAGGTTAAATACATTTCCACGGGACTGATCAGTGTGGGGATGCAAAGGTCATGTTCCCAATTGAGGAGATCTCTGTGGAACTGTCCTAGCTTCAGAGCTGAAAATTAAATCACAATTAAATTTCTTCCCTAGTCTAAGCCTGTTCATTTACTTGCAGGTTTTGTTCCTAAAAACTCTTCCCAATAAACCTACTGCATGTAAATTTCCATTCAGGAAAACCTGCCTTTAAAAATCTTCTTACCTTCTTTTGGCTGGTTAAGGTTGTTTTATTCCTAGAGCCAAATTTATGTTTAGATCACCATTTCTTTTCCTTAAGTCCTGTTTTATTGTTGCTGTTACTGGAACTTCCTCCTAATGTCTGGTGATAGGCAATCTTCTTTTTTAAAAATATATTTTATTTTTTATTAAGCTGTAAATTTTAACTCCAGTATAGTTAACATACAGTGTTATATTTCAGGTGTATGAAATGGACATACAGCCATTTCAGGTGTACAGTATAGTGACTCAACAATTCTATGTATTGTGGTGATGGGCTATCTTCTGCTTTTAGTTTTTACTCTTTTAATTATATCCTGCTCATATGCTTTCAAGGTAAATGAGTGAGATGCTAGGTGAGGCTGCTTCAGTCACTACTAGCTTTTTACCATTTCAAATTTATCATTACCTACTATCTCATCACTGTTCAAATGGTACAAAGCATGTCGGGACTCATGGCAATTTAACACAAATGGAAGAGTTGAAAGGTGCTAGCCAGATGTTAATTTTAGTCTTTACCCTCTGTCCTCTTAAATTATCCCTGTTATTTCAGGATGCATACTTGAACTAAGTTCCTACTTGTTTACTTTCTAGAGATTTTTCTGTGTGTTAATGAGATCAGGAAGTTGACTACCTCAATGCTGAGCCTTTGATTTGAGCATATTCCACATGTACCAAGCCTTAGGTCTTCCTGAGGGGAGTGCTGGATCCAGGAGTCCTGAAGTACTTTCAAAAACAATTTTATATATGTGAGGAGAGAATCAGGCATAAGGGCAGAGGTGAAGAAAAAAAGAATGTGTGATAGGCAATCTGGTACCCTGGAGCTTAAGGGGGAGGAATTAAATAAAATAAAGACGTGGGTTCAAATTCAACTGAATCTACTATAATTGAATTAATTGAATTGAATAGATTCAACTGAATCTACTATAATTCTATAATTGGGGGCAATTTTCCTAAACATTAAAATCCTCCATTTCTTTTCCACATGGTGAGGATCATAATATAATTATATCATGGGGTTACTGGAAGGATAAAGTGATACAAGGAAAGTTAAGCTCCTGGAAGAGTAACATTATCTTATTTTTATTTAATAAGTATGATATATAGGAAGCAATATGACGGTCAAGGTCAAAAGTGTAGATTATTGTGGACAATCCTTTTTACTCTGGCTAGCCTCATTATCTTTATTCTTATGCAAGGGGGATTGGCACTGAGTGATTTAATGATCTCTTACGACATTTCTAGCTATAAGTTTCTATAAATAAATAGCAATTTAAATAGTTATACCTATTTTGCCAAGGTGACTGATAAAAGAAAAACAGGTGAGGGTTGCCTGGGAGGCTCAGTCAATTAAGCATCTGACTCTTGCTTTCAGCTCAGATCATGATCTCAGGGTCCTGGGACTGAGCCCCATGTCAGGCTCAGTGGGGAGTCTGCTAGAGATTCTCTCTGTCTCCCTCTCCCTCTGTTCCTTCCCCTGCCCTTTCAAATAATAAATAAATAAATCTTTAAAAAATAAAAAAGAGCCAGGTGATTTTTCCCATAGTCACATAAATAGTAAGTGGCAGAGCACAAGTTGGAAGCTAAGTCTTTGGGCTTCAAGTCTAACTTCTCTACAATTCATCTGGTTTGGTTGGTTATATATGATAATCTTAATGAACGGATCCTATGGGTCTGTATTTATTTTTGATTATTTATTCATTTGGTTACACAGACTTTCAGTCATGCATGTTTGCCTGGAAGACTTAGATACAGTGAATAGAGAATCCCTTCAAAATTAGGGACCCTTGTTTCTTCATTCTTCGAAAGTAGACCATTAAAAATAAAGCTGACATCCTATGATTTTACTTATTTCCCAATGTGTCAGTTACATGATTTTGTGGGTCAGACAGAGCTGTAAGTGACTTGCTTGATTATATTTTGTCCTGAGATGACAGTCAAGGATCATGGGAGCTTGACACAATGAGGCAAAATACTTAAAACTTTCTTTTTTGATACTTCATTTTCCATTTCTGATTCATTTCATAATTGTACAGAACAGGTTTGTGTGATTTGGGAGAGTGGTATTTAGCGGATGTAAATTTGATTTCACATTCTGAAAATAGAAATAGTAATTAATACCTAAACAATTTACCATAATTTAACCATAACTAACCATAACTTAACAATTAACCATAAATTTAATAATTTACCATAAAACACATTTTTCCTGTTTATTAAGGAAACCAGTAGAAAGCTGACTTCATTTAATTCAACAGTGTTCCATTTCTTTTTCTCAGAATAAAGATCAAAATCCTAAGAAAAGCTTGAAAGGTGGGGCTTAATTTGGTCTCTGCCAGCTTCTGTAGGCTGAGCATGACCGTCTTTACCCATAATTCATTATGGTTCAGTCACAGTCACTTTCTCTTTGGTCCTTGAATACCCCTAACTATCTCTACCTTTTGGATCTCTACATATATGTTTCATCTGACTGAACATCTTTGCCCCCTTTCTTTGCCAAAGCTTATTTGTTCTTCCTGACTTACACGTTTGTGAGGATCTTCTCCCAGCACTAACACAAGAGTAAGTATTGGTTTATAAGCTCCCAAAACATTCTGCAACTATTTTTCATAATATTCATAACACTTTAGTTACATTTTCTGTGACTATCTTCTTAGCTAGTTGTATACATAAGACTATAGACACTAAGTGTGACTTGTGCATCATTGTTTTCTGGGTGCCTTTCATGGTGCCTAATATATAGTGGTTATAAATATTTGATGAGTGAATGAATAAATAAACAAAAACACTTTGAAGGAAATAACAACAACAACAACAAAAAACAGTAGAAGAAGTAGAGAATGATGCTAAGTCCCTCTACCACCAGCATTTTCAAGGACAGAGTTGGTTTATATTAATTGAATGACAAATCTTTAAATGATATTTTATTTAATTTCATAATAACTGTGTGAAATGGTGACTAGCTCCATTTTACAGATAAAGAAAAAGGTCCACAAAGATAATGTAACTCAATGTCACACAAGTCCCAAGTAGTAGAGATGAGATTTCAACACAGTTTAGCCCAAGGTACATCTGTTTTCTCACAGGTCAAATGGATGGATCGTACGAGGGTATGGTGGCAATCACTCACTACTCAGGCATCATCAAGTCCTTGATGAGGGTACTAATCTGTGAAATTTCTCCAATAATATGGTATTTCTTTTATTTCACTTTTTTTTATAGGTAGAGACAATTCTAATGTTTTCAAATTAACCTCTCCCACTGTAATAGCCTTCACAACACAGATCAGAGAACCAATGTGGGGATTCTCTCAGTGGCTGAGTGTGTCTATCTATTACATATTCTAAGACTGGGGAAATAAACATGGGATGGGCTTACTGTGGCTTACTGTGAGATGGATCTGAACTGAAACTCCACTGATGGTCTGACTTCCATATGCTTTTACTCTGAACAGTGGACAACAGTGATATTTTGATCTCCTGAAATTAGTGTCAGTTCAAAGATAGTGTCTACAAGACAGCACAAATCATCAAAAGGTCTATTTGTCTTTCTCCAAAGCATAGTCACCCTGGTAAATGGTCTGAGTTTTCACTGAGTAAAACTTAGAAGAATATTAGCAGTATAAATTTTTGGTGGTGTTCTAGAGTCCTTCCTCCAATGGACTATACTCCTCAATTCAAGGGAATTTCAATCTCTAAACTGGCTTAAGCCAGGGAATTGATCAAGGGATTGTGATTCTCTGTTCTGGTTATTCAAATTAGACTCCTGTTCATAATACCTAGAACTGATTTTCTTTTACAGATCAAGTAAGAACAAGTAGAGTTCCCACCTATTTCTTTTTCTAGGGACACTATGATTAACTAGCTAATGCCATTGGTCTCTGTAAGTCAGACCATTTTGATTACTTACTTTGGTTTTGTTGTTCTTTTCAAGTTTATATGGAAGAAAATATGAAAATAAATGTAAACAAACTAGCACCACACAAACTGACTATTCTGATAGATTGGATTAAAATTAGACATCAAAATAAAATAGAAAATAAAAAATACCACAGATTTAAAATTACATTTCCAAATAATTTGTAGGTCAAAGAAGAAATCATACCAAAAGTCACAACTTTTTAAAGCAAAATAACAATGAGAAAAATTTATGTCAAACACATAGGTTTTTTTTTTTTAATTTGTAAATTAAATGCAAGATTGAAGATGACACAAAGAAATAGAAAAACATCCTGTGCTCATGGACTGGAGGAACAAATAGTGTCAAAATGTCTATACTACCCAAAGCAAATGACACATTCAATGCAATTTAAAATGCCAACAGCATTTTTCACAGAATTAGAACAAACAATCCTAAAATCTGTACAAAACCACAAAAGACCCAAATAACCAAAGAAATCTTGAAAAAGAAAAGCAAAGCTGGGAGCATCACAATACTGGATTCAAAGTGTATTACAAAGATGTATTGATCAAGACAGTATGGTACAGTCACAAAGATAGACACATAGATCAATGGACAGAATAGAAAAACAAAAAATGAACCCACAACTATACGGTCAGTTAATCTTTGACAAAGCAGGAAAGAGTATCCAATGGGAAAAAGACAGTCTCTTCAACAAATGGTGTTGGAAAAACGACAGGAAAATGCAAATGAATGAAATTGGATCACTTTCTTATGCCACACACAAATATAAATTAAAATGGGTTCAAGACATAAATATGGGACTTGAAGCCACCAAAATCCTTGAGGACAACATAGGCAGTAACTTCTTTGACATTGGCCATAGAAACTTCTTTCTAGATATGTCTTTGGAGGCAAGGGAAACAAAAGCAAAAATGAACTGTTAGGACTTCAAAATCAAAAGGTTCTGCACGGCAAAGGAAATAATCAACAAAACTAAAAGGCAATCTGTGGAATAGAAGAAAATATTTGAAAATGACATATCTGATAAAGGACTAGTATCAAAAATATATACAAAACTTATAAAACTCAATACCTAAAAAGAAAATAATATAATTTTTTAAAATGGGCAAAAGACATGAACAAATATTTTTCCAAAGAAGACATACAGATGGCCAACAGACACATGAAAAGATGCTCAACATCACTCATCATCAGGAAAATAAAAATCAAAACCATGATGAGATACCAACTCATAACTGTCAGAAGGGCTAAAATTAACAACATGAGGAACAACAGGTGGTGGTGAGGATGTGGAGAAAGGGGAATTCTTTACAATTTTGGTGGGAATGTGAACTGGGGCAGCCACTTTGGAAAACAATATGGAGCTTCCTCAGAAAGTTAAAAACAGAACTACACTATAATCCAGCAATTGTGTTATAAGGTATTTACCCAAATAATATAAAATTGCTAATTTAAAGGGATACAAGTTCACCAGTGTTTATAGCAGCATTATCTACACTAGCCAAATTATGGACACAGCCCTAGTGTCCATCTACTGATGAATTGCTATCTCTCTCTCTCTCTCTCTTTCTCTCTATCAATCATCTATCTATAGCTATTACATCTATCTATCTATCAATAATCTATAATGGAATATTACTCAGCCATTAAAACTAATGAAATCTTGCTATTTGCAATGACATGGATGGAACTAGAGAGTGTTATGCTAAGCAAAATAAGAGGAACACAAATATCATATGAGTTCACTCATATGTGGAATTTAAGAAACAAAACAAGTGAACAAAGGAAAATAAAAGAGAGACAGGGAGAGAACTAGAAATAGATTCAACTGTAAGGAACAAACTGATGATTACCAGGGGGGACAGGATAGGGGTTGGGTGAAACAGGTGACCTGGATTAAGGAGTGCATTTGTCATGATGAGCACCATGGTGATGTATGGAAGTGTAGAATCACTATACTGTACACTTAAAACTAACATTACACTGTGTTTTAACTACCTTGAATTTAAATAAAAACTTAAAAAAATAAATGCATACACTATAGCAAAGGCTGAAAGATAGCAAATCAATGAGCTAATTCACTAATAATCTAGTTTTCAAGTAATAGAATAAAGACAAAGAAAGTAGAAAGATGGTTAATAAGGATAAAATATACACATAAATAAAATAGCAAATAGAAAAAATGAAAAGATAGAGAACATCAATAGCTGTATTGGTCGTTTTTTTTCTTAAAACATAAGAATGTAAAAATGTAAAATGAATGTAAAAAATGTAAAAAGATTTCATTTCTTTTGATGGCTGCATAGTATTCCATTGTGTATATATACCACATCTTCTTGATCCATTCATCTGTTGATGGACATCTAGGTTCTTTCCATAGTTTGGCTATTGTGGACATTGCTGCTATAAACATTCGGGTGCATGTGCCCCTTTGGATCACTACGTTTGTATCCTTAGGGTAAATACCCAATAGTGCAATTGCTGGGTCATAGGGCAGTTCTATTTTCAACATTTTGAGGAACCTCCATGCTGTTTTCCAGAGTGGCTGCACCAGCTTGCATTCCCACCAACAGTGTAGGAGAAAGGATGAATACCCAACTTTTGTAGCAACATGGACGGGACTGGAAGAGATTATGCTGAGTGAAATAAGTCAAGCAGAGAGAGTCAATTATCATATGGTTTCACTTATTTGTGGAGCATAACAAATAGCATGGAGGACATGGGGACTTAGAGTGGAGAAGGGAGTTGGGGGAAATTGGAAGGGGAGGTGAACCATGAGAGACTATGGACTCTGAAAAACAATCTGAGGGTTTTGAAGGGACGGGGGGTGGGAGGTTGGGGTACCAGGTGGTGGGTATTATAGAGGGCACGGATTGCATGGAGCACGGGGTGTGGTGCAAAAATAATGAATACTGTTATGCTGGAAATAAAAAAATAAAAAAATAAAAAAATAAATAAAATAAATTAAAAAAAATGTAAAAAGAATGTAAAAAAAATAAGTAGTAAAATACTACTAGTTGTTGAATATATGTGTTTTATATATGGAGCATCTGGCTTTTATTATTTTTTCAGATTTCAACATTTGATATGTTCTATAAATTTTTTTAAATGAAGAGGCAACCTAAAGATTTTTCCCTGTTCCTTTTTTCCCATCTTTAACATACT
Source organism: Mustela erminea (assembly GCF_009829155.1). Classification (NCBI taxonomy): domain Eukaryota; kingdom Metazoa; phylum Chordata; class Mammalia; order Carnivora; family Mustelidae; genus Mustela; species Mustela erminea. The sequence goes on along the minus strand of NC_045614.1, from coordinate 65,942,440 downwards.
AAAGGACTAAGAAGAAACAGAAACATCAAATAGGCTACCCTCAATGAAAGAAGTGTTTCTGTATATGGTTAGAAAAAGACATGAGAGAGATCTGACAGAATAGTATATTTTAAAGCAGTTTTCTTTTTGCAATGGAAAAAAATACTTATTAATATCTCTGTCACTGTATTCCCCTTTGTCTCTATTTAGGAGAAAGAAAGAATTTCTTACTTTGGCAGATTGTATTGTGTTTATTATGAACTGCTTTTATACCTGGTTTGATGGCTAATTATCCCTTCTATTCAGGGTGCTCTAACTTACAGTTCATTTACCAGCCCCCCCTCCCATCTCCTGGCCCCAATGGGAACACCTAAAATAAGGCAGTCAGTCACTGACCAGCTCACTTTTCTTGACTTCAAGTCTGAATTTTCTCCTTATACAATTATGGCAAGCTCAGGATAATTCATGCCATACACAGAGGATTTTTGTTAGTCAAATTATTATCATCTGAAGTTGATTACATCTATTGAAAAAAATTGTATTCAATGATTATAATATGTCAGACACTGGTAAAAAATCTGCCAGTGTTTCTTGTATTAATATTTGATACAAGGGGTTAAACTAGCTCAATGTTTCTTTGGCCAGAACAAAAAATTCTTTCTTCTTTGGAAAGAATTTCAGTCTTCCCTCCTTTCTTCACTCCTTGTTTCTTCCTTTGTTTCTTCTCTAAAAGCGTTTCAAAGCACAGATTACCTAAAACTGTCATTTAAAACAAAAAAGAAAAACTGAATATGAAAATGTTCTATATCAAGTACTATGAAGAAGATAAATCTAATTACTAAAGTATTGGTCCTTGTTATAATGCAGTTTCACTCATTTTAAAGAATATTTGTGTATTGTTTTATGGTTTGAAAATGTTTTCACATATATTTTATCATTTAAATTCACAGAGCTTTGTAAGGCAGATATGATATGTCTTTTACAAATGAGAAAATTAATGTTCCATGGTTTAAAATGTATACGTTTATATTGTTATCAGTGGTAGAAGCAGGACTTAAGCCCCAGGGCTTCATTCCAGGTTCTGTGGTCTGTCACACATGCTGTTGCACGTTGGTGACCTCATGGTTGGAGGGAGGTGGGTAGAGGCTAGGAAACTGGGGGGGACAAAAGTTTCTTTAAAGCTTCTGTCATGTCCTTAGTGATTTCCCCAGGTGAATCTTCATGTTAAATAATGATTTTTAAAGGCTTTGAACTTCTTTCATCTTTTCCTTTTAACAGTACAAAATTTTATTATGGTATATATTTTTTCAAATTAACATATAATGTATTATTTGCTTCAGGGGTACCACTCTGTGTATCATCAGTCTTACACAATACACAGCACTCACCATAGCACATACCCTCCCCAATGTCCACACCCAGCCACCCTATCTTTATCTGCTCACCCCCCAGCAACCCTCAGTTTCCTGAGATTAAGAGACTTTTATAGTTTGTCTCTCTCCCAATCTCATCTTATTTCATTGTTCCTCTCCCTACCCCCCCAATGACCTCCCATCCTGCCTCTCAAATTCCTCATACCAGAGAGATCATAGATAATTGTCTTTCTCTGATTGATTTACTTCGCTTGGCATAATACCCTTTAGTTTGATCTACATCATTGCAAATAGCAAGACTTTGGGGGTTTTGATGGCTGCATAGTATTTCATTGTATATTTATATCAAATCTTCTTTATCTATTCATTTGTTGATGCATATCTAGGTTCTTTCTATAGTTTGGCTATTGTAGACATTGCTGCTATAAACACTTGGGTGCAATGCTCCTTCAGATCCCTACATTTGTATCTTTAGGGTATATACCCAGTAGTGCAATTGCTGGGTCATACAGTAGCTCTGTTTTCAACTTTTTGAGGAACCTTCACACTGTTTTCCAGAGTGGGTGCACCAGCTTGTATTCTCACCAACAATGTAGGAGGGTTCCCCTTTCTCCACGTCCTTGCCAACATCTGTCATTTCCTGACTGGTTAATTTTAGCCATTCTCACCAGTGTGAGCTGATATCTCACTGTAGTTTTGATTTGTATTTCCCTGATGCCGAGTGATATGGAGGAAGTTTTCATGTGTCTGTTGGCCATCTGAATGTCTTCTTTGCAGAAATATCTGTTCATGTCCTCTTCCCATTTCTTGATTGGATTATTTGTTCTTTGGGTGTTGAGTTTGATAAGTTCTTTATAGATTTTGGATACTAGTCCCTTATCTGATAAATCATTTGCAAATATCTTCTCCCATTCTGTCAGTTGTCTTTTGGTTTTGCTGACTGTTCCTTTGCTGTGCAGAAGCTTTTGATCTTGATGAAGTCCCAAAAGTTCATTTTTGCCCTTGCTTTCCTTGCCTTTGCCGATGTTTCTAGGAAGAAGTTGCTGCAGCTGAGGTTGAAGAGGATGCTGCCTGTGTTCTCCTCAAGAATTTCGATAGGTTCCTGGCTCACATTGGGATCTTTCATCCATTTTGAGTCTATATTTGTGTGTGGTGTAAGGAAATGGTCCAGTTTCATTCTTCTGCCTATGACTGTTTGATTTTACCAACACCATTTGTTGAAGAGACTGTCATGTTTTCCATTGGATATTCTTTCTTGCTTTGTTGAAGACTAGTTAGTTGACCATAGATTTGAATTTCCATTTCTCAGCTATCTATTCTCTTCCACTGGTCTATGTCTGTTTTTGTGCCATTAAATTTTGTATTGATGGTTACAGCTTTATAATTAAGTTTGAAGTCTGGAATTGTGATGCCACCAACTTTGGTTTTCTTTTTCAACATTCCTCTGGCTATTTGGGGTCTTTTTCTGGTTCCATAGAAACTTTAGGAGTATTAGTTCCATTTCTTTGAAAAGAAAAATGGGTGGTATTTTGATAGGGATTGCATTAAATGCATAGATTGCTTTAGGTAGCATAGACATTTTCACAATATTTGTCCTTCCAATCCATCAGCATGGAATGTTTTCCCATTTCTTTGTGTCATCCTCCACTTCTTTCATGAGTATTTTATAGTTTTCTGAGTACAGATTCTTTGCCTCTCTGGTTAGGTTTATTCCTAGGTGTCTTATGGTTTTGGATACAATCGTAACTGGGATTGACTCCTTAATTTCTCTTCTGTCTTACTCTTGGTGCATAGAAATGCAACTGATTTCTGTGCATTGATTTTATATCCTGACACTTTACTGAATTCCAGTATGAGTTCTAGCAGTTTTGGATTGGACTCTTTTAAATTTTCAACATAAAGTATCATATCATCTGCAAAGAGTGAGAGTTTGACTTCTTCTTTGCCAGCTCAGAGGCCTTTTATTTCTTTTTGTTGACTAATAGCTGAGGCTGGAGCTTCTTGTGCTATGTTGAATAGTAGTGATGATAGCAGACAGCCGTGCCGTGTTCCTGACCTTAGGGAAAAGACTCTCGTTTTTCCCTATAAGAATGATATTCGCTGTGGGTTTTTCATAGATGGCTTTGATGATATTGAGGTATGTACCCTCTATGTCTATACTGCGAAGAGTTTTGATCAAGAAAGAATGCTGGACTTTGTCAAATGATTTTGAATCAAACTTGCAGTCTAGGAATAAATCTCATTGGGTCATGGTGAATAATCACTTTTATGTACTGTTTGATCCTATTGGCTAGAATTTTGGAAAGGATGTTTGCATCCCTGTTTATCAAGGATATTGGTCTGTAATTCTCCTTTTTGAAGAGATCTTTGTCTGGTTTTGGGATTGAGGAATGCTGGCCTCATAAAATGAGTTTGGCAGTTTCCTTCCACTTCTATCTTTTGGAAGAGTTTCAGGAGAATAGGTATTAATTCTTCTTTAAATGTTTGATAGAATTCCCCTGGGAAGCCCTGGGAGATTTTTGATGACTGCTTCAATCTCCTTACTGGTTATGGGTCTATTCACGTTTTCCATTTCTTCCTGGTTCAGTTGTGGTAGTTTCTATGTCTCTAGGAATGCTTCCATTTCTTCCAGATTGTGAAATTTGCTGGCATATAGTTGCTTATAACATGTTCTTATATCTGTTTATACTTCTTTGGTGTTGGTTGTGATTGCTCCTCTTTCATTCTTGATTTTATTTATTTGGGTCCTTTCTCTTTTTGATAAGTCTGGCCAGGGGGTTTATCAATCTTATTAATTCCTTCAAAGAACCAACTCCTAGCTTCATTGATTTGTTCTATTGTTTTTTGTTTGTTTGTTTGTTTGTTTTGGTTTCTATTTCATTAATTTCTGCTCTGATCTTTATGATTTCTCTTCTCCTGCTGGGTTTAGGCTTTCTTTGTTATTCTTACTCCAGGTCCTTTAGATGTAGGGTTAGGTTGTGTATTTGAGATCTTTCTTGTGTGTCCCGAGATTTGGAATAGTTGCGTTTTTACTTTCATTCGTTTCCATGATTTTTAAAAATTCTTCTTTCATTTCCTGGTTGAACCATTCATTCTTTAGTAGTATGCTCTTTAGCCTCCATGTTTTGAGTTCTTTCCAACTTTCCTCTTGTGGTTGAGTTCTAGTTTCAGAGCATTGCTGTTCTAAAATATGCAGGGAATGATCCCAGTCTTTTGCTACCAGTTGAGACCGGATCTGTGACTGAGGGTGTGATCTGTTCCGGGTATTGTTACATGTGCTCTAGAGAAGAATGTGTATGCTGTTGTTTGGGGATGGACTGTTCTGAATTTATCTGTGATGTCCGTCTGGCCCAGTGTGTCATTTAAAACCTTTATTTCCTTGCTGATCTTTTGCTTAGATGATCTGTCCATTTCAGTAAGTTAGAGTCCCCTACTGTTATTGTATTATTCTCAATGTGTTTCTTTAATTTTGTTATTAATTGGCTTATATAATTTGCTGCTCCCATGTTAGGGGCATAGACTTTGAAAATGTTAGATCTTCCTGTTGGATAGAGCCTTCAAGTATGATTTAGTGTCCTTCCTCATCTCTTATTATAGTCTTTGGCTTAAAATCTAATTTATCTGATATAAGAATTGCCACCCCAGCTTTCTTTTGATGTTCATTAGCATGGTAAGTTGTTTTCCACCCCCTCACTTTAAATCTGGAGATGTCTTTAGTTCTAAAATGAGTTTCTTTTTTTTTTTTTTTTTTTTGCCCATTCTGATACCCTGTGTCTTTTGATTGAGGCACTTAGTCCATTTACATTCAGCGTCCCTATTGAAATATATGGATTTAGTGCCATTGTATCGCCTATGCGGTGACTGTTACTGTATATTGTCTCTGTTCCTTTCTGGTGTATGCTACTTTTAGGCTCTCTCTTCACTTAGAAGACCCCTTTCAATATTTCCTGTAGGGCTGTTTTGGTATTTGAAAATTCTTTTAGTTTTTGTTTGTCCTGGAAGCTTTCACCTCTCCTTATATTTTCAGTGACAGCCTAGCTGGATATGGAATTCTTGGCTGCATATTTATTCTCATTAAGTCCTCTGAATATATCATGCCTGTCCTTTCTGGCCTGCCAGGTCTCTGTGGATAGGTCTGGTGCCAATAATGTTTCTACCATTGTATGTTACAGACCTCTTGTCCGGAACTGCTTTCAGGCTCTTTCAGGGCCTTCTCTTTGTCTCTGACACTTGTAAGTTTTACTATTTGATGACAGAGTGTTGACCTATTTTTATTGATTTTGAAGGGGGGTTCTCTGTGCCTCCTGGAATTTGATGCCCATTTCCTCCCCCAAATTGGGTAAGTTCTCAATTATAATTTGCTACCATATACCTTGTGTCCCTTTCCCTCTTTCTTCTTCTTCTTCTGGGATCCCAATTATCATATTATTAATTCATCTTCTACTATCTCTTATCTCTTTAATTCTCCCATTGTGATCCAGTAGTTGTTTATCTCTTTTTCTGAGCTGCTTTATTCACCATCATTTGGTCTCCTATATCACTAATTCTCTCTTGTCCCTCATTTCTCCTAGCAGTTAGAGTCTCCATTTTTTATTGTACCTCATTAATAGCCTTTCTGATTTTGACTTTGATAGATTTTAGTTCTTTTATTTCTCCAGAAATGGATTCTCTATGCTCCATCTCAATCTATGAGATGGATTCTCATACATCTTCTATGCTTTCTTTCAAGCCCAGCTAGTATCTTCATCATGATTCTGAATTCTTATTTGGACACCTTACTAATGTCCATATTGATTAGGTCCCTGGCAGTCAGTACTGACTCTTGCTCTTTTTCTTTTGAGGTGAATTTTTCCATTTTGTCATTTGTCCAAAAAATGAATGAGATGCATAACAAAATGCTGAAAGGTTAACAATGATCCCAGAAAAAAATACATTAAACAAATCAGAAGAGACCCAAAACTGGGGGGAGAGGAAACAGGTAAAAAAAAAAAAAAAAAAAAAAAATATATATATATATATATATATATATATATATATATACACACACACACATATATAACTGGTGAATAGAACAGAGCCACACACTAGATTTTTGGATGTATTTTGGTCTGTTAGAAGAAACGGCCTCCCAAAATTTTAAAGAAAGAAAAACTTACATACACACAGAAATAAAAGTAAATATGATGAAGGGATAGAATATAACTGTAAAGAGGAAAATTTAAAAATATTTTTAAAAAAGAATTGAGAAGATAAGAAGTTGGTTGAAAAAAGAAAAAGTTTAAAAAAAAAAGGTGGGGGAGAAATTATTATTAGACAGGAGACTAGAACAAACAGATACACTAGATTTAGGGTCTATTTTGGCCTGTTAGAGGAAACCGTATCCCAAAATTTTAAAGAAAAGCTCATATATATACACCAAAAATAAGGTTAAATATAATGAAAGGATAGAATATGACTGTAAAGATGAAAATTTAAAAAGATTTTTAAAAAGGAATTGGTAAGATAGAAAAGAATTATAGAAGGAAAAGGAAAGAAGATAAATTTTTAAAAATAGAAAAAGAAAAAATAAAGAAAATTTTAAAAATTAATTTTGAAAGACTAAAGAATCATGGGAAAAAAGCTGTATGTATTGTATTTCCCTGCCACTGGATTTTTGTAGTTTTCATTGGTCGATAAACTTGGTCTTGGCTGGATGTTCTTGCTGGTCTTCTGGGGGAAGGGCCTTTTGCAGTGATTCTCAAATGTCTTTGCCTGAGCCAGAATTGCACTGCTCTTGCCAGAGGCCAAGCTAAGTAATTTGCTGGGGTTTGTTCTTCTTCGTTTTTGTTCCCTGAAAGCTTTCTATATAGCTTTGGTGGGAGAGAATGAAAATGGAAGACTCCCAATCTCTGGCCCCAGGGGAGCCAAGACTCAGGATCCCTCCTGTCAGTAAGCCCTCAGAGAAAAAAATCAATTCTTCCCATCTCCCTGGTCTCCAGCTGTGCTCCATGCTCACCTGGCCAACGACAAAGCATTTCTATCTCTGGCATATGACCCCGTTTGGAGTCTCCAAACCCAGCAGATTCCTGTGGCCCACTCCCTTGCCACTCCTCCTTAGGGAAGAAGGGGATTCTCCCCAGATCTGCCATTTGTTTGGTCCCTGCTCAAAGAATAGTGACCTGACTGTCCTGCAGATCATTGTTTATGGCAACACCAAGCTGAAAGCCCACTCCTTGGCTCAGTCTTTGTGGCCAGATTCCCTGTTCTGATACTTAGGAGCTCTGCCACACTCAGGCACCCCCAGTCTGAGGGTCCTGACACTACACTGTCCCAAAGAGTGTTCTACTCTCTGCTTAGCCACTGGAGTGACATCCCTTAGCAGAGCAGATTTCTAAAAGTTCCAATTTTGTGCTCCACTGCTCTATCACTTGCTGCTAGCTGCTGATGGAGGTTCCTTCCCCCATGGTCTGTCTCCCTTTATATTACCTAGGATTTACTTTTCCACATGTCCTAACTTCCAGAAAGTGGTCGCTTTTCATTCATAGAATTGCTGCTATCCTTTTCTTCAATCTCTTGTTGAGTTTGTAGGTGATCAGAATGGTTTGATAACTATCTAGCTGAATTCCTGGGACCAGATGAAATTTAGGTCTACTCCTCCTCCATCTTGCTCCTCACTATAAAATTGGAATATATTTTAGGTACTTTATCTTGTTTTGTTTTTTCCCACAATAATTTTTAATGGGTGCTTTTTTTCTCTTGCCCATCTCTCCATTGTCAAGATTGAATTTATTCTTCTTGTGACCCTCCATAAATTATTTAAGATGTATTTTTATTTAATCATATACATCAATTCTTATATCTTCCTCTTCAGTAGAATTAGAATTTCTGATGTCATAATCTACTAGGAAGTATTATTAGACCCCTGAGGTAAATGTATGAGGCTAATACCATTTTCAGCTGGAAATGATTCTTCAGGGTTTGGCTACATCAACTCTCACCACCTTTCTGGGAGGACAAAAATACCATCATCTCAGACACATGCTAACCATCCAGGTTTCTACCACACTTTCACCTCTATCTTTCTCATCTATAATCACTGCCATACTGGTATCATCTGGGATTCAGGTTGTTCAAGAGCCCATGTACTGGTGCTCTTTTTGTTATTTTCTTTGTGTAAGTGTGTTAACAGTGGCTCCCGTAGGAATGAGGTGAGGGGCAGAGGAAGTACTCTCCTGTAAACTGAAGCAATCCCCCTACCTCCCTGAACCTTAATGAAGGCACTCTTCCCCTCAGAGAAGCAATTTCCCACACATGTGGCCCCCAAACCAAGGGATTTATTCAGTTTTCCTGTTACTTTTACATACTGAAGTTTTGCATGTGATTTGATTAAACTCAAAGGCATGAGCAGTTATTTTACAAACTTTCAAAACCCGGGGACTTTTCCAAGGCCCTTATGCTTGTACATTGTGAATTCTCATTCTTCTTAATGTCTCGCTAAAAATGTATACCCAATAAAGGTTTATTTATTGACTAATTTTTCTCTGTTGGAACTCTAGTCTCACCAAAAAATAACAGTGTGAAAGCAGTACCTAGACTCTCAGTGTCTCAGTGTCTCCTATGAAAGAAACCTTGAGCCCTGGGGTCTGAGGAAAAAAAAAAAATCAGAGAGATTGGTAAATGCATAATTGCTGATATACAGTAAGGGAACCATGCAGTTATTGGGCAACTTACATACATCACACAACATCATAAACATTGGGTGTCTAATAAACACTTGTGAAAACAGTTTCCTCTTGACTGTTTAAATCAAATATATCCTTTATAGAAGATCAAATAAACTGGACCTCTTTGTAACATCATACAACTTTTAGACTCTACCTGCACCACTATCAGAAATGGGAAAATGTAAGTTTGTGTGTTTTTTTTTTAATTAACATTGTCATTCACTTTCTTTCCTATTAAAAAAGAAAACATTTTGCCTTTGATCTGACAAATGAAAAATACTGATAACTCAGCTCTTGGCTTTCTCTGGACTATCTAGTTATATAGTGCATGACCTCACTAGATGACAATTCACCAAACTTGACATCTCTAATATAACTTAGGTCATGTTTTTCTTCTATTAAAAGCATTTTTCCTACTTCCACAGCTATTCCAGTCAAAATTGTGTACTAGTTTCTGCTAAGAAGTTGTATATTTCATATGAGTTACCTGGTAAAAGTACCATTTTTATCTGACCCTCATTTCTCTGTCAAAGAAGCCACTTAAAGAGAAATTGTACTATGTATAAATAAGAAAGAATTCCAGATGTCAATTTATAGGCTATGGATAAAGCATAAGTGATAAACTACATGTAGAAGTGGATTTATTCTCATGAAAAGATGCATATTGTTTATTGATAAAAAGTTGATTTCAAACAAAGTGTTGAGAGTCTTAACACATTTTCATTTTGTGTCTAGCCACCATTATCTACATTATAAAATTGGAAATTGTAAAAATAGTAAAACACTACTTTAAGTGTTCCTTGCATGACAACTCCCTACTTACCTGCACCATGTTGGTGGTCCATATTTATATTAAGGATACATTAATGGAGGGTGTGAACATTTATAATACCCTTGCTTTGTTAGGAAGCCCATCCCTCGCATACAGAGCAAATATTTGTGTCAGTCAGGCACCATTTGTGTGTATTTGACATGCAAGTAGAGATAATTCTATGTTAAATTTTCTGACTTCAAACCTGCTCTTCCTTTTTTGTTCCACCATGGATTAATAACATTAACATCCAGAAGCTCTCAGACTAGACTCAGCATTGTCACTCTTACCCCACTGTTACTAATCATACAGATACTACCTTTGCAATTACTTTAATATACCCACATTCTCATTTTGTTTCCCATTGACACTACTTTGGCAAAAACACCTTTCATTTCCTCTCCAGAGTTACTGAAAGAACTCTTGACTTACTCGCCAAGCCCAAGATAGTCTAGTCTAATATACCACTTTCTCCTCTGCCTTATTTATTTCCCCAGGGGATAGTTCTAATCATGTTATTGTTCTACTTGCAAATTTTAATGGCCCCCTTGAAACTACTAAAAATAGTTTAAATTCCTCAGCATAGCCAAGCCATTCCTTTAGAGCTTTTTGAGAAGGTTAATCTCCATTATCTCCTGCAATTATTCTTCTACCATTTAAGCCAGGCAGCCCTCCTTGAAGGATCGCCACAAGATAATATATCATAAGTATTAGCCAAATGAAAAAAATGTTAAAAAATATTTGTGTTTCTGTAAAATCCTCCAATAGCTTTTAAATGCTTTCAGAGTAACTCCAACTCTATGGCTCAGTCTAACAATGCTGACCTCACCTTCTATCACTCTCCAACATCTTTATTCCAGATACATTGCTCTCCCCATTCTGTTTCTTGAACAAATGCATCTGTGTCTTGTTTCTTTTACATTTCCCCTTGTGGCATTGCCTTGCCTTAACTCTTCACAGGGCTTTTTATTTTCATCATTTAGACCTTCTGTAAGAAGCCCTCATCCTCAAATATTCTCTTTTTAGAGAATCTACTATACTCATGTTTATCTGATGGATTGTTTACCTCTTTTCCATTCTTCTGTCCATATAGCCCTCAAAAACACTTTAGAAATTTTAATTTCAGAAAAACACAATGTTCCTGGGTATATACCATAATGTTGGTACTAAAGTAATAGTAAATGGTTTGGTCCTAAAATAGTAGGTACTAAATAAATATTTATTAAATCCATAAATAACTAGTCTCTGAAATTTATGTAAGTGGACATCTTCTACAGCAATAATAATTTTGACAATTTTTTTTTTATCCCAAAGTCAAAACTAGGAAGAAAACTATCAGCATGAATATGAAAATGGGAGGATGATTTCACCAATGAGAGGGAAGCTCTTTATTTTGAGGGCATATTGAACCATCTTTTAGGTTCTGTGCAGTCATAGCTTCTGACATAAGTTGTATCCAATGACCAGAGTTTAAAAACATTCTCTTCACTGCCACCAATTTTGGAAAAATGCCTACAAATCAGTTATCTTGTGTGCATGTGGTTCTTCACAAGTCAAGGAAGGCTTGAGATCCAAGGATAGTGCCTTAGGGTACTAATTTCAATCATCAACCTCAAGTCATTCTACAAAGGTGGACTGTTCTTTCTACACAGGAGAACTATGTGGAATGAACTTGGTGGCCTGCAGATCCCCTCACAATAATTAACTGTGTCACATCACATGTATGCCCATGCATTAATATCATTAAATGCATTTATCTATTGTTCATCTTCAGATCAAACAACATGGGACACAAAAGTAGAGCATAATTTCATCTGCAACCAGGATATGTAAGCATATTCATGTGCCAGGACTGCCATAACAAAATACTACAAACTGGGTAGTAAACAACAGAAATTTATTTCTCACAATTCTAGAGGCTTAAGCAACCCAGTCATCAGGTTTGGCTTCTTCTGATGCCTCTCACCTTCCCTTCTCCCTGTGTCTCATCTGTTCATACTTATTCATGAGTATCTCTGGTGTCTCTGTCTAGTCTCTTCTTATAAGGACACCGGTCAGATATGATTGGGTCCCACACTAACTACTTCATTTTAACATAACTACCTCTTTCAAGGTTCTATCTCCAAATACAGTCACGTTCTGAGGTACTGGGGTTAAGGTCTCAACACATAAATTTTGAGGGGAGACAATTCAGTCCATACATGAAAGAAAGTAGTAATCTCAATCAAGCCTGGAAAACAGTACTTTGTTGGGTCCATTCCCTGCTTACAGTTCTCTGCTGGCATCCTCTTTTATATTGCCCCACACCCCATTAAGCTGATCAAAAAGACAAACTCCTGTGAATTTCAAAGGTGGTTTTCCCTTAGAAGATCTCTATAGGATGTGGAGGAGACATGGATGGGCTGGATTTACCTAGGACTTCAAACGAGCTTCCAGCACCCCCACAGCTGAATTTCCTTCCAGTCAACTCTAGCCAACTCTTATTAGAGAAATCCTGACTTCTTTGGCTGAAACATCTCAAATTCAGCCTGGAGTCTGGCCACACTGAAAAGCCTTATTTGTAAGCTTCCCTGTGTGATTTTAATAAGGATCTTGAGGGGATGCTGCTTCTAATAAGCCAGCTGGAAGCTCTGGTTCCAAATCTCAGAAGTTCTTAGGGGACTCAGGCTCTCTGCTTCCCAAATGTGGCAAAAGCTTTGACAAGCCTTCAGACACCTCTCCTAATAGATGATGAGTCAACCTGGGAACACTGGTCCCCTGGAGGAGCAGGTGGGCAAAAGCAGATTTTTCTGCAGTTTGAACCAAGTAGCCCTCTCACTGGCATCACCACCAAGATAGTGTGTCATGAGTGTCAGTAAAGATGTTATTCTGTCAGGAAAAATGGAAGATTTTTTTTTATTAAAAATTATTATCATTATTATGGTTTATGGGCTGCAATATGTCAATTCAAAGGTCAGGTATATTTTGTTAGAGGAAAGTGTTGTTGGGTTCCTGGGAGGTTCAGTGGGTTAAGCCTCTGCCTTCGGCTCAGGTCATGATCTCAGGGTCCTGGGATCGAGTCTCGCATCAGGCTCTCTGCTAAGCAGGGAGCCTGTCTCCTCCTCTCTCTCTGCCTGCTTCTCTGCCTACTTGTGATCTCTCTCTGTCAAATAAATAAATAAAATCTTTAAAAAAAAAGAAGAAGAATAAATGCTTTTTTTTTTTTTTTTAAAGATTTTATTTACTTATTTGGCAGAGAGAAAGAGATCACAAGCAGGCAGAGTGATAGGCAGAGAGAGGGGGAAGCAGGCTTACCACTGAGCAGAGAGCCCAATGCAAGGATAGATCCCAGGACCCTGAGACCATGACCCAGGCCAAAGGCAGAGATTTAACCCACTGAGCAACCCAGGCTGTCCAGGCCAGTGTTTTTTAAGTAAGTATGTTCTCTTTATATAAAAATCATTAAAAAAAATTAAATGTTTTTTGTTAAGTGAAGATATAAAATGTTATTAAAGCTAAGATCACATTAGAGGAGGGCCTTTTACCCTTGGGCTTGCACTGAAATAAGTTAATGTGCTGAATGAATGAATATGTGTCATGGTGATGGGGAGCCTTGGAAAATATACTTTTATTTTCCAAATTTCAGATTAATGAAGAGACTTCCAGAACAATGTTTTTTCTAACTAATGTGATAGTTTGTTTTTGGTTTTTTTTTAGGTTTTTCTTTTTTTTTAAGATTTTTATTTATTTGTCAGAGAGAGAGCAAATGCAGGCAGAGGCAGAGAGAGAAGCAGCCACCCTGCTGAGCAAGGAGCCCGAGGTGGGACTCAATCCCAGGACCCTGGGATCATGACCTGAACCAAAGGCAGTGGCTTAACTGACTGAGCCACCCAGGCATTCCATGATAGGCAGGTTTTGATGGATGCTATTGTTGTTTCATTTTGTTTTGTTCCTAATCCACCATGGACTGAGATTTTAGTAAAATGCAATATACACGAATTATTAGAAAAATGAAATAAAAAGCAAAGATAAATAAAATACAAACCCCATTTAGTTTTATTACTAGATTAAACAGACATTAAATTACTTTGTCAACAAATTTTCCAACTACTTACTTAAAACTTCTGGTCGTTATCTTCTTGTGGACTGTTGACAAATAATTCTTATGGTTGCAAAAATAGGACAGTTATGATTTAAGAATAGATGACCTCAGTCCAGCTGGCTGAATACGAATTTCAAGAAAACAGACTTTGACAACCACTGTTAAAGTACTAAATGTATGATGCATATATAAACAATTCTGAAAACAGTTATCTTTAAGACACACAATGTTGTAATGATCTTTTGTTTCAAGTGTTTGTCTTCAGGTATTTTTTATTTTTATTGCAAACATATTTAAGATACAATTTTTGTCTATTTCAAAAGTTAGTTCTATCTTCATTGATTTTGATGATTTTATCTTTGCTTATTAAAGAAAATCCCTTCAGTCTGAATTCAGACAACTAATAGATCTTCATGCCTTGTGGTTTTTAAAGGTAACGACTGACCTACTAAGTTGTTTAGATTATGTAAGAGAAAATAAGGAATTTTATCTGATCTTCATAAACTATTTAATATGAAAGAATAAATTAATAGAAGCCTGGATGGATGGACAAATGGAGGGATGGAGGGATGATAAATGTATGGATGGATGGATCGATGGGTGGGTGAGTGGATGGATGCCATGTCTAGACCTTCTAATTTCTCTGCAAATCAGAAATTTCTCCTTGTCTTCATGCCCTTCAAACTGAAAGTCCCAGCAGATAAGATCCTAGCATGACTAATATCCTATACACTATATAATTCTGACTCCAAATCCTCATTCACACTTGCAGTTGGGTAAGAATTACAGAGAACTCCACAACCATGACTATCACAACAGCACCATGCACATTTCCCTCAGAACACTAAGAATGTGCCTATGTTTCTTTTTTTTTTTTTTAAAGATTTTATTTCTTTATTTGACAGAGAGAGAGAGATCACAAGTAGGCAGAGAGGCAGGCAGAGAGAGAGAGGAGGAAGCAGGCAGGCTCGCTGCTGAGCAGAGATCCCGATGCAGGACTCGATCCCAGGACCCTGAGATCACGACCTGAGCCAAAGGCAGCGGCTTAACCCACTCGCCACCCAGGCGCCCCGAATGTGCCTATGTTTCTGACATACTTAATAAAAACTTGGATGTGCTTAATTATCATTGCTTTTAATTCTATAAAAAAACCAGGCACAACTCTCATAAACTTGATGGAACTAAAATAGATAAGAATGCACTATACCACCTACTATAAATGCTTTTCTACAAAGAATATAGGCAATATTGCATTTCAAGGATAAAGAGACTGTGTGAAGGTTATACAATGACAAAGAGTATGTATTCATTGCTTGAGTGAATCATCCGAGTCCCTCTGATCGCATTAAATCCTGTGCATACACACCACCACATCAATACTGAAAAGCCACTGTGAAGTGGAAGTTTCAAAACCAGATGAATGGCATGAGTCCAATTGAAGGATGTTTACTTTCTGGCTCTTATTCAAGTGACAGAAAGAGCTTTTTGTCCAAATCTGTGCTTAGAAACTGATGGAGACTAGTAGCAACAGCTTCAGGGCTTCAGATAGTTTCTCTGTGTTTGAGTTTTCTTCATTCTGTCCCTCTCAAGCAGTGTTTTGTCTCAGGGGGCTGTTTAAATTCAAGTTCTATCTCTGTGATTGCTGCATTAAGACAAAAGTCAGAACTGAATTTTGAAAATGTGCCTGACAAAATCTAAAAAGGTAGTGTGATCTATTTTGTGTTTGAGTTTTGTAAGATGTCAGAAAAATGCCCTTCTGTATGGAGGAAAGGTCTTTCTCTTGTCCACTGGGCCTTCTGGAAGTTCATTTATAGGGTTTCTTGAGGTGGGATGTATATCCTCAGCAGGTATACAATTATGTCATACAGAGGATAGGGGCAACAGAGAGCCATTAATAAAGTTAGAAGATAAATACAACTTATCTTTCCATCATCTTGGAGCATCAAGTGTATCCCATGGTAATTAAATTTAGTGTTATTTAATGTAAAAATAAATGTAGATATATTAGGAAATGGAATGTAAATTACACACACATTAAGATAAACATACAAAGATCAAAATTTCTACCATGCATATGTGACTTATGCTTCCAGGTTTCCCCTAGAGTGCCAGGGAGGTATCTTCATTCTCCTTTGTCAGCAGTGGTATGTGACAAACATAACACTGTGTATTCCTGATAGAGAAAGATTCACTTCAGCTCTGAATAGATGATAATGACTACACATAAAATAATCCCCTGCAAACCAGGATTAGTAAACATTGATTCTTGAAGAAATCTTATCTGGAATGTATACTTTTCAGGACTTCTTGCCCCAGAATTCCAACCTTATTGTATGTGCAACCAATACCATCTTGGCCTCACCCACTCTACTTCATCTACTTCATGTCTTACTGGTTTTCTCTGGGCCGTTTTCCATATCTGGTGTCTTAATCTGCATGGGTTTCCATAACCCACAAACTGGGTAGCTTAAACAACAGAAGTGTATTTTTGCACGGTTATGGAGATTGAAAAGTCCAGGGTCAAGGTGCAAACTGATTCAGTTCCTGGGGAAAGTTTTTTCTTAGTTTGTAGATGATGCCTTCTTGCTTGATCTTCACATATTGATAGAGACAGAGACAGACAGACAGACAAACCAAGACAGAAAGAAAAGTCTCTTCCTCTTCTTAGAGGACTCACAATCCCATTGAATTAAGATTTCACCTTTATGACCTCATTTAACTTGAAATACCTGCTAAGGATCCTATCTCCAGAAACAGTCACATTGGGGGTTAGGGCTTCAACATATGAATTATGGGGGAACATAATTCAGTCCATGGTATCTGTCACAAATCTTCTACCCAAGACTCTTACTCATATTGAACAATCAGAATTACAAACAACTTGCCATTGAGGAGCTGAGAAACACTCTTCTTCTAGAATTATAAAGTGCTCAGGAATGACTCCACACACATGGTACCAAGGACACAACAGAGGCCATGTTGGAAAAAATTCAATCTTGTATTCCAGAGTGGGACATCTTAGAAGGGATTCAAATATAATAATATCAAATAATACTGCACACAATAGAAAGGAAGACTAAGATCAGAACAAGACAACCTACAAGAAGGATTTGATACTGACCTCACCAACCACTGCATGATATGGAAATATTTTTAAGATATATAAAGTGAAAAAAGGGTGGCAAACAGTATATGGCATATGACCTCCATTATATAACTAACATGTAATAAATATACTCACATTAACCACAAGTATATATTCATACACATGTGATAGAAATAGATTTTAGAAATAAATTTTTTAGAAATTTCTAGAAATAGATAGAAAATAGATTTTTAAAAATAGATGGATAGATAGAAAGTTAGATAGACGATAGAGAGAGAGACATACATAGATACATAGATCTTCTAGAAGGACACAGCAGAAATTGTTAACATGATTCAACTAAGTGGGAAAGAATGATTGATGTGAAGACCAAGGTTTTTATTTTCCATTTCATCTGTTCCTGTTCTATTTAAACAGTCTTAGCAAGCATATGTAAAAATAGATAGATGATATAGATATAGATATAGATGATATAGATATAGATATTTAAATCTTGAATAGTTAACTAGATCTATTGGTAGTGAATTTAGAGATTTTTAAAAATGTATACCATAGAGGAAGGAGCAAGTTGGTGGAGGAGAAGGAGATGGAGATATTATCAGGTCCTAGGAGTTCAGCTAGATACTTATCAAACCATTCTGAACACCTACAAACTCAACAGGAGATAGATAAAAAGAAGAGCAGCAATTCTAGGTACAGAAAATTGACCACTTTCCGGAGGTAGGACATGCGGAGAAGTGAATCCGAAGCAAGGAGAAGATAGACTGTTGTGGGGAGGGGCTGGCTCCTGACAAGCGAGAGAGCAGTGGAGCACAAAATCAGAAGTTTTAGAAGTCTGTTCTACTGAGGGATGTCGCTCCAGAGGCTAAATGGGGGGTGGAGCCCTTGTGGGGCCAGTGTAGTCTCTGGAACCGCAGGGACACAAAAAAACTACGGGTGTCTGAGTGTGGCAGCGCTCCCAGGTACTGGAATTGGGAAGCTGACTGCAGCAAAAGAAACAAACATTGTGCTCTCAGTTCGATATTACCTTAAACCATGATCCAAGGCCCAATCAAACCACTGATCTTTGTGCAGGGACCCCAAAAGCAGCAGATCTGGGGAGACTCCTTCCTTCCTCTCCCAGTAAGAGCACTGTGGGAGTGCACTGCAGGAATCTTTTGGGCTTGAAGACTCCAAATGGGGCTGTACACCAGAGATAGAAAACTTGGTCAAAGGTGAGTGAGCACGGAGTGTGGCCAGAGACCAGGGAGATGAGATGGGTTGACTGCTTTTCTCTGAGGGCTCATTGAGGAGCATGGCCCTTAGCTCTTGGCTCCTATGGGGCCAGAGATTGGGAGGCCACCATTTTCATTCTCGTCCTCCAAAGCTCTATGTAAATCTTTCAGAGAACAAAAGCTTTTGAGAACCAAAACTGAGCAGATTACTTAGCCTGGATCCTGGCAAGAGTAGTGCAATTCTGGCTTGGGCAAAGACATTTGAGAATCACTGCAACAGGCCCTTCCCCCAGAAGATCAGCAAGAACAAGTTCACCAAACAATGAGAACTGCTGAAATCCAGAGCTAGGGGAAAGCTACATATACAATTTATGGGTTTTTTCCCCATCCTTTACTCTTTCATAGTTAAATATTTTTAATTTTTTTTCTTATTCTATCTTTTTAATTTTTCCTCTTTCCTGTTTTAACCTTTTTTAACTATTTTATTTTCTTAATACCCCTTTAAAATCTTTTTAAATTTTTATTGCTATACTCATATTTTATCCCTTCATTGTACTTAAACTTATTTCATATATATATTTTTTTTCTTTAAAATTTTGGGATATAATTTCTTCTAATAGATCAAAATTTTTTACAGTCATATTCTATCCCATCATGTTTACCGTGTTTGTGTGTGTGTGTGTGCGTGTGTGTATGTTTTTCTTTCTATAAAATTTTGAGAGGTAGTTTCTTCCAGCAGACCAAAATACACCCAAAATCAAGTGTGTGGCTCTATTCTATTCACCAATCTAATATATATGCACATACATATACATAAGTGTGTGTGTGTGTATATATATATTACATATATATATTTTTTCTTCTTTCCCCTTTTCTTCTCCTCCTAGTTTCAGGTTTCTTCTGATTTGGTTAGTGTATATTTTCTGGGGCTGTTGGTACACTTTTAGTATTTTGTTCTCTCATTCATCTATTCTTATCTGGATAAAATGGCAAGGAGGAAAAACTCACCACAAAAAAAAAAAAAAAAGAACAATAAGCAGTACAAATGACTAGGGACCTAATCAATACGGACATTAGTAATATGTCAGAACTAGAGTTCAGAATGACAATTATTAAGGTGCTAGCTGGGCTTGGAAAAAAGCATGGAAAATATCTGAGAATCCCTTTCTGGAGAAATAAAATCCCTTATGGAGAAATAGAAGAACTAAAATCTAACAAAGTTGTAATCAAAAAAGCTATTAATGAGGTGCAATCAAAATTGGAGGCTCTTACTGCTAGGAGAAATGAGGCAGAATGATAGAGAATAAAAAAGGTAACAAAAGAGAGACAACTACCAGACCACGAGGGCAGAATTCAAGAGATAAGTGGTACCATAAGATGAAACCATATTAGAATAATTGGGATCCCAGAAGAAAAAGAAAGAGAGAGAAGGGCAGAGCAAAATATAGCAGAGGATTTCCCTAATTTGGTGAAGGGAACAAGAATCAAAATTCAGGAGGCACAGAGGACCCCCCTTCAAAATCAATAAAAATAGGTCAACACTCTGTCATCAAATAGTAAAACTTACAAGTGTCAGAGACAAAGAGAAAGCCCTGAAAGAGCCTGAAAGCAGTTCTGGACAAGAGGTCTGTAACATACAATGGTAGAAACATTATTGGCACCAGACCTATCCACAGGGACCTGGCAGACCAGAAAGGACTGGCATGATATATTCAGAGGACTTAATGAGAATAAATATGCAGCCAAGAATTCCATATCCAGCTAGGCTGTCACTGAAAATATAAGGAGAGGTGAAAGCTTCCAGGACAAACAAAAACTAAAAGAATTTTCAAATACCAAAATAGCCCTACAGGAAATATTGAAAGGGGTCTTCTAAGTGAAGAGAGAGCCTAAAAGTAGCATACACCAGAAAGGAACAGAGACAATATACAGTAACAGTCACCGCATAGGCGATACAATGGCACTAAATCCATATATTTCAATAGGGACGCTGAATGTAAATGGACTAAGTGCCTCAATCAAAAGACACAGGGTATCAGAATGGGCAAAAAAAAAAAAAAAAAAGAAACTCATTTTAGAACTAAAGACATCTCCAGATTTAAAGTGAGGGGGTGGAAAACAACTTACCATGCTAATGAACATCAAAAGAAAGCTGGGGTGGCAATTCTTATATCAGATAAATTAGATTTTAAGCCAAAGACTATAATAAGAGATGAGGAAGGACACTAAATCATACTTGAAGGCTCTATCCAACAGGAAGATCTAACATTTTCAAAGTCTATGCCCCTAACATGGGAGCAGCAAATTATATAAGCCAATTAATAACAAAATTAAAGAAACACATTGAGAATAATACAATAACAGTAGGGGACTCTAACTTACTGAAATGGACAGATCATCTAAGCAAAAGATCAGCAAGGAAATAAAGGTTTTAAATGACACACTGGGCCAGACGGACATCACAGATAAATTCAGAACAGTCCATCCCCAAACAACAGCATACACATTCTTCTCTAGAGCACATGTAACAATACCCGGAACAGATCACACCCTCAGTCACAGATCCGGTCTCAACTGGTAGCAAAAGACTGGGATCATTCCCTGCATATTTTAGAACAGCAATGCTCTGAAACTAGAACTCAACCACAAGAGGAAAGTTGGAAAGAACTCAAAACATGGAGGCTAAAGAGCATACTACTAAAGAATGAATGGTTCAACCAGGAAATGAAAGAAGAATTTTTAAAAATCATGGAAACGAATGAAAGTAAAAACGCAACTATTCCAAATCTTTGGGACACAGCCAAGGCGATCCTCAGAGGAAAGTATATAATGATACAAGCCTTTCTCAAGAAACAAGAAAGATCTCAAATACACAACCTAATCCTACATCTAAAGGACCTGGAATAAGAATAACAAAGAAAGCCTAAACCCAGCAGGAGAAGAGAAATCATAAAGATCAGAGCAGAAATTAATGAAATAGAAACCAAACCAAACAAACAAACAAAAAAACAATAGAACAAATCAATGAAACTAGGAGTTAGTTCTTTGAAAGAATTAATAAGATTGATAAACCCCTGGCCAGACTTATCAAAAAGAAAAGAGAAAGTACCCAAACAAATTAAATAATGAATGAAAGAGGAGAGATCACAACCAACACCAAGGAAGTACAAACAGTTCGAAGAACATATTATAAGCAATTATATGCCTGCAAATTTCACAATCTGGAAGAAATGGAAGCATTCCTAGAGACATAGAAACTACCACAACTGAACCAGGAAGAAATGGAAAACCTGAATAGACCCATAACCAGTAAGGAGATTGAAGCAGTCATCAAAAACCTCCCAACAAGCAAGAGCACAGGGACAGACAGCTTCTCAGGAGAATTCTACCAAACATTTAAAGATGAATTAATACCTATTCTTTTGAAACTGTTCCAAAAGATAGAAGTGGAAAGAAAACTTCTAAACTCATTTTATGAGGCCAGCATTCCTCAATCCCAAAACCAGATAAAGATCCCTTCAAAAAGGAGAATTACAGACCAATACCTTGATGAACAGAGATGAAAACATCCTCACCAAAATACTAGCCATTAGGATCCAACAGTACATCAGAAGGATTATTCACCACGACCAAGTGGGATTTATTTCGTGGCTGCATGTTTGGTTCAACATCCACAGATCAAACCATGTGACACAATACATTAATAAAAGAATGAACAAGAACCATATGATACTCTCAACAGATGCTGAAAAAGCATTTGATAAAATACAGCATCCTTTCTTGATCAAAACTCTTCACAGTGTAGGCATGGAGGGTACACACCTCAATATCAACAAAGCCATCAATGAAACACCCACAGCGAATATCATTCTTAATAGAGAAAAATGAGAGCTTTCCCCGGAAGGGAAGTGGCAGTGCTGTCCACTATCACCACTGCTATTCAACATAGCACTAGAAGTCCCAGCCTCAGCAATTAGTCAACAAAAAGAAATAAAAGGCCTCTGAATCAGCAAAGAATAAGTCAAACTCTCACTCTTTGCAGATGATATGATACTTTATGTGGATAACCTAAAATAGTCCACTCCCAAACTGCTAGAACTCATACAGGAATTCAGTAAAGTGTCAGGATATAAAATCAATACACAGAAATCAGTTGCATTTCTATGCACCAAGAGAAGACAGAAGAAAGAGAAATTAAGGAGTCAATCCCAGTTACAATTGCACCCAAAACCATAAGACACCTAGGAATAAACTTAACCAAAGAGGCAAAGAATCTGGACTCAGAACTACCCTCCAATCCAGCCATTGCACTACTGGGTATTTACCCCAAATGTAGTGATACAAATGTAGTGATCCAAAGGGGCATGTGCACCCTAATGTTGATAGCAGCAATGTCCATGATAACCAAACTCTGAAAAGAGCCTAGATGTCCATCAAAAGAGGAGTGGATAAAGAAGATGTGAGATATATATATATATATATATATTATGCAGCCATCAGAAAAAAAAACAAAGGAATGTTGCCATAAGAAATGACATGGGTGGAACTAGAGTATATTATGCTAAGCAAAATAAGTCAATCAGGGGCGCCTGGATGGCTCAGTGGGTTAAGCCGCTGCCTTCGGTTCAGGTCATAATCTCAGGGTCCTGGGATCGAGTCCTGCATCGGGCTCTCTGCTCAGCAGGGAGCCTGCTTCCCTCTCTCTCTCTGCCTGCCTCTCCATCTACTTGTGATTTCTCTCTGTCAAATAAATAAATAAAATCTTAAAAAAAAAAGTCAATCAGAGAAAGATGATTATCATATGATCTCACTGATATGAGGAGTTTGAGAAATAAGACAGAGTCTCAGAGAGGAAGGGAGGGAAAAATGAAACAAGACAAAACCAGGAAGGGAGACAAACCATAAGAGACTCTTAACCTCAGGAAACAAACTGAGGGTTGCTGTAGTAGAGGGGCATAGGAGGGATGGGGTGGCTAGATGATGGACATAGGGGAAGGTATATGCTATGGTGAGCACTGTGAGTTGTGCAAGATTGATGAATCACAGACCTGTACCCCTGAAACAAATAATATATTATATGTGAATTTTAAAAAATAATTAAAATAAAATAAAATATGTTCATCTTTATTAGCTATTAAAAATATATATGAATCAGATTAACTCCATGATCATCAGATAGAGTCTTAAATTAGAGAGAAAAGGATCCAATAAAAGCAGATCCACAAGACACAAATATATCTTTTATATATTTTTAAATATTTTAAGTAAAAGTACAGAAACCGTTGAGAATAAAGGAAAAGAAAAGTTATGCCAGAAAAATATAATTCCAAAATTAAGATTAGATTAAATAGGAAACAAAATAGACTTTTGGGACACCTGGGTGCCTCAGTTGGTTAAGCAGCTGCCTTCGACTCAGGTCATGATCCCAGCGTCCTGGGATCGAGTCCCACATCGGGCTCCTTGCTTGGCAGGGAGCCTGCTTCTCCCTCTGCCTCTGCCTGCCATTCTGTCTGCCTGTGCTCGCTCTCTCCCCCTCTCTCTCTCTGATAAATAAATAAAATATTTAAAAAAAATAGACTTTTAAAAGGATTTTTTTAAGGCCAAAGAAGGATACTCTTGAATTAAAGGGAGTAATAGGTTATTGTCACATGCTCATTCTTTAAAAATGTCAGTAAGATACATACACCTCTTGAAAGACTGAACAAACAAGAGAGAATGAAAACACTGAAATGAGGATATTTGAAAAATAGTAAACTATAAGAATAACTATATGTTAGTATATTTTAAAGTCTAGATGAAATGTTTCTGGAATAAATGTAAAATGTCCATATTGATGATAAAGAAAATAGATGACTTAAATAGAAAATTAAGTATCAAAAAATCAGAATATTATCAGTCCCTTTCTACATGCACATACAAAAAGTTCTGTATCTCATAGGCTTTATAATATTTTTGTCTATCAAATATTGAAGGACTAGTTAATCCCTATTTTATATAGATTGTTCAAGAAAAGGAGAGACATTTCCTGGATTTCAAAAGTAGATAAGAAAAGGACAAGCAAAGATAATTTGATTTATAATCATTAAGCCAGAAATTCTAAATAAAATGTATCACATTAAAACATTCATAAAGTAATATTATAAGATAGAACAGAGTCTTTCCCAGGTACAGAAGGAACAACTGAACAACAGAAAATATATTAGTGTAGCTTATTATAGAAAAAGAAAACAGGGGCACCTGGGTGGCTCAGTGGGTTAAGCCTCTGCCTTCAGCTCAGGTCATGACCTCAGGGTCCTGGGATCGAGCCCCACATCGGGCTCTCTGCTCAGCAAGGAGCCTGCTTCTCCCTCTCTCTCTGCCTGCCTCTCTGTCTACTTGTGATCTCTGTCCATCAAATAAATGAATAAAATATTAAAAAAAAAGAAAAGAAAAAGAAAACAATTTATCTTAATAGAAAACACATTTAATATTATTCAGCATTTGCTAAGATAAAAATGACCAGAGAACTATAAGTAGAAGACAGCTTCCTAAATTTGAAAGTTATGGGTCCAAACCTAAACAGACATCTTACTTTATATAAAACTTTGGGTGTATCTTCTTTAATGATGAAAAGCTGACAATTTTGTTATCTCTATCACTGCTCAATATAGTTTTGCAGGTAACAACCAATGCAATAGGACAAGAAAGAAAAATAACAAAATGAAACCCCATAAATAAATTAATTGAAAGTGTAAGATGAAGAAGGAAGAAATTTGTAGCGAAAAATATGAGTATCTGTATAGAAAATTCAACGACTCCACGTACAACTTATGTAATCAGTAAGGAAGTCCAAAAAGATCAAATTATAGGAATCAATAGCATTTCCATATACCAACAAAAATAAATGAAAATATTAGTTAAAAATATGATATAACTTTGCAATAAAACAAAACTATGAATTAATTAAAGAATTAGCTTATCAGGATTCTCAAGGGTCTATGATAAAAATTAAATATACACCTTGAATTAATAAGGAGAAAGTCTTAGAGAAATGAGAAGAAAAATCTCATTCATGGAATAGATTATTTAGATTATAAAACATTAATTTACATTGAGTAAATCTACAATCTCAATTTAGATTCCTGATTTCAAAAGTTTTATTGAAGAATTTGACTACTTTGCCTTAAGTTTATATAGAAGAATATATTTCTATAGAAGATACCACAATTTTTAAAAATAAAAGCGTGAAGATGAAATCCCTTATTTAAAAATTATAGACACTCTATAAAGCCAAAGTATTTTTAAGGGGTGACACTGATGTGACAACATAAAAACAGACCAATGGAAAGATTAGAGAACCTCACAAAAATGCATATGGCAAATGACATATGATAAAACTGGCAACACAAACCAGTGAGTAAACAATATATTATTTAAACAGATGGTATTGAGAAAACTGAGACACTACATTGAAAAAAACAGTTTTATTCCTACTTCACACAACATAAATGGGTAACTAAAATTATAAAACTAATATAATAAAAATATTAAGAATAAAACCTTAGGATGGGAGGAGTCAAGATGGCGGAGAAGTAGCAGGCTGAGACTGCTTCAGCTAGCCGGAGATCAGCTAGATAGCTTATCTAAAGATTGCAAACACCTGAAAATCCATCGGCAGATCGAAGAGAAGAAGAACAGCAATTCTGGAAACAGATAAACAACCACTTTCTGAAAGGTAGGACCGGCGGAGAAGTGAATCCAAAGCCACGGGAAGATAGACCCCGGGGGGAGGGGCCGGCTCCCGGCAAGCGGCGGAACAACCGCGCACAAAATCAGGACTTTTAAAAGTCTGTTCCGCTGAGGGACATCGCTCCAGAGGCTAAACCGGGGCGAAGCCCACACGGGTTCAGCGTGGCCTCAGGTCCCGCAGGGTCACAGAAGGATTGGGGGTGTCTGAGTGTTGCAGACCTTGCGGGTATTGGAACAGGAAAGCCGGCTACAGAGACAGAGCCGACAGTAAGCTCACAGCTCGGGCTTACCTTGAACCGGTCGCAGGCTCGGTGAGCTCGGAGCGCGGCCGGAGGTCAGGCAGACGGGAGTAACTGGCACTGTTCTCTGAGGGCACACTGAGGAGTGTGGCCCTGGGCTCCGGCTCCTCCGGGCCGGAGACCAGGAGGCCGCCATTTGTATTCCCGTCCTCCAGAACTCTACGGAAAGCACTCAGGGAACAAAAGCTCCTGAAAGCAAACCCGAGCGGATTACTCACCCCGGCCCCGGGTAAGGGCGGTGTCATTCCGCCTGGGGCAAAGACACTTGAGAATCACTACACCAGGCCCCTCCCCCAGAAGATCAACAAGAAATCCAGCTGAGACCAAGTTCACCTACCAAGGAGTGCAGTTTCAATACCAAGGAGAGCAGCAGAATTCCAGAGGAGGAGAAAGCCAAGCACGGAACTAATGGCTTTTTCCCTGTGATTTTTTTTTTTAGTCTTGCAGTTAATTTAATTTTTTTTTTTTCATTTTTTGTTTTTTTTTTTCTCGCCTTCGGGTAAAAAAAATTTTTTTTTTTAACTGTTACCTTTTTCTTTTTTTAACGATTTTTTACTAGTTTATCTAATATATATATTTTTTCTTTTTTACATTTTTCTTAGGTGTTTTCTTTTTTTTAATTCTTTTCTCTTTTTTTTTTCTTTTTTTTTTATTTCTTCCTTTTTGAACCTCTTTTTATCCCCTTTCTCCCCCCTCACGATTTTGGATCTCTTCTAATTTGGATAAAGCATTTTTTCCTGGGGTTGTTGCCACCCTTTTAGTATTTTACTAGCCCCTTCATATATTCTTATCTGGACAAAATGACAAGACGGAAAAATTCAACACAAAAAAAAGAACAAGAGGCAGTACCGAAGGCTAGGGACCTAATCAATACAGACATTGGTAATATGTCAGATCTAGAGTTCAGAATGACAATTCTCAAGGTTCTAGCCGGGCTCGAAAAAGGCATGGAAGATATTAGAGAAACCCTCTCGAGAGATATAAAAGCCCTTTCAGGAGAAATAAAAGAACTAAAATCTAACCAAGTTGAAATCAAAACAGCTATTAATGAGGTGCAATCAAAAATGGAGGCTCTCACTGCTAGGATAAATGAGGCAGAAGAAAGAATTAGTGATATAGAAGAACAAATGACAGAGAATAAAGAAGCTGAGCAAAAGAGGGACAAACAGCTACTGGACCACGAGGGGAGAATTCGAGAGATAAGTGACACCATAAGACGAAACAACATTAGAATAATTGGGATTCCAGAAGAAGAAGAAAGAGAGAGGGGAGAAGAAGGTATACTGGAGAGAATTATTGGGGAGAATTTCCCCAATATGGCAAAGGGAACGAGCATCAAAATTCAGGAGGTTCAGAGAACGCCCCTCAAAATAAATAAGAATAGGCCCACACCCCGTAACCTAATAGTAAAATTTACAAGTCTCAGTGACAAAGAGAAAATCCTGAAAGCAGCCCGGGAAAAGAAGTCTGTAACATACAATGGTAAAAATATTAGATTGGCAGCTGACTTATCCACAGAGACCTGGCAGGCCAGAAAGAACTGGCATGATATTTTCAGAGCACTAAACAAGAAAAACATGCAGCCAAGAATACTATATCCAGCTAGGCTATCATTGAAAATAGAAGGAGAGATTAAAAGCTTCCAGGACAAACAAAAACTGAAAGAATTTGCAAATACCAAACCAGCTCTACAGGAAATATTAAAAGGGATCCTCTAAGCAAAGAGAGAGCCTACAAGTGGTAGATCAGAAAGGAACAGAGACCATATA
Source organism: Mustela erminea (assembly GCF_009829155.1). Lineage (NCBI taxonomy): Eukaryota > Metazoa > Chordata > Mammalia > Carnivora > Mustelidae > Mustela > Mustela erminea. The sequence goes on along the minus strand of NC_045614.1, from coordinate 65,914,377 downwards.
CAGTAACAGTCACCTTACAGGCAATACAATGGCACTAAATTAATATCTCTCAATAGTTACCCTGAATGTGAATGGGCTAAATGCCCCTGTCAAAAGACACAGGGTATCAGAATGGATAAAAAAACAAAACCCATCTATATGTTGCCTCCAGAAACTCATTTTAAGCCCGAAGACACCTCCAGATTTAAAGTGAGGGGGTGGAAAAGAATTTACCATGCTAATGGACATCAGAAGAAAGCAGGAGTGGCAATCCTTATATCAGATCAATTAGATTTTAAGCCAAAGACTATAATAAGAGATGAGGAAGGACACTATATCATACTCAAAGGGTCTGTCCAACAAGAAGATTTAACAATTTTAAATATCTATGCCCCCAACGTGGGAGCAGCCAACTATATAAACCAATTAATAACAAAATCAAAGAAACACATCAACAATAATACAATAATAGTAGGGGACTTTAACACTCCCCTCACTGAAATGGCCAGATCATCCAAGCAAAAGATCAGCAAGGAAATAAAGGCCTTAAACGACACACTGGACCAGATGGACATCACAGATATATTCAGAATATTTCATCCCAAAGCAACAGAATACACATTCTTCTCTAGTGCACATGGAACATTCTCCAGAATAGATCACATCCTCGGTCCTAAATCAGGACTCAACCGGTATCAAAAAATTGGGATCATTCCCTGCATATTTTCAGACCACAATGCTCTAAAGCTAGAACTCAACCACAAAAGGAAGTTTGGAAAGAACCCAAATACATGGAGACTAAACAGCATCCTTCTAAAGAATGAATGGGTCAACCGGGAAATTAAAGAAGAATTGAAAAAAATCATGGAAACAAATGATAATGAAAATACAACGGTTCAAAATCTGTGGGACACAACAAAGGCATTCCTGAGAGGAAAATATATAGCGGTACAAGCCTTTCTCAAGAAACAAGAAAGGTCTCAGGTACACAACCTAACCCTACACCTAAAGGAGCTGGAGAAAGAACAAGAAAGAAACCCTAAGCCCAGCAGGAGAAGAGAAATCATAAAGATCAGAGCAGAAATCAATGAAATAGAAACCAAAAAAACAATAGAACAAATCAATGAAACTAGGAGCTGGTTCTTTGAAAGAATTAATAAAATTGATAAACCCCTGGCCCGACTTATCAAAAAGAAAAGAGAAAGGACCCAAATAAATAAAATCATGAATGAAAGTGGAGAGATCACAACTAACACCAAAGAAATACAAACTATTATAAGAACATACTATGAGCAACTCTACGCCAATAAATTTGACAATCTGGAAGAAATGGATGCATTCCTAGAAACATATAAACTACCACAACTGAACCAGGAAGAAATAGAAAGCCTGAACAGACCCATAACCAGTAAGGAGATTGAAACAGTCATTAAAAATCTCCAAACAAACAAAAGCCCAGGGCCAGACGGCTTCCCGGGGGAATTCTACCAAACATTTAAAGAAGAACTAATTCCTATTCTCCTGAAACTGTTCCAAAAAATAGAAATGGAAGGAAAACTTCCAAACTCATTTTATGAGGCCAGCATCACCTTGATCCCAAAACCAGACTAGGATCCCACCAAAAAAGAGAGCTATAGACCGATATCCTTGATGAACACAGATGCAAAAATACTCAACAAAATACTAGCCAATAGGATTCAACAGTACATTAAAAAGTTTATTCACCACGACCAAGTGGTATTTATTCCAGGGCTGCAAGGTTGGTTCAACATCCGCAAATCAGTCAATGTGATACAACACATCAATAAAAGAAAGAACAAGAACCATGTGATACTCTCAATAGATGCTGAAAAAGCTTTTGACAAAGTACAGCCTCCCTTCCTGATCAAAACTCTTCAAAGTGTAGGGATAGAGGGCACATACCTCAATATCATCAAAGCCATCTATGAAAAACCCACCGCAAATATCATTCTCAATGGAGAAAAACTGAAAGCTTTTCCGCTAAGGTCAGGAACACGGCAGGGATGTCCATTATCACCACTGCTATTCAACATAGTACTAGAGGTCCTAGCCTCAGCAATCAGACAACAAAAGGAAATTAAAGGCATCCAAATCGGCAAAGAAGAAGTCAAATTATCACTCTTCGCAGATGATATGATACTATATGTGGAAAACCCAAAAGACTCCACTCCAAAACTGCTAGAACTTATACAGGAATTCAGTAAAGTGTCCGGATATAAAATCAATGCACAGAAATCAGTTGCATTTCTCTACACCAACAGCAAGACAGAAGAAAGAGAAATTAAGGAGTCCATCCCATTTACAATTGCACCCAAAACCATAAGATACCTAGGAATAAACCTAACCAAAGAGACACAGAATCTATACTCAGAAAACTATAAAGTACTCATGAAAGAAATTGAGGAAGACACAAAGAAATGGAAAAATGTTCCATGCTCCTGGATTGGAAGAATAAATATTGTGAAAATGTCTATGCTACCTAAAGCAATCTACACATTTAATGCAATTCCTATCAAAGTACCATCCATCTTTTTCAAAGAAATGGAAAAAATAATGCTAAAATTTATATGGAACCAGAAAAGACCTCGAATAGCCAAAGGGATATTGAAAAAGAAAGCCAACGTTGGTGGCATCACAATTCCGGACTTCAAGCTCTATTACAAAGCTGTCGTCATCAAGACAGCATGGTACTGGCACAAAAACAGACACATAGATCAATGGAACAGAATAGAGAGCCCAGAAATAGACCCTCAACTCTATGGTCAACTAATCTTCGACAAAGCAGGAAAGAATGTCCAATGGAAAAAAGACAGCCTCTTTAATAAATGGTGCTGGGAAAATTGGACAGGCACATGCAGAAAAATGAAATTGGACCATTTCCTTACACCACACACAAAAATAGACTCAAAATGGATGAAGGACCTCAATGTGCGAAAGGAATCCATCAAAATCCTTGAGGAGAACACAGGCAGCAACCTCTTTGACCTCTGCCGCAGCAACATCTTCCTAGGAACAACGCAAAAGGCAAGGGAAGCAAGGGCAAAAATGAACTATTGGGATTTCATCAAGATCAAAAGCTTTTGCACAGCAAAGGAAACAGTGAACAAAATCAAAAGACAACTGACAGACTGGGAGAAGATATTTGCAAACGACATATCAGATAAAGGACTAGTGTCCAGAATCTATAAAGAACTTAGCAAACTCAACACCCAAAGAACAAATAATCCAATCAAGAAATGGGCAGAGGACATGAACAGACATTTCTACAAAGAAGACATCCAGATGGCCAACAGACACATGAAAAAGTGCTCCATATCACTCGGCATCAGGGAAATACAAATCAAAACCACAATGAGATATCACCTCACACCAGTCAGAATGGCTAAAATCATCAAGTCAGGAAATGACAGATGCTGGCGAGGATGCGGAGAAAGGGGAACTCTCCTACACTGTTGGTGGGAATGCAAGCTGGTGCAGCCACTCTGGAAAACAGCATGGAGGTTCCTCAAAATGTTGAAAATAGAACTGCCCTATGACCCAGCAATTGCACTATTGGGTATTTACCCTAAGGATACAAACGTAGTGATCCAAAGGGGCACATGCACCCGAATGTTTATAGGAGCAATGTCCACAATAACCAAACTATGGAAAGAACCTAGATGTCCATCAACAGATGAATGGATCAAGAAGATGTGGTATATATACACAATGGAATACTATGCAGCCATCAAAAGAAATGAAATCTTGCCATTTGCGACAACATGGATGGAACTAGAGCGTATCATGCTTAGCGAAATAAGTCAAGCAGAGAAAGACAACTATCATATGATCTCCCTGATATGAGGAAGTGGTGATGCAACATGGGGGCTTAAGTGGGTAGGAGAAGAATAAATGAAACAAGATGGGATTGGGAGGGAGACAAACCATAAGTGACTCTTAATCTCACAAAACAAACTGAGGGTTGCTGGGGGGAGGGGGTTTGGGAGAAGGGGGTGGGACTATGGACATTGTGGAGGGTATGTGCTTTGGTGAGTGCTGTGAAGTGTGTAAACCTGGTGATTCACAGACCTGTACCCCTGGGGATAAAAATATATGTTTATAAAAAATAAAAAATTAATTAAAAAAAAAATCCTTAGGATGGAAAATAAATTTTTAAATAAAACAAAACACAAAAATATACAGGAACTATTGATTTTTATAAAGAATATTCAAAGAGATATTGAAAATCATTATAAGAAATGTGTAACACACATCCATTCACACATCCTTACCACCCAACACACATATACATAAAATGATACTAGACTATTCAGAAGGGAGGAAACCTGAATGACAAGTGAGCATTTAAAGACATCCTTTGTCAAAGTAATCAAAGGAACAATAGTTAAGCAATGAAAGATATATCAGAGTGGCAAATAATAAAACCTTAATTATCATAAATATTGACATTTTACGGAGATATGGGAAATTTTAGATTGTAGACTTCTGATGTTAGTTTCTTAGTGACATTGTAAGTGTTTACTAACATTAAGTTTCCCCATGTCTTACTACCTGAAATCCACACAAGAAAGATCAAATATGTGTCCTTTTGGGGATGTATATAAGGATTTTCCTAGCTACATCATTATTTGCGGTAGAAAATAATTATTTGCGGTGGAAGAGTCAGAAGCTGACTAGGGTAATAGACATATGAAATATGGTAGACACTTCTATAGAACACTCTGCAGCAGTCAAAAGCAAATTACAAGTACGTACCATAATAAGAATTGATCTCAACAGCATATTTTTAAGTTAAAAAAGTCATGAATAAGTATAAGACATATAGTGCAACAATATGTACATGAAATTAAAACACATTTAAAATGACTGTATATTTCTCATTTTTTAAAAAAGGTTTTATTTATTTGAGAGAGAGAGAGAGAGCAGACAGAGGATGAGCAGGGGTCAAGGACAGAGGGAGAGGGACAGGCAGATCCCTACTGAATTTGATTCTGGGACCCCCACGTTCATGACCTTAGCCAGTCAGATGCTTACTTAACTGAGCCAGCGAGACACCCCATCACTGTATATTTTTAAAAATGTCTATATGGGGGCACAGGGTGGCTCAGTGGGTTAAGCCTCTGCGTTTGGCTCAGGTCATGATCTCAGGGTCCTGGAATCGAGCCCTGCATTAGGCTCCCTGCTTGCCAGGGAGCCTGCTTCCCCCTCTCTCTCTGGCTGCCTCTCTGCCTGCTTGTGATCTCTCTCTCTCTCTCTCTCTCTCTCTCTGTCAAATAAATAAATAAAATCTTTTTTAAAAAATGTCTGTATAGCCAAGCATTTGTACCAAACACCTACAACATAAATTTAGAAGAATGTGATGAGCCTCTGAATAAGGTACAATCAAATAAGAAAGGAGATATAGAAAAAAATCTACTAAGAGGTAAAAGTGTCTGAAACAGGTACAGAGGAAGGTCATTGATAATCATGTTTGCTTTGAGTCATATCCATCCCACATCAATTTAAATCCAGTTTGGTCCTCATTTACTAAACTGGCAGAGAATCTAACTTGAGTTATTTTTTAAGGTGTCATTCCTGTCCCTGTTGATTTTATAATAACCTGTTAGGCTTTTATGATCCAAAAATTTTCTAGGGGTTCCCACGACTTAAGCTTGCCATGGACATTGATGTTCTTTAGCTTGCCACCCCTCTGTCAACAGCTACAATTTTTTTAAATTTATTTTAAGCATAACAGTATTCATTATTTTTTCACCACACCCAGTGCTCCATGCAATCTGTCCCCTCCATAATACCCACCACCTGGTACCCTAAACTGTCACCCCACCCCCGCCACTGCAAACCCCTCAGATTGTTTTTCAGAGTCCATAGTCTCTCATGATTCACCTCCCCTTCCAATTTCCCCCAACCCCCTTCTCCTCTCTAACTCCCCATGTCCTCCATGCTATTTATATGCTCCACAAATAAGTGAAACCATATGATAATTGACTCTCTCTGCTTGACTTACTTCACTCAGCATAATCTCTTCCAGTCCCGTCCATGTTGCTACAAAAGTTGGGTATTCATCCTTTCTGATGGAGGCATAATACTCCATAGTGTATATGGACCACATTTTCCTTATCCATTCATCCGTTGAAGGGCATCGTGGTTCTTTCCACACTTTGGCGACCATGGCCATTGCTGCTATAAACATTGGGGTACAGATGGCCCCTCTTTTCACATCTGTAACTTCGGGGTAAATACCAGGAGTGCATTTTAAAAACAGCTAATCTTTAATTTTTCTTTGTACTGTAGGTCCTCAGGGTATGTTTCTGAAATGCCTGCTTTCTGTAGCCCACCTCACTATTGTAGGCAGTTCTTAATGGGGCCATTACACTTTTCTCCCTGTGAGCTTAGGCTCTTTCATCAAGCTGGGTTCTTGTTTATCTTCCATTTTCCCAACCAATCTTCCAAGGTAGGTCAGGACAAGTAATGATGAAACCAAATTTTGGAGTTATTAAGAACCTGAATCATAGAACAGAAATGCCCACTTTTCTTTCAGTGAGGAAAGGGTGGAGTCAAAGAATAGGAGAATATTACCATTTTACATAGATGTACCTTATAGCTACCAGAACCTGTGCAAATTGATGTCTTTATGGATCAGCCAGGCATAGATATAAACCTGGCTTCTTTACCTCAGGACTTCTTATACTATTTATTTTGTTAAAGAATCACAAGGTAATCTATGCACAAAATTTCATAAATTTATTTGCTCTTGGATTTTTGTTTCTTGGAGTGTAGTATAAAATGCTGTTTGGTGGGGGGGGAGTCCAATTTGGTAAATTCTAAATTAAGGAATTGCCTTATCTCATTAGAGGTTGCCATTGTATGGCTAAATTCAACTCAAAAACTGAGCTACACATGTTATTTGATATCCCAGAATTCCTGCAAGCCCAAAATAGAGTTGTTATTTCTAAAATCCTTCCTATATCATATATCTTCAATGATGAAATAGTGACATCTTCCAGTTTTCCCAAATACAGCAGAAGAAATTGATTCTGTCACATGGCTAACTAGGAATCAATACTACTTGATCTTATGCAATTCACTGGTGATTTGCTCAATTAGCTCTTATAGAAGCATGCTATTCACTCTGTAGGATGTAGTCATTTTGTGTTAAGTACAATTTGGAATAAAAACTGAGGTTTCCTTACAGGTAAAAATATTTTTCTTTTCTTCTTATTATTATTACTTACAGTAATATTAAGTGACAGGATCCCAGTAATTGTCACTAATAAGTTAGTATTAAAGAACTTTAAAGTTATAGTTTTCTTACAAACAAATAAGCTTTTTATTGTCAGATTCTTTATGTCTCCAAATATGGCCCATCTTAGTAACACATTGGAGAAGTAAGGTGAAAGTGGATACAAGTCTTTTTAAATTTAACTTTTTTGATGTTAATAATTTATGTTTACATAGCCTATAAGTACAAAACAAAATGTTTATAGAATTCTAGACTGGAGTAAAACATTAGCCTAATTGCAGGGAGAAACATGTAAAAGACATCAAAAAGTGTTTTGGATGCTTTTCATAGAATGATGAGAAGCTAAGAGATGTTATGAACCTATTTTTCTCAATTTGTTTTGCCAATAGGCTAGAAATTGGTAACATCTACCTAGTTACTTTAAGTGTGTGTAGAGGAACATATCAAAGTGACAAATATAGGTGTGTGAGTATGTACACACACAAATATATATACCCTCATTGAACATAAACAACTGTGACAAATGACAAAATCATAGGCTTACATATATACAAAGATGTAAGTACAAAATTGAGTAGACTAGTACAATTTTAGTAGCTTAAAAACTGGAAATTATCCAAACTATCCACCAAGGGTGTAATAGATAAGTCAACTGTGGTATATTTGAGCACTGGGGTATTAAAGAAAAATTAAATGGACTATATATATATGAGATAGATAGATAGATATATCTCTCTATATATCTATATATATCGATATATATATATCGATATATAGATATATAGAGAGATATATCTATCTATCTATCTCTCTATCTCATATATATAGTTTATATAGCATCCACAAATTTCATAGACATATTAGGTGAAATGAGTCAGCCACAAACAACTACATTTTATATATGTTGCATGTGTTTGTTTCCTTTATTATAATTAATGTAGACATAAATAAATAAATTATGGCACTAGAAATAAAAATATCCTTTAACTTTGGGAAGAATAAAATAGTAGTGATTTAAAGAGGTTACACATGGGGATATCTTCTGAAGTATTGGCAATATTCTCTTTTTTTAATCTGAATTGTGATTACAAGTGGATTGTGCATTAACAGATAATCCATTCTCTTTTACATTTTTGTGTACTTTCTTAAAAATTCATATATTTTATTTTTTATGACAAATGGTGATTTTTTAATATTAAAAATCTAGCCCAATTTGAATATTTGACTTATTCAAATCTTGTTTCCTTTCCATGAGCCATGTATTTATATTTACTGATGACTCTCAAGGTGTATTTACCTAAAAGGATTGTCTGCAAAGTTTTATCTTCCTTTATTTTCAATTAAAAGTTTTTTTAAAAAGATTTTATGTATTTATTTGACAAAGAGGGATAGAGCACAAGCAGGGATAGAGGCAGACAGAGGGAGAAGCAGTCTACCTATTGAGCAAAAAGCTTGACTATCATGACCTGAGCCAAAGACAGACTTTTAACTGACTGAGCCACCGAAGTGCCTAAATTAAAAAAAAAAAAAAAGACTTATTTATTTATTTATTTATTAGAAAGACCGAGATTGTCTGTGTACAAACAGGGAAAGGGGTGGAGGGAAAGAATCTCAAGCACACCCCTCGCTGAGCACTGAGCCTAATGTTAAGTCTTGGTCCAACCACCCTGTGATCATGACCTGTGCCAAAACCAAGAGTCAGATGCTTAACAAACTGAGTCACATAGGTTCCCCTATTTTTTTTTTTTAAGATTTATTTTTTTTTTATTTGACAGAGAGAGAGAGATCGCAAGTAGGCAGAGAACCAGGCGTGGGGTGGGGGGCGGGAAGCAGTCTCCCTGTTGAGGAGAGAGCCCTGATGAGGGGCTCAATTCCAGAACCCTGAGATCATGACCTGAGCCAGAGGCAGAGGCTAAACACACTGAGCCACCCAGGCGCCTCTACTTTTTAATTAAAAAAAAAAAAGTTTTAATTTAAATTTCAGTTAGGTAATGTACAGTGTAATATTACTTTCAGGTGCAGATTTTTGTAACTCAACACTTACCTGCAACACCTGGTGTTCATCACAATGAGTGCACTCCTTAATCTCCATCATCTATTTCACTCATTCCCTTCCACCCATCTCCCCTCTGGTAACCATTGGTTTGCTCTCTATATTTAAGAGTCTGTTTCTTGGCTTGCCTCTCTCTTTTTTTCCCAACAGACATATGAAAAGATGCTTAACATCGCTCATTATCAGAAAATGCAAATCAAACTATAATGAGATATCACCTCACACCTGTCAGAATGACTAAAATTAACAACAGAAGAAACAACAGGTGCTGGAGAGAATGTGGAGAAAGGGAAATTCTCTTACACTGTTGGTGGGAATGCAAACTGGTACAGGCTACTCTGGAAAACGTATGCACGTTCCTTAAAAAGTTAAAAATAGAAATACCTTATGATCCAGCAACTGTACTACTATGTATTTATGTAAAGAATACAAAAATACTGAAATGCCTGGGTGGCTCAGTTGGTTAAGCATCTGCCTTCAGCTCAGTCATGATCCCAGACTCCTGGGATCAAGCCCAGCATTGGGCTCCCTGCTCAGTGGACAGTCTGCTTCTCCCTTTCCCTTTGCTTGCTGCTCTGCCTACTTATGCTCTCTCTGTCAAATGAATAAATGAAGTCTTAAAAAAAAAAAGAATACAAAAATACTAATCCACAGGGATACATATACCTCAATGGTTACAGCAGCATGATCAACAATTGTCAAATTATGGGAAAATGTCATATATTTTAAAAAGAGCTTAACAACTCCACTTAAAAAAGCATGAAGTTGGGGATAGACCATTATGATTTCAAATCCTGAATGTGCCACACATTAGTGTCCATGGCCTTGGGAAAATGTTATTTAACTGCCAGACTCTTGGTTTCCTCATTTGTAAAATGGAATTTATTATAACTGCTTGAGATTTTGTCATAGGATTTAGTGGGATTCCACGTAATAAGTGCCTTTGCCTCAGTGGGACTTTAATAAAATTAAGAAAAACTAACCACCCATCCTTAACTTTGAACATTCTATTTCATAACATGAGGACGAAGACTATATGGTCACACTATTCAGCCATCTTAAAAATTGAGATTCTAAGCCAGCTGGTCTAGGAAAACAAAGTTCTCTATCCAGCATTAGCCCATCAGAAAACACAGCAAGGGACCTGATTACAAGACTAGGCAGATTAAAAAGTCTTGGCTGAAAAACTCAATTTAATTCATAGACCTATATTGATCTATCAATTCAATTTAAGTAGTAACACTGATCTAGTAATGAGCTGAGACTTCATAGCTTCATTTAAACAAAAATCTTCACTCTTAAGAAAATCTACCAGGACACCCAGGTGGCTCAGTGGATTAAGTGTCTACCTTCGGCTTGGGTCATGATCCTGGGGTCCTGAGCCCTGCACTGTGCTCCCTGCTTGGTGGAGATTCTCCCTCTCCTTTTGTTCCTCCTCCTGGCTTGTGCTTTCTCTCTCTCTCTCTCTCTCTCTCACACACACACACACACACACACACACACACACACTTGCTCTCTCAAAATGCATAAATAAAATCTTAAAAAAAAATCCACAAAGTTTGCTCTTTTTTTAATGTTTACATCATACATTTGACTTTCACATTCAGTAACAATTATGCTGACTACAACAGTTTTTCTAGTAGTATTTTTTTATTCTGTTCTAAGGTTCACACTAAAACCCACATTGCCTTTATTAATGACTTCTTAGTCTCCTCCAAACTGATAATTTCTCACTCTTAATCTGCTATGACTTTGACCTGTTCAGTAAACAGGTCATTTATTTCTCTCTCTCACCTCAATTTGGGAGTTTTATGATTAGACTGAAGTTATGTTTTATTGAGACTTACTCCTCAGATGCAATATGATCTTCACCATACATCGTTCCATTGGGTACATTACATCAATATATCTCATTCCTGATGACATCATCATGTAACCTTGGTCATATGGTTAAGGTGGCATCTGTTGTCATGCTTTTCCACTGTAGAGTTTCTGTTTTCCCTGTGTAATTAATAAATATTAGGGTGAGGGTAATATTTGGAGAATGCAAATATATTTTTTCTCCTTCCACTTTTACCGACTTAGTTTTAGCATGGGTCCTGACTGCAGCAGTTATTACATAGTGTTCTAAATGTGCATTTCTGTTTTTTTCTTTATATTTCTTCTACATTTAATAATTGAAATCTGTCCTGAAGATTGTTCCTTCTTCCCTCCCTCCCTCTCTCCCTTCTCTCTCTTTCTCTCTTTTCTTTCTTTCTTCTTTGACAGTATGGGCTCATAGATATTTCTTTTATTCTTTTTATTATAATCTATTAATACATTTTTTCTTAAATTTTCCAGGATTTGGCTATTGTCAACTCTTTCAGGGTGACTCCTGTGTATTCTGACCCCTGTGTTTTTTGTTTGTTTGTTTTTGACAAGCCTCATTTTCTCCTTACTTTCCTATTTTTCTTTTTCTTTTTTCTTTTTTCCCTATATTCTGGCACCAGCAATACTCTAAAACTTGTCTTGGACTTTTTGTGCCTGAGAGTTAGAATCTACTTTACCAAGAATCTCTGGCCCCTTTTATTGAAAAGTATTTAGAATCCAAGATCTAGCTGCTGCGTGCACGCATTAATAATTGGATGTCACTGCTTCTAGAACCACTCAACAGACACATGCATGCATACACACACACACACACACACACACATACAAACACACAGGTATATATACACAAAAAAACTTCAATAGTCATAACCTTGAGTCTGATCTAGCATCAGAGGGATCTAGCTTTCCTCCTTTCTTGAGAACTTTTTTTTTTTTTTCTGACAATGAAAAGCTCGGTTTTAATTATCTGGGCTACATTTGTTTATATGTGCAATTCTGTTATACCCCAGAGTATCGCTAACTCATACATCTTTGAAAACCAATTTACCATCTAAAACACAATATTGATGTAGTGTTACTTTTTTGTCTTCATCTTTATAACATCCAGTCAAAACACTGCTCTTTACAAGATGGCGGAGAAGTAGCAGGCTGAGACTACATCAGCTAGCAGGAGATCAGCTAGATAGCTTATCTAAAGATTGCAAACACCTGCAAATCCATCAGCAGATCGAAGAGAAGAAGAACAGCAATTCTGGAAACAGAAAAACAACCACTTTCTGAAAGGTAGGACTGGCGGAGAGGTGAATCCAAAGCGACAGGAAGATAGACCCTGGGGGGAGGGGCCAGCTCCCGGCAAGCGGCGGAGCAACGGAGCACAAAATCAGGACTTTTAGAAGTGTGTTCCGCTGAGGGACATCGCTCCAGAGGCTAAACCGGGGCGAAGCCCACGTGGGGTCAGCATGGCCTCAGGTCCCGCAGGGTCACAGAAGGATCAGGGGTGTCTGAGTGTCACAGAGCTTGCGGGTATTAGAATGGGAAAACCTGCTACAGAGACAGAGCCGACAGTAAGCTCACAGCTCGGGGTTACCTTGAACCAGCCACAGGCTTGGTGAGCTCGGAGTGCGGCCGGAGGTCAGGCAGACGGGAGTAACTGGGCACTGTTCTCTGAGGGCACACCGAGGAGTAGGGCCCCGGGCTCTCGGCTCCTCCTGGCCAAGACCAGAAAGCTGCCATTTGTATTCCCATCCTCCAGAACTCTACAGAAAGCGCTCAGGGAACAAAAGCTCCCAAAAGCCAACCCTAGAGGATTACTCAGCCTGGCCCCTGGAAAGGGCGGTGCAATTCTGCCTGGGGCAAAGACACTTGAGAATCACTACACCAGGCCCCTCCCCCAGAAGATCAACAATAAATCCAGCCAAGACCAAGTTCACCTACCAAGGAGTGTGGTTTCAATACCAAGAAGAGCATCAGAATTCCAGAGGAGGAGAAAGCAAAGCACGGAACTCATGGCTTTCTCCCTGTGATTTTATTTGCAGTTAATTTAATTTTTTTCTTTTTCATTTTTTTTCTCTTCTTCTGCTAAAAATTTTTTAACTTTTACCCATCTCTTTTTTAACGTTTTTTAACTAGTTTATCTAATATATATATATATATATTTATATTTTTCTTTATTCGTTTTCTTTTTTTTATTCTTTTTTTTTCTTTTTTTTCTCTCTTTCTTTTTGAACCTCTTTTTATCAACTTTCTCCCCCCTCACGATTTGGGATCTCTTCTGATTTTGTTAAAGCATATTTTCCTGGGGTTGTTGCCAACCATTTAGTATTTTACTTGCTCCTTCATATACTCTTATCTGGACAAAATGACAAGGCAGAAAAATTCACCACAAAAAAAAGAACAAGAGGCAGTACTAAAGGCTAGGGACCTAATCAATACAGACATTGGTAATATGTCAGATCTAGAGTTCAGAATGACAATTCTCAAGGTTCTAGCCGGGCTCGAAAAAGGCATGGAAGATATTAGAGAAACCCTCTTGGGAGATATAAAAGCCCTTTCTGGAGAAATAAAAGAACTAAAATCTAACCAAGTTGAAATCAAAAAAGCTATTAATGAGGTGCAATCAAAAATGGAGGCTCTCACTGCTAGGATAAATGAGGCAGAAGAAAGAATTAGCGATATAGAAGACAAAATGACAGAAATAAAGAAGCTGCGCAAAAGAGGGACAAACAGCTATGAGGGGAGAATTCGAGAGATAAGTGACACCATAAGATGAAACAACATTAGAATAATTGGGATTCCAGAAGAAGAAGAAAGAGAGAGGGGAGCAGAAGGTATACTGGAGAGAATTATTGGGGAGAATTTCCCCAATATGGCAAAGGGAACGAGATCAAAATTCAGGAGGTTCAGAGAACGCCCCTCAAAATCAATAAGAATAGGCCCACATCCTGTCACCTAATAGTAAAATTTACAAGTCTTAGTGACAAAGAGAAACTCCTGAAAGCAGCCCGGGAAAAGAAGTCTGTAATATACAATGGTAAAAATATTAGATTGGCAGCTGACTTATCCACAGAGACCTGGCAGACCAGAAAGAGCTGGCATGATATATTCACAGCACTAAATGAGAAAAACATGCAGCCAAGAATACTATATCCAGCTAAGCCATCATTGAAAATAGAAGGAGAGATTAAAAGCTTCCAGGACAAACAAAAACTGAAAGAATTTGCAAACACCAAACCAGCTCTACAGGAAATATTGAAAGGGGTCCTCTAAACAAAGAGAGAGCCTACAAGTGGTAGATCAGAAAGGAACAGAGACAATATACAGTAACAGTCACCTTACAGGCAATACAGTGTCACTAAATTCATATCTCTCAATAGTTACCCTGAATGTTAATGGGCTAAATGCTCCAATCAAAAGACACAGGGTATCAGAATGAATAAAAAAACAAAACCCATCTATATGTTGCCTCCAAGAAACTCATTTTAAGCCAGAAGACACCTCCAGATTTAAAGTGTGGGGGTGGAAAAGAATTTACCATGCTAATGGACATCAGAAGAAAGCAGGAGTGGCAATCCTTATATCAGATCAATTAGATTTTAAGCCAAAGACTATAATAAGAGATGAGGAAGGACACTATATCATACTCAAAGGGTCTGTCCAACAAGAAGATCTAACAATTGTAAATATCTATGCCCCCAACGTGGGAGCAGCCAACTATATAAACCAATTAATAACAAAATCAAAGAAACACATCAAAAATAATACAATAATAGTAGGGGACTTTAACACTCCCCTCACTGAAATGGACAGATCATCCAAGCAAAAGATCAGCAAGGAAATAAAGGCCTTAAACGACACACTGGACCAGATGGACATCACAGATATATTCAGAACATTTCATCCCAAAGCAACAGAATACACATTCTTCTCTAGTGCACATGGAACATTCTCCAGAATAGATCACATCCTCAGTCCTAAATCAGGACTCAACCGGTATCAAAAGATTGGGATCATTCCCGGCATATTTTCAGACCACAATGCTCTGAAGCTAGAACTCAACCACAAGAGGCAGTTTGGAAAGCACCCAAATACATGGAGACTAAACAGCATCCTTCTAAAGAATGAATGGGTCAACCGGGAAATTAAAGAAGAATTGAAAAAAATCATGGAAACAAATGATAATGAAAATACAACGGTTCAAAATCTGTGGGATACATCAAAGGCAGTCCTGAGAGGAAAATATATAGCGGTACAAGCCTTTCTCAAGAAACAAGAAAGGTCTCAGGTTCACAACCTAACCCTACACCTAAAGGAGCTGGAGAAAGAACAAGAAAGAAACCCGAAGCCCAGCAGGAGAAGAGAAATCATAAAAATCAGAGCAGAAATCAATGAAATAGAAACCAAAAAGCAATAGAGCAAATCAACGATACTAGGAGCTGGTTCTTTGAAAGAATTAATAAAATTGATAAACACCTGGCCAGACTTACTAAAAAGAAAAGAGAAAGGACCCAAATAAATAAAATCATGAATGAAAGAGGAAAGATCACAACTAACACCAAAGAAATACAAACAATTATAAGAACATACTATAAGCAACTCTACCCCAACACATTTGACAATCTGGAAGAAATGGATGCAATCCTAGAAAAATATAAACTACCACAACTGAACCAGGAAGAAATAGAAAGCCTGAAGAGACCTATAACCAGTAAGGAGATTGAATCTGTTATTAAAAATCTCCAAACAAACAAAAGCCCAGGGCCAGATGGCTTCCCGGAGGAATTCTACCAAACATTTAAAGAAGAACTAATTCCTATTCTCCTGAAACTGTTCCAAAAAATAGAAATGGAAAGAAAACTTCCAAACTAATTTTATGAGACCAGCATCACCTTGATCCCAAAACCAGACGAGGATCCCATCAAGAAAGAGAGCTATAGACCAATATCCTTGATGAACACAGATGCGAAAATTCTCACCAAAATACTAGCCAATAGGATTCAACAGTACATTAAAAGGATTATTCACCACGACCAAGTGGGATTTATTCCAGGGCTGCAAGGTTGGTTCAACATCCGCAAATCAGTCAATGTGATACAACACATCAATAAAAGAAAGAACAAGAACCATATGATACTCTCAATAGATGCTGAAAAAGCATTTGACAAAGTACACATCCCTTCCTGATCAAAACACTTCAAAGTGTAGGGATAGAGGGCACATACCTCAATATCATCAAAGCCATCTATGAAAAACCCACCACAAATATCATTCTCAATGGAGAAAAACTGAAAGCTTTTCTGCTAAGGTCAGTAACACGGCAGGGATGTCCATTATCACCACTGCTATTCAACATAGTACTAGAAGTCCTAGCCTCAGCAATCAGACAAGAAAAGGAAATTAAAGGCATCCAAATCGGCAACGAAGAAGTCAAATTATCACTCTTTGCAGATGATATGATACTATATGTGGAAAACCCAAAAGACTGCACTCCAAAACTGCTAGAACTTGTACAGGAATTCAATAAAGTGTCAGGATATAAAATCAATTCACAGAAATCAGTTGCATTTCTCTACACCAACAACAAGACAGAAGAAAGAGAAATTAAGGAGTCAATCTCATTTACAATTGCACCCCAAACCATAAGATACCTAGGAATACACCTAACCAAAGAGGCACAGAATCTATACTCATAAAACTATAAAGTACTCATGAAAGAAATTGAGGAAGACACAAGAAATGGAAAAATGTTCCATGCTTCTGGATTGGAAGAATAAATATTGTGAAAATGTCTATGCTACCTAAAGCAATCTACACATCTAATGCAATTCCTGTCAAAGTACCACCCATCTTTTTCAAAGAAATGGCACAAATAATTCTAAAATTTATATGGAACCAGAAAAGACCTCGAATAGCCAAAGCGATATTGAAAAAGAAAGCCAAAGTTGGTGGCATCACAATTCCGGACTTCAAGCTCTATTACAAAGCTGTCATCATCATGAGAGCATGGTACTGGCACAAAAACAGACACATAGATCAATGGAACAGAATAGAGAGTCCAGAAATAGACCCTCAACTCTATGGTCAACTAATCTTCGACAAAGCAGGAAAGAATGTCCAATGGAAAAAAGACAGCCTCTTCAATAAATGGTGTTGGGAAAATTGGACAGGCACATGCAGAAAAATGAAATTGGACCATTTCCTTACACCACACACAAAAATAGACTCAAAATGGATGAAGAACCTCAATGTGCAAAAGAAATCCATCAAAATCCTTGAGGAGAACACAGGCAGCAACCTCTTTGACCTCTGCCGCAGCAACATCTTCCTAGGAACAACGCAAAAGGCAAGGGAAGCAAGGGCAAAAATGAACTATTGAGATTTCATCAATATCAAAAGCTTTTGCACAGCAAAGGAAATAGTTAACAAAATCAAAAGACAACTGACAGAATGGGAGAAGATATTTGCAAACGACATATCAGATAAAGGACTAGTGTCCAAAATCTATAAAGAACTTAGGAAACTCAACACCCAAAGAACAAATAATCCAATCAAGAAATGGGCAGAGGACATGAACAGACATATCTGCAAAGAAGACATCCAGATGGCCAACAGACACATGAAAAAGTGCTCCATATCACTCGGCATCAGGGAAATACAAATCAAAAGCACAATGAGATATCACCTCACACCAGTCAGAATGGCTAAAATCAATAAGTCAGGAAATGACAGATGCTGGCGAGGATGCGGAGAAAGGGGAACCCTCCTACACTGTTGGTGGGAATGCAAGCTGGTGCAACCACTCTGGAAAACAGCATGGAGGTTCCTCAAAATGTTGAAAATAGAACTGCCCTATGACCTAGCATTTGCCACTACTGGGTATTACCCTAAAGATACAAACGTAGTGATCGAAAGGGCCACGTGCACCGAATGTTTATAGGAGCAATGTCCACAATAACCAAACTATGGAAAGAACCTAGATGTCCATCAACAGATGAATGGATCAAGAAGATGTGGTATATATACACAATGGAATACTATGCAGCCATCAAAAGAAATGAAATCTTGCCATTTGCGACAAACATGGATGGAACTAGAGCGTATCATGCTCAGCGAAATAAGTCAAGCAGAGAAAGACAACTATCATATGATCTCCCTGATATGAGGAAGTGGTGATGCAACATGGGGGCTTAAGTGGGTAGAAGAAGAATCAATGAAACAAGATGGATTGGGAGGGAGACAAACCATAAGTGACTCTTAATCTCACAAAACAAACTGAGGGTTGCTGGGGGGAGGGGGTTTGGGAGAAGGGGTGGGATTATGGACATTGGGGAGGGTATGTGCTTTGGTGAGTGCTGTGAAGTGTGTAAACCTGGTGATTCACAGACCTGTACCCCTGGGGATAAAAACATATGTTTATAAAAAATAAAAAATTAAAAAAAAATTTAAATGAAAAAAAAATGTTTATAAAAAATAAAAAATTAAAAAAAAATAAAAATAAAAAAACACTGCTCTTTAAAATTAATTAGATGAGCTCCTTTCTTCTTTGCCCCTTTCAGTGTGCCTTATTCCAAATATTTGTCATACATTTAAGTTTCATTAGTTACAATGTTCAGTTTATCTTAGGATTCCCCACATGATGGTTGTTAGTTTAAAAGATATGTACAGTAAAACTCACGATCTTTTGATACAAACTTGTGTGATTTTTGACAAAAACACCATCATTTTCCTATTTAAAAAATTCTATCTCCTACTAAACTGTCCCAAGGTGACTTTTTGTGGTCAACCCAATAACTGGCAACAGTGACCTGTTTTCCATCCATACAGTTTTGTTCTTTCAACAACGTTGTAAAAGTAGAATGATAAAACATGTAACACTTTGGTTCTTCTCACTTTCACTTAGCAAAAAGAATCCATGTTTCATCTATGCTCTTGCATTAGTCAATTATTTTATTCCTTTTTATTGATAAGAGTATACCATTGTCTTGATGTATCAATTCGTTCATCCATTCACTTCTTGAAAAAATATCTGAGCTATTTCCAGTTTGGGGAGTTTATAAAACATTGCTATAACATTAATGTACCATTTTCGTAAACATAAGTTTTCTTTTCTTTTGAAAAGATACCTAGGTGTGAGATTGCTGAATCAAATTGTAGACATATATTTAAATATATGAAACATTCAAACTGCTTTCTCTTCTTTTTTTTTTTTAAGATTTTATTTATTTGACAGAGATCACAAGTAGGCAGAGAGGCAGGCAGAGAGAGGAGAGGAGGAAGCAGGCTCCCCACAGAGCAGAGAGCACGATGTGGGTCTCGATCCCAGGACCCTGGGATCATGACCTGAGCCGAAGGCAGAGGCTTTAACCCACTGAGCCACCCAGGCGCCCCATCTCTTCTTTTTTTTTTTTTTTTTAAAGATTTTTTATTTATTAGACAGAGAGATCACAAGTAGAGAGAGAGAGAGGAAGGAGCAGGCTCCCCGCCCAGCAGAGAGTCCGATGTGGGACTTGATCCCAGGACCCTGAGATCATGACCCGAGCCGAAGGCAGAGGCTCAACCCACTGGGCCACCCAGGCAGCCCCTCAACCCAAACTGTTTTCTAAAATAGAAATACCACTGCAAATTTCCTAAGCAATGTATAGGATACCAGTTTCTCTACACTCACCAATATTTATCATTAGGATTTTTTTTTTCTTGTTCTTTCTCGCGCGTGCACATTCTCTCTCTCTCTCTCATTCCAATAGTTGTGACATCTCATTGTGTTTTGATTTAAAATTTTCTAATAACTAATGATTTTAAGCATTGTTTCATATATTTGTTTGTCATCCACATTTGTTCTTTCATGAAGTGTTAGTTCATATTTTTGCCCATTGTTTTAAAATAAAAAATTTTTATTTTGAGATAATTATACATTCATATACACTTGTAGGAAAGAAAGCAGAGAGATTTCATATACTTTTACACACTTTGTGCCAATGCTAACATCTTGTAAAATTATAGTACAACATCACACCAGGGTCTTGACGTTGATATAGTCAAGATACAGAATATTTCTATAACCACAAACATCAGTCATGGTACCCTTTAAGCTATACCTGTTTTCCTCTCACCATTTGCCTCTGGAAATTTTCTTTGCTCTGAGTTTGCTCTATCTAATATTAATATAACTATTCCTGCTTTCATTTGATTAATGTTTTCATGACATACTTTCCCATTTTTCGCTTTCAATCTGTTTTGTCATTATATTTAAAAGGAGTTTCTTGTAGATAGCATTTAGTTGGGTCATATTTTTATTTATCTTGTTAATTTCTACTTTTAATTGTCAAATTTTGCCTTTTAATTATGTGGAGAATTTTCATTTAGTGAATGTATAGATATATTAGGGTTTAAATCTTGTATTTTGTTTTGTTTTGCTGTCTTGGGTTTTAATATGTTCTCTTTTTTAACATCTTAATTTAATTTTATTTTTTTCAGTGTTCCAACACTCATTGTTTATGCACCACTCCCTGAGCTCCATGCAACACATGCTCTTCTTTTTTATGCTTTTCTGTGGCTTACATTTTTTTTTGTGGCTTATAATTTTTAAGTGTTCCCCTTTATTTATGTATTTCATTTTGACTACATTTCTTTGTATGTCTTTAAAATGGTTTTTGTAGGTATTATATCAAAAATTTATCACAGACTGCAATGTAACTATTATACCAGTTTCAGTATAGTGTAGAAATCATCTTATCTTTGGGTCCATTTATACTCCTCTATAATAAAATTACCTTAAGTATTTACTATATTTACTACTTATTCTACAAACATTGACCTTCAGAATTACATTAGACAGTGCTATTCCTGTTATTTCAACCATCAGATAAGTTAGAAAACTCAAGAGGAGGAGGAATATGTACTTTACCCAGGTTTCTTATTCTTTCCATCATTCTTTCTCCTTTCCTCATTCCTAGATTCCATTTGTCCTCACTTTCTTTCCTTTTTAGAAAACTTCCTTCAATCATTCTTTTAGGGTAGGTCTTCTAGTAACAAATTACTTTAGTTTTATTCATCTGAGGGTATCTTTATTTGCCCTAATTCCTGGAAGATGCTTTCACCGATTTACAATTTTGAGTTGACAGTTCTGTTTTTTCTTCACTTGAGAAATGTTGCTTCCTTCCAGTCTCCATGGTTTCTGACAAGACATACGCTGTTACTAGAATTATGTTTATTCTATAGTTAAAGTGTCATTTCTCTCTCATTACTTTCAAAGTGTTTACTTTTTTTTCCCCCCAAAAGTTTGACTCTCATGTGACTTGGTGTGCATTTGTCTTTTTGTTTTTTTGGGTTTTTGTTGTTTTGTTTTGTTTTTCTGGGGGTTTTTTGTTCATTTGTTTGTTTTCTTCTTCTTTTAAGTTTTTCCTATCTGGAGTTTATCAGTTTGAATCTGAAAGTTTTTTGTCAAATTTGGGAAATTTTCAGGATTTTTTTTTTTGAGGTTATTTTCTGTTTCACTCTTCTCTCTTTCTGGAACCCTGAGGAAGGAATGCTAGATCTTTTATTAGAGTCTTATAGATTTCTGAGATGCTGCTCATTTTTTTTTTCCCATCTAATTTCTCTCTGTTGCTCAGATTGGGTAATTCCTATAGTTTTATCTTCCAGTTCATTAACATTTTTATCATTATTATCCTATTTTATGTCTTTATTCCTTCTTCTTAAGTCTATTTTTTCTGAGATTTATATAGACACGCTAGCTGTCATTTGGTTAGTGTTACACAGTGTATATTTACTAATAATTTACTTACAACTTATCTATGTATTTATAAAGTTAATTTACTGTAAATGACATATAGTGGATTGTTGCTTTTTTAAATACAATCTGATAGTATCTGAGATATAGGTAGGACTTGGGACCATTGAAATATAATGTAATTATTGATATGCTTGGATTAAAACATACCATCTTAGTAACTGCTTTCTACTTAACCAACCATCTGTTCTTTTCTTTCTCTTTCTTTTTCTATTTTGTTTTTGACTAATTGAGCATGTGTTTATAATTCAAATTTATACTTTGCGCAGACTTACTATACTTTTTATTGATTTTTTCAGTGACACACTCTAGGGTTTATAATATTTATCTTTAATTAATTGGAGAGTACCTTCAAATTATACTGTAGACTTAAAACCTGGTGATTCACAGACCTGTACCCCTGGGGATAGAGTATTATGCCTCCATCAGAAAGGATGAATACCCAACTTTTGTAGCAACATGGACGGGACTGGAAGAGATTATGCTGAGTGAAATAAGTCAAGCAGAGAGAGTCAACTATCATATGGTTTCACTTATTTGTGGAGCATAACAAATAGCATGGAGGACATGGGGACTTAGAGTGGAGAAGGGAGTTAGGGGAAATTGGAAGGGGAGGTGAACCATGAGAGACTATGGACTCTGAAAAACAATCTGAGGGTTTTGAAGGGACGGGGGGTGGGAGGTTGGGGTACCAGGTGGTGGGTATTATAGAGGGCACGGATTGCATGGAGCACGGGGTGTGGTGCAAAAATAATGAATACTGTTATGCTGGAAATAAAAATAAATAAATAAATTAATTTAAAAAAAAAAACTTCATCAGTGATACATTAAAAAAAAAAAGATTCTAATAAATATGATAGCACAGTGTTACACATGATGAACAATTAAGAAATCCATAAACATTATAATAAATATGGCACTTTATTTTGAAAAAAAAAAAATTATACTGTAGACTTAATGTGTAAAGACCTTACAGAAGTATATTCCTAATTATTTTTTTCATCCTCTGCGCTATTCTTGCCATGCATTTTAGTTTTTCATATGCTATAAGCATATAACACATTACTATCAATTTTGCTTGGCAGTGAGTTACCTATTAAAAATTTAACTAAAATATATTATTTCCCTTCCTTAATTGCACTTCAGCTTTTGTACAGATTTTTTTTTGCCTGATACCATACTCCTTTTGTCTGAAAAAATATTCTTTAATGTTTTTTGTAAATAGGTCCTCTGTCAATTTCCTCAGTTTTGTTTGAGAAAAATATTTATTTATCCATTTTTTCTGAAAGACAGTTTCACTGGATAAAAAGTCAAGGCTGACCTTTTTTTTTTCTTTCTGTAAATAAAAAATGATGCTATTCTATTGTTTTTTTATCTTACATGGTTTCTGGTGAGAAAAATATTATACAGACACTTCTCCAAAGAAGACATACAAATAGCTAACAGACCCATAAAAAACTGTTCATCATCATTAGCCATCAGGAAGATTCAAATCAAAACCACACTGAGATACCACCATACACCAGTTAGAATGACCAACATTAACAAGACAATAAACAACATGTGTCGGATAGGATGTGGAGAAAGGGAAACCCTCTTACCCTGTTGGTGGGAATACAAGCTGGTGCAGCCACTTTGGAAAACAGCGTGGAGATTCCTTAAGAAATGAAAAATAGAGCGACCCTATGACCCTGCAATTGCACTACTGAGTATTTACCTCAAAGATACAGATGTAGTGAAAAGAAGGGCCATCTATCCCCCAGTGTTCATAGCAGCAATGGCCACAATCACCAAACTATGGAAAGAACCAAGATGCCCTTCAACAGATGAATGGATAAAGAAGATGTCGTCTGTATATACTATGGGGTATTATGCCTCCATCAGAATGGATGAATATCCAACTTTTGTATCAACATGGATGAGCCTGGAAGAGATCATGCTGAGTGAAATAAGTCAAGCAGAGAGAGTTGATTATACTATGGTCTCACTTACTGTGGAGCATAAGGAATAACATGGAGGACATGGGGAGATGGAGAGGAGAAGTAAGTTTGTGGAAATTGGTGGGGAAGATGAAGCATGAGAGACTGTGGACTCTGAGAAACAAACTAAGGGTTTTGGAGGAAAGGGGAATGCGGGTTTGGGTGAGCCCGGTGGTGGGTATTAAGGAGGGCACATATTGTGTGGAGCGCTGGATGTGGTGCATGAAAAATGAATTTTGGAACACTGAAAAAAAAATTAAATTAAATTTAAAAAAAAGACATAATAAATTGATCTACGACAAAAAGAAAAAAAGAAAAGAAAAATATTATACTTTTATTTGCCCCTCTCTATCTAATGAAGGTTTTATCTCTGGCTATCATCAAGATTTTTTTTTTTTTTAATTTTAGCAGTTTGAATGTGTGTGTGTGTGTGTGTGTGTTACTTATTCTGCTTGGATTTCTCTGAGTGTCATATCTCAGACCTCTGGTTTGGTGTCCTTCATAAATTTTGAGCATTCAGCCATTGCTTCTGCATATCTTCATATTTTTTATACTCTGTTCTTTTTTTACTCCTAGTATTCCAATATGCAAATGTTATACCATTTAATATTGTCCCACAGCTCTTAGGTGCTCTGCTTTCATTTTTTTTTCTTTTTTTACTTATTTTATTCTTTTTATTTCAATTTGAGTAATTTCTAGTAACTGCCTGGAAGTTCACTAATTTTTTCTTCAGCTATGACTGATGAGTTCATTAAAGGCATGCTTTATCTCTGTTACTGTTTCTCTTTTTTTAACATTTCCATTTGATTTCTTATCATTTATATCTGTCTAAGGAAATTAACCATGTGATCTTGTAGTCATACACCTTTCCTGTTTGATCAGAGGTTTGAAAATATTTTCTTATAAATGGTCAAGTAGTAGATGTTTTAGGCTTTCCCATCTATGTGGTCTCTGTCAAAACCAACCTTCCTGCTGTAGCAGAAAAGCAGCTACACATAATACATAAGTGAGAATGATTGTATTTCAAAAATTTATTTAAAGATATTGATGTATCTTTTACATGAACTGAAATATTATTCTTCTTTTGATTTATTTCTCCAAATCTTTAAAAATATAAAATCTATTCTTAGCTCATGGAGCATACAAAAGCATGTTGGATAAATTGTTCTTGGAGCCATGCTTTGCTCACCCTTGTATTAGAGCCTTTAATGTGTTAATCACCATAATTTTAAATTCCCTGTAACCCTAATTGCTGTGGCCACAAGGAGTTTTCCTGGTCTTTATACACTAGATCTCTAACAACTTTCCAGACATTCTGGCTTAACTTTTCTTGTCAGTGAATGGTTCATCAATCCCAGGTAAGACAATGCTCACATTTCACCTTAGCTCTTATAGTTACAAGAAAATTCATAAACCTACAGTTTGTCCAGCTCTTCCGTTGTTGTAAAGTTAGAGGTGACTCTCCTTCCAGCTCTCTACACCCCTAAGTATAAAACAGGCATTCCCAATATTCTTTTAACTTTAACTTTCTGATAATATCGAAATCAGGTAGAGAATGATTCCCAATTAACTTAATTATAATCATTTGAAATCATGGGTTCCAAAATGATTTATGATAATACAAGGGTTTTATGTCAGCCTTCTTGGGTCAGATAGACTCTTCATCAAGGTATCTCTTCTTCAGAAGGGAAGAGAAGTGAGAATAAGTAAGAACAGTTAGTTTAAGCATTCTTTTTGACAAAACTTTGTGACTAAGGCTCTTTAGAGAATTGCAGAAACTTGATATGGTATGGGCTTAAGCCCAACATTTAAATTATTAAAAGTTAGAAGACTTCTATGTCTCCTTTGTTAGTCTTTGAATCTGGTGAGCTATGTCTTCAGCAGCTATTCACTCTTGGGGATCTGAGTCTAATTGTAGGTACACACAGCAAAGTAGCAAGAAGAAAAACTCACACAACAGATGAGTATCCTTCTGTAAAAACTTAGCAGAGTACCTAGTACACAATGAGCATTTGAGAATTTTGAACAGTAGAACTCTCAGAATGTAATTGTCTGCCTGTTTTTGTATTTATCTCCTCTGTTAAATGGCTAATTCTCTGACAAAGGGGATTGCATCTTAATTACTTTTGGATACAAAATACCAAGTCAAGGCCTTGTACATAGTGAGCACTTGATAAATATTAGCTAACGCCATTTGAAAAAAAAAATAAGTGATTGCCATGTTCAATTTATGTTTATCTCCTGGTCTCTACTGAATTCTCCATGAAGGTGGAAATCTGTCCATCTTTTTCATTATTCTAGTCAGGTGTCTAAATATGGCTAATGGTAGATGCTTAATAAATATTGATTGCTGAAAATAGTCTCTTTTGACAAATTTCCTCTGCTGACACATCTTTCATATGGCCAAAAATGGTGGCTCCACCCAGTGTTTGAGCCTGGATAGTATTTCTAGATCCACCATCAACTAAAAATATACAATTCTCCTTTAGATTTGTTTGTTGTTAAACTCACTGTTCTTTGGACAATGTATTCTTTCTACAGACAGAATTACTTGTTATAGATCAAATATGTAGAAAGCCTCAAAATAGCTTATCCAAGAAGGGGAACTCTGGACAAGGCTAAGTAAGTCAGAATTCTCAGGAAGAACTAATTTACAGGTTTCAAATATGCAGCTATATAGTCTCATTAAATGTAATGTTGGCAGTAGTCATTTCCACTTCACTGAACTTTTCCAACAATCTAATTTGAAAAGCTCATAAGAATAATTGATGCCCAACTCATTGGTGACAAATATCAGAGAAGTTGAAGAAGTTAGCACTTATTTTAGATGAGTTTATAACCTAGTAGAAAGAACAAGGAGTATACCCTTGAAATGATATAGGCAAAGTTCCGTGGAGTGAATGTAAACAAAATTTGAACTGTATCTAAAATGCCCACGTGTCTCCAGTTCTGATAGCAGGGGTAAATTGGTACAAATTTTTTTTTTTTTGCAGTATAGAAATAAAAAATACAAACAAAAATGAAAGTATAGGATATATGAAATCATTTGCAAGACTGATGGGATTTGGACTTTTTCCTTTCCTTTGATATTAGTTTAACAAATTATGCAGTAGATATTTTACTTTTAAAGGAATAAAGTATGAAAGATTAATAAATGTCTGAAGAAATGACTTTCTAAATTAAGAGTATTTGGGGGTAGATTAAAAGCATCTTTCTTTTATCAAGTGGTTACTGTATGGTAAGTATTCTATGTTCTTTGTAATTATCACTCCATTTATTTCTTGGAAACATTATAAGTAGAAACATTTATCATCACCATTTTAGAGGTGAAGAGACTGAGTCATGGAGAAGTTTGGCAGGCAAGTAAGTAAGGAGCCAGGATTTTCAGTTGGTAGCCTGAATCTAGGGTCCATAGCTTTCACTACAGGAGTAGGGAAGGTTGCCAGAGTCCACTCCCAGGCCTCGGCAGATGGTGGGATACAATTTCATAAGAACTAACCTCTGAAAAGAGAGAAGAGATAAGAAGGCACAGAATTAATGTAACGCTATGAAAGGTGGAGGGCACAAACAAACCCCCAATAATACTTCTCGAGCAAAGACCAGTTGTAGTGATTCAGAGGGAGAAGACAGGGTAATTCCTGTAAGATCCTCTAGTCCAACAGGTACAAAAATTCAGGCTTTGAGTGGGAAATGTTATTTCGGAAGTTCCCACTACTCTGGAATATAGAGATGATGCTGGATCCC
Source organism: Mustela erminea (assembly GCF_009829155.1). Classification (NCBI taxonomy): domain Eukaryota; kingdom Metazoa; phylum Chordata; class Mammalia; order Carnivora; family Mustelidae; genus Mustela; species Mustela erminea. The sequence continues at coordinate 65,886,706 of NC_045614.1, read as the reverse complement.
AGATAACCCCTTGTTTAACTCATTAGGTTCAGGTAAGTTGTGTGGGCTAGGGGTTGGCAGATTATCAAAGACTGGGCATAACAAGAAACATTTAAGAGCAGGCACAAACATTTAAGTATTAAGGTGGTACAAATGGAAACTACAGTTATGTTATTTATACATCACATCATTTCAAATTTAATGTTCATTTGGAGATACTGCTTACACTATCAACCTAAAGTCTCTGGAAACAACCAGTGGATAATTAAAGAGACTGGAAATATAATTTCAAAAGACACATGCTCTGGAATCACATAGTTGAAAGTAAAAATTCAGTTTAGTAAATACCTAATATTTTGATTTACCTAAATTGCTAAACAGGATCACTAACAAAAACAAACAAAACAAAACAAACAAACAAACAAACAAAAAGGTAATTGGACACTTGAGTAAATAGAATTGGTTGTCTAACCTGTTTTCATTTTTGGGAAACGTTAGGTCTCTTCTCATTATAAAGTTGTATGCTTTTATGCACCACTCTGAACTTTCCTTAAAATCTGAAGGAAAAATTAGCTTGAATTCTGTATCTGCTATATATCATGGAACTTCATTACTACATAATTCACATTCTATCAGAAGATGAAGAAAATTAGCCCCAACAGTTTAGCAATGCTTGCATTTAAGAGGCCATACCAAAATGTTCTTTCCGACCATCCTGATTACCCTTACATTACAAAGGGAGAAAAATGAAATCCATTTGTGGCTGCAAAAACTGCATGAAATAGCTCAGTAAAAGGATTCTTGCTCTTTTCAGGACAAGTTTGAGACTAGTGTTTTTATGGAGTAAGGGAGCATAATTTTTTCACCATGTGTTTGTTTACTAAAACAATTTTTGTGAAGGGTTAATTCCGCTATGGACCAGCTCCTAAAGAAAGTTCTTGATTCATGCCCATTGATAAAGCAGTCTTATGTCTTCTGCATAATGCTATAGCTTTGCAACAAATCCATATTTTATGACTAATTTGGAGTTGTTTGATTCAAATACTGCTGAGCTTAGTAGCTTTTTTTCTTCTGATCAATGAGCACCCCGCCTCCCCTTTAAACTTATCAAATTGAAAACGATCATGAAGGTGTAAATAATCACTGGTTGTTATATTTATTTACGTGGAATCTTTCCTTGGGAGTCAGACTACATGCCTGGAATTTCACACATTTTCCACTTTCACATGAACTTTTGAGAGAGTCTTCATTTGAGATGAAATGATGAACTGCCACGAAGATGAAAAATCTTTGAAAATACATTGGGGAATAGCCACTTAATGAAAGGGGATAAAAACAGAGAGTCCACCAATTTTACTCTTAAGAATAAAATAAACTTTTCCCAGCTGGGGAGTCTTAGGGAAAGGTTGAGGCTTACTGAGCCTTAATTTGCTTTACTGCTTTTTATAAAAGGAGGCATAACTCTTGTTATCAAATGAGGTTATGCTTTAACTTTCAAAATGTTATAAAATGTGTTATTATTATTACCATATCTTGTTCAATTATTTTCCATTGCATTTTATTCAGGTCAAAATGTCACAGTGATACACTCTTTCTATAGTTATGTACACAAACTTGAACCCAACATTGTTCTAGGTCCTCTCTTGCAGTTCCAATGAGAGAAGCAGATGAAAACATAATGTCAGGTGCTGTCAAATGCTAAAAAGAAACAAAAGGAGCAAAGCAAGGAAAGAGCAAATAATGAGAAAGGTGCTATTTTGGATTGGGTAAACGGAAAAGTCTTCTCTGATTAGGTCTCATTTGAGAATAGATCACAACTAAGTGAGGGAATAAGTTAAATATTGGAAGAATGTTGCAGCAGAGGGCATAGCAAGTGCAAAGGCACTGAAGCAGGAGCATGCTTTATGTGTTTCAGTAAGAAAAAGGAGGTCACTATAGATAGAACAAAGTAAGTAAAAGGGCAGCTTGATAGAAGATGAAGTTAGAAAGCAAGGGGCAGGATGAAGTAGGGCTTTGAAGTCTCGTTAAAGAGTTGAGATTTTATTCTGGGACATATTTGAAGCACTGGAGGGTTTTGAGCAGAGGAGTGACATGATCTGACATGGATTTTTCTATTTTCTGGAGGAAAAAACTACAAGGGGCAAGAGTGTATGCAATTATAAACAAGAGACCAGATGGCAGGTGATAGAAGTAGTGAAGATAGTGAAAAGTGATCAGATTCTGAATATATTCTGCAGACAGAGCTGACAGTATCCTGAAAAACTGCACTGAGGAACATGAAAGCAAGAGTAGTCAACTTACATTGCTGCCTATAAAAACTGCAGGTAATTGTTTGAAAGTGATGTTCCTAACCCACACAAATGTTTGTCCTATGATGCATACAGAGGTTAGTTTGCCTCTATTTTACTTGATTTTTATTTTACTTTTATTACATTTACACTTTAGTTTTATTTATTTTAATATTTGAGAATCTCAGGAGCATAGAATTGAATTAATTATGTGTCTTTGTTTCTTGAATATCATTATTATTAAGGCAGGCAAGCTCTATTTTACCTTACTTAACTTTATTTTAATATTTTAGCCCCTTTCATCTGTGAATATTGTTTTCTCTTTTAGCTTCTCCTCTAGTACACAGTAAAATACATTTGGTATTTGTTTAATCTTTGAAAAATATGTGGTGGTGTTTGCAAATCTATGATAACATATTATAGATTGTATTTTCTCTTTTTTTAAAATAGATCTATATTTTTAATAATCTACTCATGTTGCTTTATATGATTTTAGTACTTTGTTTTAAAGTGCTGCAGAACATTCCATACAGGATTTGTATCAACCCTGCTTAACTCACCCGTTTGCCTAGTTGTTAAAGGATAAATAAGTAAATAAGTTTATTTTAACTGAGATAAGGACAGATTAGTAGATTATATAAAACTTTGGTACTCAGCTTTCAAAATTTAAAATTGAGACTAAGTTTGCTACCTGTGTAAATAGGGTGCATATCTCAATACAATAAAGGCCATACACGACAAGTCCATGGCTAACATCATACTGAATGGTGAATAGCTGAAAGGTCTTTCTTTATTATCAGGAACAAGACAACTGTGTCCACTCTCACCATTTTTCTTCACCATAGTATTGGAAGTTCTAGCCAGAGCAACTAGGCAAGAAAAAGAAATAAAAGGCATCCAAACTGGAAGGAAAGAAATAAAACTGTCACTATTTGCAGATGTCATGATGTTACATATAGAAAACCCTAAAGACTTCATCAAAAAACAGAACTAATAAATGGGTTCTATAAAGTTTCAGGATTAAAAAATACACAAAATCTGTTGTGTTTCTATGTACTAATAATAAACTATCAGAAAGAGGAATAAACACAGTAAACTCATTTGCAATCACATCAAAAAGAATAAAATATCTGGGAATAATTTTAATATAGGTAAAAGACCCATATGCTGAAAACCACAAGACAATAATGGAAGAAATTGAAGAAATGGAAGAAATTGAAATGGGAAGGTGTTCTGCGCTCATGAATTAGAAGAATCAATATTGTTAAAATGTCTGTACTACCAAAAGCAACCTACAGATTCAGTGCAATCCCTATCAAAATTCCGATAGCATTTTTCAAAAAAATAAGGCAATAATCATAAATTTTCTTGAAATCACACACACACACACACACACACCCCAAATAGCCAAAGCAATGTTGAGAAAGACAAATAAAACTGGAGACATCACATTCTCTGACTTCCAGCTATACCATGAAACTTTAGCAATTAAAAGAGTATGGCATTGCATAAAAACAGATACATAGGTTGATAGATGAAAATAGAGAGCACAGAAATAAACCAACCTTTATATGGTCAATTAATTTTAAAAAATCAACCAAGAATATACAATGAAAAAAGGATAATCCTTCAATAAATGGTGTTGAAAAAACTGGACAGCCACATGCAAAAGAATGAAACTTGACCATATCTTACACCATAAACAAAATTCACTCAGAACAGATTAAAAACTTGAATATGAGACCTGAAACCATAAAAATTCTGGAAGAAAACATAGGCACTTGACATAGGTCTTGGCAATTATCTTTTTAGTATGACATCAAAAGTAAAGAAAAAAAAAAGTGGGACTACCTATATCATCATTATTTAATACATGAAAACAGGATTCATATTTCTTTTTCTTCTTTTTTTTTTCAGTAAAAAAACCAATTTCCTTAACAACATGCACATTATGGTAAAATGTCACTCTTCAGACTCACCATATTTCTGTGTAGCTCTGAATTTGTTGTTGTGCTCCTTCAGTAAACAACAGTTGAGCCTTCGGAGGTCACCCTACGTTGTGTTTGCTCACAGAAAGTGCAAGCAGTGAACCACTTCCCTGAAGTTCAAATCCTTGATAATCCTGAGTGGCCTTCAATATGGACCATGAAGAGACAAAGCCTGAGATTCTACAACATGCTAAGGCAACAAATCAAGATCGAGACCACTGGCATTGCTGGGTGTACCATCTCCTCCTCCCCATTCTGGTTATACGCATTCTTAAGAGAAAATGAGATGATGGTAGTTGATGATGAAGATGATGCTGGCAGATGGAAATGTAAATTCTCACCCAACAGATGAAAACTCAGTCAAGGAATCTCTGAGGAAGGCAAAGTCTATTATTTCTGATGCTAAATTTCTTCAGATCTCTGAGTCAAAGGAGAGCTCATGCATGGTATTAACATATGGACTTACAGACCAGTTAACTGTCAGGATTTTGATTTAATGTCTTTCTGCTAGCCTTATAGTTAACACAGGGAAAAATAGACAAATTTTTAAAAGGGGCTGAAATTTGGAACAAAAATAATAAAATGTTAAAATTTATTCTCATGTTTTAATGAGGTAGTGGCTGGTTTCAGCTGAAAAGAATTAACTGCTTACAGATTAGCTGTGCTGTTACACAGTGACAGGCAGCCCAGCAGTGGTTGGGAAGTTTCATTCTGGTGCCAGACCATCCAGACTCATATTTTGGTTGTGTCACTGCTATCATGTCCTTGGACAAATTTTTAACTTTTTCATACCTCTAAATAATCAGGAAAATAATAGTTGCCTGGATTTTTGAACATGTGGTGATGTATGTCCAATGGCAGCTCCCCAAACATCACTAATACTATCAGTTGATAAGACAAAACTGAGTTTGATCCTGTGAAAAGGGAGAACATCACCTCCACAGAAGTGAGGTATGTCATCGCAAGGAAGGCAATGTCACACATATATCGAGAACTTGAGTTTGATTGAAGGCAGGAGCTTAGTCAGGTTTGGGTGAAGGTTACACTAATACTCTTCAGAATAGGTAGAAACAGCAAGTTCAGGGTTCTGAAACATAAACTGTCCGTTGATGCTTCTTACTGAAAAGTGGATGGATTGTTCTGGAAGTTCTTAAAATAAACAATCAAGTTATTGATCTGGGTAAGAGTGTCCCCAAATGGTAAAGTTGTGCTATTATAGACAGTAAGCTGTGTGTCTGTGTGTTTAAATGATTCCAGTTTTTAGTTAATGTGTATAAAGAATTTACTCCCTTATTTAGCATAGAGTGAAAGCTCAAAAATATTGATTCATATTTATTTTTCTTAGATACATTTCAACTGCATAGAAAAATTATGAATTTTAAAACTGATAAAGTTAAAGCTACTCTCTACCCAATTTTATCCATATAATTGAAAAAGTATGTGACAAGTGTTCAAGAAAGTGATGATGAGGAGTTGAGGGGTAATAGATTAGGAATCAGGAAAATTGACTCTAGCCCTGTCTTCGTTACTAACAATTTATGCAACCATAACAACTCATTTAGCTTTTTCTAAATCTAGGCTTCCCTCTTCATAATGGTGGATGTGATATCCTTACTGATATGGTGAAGGAGTTTGATTATATGAAGACAAGGCCCTGGCCATTTCTACGAGTTTAAGAAATATTGTATTTATTTATGTGCTATTAAAATTAAAACTCACCAGGCTGAAAATGACTAAGAACTGTAAAGAAATAAAACATTAAGCAAGGGGTGACTTGGTGGGCCCGGTGGGTTAAAGCCTCTGCCATCAGCTCCAGTCATGATCCCAGGGTCGTGGAATCGAGCCCCGCATTGGGTTCTCTGCTCAGCAGGGAGCCTGCTTCCTCCTCTCTCTCTCTGCTTGCCTTTCTGCCTACTTGTGATCTCTGTCTGTCAAATAAATAAATAAAATCTTTAAAAAAGAACAACAACAAAAAAACATTAAGCGAATCACATTTCCTGGTGTGTGAAGTCTCCAAACAACAGGGAAGGTGCTGCTGAAAGTGTAGGCCCTCCTTCTAATTGCAAGGACACCATTTAATGTAAAGTGGATAAAGTTAAAAAATGTCCTCAAGCTGGTTCATGTTGGTTGAAGTTAGAATGTAGATACCTCTTCCTAATAAAAACAATCTAATTTATAGATGGAATTTACTCAAGCTGTTACTCATTTCTTTAGAGTTTAGAAAAATTTTTCATAAATAAGAATTCTTTTTCCTCATGTAAATTATGTAAAAGTACTTTATCCACTCAAATTTTCTATTGGATATGTACTTTGTACCAGAGACCCTATACCTAACACCAAGTCTGTGCCTTGAATGTTGTATGCATATTTAGTTGAGAAAATAGACAAAGAACAAAGACAAGTAAATGGATTGATCTATATTATAATTTCTGATAAATATAAGTGTTATGAAGAAGAAATTAAATAGAGGTCTTACAAAGCAGGTTTACAGAGAGGCTGAGGTCAAGTCACCATTTTAGGTTGGAAGACAGGGTCCCTTTTCTATACAGTCAATATTTGAGTAGAAATCTAGTAAAGTAAGCATGAAATGTGGAAGTCTAGGTTAAAGCATCCCAGAGAGAGGGAACAAGTAAGAAGGTCTGAGGAAAATTAAGTTAGCATATTCAAGAACAATGAAGAAGTTAGACGTTAGGGGCTAGGATGGAGTGATAGAGGTAGAACAAAGAGCAGGTAGCGAGGATCCCAGTCCTGTAGGGACATTTAGGAAAAGGAGAAAGGATTGTAATCCATAGCTATTACAAAATGTTGTTTGAAGATGTTAACCAGGAGTGTGAGATAATTATTCACTCTGACAATGTAGAAAACATAGATCATAAGGCAGAATGCAAGCTTAAGAGGTCAGTTAGGCACTATTGGAGTAGCACGGCAGAAGTAGAGGCTTGGACAAGATGATGAGGTGGAGATGGGGAAAAGTCATAGGATTTGGGCACCTGTGGAAATAGATGAATGGAATCTGCAACTGTGGAAATAAGAGAAATCTTGTACAACCTGAGGCTTTGGGTTGAGCAAGTTATTTGAAGGGCACTGGTACTGACTTTTATGATAAACTGAGGGAAGGACCAAGGAAATCTTTGGAGTAAGAGAGGGTGAAATTTGTACAACCTTTTACCTTGTGTCTGCTCTACCTTGCTAGGGTCTGGTCATAGCACACTACATCTGGCCTCGAGATGTTATTTGTGTAATTACAAAGGCAATTCTACTCTCTAGTTATCTCTTCAGAGTGCCTAAAAATCTTCAAGTGCATATATACATACATATATATAATATTATATATTACATATACACACATACACACACAACCAAGTGCCTACACACACACACACACACACACACACACACACACACATACACAGCTTATATCTTTGAGGTGGTGAGAAAGGAAAGAATAAGAAGAAAGTGGAAAAGTAGGAAAATCTAAATATATGAATCTAAATCACAGTTTTGCCTGAAACAAACCCAAATATGATCTATCAAAAACAAAAGTCTGTCATCCACTTTGTCATAGTAACCTATATGTGGGGGAAAATTCCCTTTTAAGTATCATATATTCTGTTTTAAATTGATAGTGAAAGGTAGAAATGTACCTTTAGTTGAACAAATTTTATTTTATTTCTAATGTGGAGAAAATGTCTTCACTTTAAGTAGCATCATGACCTATAAATAATTGGAAATAATTAGAATTCTTGGTAGAATATATCCAATAAATGTTCATTTTCTTCCTTTGAACCTTCCTTTGTTCAAAACACAAAAGTCAGGTCTTAGAATATTTCTTCTTCCACTCATGTCTTCACTGTTCCTTGCTAGTTAGATGGTTTTCTGACTATGAAGGGACTATCAAGCAACTCAAATGAAAGTTTTGCCTGAGTGCAGCAGATAATGGCTTTGTATAGTTAAAAGTAATCTCTGACCTTAATAGGAGACTGGACAATGGTGACATTCTGGGGAAGCTTAGGGAGTTGAAGATTTGAAGCTTCCTGTTGCATCTGGAATTCTGCAGCTGCTTCAAATAGTAAAATGAGTCTGTATGTCTAGAAAAAATTGTACAAAATGTATTGCTGAGCTCCTTTGAACAAAGAAAAAGTCTGAAATCCAAAAGTGAAAACAACTTTTACTTTCAATATTTAGTCCATTAAAAAAAATATATCTCTATAAATGTTCCACAGTAGGCTCATTTTACAACTATCAAGTTCATTCAGGAAAAAAAAATTATTTTTTAAAGCACAAACAATCTTGTATCTTATTCACGCTCTGCTAGAACACTTAAGAGTGTGTGGTTTCACTAACCCTAAACTCCTCGGTGAAAGAGAACACATCAAGAGATTGAGGTAAAAGGGCACAAGAGCTCAGAAGGTACCTGCAAAACTTAAATTTGTTGAACGAATTTTGTGCTAAGTATTACTGCCTTTTTTGTTTGTTTCTCTTTTGGTTTTCCTTTCATAGAATTTGGGATAGCAACTTTTCTTCCTCTTCCCCTTCTCCCCCCCCAAAAAACGAAAAAAAAAAAAAAGACTGAGAAAGGAAAAACAAAAAAGACAAATATTGCTGCCAGAGACACAAACTTCTTTTTCCAAACAATGTGAAAAACTACAAGCTACTGGGTGAAAACCAGAAATCAGAAAGTCAGATTGTCTCAAAATAGTGCATATTTCAGTCAGCAGCAGTTAATTGGGACACCAGTTCGAATGAGCAACCACAGTCTCAACTTCTGCACATTCTTAATGCCAGGAAATCTACAACAGGATTTTTGACAATTTCTGAGTAATTTCTCAAAACTATTCAGTATGATATAGGAAAGTAGCTCTCCAAATATACCCTACAGGAAAGTAGTTCTTCCAATATACTCTTGCTTTATGAGGACTTGTGTAAAGAATTTTTAATTACATTATTCAAATTATTCTTGTTAGTATTAGCTCAGGTTTGGGATAAGTTCACCAGGCCTGCATGATTTTTGCTAATTGCAGAACTTTTTTTTTTATATATGTCCTAGTAAATGTTTTCATTAAACAAAAGCAACTCTTCCTTTGAATCTCTTACAAAATTCTACTACTAACCACTAGATAAATGTCTTTGTGAAATCTTACATACAACACATACCATTAACAAACAATTTAGAAATTCCCTGTGGAAAAATTTTTTTCTTCTTAAAGTCTATGTTGTAAAATATTTTAAGTATTTAGAATTTGAGCTTATCATCTATTTTTTTCAGTAATTTTAATATTATCTGAATTACCAATATTGTCTTATATAAATAAAGGAGATGAAGTTCTTCCTTTCTAAGTACTCAGAGCCAGGTGGATAAATAGAGATTATTATTGGAAAATGTGAAATATTTATACTTTTTCAAATAATTCAAAAGGTAAGGTATTGTCATAATTCAATAAGAATAAAGGACTCTTTGAAGAGTCCCTTTTATAGGGAACTTGTTAACTATGGGAGTCCTCCTAGAAAGGTATCATACCTTCAAGTCTATGTCACCAAGACATAGCCCATCAGAATAGCGGGGTGTTTATTTCAATACAGGTTAGCCAGTGATCTCGACAAAACTGAATATGTATCTTTAGTTCAATACAGGTATTTATAAAGACAGCAAATACATCGATTTGAACTTAAATATCAAATAAAATATTTTCAGTTTTCTGATAGTTAAGCATACAGACTTAGAAGATATATTATAGCATATATCACAGCTGAAGAGCAAATACTCTTCATTAAACTATTTGAGACATCTGGCCAGTAGTGTCTCTTTCCTGGTCATGGTTCCATCCTTGCTTATCTGTCTTGTCTAATTTTGGCTTAGGTGGGATTTCTTGGAAGCAGAGCCTGAATTGTGGGTTCTGGGTCACATAATTTATTGTGGGAGTGCTCTCAAGCGAAGTAGAGGTGAGGGAAACAAGATGGGGCAAGAGAAGGAGCTTCTTGTGGACATCCAATGCAGAGCAAAAGCATGAATTGTCCCACTTTGATACCCATGGATCACTTACTCATTGCCATGAGCTAACTTTTGGGAGGTTGCAAGGAATAAGTTGCTCAGTAGCTTCTGTTGACCTGGGGCAATTTTCTAGGCAAGGTAGCGGCTTGGAGATGGATATAACAATCTGGTAAGGGGGATTTGGACAGTGTGCCAATAGTGCCTACTATATGTCTGCCATCTCCATAGCAACTCCAACACTTCAAGCCTGCTCACAAAAGGCTTCTTATCATCCAGAGGACAAAGCTGTGCAAGGAAAGAACAAAAGATAACTCATGCTTGGGGAAATTCTCCAATTGCCCTAACATGTCTGGGGAACATGACAGCTGCTGTAGGAGGAAAGGGGATAGACCCTCTATTATAGGTACAGGCAAAGAAAGTGACATTATCTCAACTAAATATTACTAGGAAAACTCTTCTATATTTCAAATATTCTTTACTTGGTGATTCCCAACTTTCACATAAAGAAAAAACAAAAACAAATTTTAAAAAAATGAAAACACAACCTTCCTTAATTTAGTAATTTGGACTAAAAGATTTTCTTTGCAAATTATAATAATAATTGATATATATTGGGTACTTAAAAGATTCTGAACCCTGTTCTGAGCAATATATGTTCACTGTCTCATTTTACCTTCAGTTCAGCACATAAAGTTGGTGATTTAATCATCATCTCTACTTTCCACAGGAAGAAACTGAGGCAAGGGAACATTAACCAGCTTTCTGAAAGTTATCCGCTGGGGGTAATAATCTGAACCCAAAGTAGTGGTGCTGAAACTTTAATATGTACATGAATTTCCTGAGGATCTTATTAAAATGCAGATTCTGATTTAGTAGATCTGGAATAGGATTGCAGAATGGAGATTCTGCATTCCTAAGAAACCCCAGATCATGCAGCTATTTATTAGTCAAGATCATGACCCAGTGACCTCATTTTTACTAAAAAGAGTCTAGAACATTATATCATGCAGCTTTCCAAACATATTTCCTATGAGGATGTGTGCCTTGCAGTTCTGTTTTTAATTGTTTCATGCTTTCTATGAATAAGTGAATTTTATTTTGTCTCAAAATCATTCACACTTGTCATGATATGATGATGTGGATGTTTGTATTTACCTAAAAATTGTTGTTTAGTCCTAAATTTTAGGATGAACAAAGTATCCTTAAGCAGTTAAACATCTTCACCAACAGATTGAATTCATGAGTCTTAGATGATCCTGTATTTGGCTGCCTGAGACAGGCCTTAATCCTCCAGAAAATGTGTGCATGTGTTGGGGGGTAGGATAATTTGCAGTCTGAAGCACTAAGCTGCAAATAAGAAATGGCTGCTTGGCTTCTTGTTGCCTGCTCTTCCTCTCGTCCCAGAGGACCCAAACTGCAAGGAAATGGCAAATGCCTTCTATTCACACTGTATGAATAGAGCAAGCAGCTCCCGTGTATTTTGCTGGAGGTGGCTATGGTATGGAGGCTTCTCTCTGTTTTATATCACACTGGGAATCATGGGAAAAAAAAAAAAAACCAGCAACCCTCCAACATGATGCAATTCCTCAAAATATATTAGGGATGTCTAGATGTGCACAGCAATTCAACTGCTAATTGCCAAGTGTCTACACGTGTGCCAATCCCTGTGCCGAATGCTGCAGATTCGATAGTGAACAATGCCACAATGACCAACATTGTCTGATGATGAAGTTAACTTTAACTTTGGCATTGCAGAATGTTCCTAATATTCCCAGGCCTAACACCTTTATTAGCTAGTTACAGAAGCTTAGGGAAGAAGTCCTTTCTCAGCCTCCAGCTACATCCCTAATTCTGGCCAGCTTTGTGTTACTCTTGGTATTAGCCTGGATTCTAGCATTGTCATACACAAACAAATATCCTCAGGATGTTTTCCAGCTCCATGAAAGACTTAGAAATACGGAAGTTGAGTGTGGAATAGAGGTTACTGCGTTGGGCTTGGTCTTTCAATCTTTGAGCTAGGTTCCAGCACACTTACGGGCTCTACTACTGTTCTGACTCCCAGCAGCTCCATCGGTCTGCTCTCTGTGGGGCCTTACAGCACTCAGGTTCCTAGGGGCCTAGAAACAACCCACATAAGTCTGTGAGTCTTACTCAGATACACATAAGGTTTCTCTCTAGGGTTGAGGTAGTGAAATTTCATTCAGTTTCTAATTTAACTATCCTACCCCCCAACACATGCACTCTTTCCAGCAGGAGCTATAGAGATACTGATTAAGCAGCAATTAAACATCCTTACACTGTCATTATCTTTCCTTAAGTAGCCACTTCAGCCATGAGGAGAGCATTAACTAAATCGGAATTTAATTTTCCAAGGGTGTAGGTAGGCTTTCAATTTTCTTGATTCTGGGTTTGTCAAAAGGAACACAGAGCCTTTTGTTTATCCTAAGAGACCCTTCAGATTGAATTTTACATTCATGGGGATGGAGTTTCAGTCTTTAGATCACAATATTTGTAAAATATATTTCCATCCAACAGTAAAGCTGTGTCTGCAGGGAAGAAACTGTATTTTGAATGGTCTGTTAACTCTCTGTCAGGTCGGCATTGATCGGGCAAGCAGGTGGCCCATTGATCAGCAGTGACTCTGCAAGGCCTACGACCTTGGTAGGATGGCTTCTATTTGTTCCTTAACCCACTGTGTATTGTGGGCGCAGAAATCTAGGACCTTCTGCAGACTTCTCTAGAGAGAGAGCTACTCAGTTGTTTCTATACTTTTTCGACTGAGTGCCCATTCTAGTTATTCCTTCGTGCTGCTCCCAAAATTTTTTTTCCCGTGATATTTAATGGTTACGTTTCAACACAGTAAGGTTTCACTAATGTTAGGACCCACTTTCCACAGGCTGTGACAATTTGGGAGCCTGAGATACTCTGTAAGGAAAATAGAGGGCAATTTGATTTGGAGAATGTAATGTGATTTTGTTCTGTGGCATGGTTACAGTTACCATTCCAGTTCACCTTGTGCCTCTGATCTACATGTCAGGCAGCTTCTTCTAGTCCCATAATATTTTTTGTCCCTGTAACTGACCAGGATGGTTCCCATAGTAGAATCTCTCTAGACTGTTCTCATTCCTTGCTTGTTCTTTATTCTGAACTTCTCATATCTGTCTTGTCTCATTCATTTGAATATTCCCTTAATGTCTTCTTAGTGATGCTTTCTGAGTTTCTAATAAAAGTCCCCACCTAGTTATTCCTGTCATTTTTTGGTAAGTTTTGCATGGGTAACTTTTAATTTTAGTACCATATTTTGATTTTCATGCTGAAAAAATGAAATAATCTTCATCCTGGATTCAATATCTACCCTTGTTTTCTTCTGTAATTATTTCAACATAAGCCTAGGACAAGAGGTTTCCTGGGTTTACTGGCAAATTTCAAACAGGCCATGAAGAAGTCGTATGTTATTCCAAATACTTTTGGTAATTGAATGAAGTGGGAGATCTCTCCTGAACCATTTCACTGCTAAGAACACCTGGATCCTGAAAGTCTAGACTTTCATGTTTGGAAAAGATTGCCTATAGCCAACATTATTTTTTGAAGAGTATGACTTGAAAGAGCCTCAAAGCACTGCCAAATGGTGACTAGGAAAATTTAGATTAATTACCTTGGGCACTGGGAAGATCCCCCTTGGGTCCCTAAAAAGATTAGACCCTGAGATTGGTATTTTTATCCTTGAGGGTTCCCCGGTGCCTTGTCCAATTCACAGGTCTGAAATCATTGAGAAAGCTTCTAAAGAGCTTCCATTATGCAATTCAGTGCAGTTTAGCAAACATTCATCACATGAGCGGTGTCCTGTGGGACAATACAAATAAGAAGATTTAGCTTCTGCTTCAAAAAGTTCACAGAAAGACAGACGCATAAATTTATGATTGGGAGCACCAGGCACATTAAGAACAAAAGTTCTAACCAAAGAACCAAGGAAAGACAGACAAAGAAGAGATGAATCCCAGATGGTGCATCTGGCAGGCCCCACACTGTTCATCACATAATATATTTAGGGAAAGAGGCTTAAAATAAATGTCACTCATGTGCCAGTGTTGGAGAGGTTGTCAGTCTATAATTCAGCATTTCAAATACTCATAGCTTCTGATAAGCTTAGCATTCTTAACATTAGGCTAAGAATAGCACAAGGCAGGCAGTGATGCCTGAGATCAGCACTCTGGTTCCATTGCCAGAGAGTAGGGGAGGAATGAGGCACTCCAGGCTGTCCTCAGAAACTGATAATTCAATAGTCCTTCATTTGAAAAGCTGCTTACAATTGCCATCTGTAAAACAACACTTTCATATCATTCAAAAAGTTTGGGAAAAGTGAGATTCATCTGAATTTAGTTTACTCTCTCCACATTCTTATCCTTTCTAGTATCCAAAAGTCTCAAAGTATTGATAAAGAATTATGTTACTAAACTAATTTTGTGGTTGCAGTAGATCGTCTTTACTCAAGGAAAGCATCCAAAGTTGTTTCTACTTGAATAACACACATTAAGGTGTTTCATTACATAGTATCTCCTGGATTTTATCAAAGGTAAATCTTCAGAAATGACATGATTCTTTTTCTACAAACATTATATTTATTTATCTTAGAGATAGAGAGCACAAGTGGGAGAAAGGGCAGAGGGTAAGAAAGAATCTCAAGCAGACTACACACTGAACAGGGAGGGAGTCCAACCCAGGGCTCGAACTCACAACCTGAGATCATGACCTGAGCTGACATTAACAGTCAGATACTAACTGATTGAGCCACCCAAGTATCCCCAGAAATAGTAAAATTCTCTACATTAGCTTTTAGAAACTTGTCCTTTACCCACGTGGGTTTTGTGTCCTTTTTTTCCTTTTTAATGATTCTATTTATTTGTTTATTTGCGAGAGAGACAGCATGCATGTGAGTTCGTGATGGGGGGAGGGACAGAGGGAGAGAATCCCAGGCCTACTCTGTGTTGAGAAAGGAGCCCAACTTGGGGTTTGATCTCATAATCCTGAGATCCTGAGCTGAAACCAAAAGTTGGCCCTTAACAGACTGAGCCACCCAGACCCCCCACCCATGTGGGTTTTGTGTGTTTACTTCCTTAATTGATTATGTTATAAGCTTAGAATCCAAACAGACAAGGGGCTTTGGGTGGCAGCTACCTAAGAACAATTTCCTTTCGAATTAGTCACTTTCCTCTACATACATTATGACTTAGTAAGATATGACAGTGCAGAAGACCAAAATGTCCAATGGTGGTGTCCAAAGGTATTCATGGTGTCTAAGAATGGAAGCAACCTGTTCACCATGGAAATCTCTATGGATAAAATAAGGCCCAAAGTCCTTGCACTAGATTGAGTCAGGGAAAATAGAATAAAATTGTGTATTTTAGCCAAAATTTTGGAAAATAAAATTACTGCATATATCAAGTTAAATGAATTTTTTATTATTATTTTTCATATGTTAAGATATTATTAAAACACAGTAAGATATTTAAAGTGAAGTTATCTTGATGCGATTTATTATTATTTTTCATATGTTAAGATATTATTTAAAACACAGTAAGATATTTAAAGTGAAGTTATCTTGATGCGATATCCTTAGATTCTATTGAATTTTACGGCTTGCTACAAAATATTTTTCATTACCATATTTATCTTCCCTAAAGGGATATATTGTCATTATCTTGTAGAAACACAGTGCTCAGGCCTGTTTCTTATGTCACCAGAGATATTTGGGGTTCTATAGTTATCAAGTATTCTATGGAAGGCAGAAAGACAGAAGAAAGACAGAAGATTGTATATTCAGTTGATCTGAGAAAATAATTGGGGCAATATTAATCAGAACAACTTTAAGCATGGTCCCCTCTTTTATTTAAGTGCTCCGTGTAGCTGCACCAACTGTAGTTAAAGCCACAATCAAAGCAAGGGAGCATAAGGCTCTTAGTAATCTCTTCCTAAGCGACCTTTCTAGCCCTGATCTACTAGTGGTCTGAGATGTCACATTCTCCCTAATCTTGCCTTAATGAAAGTTTGCCATTACAAATTTAAGCCACATTCTTTGGTTCTCCTGCAATTTTTGTTCGTGTTCTTTCTCTACTTTGAATAAATTTCACCCTTTCATTGGTTCTTTCTTCAGGTGTAGTTCCTTTGACATTTTGGTAAAACTTTCTGCTAATGATGGCATTTCTACTCTGTTCCAAGAGCACTTGACTCAAACTACTGTCCTTAGTGCTTAGCTCAAGAAATTATTATTAATTTCACATTGTCTTCTTTGTCTCCTTACTTGTATCTTCCAAATGTCATACATTTTGTATTTTTATGTTTCACAAAACAAGTAACATTCAGTAGAACTAGCAATAATTCAATATGAATTGAACTAATATATTATTTTTAAGAAAAAAATAACCTATTATGGAAAAATAATTATCTATATCAAAGTGAATAACATTTAATAAATTTATTATATCTGCCTATATGCATATATAATTAAAGTAACAGTAGTCTAGACAAATTATTTTCATAGTAAGAAAGTAAGCATTTCAAAGAATAAATTATATTTCCAGCTATTAACAAAATTATTCAGCACTATAATTGGATGGGTACCTTAGAGACTGCACAGGTTGAGCTCCATGTCTTTCAAGAAACAGACTCAGGGAGGTTAAATGGTATATGACCTCATGCATGTTCATGATCTTGATTACCAAATGAATGCCAACAATTAAAAAACAGCTGGGATTTTAGCAGTAACCTCTTCTCCATGTCACAGAAATTTCTATCCAAGTCCTTTGTGAATATCTCCATCAGGATGTCCTAGAGACACTCAAATAAATGTCTAAAACTGAACTCAACATCTACTACTATATTAAAAATCTTTTGCTTCTTATATTTGACCATAGCAATCACTATCCCAATAATAATTACACTCTCAATAAAAAAAAAATTGCCTCTGAATCACCTTTTCTGTGTATACAATGGATTAATAACCTCTTCCAATTTTCTCTGCAAGTATTTCTCAAATTTCTCTTCTCAGTCTCCACTCACTCAACCTTAATTTGCTCCTCCATAATATGGGTTGATTTTGTAGCTTCCTTATTTTTTCCCTTTATTCAAACTGTTCCCTCCAGTCCATCCCATGTACTGCAACATGAATGACTACTCTGTGACTTCCCTTCTCAAAAATAAAGGCCAAATTCTTTAGTATGATTCTTTCATAATATTGCTCTATGCCACATTATATTTAAATCCTTTTCTTATACTGTGCCCATACTATCCTCATGACATCCTCACCTACCAGTAGTTTCAAACACACAAGCCCAGTCACACATTTCTTGTGAGACAATTTTTGAGTCTTATTCATCATTCTGCCTAAGTCCTTTGTCTAATAATATAACACGTGATAGCTTCTCAATAGATATTTGTAAAACTTAAACTAAAAAGGAATGGAAAACATGTCTTGAGGAGCATAGCTCTTCCCATTACATTGTGCTCCCAATGTAGCTGACAGAAGTATTTCTTTATAAGAAAGACCATTCAACTCAACTCTACGGCATTCAATTTTTTGAATAATCTAGATCATTTGTCCCTTGTGCCTCAATTAGTCATAGTTTCCTTTGGGTATTGTATAATTAATGAGATAAGGCATTGTATAATATATATTATATTTTTATCACAAGGTCATTGGCTCAAACCTTAAGGGCTCAGACATATAAGCTGTGTGATCTTAGATATGTAGATAAATACATCTGAATGTTAGTTTTCTGATTAACAAAGTGATATAATTATAATTACTACATAGAGTTATTTAAATTGTGGATAATAGCATACATAGGCATGCAGTATACCAAGTACACTCAATAAATGTTTGCTTTCATTTTTATTGTTTTGTGACCATAGTCTAGTTTGGCCTGAGATGTATTAAAAAATCTGAACAGAGTTTTATTTGAGAAGATGTTTGAACAATGGCCAAAAGCAGAATATCGAAACATATAGCTTTCAATTATTCATTGTCTTTCATCCACTACATTGCTTTAGGTATTCAGATATTGTGTGCATTGTCAAATACACATTAGGGTGATAAACTGAGAGTGAAGAAATGATATCTAAAGTGGTTTGAGAAAGAAACATTTGGTTTGCTCTGGCATATTGGGAAGAGCACTGAATGAAATTATGGAAACTGGAGATTTTATCTCAGCACTATTGTTATTTGAATTTGGACAGTTTGCTCATATTTATGGGGGTAGATTATTCATCTATACAAGATAATAGAGTAGATAACACTTAGTAGAAAGGCAATGTTTGACACAGCTCAAACATTTAAAAACTCTGATTCTCTCAATGCCTGTCAAATAAAGTCAACCATAAGGGCCGTAAACAGATAATTAATTTTTAAATGATTAGAACATAATAACATAATCCTGTAATAGATGATTTTCTCTCTCCTTGTCAACACAAAGGTATTTTAGCTTACAAGAAATACTTTATTAGAATTATCCTTTATGTATCTATCATCATTGATGTTAAATGAATTAAAAAGTGATGCTAGTGGAAAAGTTTCCCAGAAAAAGTTGCTGAGTGAATCAGTTTTTAATGTGACTAGGAAGAAATTCTGTAATGTAATTAAGAATAAAGTACTTTATGTAGAATATTTTGTCACAGCTTTATTTGGTCCATTTTCTAGTATTAAAAAGGAAAATAATTTAAAAAGGAAATGAATGGACAATAATACATGCCCTTTGCCAGTTGGAATGATGGATGGGCTCCGAGGAGAAATAGCCAATGTCCACAATAGGCTTGTGATAATAGTGAGTCCTCATTTCTTTGTAACAAACAGAAGTGAATGTGTTTAATGATCCCGTCCAACAAATGAGTAACTTCCATTATCTGTCAGCATTCTTTTGTTTTCATTTCTTTACATTATTCTATTCAACTTGGTTTTCTAGTTTTACAATTAAAAGTCCTTGAATATGAGTAGAAGAGAAAGAGAAAAATCCTAAATGGGAATAATTTTGTAAAGGGAAGAATTGCCTTTCAGAAAATTTGGGAAATTATCACTCTCTGCAATAGAGAAGGAGAGTATTTTGATTGAGTAATGATGGATCTATCTGAATGTAATGAAAAATACTACTTTTCATTAAACAACACAGATTTTTGGAATTTTAAATATAACTTTTGATGCCCCTTGGTCAACAAAATGATTTTATGCACTATGTGGCAGGCAGTAATCTAATTCCCAGGCAATACATAAAACAAGGGAGCTCTGATGAGACAGCCCAGGTAGATGAGAGAGAAAGGGAACCTGATCAAAGGGCTTGCCCTGAAGTTGTATAGCCACTGGTGTGAAAGCAGTAACCCAAACAAGCATAGTTATTTTGGGCTTTTGGAGGGGTGCAAAGGAGATCCAGCCTGGATCAAAGAGGTCCAGGGCATTTTCAGACAGAATCAATATTTGAAGTTATTAGGTAATAATGCCATGGTTCTGAGTGTTCTAATTAATTACAGTAGAGCTCCATCCTGCACCAAAGTGGAGGAAAATGCATTCTCATGGAGATGTGCTGGTTTTTAAGTTATTTTCTTTCAGTTTCAGAGCCACCCTCTAGAATTCTCCTGAGTTAGCAAAACACATTTCTCCATTGGATACTAGGTTTGTGTTAGATTTGCTAATAGAGCTTAAGGGGAAGACCAAAGTTCTGATCAAATTAAAGGATAAATACAGGATCACCAATAGGATTGCCTTAGTTTGAGTTAGATGGTACCATGAAGAAACTTCTACTTTTTTTTCTGCTTGGGAGTTAAAATCATGCAGTGCAAAATAAAGGAGAGATATGTTGTTTTGTATACTCATTTTTTTCTAAGTAGCCTATAAGCCTGTTTCTTACTCCTGCTTGCCATCATATATCCCTCTCTGGGTCCAGAGACTCTCTTGATCCCAGATTAAAACATCTTTTTTTTTTTTTTTTTTTAAAGAAAGCGAAAATTCTCTCTCTCAAATGGGAAGGGAGAAATGGTGGAGAGTATGGGGGAAGTTGAGTGTACAGAAACCTTTACGATTTTTTTTTTTTAAAGATTTTTATTTACTTGTTTGACAGACAGAGATCACAAGTAGGCAGAGAGGCAGGCAGAGAGAGAGGAGGAAGCAGGCTCCCTGCTGAGCAGAGAGCCCAATGCAGGGCTCGATGCAGGACCCTGGGATCATGACCTGAGCCGAAGGCAGAGGCTTAACCCACTGAGCCACCCAGGCGCCCCCAGATTAAAACATCTTATACTTCTTTTGCAGCTTCGTCATGGTTGCATTCTTCTCTCAGTCAACACTCTTTCATTCCATTCTCTCTATAGTCCAAGATTTTCAGGAAGTTTATCTATTGCTGATTCCAATTTGTTTGACCTTTATGGGTTTGTACCTTTTGAGAACTCTAAACTTTTTTATGAGAGACAGCACATGCGTGTGAGCAGGGGGAGAGGCAGAAGGAAAGGGAGAGAGAGAATCTCAAGCTGACTTCCCACTGAGCACAGAGCCACAAGCTGAGTCTGATGTGGGGCTCAATTTTTTGACCCTGAGATCATGACCTGAGCTGAATTGAGGCATCAGCTAACTGAGTGAGCCACTCAGGCACCCCAATAACTTTATACTTTTATTTCATTTGAATCTAGGTGTGAGAAAGATGAAAAAATATATATACATACATATATATATATATATATATATATATATACTCTATCCTCCACATTAAACCTAAATGTTTCAATTTTTCTTAAATAAAATCTTATACAAAACAAATTATAATTGCCATTGATTTTTGCCCATGTCTCATTCATTCAGTAGAAAAGCAGTCTGATGATGTCTTAAGTTTTCAATGTCATTACATTATTTTTAGGCAAATTGTTAATATTATTCAGAAATTGCACATAGGGTTTATACTCTGTGCAAGAAAATATGTGAAGAGTGTGCATGGAATAGACTGTAATCTCAGTTATATCTTCTTGTTTGAGATTCACTTCTTGCTTGATATTAGACATTAGCAAGTCACTTAACCTCTCTGAGCCTCCAATTTCCTCATCTGTAAAATGAGGGTAATAATACTTATCACATAAATTCAAATAGATAATGTATCTACTGAAGCAAAAGAATTATCAGGAAACCAAGGAATTTTGAAAGAGAGTATATAATTAAGATCATACAGACAGACTATATTCATAGTATAGTTCTAGATATAAAGTGATAAATGTGGTCCTAGCCATACATACCCATTTTTTATTTAAGAAAATAAAGACCTAGAAAATTTAAATGCACTATTTTCCATATATAGCAGGCATTAATTTAGAATAGAAGAAGCAGCAATTGTCTGAGAAGGTTGAAAAGGATTTATATTTGTGATGATTTTAGAAAGAAATTTTGTAGCTCAAGAAGGAGGGATGAGCCAGCCACATACATCTAACTGAATTACCGTTGTTGGTAGAATAACCCCACAAAGATGGCCATGCCCCAGACTCTGAAACCTGTGAATATGTCCAAAAGAATCACATTCCAAAAGAATCTTTGCACATGAAGCTAAGGCTATTGGTCTTAAATTAAGATTCTTATTCTGGATTAACCTTGTTTACCTAATCATATTAGACCTTAAGAATGCAGTCTCCTGGCTGAAGTCAGAAAGATGTAGTATACGGGGCTCTTGGGTAGCTCAGTTGTTAAGCAGCTGCCTTCTGCTCAGGTCATGATCCCAAGGTCCTGGGATCAAGGCCCACATCGGGCTCCCTGCTCAGCGGGAAGGCTGCTTCCTTTCCCTGCTCCCACTGCTTGTGTTCCCTCTCTCTGACAATAAATAAATAAAATCTTAAAAAGAGAGAAAGATGTAGTATAAGAAGAAGTCAGAGAGAAGATGGAGGTAGCCAAGAATCTCAATCCAACAAGCACAAGTTACTGAATTCTGCTAACCACCTGATTAAGGTTGGATGTAGATTACTGTCTAGAACCTCCAGAAAGGAATGCAGACCTCCCTGCCAACACTTTATTTTGCCCTTCAGATTCTAAATAGAATACTCAGCTAAGCCTGTCTGAGCTTCTGACCTATAAAACCATGAGCTAATTGACTGATTTTATTTTAAGCCAATTAATCTCTGATATTTGTTATGCAGAGAAAAAAAACTAATACAACAAAGAAGTGGGCAGAATGTGTATGGCAGTTTCTGGGTCATAGAGGAACTCATTCTAGGTTAGGTAGAACAGTGGGTAGAAGGTGTAATTTGAAATGTTATGTAGGGGAAGAGTTTTCTCATTATCTTCTTAAAAATGGAAAATTACTACAGAATTTAAAAAAGAGGAACTACGAGATCAGAACTCAGTAAAAGGAAACCCTGTTGGCAATGAATCAAGTGCTGTGTAATTTTCTAGAAAATGCATTTTGGGTATGATGTGAAAATGAAGAGATGAGATTTGGGGATGTGATGTATGTTGGGAAAGATAAGAAAACTTGTAGATTTCTAACTTGGTCTCAATCAATAATGAGGTGGTTGAACCAGATGGAAAATGCAAAGAAGGGCACAGTCTTTGTGGTAAATGAGAGCTAAATATTTACTCACTGTGGACCTCAGTTGTCATATCTGAAAATGGGTATAATAATAATGCTGAATTCTAGGGTGATCATGAGGATTACATGATATGATGTATATTTGTCTTTTAAGATTATTGTATCATTGGGTAATACGACACAGGCAAATCTTGTCTCAATGTGCTGTCACCTAGAGAGTAATAAATTAAGATAGGACATAATAATCTTTATTTCAATAACTACAACTGGCTCGCCTGACACGCTATTGCAGTCTTTCCCCGCCTATGAGTTCCTGCCTCCAGAAAAAGGATGGATTAATTGTCCTTTTCTTTCTTAAAATACACTTTTCTCAAATTAGATTCTCCAATTATTCAAGTTGTCTCATACTCAGAGATTTTTCTTACTGAAATCTAATGGTACTGGCTAAGAAAAGTAGTGGCAAATTCTTTTTCAGATAAGAGTAACTCCATAATATTAAACAATTGACTCACTTTTTTAAAAGATCTACTTTTCTCTCATCCATAGGCAAGCTTGCATCAAGTCTCACAATATCAATTAAAATGTCTTTGCCAAAGACCCTTTTTTAATGAGCTGTTTTTCAAATTCAAATAGTGGAGTTGTTAGAGTTGTTACCATTAGAGAATCTAGGCTTAAAACCACAGCTGGAATGAATGAAAGGGAGCAGATTCACAAAGACACATAGCTCTGACTACTGGGAGTATTAAACATGCTGTTTTATGGAAGGAAAAATATCCACAATATGGACCTTGAAATATATATTTAAAACATTTCTAAGTCATTTTCAGCTATTTTAAACACATTATTTTCAAGATGTTAGTCATAGATTTCATTCCTTAAAATATAAATGTGGAAAAGGGAATGACAATGCTTACTTTAAGATTAGGAGATAATTTGGAGTGAGTAGTACACTCATCCCTTATATGTTGATGCTTTAAAAAAAAAATACCAGGAGGGGGCACAGAGTTTTATAAATGCTAGTCTTCTTAACAAGCCTTAAAAAGCTCCCAAGGATATAAATTTTCCCAACATAATAAATTCAATTTTGGTCTCATTTGCTTGTCTATTTTTATTGTATTTATTTATTCATAACCTGACTTGTTACAAAATCATGTGAAGTGTCCTTTGAAGAGGCATGTCTTCAAGTAAAATTAGAGAAAGAAGTGAAAGAGTTTGAAATAAAGGAAGAAATGCAGAAAGTAAGGCAGAACCAGCTGATGGATAAACAACAACTTCAAAGCTTCTATACTTTGCTCAAGGTGCCATGCATTTGAATCTATACTTTGCTCAGAGAAAGCATATCTCCTTCCTTGTTTTGAGACAATTGTTATGTTTCTTCTCTTGGTCACCATGAATGGAACACTCCAAAAAATCATGAACACCATCCTCAACAATGCCCTCATATTAAACATAGCTGTAAGTTACATAGCCCTGGTTCTTTTGACTTTTTGAATACAGATAGCTAGCATGATATCAATACACATTTCAACAAACATGATTTCTTTAATGGTCTGATATTATTCTGTCCATATTATTCAGGGGTATATTTTAGAAGAACTAGAAGATTAAATGGGTGTGCATTTTTCAGACTCATTTTCCATTAAAATACTTCTTTCAGATATTTTTCTTGAGCAGTTAGGGTTTCAATATTATCTTCCCTGAGGGGTTCCTGAAGTACAGCTACTCTGTTCCTGTTTTAAATCATCTTAGCTAGGGAGAAGCCTGACCTTCTCTTAGAGAACACAAGGAATCTGTTTTATAGTTAAAACTACATTATTTTTAATTAATTAATTAATTAATTATTTTTAATTTTAGGTTGGGGTACTTGAGTGGCTCAGTCAATTAAACATCCAACTCTTGATTTCGTTCAGGTCATGATTTCAGAGTTCTGAGACCAAGCCCCAGTTTGGACTCTGCACTGGGCATGGAGCCTTTTTAAGATTCTCTCTCTTCATATGGTTTCACTTGTGGGAGCATAAGGAATAACACGGAGGACATTGGGACTTGGAGAGGAGAAGTGAGTTGGGAGAAATTGGAGGGGGAGATGAACCATGAAAGACTGTGGACTCTGAGAAACAAACTGAGGGTTTTGGAGGGGAGGGAGGTGGGGGGTTGGGTGAGCCTGAGGGTGGGTACTAAGGAGGGCACATATTGCCAAAGCTCTGGGTGTGGTGCATAAACAATGACTCTTGGAACATTGAAAAAATAAAATAAAATAGGGGCACTTGGGTGGCTCAGTAGTTAGGTGTCTGCCTCCGGCTCAGGTCGTGATCCCAGGGTCCTGGGATCGAGCCCCACATCGGGCTGCCTGCTCAGCAAGGAGCCTGCTTCTCCCTCTCCCACTCCCCCTGCTTGTGTTCCCTCTCTCACTGTGTCTCTCTCTGTCAAATAAATAAATAAAATCTTTAAAAAAAATAAAATAAAATTACAAAAAAACCCCTCCACTATTAAATTCATGGTTCTCTCCCTACTTATTTCGTAGAAAGGTGCTCTATAAATCAATTCATTGGGAAAGTATACAGAGATAAAAAGTTTACCCATATAAATAAGTGTTAAAAATAAGTATTTATTGAGGTTCTCTTAGCCCTCAGGGAGTTTTTCTGGACATCACAATGATTGTGAAATAAATCAAATTTAAGACCTCAAAAATTTTATAATCTTGGGAGATACTGTACATAGAATGAATTAAATAGGAGCAATTGATGAAGGCCAAAAAGGAAGGATGGGTAAATTGTTTATTAAGTTCAAAGGAGAGTTCAAAAGAACATGGCATGCATATATTCAGGGGCCAGAAGGAGGATAATCTATAGAAGAAGACAAAGGGTGAATAAAGAAGAAGGGCAAGGATATAATTTAGAACTGGCAGCAGTGCTACAGAGCATCACAGGGACATCATCCTTCCTCTTTGACTTCTAATACCCTCTTGCAATTCCAGGCTTCCCACTGATGTTGTCAGAACACCGAAGTTCCATAGATGGGACTCAGGTATGCCATGAGACAAGAATATCCCCTGCAGTCTCACAACTATTTGGTTCTAGCAGAGAGAAAACATGAGGTGCAATAATCAGATATTGCTATCCTGGGCCAACACTGGGTGGATGTCCAAAAGGAGGATCTGCAACTATACCCGTAGGAGTGCTGTCAACTCTGACTCTATCTTGGGCCCTCCATCTTGTTCATGCCTACACAGTGACCTTCCTTGTGGCAATGTGTTTCAGGCCCAGTGGAGGTTAATATATGCCCTGACCACATGCAGGAAGCCTTGTTCTGATCTTCCCTAAAGTGACCCACAGATGGTACCACTCGAGATAACTACTTTTAACTTACCCCATGCCCCTCGTGCTATAAAAGCTGTAGGTTAAGTTCTGGACTCATAAAGAATGGGGACAGGGAATAGTTGCCTAACTTCCTAGATTGTCAATCCATGCAATCCCATCAGTAAGTTACCCTGATTAAAACTCTGTTTATGGGATGACTTGTGTTGTTCTTCAGTATTAAAGTGCCTTCTCAGTAGAGGATACATTACTGACCCTCCTCCTCCATCTTCTGACAGTGCCCCTATTTTAGCAGTCATCAGTGAGTCCTATGAAGCATGTGGACATAGGTCTCATGGAACTGCTACATGAGAAGTTCATGGTTCCAGTGTCCAAGGTATAACCAGGAAGGACTGAAGATAATTCCTTTTGACCATGAACATAAGTTGTCCCAACATCTCCAATTTTTTTTAAATTTAAAATCAATTAACCAACATATAATACATCATTAGTTTCAGGTGTAGTGTTCAATAATCCATCATTTGTATATAATACCCATTGCTTATCACATCACATGCCCTCCTTAATTCCCATCACCCAATTGCCCTATCCACACCACCTATCTTCCCTTCAGCAACACTCAGTTCATTTCTCAGAATTAAGATTCTCTCATAGTTTGTCTCCTTCTCTGATTTCTTCATAATTTCCCTCCCTTCCCTATGACCCTCTGCATTATTTCTTATATTCCACATATGAGTGAAACCATATGGTAATTTTCTTTCTCTGAATGACTTATTTCACTTAGCATAATACCCTCCAGTTCCATCCTTGTTGATATATATGGTAAGTATTCATCCTTTCTGATGGCTGAGTAATATTCAATTGTATATATAAACCACATATTTTTTATCCATTCATTGGTCAAAGGACATCTCAGCTCCTTCCACAGTTATGTTATTGTGAACATTGCTGCTACGAACAATGGGGTGCAGGTATCCTTTCATTTCATTTCATCTGTATCTTTGGGGTAAATACCCAGGAGTGCAATTGCAGGGTCAGAGGGTAGCTCTATTTTTAATTTCTTAAGGAAGCTCCACACTGTTTTCCAAAGTGGCTGCACCAACTTGCATTCCCAAAGAGTTCCCCTTTCTCCACATCCTTGCCAACATTTGTTGTTTACTGTCTGGTTTACTTTATCCATTCTAAGGGCTATAAGGTGGTATCTCATTGTGGTTTTGATTTGTATTTCCCTGATGACAGGTGCTTTTGAGCATTTTTTTTTTTCATATGTCTGTTGTTCATTTGTATGTCTTCTTTTAAGAAATATCTGTTCATGTCTTCAGCTTATTTCTTGAGTGGATTATTTGGTTCTTTTGGTTGCTGAGTTTGAGAAGTCTTTTTTTTTTTTAAGATTTTATTTATTTATTTGACAGAGAGAGAGAGATGACAATTAGGCAGGGAGGCAGGCAGAGAGAAAGGGGGAGCAGGCTCACTGTTGAGCAGAGAGCCCAACGAGGGGCTCAATCCCAGGACCCTGAGACCATAACCTAAGCCAAAGGCAGAGGCTTAACTCACTGAACCACCCAAGTGCCCTTGAAAAGTTCTTTATAGATCTTGGATACAAGCCCCTTACCTGAAATGTCACTTGCAAATATCTTCTGCCATTCCATAGGTTGCCTTTTAGTTTTGTTGACTGTTTCCTTTGCTGTGCAGAAGCTTTTTATCTTGATATAGTCCCAATAGTTCATTTTTGTTTCCCTTGCCTTTAGAGACATGTCTTGCAAGAAGTTACTGCAGCCGAGATTGAAGAGGTTGCTGCCTGTGTTTTCCTCTGGGATTCTGATGGATACCTGTCTCACATTGAGATCTTTCACCCATTTTGATGTTTATCTTTGTGTATGGTGTAAGGAAACGATCCAGTTTCATTCCTCTGCATGTGGCTGTTCCAGGTTTCCCAGCACCATTTATTGAAGAGACTGTCCTTTTACTGTTGGACATCCTTTCCTGCTATGTTGAGGATTAGTTGATCATAGAGTTGAGATCCATTTCTAGGTTTTCTTTTTGGTTCCATTGATCTATGTGTCTGTTTTTGTGTCAGTACCATTGCTGTCTTGATAATCACAGCTTTGTAATATAGCTTGAGGTCAGGCATTGTGATGTCCCAACTTGGACTTTCTTTTCCAACATTCCTCTGGCTATTTGGGGGTCTTTCTGTGTTCCATACATATTTTAAGACTGCTTGTTCCAGCCCTGTGAAAAATTTCTATGGTATTTTGATAGGGATTACATTGAATGTGTAGATTACCAAAGACATTTTAACAATGAAAGAGGAGAGAAATCACAACCAACACCAATGAAATACAAACAATTTTCAGAACATATGAGAAACTATATACCAACAAATTATGTAATCTGGAAGAAATGGATACATTCCTGGAAATTTATAAACTACCAAAACTGAAATAGGAAGACATCTGAAGAGGCCAATAACCAGTAAGGAAATTGAAGCAGTAATCAAAAACCTGCCAAAAAACAAGAGTCCAGGGACAGGTGACTTCTGAGGGGCATTCTACCAAATATTTAAAGAAGAAATAACACCTATTCTACTGAAACTGATTCAAAATCGAGAAATGGAAGGAAAGCTTCCAAACTCATTCCATGAGTCCAGCATTACCTCGATCCCAAAACCAGACAAAGACCTCATCAAAAAGGAGAATTACAGACCATTATCCATGATGAATATGGATGCCAAAATACTCACCAAGATCGTAGTCAATAGGAACCAATAGTACATTAAAAGGATTATTTGCCACAACCAAGTAGGTTTTATTCCTGGGCTGCAAGGATAGGTTAACATCTGTAACTCAATCATCAATGTGATACACCACATTAACAAAGAAAGGACAAGAACTATATGATCCTCTCAATAGATGCAGAATGGCTAAGTAAGTGTCTGCCTTTAGCTTAGGTCATGATCCCAGTGTCCTGAGATTGAGACCTCCATAGGGCTCCTACTCAGTAGGAGCCTCTTTCTCTTTCTCTGATGCTCCTGCTAGTTGTGTTCTCTCTGTGTCAAATAAAATATTTTTTTTAAAAAATACCTCTCTGCCGAATAGGGGTAGAGAGAACATACTTCTCAATATCATAAAAACCATATACAAAAAACCCAGAGTGAATACCATCCTTTCAGTTTTCTCCCTAAAGTTAGGAACATAACAGGGATGTCCCCTTACCTCTGTTCAATATAGTAGTGGAAGTCCTAGCCTTAGCAATCAGACAACAAAAAGAAATAAAAGGCATTCAAACTGGCAAAGAAGTGGTGAAATTCTTACTCTTCGCAGATGACATGATTCTTCATGTCGAAAACCCAAAAGACTTTACCCCCCAAATTGCTAGAACTCATGCAGTAATTCAGCAATGTGGCAGGATACAAAATCAATGCACAGAAATCAGTTGTATTTCTGTATAACAACAAGACTGAAGAAAGAGAAATTAAGGAATTGATCCCATTTACAATTGTACCAAAAACCATAAGATACATAAAAAAAAAACTAATCAAAGAGGTAAAGGATCTGTACTTTAAAAACCACAGAACAGGGCGCCTGGTGGGCTCAGTGGGTTAAGCTGCTGTCTTCGGCTCAGGTCATGATCTCAGGGTCTTGGGATTGAGTCCTGAATCGGGCTCTCTGCTCAGCAAGGAGCCTGTCTGCTTCTCTCTCTCTCTTTCTCTCTCTCTCTGCCTACTTGTGATCTCTGTCAAATAAATAAATAAAATCTTAAAAAAAAATAAAAACCACAGAACATTTATCAAAGAATTTAAGGAAGACACAAAGAGATTGAAAAACATTCCATGTGCATACATTGGAAGAATAAATATTGCTAAAATGTCTACGTTATCCAAAATTTTGACCATTCTTTAGGATAATATACCCTAAATTCATTTTCATTGCATTAAATTATATAGCAGAAATGTTAAAAATTTAGTGTTTTTTTTTTTTTTTTTTAAGATGTTCAAACTGGTTTAAGATGTTTAAAGTGGTTTAAGCTTTCCCTTCCTCCTATTTTGTTCTCTATGTGCTAAGTATACACATATGGAGTATATGGATATGCATTCTACATGCATGTGCATCCTATTCTAAATATATTACATATTTTTGTATTTATATATTCCAAATATATATCTTATTCAACACAAAATATTCAGTAACTAAATATATTAGAGAATCTATTCTATAAAATATTTAAAATAGTATTTTTTAAAATTTTTATTTAAATTTTTAATTTAAATTCCAGTTAGTTAGCATACAGTGTAATATTAGTTTCAGGCATAGAATTCAGTGATTTATCAGTTACATGCAACCAATCCTCATCACAAGTGCCCTCCTTAATAACCATCATCTACTTAACCCATCAACCTACCCACCACCCCTCCAGCAACCCTTAGTTTGTTATCTACAGTTAAGAGTCTGTTTCCTGATTTCTCTCTCTCTTTTTCCCTCATATGCTCATTCTCTTTTGTTTCTTAAATTCCATATTTGAGTTAAATCATATGGTATTTGTCTTTCTCTAACTTACATATAGCATAATAGTGTCTAGCTCTAGCCACGTCCTTGCAAATGACAAGATTTCATTCTTTTTTATGGCTGAATAAAAGAGAAAAATAATGGAGTGCATAAGAAGAAACAGTAACCAAATTTATACATTCTACTTTTAAACCATTTGGTGACAGGAAACTTATAAGGTCAAATCCCAAACAATTTGTTTAATATTTCAAAATTATAATATGTATATAGATAGATGCACTGAGAAGATTGATACTTGTGAGTCCTATCTATTTTTCATGGACTCTTTTGTAACTATACTAACCTCTAAATGAATTTGAAGCTATTGTTATATAAATGGAAAAACAAACTTTCTTTCTTTCTTTCTTTCTTTCTTTCTTTCTTTCTTTCTTTCTTTCTTTCTTTCTTTCTTTTTTTAAGATTTAATTTATTTATTTGACAGAGAGAAACCACAAGTAGGCAGAGAGGCAGGCAGAGAGAGGGTGGGAAGCAGGCTCCCCACCGAGCAGAGAGCCCGAGGTGGGGCTGGATCCCAGGACCCTGAAATCATGACCTGAGCTGATGGGAGAGATTTAACCCACCAAACCACCAGACCCTTTTCCAGGTGCCCCTGGAAAGACTTTCTGATAAAAGGATGAGGGTTTTTTTTTTTTTAATAATAATTTATTTTATAAAACCGAATTATATTTATAGGAATATATAAATATATAGAGCCTCTATAAAACCCTCCCCTCTCAACATACACACAGTTTCCACTGTAAATAACATCTTACATTAGTGTGGTACATCTGTCACAACTGGTAAACCAATTTTGGTACATTATATTAACTGAAGTCCATAGTCTACATTAGATTCACTCTTTGCGTTGTCAGTTCTATGGGTTTAGACAAATGTATAAAGTCACATACCCACAATTACAGTATTCTATAGAATAATTTTACTGCCATAAAAATACCCTGTGCTGGAACTATTCATCTCTCTACCTCCTCACAAGCCCTTGACAACTGATGGTATTTTTTACTTTTCCTACAATTTTTCCTTTTCATATATTTCCATATATGTCATATGTTGACATATGACAACTATATGTTATATAGTTACAATAATACAACATGTGGCTTTTACAGGCTGGCTTCTTTTCTTTTAATGATATGCGTTTAATGTTCCTCCATGTCCTTCCATGGCTTGAGAACTTCTCTCTTTTTGTTACTGAATAGTATTCCATTGTCTGGATGTATTACAGGTTATTCCCCTATTGTAGGACTTCTAGGTTACTTTCAAGTTTGGGGAACTATGAATAAAGCTGCTATAAACAATGTGCAGGTTTTTGTGGAGACATCCATTTCTGAATTATTTGAGTAAATATCAAAGAGAGTTTAAGGTCCTTTGTATACTGTGGATGCAAGTCCTTTATCAAGTATGTGTTCTGCAAATATTTTCTCTAGTCTGTAGGTCTTGTCTTTTCAATCTCTTAACATTGTCAATTGAAGGGCAGATTTTTTTTTTTTTTAATGTTTAACTTGCCTATTATTTCTTTCAAAGATCAGGTGTTTTGGTGTTGTATCCAAAAAGTCCTAGCCTAACCTGTCTCTTAGGTTTTTTCATATGTTATCTCCCAGAAGTTTTATAGTTTTGCAATTTCCATTTAGGTCTCTGGTCCATTTTGCGTTAATTGAGGGTATGAATTCTGTGATAAATTCTCTCTCTCTCTCTCTTCCCCTCTCTTTGCATATGGATGATCAGTTGTTCCAACATCATTTGTTGAAAAGATCTTTTCTCCATTTAATTGTCTTTGCTTCTTTGTCAACAATCAATGGACTATATGTGTGTGGATTCATTTCTGGGATATCTTTTCTGTTCCAGAAATCTATTCATGTATTATTTCCCAAATGTCACACTGTCTGGATTACTGTAGCTTTAGAGTAAGTCTTGAGGTTCAGTACTAGCTGTCCAACTTTGTTCTTTAGTATTATGTTTTGCTTTTCCATGTAAACTTTAAAATTAGTTTCTTAATATTCAAATAAAACGTTGGTATTTTGATTAGAATTGCATTGAATCTAGAAATCAGTGGGATATATTAGTGATGTCAAGTCTTCACAATTATAGGTTCTAGACTTATTATTTGAAGATATAGCTACTGAAACACAGAAGTTATTTCCAGGAACTAAAGAACAAATCTGTCTGAGGTTAAATAGATTGTAGTAAAATTAAAATATATAGTCTATTTTTCTTCTGAAAATACATTGACATGTATCAACCTCCAGAAGGACATCATAACCAGTATCTGCAAGATCATGGAAAATTTGGTCAGAGTCACATCTTATAGTATGAAATGCAAAAATCTCATTTATTTTGGAAGCTGAAAAATAGAATAATGGGTTGCTGAAGCTCACAGAACTTGCTTTGTATTCTCCAAAAATGCCAGTACTTTACACACAATAATCATAAAAATGCCATCACAAGCACATTTAACCTGTAAGAGGTGATCGTGATATTGCTTCCTGGCATTTATTGAAAAAGCCTTCAACAGGTTTATTGAAAAGCTTTATTTTATTTATTTATTTAAAAAGCTTTTAACAGGTTTATTGAGAAGCCTTTAACAGGTTTTAAAGTTAGTCAACTTTTATACTTCTGTCAAAGAAGCTCAACCACTAGGGTGGTGTATGTTAAACGTTCTATAATTATTCTACATTAGCAGTTGCTGCTTTATCCACATTTCTATTGACAATATGGAAGAAATCCTTAGACTAAAGCCATCATTGTTTTTTCCATAAAAGTAAATGTTGATTTATTTTTCAAAAGATTTTAGTTATTTGAAAGAAAGAGTGAGAGAGAGCATGAGCAGGGCAGAGACAGAGAGAAGCAGACTCCCTGCTGAGCAAGGATCCCCCCCCCCCCCCCGCAATGCTGGACTCTGGGATCCTAACCTGAGCCCAAGGCAGATGCTTAACCAACTGAACCACCCAGGCATCCCTGAAATAAGGGTTGATTTAAAACTCATTCTTCTTCCTAATCTCCAAGACACCAATCTCTGGAGAACAGTAAGACCACCCTTTTTTGTGTCATAAAAATGAGGAGGTCAATGGAGGGAACATTAGAGGGCATGCTGGATTTTATTTATATACAACCTGCCCTTTCTAAGTCTTCTGACATTTTTGCTCATAGACCCATCAAAGTGTAAAATAATATTCATTCTCTCACATATTTAGTTAATATCTAAATTTGTTACCATAAGTACAAAGAGTTTCAAGTTCATTGTTTCTGTTGATTTGTGAAGATTAGATTTTAAAAAATTTAAACCGTTACATTACTCTTATTTTTTGTATTCATTAAATCATAAATACACATTTTATGTAATAAGATAAAAATATATTCAAAATTAAAAAAAAAAAACAACTTGTAGAGGGGCTCCTGGTTGGCTCAGTCCGTTAAGCATCAGACTCTTGATTTCAGCTTAGGTCATGGTCTCAGATTTGTGAGATCAAGCTCTGTTGGGATTCTGTGCTGGGTATGGAACCTGTTTGGGATGCTCTTGCTCCTTCTCCTTCTTTCCACTTTCTCCCCACCAAAACAAAACCAGTACCACCACCACCAACAAGAAAAACTTGTGGAAAGCAAAGTTTGTGAGGTGTGGAATGTATGAAATTGTCCTGTTTTGCCTTCCTAATTGATTTGTAATTTATTATTTTTTTAGTTCTTCTTTCAAACAAATTTGCACTCAGAAATTGAAAATTACAGTATGTTTTTCTCAAAACTCATTCTTTCTCAAATGTTTCTAAGGAATCATTTATTTTTCTTGTTCTATGATACATTTAAGATTTTTCTCACAATTGGGCGCCTGGGTGGCTCAGTGGGTTAAGCGCTGCCTTCGGCTCAGGTCATGATCTCAGGGTCCTGGGATCGAGTCCCACATCGGGCTCTCTGCCCAGCAGGGAGCCTGTTTCCTCCTCTCTCTTTCTGCCTGCCTCTCTGCCTGCTTGTGATCTCTCTCTGTCAAATAAATAAATAAAATCTTAAAAAAAAAAAAAAAAGATTTTTCTCACAATATTTTAAATATTGGAGTATGTATTTCATTATTTTGTTTTTCCTCTCCAGTATTTCTGTTTTATCCCTTGGGAACTCACAGTACACACACGTTGGAACTTCCAGATGTACATTCTATGTTTGTACATTTGTTTCTGCCATACTTTCCATTTATTTATTTCTTTTATTCTTTATTCAGGGATGATCACTAGGTTCAGCATTCCAGTTCATTGATCCATTTTTTATCTTTTTGTTGTTGTTCTTCTACAATCTATTTAATTTTTTAGTTTCAATGTCCGTACTTTTATATTGTAAGATCATTACTTTATTTTCCAGTGATGTACTAGTCTTCTATTCTCTGTGAGTATTCAGTAAGCTCACTTTTTTATTGAAAATAATTGGTGTTAACATTGTATAAAAGTAGGTATACAGGGGCACCTGGGTGGCTCTGCCTTTAGCTCAGGTCATGATCTCAGGGTCCTGGAACAAGCCCGGCATCAGGCTCTCTGCTCAGCAGGGAGCCTGCTTCCCTCTCTTTCTGCCTGTCTCTCTGCCTAATTGTGATCTCTGGCTATCAAATAAATAAATAAATAAATAAAATTTTTAAAAAAGTAGGTATACAGCACGTTACTTTGATGCATGTATATTTTAGAACTGCTCATATGACCATATTTATCATATTACATAATTATGTGATGCTATTTCCATATTCATTACACTATGCCTTAGGTTTCTATGGCTTATTTAATACTTTTTACACATTTGTACCCTGAAATACCATCATTTTTATCCACACTCCCATTCCCTGGTAACCACTATTTTACTCTCTGTTTTCTATGGGTTTAACTTTTTTTAGATTACACATATAAATTATATACATGGTATTTGCCTTTTAATCTCTGACTTGTCTCACTTAGCATAATGTGCTCAAGTCCATCATGTTGTCAGAAATGAGAGGATATCTTCTTTTCTCATGGCTGAATAATATTCCATTGTGTATATGTGCCATATCTTTTTTATCCATTCATCTGTTCATGGGCATTTGGGTTGTTTGCATATCTTGGCTAATGAATAATGCTGTGATAAATGTGAGAGTGTATATATCTCATCAAAATCCAACTTTGGGGGCGCCTGGGTGGCTCGGTGGGTTAAAGCTGCTGCCTTCGGCTCAGGTCATGATCCCAGAGTCCTGGGATTGAGCCCCGCATCAGACTCTCTGCTCGGCAGGGAGCCTCCTTCCCCCTCTCTCTCTGCCTGCCTCTGTCTACTTGTGATCTCTCTCTCTCTGTCAAATAAATAAATAAAAATATTTTTTAAAAAAATCCAACTTTGATTTCCTCGTGTATATACACAGAAGTGGAATTGCTGGACTGTATGGTGGCTATATTTTTAATTTGGGGGGAGAGGCTCCATATTGTTTATCATAATGATCAAACCTATACACATTTCCACCACATCCTCATAAGCACCTGTTGTTTCTTATCTTCTTGAGTCTAGCCATTCTAACAGGGGTGAGGTGATATCTCATTGTGGTTCTGATTTGCAATTCTTTGATGATGAGTGATGTTAAATATCTCCTCATGTGTCTGTTGGTCATTTTGATGTCTAGTTTTTCCACCTTTTTTTTTTTTTAATTTGGATTCTTTGTTTTGTTATTGTTATTGAGTTGACTGAGTTCTTTATAATTTTAGGATATTTGCCCCTATCCAATAAGTGGTTTGCAAAAATGTCTCCTATTCTGTAGGTTGTCTTTTCATTCTATTAATTGTTTTTTTGTTGTTGTTGTTTTGTTTTGTATAAACATTTGCATTTGACATAGTCCCATTGGTTAATTTTTTTCTTTTGTTGTTTATTCTTTTGACATCTTGCCCCAAAAATCATTGCCAATATCAATGAGCTTCTTCCCTTGATTTTCTTATAGGAGTTTTAAGGTATTAGTTCTTATGTTTAAATCTTTGATCAATTTTGAGTTAATTTTTATGAGCAGTATGACATAGAGGTCCAATTTAATTGTACTGCATGTGTTTCTCTAGTTTTCCCAGCACCATTTATTGAAGATCCAATCCTTTTCCTATTAGGTATTCTTGGTTCCCTTATAGAATATTAGTTGACCATATATATATTAGGGTTTAATTATAGGCTCCTTATTTTGTTCCATTGGTTACAGTGTTGTTGTTATTGTTTTTTCATTTGTTTTTATCCCATAGTGTTTTTTTATTACAGTGTCTTTTAGTACTTTGAAATCTGTAAGTATGATAACTTCAGCTTTGTTCTTTTTCCTCGGGATTGCTTTGGGTATCTTTTTTTTTTTTTTTTTTTCTTTTGTGGGTCTTTTGTGGTTTCACACAAATTTTAGGCTATTCTATTTCTTTGACGAATGCCTTTAGTACTTTGATGGATTGGATTCAATCTGTAGATGGATTGGAGTACTATGGTTATTTTAAAGACATCAATTCTTCTAATCCATGAACTAGGATATCTTCCCATTTGTTTATGTCCTCTTCAATGTCTTTCAACAAATTTTGTAGTTTCCATTTTACAGATTTTTTTACTTCCTTGGTTAAATTTATTTCTAAGTATTTTATTGTTTTTGATGCTATTATGAATGGGATGGTTTTCTTTATTTCTCTTTCAGATGTTTCATCATTAGTACGGAGGAGTGCAATTGATTTCTGCATGTTTATTTTGAATCCTGCCACTTTACCAAAATTGGTAATTCAACAGTTTTTTGATAATTCTTTGGGAGATATAAATATAAATATATATATATATATATAAAATAAAATAATGTCATCAGCAAATAATAACAGCTTATTTCTTTCCCGGTTTGGTTGCCTTTTATTTCAATTATGCCTAGTTGCTCTAGGTGGAACTTCCAGCACTATATTGAATGGGAGAAAGGGCGTCCTTGTCTTGTTCCTGATCTTAAGGATAACATTTAACTTTTGTCCAATGACTATAAAGTTAGCTGTGGGCTTGTCATATATGAACCTTATTATGCTCAGTTATGTTCCTTCTATTCTCGATTTGTTGAAGGTTTTTATCATGAAAAAATGCTGCATTTTGCCAAATGCTTTTTCTGCACATACTCAGATAATCATATAGTTTATATCTTTTATTTTATCGATGTGACATATTACACTTATTGATTTATTTTGAACTATTCTTGCATCCCAGAAATAAACACTACTTGGTCATGGTGTATAATCCTTTCAATATGTTTTTGAATTCTGTTTGTTAATATTTTGTTGAGAATTTTTACATCTGTATTCATCAAGGAATATTGATGACTATCACAGTCTATACTTTTCTTTTTGTGTGGTATCCTTTTCTATTTTCGGTATAAAAGTAATGCTGACCTTGTAGAATGAGTTTAGGTATGTTCACTCCTCCTTGATGTTTTTGACCAGTTTGAGGATTAGTGTTAATTCTTCTTTAAATGTTTGACAGACCTCCAGGGAAGCTCCCTGGTTCTGA
The DNA here is from genome assembly GCF_009829155.1 of Mustela erminea. NCBI lineage: Eukaryota > Metazoa > Chordata > Mammalia > Carnivora > Mustelidae > Mustela > Mustela erminea. Next base: position 65,848,571 of record NC_045614.1, on the reverse strand, counting down.
AGTTTTATGTGTTGGGAGTTTTTTGATTACTGATTCAATTTTTTTTACTTGTAATTGGTTCTGCTTAGATTTTCTATGTCTTTCTGATTTAGTCTTGATGAGTTGTTTTACTTCTAGAAATGCATCTGTTTCTTCTAGGTCATGTAATTTGTTGTCATATAATTGTTCATTGTAATCTCTTATGATTTGATGTATTTCTGTAGTATATCTGTTTTCATATCTCTTCTTTTATTTATATTTTTATGTATGTGTTCTCTTTTTTTCTTAGATAAACTAGCTAAGGGTTTGCCAATTTAGTTTATGTTTTCAAATAGCATTTAGTTTCTTTGATCCTTTCTATTGTTTTTCTGGTCTCTATTTCATTTATTTTCACTCTGATCCATATTATTTTCTTCCTTCTGCTAACTTTCAGCTTAATTTGTTGGGAGTGTATATATTTCTGATTGTTTTATCTTCTTGATGTACTGACCCCCTTATCATTATATATAAAGAACTTTGTCTTTTGTTACCCTTGGCTTAAAGTCCTTTTTGTATGATATAAGTATGGCTATGCTTTAGCTCACTGTTTTTTTAAAGTTGTATTTAAAAAAAAAAACACTTTTAATTGAAGTATGGTTGACACATAATATGTATTAGTTTCAGATATAAGCTCACCTTTAATTATTCTATTTATCAATTGTTTATTTTGGTGTTCCTCTATTTACTTCAAAGCCCCTTTCTATTGTTTTTTCTTTCTGGTTTATGAAATTGCCAATTGTTTGCATATATCTGCTGTTTAGATTTCCTGACTTATTTTTTTAAATGTTGGTTATGATTATAATGACTTGTCCTTTGAGATTTTAGTTGTAATATAGAGGCTAGTCAGCATAAGAGGCTCTATTGGACACTCTGTCCTGTCTCTCCATTTTGAAGACAAACACGCTGTGCTTTAGTCAGAGCACATGGGTCCCTATAGACTACAGGTGAGTACATGAGGGAGAATGCTAGTGTCTTGAAAGCTCATCTTTCCTGAATGCTGTTCCACAGGATACCACTTAGAGGGATATGCAGCTTTCCTCCTTTGCTCCATGAACTAACTCACATTTTGAGCCTGAAGATTACCTGGAACCAGCCATGCTTCTCTCATAGCAATCTCCTGAATACGGTTTCATCTCAAATCTGTTTAAGTCCTACTTCTCCAAAGGCATAACTCATTATGCTTTCAATCTTTTAGAAATTATTCAAAGTGGCAGGCCCACTATTGCATTCCTTTTTTGTTGTCCAGCTTTATAATAGACTTAAATTCTTGGAAGTGCATTTTTTGTCATTTCTCATGATATTGTGTGGGAAGTAGGTAGACATGTGCTCAGTCTGTTTCCTTGATCCAATTTCTGCTTTATTCTCCAAAGAAACTCTCATGTCAAATTAAAATGCAATTATTTTCTTATCTTGATAATACCCTGTAATTTCTCTAATGCAGTTTCAGAGGAATGATAAAAGCAAATGGGTACTGCATCTCCTAAAAGAGCCATAAACCAAGGGGAAGAGAGTTGCATATGTCAAGGATTTAACATTGATACATTTTATGCCATCTTGAACTCCACCAGGAAGCATCATCCTTCCTCAATGAGTTTCTTGAGGCCAGCTATTTCAATTAAGTTGTTTATATTACCAAGCCCATTTGTACAAGCACATGATTAGCTGCCTTGCATGATAGCATAATGGACGGGTTAAATGGTGGAGATAAAGCTTTCTATCTAGCTGAAGTCCTTGTGTGTGTACATTCACATGTAGATCTAGACACACATAATTTCTTCTCAAGATCAGACACATTGCACATACATTGCTTCAGGACCTAACATTGGTGTCTCATACTATATGAGGCTATTTTTGATCCCTTTAGGATTGGACATGTGTTCTTCTATTGTGCTGCAAGCACTCTATTATTCCAATTTCTATGCTCACAACAATTACTGTACTGTAATTTTTTTTCTCTGTTTGACCTTCCCCAATCCCTTACTTTTCATTGCATCTGAACTCTTTGAGCACAACACTGATGGGTTACTCTATTCATCCTTATCTTTCAAAGATGACTTAAAATAGTCTGTCACATGGTGAATATTATGGGCTCAATAAATATATCTTTAAGACTGAGACAAACACATATATACATAGAGATAGATATTTACATATAATGTCTGCCATATAGACAATAAATGCAGTTGCTATAATAAATAATTCTCTTTTGTTTTATCTACTTGACCATAGATATACTTAAAAGCTATTTGTTTATAGATATGATTGGTACACATTAACATAAATTTACACATTTACATATCCCCCGTTTCTTCATATAAAGTATATATAGACAAGCTACCCAGGTGGTTTTATCTTAATAATTTTATATATTTATAAGATGAATTTTATAGTCTCTGTAAATATGTACACATATATATTTGTATACATATACACACATACACACTCACACAGAATATGTTATTTCAAAAGATAATGAGTGATTAAGTGAGGGAAAAGGGAAGAACTGCTTCTTACTACTTTACTACTATGAGAAATTGGGTGTTGATGACTTGAGAAGTTCGTGTTTTTGGTTGCTCACATGTTTTATTTTATTTTACTTTATTTTATTATTATTTTGTATTTCCTTTATAGAATTAGGAATTGACTGAGTAGAAAAGAAGTATTCTGGACTTTGAGGTTGTGGAATGCTTACATGCACTGTAAAGTATTACAGGTATTTACACATATTGTATGTGATTTGGTGCATTGTTTAGCACATTTTATTTTGTTTTAGACATGGGAGTCAAGTGTTTTATTAAAACAAGTCCAAAAAAGGATCATTTTGTGGTATTTGCTGACTGGCCTCCAAAAGTAAAAACAAAAACAAAACAAAAAATTACATCTACATAAAAGTTGAGAAGCAAATAAGAAGAATCAAAAGAAATGAGCAAGAGTATTACTTGAGAATCAAAGAGAAAAGGGTACCTACACACAATTGGCTTTTGAAAAATATACTCTGGGCATCTGGGTGGCTCAGTGGGTTAAAGCCTCTGCCTTCAGCTTGGGTCATGATCTCAGGATCCTGGGATTGAGCCCTGCATCAGGCTCTCTGCTCAGCAGGGAGCCTGCTTCCTCCCTGCCCTGGCCTGCCTCTCTGCCTACTGGTGATTTCTTTCTGTCAAATAAATAAAATCTTTAAAATATATATATATATACTTCAAATAAATACATCTGGATCTGTTTGAATTTAAACAATGCCTATAATCTCTGAATTTGATTCAGATCATGTCTCAGAAGAAGCTCAGTGATCCTGAAAATGTGTGATAAAGAGTTGACTTCAGCCTATACCTCTGTGTTTTTTTATGGGACAGATCTCTAATCTTATATGTTCAAATGTATTGATATGAAATATAAATGAATCTCTTGTTTATAGATAAAAGCAAGTAATTTTCTCCAGGTTCTCCAAAGCTTTTGACAGTTATCTTGATTGTGCATTCCAGTAGAGAGGTTGCATTCATGCTTTAAAACTGAGATGTCGGGGTCCTGTGAAAGATCTGGAGGGAAGTGTGTATCACAGCCGTATTCTTACGTGTGTAATAAGAGCTATAGAAATCGCACCAGCTTGTGATACAAAACAAACAGGAGCTTGAAGTAAAGCTATCTTTTTAACAGTGCTTCAGTTTAATATACTTATTTCCTATTTTAGATCCAAAAATGTTTAGGAGGGAGGATTTTGAAACCAAGTACTATATAGGGAGCACTATATATTTCTTTGTTTTCAGGTTCAGCTCTTGGTTCTTGGGACACTATAACAACTAGCTAATGCTAATAATCCCTTCAGGTTGAACAAACTGCACCTGTCCTTCACCTTATGGTGTATCTACCAGTTAAAAGCTACCCGAGGCCTCTGGCACTCCTGGATTCCATCCATGTATCAGTATCTCCTAACATTATCTCCAGTCTACAGAGGATAAGCCCCACAGTGATTTACAAATATGTTGGTGTTCCTTTTTGTTAATGCACTCTTTAGTACTTTCGTTAAGGGAGGATCCTCAGAATCCTCCTGTGGGAAATGTTGGGCAGATGGGTATGTAGGTCTCATAAAATAAATTCTCCCTAAAATTTCTATTATCCTGAACCTTGATATTCCTTTCTCTGTCTCTCTCCCAATTCCTCCCCTCCCTCCTCCGATCTTCCCACTTCCTGTCTGCCTTCCTTCCCCTACCATCACAGAAATCGTGGCATTCCCTTTTTCTTTTAATGTAGGAAAGCATTTTTTAGTCAACTAAGCAAACTGTTAGAGGCATTTCCAACTGTATAGCTAACATTTATCTTAAAAATCTCTAATATGTAATCCTATTTCTGTATATTCATCCCAATCCAGCATTATATCTTCTTGGACATAGTGTCTTAGAAATATATTTGCAAACATATACCCCAAATTTCTACATACTTTTGTAATTCTTTTAATATTTAAATTCTTTTAAGTACATATTTTGTATATTTCCCTCTTGGGTTTGCTAGAATCTGCCTCAGGTTAGAATCTGAAGACAATGATGGGTGCCAGAGTTTCACTATGAGAAGAATAGACATCTCTTTACAAATTATTTGCTTCTCACAAGGTTATCACAGAAGAGAAGGCTATTTAATTCAGACATGATGAGGGGGGCTCAAGGGGGATTTGGGGATTCAAATATTCCCTTTCCAAATCTTCTCAATCAGTGCCACAATTTTCACATATGAGACTCATGAGCCTGGGAATTCAACAGGTACTTAAAATTTAAACATGCACTATAAAACTTGTGGTCAGATTTTTAGCTATACGTGCACTGTGTGAACTATGAATATGGTATTATTTGGAGGATTCCATAGAAGCTCTGTAGTTTTCTGACTACACTTTGAGCTCATTCTTATTATTGCCTTTTTATAAACTTTTTCATTAACCAAATACAAAAGACTATCACAAAAAAACTTGTGGTCAAAATATTATAAGAAATGAGGATAACTAGTGGTTGGTATCATAGTTTTTCCTCAATGTGCACTTTATGTCAAATGTACACAGGTGACAATTTAATTATGTTATGTTAATTATGTTATGTTATTGCATATTGTGAATTACCCTAGTATCCCATTTTCTAATGATGACTGGGTCATGCTTGGATTTATTTTCTGTCATTTCATTATCTAATTGGTATCCCATCTGAAAATCTACTTCCTGGTACCAAGTAGTGTTTCAATTATGGTCGTGATCAATATAGAAACAACTTCACATATTTCAAGCAGAAGAAATTTTTTAAAAAAGGAATTGATCAGATGCCTGTTGGATATATTGCAAGAGGAAAAAACAAAAGTAAAAATTGGAGAAAAACAAAATAGAGCACACAAAAACAAAAGGAAGAATGGAAATACCCAGACAACAAAACCTGCATATACTCTCATTATCATTGTTGTTCATAACATTGACTTTTCCACATTTGCTATAGTTATCAGTTAACTTCCGATAATCTCACCATAAGCCCTTTGCAGCAATGTTCCTGCCTACTTAAAAGTTAAGTTAAAAATGAGGATTATTTTTAGTTCTCTATTGTACTTCCCAAATTTCAGTAGTTGTATCAAATTTTTCTCTCAACTTCTTTATTGACTGCAATAGTTTGTAATGCCAGATGGTCTTTTGGGGTATAGGGTTGTTTTAGATTAATGACTTTACAATTGTTTTTCACCTGTTTCTCCTTCTCATGGAATATAGGAACTTCCCATCAGGGCTGCATGGTTTATATGCTAATTTTGAGTTGGCAGTTCTGAGACAGGGGAGCAATAGTTTTCTTAGGTGGGTGTACTACTGATTACTTCCTCCAACTTGATTGTTAGGTGACAGAGGATTCATAACATGCCATTCTATGTGCACCAATTTTATACTTACAAAGCAGAATTGTTTGAGAGTTTTCCTGTCCCCAGACTTAGACTGGAATGATCTTCACTTCAGGGTTTGGACCTTATAGGTGAAAACCTAGACAATTGATGTGATTCTGCTATTATGCCTCTTATTTCATGCCTATGCATTGTTTCTGTTTCTGTTTTTGTTTTTCTTTAGTGTTTGTTAGTTGCTATGAAGACTAGATCCTTTAAAATCTACTTCCTCAATTATAATTTGCAAAGAAAAAATACTGAAGTATTAGGCTATGAATAATAATGATGATTAAATACAAATAATAACAGTGAATCATTACTATATTTGTTCTTAGCATGCATTACCACATTAATTCTTATAACAATGATTTGACAAAATAATATGATCCTTATTTTACAGATGAGGAATTGAGATTTAGAGAAGTTAGGTATGCTTTTCTTGTGCTAGGCTTCACACCTAATAAGCTGAGTTACTTCAAATAATGCCATCATTCACTTTTTTTCCAGCATGAAGGCACATGTGCACACACAAGCACACACATTTCAGTTGGAATTTAATGTAGAAGATAGTTACATTCAAGACATTGATGACTATATTAAATCAGAAGCCTACAGATTTCCTACTAAAAGTATTTACATATAATATAATAGGAGTATACATTTCAGAAGGTAAAATAACCTTCTAAAGAATAAGTGTACCTATGTTTATAAGTTCTGTTTATTAAAATGACTTTTAGATAATACTGATTAGAGGCATCAGGGAATCCTAGTTTCTGTAAAATTTATCTGTAATCACTTGACATTACAATAGTTAATTGAAATGAATAAAAATTTTTAAATTTTTAAAAAACTTCCTCCTTCACTTAGTTATTGACCTATATATGCCTATATATTTATTTGGATTAATTTTTATATTTAAAGTGATATATAAATAAATATGTATGTTAATAATAGTAACCTCCTCTGAGATAAATATCAATTGGTGTCATAATCACTTGCCATGCTGGATATTTATGACTGTATATAGCAGTTTTCTTACTAGGCAACTAGTCTTGTAATTTAACCATTCTAAATTCAAACCTTCTGGGGGAAAAGGAGTATATATTGTGTGTCTTCTGGGGGAAAATTCTCATTTCTAGATGACTAAATAACCTTTAATATTTTGGCATTTCCATCTAGCTAGTTATTATAACTTATGATCTAATTAGCATTTGGTATTTGATATCTCCAGTGACTAACAAGACCATCTAAATTAAAGCATTTCAAATCCTAATGTCTTGTTAGAGAATACTATTAAAATAGAAGAGCGACAGTGGCTTCTTCCATTCCTCAGAGTTTACCTTCAGGTTTGTTGGTTAATGTTTAATTCTCCAATGAAAACTTAATGATCTTGGAATGTCATGTATTATGAAATCCCACGTTGTTCCTTGCTGGGTCTCATCTCTCAACTGAATTCTCTATAGCCTTTAAGACTCTATAAAATTCAGCTTCAGTTGTTAGGAAATTTTTTAAAAAACTCAACACAATATTCAACAATGAATCCATTTTTATATATTTGAGAACCACCATTATATAGAAAGTAGTTGAAAAGCTCCCCAATTGTAGTTTTTTCAAACTTTAATTTTTTCACAGTAATTGTATATAGTACTTTTTTTCAGAGATTTCATGTTGCATTCAAATACACACACACACACACACACACACACACACACACACACATTATGAAATACTGACTTAAGTTTAACTTGTTACATTTACTCCTAGTTAAAAAAAAAATCTAGATTTTAAAAGAATTGGTATAAAATCCAGTTGCTCTGGAGCATACCTAGAGAGTACTATAAATAATGTACTAGGTATTCTGAACATCCCCACATTTCTTGAGTTCATACTTAGAAAAACCACAACAATTAAGTACATACAGAAAATGGTAAACAGAACAATAGGTGTTGGTGGTGAAAAAGAAAGGGAGCAAGGAGCACACAGATTTAAAAACAAGTCCTTTCCTTCAGAGGGTAACATCTATTGGGATAGTATACAGAGATAAAAAGTTTACCCATATAAATAAGTGTTAAAAAATCACAAATTAATACTTGAGCTCCACCTACTTCAGCAAGAGGAGAATTGTCATTGTAGCAATAGAAAATTCTGAAGGCATGCTTCAGAAGCCATCGCTCCAGAAGGTGTTTTTCTTTCCTACAAAATCAAGGTTGGTATTCTACAAGGTCAAGTAAGGTGTGGTTTAGGAATTCACAAGCGACCAAATCAAAACCCTTACATAGTTAGGTAACCATCTTTTGCAGAACTATGTGTAGTAATAAATATGATCAGATATATCACATGCCATACAAATTCTTTGTGAAGATTCTTTTCTTTCACCAAGTAATTCTACCTAAGATTTGTTTCACCTGAAATGAGCACAATAGCTGTGGCTGAAGGAGTTTTAAAAATTTCTTTTGGACTAGCATTAGTCAGCACAAGACATCAGCCCACACAGATCAGAGAATGTTACTGAACCAGGGAATAAAGAAAAGAAGACAAGTTCAGGCTGAAACTCATGTTTTAGAAACTCCTGGCTAATGCCGCAATATCCCAGGAAGAAGTAATTATTAATTTCAAAACCATTCTTTGTTTATAGCTCTTGCATTTGCAATTACTCATTTCCTTATGTTTAAATTAACAATGAAATTATATTAATATAAATATATAACCTATTAAATGAGGGATATTTATTTAGTCATATCCTACTTTTACTCAGTTCTCAAGTAATCCTGTCTTAGTAAAATGAAAAGGTTAAATCACACCAAAAAATGTGGGCTTTGGAGTACAAAATATCTAGATGCAAGCTGCATTATCACTACTTATCAGATTTTGGGTAAGTCTTTTGCCTCTTTCTGACAGTTTTGTTGACCATAGAGATAAAGATACTATCAGCAGCATATGATTTTGCAATAAGTAAATAGGAGAATCCCTGTATGTTATGGTTTCCAAGCTGCCAATATGAGTAAGAACTTACTAAATGCTATCTGTTACAATTATCATCATGATTTGTCTTATTATTCTCAAATTGAATATAAATTTGAAAAGTTTTTGAGGCATATGGTCCTATAATATTATTAGATAAGAGACTCGTCTATCTTTAGTCAGAAAAGAACAAGTAACTTTCCTTTCAGAATTTCTACCCAGTTATACCACCCATCAAAAAGTCATAAAAACAATAAAAATATCCTCAGGACGACAAATATAAGGACTATGTGAAAAAAGCAAATAAAGTGTTTGGAAATCCAGGGGGAAAAGCAAATAAGGTGTTAGGGAAGGGGAAGAATTTATTGAAGACATAGTATTTGAACAAGGACTTTCAGAGAAATAAAATTTAAATGCCAGGCAAGAAACCACAAAGGTCTCACAACTGGAAGATATCAGAGATATATCCCTCATTCTGGCACCTACACTGGCTAGTGAAATATTAGTAACAGGTGTTACTGCCAGGAAGAGGCATTTAAAAGTCATGTGCAATTCTTCATTCTCTCTTTTGTGCCTTTATCATTTTCTCCATTCTAAATAGCGGAGCTCTGTCAGCCTGGTCCTGGAGAATGAATGGGCCTAACTCCACTCCTCTCCCAGGCAAGGAGCAAAGACACAGAAGGGAAGGAAGAAATACATCCTCATTGACTAAGCCACTGAGAATCAGAAATTGTCAGTAATCCCAACAAACCTAAAGGATCCAGACTGACACAATGAAAGAATTCAAATTAAAGGATTCCACTAGAGAGGGCATTGTTTTTCCTGACAATATTTTCCTCTCCCCTCTATACTTGCTCCTTGACCTCATCTTAGGTAAAAGATATGAGGGTAAGATTTCCAATTTTTTTTTTACTGTCATTAGAGGCCAAACAGTGAAAGCAAAACTTGTTTTCTGAACCAACACCCAGTGCAATCTAACAGAAATTGTTTTATTTTCATCAAAGCAAACAATTTTATCCCTTCCTACATCATTCTTACACAAATGTTAAGCACAAATAGGTGCAGAACTAAGTTAATGTTTCAGAAGGCAAGGGACTCTGAAATATATTGAAACATGTTTCTTATATATTACTGTATTTCACTAGGGAATTTAATCTTCCCATTAACTAACTTTTTCTTTTGATGTTATTCAGAGTTAACCCAGCTAAGTGATCAAAATCATTTTCCTTTCATCTTCTGTGTAGAATTTACTGATTCAAATTCAGAATGGCCAAATCTAAAATGAATGTTATAGGAAATCATGATTGAAACAATAGGTTGTTGTTTTGATGTCCTCTTATTTTGCTGGGCCAAAAATGATATAAACTACCCAAGAAAATGATGGTACACAGGTGTTGTTATTGCCTTTATAGCCCGGTGTGGCTTTTAAATCATGTTGCTATGGTAACATGATCATTTATAGACTATAATCCCATTAGAAGAAACTGGTGATAAAGTAAGCTGATTATAACAGACCTTATATTGCTTCACTTCCGGTTGTATCTGTTTTATAGCAAATAACCACTAGTTGAACTATTAAATAAAAAACACGTTAAGAATGTCATACTTAGTCATAAAATGTTTTGGACAAAGGATATGGGAATTTTGAAAATTACTGCATGGGACACCTGGGTGGCTCAGTGGATTAAAGCCTCTGCCTTCAGCTCAGGTCATGATCCCAGGGTCCTGGGATCGAGCCCCACATCGGGCTCTCTGCTCAGTGGGGAGCCTGCTTCCTTCTCTCTCTCTGCTGCCTCTCTGCCTACTTGTGATCTCTATCTATCAAATAAATAAAAAAAAATCTTGAATAAAAAATAAAATTACTGCAGGTTTTTTTAATGGGACCAAAACTTTGCCAACAAATACAAATTATTTAATTTTAAAAGACTACTAGAGTAATGAAACACATAACACACAGACATAATAAATATATAATATTATAAAATATGCACATTTATAATAAAAAAATAATATTATGTATTTCACTAGTTTAAAATTTCAGTCCTTCCTCCTACAAATATACCAAAGGGTTATCTATACACAAGAAAACATATCCAGACAGGATCCATGACTAGTTCAAGAAGTGAGTGGATTAACTAACAAAATTTTAGGAAGGGCAACTTTACTTCTAATTTCTTCTTTCTCTTCATTTTATTAGATAATTATTTCACTGCTTAGAATTATGCCAAATAGTTCATGTTTTTAATTTAAAAATATTGTTTCTGCTAAGCAAAATCAGATTTCCCATCTTGAACTGAGCATGCACATATCTACCTACATAAGATGATACAAGAAATTATACATCTGGTTAAGAGGCTCTATGGAGATAGAATTTAATGAATTAAAGACGGGTTAATTTCAACTTCCAGGATGATGGAGAAATACTTTTCTCAATTTCTCCCCATTCATACAGATAAAAGCTCTAGATATTATATACAAAACAAACACAAAATAACTGTTTCAGAGGACACTGAAGACAGGTCAATCAGGGATCTGGGGACAGAGGAACACATAATGGTGAATTTCCTCAGTTTTCATTTTTCCCATGTGTCTGAGCCTGGAAGTTGAAGAAGCCATCTCCTTGGAAATACAAGTGTACATGCGCCACACCAGCCCCAAACTAACCTGCTAGCTCCAGCCAAAGAGCCAGGGAAGGGGCATCTGGAGTGGAAGAAAAAGTAGACAGTGAGTGTTCTATTCTGACTAAACAACTCGGGAAATACCATGGACTGATGCCCACTCCTGCCAGCAAAGACTGGCTAGGGGACCTAGACTCCTACCATCCCTATCACCAGGTTGTCACGAGGAACTGAGTAGACCAAGTAGGGAGTGAGAACTTTTAGTATTCCCGGATAAATACAAGGCCCCATCCTGCCCCAAGATGGGTGGAGACCACTTGGGGAGTCTAGGGTTTCACCACCAAAAGGAAGCAATGAGGAAAAATGGGGAAAGGTCAGAGGAGGTCAAGTAGGGAGTCAAACTTTTACCACCACACAGCAGCAACAAGTCCACCTACTTGTGCTATCAGTAAGGTCATGTGAGGAGAAGAAGAAAGGTATCTTTGTCTTTTCTAGCCAGAGTAACAAAAACCAAAACTTTCATCAAGTTTTCACTTTCAACAAGTGATCCTCTCACTGTCAATGGAGGACATCATTAGAGGCCAAGAGGGGAAACTGGACTTCCACCACAGGGGATAGTTAGGGTGATGGCCCTTTGCCTACTTGAGGTGAGGATGTCACCTTATTTATGGGGTAAGACCAATTTGAATGACAGCAGGCTTCTCCTCAGAAACAAGGGAGGTTATAAGGAGGTAATGTGACCTTTTTCAAGTGCTGAAAATGACCAGATTTTTATTATTATTATTATTATTATTATTTGTGGGGGGGCAGAGGAAGAGGGAAAGAGAGAATCTTAAGCATGGTCTACGCCCAGCGCTAAGCCTGATGCAGGACTCAATCTCACAGCCCAGAGTTAATGACCTGAGCTGAAATCAAGAGTCAGAGGTTTAACCAATTGAGCAACCCAGTTGCCCCAAGACAGAATTCTATATTGAGTGAAATGTCCACTTAAATGTGGAATCTAAAAACCAAATGGATAAACAAACAAACAAAAAAAATCAGGCCTATAAACACAGAGAACAAATGTGGTTGCCAGAGGGGAGGGGTTGGGGGATGGGCAAAATGGATGAAGGGAATTAGGAAGTAGAGGCTTCCAGTTATGGAAAAAGCAACTCATGAGATTAAAATGTATGAAGTAGAAAATGATGTTGTCATAGCAATGAATGGTCGCAGGTGGTAGCTACACTTGTGGTGAGCACAGCATAACAGAGAGACATGTCCAATCACTATATTGTACACCAGAAACTAATGTAACATTGTATGTCAACATACTCAACAAAAATAATTAAAAAGAAAAAAAGAAATCAAAGCATTCTCAGATGAAGAAAAATTACAGGCTACATACTGTTTGGTTTCATTTATATAACATTTTTGAAATGATAAAACTGCAGAACTAATGAACAGATTAGTTGAAGGAGGGAGTGGGAGAGAAGTGGTGTACTTATACAAAGTCAATGAGAGGGAATCTTGTGTTGATGGAACTGTTATGGATTTTGAATATTCAGCTTATCATGGTTGTGATATTGTACTATAGATTTATAAGATGCTGCCATTATGAACACAGGGTAAAAGGTGCATGGGATTTCTCTGCATTATTTCTTACCAACTGCATGTGACTCTATGGTTATCTCAAAAAGAAAAAAAAAATAAAACAAGTTTAATTTTAAAAAAGTTTAGGGGGTCTTAATCTCTTTTTTTATTCTGGGACAGGGAGGTTTTACTGCTTCTATGACTGGCCAGGTATATGTATATTTATGTGGCACTGAAGATGCACTCTGAAAGCAGAACATTTCAGCCTTATTCACAAAAGTACTTTGGTAGAGTGCTCCTGACAGACATATCAATATTTGTTGAATGATTGAATTAGCAAATGGATGAATGACAAAATTACTCTCCATATAATCTTTGACCAGGCTCTGTTATGATATAGACAAATCCTTTGAGCTAGACTATCTGGCTTATTCCATCTTCCAATAGACAGTCCTCTAGGATTTGATAAGTGTCATTACTCCTTCCTCCTCTCCAGTGTTTCCATAACTGTTGCTTCTTTAGCCATTCCCTACATGCAAGAGATTTTTTTATACCACTAGAGAATTTGGTAATCTCCCATTAAAGGTGATTGGTTCGTCAGTATCCTATATAATATGAGACTCTATAAATAAACATGGTAAGTGAGATGCAGTCTTACAATATGGGTTTTAGGGGTGCCTGGGTGGCTCAGTGGGTTAAAGCCTCTGCCTTCGGCTCAGGTCATGATCTCAGGATCCTGGGATCTAGTCCCACATGGGATCGAGTCCCTCATCCTGCTCTCTGCTCAGCAGGGAGCCTGCTTTCCTTCCTCTCTCTCTGCCTGCCTCTCTGCCTACTTGTGATCTCTGTCTGTCAAATAAATAAATAAATAAATCTTTAAAAAATAAACAATATGGGTTTTACATTCTTAAACTATATATTTATGGATATTTGAATTTTCAATAGCACAAAGAAGCAAATTTTAAAGACTAAATTGACGCATGATTTAAGAATTCAGAAGCCTCTTTGACATCAAAAAAAAAAAAGGTACTTAAAATTACTTACAATATTTAAGTAGCAAAAACTCCATGCCTAAAAATGAACACTCAAAATGTTTTTGACTATCATTTCAGAAACTAAGAGTTTATATGTTGGTAAACGTGTGTATCCTATACCCATATGTATATATAGTGTATGGGTATAGGATGCATATATATATATGTTATATATATATATAATATATCTATATATATAATAGCTATACATATGTTTTATATTATAGACATAGATAACATATAAATATTAATATTATACATATGCATTTTCTCAAAAGCCCTATGAAAAGGGTATAAATTACATTTATTCTCCCTGCAGATAAATAAAGTGAGAGCAAGAGAGATTAAATAGCTTGTTTACAGTGGCCTATGTCACAAACAGGCTTATAAAAATAGTCACTATATTAATTCCTTCTAATAAGTTGAGAGAATGATACAGAAGATGAAATGATATAGAAACATGCTCCAAATTGAATAAAGCAAAGGCAAGCTTCTAAGTAGGTAGTTCATATTTTTGTAATATGTACAAGTATTGAAGGACATTCACAACTATTTACTGTCAGACTTTAGCTCAGGAATTATAGCTATTTTTACTTCTTTTTCTATGTTTATCTGCATAGAAAATTTTACCATACATAGGTATTAGTTTTTAATAATAGAAGCATGAGTTATATAAAAAATTTGAACAATAGATTTACACAAAATTTTATACATAAGAGTTTAAGAGCTGCCATCAAATGTAATAGTGAGAGCACAAAAATATTTTAAGGTGCATAACAAAATAAGAATTATAAAGTACATCCTAAAAATTTTCATATGAATGCCTATTTTTTAGCAATTCAAAGGAAATATGAAGAAAATATTACTAACTGATAAAATAATTAAAAATAAACTTTAAATTGTCAAAAATCATTTCTACTACTTCCCCAGGAAAGCTTTTATTGTATATAACTTTAATATAAATACATTATAGAATATAAATATGTAATACTATATAACTGTATGTATAGACATATACATACCTGTTAACATATACATACCTGTTAAGAATGGTCACTTAAGAGTGATAATTTAAGTGACTGGATTATTTTCTCTTACACAATATTCTACTTTCTGTTGTTTTTATTTCATGAGCACGTATTACTTGTATATTCAAAAAAACCAATCATAACCACAAGTTAATGTCTCAGTTATCCAAATATATTAATCAAAATATTATTTTAATAGGACATTATATTCACTAGAACTTAACATTTTACTGTGCATGTTTTTGTTGTTTCACTTTTATTTGCAAAATGTCTGATAATATACATTTTAATAATAATTCATACTATCTTTTACTATACTGTTTCCATGCTAATGCACACTATTTTACAGTATACTTTTTCATACTATCACAGTTTCACTATATTCATACATATTTCAGAACTGGAGATGTAATATCCTTTGTCTAAAGAAACTGCTCTATTTGAACTTCTAATTATCCACTTCAGTCTCATATGTAAGGAAGCATATTTTAACTACAAATTTTTCTTAGGAATTCTCTCTCTTTTTTTTGTTTTTTAAGAGTTCATCCATTTTAGAGAGAGAGAGCAGGAGCACAAGCCCGGGGAGTAGGAGAGGGAGAAGCAGGCCTCCCATGGAGTAGGGAGCCTGATGTGGGCCTCTATCCACCAATCTGGGTTTATGGCCTGAGCAAAAGGCAGACGCTTAACCACTGAGCCACCCAGGAGTTCCTCATTTTTTATTTTGATTTTAACATTTCCATAATAGACATACCATCTACCCTAGTGTTAGAAGACTTTGCTATAAAAGTTGTTGTTGTTATTGTTGTTTCTAATGCTTTCTTCTTCTCAACACTGAAATTCTTGAAGATCAGAGTGCTCATTAAAACTGAAACAGAGCACTGGGTGTGGTGCATAAACAATGAATCTTAGAACACTGAAAAAATAAAATAAAATAAAATAAAAAACTGAAACAGAAAATGAAATGTGCTCCACTTGCTGAACAAATATGGCATCTCTTTGCAAGGTTTTGTTTTGTTTTGAAATAGAAAAGACATACATACATTTACCTCCTTCAGCTAAGTATCTGAAAAAAAGACCCCCAATTAGTATCACAAAAATCCTGGAAATAAATAGTTCACTAAACTGTTCATATTCCAAATGAAGATCATCTGTTAGCAGATACTAATTTCCCACTGTGCCCTGGTACTAGAGTAGATTATTTGATTAATTACCACCCTACCTGAGAGATAAATTCTTTGCCCTCATCCCAGCCTCTCAAGTCCACTCTGTTAATTTCCATTTTTAAGATCAAACCTATTTACTAAATTCAGACAATTCTGTATCCTTTTTACTATTTCCTGGTCTCCACACACTGGAAAGTCAATGCTAGGTGATTATGCCAATGGAAAATAAAATTATTGTCTACAAGTACACATAAATGAGTTTATACAACTTAGACATGGTCAATATCTAAAAAGGGCAGTATTGTAATGGATCAAGTTTCTCTATACCTGCTATTAAAGGTATACTATAAAGTATACTGTCAGAAGGATATTATTGGAAGCTTCAGTTGCCTAGAGGGTATCCTCCCTTCTTGTATTTTTATGGGTGAGAATAGAGAATGTTCTGTTTTATAATCTTGAATATCTCATGAGACATTTTATCCGTGCATTAAGAGGTCATCTTATTTTGGTGTGGGCTATGATTCAATGTATGGCAAATTGGGTTCCACACTAGCCTAGCATGCTGCTTTAAGGAAGAAGTGTCTTATAGTGACATAATTTAGGAAGACCTTTATTCTTTTTATATCCTCACACACACACATACAGACCCACACTTGAAAATTCTTAACACATATTAAGATATATTTGTGACTTTAAGAGGTTTGGTAGTAAAAAACCTATTTAACTTATTTACTTCATGTTCCCTAAATTCATTCAATCACAGATCCTATTTGGAGTATTATAGTTCTATATCTTAAGGAAGAAATATTCTCTAAAACACCACTTTGAGAAGGTTATGTTAAAAATCTCAATCATGGAGCACCAGTTACTTGAGCACCAGTTACATGGTAGCTCAGTTACTTGAGCCTCCAACTCTTGGTTTTTGGCTCAAGTCATGATCTCATGAGTCATGAGATTGAGCCCCACATCAGGCTCTGTGCCTGTCAGCATGGAGTCTGCTTGGGGTTATTTCTCTCTTCTGCTCCCCCACCTTCTTCTGCTTGCACCTGTGTGCTCTCACTCTCTCTCTCCTTCTAAAATAAGAAGGTAAATCTTCAAAAAATTAAATAAATAAAAATGTCACAATCAGGAGTATACAAACGTCATCTGAAACCTTGGCCCACAGCATAGACCCTGGCATCACTTTGTATATAACAGCTTCTCCCAAATTCTCACATTAAAAAATTGCTTTGTTATTTATTTTCACCATTTACTTGACAACCCACCCATTTCCAGGGACATTACTGAAATGTATGCTTTCCTCCCATACCTTCAATTTCTAAAGCACATTACCAAGTAAAGAGCCAATGGTAAGGTAGAAGGTATAGCAAATACAGATTCAGATGTTAGGTTGAAGTCCTGGTTGGGCCTTATATAAGATTTGCTAAGGTTAGAAGGAAAGACATTAAGACATATTTTGTCTTGTCTATATCATGTGCAATTAATACAAAACTGAGTTCTATTATAATTGCACTTCTACAGAAGGGTGATTGGATCTGAAACTCTAGTAACTAAAGGAGGAGAAGATTCAAAGTTCATGTTCTGTACTAACCACATTTAACTAGATGCAGATATAAGATGAAGATATTGCTAGTGACCACATTGAAGATATATGCCAGCGAACACTCCATGGGAGCTAGAATGGGACTGAGAGTACTACAGAACCAAATATCTATGAGTATGTTATTTCATCTTCTGCATGGCAGCATTTCAATACATAATAGCAACTACTGTCCTAGGAGATGAATCCTAGTGCTCGACCATATTGAGTGGAGAAATAGATCTTTGGCTGTGTACAAATGTGAAGAAGAAGAAGGAGGAGGAGGAGGAGGAGGAGGAATAGGAGAAAAACAAGAAGAACAAGAAAGGAGGAGAAGAAGAAAAAGAAGAAGAAGAAGAAGAGGAGGAGGAGGAAGAGGAAGTGGAGAAAAACAAGAACAAGAAAGGAGAAGAAGAAGGAGAAGAAGAAGAAGGAGGAGGAGAAGGAGAAGGAGAGTGTGCCTTGCTGTCTCAGTTGAATGAGCATCTGATTCTTTATTTTTACTTTTATTTTATTTTTTTATTATTATATTTTTAATTTTTAATTTTTTATAAATATATATTTTTATCCCCAGGGGTACAGGTGTGTGAATCACCAGGTTAACACATTTCATAGCACTCACCAAAGCACATACCCTCCCCAATATCCATAACCCCACCCCCTTCCCCCAAACCCCCTCCCCCCAGCAACCCTCAGTTTGTTTTGTGAGATTTAGAGTCACTTATGGTTTGTCTCCCTCCCAATCCCATCTTGTTTCATTTCTTCTTCTCCTACCCACTTAAGCCCCAATGTTGCATCACCATTTCCTCATATCAGGGAGATCATATGATAGTTGTTTTTCTCTGCTTGACTTATTTCGCTAAGCATGATACGTTCTAATTCCATCCATGTTGTCGCAAATGGCAAGATTTCATTTCTTTTGACGGCTGCATAGTATTACATTGTGTATATATACCACATCTTCTTGATCCATTCATCTGTTGATGGACATCTAGGTTCTTTCCATAGCTTGGCTATTGTTGACATTGCTGCTATAAACATTCGGGTGCACGTGCCCCTTCGGATCACTACATTTGTATCTTTAGGGTAAATACGCAGTAGTTCAATTGCTGGGTCATAGGGCAGTTCTATTTTCAACATTTTGAGGAACCTCCATGCTGTTTTCCAGAGTGGTTGCACCAGCCTGCATTCCCACGAACAATGTAGGAGGGTTCCCCTTTTTCCGCATCCTCGCCAGCATCTGTCATTTCCTGACTTGTTGATTTTAGCCATTCTGACTGGTGTGAGGTGATATCTCATTGTGGTTTTGATTTTAATTTCCCTGATGCCGGGTGATATGGAGTACTTTTTCATGTGTCTGTTGGCCATGTGGATGTCTTCTTTGCAGAAATGTCTGTTCATGTCCTCTGCCCATTTCTTGATTGGATTATTTGTCTTTGGGTGTTTAGTTTGTTTGGAGATTTTTAATGACTGTTTCAATCTCCTTACTGGTTATGGGTCTGTTCAGGCTTTCTATTTCTTCCTGGTTCAGTTGTGGTAGTTTATATGTTTCTAGGAATGTATCCATTTCTTCCAGATTGTCAAATTTATTGGCGTAGAGTTGCTCATAGTATGTTCTTATAATACTTTGTATTTCTTTGGTGTTAGTTGTGATCTCTCCTCTTTCATTCATGGTTTTATTTATTTGGGTCCTTTCTCTTTTCTTTTTGATAAGTCTGGCCAGGGGTTTATCAATTTTATTAATTCTTTCAAAGAACCAGCTCCTAGTTTCATTGATTTGTTCTATTGTTTTTTTGGTTTCTATTTCATTGATTTCTGCTCTGATCTTTATGATTTCTCTTCTCCTGCTGGGCTTAGGGTTTCTCTCTTGTACTTTCTCCAGCTCCTTAAGGTATAGGGTTAGGTTGTGTACCTGAGACCTTTCTTGTTTCTTGAGAAAGGCTTGTACCGCTATATATTTTCCTCTCAGGACTGCCTTTGTTGTGTCCCACAGATTTTGAACCGTTGTATTTTCATTATCATTTGTTTCCATGATTTTTTTTCAATTCTTCTTTAATTTCCCGGTTGACCCATTCATTCTTTAGAATGATGCTGTTTAGTCTCCATGTATTTGGGTTCTTTCCAAACTTCCTCTTGTGGTTGAGTTCTAGCTTCAGAGCATTGTGGTCTGAAAATATGCCGGGAATGATCCCAATCTTTTGATACCGGTTGAGTCCTGATTTAGGACCGAGGATGTAATCTATTCTGGAGAATGTTCCCTGTGCACTAAAGAAGAATATGTATTCCGTTGCTTTGGGATGAAATGTTCTGAATATATCTGTGATGTCCATCTGGTCCAGTGTGTGTTGAAGGCCTTTATTTCCTTGCTGATCTTTTGCTTGGATGATCTGTCCATTTCAGTCAGGGGAGTGTTAAAGTCCCCTACTATTATTGTATTATTGTTGATGTGTTTCTTTGATTTTGTTATTAATTGGTTTATATAGTTGGCTGCTCCCACATTGGGGGCATAGATATTTAAAATTGTTAGAACTTCTTGTTGGACAGACCCTTTGAGTATGATATAGTGTCCTTCCTCATCTCTTATTATAGTCTTTGGCTTAAAATCTAATTGATCTGATATAAGGATTGCCACTCCTGCCCTCTTCTGATGTCCATTAGCATGGTAAATTCTTTTCCACCCCCTCACTTTAAATCTGGAGGTGCCTTCGGGCTTAAGATGTGTTTCTTGTAGGCAACATATAGATGGGTTTTGTTTTTTTATCCATTCTGATACCCTGTGTCTTTTGATTGGGGCATTTAGCCCATTAACATTCAGGGTAACTACTGAGAGATATGAATTCAGTGCCTTTGTATTGCTTGTAAGGTGACTGTTACTGTATATTGTCTCTGTTTCTTTCTGATCTACCACTTGTAGGCTCTCTCTTTGCTTAGAGGACCCCTTTCAATATTTCCTGTAGAGCTGGTTTGGTGTTTGCAAATTCTTTCAGTTTTTGTTTGTCCTGGAAGCTTTTAATCTCTCCTTCTATTTTCAATGATAGCCTAGCTGGATATAGTATTCCTGGCTGCATGTTTTTCTCGCTTAGTGCTCTGAAAATATCATGCCAGTTCTTTCTGGCCTGCCAGGTCTCTGTGGATAAGTCTGCTGCCAGTCTAATATTTTTACCATTGTATGTTACAGACTTCTTTTCCCGGGCTGCTTTCAGGATTTTCTCTTTGTCACTGAGACTTGTAAATTTTACTATTAGGTGACAGGATGTGGGCCTATTCTTATTGATTTTGAGGGGCGTTCTCTGAACCTCCTGAATTTTGATGCTCGTTCCCTTTGCCATATTGGGGAAATTCTCCCCAATAATTCTCTCCAGTATACCTTCTGCTCCCCTTTCTCTTTCTTCTTCTTCTGGAATCCCAATTATTCTAATGTTGTTTCGTCTTATGGTGTCACTTATCTCTCGAATTCTCCCTTCGTGGTCCAGTAGCTGTTTGTCCCTCTTTTGCTCAGCTTCTTTATTCTCTGTCATTTGGTCTTCTATAGTGCTAATTCTTTCTTTTGCCTCTTTTATCCTAGCAGTGAGAGCCTCCATTTTTGATTGCACTTCATTAATAGCTTTTTTGATTTCAACTTGGTTAGATTTTAGTTCTTTTATTTCTCCAGAAAGGGCTTTTATATCTCCTGAGAGGGTTTCTCTAATATCTTCCATGCCTTTTCCGAGCCCGGCTAGAACCTTGAGAATTGTCATTCTGAACTTTAGATCTGATATGCTACCAATGTCTGTATTGATTAGGTCCCTAGCCTTCGGTACTCCTCTTGTTCTTTTTTTTTTTTTTTTGTGGTGAATTTTTCCACCTTGTCATTTTGTCCAGATAAGAGTATATGAAGGAGCAAATAAAATACTAAATGGGTGGCAACAACCCCAGGAAAATATTCTTTAACAAAATCAGAAGAGATCCCAAATCGTGATGGGGGTAAGTAGGGGATTAAAAGAGGTTCAGAAAGAAAGAAAGAAAAAGAAAAAAAAAAGAAAAAAGAAAAAGAAAAAAAAAGAATTAAAAAAAGGAAATGAATAAAGAAAAGTTTAAGAAAGAAAAAATATTTATATTAGATAAACTAGTTAAAAAACGTTAAAATAGAAAAGGGTAAAATTAAAAAAAATTTTAGCAGAAGAAGAGAAAAAAAATGAAAAAGAAAGGAAATTAAATTAACTGCAAGTCTAAAAAATCACAGGGAGAAAGCTTTGAGTTCCATGCCTTGCTTTTGAAACTGCACTCCTTGGTTGGTGAACTTGGTCTTGGCTGGATTTCTTGTTGATCTTTTGGGGGAGGGGCCTGTTGTAGTGATTCTCAAGTATCTTTGCCCCAGGCCAATTGCACCGCCCTTACCAGGGGCCAGGCTGAGTAATCTGCTCGGCTTTCCTTTCAGGAGCTTTTGTTCCCTGAGCGCTTTCCGTAGAGTTCTGGAGGATGGGAATACAAATGGCGGCCTCCTGGTCTCCAGCCCGGAGGAGCCAAGAGCCCGGGGTCCCACTCCTCAATGCACCCTCAGAGAACAGCACCCAGTAAATCCCGTCTGCCTGACCTCCGGCCGCGCTCCGAGCTCACCTAGCCTGCGACCGGTTCAAGGTACCGAGCTCACTGTTGGCTCTGTCTCTGTAGCCGGCTTTCCCATTCCAATACCCACAAGCTCTGCGACACTCAGACACCCCCGATCCTTCTGTGATCTTGCGGGACCTGAGGCCACGCTGACCCCACGTGGGCTTCGCCCCGGTTTAGCCTCTGGAGCGATGTCCCTCAGCGGAACAGAATTTTAAAAGTCCTGATTTTGTGCTCCGTTGCTCTGCCTTTTGCCGGGAGCTGGCCCCTCCCCCCCGGGGTCTATCTTCCTGTCGCTTTGGATTCACTTCTCCGCCAGTCCTACCTTTCAGAAAGTGGTTGTTTTTCTGTTTCCAGAATTGCTGTTCTTCTTCTCTTAGATCTGCCGATGGATTTGCAGGTATTTACAATCTTTAGTTAAGCTATCTAGCTGATCTCCTTCTAGCTGAAGTAGTCTCAGCCTGCTACTTTGCCATCTTGACTCCTCCCCCTGAGCATCTGATTCTTGAATTTTGCTCAGGTCATGATCTCAGGAGCCCACATTGGGCTCCACATTCAACGGGGAGTCTGCTTGAGATTCTCTCTCCCTCTCCCCTTCTGCATGTGCTCACTCTCTCTCTCCCCAAAATAAATAAATAATTATTAAACACACACACATACACACTCACACACAATTGGAAAGGGGAGAGTAGGAGGATATTAGATCCCAGAAACAGTGGACTCCAGATGATGAGAACAGTAAAAATCAATCTCAGGTTCTGTGCTTATTTTTCCCTCAGCAAATAATACAGTTGACAGAATGTGATGGTCTCAGTGAAGTATACCTATAATTTATCTCTAAACAAGAACAAATGCAATTAGATACTCTATGTAAAAATGCTATACAGGAAAGCAATGGCTCAAATATGGAGAAAACTAAAAAGTGGCATAATTTTGAGCAAGTGACAGAGAAAGCAGACATGTGACCTTAACACGAAAAAATTTTCCTAGAGCACAGTGTTGCCATGAAAGGATCATGGGTTTCCTATGAGCCTAGCAGATTGCTGTGAATGATATTCATGCATCTAACAACATAAAGACCACTTACTGATTTTCAACTTTTAAGGTTGACATAGAGGCAAACACTGAAAGTTAAAGTAGAATTATAGTGTGGAAAATAAATACTGTAAACTGTGAAGTTGTAGACGTAATGGTGTAGCTCAAACAGTTTAGGCATTAGAAGGAGGAAGAGAAATGAATGAGTGTAGTGATTCTCCATTACTTATTTTTTGTAAATAGGATATCGATTACACTGTCTAAAAGGTTAATAGACTTAAAAATAAATGTGACTAATAGATGTATGAAAGGAAAATTATAATGAAACCTGTGGGGTGGTTGGGGGATAAAACAAAACAGGGGAAGTGATCCCAATTCCTCATCTTATAGCAGGGAGCAAACAAGAAGGTTTAAATGTGAGAACATTAAGAAATGGAGTGAATCAGCATATTAGCAAATGCCAGAAGAATGAAAACAGAAATTCTAAAAATTAATTACCTCTGAAGGTGGGCTAAGGATAGAGAATTTTTTATTTCTACTCATCTGTATTGGCTGAACATTTTATACAGGCTTAACTTAAAAAAAATTGTTTATCCATTTGCAGATTTGGATCATTTGAGGTGACTATATTTTTATCTTCTTTTTCTCTTCCCTTACTGAAATATTTTCCTAATTACCCAATGGTCTCAACAGACTGTTTTTGCTTTGTTTTGTCTTGTTTTGTTTCACTCTAACCATCCTGCATAGGTTTATCGACCTTTACCTGGAATTGAACTGTATCAACTGATGCTTCTTGCCCCTGCTGAGGGAGCTGCTGTTTTCCAATTTTGCACAGAAAACATTCTAAGGCATGTGGCATTGGAAAGTATTTGCAAACCTAGCAGAATCCCTTTGAATTCTGCTGGGATTCAGGAAGATACTCCAGAGCAAAGGGACACCTTTGTGTTTTTTTATCAGAAATAAGAGAACAAAGGCTAACAATCACTGGTTAATAGAAAACAAAACTCCACCAGAGTAAATCAAAATGTAACAGCAACAATTAACTAAATAAAAACAACATCAACTACAATTATAGCTATCATGTATTGAACACTTTCACTTTGTTAGGTAAAGGAATAGATTTTTTTCATATGATGCACCACACACACACATTCACCTTTAAGTTGCAAAAACTCTGTGAACAATATTTTGATATTTGAAATTAAAAAAAAAAAAAACTGAAACTCATAAAGATCATGTAACTTTCTCAAGGTCACAAAGCTAATAAATTCCAGGTCTGCTGTCTCTTAAAAGCATTTAATAGGATTGAAAAGACAGGGGCATCTGGTCTGTGATATAGAGAAATACTAGCATCACTCAGTCAAATGCTTGGCAAAAACCTGGGACCCTGACTTATTTCACTCTGTTCCTTACACTCTACATCTCATCAGAGAGTCCTCTGAATTTCACTCCCAACATAGAGTTGAAACACCGCTCCTTCTCACACCAACACTGCAATGCCTTGTTGTAGCTGCCATTGTTTCTGTCTCTGGCTGCAATGACACCTCCCTGTTCCCCTGCTTTCATGCCTGTCTTCCTTCCCACCCATTCTTTTAGAACATCCAGAATAAATTTTTAATTGTGGAAATCATATCAAATCAACCCTCTACTTAAAATGGCTCAAGCTTTCTTTCCTCACTTGGACTAAATAAAATCTTACTTTTAACCATGATTTGCAAAGCTCTACATGTTTGAATACGTTTGTGCCATCCTCCCCTTTGCTCATGAAGACACATCTACTCTGGCTTTTGCATATTACCTTAAAAGGGTTAGATTTCTTTCCCTTGGGTTTTTGTAGTTGTGAGTTTCTGTGTGGAAGGGAAGCAGCAGACAAAGGCAAGCACTCTGTGGAAATCCAACATCATAGAGAATGTTGGTTGACCTGTACTTAATTTTGAAAAGCTAATTTTGAATTTGAAACAGGCACTAAATTCTCATCCTGGTCTGCTTTCCAGTAAGTAGTGTTCAGTGAAGGATACATTTTTTGTATATATATATTCTTATTTTCTCTACTCCCTTGCCCCTGGAAACTAATAAGTATATTTCCCTAAATACAAGCAGAAGATTAATTTGCACAAGATTTAGATACTCTTGAATTTAAAATTGGTACTTAAGCTCTAACTTCAATTGTTCTCACACAGAATTTCAATTTATAACATATTTGTCATGGAGATTCTGGTCACTGTCTCCTTCTGTCAACCCATCTTCTAGATACTCTTCTAATTGATTTATGATGTTCCCCTGAAGATTTTTCACTGATGAGGGTCTGAAGTAGGTTACACTAACACCTTGGGCCTCCATGACCTGTTTCTCAGCCTTTTCTCCAGGGAACACCAGGACTTCAGATTAAGTCTCCTTTCCTGAATGTCATCTTTACCAAACAAAGGTCATGATCAGTCTAGCATCTAACTTTGTATGTAGCCCTTTCTTTCTTAGTATGTTCTATAACTTCTGTCATTTCCTCTACCTCTTTGTACTCAAATTGTGGTCCTTGTTAAAATGTTCCATCTAAAAACCATAGAATCAGGAAGAGAGGGGTTTGGCTCTATGCATTTTAATATGTTCTCAAGGAATAAGTGTACAAGTAATTTAGAACCAACCACTATAGTGATATATTCAAAAGAAAGTTGAGTCCAGTAAATATTATTAGATGACTTATAAATTAAAAATAAGTGAGAAAATTTTTTCCAACTCAATATGGTTTTAAAATACATTTGTCATAATTTGATTAATTCAATTTCTATGTAAGAAAGCAGACTTCTTTGAGGAAAACAAATCAGAGGTAGTAAAGGTCAAATGAAGTACCTATTCCTCCAAACACTGGGAATTAAAAATAAAAAAATAATAAAGAATAGAAAAAAAGATACTTTAATAAGAATTTAATAAATTTAACTTATTATTTTAATTTTTACTCATGATTTTGAACTTCTCTATGATTATTGGCATGTAATTGAGTTTCAATTTTTTTAGAACAGTATTTTTCATTTCCTTGTCTTTATTTTTTACTTCTAAAATTACAAGAGCTTTTTTACATTATTCAGATACTGTTTGTTTTTTATTGTACTATTTACCTGGGTTTTATTTGTCCACTTGAATTTATTTAGGTTGTTTATGAATACTCAACACTTTTAAACATTATAGAGTCTTGTTTACCAATACATTGCTTAATGTCATCACTTTTAATAGCTTGTTAGGAAATTGTTAGTGAAGAATTTAACAGGTAGCTCTGATTTTCTCTCTCCCAAGTACATCATCATCCTTGTGTGTTATCAGTGTTCATGTGGACAATTCCTTGTATTATTATCTGTAGCCATCTCAATAAATGTATTTATTTCTTAAGTCCAATAAAACTAAATATAGTGCTATATTACTTTGAGGTGTACAATATAGTGATTTAACAATTCTGTACATTACTCAGTATACAGAAATACATTTCATTTCTAGCAAAATAATAAAGTAGCAAAAAGAGACATTAAGAAAATAATTGTGCTTGGAGGAGTCAAGATGGCAGAGAAGTAGCAGGCTGAGACTACTTTAGCTAACAGGAGATCAGTTAGATAGCTTATCTAAGATTGCAAACACCTGCAAATCCATCAGCATATCGAAGAGAAGAATAACAGCAATTCTAGAAACAGAAAAACAACCACTTTCTGAAAGGTAGGACTGGCGGAGAAGTGAATCCAAGCGACAGGAAGATAGACCCTGGGGGAAGGGGCCGGCTCCCGGCAAGCGGCGGAGCAATGGAGCACAAAATCAGGACTTTTAAAAGTCTGTTCCGCTGAGAGACAGAGGCTAAACCGGGGCGAAGCCCACGCAGGGTCAGCATGGCCTCAGGTCCCGCAGGCTCACAGAAGGATCGGAGGTGTCTGAGTGTCGCAGAGCTTGTGGGTATTGGAACGGGAAAGCCGGCCACAGAGACAGAGCTGACAGTAAGCTCCCAGCTCGGTGTTACCTTGAACCGGTCTCAGTCTCGGTGAGCTCAGAGCACGGACGGAGGTCAGGCAGATGGGAGTTACTGGGCGCTGTTCTCTGAGGGTGCACTGAGGAGTGGGACCCCGGGCTCTCGGCTCCTCCGGGCCAGAGACCAGGAGGCAGCCATTTGTATTCCCGTCCTCCAGAACTCTACGGAAAGCACCCAGGGAACAAAAGCTCCTGAGAGCAAACCTGAGCGGATTACTCAGCCCAGCCCCTGGTAAGGGTAGTGCAATTGGCCTGGGGCAAAGACACTTGAGAATCGCTACAACAGGCCCCTCCCCCATAAGATCAACAAAAAATCCAGACAAGACCAAGTTCACCTACCAAGGAGTACGGTTTCAATACCAAGGAGAGCAGCAGAATTCCAGAGGAGGAGACCGCAAAGCACGGAACTCATGGCTTTCTCCCTGTGATTTTTTGCAGTTAATTTAATTTTTTTCTGTTTCGTTTTTTTTCTCTTCTTCTGCTAAAATTTTTTTTAACTTTTACCCTTTTCTATTTTAACGTTTTTTAACTAGTTTATCTAATATATATATATATTTTCTTTTTTATACTTTTCTATATTCGTTTTATTTTTTTAAGTCTTTTCTTTTTTTTTTCTTTTTCTTTCTTTCTTTCTGAAACTCTTTTTATCCCCTTCTCCCCCCTCACGATTTGGGATCTCTTCTGATTTGGTTAAGGCATATTTTCCTGGGGTTGTTGCCACCCATTTAGTATTTTATTTGCTCCTTCATATACTCTTATCTGGACAAAATGACAAGGTGGAAAAATTCACCACAAAAAAAAAAAAAAAGAACAAGAGGAGTACCGAAGGCTAGGGACCTAATCAATACAGACATTGATAGCATGTCAGATCTAAAGTTCAGAATGACAATTCTCAAGGTTCTAGCCGGGCTCGAAAAAGGCATGGAAGATATTAGAGAAACCCTCTCAGGAGATATAAAAGCCCTTTCTGGAGAAATAAAAGAACTAAAATCTAACCAAGTTGAAATCAAAAAAGCTATTAATGAGGTGCAATCAAAAATGGAGACTCTCACTGCTAGGATAAAAGAGGCAAAAGAAAGAATTAGCACTATAGAAGACCAAATGACAGAGAATAAAGAAGCTGAGCAAAAGAGGGACAAACAGCTACTGGACCACGAAGGGAGAATTCGAGAGATAAGTGACACCATAAGATGAAACAACATTAGAATAATTGGGATTCCAGAAGAAGAAGAAAGAGAGAGGGGAGCAGAAGGTATACTGGAGAGAATTATTGGGGAGAATTTCCCCAATATGGCAAAGGGAACGAGCATCAAAATTCAGGAGGTTCAGAGAACGCCCCTCAAAATCAATAAGAATAGGCCCACATCCTGTCACCTAATAGTAAAATTTACAAGTCTCAGTGACAAAGAGAAAATCCTGAAAGCAGCCCGGGAAAAGAAGTCTGTAACATACAATGGTAAAAATATTAGACTGGCAGCAGACTTATCCACAGAGACCTGGCAGGCCAGAAAGAACTGGCATGATATTTTCAGAGCACTAAGCGAGAAAAACATGCAGCCAGGAATACTATATCCAGCTAGGCTATCATTGAAAATAGAAGGAGAGATTAAAAGCTTCCAGGACAAACAAAAACTGAAAGAATTTGCAAACACCAAACCAGCTCTACAGGAAATATTGAAAGGGGTCCTCTAAGCAAAGAGAGAGCCTACAAGTGGTAGATCAGAAAGAAACAGAGACAATATACAGTAACAGTCACCTTACAAGCAATACAAAGGCACTGAATTCATATCTCTCAGTAGTTACCCTGAATGTTAATGGGCTAAATGCCCCAATCAAAAGACACAGGGTATCAGAATGGGTAAAAAAAACAAAACCCATCTATATGTTGCCTACAAGAAACACATCTTAAGCCCGAAGGCACCTCCAGATTTAAAGTGAGGGGGTGGAAAAGAATTTACCATGCTAATGGACATCAGAAGAGGGCAGGAGTGGCAATCCTTATATCAGATCAATTAGATTTTAAGCCAAAGACTATAATAAGAGATGAGGAAGGACACTATATCATACTCAAAGGGTCTGTCCAACAAGAAGTTCTAACAATTTTAAATATCTATGCCCCCAATGTGGGAGCAGCCAACTATATAAACCAATTAATAACGAAATCAAAGAAACACATCAACAATAATACAATAATAGTAGGGGACTTTAACACTCCCCTGACTGAAATGGACAGATCATCCAAGCAAAAGATCAGCAAGGAAATAAAGGCCTTCAACACACACTGGACCAGATGGACATCACAGATATATTCAGAACATTTCATCCCAAAGCAACAGAATACACATTCTTCTCTAGTGCACAGGGAACATTCTCCAGAATAGATTACATCCTCGGTCCTAAATCAGGACTCAACCGGTATCAAAAGATTGGGATCATTCCCGGCATATTTTCAGACCACAATGCTCTGAAGCTAGAACTCAACCACAAGAGGAAGTTTGGAAAGAACCCAAATACATGGAGACTAAACAGCATCATTCTAAAGAATGAATGGGTCAACCGGGAAATTAAAGAAGAATTGAAATAAATCATGGAAACAAATGATAATGAAAATACAACGGTTCAAAATCTGTGGGACACAACAAAGGCAGTCCTGAGAGGAAAATATATAGCGGTACAAGCCTTTCTCAAGAAACAAGAAAGGTCTCAGGTACACAACCTAACCCTATACCTTAAGGAGCTGGAGAAAGAACAAGAGAGAAACCCTAAGCCCAGCAGGAGAAGAGAAATCTAAATCAGAGCAGAAATCAATGAAATAGAAACCAAAAATCAATAGAACAAATCAATGAAACTAGGAACCGGTTCATTGAAAGAATTAATAAAATTGATAAACCCCTGGCCAGACTTATCAAAAAGAAAAGAGAAAGGACCCAAATAAATAAAATCATGAATGAAAGAGGAGAGATCACAACTAACACCAAAGAAATACAAACTATTATAAGAACATACTATGAGCAACTCTACGCCAACAAATTGACAATCTGGAAGAACTGGATGCAATCCTAGAAACATATAAACTACCACAAGTGAACCAGGAAGAAGTAAAAAGCGTGAACAGACCCATAACCAGTAAGGAGATTGAAAAAATCATTAAAAATCTCCAAACATACAAAAGCCCAGGGCCAGATGGCTTCCCGGGGGAATTCTACCAAACATTTAAAGAACTAATTCCTATTCTCCTGAAAGTGTTCCAAAAAATAGAAATGGAAAGAAAACTTCCAAACTCATTTTATGAGGCCAGCATCACCTTGATCTCAAAACCAGACAAAGATCCCATCAAAAAAGAGAGCTATAGACCAATATCCTTGATGAACACAGATGTGAAAATTCTCACCAAAATACTAGCCAATAGGATTCAACAGTATATTAAATGGATTATTCACCACGACCAAGTGGCATTTCTTGCAGGGCTGCAAGGTTGGTTCAACATCCAAAATCAGTCAATGTGATACAACACATCAATAAAAGAAACAACAAGAACCATATGATACTCTCAATAGATGCTGAAAAAGCATTTGACAAAGTACACATCCCTTTCTGATCAAAACTCTTCAAAGTGTAGGGATAGAAGGCACATACCTCAATATCATCAAAGCCATCTATGAAAAACCCACCACAAATATCATTCTCAATGGAGAAAACCTGAAAGTTTTTCCGCTAAGGTCAGGAACACGGCAGGGATGTCCATTATCACCACTGCTATTCAACATAGTACTAGAAGTCCTAGCCTCAGCAATCAGACAACAAGAAGAAATTAAAGGCATCCAAATCGGCACAGAAGTCAAATTATCACTCTTCGCAGATGATATGATACTATATGTGGAAAACCCAAAAGACTCCTCTCCAAAACTGCTAGAACTTGTACAGGATTCAGTATAGTGTCAGGATATAAAATCAATGCACAGAAATCAGTTGCATTTCTCTACACCAACAACAAGACAGAAGAAAGAGAAATTAAGGAGCCCATCCCATTTACAATTGCACCCCAAACCATAAGATACCTAGGAATAAGCCTAACCAAAAAGGCAAAGAATCCATACTCAGAAAACTATAAAGTGCTCATGAAAGAAATTGAGGAGGACACAAGAAATAGAAAAATGTTCCATGCTCCTGGATTGGAAGAATAAATTTTGTGAAAATGTCTATGCTACCTAAAGCAATCTACATATTTAATGCAATTCCTATCAAAGTACCATCCATCTTTTTCAAAGAAATGGCACAAATAATTCTAAAATTTATATGGAACCAGAAAAGACCTCGAATAGCCAAAGGGATATTGAAAAAGAAAGCCAAAGTTGGTGGCATCACAATTCCGGACTTCAAGTTCTATTACAAAGCTGTCATCATCAAGGTAGCATGGTATGGCACAAAAACAGACACATAGATCAATGGAACAGAAGAGAGAGCCCAGAAATAGACCCTCAACTCTATGGTCAACTAATCTTTGACAAAGCAGGAAAGAATGTCCAATGGAAAAAAGACAGCCTCTTCAATAAATGGTGTTGGGAAAATTGGACAGCCACATGCAGAAAAATGAAATTGGACCATTTCCTTACACCACACACGAAAATAGACTCAAAATGGATTAAGGACCTCAATGTGCGAAAGGAATCCATCAAAATACTTGAGGAGAACACAGGCAGCAACCTCTTCGACCTCAGCCACAGCAACATCTTCCTAGGAACATCGCCAAAGGCAAGGGAAGCAAGGGCAAAAATGAACTATTGGGATTTCATCAAGATCAAAAGCTTTTGCATAGCAAAGGAAACAGTTAACAAAATCAAAAGAGAACTGACAGAATGGGAGAAAATATTTGCAAATGACATATCAGATAAAGGACTAGTGTCCAAAATCTATAAAGAACTTAGTAAACTCAACACCCAAAGAACAAATAATCCAATCAAGAAATGGGCAGAGGACATGAACAGACATTTCTGCAAAGAAGACATCCAGATGGCCAACAGACACATGAAAAAGTGCTCCATATCACTCGGCATCAGGGAAATACAAATCAAAACCACAATGAGATATCACCTCACACCAGTCAGAATGGCTAAAATCAACAAGTCAGGAAATGACAGATGCTGGCGAGCATGCAGAGAAAGTGGAACCCTCCTACACTGTTGGTAAGAATGCAAGCTGGTGCAACCACTCTGGAAAACAGCATGGAGGTTCCTCAAAATGTTGAAAATAGGACTACCCTATGACCCAGCAATTGCACTATTGGGTATTTACCCTAAGGATTCAAACGTAGTGATCCGACAGGGCACGTGCACCCGAATGTTTATAGCAGCAATGTCAACAATAGCCAAACTATGGAAAGAACCTAGATGTCCATCAACAGATGAATGGATCAAGAAGAGGTGGTATATATACACAATGGAATACTATGCAGCCATCAAAAGAAATGAAATCTTGCCGTTTGTGACAAGGTGGATGGAACTAGAGCGTATCATGCTTAGCGAAATAAGTCCAGCAGAGAAAAACAACTATCATATGATCTCCGTGATATGAGGAAGTGGTGATGCCACATGGGGCTTAAGTGGGTAGGAGAAGAAGAAATGAAACAAGATGGGATTGGGATGGAGACAAACCATAAGTGACTCTTAATCTCACAAAACAAACTGAGGGTTGCTGGGGGGAGGGGGTTTAGGGGAAGGAGGGTGGGGTTATGGACATTGGGGATGGTATGTGCTTTGGTGAGTGCTGTGAAGTGTGTAAACCTGGCGATTCGCAGACCTGTACCCCTGGGGATAAAAATATGTCTTTATAAAAATAAAAAATTTAAAAAAAAAAGAAAATAATTCTTTTTATAATTGCACCAATACCAATAAAATAGCTAGGAATACATTTATCCAAGGAAGTGAAAGACTTGTATTTCAAAATTGTAAAATATTGATGAAAGAAATTAAGGATGATACAAAGCAACAGAAAGATAACCCTTGCTCATGGGCTGGGAGAACAAATATTGTTTTAATGTCCATACTATCCAGAGCAATCTCCAGATTTAATGCATTCTTATTCAAAATACCAGTAGTATTTTTCACAAAACTAGAACAAATAATCCTAAAATTTATATCTAAAATTAAAATGGAATCACAAAAGATCCTGAATAACCAAAGCATCCTTCAAAAAAAAAAAAAGAAAAAAAGAAAAACAAACAAAAAAAAACCTAGAGGAATCACAATTTCAGACTTCAAGTTATACCACAAAGCTGTGGTAATCAAAATTTTATGGTACTGACACAAAAAATAGGCATATAGATCAATAGAACAGAATAGAAATCTCACAAATAAGCCCATTACTATATGGTCAATTAATCTACCACAAAGAAGCAAAAATATGCAATTGGAAAAAGACAGTATCCTCAAAAAATGGTGTTGGCAAAACTGGACAGCTACATGCAAAAAAAAAAAAAAAATAGAAAGAAAGAAAGAAAGAAAGAAAGAAAGAAAGAAAGAAAGAAAGAAACTGGAACACTATCTTATACCATACACAAAAATAAACTCAGAATGGATTAAAGACATAAATTTGAGATATAACCATGAAATTCCCAGAAGAAAACATAGGCAGTAATCTCTTTGATATCAGCCATAGGAAGATTTTTCTGGATATGTCTCCTTTGCCAAGGGAAACAAAAACAAAAATAACCTGTGTGGCTACACCAAAATAAAAACCTTTTACACAAAAAAGGAAACCATCAACAAATCAAAGTCAACTCATCTAAAGGGAGAATGTATTTGCAAATGACATCTGATAAAGGGTTGATAATCAAAATACATAAAGAACCTATACAACTCAACATTAAAGAGAGAGAGAGAGAGAGAGAGAGAAAGATACAAATAAGCCAATTAAAGTAGGCAGAAGGTATGAACAGATAATTTACCAAAGAAGACATACAGATGGCCAATAGACACACTGAAAGACGCTGAGCATCATTAATCATCAGGGAAATACAAATGCAAATCAAAGCCAATAAATATATGTTTACCCTATTCTTACTTATAAGGTGATTTCTTTCAGTTACCTGATAAAAGCTTCCTTTTCACAACCTCTGAATTTCATTTCCTCAGCACTTCCCTATAGAAGATGGATCTCCAGTATGTAGGGATCTATGGATATTGGCCTTTTTGTTTTTGCTTTGTTCTTTGAGCCCACCTGTATTAGTTTGCTAGGGCTTTTATAACAAAGTAGTTTAAGCAACATAAATCTATTTTCTCATAGTTCTGGAGACTAGAATTCTGAGATCAAGGTATCAGCATAGTTGATTTTTTTCTGAGTGCTATAGATGACCATCTTCCTGTGTCTTCACATGGTTTTTTTCCTCTGCATGTGTCTTGTCCAAATTTCCTCTTCTCATAAGGATACCAGTCATATTGGATCAGGGCTAACACCAATGACATCATTTTAACCTAATTTAACCATGTATCTACATACAGTTACATTCTGAGGTACTAGGGGTTAAGCTTTCAGTGTATGGATTTGATTGAGGGAGGAATCAGCCCATAACATTCCCACACCTTTCATTAACAATTATGCAGTGATTGGTTCATCACTTCTCTATTTTTCCCCCAATTTCTGTACATTTTTGTTCCACTGCCTTTCTATAATAATGACCTGGAAAAATTCTAATTCTGTATGAATTCAGCTTTGCACCTTTGGCTGGATTGCATCCAGGTGATTTGGTGATTTTGATAAGCAAATTTTGACAAGAATTTAAGATAGGACAATGATGAATAATCAGATTAGCATTCTTGCTATGTTCTACATCTATTTTCTTTTTATACTTTTATCATAGAAGAATTACATTTTTATGTCTTAAACTAATAGCTTTGTGTTATTGAGCTTAAAACCTCATATCTTTCCAATGATCTCATTCTTATTTATGAATTTTGATTCAGCCTTTCTCTGTCTGGTATCCCTTTTCATCAGGGATTTCATATGTAAGCATGTTTAAGTTCCTCTTATATTAAAAATACATGTGAATATTCAGCCACACCAGACACTCTTACTGGCATGACAGTGTATTAGTGTGTAAGGCAGTCACCACCATCAAATAATTTATAATCCAATAGGAGGACACAGATAATTTTTTAAATTACATATACCAAAATGTGTAACAAAACATTGACTAATGTTAGAGAGGAAAAGAAATGTGTATGAGGAAAGGGATGATGAAGTTTCACTATTAGAAAGCATTTTGAAATACTCTCCCAGGATGTAACTTTTTAGGAGAGATTTGAAATAGTTGATGGAATGAGCCCTGTAAAAAATAAGAATGTTCAAGATAACAGAAATAGTAAGTGTAACATCCATCAGGGAATACTCTTGGGATGTTTGAGGAATAGCATTAAGTTATGGAATTGAATGTGAGATAGTTAAGGGTCAATAATACAGGGCATTATGGACCATAGTAAAGATTCTGGATTTTGGTTCCATGTGTGACAGGAAGTCATGAAAGTTTTGAGCAAGTCAGATAAGTG
This sequence comes from Mustela erminea, assembly GCF_009829155.1. Classification (NCBI taxonomy): domain Eukaryota; kingdom Metazoa; phylum Chordata; class Mammalia; order Carnivora; family Mustelidae; genus Mustela; species Mustela erminea. The sequence goes on along the minus strand of NC_045614.1, from coordinate 65,812,554 downwards.
GTATAATTTATGTTTTAAACATATTTTTTGAGTGTTCTGTGGAGAAGAGACTATTAAAGGATTAGTAGAAGTCAGTTTAGCAGTTCTTTTGAACAAATGAAGTGCCTCAATCTGTTCATATTGAAGGTGCAGTCAATATATAGATTTATGAGAAAAGGAGAGAGATAAAAAATGATTCTAAACATATTGGCCAGACCAACGCACTGTTCATGCCCTTCACTAGAATGGGGGCACTTTGGTAAGAGCAAGCTTGAAGAACAAAGTAAAGACTCCATGTTGGGCATATTATGTTTAAATAAAAAATGTTAAATAAACATTATATGCTTAAATATTATGTTTAAATATATTTCCAATTAGAAAAATTGAATAAATGATGTATAAATGGACCTGCAGTTAAGTACAAAGATTAAGAGTGGGGGTATAGATAAAGGGATGGATATAAAACAGATCAGGTTCCACTCAAAGAGAGTTACTGCTTAAAATTTGTGTTATTGTGTACTAACAAGATCACATGTTAGTCAGGTGTTTGTGATGAAAATGTGTCAGTTTGCTTTTGAACTCTAAAGGGCTTTGTACGATTTTTTGGGATTAAGCATATATACAATAAAGAAAAGGACGAAAGACTGAACCTTGAGGCATTCCAAGTTTTGGAGGTCAAGTTAAGGAGGGTGAGCCAGCTAGACATTTCTAAGAATTGGCTTGTGAAGTAGGATAATAAAGAGAAGCCAAAGAAAGAAAATGTATCAAGGAGAAAGGGTGTGATCATTGTGTCAAATGCAATCAAAGGACTGAGTAAAATGAAAACTAAACTTCAAGTACTTATGTCTGTATATCTGTATCCATGTCCGTATTTATACCCACATCTGGATCTATATCATCCACCTCTACATCTACCCCTCATGGCCCTTCCACCTTTGTCAGGGCAGGGGTTTTTAATGGTTGTATCATTGTAGTCATTTCTTCATTGCTCTCTTTTTTCTTACATGATCATGCTTCCTTCTATTCAGTGCTTTATTCTCTACAAGGAAGCTAAAGTGTCTTTTCTGAAGTTGAATATCAATCATTTTTAACCTTTTTCTATCTGTCTATTACAAATGCTATACTTGATAATGTTATTAAAATACCCTTTTATAGTTGTCATATTCTTTTCTTTCCAGTCCCAGTGTTCCACCAGACTGTGAGGGTGATGGCCAGTCACATGTCTATGAAAATCCATGCAGGAACAGAAATCCAAGCAGCAGCTACAGCCCTGCACACTGAAATAAGACAGCATCACTCACGGATATGGTGACCCACTTTGCCTATGACCAAATGCAGGGCAGGGAAAAACAGCTCTGCAGGACCCAACAAAGTTCTGCAACATCAGACTTTGCTCAATTTATTCTTTCTTATACCTTAACCACGTTCCTTCTCCAGCAGTCTCCCTCATTGTGAGCTACTCAAATTCCCCACAAATTCCTCTCCAGATATCCACTTAAGGAAGACTGAGTTGGCTCATGTTCTGCTCTATTTCAGGTTATTATTTATTTAGTTTTTATTATGTCCTTTCCCTCTGTAATATTATAATTCATTTGTGCTTGGATCATTTCACACTTGTATTTAATGTAATTAAAATAGTGTTTATCTGTACAATCTCTGAATCCCCATAATACCTTGGGGATCTATTATGTGCTCCCATAAATTACTGGCTATGTGGCATAGATGACTACCAAAGTAAATTTATTTCATCATTTAATATAATAGGTTTCCTTTCTTTTTCTTTTTTTTTAATTTTTATTTTATTTTTTGTTTTTGTTTTTTTTTTATATTAATTTTTTTTTTAATTTCCAGCATAACAGTATTCATTATTTTTGCACCACACCCCGTGCTCCATGCAATCCGTGCCCTCTATAATACCCACCACCTGGTACCCCAACCTCCCACCCCCCGTCCCTTCAAAACCCTCAGATTGTTTTTCAGAGTCCATAGTCTCTCATGGTTCACCTCCCCTTCCAATTTCCCCCAACTCCCTTCTCCACTCTAAGTCCCCATGTCCTCCATGCTATTTGTTATGCTCCACAAATAAGTGAAACCATATGATAATTGACTCTCTCTTGCTTGACTTATTTCACTCAGCATAATCTCTTCCAGTCCCGTCCATGTTGCTACAAAAGTTGGGTATTCATCCTTTCTGATGGAGGCATAATACTCTATCCCCAGGGGTACAGGTCTGTGAATCACCAGGTTTACACACTTCACAGCACTCACCAAAGCACATACCCTCCCCAATGTCCATAATCCCACCCCCTTCTCCCAAACCCCCTCCCCCCAGCAAACCATAAGTGACTTTTAATCTCTTTTTTTTTAATTTTTAAAGATTTTATTTATTTTTTGACAGAGAGAGACAAAGAGAGAGTGGGAACAGAGGCAGGGGGAGTGGGAGAGGGAGAAGCAGGGCTTCCCACTGAGCAGGGAGCCCCATGTGGGGCTCTATTCCAGGACCTGGGATCATGACCTGAGCTGAAGGCAGATGCCTAATGACTGAGCCACCCAGGCATCCCTAGATTTCCATTCTGATAATTGTCACTCAAGATCAAGAAAGGGAAGTACCAAATCTCTCATGGAAAAAGTTGATTATAACCTCAGCACATTATCTGGCTTAAAGCTAGTGCCAAATTAAAATTATTCTCTAAGTAATTCTGCTTATTTTTTTTTTCATTTAAACAGGAAACAATGCAGAATTTTACCTAAAATAATGGTTTAAAATTAACTTCTTTTTTTTATAATGGTAAGATAAATTTCCCAAACTCATTTAATAAACACAACATCTTTCACCAATGAATTGAAATGCCACCTTCAATTTATTAGAAATGTTAGAACCATCTGAGCTGTTTTTGGATATTGATATATTTTATCAGTCATGTTCTGGCACAATGCATTTCTGATTTCTTGAGCTTAACATCTGATATAACAAGTTAATCATTATCTTCTTTTTTATATAAAAATACATGAATCACGTAAGTTTCTTCACATTTTTAGTTTGGATATGGTAAGTTGCCAGAGTATATATCTGTGTTATGAAAGTTAATAAGATAAATTTTCCTCTTTGTGCCTTATATGTAGGGAAGGTGTTGGTGTGTTTCTGTTAATAACTAGGTATCTTTTCTAAAATGTTTTATTTTAAAATATTTTAATTTCACTTGTTTAACTTAATTTTTAAAAATTAGTTTAATTTAAAATATATAAATTTTACTTAAAATATTTATTTTTATATATTTTATGAAAAAATATAAGACTATAGTATAACAATGCTACATATATTTATATATATTTTCTCTGTTTTTTGAATGACTATCTTGAGCATTCAACTCAATATTTTGTGGAATTTTTTATTTTCCTTTTCTTCTTCATTTTTTTAAATTTTATTTTTTTATTAACATATAATGTATTATTTGCTTCAGGGGTACAGGTCTGTGAATCATCAGTCTTAACGCAATTCACAGCACCCACCATAGCACATACCCTCTCCAATGTCCATAACCTAGTCAGTCTATCTCTCCCCCAACCACCAGCAGCCCTCATTGTTTTGTCTTATAGTATCACTTAACTCTCAAAATCTCTCCATGTTGTCCAGTGGTTGTTTATTTCTCTTTTTCTCAGCTTCTTTACTCTCCATCATTTGATCTTCTATATCACTAACTCTCACTTCTGCCTCATTTATCCTAGCAGTAAGAGCTTCCATTTTTTATTGTACCTCATTAATAGATTTTTTAAAATTTCAGTTTGGTTAGATTTTATTTCTCCAGAAAGGGGATTCTCTAGTATCTCCCATACTTTTTTCAAGCCCAGCTAGCACCCTGATAGTCATCACTTTGAACTTTAGATCTGCCATATTACTAATGTCCATATTGATTAGCTTCCTAGCTTTCAGTACTGCCTCTTGTTCTTTTTTTTTTTTTCTTTAGGTAAGTTTTTCCACCTTGTCATTTTATCCAGATATGAATAGATGAATGAGAGAACAAAATACTAAAAAGGAAAGAATGGCCTCAGAAAATATACACTAAACAAGTCAGAAGAGACCTGAAACTTAGAGACCTGAAAGTTAGAAAAAACTGTGTCCCAAAATTTTAAAGAAAGAAAAATTTATATACATACAAAAATAAGGGTATATATGATGAAGGATGTAAACATGATGGACTAGGACTGTAAAGTTGAAGATTAAAAAGGTTCTAAAAAAGGGATTGATAAGAAGTTGGTTGAAAAAAGAAAAAAAAAAGGAAAGAATATGATTAGGCTGGATACTAGAAAAAAGATATGCACTAGATTTAGGGTATATTTTAATGTTAAAAGAAACTGTATCCCAAAATTTTAAAGAAAGAAAAACCTATGTATACACAAAAAAATAAGGCTAAATACAATAAAGGGATAGAATATGACTATAACAATGAAAATTTAAAAAGATTTTTAAAGAGGTGTTGATAAGATAAAATAGTTGAAAAAACGTTAAAACAAGAAATAGGAAAAATTAAACAAATAGAATAAGAAAAAAATAAAATTTAAAAAATTAACTTTGAAAGATTAAAGAATTATGGGGGGAAAGCCATGAATTTTATGTGCCATATTCCCATAGCTCTGAAGTTTTTCAGTTCTCCTTTATTGGTAAACTTGGTCTTGGCTGGATGTTCTTGTTGATCTTCTGGGGGAGGGACCTGTTGCAGTGATTCTCATATGTCTTTCAATAATGCGGAATTGCACCACCTTGCCAGGGGCCAGACTAAGTAATCTGCTCAGTTTTTCTCTCAGGAGGTTTTATTCCCCGAATGCTTTCCATACAGCTTTGGGGGGAAGGAATGAAGATGGCAGCCTCCCAATTTCTGTCCCCATAGGAGCCAAGAGCTTGGGGCCCCACTCCTCAGTGTCCCCTCAGAGAAAAGCAGTCAATAACTCCTATGTCTCTGGTCTCTTGACATGCTCTGAGCCTACTCAGCCTGTGACCGAGCATTTCTATCTCTGCTGCATGGCCTGTTTAGAATCTCAAAACTCAGCAGATTCCTATGGTGCACTCCTCTGCCACTCCCCCCAGGGAAGGAAGGTGAGTCTCCCTGGATCTTCCTCTTGTGGGGTCCCTGCTTGAAGAGCAGTGGCTTGACTGTGCTTTGGATCATGGTTTAAGGTAACCCTGAGTTGAGTGTCCCTCCTTGGCTCTGTCTCTGCATCCAGTTTCCCTGCTCTGATGCCTGGGAGCTCCACCACTTTCAGGAACCACAGGCCTTTTTGTGACCCCATGGGTCCTGAGACCACACTGTCTCAGTGAGGGCTCCACCCCCAGCTTAGCCTCTAGATCAACATCCCTCAATGGAGCAGACTTCTAAAGGTTCCAATTCTGTGCTTTGCTGCTCTACCACTTGCCAGGAACAGGCCCCTCCCCCTGTGTTTCTCTTCCTGTATATCCCCTCAGATTCAATTCACACATCCTACCTTCCAGAAAGTGGCCACTTTTCTGTTCCTAGGATTGCTGCTCTTCTTCTCTTCTATCTCCTGTTGAGTTTGTAGGTGTTCAGAATGGTTTCATAACTATCTAGTTGAACTCCTGGGACCGGATGATATTTAGGTCTCCTATTTCTCCACAATCTTGCTCCTCCACCCCTTTTTTTCTTCTTTTAATATTTATACTTCTAATATACTTTTCTTCAGTGAAAGTGGGAAATCTTGTCCTTTTTTCTGAATATAGGGGATTTTTTTGTTTTTTGTTTACATTTTAATGATTACATATGATAATGGTGAATATTTTTTGAATCACATAAAGGAAATATTTGCTTCCTATTATAATACATATATATGTGTGTGTATGTGTATGTGTATAATTTAAATGTATAAAAATCTTTTTTTTTACATTTGTTGGAATGACATTATTTTCTTTGTTATATATTTGAAGAATTATATTAATCAATTTCTTTAATGTTTGTCTATCTAAGTATTCTTAAAATATCTCCTATATAATCATAGAAAATATTTTTATTCCATTTTACCACTTTTTAAAAATTTCTCCATGTATATTTAGAGTGGAGAAATGGTTCAAATTTATTTGAACCAACATTCATTTCATACTCTTAAACTTCCTCAGAGAATTCCTTCTAAACTATTGTCACACAGATTTTTTTATGATTCCTATTAATCAACAGAACAAATCATTCAAACATTCCTTAGAGAATTAATCCATGAATTCACTGCTGTTTTGCTCTTTTAAAAGACTCATTTGAGATAATAGAATGAAAACCATATCCAAGGTAGATTTATTATTTATCTCTGTTGATCCTTTATGTTCACTCCTTGTATTATTTGATTATTAGAAAACAGCAGACATTAACCATATTCTCTTGGCTTCCTGAAGACTGGCATTCTGTCACTATTTCAGTATAAGAGATATCCAACTGACATGCATCATTATTGATATAAAAAACAAGTTTAGGGGTGCCTGGGTGGCTCAGTTTGATAAACATCTGTCTTCAGCTCAGATCATAATCACATGGTGCTGGGATCAAGACCTATGTCATGTTCTTTAATCAGCAGGGATTCTGCTTCTCCCTTCCCTCTGCCTGCCTCTCCCCCTGCTTATGCTTGCTAGCTCTCTCTCTGTGTCACATAAATAAATAAGATCTTTAAAATAAGATCTTTAAAAAATATATAAAAATTAAGTTTAAAATAAGGAACAGCCTTTTGGAGAATAAATATGCATCTTCTGAACAGTGTAACTGAAAACATTTTGCATTTTATTGAAAAAAAAATTTTTATTGGACTTAGAGTAATGAAATACTTTTATTCTCAAAATAAGCTTGAAATTTCTTAAGGTTAAATTGATATTCTTTATCAGATACTCAGGATATGTATTCAATGTCAAGTTCAATCATCAATTTCTTCCAAGTGGTTGCTGATGTCTATTTTACAACTTATTCTGCTTTATATTTAATTAATTATGTAATCTGTTTCAACTCACTTTTGAAAATTAATGAGAATATCCCCAGGGCATGGATTAGTAATGTAGTTAGATTACTACCAACTGAATTCCCAATACTCAAAAAGCAATCATCATGTACACAACATGTATGTTATTATTATTTTTTTTATTATTATTATTATTAAGAACTACCTTGGACCTCATAATATTTGATATATTATGGGAAACTTTGTAAGTAAACTGAGATTTATGTCTTGCCTTCAAGAAGCTTCAAATAATAATATAATAAATGTAATTAGATGTCAGGTTACATGACATAACCTCTAAGTGCTGAAATATTTTGAAGGAAGGAGAGATGACTAAGGTCTTGTCAGGGAACTTCCACAAAGCAAGGAAGAATTTACTTTAGCCCTGAGGAAAATAAAATAGAATTCAGATAGGTAAAAGATATTCTTAGTACATAAAACCACATAAGGAAAACAAAGTCTATGTGCTGTTTGACAGTGTGGACATGAAGGTTAATATTTATATCTGAGTGGATCTCTAGCGACCTGAAGAATTGGGCTTTCCTCCTAAGGCTGCCTTTGACAGACCATACTCTATTTTATTTCGGTTCAAATAATGAGCTTGTGGTTCATTTGGGTGTTTTTTTTTTTAAGGTTATTGTATGTCAAAGATCTTCATATACTGCAGAATTCAAAGTTCAAACTAACTTTGGTCTTAGTTCCACCTCTAAATAAAAACAAAACAAACAACTTGGGGGTTAATACTAATAGGCCTAGATCCTTTAGGTAATAAATATGGTTTTAACTACTGCCCAATTTTATCATTCAACAAAAAAATAAGTTTCATACATTGTTTCTATAAGAGTCCATACTAGGTATAAAGTCAAGGGAAGCTCTAGAAATTTAACCTAGAGAAGAGCATGGTACAAAGAAGTAGGAGGAACCAATATCAGCTGGATTTGAAACGGCTCCCAGTTGAATTTCTGAGTGCATTCAGTTTTGCGTGTGATGGCACTTTTAGGCTTCTATGTAATATTTGTCCTTCCCCTATTGTCCCATTCTCTGTGACAGATACCAAATAGCATAGGTTCATTTGGAAGAAAGAGTAAGTCTTTTGTTTTGTAACCAAACATGAATCTGCAAATTATAGCATTTGTTTTCTGTGTTGGTTCCACAAGGAATACCCTAATGGACTCATAATAGACTGTCATTATCACATTAGCGAAAAGTAAGGTGCCTTCAGTAGGATAAACTATTATATTACAATTAAGTAAGTCCAGTGGACTCATTGGTACTTTCACAAAATTATACCCAAATGCTTGATTATGAAAATCATTGAATGGAAGACCATAATTAAAATATCTCTCTGTCTCTAGCAAAGAGAAATGCTTCAAAATAAGCAATATGGTTTTCATCTATAAACTTTTAATGATTCAAAAAGTATTCTTTTCTCAAGTGAGGAACAATTTTGAGTGTTTACTAAGCATCAAGCATTTATAAAACTAAAAATATAAATAAAATTAGGAACAAGGTAGTTTTCATGAAGGAGAGGTTCTTTCAATGATGGTAGATAAATGAACAGTTACTATTCACTCTTTGTACCTGGTTAGAAGTAGGTATAGGGTCCTGAGAGATTCCATAGAACCTACAGAGGTTAGGAAGTATAGGTTAGGGAAGGCATTCTAGAAAGAGCGGTATATAAGGGCTTAGTATATGAGGATGTACAAGGATTTAATCAGGCAAAAACACATGCAGTGATAATGTTTTCTGGTTAAGAGAGTGGACCCCAATATGTTTCAGGCAGAGGAAGTGATGAGCATTTCAAAATTACATGGTAAGGACATGGTGCCATAGGCTAGTAAGAAATATTTCAGGTGGTAAGTGTAGAATGTCACTGACATCTGGGCAAAGAGGCTCTGGAATAACCAAAGAGGAGATTCTGAAGACAAGTTTCCAGGTTACAATAGGCAATGGAGCTCACTAAAGGATTTTAAGCAGAAGAATGGCAAAATCAGATTTCTTTTTGGAAAAGCAGATTCAGAGACCCTTTCAAGTGGTATTTTTCCTCACTAATCTCCCAAAAAGTGATGATTGACTTTCCAATTACTGGAATCTCCTTGCAAGGATGTTAGCTTCTTTCCCACTACTTGAAAAAATCTAATGGATATTTTGGCCCGATTTTTCTTAAATATTACCATGAATTCAACTACTTTGCTGTATCTTTATGCCTTCAAACTTGGGACTCTGGCTGTATTTTCTGGCCTTGCTATATTTTCTGCCAGATATATGAAAATTGCAGGATTTTCAACAGAAGAGTACTTCCAAACTTGAAATAAAATACTCAGTGGACTTCCAAACCAACTATTTTCACATAATTGCCAAACTGCCTAGAACTCAAGAGTAAAAGGAAAAAATCAAGCCACTTCTTTCAAAATCTATGAAGAGGCACATTTAATGAGACTTTTGCAGTACCTGTGTTTTTGAAAATATGGTATTTCAGGCTCATACTTTACTGATTCAACAATTTACAAATCACCTTTCAATAAGAAAGAAAGGAACTGTATTCTTCTGCACTTGCTTGCTGTGTGTACTTCACATAAAATAGCTCAAGTTGCTTATGTAGTAAGATGGCTCAGAGATTCTGTGATGCCATATGATTTTACAGAAAAAGTAAAACATCCAAAAGGATCATTCTTTTTTATCCCATTTTTCAAGTTATGCCTCTTATGTTTCTAAAATACAAAATAGGAGTATGGTTTTCTTGGTTAAGGTTAATAATTTATTTCCCAGGCACAGTTACTGAACAGTATGTGTGTTTTGTTTTTGTTTTTTTCTCTACCAAAACTTTATTCATTGGCCAGCATCTTCTGGATCCATTCTTTTCTATTCAGTTCTCTCTTGAGCTGGTTTGATTACAACATCTACTTCAAATTATGCTTAAGAATAATTCCCCCCAACAAAGAAATGAGGATGGTCTTGTGCTGTGTGCTTCAGGCTGTTTGAGATGGGAGCTATAATGTTTTGTTTCTATTTGCTCTGTTAAAGACAGAAACCAGCTTTTAAAACTGCAACAGCTCCAGTCTCTAGGCTACATTATGCATTGTCTGTTCTAAACCCTTTATATATATATTAACCTGCCTGATCCTCCCAGTGACTTGTAGGAGCACTATGACCACTATCTGCAATACAGAGGTGAACACTGAATCAGTGTAAGAAACTCAATAACTTCTCCAGTTCATACAGAGCAGAGAAACTTAGAAAGGTGGCCCCATAACCTGTGTCTTTAACCACTATTCTAACACTTTGGAAAACAAACCCATTATTGCTTTCTTTCTCGCAGATATGTCATCCATATGCCATCCATCTGAAATGGTAGATAATTCACATTTGCACTACCATGTAAGGTGGTATCCCTGGGGGCGTGATCCTGATTTTCCTGATAAGGAATCTGAGATTGTTCTAATGTTATAGGTAAGAAACCCCACATTCACAGTCAACACAGGCACAATGTTGCCTCATAGGGTTCTACATCTGTCTATCATGTACCATTCCCTGACCTATAAGGGTGGATTATGTTGGAAGCAAACCACCATAAAATAGCACTGCACATGTCAATATGCTTTTCAACAGAGCCCCTGGTAAATCCATGCCTACTGGCAGATATGCACTGACTAGGATTTAAAGGTAAATACTAGAAATGAGTGTGGTTCTTCTACACTTCTCTACACTTTTTCCCAAAGGTAATTTATATGCAAGCTCTTTACTCAAATCTCCCACAGAATCTTTGTTCCACATACAACAGTCCCTTCAATGTTCCCAGATTTGGGAAATTAGACTCTTTATGTTTCCCTTCCATTGTCTGAAACAAATTCATTCTTTCAATGCTTGTTCCTTGAATCCTTGATCCCTTTGTGCCTGGTACATTTCTAGCTGCTGGGGGGAGGGTGGAACAACAATGAAAACAATTAGACAAAAATTCCTTCCCTCACTTCTCTAAACAATAAGGAGGTGATGACAATAAACAAATAATTAAGACACATAATAGACCACTTAGTGATAAGTGCTAAAGAGAAAAATAAAAGTAAAAGAAAGAGAATGAGAATAAAGAATGAGGGAGGGTGCCATTTTATGTATGCTGATCAGTGTATATACCATTGAGAAGGTGAAAACAGAGACTTTTAGGGTTAATTAGAAAATCATTTCAGGTTTTGTTTTGGTTTGGTTTGGTTTTAATCCTGTTTGCCAGTAAATGCTCTTCTGTCCATCAGCATATAGCATTTTCCCTTTTTGTTTCCTTTCTTAAATTCAGCATGTGATACCAGGTAGAACATTGTGGTCTCATTTTTCCACAAGACAAAAAACTGCATGTATCATTTTAAACTGATCGGACCTAAGGCAAGGAGTTAACTTGGTTTGAATGTCTTTTTCTTTCCCAGAGTGATAGCACAGTGCGTATATAAAATCCCTTATCTAATTCTTGGAATTTCACAAGACATGAGTAGAATTAAATCAATTTGGAAATAGGAATTTGGTCAGACTATACACACAATGACCTAAGCATGAGATCACCTTTAGTACTTTACACACATGCACACACACACACATACATAATGTAGAACTATTTATTTGCAACAAAATGTCCTATGTACTTTCTGATGTCATGTTATCAATAACCAATTTGAATAGATAGTGCAGTTATTATTATCTTCCTTTTATATAGTTGGAGACTGAAGTCCAAATAAAGGTGACTTTTCCAAGGTCACCCATTAAGTTTTTGAGGAAAGGTTTGAGATATATATATATATATATATATATATATACATATATATGTATATATGTGTATATATATATATATATATATATATATATTAGATTTTAGACTTTTTCAAGGTCACCCATTAAGTTTTTGATTTTTTAGATTTTAGATTGAGGAAAGGTTTGAAATATATGTGTGTGTGTGTGTGTGTGTGTGTGTGTGTGTGTGTGTATGTATATAAACTTTTTAGATTTTAGACTTTTCCAAGGTCACCCATTAAGTTTTTGAGGAAAGGTTTGAAAGATTTTAGACATCTCCCCAATATATAAACTCCTCTCTTAGAAGTAAATTCTTAGCTCAAATATTTAAAATTCATTTGGAAGCTCCTCATTGTGTTGGTTTTATCTGTTTCTGTGGCCATGCCTGACCAATAGATTTTCAAAGAGGATTTGAAGGTTATGGCATTTGAAGCATTTACATTTTTATTGTCCTGAAGATATATATTCCCTTACTTGCTAAAACCTATATACTAATGCTTCACATTCAGATTAAAATCAGCAACATTTAGATTATTTTGACAATCTTCATTGTAAATGATCAATACCTATATAGGTTACACAAATGATAATAAAGATGTCACAATTCTATATTTGCCATATCTTAGAATCATTAAATATTGTCTAACTCATGTTTACAGACAAAAAAAATATTTCCTGATTGCAACACTAGTTAGGTTTCCTTTAGCTTCATGATTAAATGCCCTGTGGTCTCCTGTTAATTTCCTTTTTCTTTTGGTTATTCCTGTGGAAAGGCCAAGGTGCTATGAAAATATGCAATTGAGACTGTAATCCATTTAGCTTATTTCTGTGCTCAGACACCCTTATGGGAGCAGACACTCAGCAGACGGATTATAGAGATGTTATCCATATACAGTGACTCACCAAGGTTTTCAAAAATTTAATATATTTCTTCATACCATAAGCATGTTATCTTACTGATAAACTTTTATGTTTTTTGTTACCAGGATTATTCAAGATATTTCCTGAAAAATAGGTGTAAGTGCTGGGCATGAAAATGAAAGATGCACAGCATTGGGTAAGGGGTGTCATAGCCAACGTGCACCAGAATAGATTGGGGTTTTAATGCTCTGCATTTTTGAGAGGGAGTGACAAGGCCCTGTGGACCATTCAGGCAGGGTTCTACCCTTGGGTAATGAACACTGAATTGTTTTTTCCTTTCCTTCCTGAAATTTGTCACTGAGGTATTTTTAGCTCAACAAGAGTAAGTGACTCTGAGTGAGTGCCTCACACTCTATACTGTGGAAAATGCTATTTATTATTGATATCTCTATGCATATTCTATGGAATATAAAACACTCTAAATTCTCTACTGGTGCCTCTGGTGCAATGGAGAAAAGAACTTTTTGAAAGGAAAACATTGCCTCATCTATAATAAATTAATAACAACTCAATATGTGGTTTTTAAAAGTAACTAAATGCATTCTAGCTATTTTCGCAGGGATTTTAGGCTATATGCAAATAACAGCTCTAAAAATTTCAATTTGGGGATTAGCATTTTGATGCTTTCTCTCCCTTAGGTTATGCTTGCCCTACCTAAAGTGTTTGCATTCTTTCTGAAATTTTGTATATGAACAGACAGGAAATAATTAACTCTCATTTGTCAAGTGTTTTATAATTTACAATTTGGTGTTTTGTTGTTTATGTCCTTTTTCTCTTGCTCACTGTGGAAAAGTATCACAGGGTGGGTTATTATCAGTCCACGTTCCAGATGAGAAAACTGAATTTTGGAAAAGCTGTGGCTCTGGTCAAGGTGTATGCTGGCTTGCCAAGAATTGAAGTCCTCATTAATGTCCCAGACCCTTGAAGGGGTTTTATGTTGGTTTTTTGTTTTTTTTCTTTTTTCTTTTTGGCTCTAACTTTCATCTTCTTATTGCCTCCCTGCACAATCTCTCTAGATAGATCTTTCATTCGGCCCATCTGTTTCTTAAACTCGCCTTCTGAAACTTTTCTGTTGCACTATTTCTGTGTCTCCTGTTTACACTTAACTTCTGGAGCTCCATCCCTACCCTTCAGTCCTCAAAGTGAGTTAGACAGAAAATCAGACATAAAGCAAGAAAAGAAAAAGTAGTTCTCAGTTTCCATAATATCTGTTTATCCTCAAAGTTACAGAGAAAAGACGGAGCTGCGGTTCCTATGCCTGTGTCTGAGGAGAGAGATGGGGTTCCAAAGCCTTGGGTATCTGTCACTCTTTTGGTATCTGCTAGGCATGTTACCATTTGCAAATCATATTAACCACTCTGGTTCTCATTCTCCCGATAGAAAATGTTGATAATAATCTCTAATTTTCTGACAAAGCTATGAGGAGCAAATGGCCTGTGAAAGTGAGTATTTTTTTGCTTTGTAAAGCTCTATGTAAGGATATATCAGCTACTATAATTATCATTATCATAGACCTCCTTGATGCAATCAGTGACAACTGCTTATTGCTAATGAAAAAAAAACACTGAAGCCACAAGGAATATTATGCTGTTTCTGTGAAGGTATGAACCTTCAACAAGAAACTCAGATGTATGAGTTTAGCCTAGGCTAAATGCTAGTCTATTGACCTCCAAAAAATCCTAGCTTTTCCCAGAGTTTAAGTTCCCTTCCTCTCCAGACTACTCAAAGACACCACCCTAAATTCTCTTAGAACTCCCACAATCTCTTAAGTGTTCTATCCCACTGAATCAGGTTCTGTTTTTGTTTTGTAAAGGACACAGAGAAAAGAAAATAAAGAGCATCTATCTTTTTATAGTGATGGAAAAGGAAAATATAGGGGATATGGAAATAAATTAGTATATCAGTAATTACACATTATTATTTTATAACTATTTATATCTGAATTAACGATTCAGATATAAATAGTTAAAACACAAAATGAGGCTCTCTGACTGCCATCCTGGTTTGCAGAAAGGTTTTAACCAAGAAATTGACTTGATGTTATTATACAAGATTTTCCTAAAATTTTCTGGTATAAAGAAGAGGTTAGCATCACATGCAATGATTTCAGCAGTGTGGGTGAGAAACTTCAGGATGGGAGAGAGCTGGAGAGAGAAAAAGAGAGGACGGAGGGAAACACATAGAGAACCAGATCAGTAAACAGGGAAAACATGTTAGGGTTAGGGAAAACAGGTTCTGTTTCATCTTCAGCTAAGAGAAAATTGAGGAATATTTTTCTGTAGAAAAATTTTGTTTCATAATTCCAAACTTTCACTGCAATAATGAAGATAAAATGTAAGGGAAAAGTAATACACGGCCAAGACACAGGCAATCTTAGACGTTTTAATTATAGTATTTTAAGTTCTTTTTTTTTTTTCTGATGGTGAAAATGATAGGGAACTATTGTAGAAAATATGGGAACTTAAATAAGAAAATCATCATTACTCATATCTATTGCACAAACATGCATATATAACAAAAATGGCTTTTACCATTTAACTTTAAAATTATTTGAATTTGTTCAGGCCTTAAAAATTATTCAAATTTGTTCAGACCTTGAAAATTATTTGAGCAGGTCATTTTAATGGTTATTAACATGCCCTTCTATAAACATATCATAAACTGTTTAATTAGTCTTTTTTCACTGGAGCTTTAAGTTGTTTTCATTTCTTTGATATTACAAATTATACCAAATTAAAAATCCATGTTCATAAATTTTGTCCTCGTTTTAATCATTCCATTGTAACAATTCCAGGAAACTAAATTATTTAATCAATGGAATAAATATATTTATTACTCTACATGGTGATAATTTTTTTATTATTGATGTACTTTAAAACTAATTTTAATAATTTCTTCCTGATTTAAAAAAAAAACTTGTTGAGGTGCCTGGGTGGCTCAGTGGGTTAAGCCGCTGCCTTCGGCTCAGGTCATGATCTCAGGGTCCTAGGATCAAGTCCCACATCGGGCTCTCTGCTCAGCAGGGAACCTGCTTCCTCCTCTCTCTCTGCCTGCTTCTCTGCCTACTTGTGATTACTCTCTGTCAAATAAATAAATAAAATCTTTAAAAAAAAAACCCTTGTTTTATTAATTTATTTAATGATAGAAAGCCACTTTATCTTCCAAATGTAATCTCTATGAGAGCATGGAGACCTCTGGAATTATCCATGTCTTACATTTGTTCATGGTATTCTTCTTTCCTGGTTTTTACGAGTAAAATGGATAAGCAGATATCAGGATGACATTCCCTTGACTTCGAATAAAATTCAGTGTTCTCTCACTTGCTGCTAATGTACCATGAGTGGAGACAGTATTGTCCCCCAATCCTGAGTCATATTCCTCTTGGAAATGTGAGTTCCAGGAATAGACCAGTTCACTTTCTGACACACACCAAAGCTCACAGTAGGCTGAAGCCCGGCTGATGTCTACTGAAATCCAGTACCTGAAAATGAAAAACTTAGAGCCTTGGTATTAAACATATAGGTCAGTTTATCCTACATACCTCAACTCCAGCATCATGATTTTCCCCAAATGGTGCAGGTACTGAAAATCAATCTGTTAATTTAAATGTGAGGAATTCTTTTTTTTTTTTTTTTAAAGTATTTTTTTTTTAAAGATTTTATTTATTTATTTGTAAGAGAGAGAGAGAGTGAGAGTGAGCAGAGGCAGACAGAGTGGAAGGCAGAGTCAGAGGGAGAAGCAGGCTCCCTGCTGAGCAGAGAGCCCGATGTGGGACTCGATCCCAGGACGCTGGGATCATGACCTGAGCCGAAGGCAGCTGCTTACCGGACGGGGTTCGAACCCGTGATCTTCGGTTTACGAGACCGACGCCTTACCACTTGGCCACCGCGCCTGCTAAATGTGAGGAATTCTTAACAATATCTCATGTCCAATCTCATTTCATTGGGGACCCACAGAGAGCCACTTGAGACTACCCAGTGCTTTTTCTACCATACAATAAGGGAAATGGATGTACTTAGCAGGTGGAACTCAACCTAAATAAAACTCAAAAGACTCTAAAAGTAAAGTTCAGTCCAAATTTTACTTTATGAGTCAGAATCTGAAGCATTTTTTTCCCTTGGGATTTGTTTCCTGAAGATTTTATGCTGTCGTAAACAAAAGAAGAATTTGTGCATGTGGTGGGAGAACAGCATTGACCTTGTTGTCAAAATAATTCATATTAGATGTCTTTTGACTGCCCCTTGCCTTGTGGTCGTAAGTCATTTCACCTCAAATGACTGAGATGAGATTTCCTCAGTCTCCTTCTTCAGAATGAGATTTCCTCATATGAAAACTGGTTGAAGTTACACTATGTGGATTCAATATAATAAAAAAAAAATTGGGGGACATGGGTGGCTCAGTGGGTTAAGCCTCTGCCTTTGGCTCAGGTCATGATCTCAGGGTCCTGGGATTTGAGCCCTGCATTGGGCTCTCTGCTCAGTGGGGAGCCTGCTTCCCTCTCTCTTTCTGCCTGCCTCTCTGCCTACTTGTGATCTCTCTCTATAAAAAAAGAAAAGAAAGAAAAAATATATGATAGCATTCTGAAATTTGCCAAGTACCAGAATATACAGGCATAAACTTACAAAAAATAAACTGTGGAAGAAGAGTCCAACTCCTGGCCAGAAGACCTATCTGTAATCTTTCAGGCCTGATCATGCCCAATTACAAAGGCTTTCTACCTGACAGGTCTCAAGGAAGAAGTCTACCCTCTGCATCTCAAGCTTAGGGCACAGCCAGTGAGTTGCAGTCTCTGAAGGGTGTTGTAGTTAAGGACACAGGGCCCCCTGGTAGCCAGGAGTTTAGCTTATGTGTTTTCTCAGTATCCCTAGTCCAAGCCCCTCCTTTTGGGTACCTTACCACCCTCACCCCCCACCAAATCTCTCTCCTTGGACCCCAGATTAGGACTATTGATCCTTCTTGAGCCAGTGACCCTATGGCTAAGCTTGCCTGGTGAGTCAGATTCTATATCCACCAAAGGGGTTTCAGACCATTTAGAGCTTTAAAATGCTGGTCTAAATGCAGAGTCATAGTCTCCTGACTCTATAAATAGGAGAATTTTATGAGTTTTTTTTCTTTTCTATTTTTTTTTACATAATCATTGATCCATAACTCAATTGCTTATTCCAAGTAATTTCACTAATGGTGACAATCTTTATGCAGGGTTTCTTCATTTCATTCTTTATATGTTTTAGGAGTTTTTTGATTTTCTTTCTGACTTATTTTTACCTGGTTCATTTTTATTTATTTTTTTTCCTGTATGGTTTCATTTTAGTTTTGTCTTTATATGTTTGTTACTTTGTAGAATTTTCAATTAATCTTTTACTTCCTGGGATTCCTTTTTATTAAAAATAATATTTTAACACAAAATATTTACCTATTTTTCATCCATACATCACATATTTTTTAACTTTTCTTTTTTCTTTTTTTTATTTATTTAATTGCACAGAGAGAAACTCTGTGTGTGTGTGTGTGTGTGTGTGTGTGTGTGTGTGCAAGCAGTGGGAACAGCTGGCAGAGGAAGAAGCAGGCTCCCTGTTGAGCAAGGAGACCAATGGAGGGCTCTCAAGCAAGCAGCGGGACCCTGAGATCATGACCTGAGCCAAAGGCAGGCACTTAACCAACTGAGTCATCCAGGTGCCCCTTCGTTTTATTAATGTGAAATGCATCTACTCTAAGATTATCCATCTTAAAGTATATACTTGAGTGATATTTAATATGCTTACAATCTCATGCCACCGTCACTCTATCTGGTTTTAAGTTATTTTCACCCTCAAAGAAAACCCTGAACACATTTAGCATTCTTCACACATTCATCATACAACCTTACATAGCTGGTATTTTTCACTTCACATAATGTTCTTGGGATTCATCCACATTGTAGCATACATCACTACTTCTTCCCTATTTATGGTTGATTGATATTCCATTCATGAATACACCACAGTTGACTTATCCATCCATTCATCCATTAAAGGACGTTTGGGTGGTTTCCATCCTTTTGCTATTTTGAATAGTGCTCCTATATACATTTATGTACACATGTTAGTTTGAGTATCTCTTTTCAGTTCTTCTGGGTATATACCTAAGTGTGGAATTGCTGGATCATTTGGTCATTCTACTCTTAAATTTTAAGGAATTGACAAACTTTTTTTCAGAGCAGCTGAACAATTTTACATTCTCATTAGCAATGCCTGAGGTCTCTAATTTCCCCACACAGGCATGAACACTTGTTATTTTCTGGTTTTCTTATTATCACCATTCTAGTGAGTATGAAGTATCTCATTATGATTTTGGTTAGTGTTTCCCTAATGACCAATGACATTAAGTATCTTTTCTGGTGCTTGCTGACCATTTATATACCTTTTTTAAAGAAATGTCTCTTTAAGCCCTTTGTCCTTTTTTTTTTTTTTTTTTTTGTAATTTGAGTTGTCTGTCTTTTTGTTGTTAGGTTAAGTGTCCCTTAAATAGTAAAGATACTGGTAACTTATCATATACATGATTTAAAAGTATCTCTTATATTCTGTAGGTTGTCTTTTCACTTTCTTGATAATATCCTTTGATACACAATGTTTTCAATTTTGATATAGTCCAATTTATCTATTTTTTGTTGTTGTTACTCTCTATATACTTTTTGTACTACAATTTTCTTGGTTTCCTGATACCACATTGCCATATTTCATAACAGCCTGAGAGGTCTGTTTCACTTTTGAAAGAGTGTGGTTTCACTTTTGAAAGATTTTTTTGTGTGTGTCTTTAAACATAGCAGACATTATTTCTTTTTATTGTTTTCCTACTTATCTTTCTCACCTATGCTCTTCTTCTCTTTTTATATTAAACATTATCCTCTTTTTATGTTTACCTAACCAAGGTTCATGTGTTATTTTCATTTTTAACAGTTTGAAAGAATTACCTTAATCATAGTATTTTGGAGTTCTGTATTACAGAATAATTTGTGGTAGAAAACTAGACCTCCCCAAGTTTAAAGAATGTCCTGAACTTAATCTCTCTAGCCCAAGACAGTTTTTTCTTCTCTCCTTCATGACTTGAGGTGACTTTCCTGAGTACTGAATAAAAGAGATAGGGAAGTGAGGAAAAAGGGAAGAAGAGAGTTAAATAGCTCAGTTCTAATAATGTGGTATCTAAAAGACTTTGACCAATATATCTGAAAACACTGAATTTATGACAATGTCCTTTGAATCTAAATTTAATTTTCAAAATGCATTAGGGCAGCTGATTAGCTTAGAAGGACAGAGGCAGTGTGGGACTATAGTAGCATGGAATGGACTTTTGAGCTAGAAGTGCCTTTGAAACCTGGCACTGTTCTTTGGAGCAGTGTGCCCCGCCACATACACATACACGCTTTCTTAACCTTTCCAGCCCTCAGTTCTCTCAGCCATGTTTTTTGTTTTTCCCTCAGCTGTGGCATTTTATAAGGACAGAATGAAATAATAATTGTGGAGCTCTGCATGTGGTAAATACTCACCAAATGTTAATTCCATTTTATTATTTTATGATTCTTACTGCAAAGGGAAAGATCAGTGTATAATGTGATAATCATATCATTGTTGAGGTCAGACATATTTATATTATGTTTCTCTAGGATTCAGACATAAAACTTCCAAATACAGAATATTTAACTCACTGAATACCACAGCAAATCACAGGATAACCTATAAAAATAGCCATTTCCAATCACGTAACGTAATAAATTTCCCTCATCATTTCAAGCAAATCAAAGCTGTTTTCTTTGTACTTCCCCTTCATTTTTGGGTGAAAAACCTGAAAGCTTTTCTGTACTTTAAAAGAAAATAAAATTCTCAGGGCTCCTGGCTGGCTCAGTCAGTAGAGCATGAGACTCTTGATCTCAGGGTTGTAAGTTTGAGCCCCATGTTGGGTATAGAGATTGCGTAAAAAAAAATAAAATCTAAAAAAAGAAAAGAAAAGAAAAGAAAAGAAAATGCTCTTTGAACTCACTTTAAGATATATGAGACAAGGAAAGCAAGCACAGAGAGGCAAGAGATATCATTGCAGGGAATTAAAGGTGGCTGATTCATAAAATATTAAAACAGGGCTTAATCAGAAGTTAGATATGTAAACTGGCTTAATTAGAAATACATATTATTATTTGACTTTAAAGTATAAAATGAAAAATTAAAGCAATCTTATAGGATATGTAATCAGTGAGGAATAATATGTTATAAAATGAGTCTGATGTAATTGGTGTACGCAATTAAAATTAATTAATTTTAGGTAGCATACATACATGCAAATATAAAATCAACAAATTTTAAATATTAAACTCATAATTATAGTGACACTGGTACGTTGCTATGAAGAAGCAAGAGCATCCTCTATGGCATTCAGTCACACTCAGCTATAATATGCTGTTTCTGACCAAATCAGGGATGTATTCTGTCTACAAGATGTTCGGGCAATTGTCATTATGTGAAATGTAACTGTTCCTGATTTTTTAAATTAAAATTCACAGTGATGTTTTGCCTGTGCCAAATTTTTTTCCTATCGCATCTTAAACGAAAAAAGGACTTAATTTTAATTAACACATCATTGCAGGTACTCTAATATTAATGTTTGCTAAGCCCTATATAAGATTCATTAACAACCATTTTGTGATGAAAGTACCCAGGAGGCACATATAAAGTTGGGAGGATATTTTTTAGTGATTTCACTAATGACTTTGCAAAATACTAAAGACAAGAGTACAATACTTCAAGAGTCTATAGTCGGATAGGAATAAAGTCATTCTAAGAGGTAAGAACGATAGAGGAAGAGAAATGAAGAGAATAAGAGGGTATCTATCATCTATCTATTATCTATCTCTCTATCCCTCTCATTCTATATATATAAGTATATATGGAATATACATGGAATATATATATATGTATATATGGAATATATGTATATATTCCACATATATATGATATATGTGTATATGGAATTATATATATGGAATATATATGCATATATGGAATATATATGGAATATACATATATATACATATTCCATATATATATGGGTATATATTTCTCTGTCATACAGAGAAATAGAGAAAGCATTATCTGATCTAATGTTAATATTGGTAGACTCCAATGAAGTTGTCAAACAAACCAAACACCAGAGTGGAACAAAACAATGAAAATCAGAATGAAATTTGGACCTATTATTTAAAATTGATTGTATATTATGTAAAAGAAAAAGAATTAATATATCCTTGGCCTTTAAAACATGTGGCTTCTTCCATGCATTATCCCCAGCCAACAGCAGTCCCTAAAGCAATCTGAAATTTGTTAGGTCATTTATGTACACCTGTCTTTTGGTGCTATTGTCTACC
Source organism: Mustela erminea (assembly GCF_009829155.1). Taxonomy (NCBI): domain Eukaryota; kingdom Metazoa; phylum Chordata; class Mammalia; order Carnivora; family Mustelidae; genus Mustela; species Mustela erminea. The sequence continues at coordinate 65,790,512 of NC_045614.1, read as the reverse complement.
TCTATCATCTACTACCTCTCTGCTACTGAAATATTCTATTTTTTGCTAGACTCCATCTTCTTGGCTATATTCAGGTTAAGTTTTGCCTCTGGTTCACTGGTAAAACTTGGTCCATGCAGCTGATGCCCTACAATTTTCCCTGTGCATTATGAAGGGTTGAGCAGAAGCTTCTCTTCAAAGGTGAACTCGTGACATATGTTATCAACTCTAGCAACATCTTCCTCACTGCAGCCGATCTGAAAGATACCAGAAGGCGGAGATGGACAAAATGAAGGAGGAGAAAACAAGCAAGGGAAGGAGCTCAAGGAGAGACAGCAAGATTGGTGGGGTCTTCTCCAACACTTTTCTGGTCTTCAATATTATATTGATAGATACTAAGAGGTATCAGTTGAATTCTACAGCTGCTTGGCAATCAGCCTTCATGGTGACATTCAGATTCTGGTGCTTTTGACCTGTGAACTTTTCCTAACTTCAAATAGAGAGAAAGAGAAGGAAAAATGACTTTCTGTCATGCCCTATCCAATAACCTAATAATTCCTTAGACCACCACAATTCCCCTGCTCACATGGTGAACAGTATTGTTTTTAAAAATATCCACTCATTCATTCATTCAGTCGTTCTATTTATTCATTGTTTATGAAGTAGTAGTTATGTTGAGTTTCTCTTCATGCATATTTTTAGCAGATACCTCCTGGCTCAAACTCACTCATATTGGGTCCCTCTACATCTTATACATGGCTTTACCTCATGGATTCGTGAGACTATCACAGCCTTGGTGTCTTCCTTTGCTTCAAGTAAAGAATTTTGGTTCAGAATCCCTGAGTTTCTGTAACTTACTTTCCACTTAACTAGCGAGGGGAAAAATTTGGGCCACGTGGTTTTAAGAAAAATGATAACAACAATAGCAATGACAATAAACAATGGAATAATTTCCCAGACATATTACTCAATGTCAAAGAGTAGGTATACAGCTAGTTTTTCTGTGGGATATAGTTGTCTGAAATAAACAAGGAGACACTGTTCTCTTAAAGCTTTCTTTGTGCCATTATAATATGGCTCTCCAGAGAAACAGAACCAATAGAATATGTACGTATACATGTTCATGTGCATATGTACATGTGTATATAGATAGATGATATATAGGTATAGATATAGATATGTAGATATAGAATTAAATGCAAATAGAGATATAGATGCTGCCAAAATCTCAGCAAAAATTCACTTGAGATATAGGCAAAGTTATTCTAAAACTTAAGTGGAAAGGTAAAGGAACTAGAATAAGAAAAGTTCTAAAAATAGAAGTGGGAGACAATTACTACTTGATTTCAAGACTTAGTATAGGGCTATAGTAATCACGACTGTGTGTTTGGAGGGATAGACACCTTGATCACTGGGAAAAATAAAGAATCCAAAAATAACTTCCCAGAAGTATGGATAACTTTTATTTATTTTTTTCTTTTTCTTTTTTTTATCAGTTTCTTTGAGATATAGTGTACAACTCAACACTTCTACCCATTTGAAATGTACAGTACATTCATTTTTAGTGTATTCATGGATACTTATGATTATTATCACAGTTAGTTACCCCAAAAAGAAACCTTACACTCTCTGGTTATCACCATATATATTCCATCCTTTTAAATCCCTTAACTACTATCCCTGAGTAACCACTAACCTACTTTCTGTTTCTGTAGATTTTGCCTATTCTAGACACTTCACCTAAATGGAATATTATATTATATGACTGGTTTCTTTCACTTAGTGTAATTGTCTTTAAATTTATTCGTGCTGTAGCATGTACCAATATTTTAATTTTATGGCCAAATGACATTTCACTGTATAGATACACTTTTTTTTTCTATTCATCATTTAATGGACATTTGGGCTTTATAGTTAACTGACTTTTGGCAAGGTTCCCAAACCTTCAACACAGGACAGATAATCTCTTCCATAGTGATACTGAAACTATTGAATATCCATAGTCAAAAATAACAAACTTCATAACTGATATGAAAATTAATCCAAATTACAGATTGCAATACAAAATGCAAAACTGAAGAAAACAGAAGAAGTCTTCAGGATATAGAGCTTGGCGAGATATTTTTAGACATAACACAAAAAGTATGATTATTTTTAAAAAGTAATAAATAGGATTTCACCAAAATTAAACTTTATTTCTCTGCTATAGACTCTTTAAGATGAAAAAAGTAAGATACAGATTTAGGGAAAAGGTTTAGAAATCTCATATCTGACAAATAATTCCTATCTAAAGATTATAAGGAATTCTCATGAGTTATCATTAAAAAATAAACAATCCAAAAATGGGCAAAAGACATTGACATTTCACTGAATAAGATATATGTTTGGTGAAAAGTATATGAATATATGTTTAACTTTACCAGCCAATTTCCGGTTTAGATTTATGCTTTCTAGTCTTTATCCACAATAACAATTAGTTATAAGCTCAATTAACAGCACAATCAAAATCACAGAAAATATTTCTAAAACTATCAAAATTATTTGTCTCGATGAATTTTTCTAGGGAATAACATTCAAAAGTGAAATTTCATGATGACCACAATGAGCATATACTAATTCAGGTGGTCTCCAGACCTTGCTTCTATAGTGTGTGTTACCCACCTACTTGCCCTGATTCATTTTATCAGGTACAGTAGAAAATGTTAATTAACAAACTTGACAGTCCTTAGAATGATATGATATTTACTGTCTTGTTGATTTTGGCCATTCTAACTGGTATAAGGTGGTATCTCAATGTGGTTTTGATTTGAATCTCCCTGATGGGTGATGATGAACATTTTTTCATGTGTCTGTTAGCCATTTGTGCAGCCACTTTGGAAAACAGTGTGGAGATTCCTTAAGAAATTAAAAACAGATCTTCCCAATGACCCTGCAATTGCACTACTGGGTATTTACCCCAAAGATACAGATGTAGTGAAAAGAAGGGTCATCTGTACCCCAGTGTTTATAGCAACAATGGCCACAGTCACCAAACTGGAAAGAACAACGATCCCCTTCAACAGACGAATGGATAAAGAAGATATGGTCCAATATATACAATGGAATATCATGCCTCCATCAGAAAGGATGAATACCCAACTTTTGTATCAGCATGGATGGGACAGGAAGAGATTATGCTGAGTGAAATAAGTCAAGCAGAGAGAGTCAGTTATCATATGGTTTCACTTACTTGTGGAGCATAAGGAATAACATGGAAGACATTGGGAGTTGGAAAGGAGAAGTGAGTTTGGGGAAATCAGAGGGGGAGACGAAGCATCAGAGACTGTGGACTCTGAGAAACAAACCGAGGGTTTTGGAGGGTAGAGGGTTGGGGGGTTGGGTGAGCCTGGTGGTGGGTATTAAGGAGGGCACATATTGCATGGAGCACTGGGTGTGGTGCATAAACAATGAATTTAGGAACATTGGAAAAAATAAAATTAAATTAAGAAAAAAAGAATGATATGATATTTAGGTAAGAAAGTGAATTTCTACCTAGAAGTTTTATAAAGCTTCTAGTGTTGTATTTTTTTAAAAATTTCTATTAATCCAAAAATATTCAATGGTCAATGTCAGCTCTTTTATTTGAGGTCAAGATAAAAAAACATGCAAATTATTTCATTAGGTTTCACTTGTAATTTCTAGAGCTCAGATGCCCCAAATTCACCAATATTCCTAGACCACCAGGGAGTGACATTCTTCACTTTTTTAAAAAAAATATTTTTTATTTCTTTTCAGCTTAACAGTATTCATTGTTTTTGCACCACACCTACTGCTCCATGCAATCTGTGCCCTCTCTAATACCCACCACCTGGTTCCCCCAACCTCCCACCCCCCGGCCCCTTCAAAACCCTCAGATTGTTTTTCAGAGTCCATAGTCTCTCATGGTTCACCTCCCCTTCCAATTTCCCTCGACTCCCTTCTCCTCTCCATCTCCCCTTGTCATCCATGCTATTTGTTATGCTCCACAAATAAGTGAAACCATATGATAATTGACTCTCTCTGCTTGGTTTATTTCACTCAGCATAATCTCTTCCAGTCCCATCCATGTTGCTACAAAAGTTGGGTATTCAGAGTAGAGAGCCCAGATATGGACCCTTAACTCTATGGGCAAATAATCTTTGACAAAACAGGAAAAAATATACAGTGGGAAAAAGACAGTCTCTTCAGTAAATGGTTCTGGGAAAACTGGACAGCTATATGTAGAAGAATGAAACTCAACCATTCTCTTACACCGTACACAAAGATAAACTCAAAATGGACATTCTTCACTTTTGTGAAGATGAGATCATCATAAATCAGGTCCTACTTTAATTCCCTGAAAGGGCTGTCTAACTATTGTTTCTGACATGTAAGTAACATATAAATAAATAAAACATTTAAATTAAATATATCTTTAAATCTTTCATTTTTGTCACGATCATAATTACTAATAAAATTGTTGAGATATAAAACTAAATAATGCCCTAAATAACATATACAATGTAAAAACATCACTTTTAATGTTATGTTTTCTACCAGACAGAAAAAAAGTAATTATGGTTATGATTTTTTTAAATTTTTATCTTTCCAAATTATCATCTAAATTTACAGGACTGTAAAACATCTGGGCTCAGATCAGTTGTGCCTAGTGAATTGAACAGATTTACATTTGTCAAGAAAGAGTGGTAACCCTTGTAGGGCATATTAGAAGCTCTGACATAACATTAGTCACATAATTATCACTTTGCCTTATTCCCAATTTATTCTGAACACAGTCCCTAAATGGTATAAGTTTATGTGGTTTTGACATTTATGTAAATGGTACCTTCTGTAAATACTCTGTGTCTTGTTCTGCTCAATATTGTGTTTGTGTGATCTGTGTTGTTGTTTAAGCTCTTGCATTTTTTATTTTATTTGATTGCTGTATTGTATTCCATTGTGCAGATATAACCTATTTCCCATTGTACTGGTGAACAAGTTGAGAGTCCTTTTGCTATGTAAATTGTATATACATATGTATGAGTTATCTATTAATGCATAACAAATTACCACTTTTGCCGTATTCTGCTGGTTAGAAGCAAGTAACTAGGCCAGCCAACACCCAGGGGAAGAGATGACTCAAGCACATGCATAACAAGAGGTGGGTCTTTTCAGAGGCTGCCTGGCACAACATACTATATCTATTTTTTTTTTAAATAAATGGAATCTTACTATATAAGTATCTCTGCAAGATTTAATGACTGCATAGTAGGAGTTCTGCAGTAGAAACTTTGCTTAGCAGAGAAAGCAAATAATCGCTAATCCTCTTAACTGCCCTGTATTATAATCCTCTTCTTACAATTTAGGGAAGTGTGGCTCAGCAGGGTTGGATAATTTGCCTTTGAAAGATCTGGTGTTTTGTTTTTTTTGTTTTGTTTTGTTTTGTTTTTAAATTTTATTTATTTGACAGAGAGAGAGAGATCACAAGCAGGCAGAGAGAGAGAGGAGGAAGCAGGCTCCCCGCTGAGCAGAGAGCCCAATGTGGGGCTCGATCCTAGGACCCTGGGATCATGACCCGAGCTGAAGACAGAGGCTCAACCCACTGAGAGAACATACTGTAGGCTTCAGAACCAATGTTGTCAGCATGCTGTTTAAATAAAATAGTATTAAGCATTTGTGATTATAGAATATAAATATTTTTGTTGCTCATCTTAATTATGATGGCCAACTCCTATCTCCACCAAATAAAAGATACAATTTAAGGACTCTCCTCTAGATTTCATACTGGATGTAGTCCCAAGGTAAAAAGTAACAGTGTAGCCATATATGAATTATTCTATGGCCTTTCGATTCTTTGAAATATCAGCTTGTAACCTCTAATTCAATAATATGTAGGTACTCCCCACCAAAGTTAGTGCAGTTATATGATTTACTGCCAATAGCAACACTGCTAGTTCTGTGTAGCATTGGGCCTATCTAGGTGCAGATGATATTGGCAATAAGTCTTATCAAACACTTAGATGGAAAAGCAAATTTTATCTCACTGTGTTTTTATAGTTAAAATAAAGAGAAAATTGATTTTCTATTCTATTGCCTTTTTTTTTTCTTTTTCTTTTTTTCTGTGTTAAGTGGTAGGCCACTGGTTTAAAGACTACCCGACATCCTTTAGATTGTATCTGGATCTTATGTGGTGCTTTCTCTCAGTTGATAGTACAACTCTTCTTTTAATAGGCCATTTCACTATTAAAGCAAGTTGATTGCTTTTGGGTGATGTGACAAACAGTAGACTAGTAAATGATGTAGGTATTAAGCTCATTGTCTACTTTCATGTAAAATGAGGTTCCCCACCATTGAAAAATGATGTGTGATGCCATGTCAGAGATGAATCATTCCATCAGTCTAAGATGGAGCTGATAGAAGAATTGAGGACAAGGAAGACAAATTTGCATTTAGAATATGTGTCTATCTCTGTGAGGATGGATTGCTGTTCTCCCCAAGACTGAAAATTCCCAATGCAATCAACCTGTCACTAGGTGACTGACTAATCCCTTCTACCCATCACTTCTGGGAATGGTGCCATATCAGTGCTCGAGTTTGACCTCTGTTATTGGCAATTTGCATAGTTGGTAGATATAACAATCAGATTGGCTATGTATGGAGAATTCATGAAGTTGAGCCTACACAGGACCTTCATGGCTGCCAAAATGGCTGTGTTGCTCCCGAGTCCATTAAGTAAAACCTGGGATAACTGAAAAGAGAGATGTACTGATATCCCCAGGATAATTTCTCTTGACCACTTAGATATTGGCAGCCTGAGTCACAGTGAATGCAACCTGTAAGCATTTTCATGGTACACAAATATATTCTTATTCTGTTTCCATTCTGAGGGGAACATCCACATTTTTCCTTAGACTTCCCAGGCACTGATTTTCCAATATTATTCAGTGACTGTGGGAAGTCAAATCAGATTTATCTCCATTGATCTAGAATTTATTGGATTACATAAATCAAGTAACACCTTAGTAAACTGCCCATCTCTTTGATTCCTATGGCCTCTGTGAAAAATTAGTCATCGTCATAGATCCCTGGAAAGTCAGAACACTTGGATCGTGACTGTGTCCCTGTGGATTATTATAGCAATTGCATCTACCTGTTATGAATGATTAAATGCCACCATCTGGCATCTGCTACTGCAGGATCATATTATTCTCACCGAAATAGGGAGCCCAAATTCATAAGGGTAAAATGGGAGCCCAAAAGATACCCTTTTATCTTCAGACTGAAGAAATGACAGTAGACACAAACTGTAACAGAGGTTTACAAGGATGTATTTTTAATAATTTAGTGGAGCTTCCTCTGAGTCTCTTCAGGGGTAGCATCTATTCCAGTATTCCCATATTCTTGAATTTTCAACCCCTTTTCTCTGTTGTGTACCACAGAAGTTCTGGTTTTCAATCTTGCTGAATTTAGTGCACCAGTGAACTCGAGTTTCAATATACCAACTAAGAAAGCTTTTAGACACACTCTTAGATCATTAATCCCTGTATTTTGTATTAGAATAGCTTGTCTAAAACCCTTAGAATCTCAATTCCACTATTGTTTTCCAGATGACTCCCAGAGCAGAATATCATGTAAAATGTAAATGTAGAGAGTAAGATGCAGGATTTAAATCTCCTTCTAGCATAGATCCTTGGCAAAGGCAAGATTATATAGATAAATTAATTTTCAAGATAAACTAATATATATATACCATATATAAATATAACTATATAAGTTAGTCTTCACATATAAATTAATATGTTAATTTATATTATATTATATATTATACATCTGATCTCTCAATTATATATATCGAGTGTGAGAGAGAGAAATTCTGATGGCCAATTAATGATAAAGCACAATATATTACTGTCAATATAATAATCTCATGGGAAAGGAGTAGAATGCTATTTTGGATTAGAATAAATAATAAAATAAAACTAGGAGGAAAAATATTTTTGAAAAATGAGAGATGGGGTCAGAGTGGTTTGTGTTAATAGAGAGATGGTCTTTTCATAAGTCAATGATTAATTGTCTATATTTTATGTCCCTTTGCTATTCTTGATTCCCAAGGGAGCCCTTTTAGTTGTTTATGAATATGGATTTGTATTTTGTATCCATGTTACAAACAACTTTCCACATCTGTCACATGTCAAACTCTTATGGTAATTTCCACAATTCATATGATATGTGTGAAATCAATTCTGTCACCATTTTACTTTCTGACTTTTAGATTTTGCATCTGGAAGGACTTTTCTGTCGCCAAGTTACATGTATATTATCCCATAAAATATTTTAATACTACCATATATATTCATAAAGTGTTACCTTTCTTTGTAACAGCCCCTTAATCTCTCCCTTTCTCCCTCTCTTTCTTTATCCCTGTCTTGCTATCTTTTTTGCTTACATGAAAAAGTAGTCTAACTTTGTGTCAACAACATTTATTGACTTCTCATATTCCCAACAATAGTTTGAAATTTCACCTCCATAATAAGTTAAATTTCTATAAATCAATGGGCCTAATTCTGAATTATATTCTGTTCTATTGATCTATTTTTTCATGAGTACATACATTCTTTTCATTACCATCCCTGTCCTAGCTCTCACATCCCATAGTATAGGTATTGTTTGTCACATTATCTTCTAGGTAAAATAGTCCAGGTTGTTGTTGAGTGTCTAACATTTATGAGAGTTTTTAATGCATAGTAGTTATTAAATAGTCCATTGCAAAGTAAAACAGATAAGTAATGTGATAAGAGTCTTTCTTATCTTCTTCACTGATTTTGGTAAGAACATATAAAATATTTTATCATTAAATTTTTAGTTCATTAGATTCCTGGTAGAAAGTTCATGATATTAAGTAAGATACAAGATCTTCACCTATTTTTAGCTAACATGATATTTTTGGCTCCGAATGTTGAATATTTTACTTCTTTTGGCATCTGATTGAGATCATCACATCATTTAATCTCTGAATCTCTTCAAGTATTAGAATAGCTTAATATTTGCTGGAAATTAAACTATGTCTGCTTTCCTAAAATAAACCTGGGGTGTAGTAACCTTTTAATACACTTATAGATTTGTTGATTATATATCTATTTAAATTATTCTGTTTATATCTTTGTTGTGTATACAATAGAGTTTTTGTGCCACCCCTATAATTTGGCATATGATAGACATCTAAAACATATTAAAAGAGGTTTCATCATATTATATGATTATAAAAACAAAAAAAGTTGGGATATTTTATGTTCAAGTATGTATTTGCCAAACAATGTATAATGTATGTATACTCTATGCCAGGCATCAGATTGAGCTTTGGTATGGACTAATTTAATCATCTTAAAAGAAAAAAAAAACTTGATGCTGTTGTTATCTGCAATATTAGAGATAAGGAAATTGAGGAATTGAGAGCATCTGTTATTTATACATAATATCCTTGGTAGTGCATGAATTAGAAACCAGACAACTTAAACTTATGTTGTTGCCTTAAAGCAATCTTAGCTCCCATTTACAAGTATTTGAAAGTTATACTTAAGATACATGAAATATTCATTTATAATCTCTAATGCAAAAGGCATAGTTTAAGGAATAACAATTAAATTGTTGCCCATGTGTCCCACACCTTATTTAGGAAATGGAATAGTAACACTTTTTTTTTTTTTTTACATTATCATTTTTTTTTAGTTTTTAGTTAAATTCCAGTTAGTTAACATATAGTGTGATATTATTTTCAGGCATACAATATAGTTATTCAACACTTACATACATCACCCTGTGCTCATCACAGCAAGTGTACTCCTTAATCCCCATGACCAATTTTATCTGTCCTCCATACCCTCTGGTAACCATGAGTTTGTTCTCTCTAGTTAGAGTCTGTTTCTTGGTTTGTCTCTTCTTTTTTTTCCCTTTGTTTTGTTTCTTAAATTCCACACATGAGTGAAAGCATATGGTATTTGTCTTTCTTTGATTGACCTATTTCACTTAGCATTATATGCTCTACCTCCATCCACGTCATTGCAAATGGCAACATCTCATTCTTTTTATGACTGAGTAGTATTCTGGTGTGTGTGTATGTGTGTGTGTGTGTGTGTGTGTGTGTGTGTGTATCTTTTTTATCTATCCATCAATCTGGGCACTTGCGTTGTTTGCACAATTTGGCTATTGAAGATAATGCTGCTGTAAACATGTGGGTTCATGTCTTCCCTTGAACTAGTATTTTTGTACTTTTTGAATAAATAACTAGTCATGCAATTGCTGGATTATAGGGTAGTTCATTAACTCTTAGTCTCTGTGCTGCTTCTTTGAAGTCCTCCTATCTCTTCTCCCAAAACAATTACTCCCCTGAAGGTTAATCAATCTTATACTTGTCTTCACAGTTTTACCACTGCTTATTTACTCTAAAATATTTATCAACTTGTTTGCATGTTTTGGCTTATGTTTCAGTAGAATCCAAAACACGGATTTGTTGGGGATTCTTTCCCTTGTTTTCAATGCCACTCAGTAATTGATTATCGATTGAATCACACTTATGCTTCCATTCTTCTCCAGATAAACATTTGGGTTCTTAACAATTCCTTGCCATCACAAACACTGTTTTGAATATTCTTACATGTGGGCCCCACTACATATATGCAGACCTTGTCTAGGATATATACCTAAGAGGTTTATTGCTGTGTTAATGGATATGAAGCTTATAACATTTTCTAGGTATTGCCATATTATTTTCCAAAGTAATTGTTTCTCTTTATAGAAACATCCCATAAGGATTATACTGCTTCACATTCTTGCCAAAATGAATTTCTTCCAGGATAAAATATAAATATTTAAAGTTTATAAGTCCATAGCCAATACTGGATATAAAATGTTTTAATTTGCACTTCCCTGATGATATTAAACATTTTTCTACACTTATATTGGCTACTATTTTCCTGACTATTACTCATTTTCCTTTTTAAATAATTTGTTTTATTGCAGTATTTATATATCACAAACATCAATCTTTTGTGGTTTTTAATGTTATTTTTTAAATTTTTAAAAATTTTTAAAACATATAATGTATTATTAGCCCCAGGGGTACAGGTCTGTGAATCTCCAGGTTTACACACTTCACAGCACTCACCATAGCACATACCCTCCCCAATGTCCATAACCCAACCACCCTCTCCACCCTCTCCCCACACCCTGACCCCCAGCAACCCTCAATTTGTTTTGGTTTGTCTCCTTCCCGATCCCATCTTGTTTCATTTTATCCTTCCTTATCCCCCAAAGTCCCCAATTTGCCTCTCAAATTCCTCATATCAGGGAGATCACATGATAATTGTCTTTCTCTGATTAACTTATTTCACTCAGCATAATAACCTCTAGTTCTACCCACATTGTTGCAAATGGCAAGATTTCCTTTCTTTTGATGGCTGCATAGTATTCCATTGTATATGTGTGTGTGTGCGTGTGTATATATGTAATATATTATAATTATATATAATTTATATATAAATACATTATATAAATACAAAATATTATATTATATTATATTATTATTATATTATATTGTTGGATCTAGATGTCCAACAATAGATGAATGGATCAGGAGTATGTGAATATATATATATATGATATATATATATGATATCCATATATATGTGATTACATATATATATATTCACATACTCCTGATCCATTCATCTATTGTTGGACATCTAGGTTCTTTCCATAGTTTAGCTATTGTAGACATTACTGCTATAAACATTCGGATGCATGTGCCCCTTTGGATCACTACGTTTGTATCTTTAGGGTAAATACCCAGTAGTGCAATTGCTGGGTCATAAGGTAGTTCTATTTTCAACATTTTGAGGAACCTCCATGCTGTTTTCCAGAGTGGTTGCACCAGCTTGCATTCCCACCAACAGTATAGGAGGGTTCTCCTTTCTCCGCATCCTCGCCAGCATCTGTCATTTCCTGACTTGTTAATTTTAGCCATTCTGACTGGTGTGAGGTGATATCTCATTGTGGTTTTGATTTGTATTTCCCTGATGCCGAGTGATATGGAGCACTTTTTCATGTGTCTGTTGGCCATCTGGATGTCTTCTTTGCAGAAATGTCTGTTCATGTTTTCCGCCCATTTCTTGATTGGATTATTTGTTCTTTGGGTGTTGAGTTTGATAAGTTCTTTATAGATTTTGGATACTAGCCCTAGGTATCTTATGGCTTGGTGTGCAATTGTAACTTGGATTGACTCCTTAATTTCTCTTTCTTCTGTCTTGTAGTTGGTGTAAAGAAATGTAACTGATTTCTGTGCATTGATTTTATATCCTGACACTTTATTGAATTCCTGTACAAGTTCTAGAAGATTTGGAGTGGAGTCTTTTGGGTTTTCCACATATAGTATCATATCATCTACAAAGAGTGATAGTTTAACTTCTTCTTTGCCGATTTGGATGCCTTTAATTTCTTTTTGTTTTCTGATTAGTGAGGGTAGGACTTCTAGTACTATGTTGAATAGGAGTGGTGATAATGGACATCCCTGCCGTGTTCCTGACCTTAGTGGAAAGCTCTCAGTTTTCCTCCATTGAGAATGATATTCACTGTGGGCTTTTCATAGATGGCTTTGATGATATTGAGGTATCCCTACACTATCCCTCTATCCTTACACTTTGAAGAGTTTGATCAGGAAAGGATGCTGTACTTTGTCAAATGTTTTTCAGCATCTATTGAGAATATCATATGATTCTTATTCTTCCTTTTATTAACGTGTTGTACAGTTTGATTGATTTGTGGATGTTGAACCAACCTTGCAGTTCTGGAATAAATTGCACTTGGTCATGGTAAATAATCCTTCTAATTTACTTTGGATCCTATTGCTAGTATTTTGGTGAGAATTTTCACATCTGTGTTCATCAAGGATATTGGTCTCTAATTCTCTTTTTTGATGGAATCCTTGTCTGGTTTTGGGATCAAGGTAATCCTGGCCTCATAAAATGAGTTTGGAATTTCTCCTTCCATTTCTGTTTTTTGAAACAGTTTCAGGAGAATAGGAAATAATTCTTCTTTAAATGTTTGGTAGAATTCCCCTGGGAAGCCGTCTGCCCCTGGGCTCTTGTTTGTTTGGAGATTTTTGATGACTGCTTCAATCTCCTTACTGGTTATGGGTCCGTTCAGGTTTTCTAAATCTTCCTGGTTCAATTTTGGTAGTTTATACATCTCTAGAAATGCATCCATTTCTTCCAGATTGTCAAATTTGCTGATATATAGTTGTTCATAATATGTTCTTATAATTGTTTGTATTTCTTTAGTGTTGGTTGTGATCTCTCCTCTTTCATTCATGATTTTATTTATTTGGGTCTTTTTTCTTCTTGATAAGTCTGGCCAGGGATTTATCAATCTTATTAATTCTTTCAGGGAACCAGGTCCTAGTTTCTTTGATTTGTTCTATTGGTTTTTTGTTTTCTATTTCATTGATTTCTACTCTGATCTTTATTATTTCTCTTCTCCTGCTGGGTCTAGGGTTTCTTTGCTGTTCTTTCTCTAGCTTCTTTAGGTGTAGGGTTAGGTTGTGTATTTGAGACCTTTCTTGTTTCTTGAGAAAGGGTTGTATCGCTATATATTTTCCTCTCAGGACTGCCTTTGTTGTGTCCCAAAGATTTTGAACCATTGAGTTTTCATTATCATTTGCATCCATAAAATTTTTCAATTCTTTTTTAATTTCCTGGTTGACCCATTCATTCTTTAGAAGGATGCTGTTTAGTCTCCATGTATTTGGGTTCTTTCCAAATTTCCTCTTGTGATTGAGTTATAGCTTCAGAACATTCTGAAAATATGCAGGGAGTGATCCTAGTCTTTTGGTACTTGTTGAGACCTGATTTGTGACCCAAGATGTGATCTACTCTAGAGAATGTTCCATGTGCACTTAGAGAAGAATGTGTATTCTGTTTCTTTGGGATGGAATGTTCTGAATATATCTGTGATGTCCATCTGTTCCAGTGTGTCATTTAAGGTCTTTATTTCCTTGTTAATCTTTTGCTTTGATGATCTGTCCATTTCAGTGAGGGGTGGTGTTAAAGTCCCCTATTATTATTGTGTTATTGTCAATGTGTTTCTTTGATTTTGTTATTAATTTGTTTATATAGTTGGCTGGTCCCATGTTAGAGGCATAGATATTAAAATTATTAGATCTTCTTGTTGGGCGGACTCTTTAAGTATGATATAGTGACCTTCCTCATTTCTTGTTATAGTCTTTGGCTTAAAATCTAATTGATCTGATATAAGGATTGCCACCCCAGCTTTCTTTTTGATGTCCAGTAGCATGGTGAATTGTTTTCCACCCCCTCACTTTAAATCTGGAGGTGTCTTCAGTTCTGAAATCAGTTTCTTGTAGACAGAATATTGATGGGTTTTGTTTTGTTATCCATTCTGGTACCTTTGTCTTTTGATTGGGGCTTTTAGCCCATTTACATTCAGGATAACTATTGAGAGATATGAATTTAGTGCCACTGTATTGCCTGAAAGTTGACTTTTACTGTATATTGTCTCTGTTCCTTTCTGATCTACTACCTTTAGGCTTTCTCTTTGCTTAGAGGAACCCATTTCAATATTTCTTATAGGGCTGTTTTGGTGTCTGAAAATTCCTTTATTTTTTTGTTTGTCTTGGAAGCTTTTTATCTCTCCTTCTATTTCATTGACAGCCTAACTGGATATAGAATTCTTGGCTGCATATTTTTTCTCATTTAGTGCTCTGAATATATCATGCCAGGTCTTTCTGGCCTGCCAGATCTCTGTGGATAGGTCTGCTGCCAATCTAATATTTATACCATTGCATGTTAGAGACTTCTTGTCCTGGGCTGCTTTCAGGATTTTTTCTTTGTCACTTAGACTTGTAAGTTTTACTATTAGATAATGGGGTGTGGACCTATTCTCATTGATTTTGAGGGAGGTTCTCTGTGTCTCCTGGATTTTGATATTTGTTTATTTTGCCATATTAGGGAAATTCTTTATAATAATTCTTTATAATAATTCACTCCAATATACCTTCTGCCCCCTTCTCTCTTGCTTCTTCTTCTGGAATCCCAATTATTCTAATATTGTTTCATCTTACGGTATCACTTATCTCCCAAACTCTCCCTTCATGGTCCAGTAGTTGTTTGTCTTTCTTTTGCTCAGCTTCTTTATTCTCTGTTATTTCATCTTCTATATCAATAATTCTCACTTCTGCTTCATTTATCCTAGCAGTAAGAGCCTCCATTTTTTATTGTGCCTCATTAATAACTTTTTTTAATTTCAACTTGGTTAGATTTTAGTTCTTTTATTTCTCCAGACAGGTTTTCTCTTATATCTTCTATGCCTTTTCTGAACCCAACTAGCACCTTGAGTATTGTCATTCTGAACTCTAGATCTGACATGTTACCAATGTTGGTATTGATTAGGTACCTAGCCTTTGGTACTGCCTCTTGTTTTTTTTTTTTGTTGTTGTTGTTGTTTGTTTGTTTGTTTTTGTGGTGAGTTTTTCCACCTTGTCATTTTATCCAGGTAAGAATATATGAAGGAGAGAATAAAATACTAAAAGGGTGCCAAAGACCTCAGAAAAATGTGTGTTAACCAGATCAGAAGAGACCCCAAATTATGGGGAGAAGAAAGGGGGTAAAAAGAAGTTCAAAAAAATTTTTTAAAAAGAAAAAATATATATATATATATATGTATATATATTATATATATATGTATATATATATATATATATATATTAGACTGGTGAATAGAACAGAGCCACCCACTTGAATTTGGGTGTATTCTGGTCTATTAGAAGAAACTACCTCTCAAAAATTTAAAGAATTTTTGTGTATATATATATATGTATATATACACACACAAAAATAAGGGTAAACATGATGAAGGGATGACGAATATGACTGTAAAGATGAAAATTCAAAAAAAATTCTAAAAAAGAAGCTGATAAGATAAGTTGGTTGGGAAAAGAAAGAAAAAGAAAGTGGAGAGAATTTGCTTAGACTGGAGACTAGAACAAAGCCCTGTGCTAGATTTAGGGTATATTTTGATCTATTAGAAGAAGTCGTATCTCAAAATTTTTTAAAAGAGAAAACCCTATAAAGGTTTTAAAAATAAAGTTAGATACAATGAAGGATAAAATATGACTATAACAATAATGGTTCAAAAAGATTTTTTTAAAAGAAAAGTATTAAGATAAACTAGTTAAAAAACGATAAAAGAGGAAAGAGTGAAAGTTAAAAAAATAGAATAAGATAAAAAATAAAATTAAAAATAATTAATTAACTTTGCAAGACTAAAGAATCATGGGGAGAAAGCCATGGAGTCTATGCTTTGCTTTCCCCTCCTCTGGAATTCTGCAACTCTCCTTGATCAGTGAGCTTGGTCTTGGCTGGATGTTCTTGCTGATCTTCTGGGGAGGGGCCTGTTGTAGTGAATCTCAAGTGTCTTTGCCCGAGATGGATTGCTCTGCTCTTGTTAGGGGCCAGGCTAAATAATCTGCCTGGGTTCACTCTTGGGAGCTTTTGTTCTCTGAGTGCTTTCTGTAGAGCTCTGAAGGATGAAAATGAAAATGGTGGCCTCCCAATCTCTGGCATGGAGGAGCCTAGAGCTCAGGGCCCCACTCCTCAATGTGCCCTCCAAGAAAAGCGTTCAGTCACTCCCGTCTCCCTGGTCTCTGGCTGCACTCCGAGCTCACTGGGCCTGTGATCAAGCATTTCTGTCTCTGGCACACAGCCCTATTTGGAGTCTCCAAAACCAGCAGATTCCTGCCTCCAGAGAAGTAAGGTGAGTCTCCCCAGATCTGCCACTTGTGGGATCCCTGCTCAAAGAGCAGTGGTCTGATTGTGCCCCAGATCACAGTTTAAGGTAATCCCAAACTGAGAGCTCACTCCTCAGTGAGCTCCTCTCTGTAGCTGGCTTCCCCACTCTAGTACTTGTGAACTCTGCTATATTCAGACACCCCAATCCTTCTGTGACTCCATGGGACCTGAGACCACACTGTCCCTACAAGGGCTCCACCTCTGCTTAGCCTCTGGAGCAATGTGCTTCAGTGGAGCAGACTTTTAAAGTTCTGATTTTGTGCTCCGTTGCTCTGCCACTTGCCAGGAGCCAGCTTCTCCCCTCATGGTCTATCTTCCAGTTGCTTTGGATTCACTTCTCCACAAATCCTACCTTTCAGAAAGTGGTTGATTTTCTGTTTATAGAATTGCTGCTCTTCTCTTCGATCTCCTGTTAGATTTGCAGGTGTTTGAACTGTTTTGATAACTATCTAATTGAACTCATGAAACCTGATGTCATCTCAGCCTACTACTTCTCTACCATCTTGACTCCTCCCTCGCCTTGTGTTTTTTCTTCTTTAAGAAGATTTTATTTTATAAACAAATAGATTTTATTTATTTATTTATAAATATTTATATTTTATTTTAATAATTTTATTAAAATTTTGTATTTTACTTATTTTATATTTATTTATAAATAAAAAGATTTTATTTATTTATTTATTTATTTGAGAGAGAGAGAAGAGAACACACAAGCAGAAAGGAGAGACAGAAAGAGAGGGAGAAGCAGGCTCCTCTTTGAGCAGGGAGCCTAAAATGGGGCTCCATCCCAGGACCCTGGGATCATGACCTGAGCCCAAGGCAGACACTTAACAGACTGAGCCACCCAGGAGACCTTTTGTGTTTTTCCTTGTGTGAAAATATTTTAACTAGATTACAGTCTAGTTAATCCTGTACTGCCTGAAAACAGTAATAACCTGAGGCAGTTGTCATGCAACACTGCTAATTCCTGTCAGAACCACTCCAATCACCACTGTCTTGGTTTCAAGGCTCATAACAAGACTCAAATCTGAGCAGGCCCCTAAAGGTGAAATACAAAGTATTATCAATGAGGAGGTGTGCTTCTTTAAAAGGAC